>NW_023502985.1:0-1310000 GCF_014066315.1 Letharia lupina
TCTCCGTTCACGGCGGCTATTGACCACATTCCAGTCACGGTCCGTCATAGTGAACGAGGAAATCAAACGATAATCAATAAGGATTCCTAGAACTAAGAAGATTTGGTTTACATCGATGCACGAGGGAAGCGACAGACGGGGGCCAAGTGCTCGGTAATGTACCTTTTAAGCATCCCTTTCTGCGATATTCCCCTCATTGGAGAATCATAGAGCTACTAGGGTCTTACTGCGTAACAAGAAGCTAATCCGGTATGCGCAGTAGAACGGACGATATATCGTAAGATTCAGCGCGGTGGCATGACCTAGAGAGTGAGATCACGAGAGGATAATAGCCAGTATCAGTGGTCAACCTAGCGCCAGGTTGCTCTCATGCAGATAGACTGAGTTGTCGCTGTCGAATCAGTGCAAAGGTCGGAATCCTTGGCCCACATTTTACGGGTTGCGGGTGGTCACGTTCCCAGGATTATGGCATTCTAAGCTTGGGATGGGGCAAAATGAGTCAATCACAAGGGGGAACAACTCGTCATCCGCAGGCTTTCTTTGGTGGAAATCAATGGGCGCTTCGATTACGATCGTACCAGGACCAGGAAATGTGTTATTGAGGAATTAGGGGTCCATGCTGGTTGTGAGAAGCCGAGCAGTAGCCAAGCGGCTCTTCCCAAAAAGCATCCATACCCGAGCGAGTGAGCCGGACAATGGGTGGGGTTCAGCGAGTCGGACTAAAGATTTCTCGATAATAATGAAGGCACAAACGTTGCATCATCCCAGGCCATTTATCAGCAGAGCTTACCCACCCGCTACAATTCCCCACGCCGGGCTACAGTCATTCTTCGCCCATTGCGTTCCAAAAAGCCCAGGGAATTTTTGGTTTCTTTGGGCTAGATGTCTTTCTCCCACTTCATGTTCGGTTTACTTGTTGACTAGAGGTCGACAAATGATTCCTTGGAAGAGTAATTACTTTACAATCCGACATCTGGACATCAAACATATTCTTGACTCTAGAATGAGCGCAGTCCAAACCTTTCCATCCACCTTCATCTTATGATTGGGAAAGAAATGAAACGTTCTGCAGCGAAGCGTTTCGTGCCCTCACGCTAACCGTTTTTGATCAGGCTCGACCGATGCCAAGCGCTTGTAAGGTAATAATTTAAGGTATTTCAAGGTAATAATTCACGAAAACCCTAGGTTCCTCACGGCTCATTGCTTCAACATTTCACATCTCACAAACAATACGAAACCTTCTCCTTGTCTCCACCAAATCCTTCATCAACATCATATTCAGGAATCTACAACTTCCTTTCTATCTGCTATTCCTTCTGTGGTCTCTACACACATTTGTCATGTCAGGCCATAGCGCGCTGGAGCTGCTTCTGCCTGAGGTGCAACAGCAAATCCTCTTACGATTGGACTTTGTCGATCTACAAGCCCTTATCCATGCATCACCGCGTATGTATCAAGTATTCAGACTCAACAAAAGGACTATTCTCTCAACGGTGACACGTCAGCGGTTTGACCCTGCTACAACACGAGCCGCTCAAGCCATCGAGAGATTATACTCCATCGAACAACCACCATTCTCACGAGACACTCTACTTCGCATGTTCTCTACCTTGGATGAACTAGACGATTCTTTGGATATAGTCCTTCCGCTGCCCGTGTCGACAACATTGGGCAGGCTTGATGGAACGATCAGGTTCTTCGCCGATGATTACACGCGGAATACTTTTCCCATCCTGGGGCAGCTAGGACAATCAGGATTTGTTACGATCGAAACCGAGTACGAGCAAAATCCCCATGGGCCAAGATCAGATATCTCAAGGAGCGAGTCGAATCGTCTCCACCGAGCCTTCAGCCAATTCGAGACCTACAGACAGTTCTTTAGCCAATGTTCTTCGGACTTCAACCACGGTCCCCGACAGTGCTTTGGTGAACCATCTCTGACCGTTTATGAACAAGCGAAAATGTTTTGTCAAGACATGCCAGCTTACCAAGCTGCCGAGATCGCCTGTGTTAGAGACTACCTGTATCGCCGTTTGCGAGGTGTACATGATCAGGTGGAAGATGAGGTTGTACAGAAACTGCAGGCCGGATGTCCTGACCCCAGAGACAAGTACGAGGGACTCGACTGGGACTGGGATAATGGGGGGCGCCATCAATATCTGGCAGACGACGAGCATATCTTTGGCTACAGCGGTAAATACATGCAGAACTCTCACATTGAATACCTTCTATCACTTGGACTACCTTACATCCGTAGAATTCTGGAATCGACTGGCGATAAGCGTCAAGACCTGCTGCTTCACACTGAATCCCGCTGTTATGCCCATCACCAGACAAATTTTATCACAGCAGCTCTCGGTCTTGACCCTTTGGACAGCAATGACGATCAGTACGGTTGGTACGAAAGAGATATAGATTCCTGCTTAGACGAGAACGGCAAGCTGGATCTTCCTCCTGGCTGGCTATGGGCACATACCGGAGACTATTACCATGGGCTTGTGGACGTGACTGCCAAAGGCCTGAGGGACTGGGGCTATGTCTTCTGGGATCTAGAAAGGCTTCAGAAGACCGGTATTCTAGACCTGGAGTAAGTGTCCCTATTCTACGTACAGTGCGAAGCTGACTTCTGTACTGTCCGCGCGATGTGGGACGGATCGAGTTCGACGACTATCTGGCGAATAAAAAGCCAAGTGTCCACGAGCGCTGGATCGGCCCCAAACCATCTCTCACTAAATTCAAAGACGATGAACAAGAAGAACATGATGAACAAGGGATGCCAGTGGAGTGAACAAGGCAGCCAGGTTGAAGTAGGAACGCAAGACAAAGATGCGACCTACAAGCTGCCATTAGCCCTCTCGTTGGCAGGGAAATGGCTCCGGGAGGCTGGGATTGCCATTCTGCAGGCAGTAGGCATCCGCTCGCGCCAGCAATCCTCTGAGAGTTTATCGAACATCTTGTGATGCAATCAGTCCGGCCATCATTTGATACTGATGGCCAACAAGGACTTTCAAGCAGTGTTGACTTCTCAATGTTCCTTGAAGCACAAAAGGCATGCGCAACGTTACCTGATATGCTTCCGTTCTCTCCAGTCCTCGATCGCAATCATGAACCAATATAACCTACTGCTAACAAAGCGGAGCTACCCACGGGTGGATACTGCGATTGAGGCAAGGATGGTATGAGTCGAAGCCCATCGTAGATTCTGCATAGCCGTGTTAACTTTTCGTTGTAGTCTTCTATCTGTAATGAGCTCATGGCAGACTGCCCATCACCCATTCCCCTCCTTGCCCGGAAAACAAACATGCCGTTCAGAGATCAGCACATATCGCGGTTGAATGTGGAGGGGTCTGGCCCTAGTGATGGGGGGAAAGGCACAGGATAATTTAGGGAGCTTTCACCGCCAAAGAGATCATTTTGGCAGCGACTTTCATTATATTAATGATAGTTAATCGATGTGTTTGTAGGCCGCCTAGGCAAACCTCGACGAAAGCTACGATAAGAACATCCAGAAAATCACTTGCTTCTTCATCTCTATTCTCTCAATTCGTAATGCTTTGCTTTTTCTACAAAGGCCTTACGATATAGCAAATGCCCATCTTCAGCTCGCTGGCATAAAAGTTCAGATCAAGTCCGCAGAAAGCTCGTGGAATAAAGACAGGACAGGTGCAATAGCTAATCAAGCACCGCTTCTGAATAAACAAAGCAAGGTCACAGTTTGGTCGTCGCAAACAGTCCTCCCTCCTCCCTTCTCGAGGCTTCTTGCCCTCAGCGACCGCCATATGCCTCGCCTGCCCCATCATCATCCTCTTCGGGAGGCGTGTCCAGCCTGTCACAGTAATAACCTGGCGGTGGGAGACCCTGATTCCTGCTCCTGGTATGCGGTTCAGTACTTTGTACTGGGCTATTGCTATAGCAGTCTACTGTGTCGTCGTCCCTGGGGTCGCTGCATTTCTTTCAGTATGTCGCAAAAACTGCAAGAAATGTCTATTCACTGGTACATTGGGGTGTAATACTTACGATCGGAATCTTCGGTGTCGAGCATGATCAGCTTGAACTTGTTCATGCTCCTGATAGGCTTTGTCCGCGCTTTTCCAATGCCGCTGTTGGGCCTCCGCACTGTGGTAGCCGTATTCCATGGTCAGAAGTCTTTCTCGATTGGTCGCGTTGCTAGATTACCTCAGTATAACCTGGACTGTTGAGACACAGAGTAGCTTACTGGTAGTTGGGGCCTTCCCGGTCCCTGGCGAGAGGCAAGAGGGTAGCATGATGACGTGGAAGCATACCGCCTGAGGTAGAGTCGTAGTATTCGCGCTGGTTGTAGCTAAGACTCTCATATTCTTCTGTTGCTGGTTTTAATGTATCGCCGTACGCTTCCCGTGTTCTGTCTCTTTGCCGATTGCTGGTTGTATATTCCGCATGAATTCTGGCTCTCTCGCTACGGCGAGGAAAATGGGGGCTGCCGGTGTGCTGCCCGTCCACCAAGAGTTCTTCATCTCCGTATCGTTCTGCGTGATGGCGGGCAAAGCTTTCCTCTGAGTCTGAAGGATATGGTATGTTTTGCCGAAAAGAGGCCCAGTCTTGGGTACGAGTTGGCAAGTCGGGGCCTCTTTGGTGGTGTCCGCCCTCACCAGAACGACGATCGCGCTTCATGGAGACGGCGACTTCGAGCATTTACCAGTGAAGTCTCTTGGGATAATGAGAGTCTGTTTTCTTCCTGAATCGGGGGAGTGGCTATGGCGAAGAAAAATGAAATCTTTATAGTGATAACGAGCGCTCTTTATGATGATCAGCCTCCCGGAAGCGGGGATAGTAGCCCAGATCAATCCAATAACGCCAGGAAACGAGCTTCGACTCTGTTTTATCTAGTCATTTCTTAGCAGTCACAGCCTTCCGAATCAAGCCAGCATGATGTGTGTTGTTAGTGGATCGGAAGACAATTCACCTCGGCGTGCACTTTACCAACGCTATTGATCAGCTGCCTCATTTCCTCAAGGTCTACCTATAGGAAACAGTGACGGTACAAGAGGAACAATGGGGACCAGTAAGAGGGGCGAGCCTGTCCATAGTGAAACTATTCTCAAACCTGCATGATTTTAGCCAGTTGCTGACGGCGCTTCCCTACCGACTGCAGTTCGCCACGCCGAGATGCGTCTCTTGCTACCTTCGGTGCTCAACACAAAGCTGGTCACTGGACACGGGGAAGCTCCTATACGAATTTGTGATTGGAGTACTTTGAAATAGTAACGGAATCAAAGCCCATCCCAGTTGTCACCTTTGGTAGGCCAAGCGATGATAGCTATACAGTCATCTCCCTACGCAAGTGTCATTAAATTACGTCTATCCTCTATCGGTGTTCGATACGTCCTTCAACTGACCTCCTAGGCTAGTATCACTTGGCACTGTGCTGTTGGGAGTATTTAGTTCGTATTAGGTTCGATTCCTAATGGCGCTGGTACAATGGTGTTGCGGTGCTTATTATTTTCTCACTGTGCAGGCGCCTTTCCGGATCTTAGCATTTTCGTCCTTCACTGTGCGGGTGTGAAAGCTCAAAAATGGAGCATGAGCTGAGTGTCTTACTAAGGAGTGACAGATATAGTGAGGATCGTCTCCTCATTCAGCTAGTTCTGTGACTACGTAGCCATGAAAATGTTGTAGGCTGTGATTGGTGATGGTTAAAAAATCTGGTTCCCTCTCCTGCAAGTGAACGGCTGAAAAGCGCCAAGCTTTCGACTTCACGGGTTAACCACCGATCTAACCTTTCTAAGTTAGCTCCTTCGGCTGCCAAGGCAAAGCAAAGCGCCCGTGACTCTTGAGAATCGTTCACCCGACTTACAACACATTTACACGCCACAAACATCAACACCATTTCCCTCTTCACCAATCAGGCCGCTTACACAAGCCCTTTTCCGAGATCCTCCCAATACACCCTCAAAACTTGGGTTTCGGGTTTTCTGTGCATTCGCTGAGCTCACTCATCTTCATCATTATGCCCGGACAAAGCGCCTTAGAGCTGCTTTCACCAGAGCTACAGCAGCAGATTCTATTGCAAATAGGTACCCTTGATATTCTATATGCTCTCATCCGCGCATCACCCCGCCTTTACCAAGTCTTTCGATATAACAAAGAAACCACTCTTTTAACAATAGCGCTATGTCAATTCCACCCGGCTGTGCAGCCAGAAGCTGTGGCCCTTGCAGAATTGGCGCAGATCCAGCACCAGTCAAAACGAGATACTCAGTCACAACGAGATACCGCCGTGAGCTTCTGCGACACGTTCCCCGACCAGATACATCGGTGGTACGAATCAAATGCCTCAGGATCCTTGTCAACAAATTTATGCAAGCTTGATCGACTTGTCAAAATATTCATAGACGACTATGCTCAAAACACTCTTCCCGTGCTGGATCAGCTAGGACATTCCCAAGATTGTAGAATTCTGCCGGAGTACAATCACGTCCAACAACTTCATCTTTCAACCACCGAGATTGGGAGACTCCAAAGGGCCTTCTGCCGCTTCGAGCTCTACAGGCACCTCTTCTCTCGCTGTACACAGGACTTTTCCAATGGCGTCCACCAATGCATCAGAGATCCGCCTCTAACCACTGCAGAGCAGGCAAAAATGTTTCTTGAGGACTTACCCGCATTCCAGATCTCTGAGATAGCATGCATTAGAGATTACCTATTCCGCCGTTTACGCGGCATCTACGACAGAATAGAGGACGAGGCTGTGCGAACTCTGCCAATCGAGGCAATGACCTTTGAGGAATCCGATGAATCAGCTATGTGGGAATCGCCATTCTACATGCTTACCAACCGTGCTCAACACGAACAAGAAGAGCACTTGGAACACCTCATGTCGCTGGGGCTACCCTACATTCGTCAAATACTTGAATCAACTGGGAATGAACAGCGAGACCTGTTTCTCCATTACGTCTCCAGCTCTGTGCTTCATCATCTAGAGGGAGACTTCCTCTCCGGGGCGTTTGAGCGCTTAGGCCTCAACCCGGATGCCCGCCGTGATTGCCAACGCTTTTTGGACACAGAGAAAGACTTTAGCCCAGCATGTGATGAGAATGGCTACTCAGAGCTTCCCCAAGGCTGGCTATGGGCCCATCATCATCTACAGCCATCAAGACTTATCGATCCTGCGTACAAAGGTCTACGAGACTGGGGCTATGTGTTCTGGGACTATGACAGACTTCAGAAGTCTGGGATCTTGCGGCGAGAGTAAGTTACTCGGACCTTCGCTCCTAGATGACGTGCTGACCTCTGTATAGCTCGCACGAAGTGAGGATGATCCGCTTCTCGGACTACGTCGGTCGATTCAAACTAAGTGTTGAGCAGCGCTTGCACGCTCTACATCCTCCCGTCACACACTCCGGATACAGAAGCGATGGTCAGGAGCAGTCACCGGAAGATCATGAGGAGGCGAGTGTCTCTTCGCTGGACGACTCAATAGACTGGGACGCAGATGAAGTAGTGCTAGTGAATTATTGAGGGCTCGATGGAGATACGCCGAACCGTATTGCAACGGTCGCTACCATTCATTGTTGTGCGCATCAAATCCTGCCAGCAATGGTACAGGGGTCAAGGACAAATGTCAGCATAGCCCGCCCAGATACAATCAACGATAGCAATCTTCGCTTGATACCTTGCGCGATGCGATGTGTTGTCAATGAAATAGAGATATCTAGGGCGAAGGCCACGATCCCGCTAAAAGGTGACATGGACCTAAGAAAAATACTACACAGCCCTTCTGACGCCTGTTACTTTCTACGAACCATGAAGAGGGTCTTCTGGCTGCAACAAGCCAACGCTAGAGTGTACCAGTGCCAGGCTATTTCACCCCAGAAAGCCCGTATCTATCTCCTCTGTGTGCCTTTAACGCTGCTAACTTCTGCTTGCGGCTCGTAGTGCTTTCATGTGTACATCGGCCACAGAGACCTTCACTTCATCTTTGATCCCAGGACCATTGACGACTACTGCCAATCAGCTGTGTGGAAGCCTACTCTACGAACGCTTATCCGCTGATAGCCCTGAGCAGGTTAATACCGTGACGATGGTCTTGGCCTATGACCTTCCAGCTTCCCAGGTTCTACCACAGTGACGCGTCATTGACCTAGCAACATCTCAGACAACATATGTTGCGCCAAACTCTGATTTACACCAGTGCCACCACATGCACACAAGTAGCATACACATGGATCGACTCGGATCACAGCCATTACATCATGACAGCTGCGCTTCAAATCTACATGCAAGGCTTCACGAACACGACCGCCGACTTCCCGCGAGACCCGAATCACTACTGCGGCTACCCAATCCTGCTCTTTAAGCAGAGTACCCCCGGCTACGTCTGAGGTGATCCATTCGAGCATGGAAAACCCCGCGCAATAATGCCCGGAAAAGCCCTATTCTAGAACGTCTCCGGTCCATCCCAGAGCACCACCTCCACGGAAAATGACGGAAACCTCCGGTGAGTAAAGATCAACCGCATCTGGCGCTCGCCTACTTCCGCTGCATTCGCCCACTTGCACACTGCGGAGCAAACACTCCCTGATTGGACCCCTGCACTTGAGCCGCAAGACATGCCTCGCGAGCAATAGGACGACTTCAACTCCCGAAGTACCTTGAAACCTGGATTTCATGCCTCAAAAAAGCCATGCTAACTCCGAAAGATTCAGATAGTCTAACCAGAAAGGAGTTGATGCGATTGCGGACGTATTCCCTTCCATCATGGAACGGCATTTGCACGTACAGCTAGTATTTGTAGGCCCCGTAATCGACCTTTACGGCAAGTTTGCGGCCATCAAACTCGCACGAAAGATGAAAGTATAGCCGGGAAGGGTCTTCTCACAGCTCGAATTCACTGCACTTCCACCATATATATTCAGTGGGGCGGATTTTGCTTTGATGCCTGGTAGAGACGAGCCATGCCTCGGCGTGGTATTGGGTCGCGTTGCCGATCGGGTTTGGAGTTTTCTTCCGGAAGGAACAATTAAGCAAGGCATGAAAGTGGAGGACGGGGTGGAAGGTAGATAGATGGAGGTGATAATATTGAGTAAGTTCCGTGCGTCTGGGTGTGCGGGAAAGAGGTTATCGGTCATAGAAGTGGCGCAGAAAAGTTGTGATGTTAGCGTTTTGTGAAGTGGTGGAAATTATTGGGGAAGTTACAGTGGCGATGGTTCAACGAAAAGCTATATAGAGGTGTTGGACTTGCGCAATGCAAGAAGAAGTCATGATGTCGATGCGAGAATTCGTACCCTTTCAGCTATCACTATCCTCATCGGCACCTTGCCTGATCCGCAGCTCCACCGGATGATTTCACGACTTACGGTACTTCTAGAAGAATTGCGGGTCTCAACGAAGAATTGTCAGCTTGCGAAACAGAGACCAGTCCGAGGAGCAGAACTAGATCCTACGAGGCGCAAAGTCGAAGTGAGAATGGGGCATCCGATTTGGGCAGGAAGTGCGGCTGAGACGCGAAGGATTCGAAGTGTTCCACGGATTGGAGGCGTACCCAAACGCAACGAAACGTGTACCATATGGATTTGTGCATTTTGCTCCGTTGTTGCTCGCTCAGCGCGCACTTAGCTCGCTCAGCGAGTATCCGTGTGCGCTTCTGGTGGGGGTTTGGTCCTCCTGGGGTGTACTATTATGGGGACTGCGAAGAGGGGGTTGGGGAATTGGAAGTCGAGTGCGCTTTTGCTTTGATTCCACGGGCTGGGGGAGATGGGTGGAGAAAGGATGGAGGACTCGAGGGATGTGGTTGAATGGAGGAGAGGACGTGGGTTGTAGGGTGATTAGAGGTTATTTAGTTCGTATTAGGTTCGATTCCTAATGGCGCTGGTACAATGGTGTTGCGGTGCTTCTTATTTTCTAACATGTCCCCGCGCCGCTAAGCGCACTACCGAGGAAGATATCACGACTCCCGCCACTCCATAAAAGGAAGGTGCCAACAAATCAGCAAGATTTCGCGGAGAGATTTCCAAGCCATCACACCGTTCATGCACCTTCCACGTTTCGCGGGTCAACGACTTTGCCCGCCAAGTGCAGAGTACTGTAGACAGTCCCCTATTCTTTCATACCGTTATCTCAGGTCCAAATGCAATACGCCTTCACGACAGAATAATCGCTTACTTACTTTCACGAGTCATCGGCAATCCTGTTCGCAGAAAGAGTTCAGCGGCCGATCTCCTCGGTCCTGAAGCATGATTGGCCAAAACGACGATAAAAAGTACACATAACCTGGGATCATCAAGGGCAGCGGCATCTTATCTGCATGCTTACATTCCTCGCCGCACCGTTACCGAAGATAGCAATTGAAGAGCTCCCTAACGACGTCACGATGAAGGATCTCAAACCTGACAATCTAATGGCTGCATCTTTGCGACTCGTTCCGTTTTATTCTTTCTTTCGGAGCAATTGAAACCAACCCGACAGGTATATACCTACCGAAAAGCGCTGCAGGAGACTAAGGTACCTTAAGCAATAATATCTTACCTTAGTACTTTGTTATATAGCGTGCGATAAGACACGCGACTCCAGGCTAGCCGAAACAAAGCTAGCGAGCATAATCCGCCAAGAGCCGAGCCCATCAAGGCAATGGAGAACCTGAACCAAGATCGGGAATGGGAAGATCTGAAAGCGCACGGCCACGATCCGGAAAAGATAGATGGTGTCGACCGAAGGACTTCAATTGTACAGGGTGGAGAAGTAATCAACGCATCCGGGCATAGGGATCAACTGCAGCGACATTATGGCCTCCTCAGCATCTGCGGGTTGGCACTTACCATCGACAATGCATGGGTCGCATTGGGCGGCTCCATTGCTGTTTCTATAAGTACGTGACCCCGGATGTTGGAGAAAGTGCAAGCACTGATGAGTCTGTAGATAATGGAGGACCAGCTGGTGTTCTCTATGAACTCCTAATTGCATGCTTCTATTATGGCTTTATTGCTGCATCTATCGCCGAGGTACATCCGTCGACCATACTTCCACTTTGAGTCCCTTGCTGACGTTCCTATTGCTCACCTCCTCTATTCCTTCCGCTGGCGGCGTCTACCACTGGGCCTCCGTGACCCCCGGCCCCCGCTACGGCCGCGTCCTCGGCTTCTTCACCGGCTCCCTCAATTTCTTTGGCTGGATATTCGACCTCGCCTCTATCGTCTCCATCCCCTCCAATGTAGCCGTACAAATGTACGCAGTTTTCCACCCAGACCTCATCATCAAACCATGGCACGTCTATGTCGCTTTCATTCTAATCACCTGGTCTTGCTGCGCGCTTGTGGTATTTGGAAATCGTTTATTGCCAGTGTTGAACCAAATCGGGTTGTTTCTGGTGATTGTTGGTGGACTTGTGACCATCATCGTAGTCGCAGCCATGCCGAAAGTACATGCCAGCAACTCGGCTGTATGGGGCGACTTCAGCCAGAACAACGCTGCAGGCTGGAGCAATGGTGTTACCTTCTTGACTGGCGTGCTCAATGGTGCCTTTACAATTGGCACGCCAGATGCAGTAACCCACATGTCGGAGGAGTTGCCGAATCCAGCCCGAGACATGCCTCGGGCTGTGGGAGCACAGATCATCTTGGGCACACTAAGTATGTTCCCACCAAGCTCATCGCAATGTATCGCTCTAATGGGTCTTAGCGTCTTTCCTCTACGCCATCGCTATCCTCTACGGCGTCAACGACCTAACAGCGGTCGTCGGCAGCAACGGATCCTTTCCGCTCGCAGTCGTCTACTCCCAAGCTACTGGCAACAAGGGTGCCACTTTCGGCCTGCTTTTAATTCTCTTTCTCTCCATCATGATCTGTGTGCTCGGCACTTTTCTCACGGTATGCCTCCCACACTCTAAGCAACCTACACTACTATCCTCTAACGCCCTTAGGTCGGTCGAATATGGTGGGCCCTAGCCCGCGACAACGCGACGCCCTTCTCGGGCTTCTTCTCGCAAGTCAACGAAAAGCTCAGTTGTCCTGTCCCCGCCACAGTCCTCGCTGCCTTCCTGTGCACCTGTTTCGGCGCTATTCAGCTAGGGAGCAAGACAGCGTTTACCGACTTAGTCGGATCATTTATCATTCTCACAACCATGTCGTACGCACTCGCCATCGGGCCGCATCTGTTCACCGGACGAAAGAATGTTCCCAAAGGGCCGTTCTGGATGGGTTCAGCCGGTTATGCTGTGAATGCGATCGCTGTGCTGTTGATTGTATTCTTCAACATCATGTTCTGCTTCCGTAAGTCGGTCGAGCTTGTGAGCATTGCCAACTACTGACGCCATGGGTGTTTACAGCATACGTATACCCGACCACCGAGTCCACTATGAACTACAACAGCGTAATCCTAGTCGGCGTACTCATTCTCACCATAGCGTGGTGGTTCATCCATGCTCGGACTAAGTATCCTGGGCCAAAGCTGGCGAATCTTTATGTTGACGGGCAAATCGTCGAACTGCCGAAGGACGCGCATACGGATTAGCGGGTGTCTGTGTATTGAGCCACTTATCGATGTGTTCAGATTGCAAGGAGATACGTGGTCAGATGATGTACATATATACTCTTTCCTTCGAGGTCGGAGTCCGTTCCGTTGTACTTTGGTGGAGTGACAAGCATTTCTATGCCGTGTTTCCAGCTTGAAGTATCCTCAAAGCCTAGTCCGTTTCCCAAATTGCGCATCCCTATATTGCATGCTTTCTAGCCCTTCAAGTTCGTCGAATATATAATGTAGGAAATGATAGGTAGGAAGAACCCTCCAATCTATTCAACAGCCAACAAGAAGGGGCCATCCAACCTCCTACATGTGCACTCTCGAAGTCTCAAGGAAAACATTCTTCTCACAAGGTACCTTGTCGGGCACTTTTTGTAAAGTCATTTGTCCTCAATTAAGATCTTTTTAAATATTTAAATATATAAATAACTTCGAAAAAGACTTTTTAGTATTAGAAAAACTCTTAAATCTAAGATATTATTTAAGAGAGTAAAGGTCTTAAGAAGAATTTTTAATAATATTAGCGTAAATAAGCTAAAAGATATTAATATTATAGTAATATTTTAAGTATATAGACTAAATAAGTAATAATATATAGATAATAGAAATTTGGCTTTTAATAATTTAGTAATTAAATCTCGTTATTACTAAGATTGACGTTATATATTAATATTATAGCTTCTCTATAAAAAAAATAATTTAAATAATAGCCCTTAATATTAAGTAATATTAATATCTCGCGAAGGTTATTAATAATAATCTTTCTAGTAAAGAAGAAGCCTCTTAGCTAAAATAGCGATATATTAGATAGAGCTTTCTATTTAAAAAGATAATATAAAACTTTAATTATATATATATTATTATCTAATATAATTATTATAAATATAATTCTATAACGAAATAAATTTATTTTAAACGCTAAAAGTATAAGTTTTAGATAATTATTAAATAGTCTTATCGAGCGATATATAAGAAATTATTCGTCGAAGTTCTTCTATTAAAGGTCTCGCTTATTATAAATAAATTTATTTATATATAGAAATATCGCGAAGGTAAGATAAAAGGATATATATAGTGTCGCCTCGATATAGATTAATTTATCGAAATAAGAAAGAATTTAAAATAAAAGATTCTTAATAATTAGATATCTTTCTTTCGTATTAGCTTCGCTATAAAGATATCGATTATCTATAATAATACGTTATAATTAAAAATAATAAAATATTAAGAGATTATCGAATCTTATATTTATATAGATTAATTTAAAATCGATAAGATATATTTTTATAGACTTTAATTTGATATAGCGAGTACTTAGATTAGTAATTTAGTCTATAAAGATATTTATAGTTATTAAAAAGAAAGATTAAATCTTTATAAGTGCGTAATAGATAATATAGAATCTTATTAAAGTTATATATATCTTTTTAATTTTAATAATAAGT
The DNA here is from genome assembly GCF_014066315.1 of Letharia lupina. Lineage (NCBI taxonomy): Eukaryota > Fungi > Ascomycota > Lecanoromycetes > Lecanorales > Parmeliaceae > Letharia > Letharia lupina. The sequence goes on from NW_023502985.1 coordinate 13,938, forward strand.
CTCTATTAGAGAAATTATATAATCTCTCGAAGTAGTATAATCTAATTATATTAATATTCTAATAGATCTCATCTTATTTTAGCGAAGATATAAGATCTCTTAACTATAAATATATATTAGTAATTTTTTAATATTAAAAATATAATAGATTATTAGCTAGCTAATTAGTCTTTATAGATATCTAAGTAAATATTATTATAATATTATAAGTAGTTATTAATATAGCTATATTACGTAATAGAACTATAATTAGTCTATATATAAAGGATTTATATAATTTATTAATATATGCGTTATTATTATAGTAGAGAATTAAGCGAGATTCTTATAACTAATATAGCTATAGCTTTATCGCGTAATAAATAATCTTTATTTCTTTAAATTATATATCTTTAAAATAGTAATATATAACTATTTTAATATTAAAAATATTTTTAAATTAAATTAATTAAATATAATTAAAATAATCTAGAATATAATCTTCTATATTAAATTTTCTAGATATATTAATTTATATATATTATATAACTCGACTATCGACGTAATATATTAAGGCGATATTATTCTAGTATTTTAGAAAGATATCTCACTATAGTAAGTCTACTTTTATATTATTTATCATTTATATAATTATTATAGATCTTCAAAGAGCGTTAAAAAGTTATTTTAAGAATACTTTTTTTAAAATTATAACTTTAATAGTAAAGAAGAGAAAGTTAATCGCTAACTTAAGCTTCTAATATAAGATAATTACTCTTTTTAAAAGATTTTTAATTATAATTCTTATCTTAATTAGCTTATTTAAGAAGAGTTTTATCTTTATATAAATGCTATCGAATTCGATTTCTAAAAACTTAATTATAAAATCTATATCGTTTTTTATATAATTAATTTAAAGACTTAATTTATTATATAGTTAATTGAATTACTAGATATATATAATTACGTTATTATCTAATAAAAGAATTATAAAGAAATCGTTTAAGTAGTAAAGTATTACTTTTTATAGAAGAATCGCGATTAAGATTTAAATAAGAGTCTTTACGAAGAGATTAAATAGAAATAGTAATATATATAATTTAAATAATAGATATTGTTGAAATGTGGCCCCCGCGCATCCCAGCCACCATGTTTTCCAGCCACCTGATTTTGTACTGTATTTAGGATCTGGCCCCGGAGAGGTTTTGAAGAATCAATCCGTCCGTTCTACACATCACATACCTGATATTCTAACAGGTTATGAGCCCGGTTCTGACGCTGCTACCATACCTCGCTGCTACCTTATCCTACTACCGTACCTTGTCCTACTACCATACCTTGTCCCACTACCATACCTCGCTACCACTATATCCCAACGCGCTATTCTCGACCCATGATTTAAGTCACCTAAGGGTATATAGGCTAAGTCGCTATAATACCAGCTTTCTATAAAGACTAATTTAGGTATAGAGTCATAACTACATCGTCGCATCGTCGCAAAGAACCCTCGTCGTCGCAAAGAACCCTCGTCGTCGCAAAGAACCCTTATTATCGCAAAGAACCCTCGTCGTCGCAAAGAACCCTCGTCGTCAAATAATGAGATAGTGACAAAGAACCCTCGTCGTCAAATAATGGGATAGTGGCAAAGAGGAACGTCGCGAAGGACTACAGACAATGGAGACACGTATCAGTGTGGCATACAAGTTCTATGTGGAAAGGCTACATTACTCCGAGGTGGAGTATCACGTCTTACTCTTGTTACCTAGGAAGGGTGTTACGCTCCAGGGGCATATCATATTACCTCAGGAAGGGGCGTTACGTCAAGAAGACGTGTTACCCAGGATAGGTGTTAAATGTTACGTCAGGAAGACGTGTTACCTAGGATGGGTGTCAAATGTTACGTCAGGAAGACGTGTTACACCAGGATGGTGTGTGATAAGACTGGAATGGCCTGTTTGTTGAGGCTGGAATGGCCTATTGTTACGGCTGGAATGGCCTATTGTTACGGCTGAAATGGCCTATTGTTGTTACGGCTGGAATGGCCTGTTATTATCGAAGGCTGGAATGACCTATTGTTGAGAGTTGTGTATAGCTTCATTTCTTATTAGGTGGACTGGGAGCGTGGCTGCAGGGGAGTGTTAAAATGTGGCCCCCGCGCATCCCAGCCACCATGTTTTTGGCCTCCGCGCATCCCAGCCACCATGTTTTCCAGCCACCTGATTTTGTACTGTATTTAGGACCTGGCCCCGGAGAGGTTTTGGAGAATCAATCCGTCCGTTCTACGGAGGTCGGCACCAAAAGTCCTGGACATGCCAAGACAAGGGTCCAGGTAGGGCTGAGTGCTTGGCATACTTCCAAATTTCATAAATAGTATTATTATTCTTTATTTTAATAAGTATTAATACTCTATATAATAGCGACGTAGTATATATATATAAAGTATATATATATAAAATATAAATATACGAAGTATATATATAATAGCGATATTAATAGAATATATAATAGTAATAATATTAAAGTATTAATTATAATGTAAAGAAATAAAGGAAAAGTATAAAGACTTTTAATATATAAGTCTTATTTATATAATATAATAAATAGAAATCTTCTTACTATTCTCTATCTTAATTATCTTTTATTAATATATTTAATACTTAAAGTATTAATTATAATAATAAAACTCGAATTTAAATACTTACTAAGTCTTATTAATTATAAATAAAACGTTATATTACTTAAAAAGATATATTAAGAATTTATAAAAAAGTTAAAAGATAATAGCTATATTATTAAAATTATAAGTTTATTTAAAAGAGGATTTAGAAGTAAATAGAGTAAATATTAAAATATATTATAAAGATAATATATCTTAAAGATAATAACGAGTATAGAAAAGATTATAAAAGAGATAATATACGATTATACGACTTTATCGAGTAAGCTAATAAATATATACGTAATTATATAAAGTATTATTATTAAATAAATGTAACTATATAGAAGTATTAAGAATATTAAGAGTATTAAGTATTTTAGCGCTATCTAGAACTTTTAATATCGATCTTCGTATATATTATATATCTAATATTATAATAGATATTATTCTTTTTAATAGCGTTTATTATAATTAAAATTAAGTAGTTATTAATTAGATATAGCGACGAATATATATCTAAAGGCGTTTTTAAAATCTCTTTTAATAAATTAAGCTATTAGACCTTTCTATAATATATTCTAATACGTCTTACTTTATTTAAATATTATTATTAATTAAATAATTATATAAGAATAAGAGATTATAAATTCGCTTTTAATCTCTATTATATTTTAATATTAAATCGAGTAATAAATAGATATATTAAGACTTATTTTAAGAGTATTAACTAGAAAGATATAATATAATATAAGATATTAATCTATTATATTATACTCTAATATAATATAAATTATTAAGATTTATATAATCTTATACTTAATATAATATAAGATCTTAGTAGAATATTCTACGATATAGTATATTTATAATATTATATTATAAAATAATATATATATAAAATATTTTAATTAGAATTTTTATATTTAGAAGTAATTATTCTAATTATTATTCTAATTAATAATTACGCTAAATTAATAAGATATAGAATTAAATATAATTATATTTTATTACTTTATATATATAAAAGAAAGTAAGCTATATCTACTAATAATAAGAAAAACTTATCTTCTTCTAATACTAGTTATATAAAATTCGTTAATACTTTATAATTAAAATTATTAACGATAATTTTATATATTTATTATATATTTTTAATATCGCTATTTAATATAAAATTATATATATTATAATTATAATTTTTTTATTAAATTATTAATTTAAGAAAGTTAATATATTTCTTAATATTTTTTTAAAAGTATTATAGCTTAATATAATAAGCTATATTTCTTTAAGCTATCTTCTTACGATATATAAAAAAAAGATTAAATATAAAAAGTATATAAAAGTATATTTAATAATTCTAGAATAAATTAATAATATTTATAATAATAATTAGAATTAAGAATTAGATATATTTAAATAAAAGATAATTTTATATTACTTATATAATAGCGATAATAATAATTAAGATTAGAATATTAACTTAAATAATATAGCTTTTATAATAAACTTTTTATTACTATATATTAAATTAATTATATATAAATAAAGATTTATAATTTTATCTTTTAGATATAATTATATTTAATATTTTAAGATTTTTATAATAACTTAATATTTATTAATTAATATATTAATATTATTATATTTAAACTATAATAGCGCTTATTATTAAGTTCTATATTATACTCTTAAATAATTTAAAAGATAAAATTTATTTAATTATTAGCGCGTATAATAAGATTATTCTTAATACTTATATTTTATTTAATTTTAATATTATTTATTTTCTCTTAATTCGAGCTTTTATCTTTATTTATATATATAATAATTCGCGTAATAAATAAAACTTTAAACTTTTTTATAATTACGCTTATATACTTTTTTTATATAATATTATTAAAATATAAATTTACTAGAATAATAATTAGAATTAAAAATTATTTATTATTTATCTATTATATTTTATCTAATTTATTCAAAAACTTATTTTTATTATAATAACGATATATTAATATATTTAATTTTATACTTTTTAATAATTATAGTATAATTAATAATTAAGATATCGATTTTCTTTACTTTCTTAATTAATTTCTTCTTAAATATAAATATATTTATTCGCTATCGCGATCTTTTAGTATTTTTATTTTAATTAAATTTATTCTTCGCTTTTTATTTTAGTTAAAAATTTAATTATTATTTAATTAATTTATATCGAGACTCTTTAATATCGCTATTATTATTAATATTTAATATTTATTATAATAAATTATTAGATTTAGTCTCTTCTACTTTAATTATTATAAAAAAATAAATTAATAAATATATATAAAAGAATTAAAGGATTTATATAAATATCTATAAATATTAAGCTATTCTTAATTTTAATTAAAACTTATTTTATTAAAAAATACGTTAATTCTAGTAAATATCGATATTAAAAATAAAGAGAATATATATTACGCGCTATTTTAAATATATTATTATAAAATTCGATTTAAAGAATAATTATTTTTATAAAGATAATAAGATTTAAAAATAAGAAAGTAAGAATAAAATACGCGAAAATTTTAATAAATTATAATAATTTAACGCTAGTTAAATTAGATAAAGATAATTATTTACTAACTCGCTTTTTTAAATCTTTTATCTTTTAATCTATATAAATTATAATAATAATTATAATTATTATAAAAGTAATTAAAATTATATTAAATAATAGCGCTTAATAAGCGTAATTCGCTTAAATTTAAATCTTTAAAATTAAAGAGAAAGTATTTTATTAATATTTAATTTAAGCTAGATAATATAAAGTAATTTAAAAATTTAATATACGCGATAAATATCTAAGCTTTCTTTCTCTTCTTCTTTTTCTTTAAAATTTTTTTTTATATTAATTCTTCTTATTATTAGACTATCTTCTTTATACGTTAAACTTTTATTTAAATAATTTAATATTATTATAGCGATATTAAAAAAATAATATAATTATTAAGTTATATATTTATTCTTTATTTTTTAATAATTTTAAATTAATATATAAATAAATTATATAAAGAGCTTAATTTATATATATTTAATTTATTATTAATAGCTTTTTAAAAAAGTTAATATTATTCTAAAGTATTAAATATAATATTAAAATAAAGATTTTATTAGATATTATTATTACTTTAATTATTATTATTATTATTTTAATAGATATCGCTTTTACTTTAATAGATATTATCTCTATTTTAATAATATTAAAATATTAATAAAAATTAGATAATATATTCTTTTAATTATTATTATACTTATTATATATTTAATATAAGCTATAATTTAAACTTTACGCGAGATTTATTATTATTAAAAATTAATTAATTTTATAATTTTAAAACTTCTCTTTTAATATTTAATTTATTAAATTATATTTAATTAGAATTTATTAAAGTACTATTATATTTAAAAATTTACTTTTAAAGTATTATATAAGATAATAAAAGTTTTTCTAATTTATTAGTTTAAGAGTAAGTCTTTTATTATTACACTTTATAATTAACTCTAATAATCTCTATTTAAATAGATATCTATTTTTATATAATATATAAAAAGCGAGTTATATTATAAAAAAAGAATTTAAATCTTATAATTATTTTAGCTAAGTCGTTTAAATTAAAGATAAAAATATATTTATCTTTATATAATTTAATTATTAAATTAATTAATTATTATATATATAATTATAAAATATAATTATATATTATTAATTATTTTAATAATTATAAAAAGTATAAGAGAAATAAAATTATATAATTAAGTATTTATAAACTTTTCTTTTCTAAATATTTATTTTAATTTAGAATTTAATTATTTTTTAATTAAAAAAAAGATAAGATATAGAAAGTATATAAAAGTATATTTAATAATTTTAAAATAAATTAATAATATCTATAATAATAATTAGAATTAAAAATTAGATATATTTAAATAAGAGATAACTTCGCGTTATTTATATAATAATAAAAATAATAATTAAGATTAAAGTATTAATTTAAAGAGCGTAGGTTTTATAATAGATTTTTTATTACTATATATTAGATTAATTATATATAAATAAAAATTTATAATTTTATTTTTTAAATATAATTATATTTAATATTTTAAGATTTTTATAATAATTTAATACTTATTAATTAACGCGTTAATACTATTATATTTAAATTATAATAAAATTTATTATTAAATTCTATATCGCGCTTTTAAATAATTTAAAAAATAAAGTTTATTTAATTATTAGCGCGTATAATAGAATTATTCTTAATACTTATATCTTATTTAATTTTAATATTATTTATATTCTTATAATCTAAGCTCTTATCTTTATCTATATATATAATAATTTATATAAAAAAATAGAATTCTAAACTTTCTCTAAATTACGCTCGCGTATTTTTCTTATAGAATACTATTAAAATATAAGTCTATTAAAATAATAATTAGAATTAGATATTATTTATTATTTATCTATTATATTTTATCTAATTTTCTTAAAAGTTTACTTTTATTTTAATTATAATATATTAATATATTTAGCTTTATACTTATTATAAATTATAATATAATTAATAATTAAGATATTAACTTTCTTTACTTTCTTAATTAATTTCTTCTTAAATATAAATATATTTATTCGCTATTATAATCTCTTAATATTTTTATTTTTATTAAATTTATTCTTTACTTTTTATTTTAATTATAAGTTTAATTATTATTTAATTAATTTATATTAAAACTCTTTAATATTATTATTATTATTAATATTTAATACTTATTATAATAAATTATTAAACTTAATATCTTCTACTTTAATTACTATAAAAAGATAAATTAATAAATATATATAAAGAAATTAAAGAAATTATATAAATATTTATAAATACTAAGCTATACTTAATTTTAATTAATATTTATTTTATTAAAAAGTATATTAATTCTAATAAGTATCGAAGTTAGAAATAAAGAGAATATATATTATATATTATTTTAATTATAGAGTTTAAATTAAAAGAATAATTATTTATATAAAGAAAAGAAAAAAAAATATATATATAAAAATTTTAATAAGTTATAATAATTTTATTTTATTAAATTAGATAAAAATAATTATTTATTAACTCGCTCTTTTAAATATTTTATCTTTTAATTTATATAAATTATAATAATAATTATAAATATTATAAAAATAGATAAGATCGTATTAGATAATAACGCTTAATAAATATAATTTATTTAAATTTAAATCTTTAAAATTAAAAAGAAAGCGCGTTATCTATTAATATTTAAATTAAATTAAATAATATAAAATAATTTAAATATTTAGTATACGCGATAGATATCTAAACTTTCTCTTTTTTTTAAAATTTTCTTTTTTATATTAACTCTTTTTATTATAAAACTATTTTCTTTATATATTAGACTTCTATTTAAATAATCTAATATTATTATAGCGATATTTAAAGTATAATATAGATATTAAATTATATATTTATTTTTTATTTATTAATAACTTTAAATTAATATATAGATAAATTATATAAAGAGCTTAATTTATATATATTTAATTTATTATTAATAGCTCTTTAAAAAAGCTAATATTATTTTAAATTACGCGAGATAATAATTTATTTAAAAATGTTATAATAAAGCGTTTATTAGATATTATTACTATTTTAATAAGTATTATTATTACTTTAATAAATATTATCTCTATTTTAATAATATTAAAATATTAATAAAAACTAGATAGTATATTTTTCTAATTATTATTATTCTTAATATATATAACGAGTAAAGACCTATGAATTAAATTCATAATCATTTTTTTAATTAGGGCTATCGAGTAAATAGGTGAGCGATCTTTAGTAAGCGAACTTTAGTAAGCGATATTTGAATTCCTTACGCTTTAATAATTATAAGACTAAATTTAAGATTTTTTTTTATCTAAAAGCCTACATTTTATTCTATAATTTAAAAAAAAAATCTTAAAATTTTAATAGAAAATAAAAAAGTTATTCTAAAATCAAATAATGTGTATCTATTTTTTAATTAGGCCTATTCGGCTGTCGAGCGAACTTTAGTAAGCGATATGTAATAAGCGATATTTGAATTCCTTACGCTTTAATAATTATAAGACTAAATTTAAGAATTCTCTTTTTATCTAAAAGCCTACATTTCGTTCTATAATTTAAAGAAAAAATCTTAAAGTTTTAATAGAAAATAAAAAAGTTATTCTAAAATCAAATAATATATACCTATTTTTTTTATCAGGGCTATTCGACTATCTTTTAATAATTGCGAACGCTAATTTATTTATTCGCGATAACTCAGCCGATCTAGTTAAAAGACGTAATAACCTTAAATTTATAATTAGCTGCACATATAAATTCAAGATTTTCAAGCTTAGCTCTATCTTATTCTATTATATATACTAATTAACGCGAGCTATAACTTAAGCTTTACGCGAGATTTATCGCTATTAAATTTTAATTAATTTTATAATTTTATAATTTCTCTTTTAGCGCGTAGTTTATAAGATTTTATATTATATATATATTATATTATTTAATTATTATCTTTAAAAATTCGCTTTTAAAAGATAATTTTATATTTTTATAATAAATAAGATATTAAATAAAATAATTAATAAAATTTAATTTTTTATTTATTAGCTAATAATAAATCTTATAATTTAAATATTTAATTATATTTAAAATTATAATTATAATTATCTTTATAATTATAATTAATATAAATTAAAATTTTCTATTAATATATAATTTTTTTTAAAAGATTTATATAAGCGTAATTAAAGATTAATATTTTTCTTTTAAATATTAAACGCTTAATAAAAAGTATTAGAAGATTTATATCTAGATATTTATTAATTATAATATCTAATTATATATTAAATAATATTTTATTATTTAAAATTTTTAAATATAATTTAATTAAAAAAAGAATCTATTATATAAAAAATTATAAATCGCGATATATATTTTTATAGCGATAAAGAATTCTAATTATTTTTCTAATTATTATTATTTAAAGATAATTATAATAGTAAAAAATACTTATATTCTTATCTCTAATCTAGAATTAGAATTATATAATTAACTTATTAAGATTTTAAATTTAAACGATTTATATTTTTATAGAGATATTTAAATCGCTTAAATATATTAATAATATTTTTATATATTAATTTAATACTAATAAGCTTAAAAGTCTCTTATATCTCTTCGCTTATTTTATTAAATATAAATTTATATTTTATTATATTATAATTCTTAAATTATTATCTAATCGATTCTAATAATAATATTTTTTTATTTTTATTTTTAAATATTTATATTATATAATTTCTAAAAATTATATATTTTATTTTAATAAAAAATATATATAAAAAAGAAAGATAATAAACTTTTTTAAACTTTATAATTAAAAATAATTAATAAATAAATTTAATATAAATAAGATTAATATATAAATAGTAAATCTATTTAAATATAAATTAAAATATTAAAATTTTCTTAAACTTTATAATTAAAAATAATTAATAAATAAATTTAATATAAGTAAGATTAATATATAAATAATAAATCTATTTAAATATAGATTAAAATATTAAAATTAAAATTAATATAAAAAAAAACTTATATTAATAAATATTATTTTAAGAATTTTTTTTAAGAATCTTTCTATAATATATATAAGACTTCTATATAATAAGAATAAATATTCTTATAAGAATTTATTATATCTTTAAAAATTTCTAAATATTTAATCTTCTTTTTAATAAATATTTTAATCTTTTATATTTATATCTTTTCTATTAATATTATTAAAAAATTTATATTTTTTAAAAAAAGTTAAGAGTTTTTAGATCGCTTAATTTTTTAATTAATAATATTTAATTATATATTAATAATTATATCTTTATCTTTCTTTTTTTTTTTTAGAAATAATTATTTAATATTAAGAGAAAGTTAGAAGTCTTTTTTTAATTATAAATTTCGCTATTATATTCGCATTATTTCATTTTCTTAAAATTACTTTTAATAATTTATATATATTTAAATTTATTAAATACTAGCGCGATTTTATTATATTCTTATTTTTAAAATATTTATCTACTATTTTTTATATCTTATTATTATTTAAATTTTTAAAATATTTTTATTTCTTTAAAGATAGTATAATAAAGTAAATTAAAGTTATTATCTTTATTAATAATATTAGCTTTTATAATATTAAGAAATAATAAAAAATATATAAATTTACTTATTTAATTAAATTCTTATTTAAAATAATTATAATAATAATTTTTATATAAGAAGCTTATTATAAGATATTAAAAAATATATTATAAAAAGTATATTAATATTATAATAGAAATAATAATAAAATTTAAATAGAATTATATTATTATAGAAGATAATATAATTAAAAAAAGTATTAGAAAAAATTAGAATATAAGAAAATTTAAGAATACGCTAATAAAAAAATAGGCTAGTTTACTAGCGCGTTTTCGTATTTTTTTAAAATCTTATTTATAAAAATATTTAATATTAATTTTTAATATTATAAAGTTAAATTTTAATTAAATTTTTTTAAATTTAATAATTTAATTAGAATAGTTAAGAATTATTATTAATAATAAACTTTTTATAACTTTTATATAATAATAAATATTTATTTTAAACTTCTAAAAATTTAGATCTAAGAATCTTATAAAATAAATTTATCTTTTTTAAGATTTTATTTTATACTTTTAATTTATTATATATATTTTCTTTTTTAAAGAATTATTAAAAAGATAATTAGAATATTAATTAAATCGCTTACTTTTAAAATATTATTTATTTTATATTTATATTTAAAAAGATATAATAATAAATATAAATATTTTTAATTAAAAATCTTTATTAATAAACTCTTAACTAGTTAATTAATTTTTTAATTTTAAAAAAATATTAAATTAATTAAAAGATTCTAAAAGTAATAAATTAAAAAGTTTTTAAAATAATTAATTAGAAAATTCTAGAGATATTTAATTAGAAAGTTTTAGAAATAATTAATTATAAAGTTTTAAAAGTAATTAGCTAGTAGATTTAAATAATAATTTATTAATAAATTTAATTATATTAGAAAAAGAAGAGATAGACTTTATTATAAAAGAAACTCGAGATTAAAATTTTTTAATATATAATAAAAATAGTAATATTATAATCTAGCGATAAATTTTATAATAAATTTATATAAATTTATTAATTTTAATATATGAGTAATTAATACGATTAGAAGAAGAAGAAATAATTCTTATAATTCTAATTATTATAATAAAAAAGAATTTAGATATAATCTTCTCTTTTCTAATTATTATTTTAATTATCTAACTTTCTAAATTAGATAAATTTAAAAATACGTTAATAAGAATAAAGAGTTAATATATATATTTAATAACGATATATCTAGCGATAATAATAATACTCTATTTTAAAATTAAATTAATTTTTAATCTTAAGATATTATTTATAAAAATAAAAATTTTAATAATATATATAATAAAAATATTAAAATCGTAATAATTAAAGAATATCTATTTATAAATAAATTATTAAAAAAGAATAAATATAATAAAAAATTTAAAAAGAGAAAATTTATTATACTTTCCGCGGTAATTACGATAGATAAAAGAGTATATTAAATATTATTAATAATAAAAGTAAATAAAAAATCGAGTAATAAGACTTTTAGAAAGATTATTATAAGTAAGAAAAATATAAATAAAAGAAAAAGCGCTATTAGTTATATATTTAAAATAAAAAAATTATATAGATTTTATCTAAATAATAAATTTAATTTTATATATATTTCTAATTATCTTTCTAATTATAGTTTATTAGCTATTATTCTTCGCGAAATTAAATATTTTTAAAAATTAATTATATTATTAATTTCGAAAGCTTTATTTTAAAAATTTATTTAAGAAATTTTAATAATTATAAAAAATAAATTTAGAAATAATATTAAATATTAATAATAAAGTTTTATTATCGAGACGATATAGAAGATAATAAAATCTTTTCTATCTAATAATTTTTTAAATAAGACTTTTTATTATTCTTATATAAAATTCGCTAATAATAAAATATAAATACTTAATTATTAGTAATTTATAATAAATATATAATATTATAAATTAAGAATATACTATTTTTATATAAATTTTTAAAATTATATAATATTAAATTATATATAAATATAAAGATAGATTAAAAGCTTATAATTTAATTTAAATAAATTATTAAATTATTATAAATAATAAAATAAAAAACTTTATAATTAAATTATTAATTTTTTTAATTTATAATATAACTTTTAATTATAATATTACTTATAAAATTATATTATATTTTAAATTCTAATTATTTTTAAAATTAATATTATATAATATATTTAATTTATAATTTAAAAAATTTATATTATTTTAAAAAGTTAATATTATTTATTATTATAAAATTATTTATATTATAATTATAATTTTAATATAAATATATATTATATTTTTTTATCTAATTAATAATAATTATATATTTTTATAAATTCTTATTATTATTTTAAAAAATAAAAGATTTTATTAAAGTTTATATATATTTAATTATTATATTAATTCTAAATTTAAAATTCTAATTATCTTTATAATTAATATTATATAAAATAATTAATTTATAATTCTAAAAAATTATATTATATTAAAAAATTAAAATAAGTTATTATTATAAAATTATCTATATTATAATAATAGTTTTAATATAAATATTTATTATACTTACTTATTTAATTAATAAATACTATATTTATATAATAGATTTTTATTATTATCTTAGAAAATAAAAGATTTTAATTAAAATCTATAAGATATTTATTTATTATATTAATTTTAAAATTATATTTAACTTATAACTCTAATTATCTTTTTATAATTAATATTAAATAAAGTATTTAATTTATAATTCTAAAAAATTATATTATATTAAAAAATAAAAATAATTCATTCTTATAAAATAGTATATATTATTATTATAATTTTTATATAAATATATATTATACTTTTTTATCTAATTAATAAATACTCTAATTATATAATAGATTTTTATTATTATTTTAAAAAAAATAAAATATTTTAATTAAAATCTATAAGATATTTAATTATTATATTAATCTTAAAATTATACTTAATTTAAATTCTAATTATCTTTATAATTAATACTATATAAAATATTTAATTTATACTTTTAAAAAATTATATTATATTAAAAATTATATTTTATTAAGTTATAAAAAAAATCTATTATTATAAAATTATAAGTATTATAAGTATAATTTAAATATTTTTTTTTTTTTAATTAATAAATATTATATTTAATAATAGATTTCTATTATTATTTTAAAAAATAAAAGATTCTATTAAAATTTATAAGATATTATATTTTTTATAAGTAAAGATTTATAAATTAAATTTATAATTATTTTTTTAATTAGAGTTATCGAGTAAATAAATAAGCGATTTTTAATAATTATCGAGCGAACTTTAATAAGTAATATTTAAATTTCTTACGCTTTAATAGTTATTAGACTAAATTTAGAAATTCTTATTTTATTTAAAATATTTTATTTTATTTTATAATTTTAAAAAAAAATTTAAAATTTTAATAGAAAATAAAAAAGTTATTTTAAAATTAAATAATATATATTTATTTTTTAATTAGAGCTATTCGATTATATTTTTTTTTTTATAATTATAAATACTAATTTATTTATTCGCGATAATTTAATTAATTTAATTAAAAAGTATAATAACTCTAAATCTATAATTAATTATATATATAAATTTAAGATTTTTAAATTTAGCTCTATTTTATTTTATTATATATATTAATAGAATTAATTATTAATCGTTAATTAATTTATTAATAAATAATTAAACTCGCGAACTTTTCTTTAAATTTAAACTTAAATTCTTTTTTAACTTTTTTATTATATTTATTTTATTTTTCTTTATTTAAAAATCTTATAATTTTATAATATTAATTATTATTTTAAATTTTATATAAGCGTTATAAATTAAGATAAGAATAATAAGCTTTTTATATACTACTTCTTTATTTTTTTATTTTTTTTTTATTTACTATAATATTATAATGATTAGAAAAATACTTATAAATTATATTCTATTTTCTTCTTATAAAATATCTTTTAAATATTATTATTTATAAATCTAATAAATATATATATTATAAAATTAATATAATAGTAATTTTATATAGCGAAAAGATAAATAATAATAGAATTATAAATAATTTATTATTAAATATAAAAGATAAAATTCTTTATTATTATAAAGTAAAATTAAATTTATAATTTTAATTATATATATAGAAGTAAACGATATAAATAATTTTTAGCGAATATTTTTTAATAATAATTTTTTAATTAAATTCTTCTTATTTTAATCGTTATTAAGATTTTATAATTATTTAATTAATATTAAAAATTATAAGCGTAAAGCGATAAAAGAGTTTTTTTAGAATTCTTATATTATTAAATCTTATTAATATATAATAACTTTTAAAATATATAATTTATTTAAAACTCGCTTATAAAAAGTATATAATATTAATCTTAATATAATATTAATTATAAGAGATAAAGTTAAAAATATAGATAGATTTAAAAATATAAATTTAGAGAAGTAAAAAATGATATTATAAGAGATTAAAGATATATACTTTTATAAATAATAAAATTAACTATATTATAATATTATTAGATATTAATATATATAATTTTTTTATTTAATATTTTAAAGAAAAAGTATATATCTATATTAGCTATATAATTAAGTCTAGATAATTAAAAATAAAAAAGTATTATTAATAATAATAAGAGTATAATTCTATAATAAGAAAATTTAATAGAGAAGAAAATATTAAATAATTTTATCTATCTTATATTTTTAAGATAAATAAAAGAAAGAAAGAATAAAAGATAAATATATTATTAAATAATAACTTAAAGTTATTAATTAGATTATCTAATATAATTAAATAATCTTATAAATAAAGATTATTTTTTATTTTTATAATAATTTAAAAGTTTTAATAGAGAGCTTATTAGTCTCTATAAGCAAAAATAATATATATCGACTTTTATAATTATAAATTTTATTATATAATTAAAATATATAAATATAAAGATTTTATAATATAAAATTATTCTTTTAAAATTAATTATAAGATATATTATTATTATTTTTTATATATATAAAATTATTAACTTATAATTTTTAGATTAAAAAAATATATAATTATATATAAACGAATTTTATAGTAAATACTCTTTTTATTTATTACTCTCTCTTTAATAAAAATATATTAAAAATTATCTAAACTAATTAATTAAAATTCGATTTATTATCTTTATATATTTATTTTAATAAGATTAAGTATATAATATAAAGAAATTTAATAATATAATAATTTAATATAAATAATAATAATTTTCTAGATTTATTAAGCTTAATTAAATAATAATTAAAGAATTATAATTATACGCTAAATAGATAAAAGTTAAATAAAGATAGCGATAGAATAAAAGAGATCTTTTAAATAATAATTAATAATTATAATAATAAGATTTTAAATCGCTTTTTATTTTTATTATTAAAATATAAATATTTAAGTATAAAAGTTTAAAAGAAGAGATTATAATAGATTTCGCTATTTATTAATTAAAAAGATACTTAGAATTCTATAATATAAATTCTTTTCTCTTATATAAAACGCTAATTCTTATATTATATATTATACTTTTTATTTAAAATCTAGATTATTTTAATATTATAATAAATTTAAAATTTAAATAAAGAAATAAATTATAATATTTAAAAAGATAAAAATTTATAATAATTATAAAAGAAGATAAAAATTTTTTTAGTAATTATATTAATTAGAAAAGATATCTATTATTAAATAAGATAGATATTTATAAATTATAATATAGATATTAAAAAGCTATATAATAAGAATCGCGAATAAAATTTTCTATTATTAATATTAATTTTATAATTATTAAATAATATAATAGCTTAAATTTATATATTTTAATAATATTTTTTATTAATAAATAGCGAATTAGCTAATATTATTAAAGAGATATTAATTAATACTTTTTATAGACGAAATTAATAAAAAATAAAGAAAAATATCTAATTAATAATAAGAGGGCTATTATCTACTTTTAATTAAATTAATTATTATTAAAATCTTATTAAGATCTATAATATCTCTCTTCGAAATTTTAAAATTAATAAATCTTTTTTAAAATAATTAAGAGATAATAGATTTATTAATATATTACTTAATAGCTCTTTATTATTAATCTCTTAAATCTTTATAAAAGTTATTTTTTATACTTAATAATAGCGAAGTAATAACTTTATATTATTAAGTTTTTAATTATTTACGCTATCTATCTTATAAGCTTTTTTAATATTTCTATTAAAAATTATAATTAATTTTAAAATATAATTCTTTTTAATTATAATATCTTTTTTATATAATAAGTACTTTTTATTTATAAATATATCTAGAAATAGATAATACTTTTTAATTAAGATTTATATTTATATCTTTATAGATATTACTAATTAAAAAACTATTTAAATTATTTAGATATTTATATTTATTAGATATATATTTTATTCTCTTTAAATCTTTCTTTTTATTAGCTTTAATATTTCTATTAAATTTACTCTTATCTTTCTTTCTTAACTTTTTAACTTTTTCTTCTTTAATCTTATAAATAATATCTTAAATTTCTACTATTATATTAAATTCTTACTTCTAATTTAATTTATACTAAATTTATTTATAATTATTATTTAACTTATAATACTATAGAATTTAAGAATTTAAGATCTTATTTTTTATATTAAAATTATTAGCTATATATTTATTTAAATAAAAAATTCTTATTAATAAAGAGAATATAAAGAGATTATTATTAGAAGAATAAATTTATATGTTTTTCGATAATTAGAAAGATAATTAGAATTCTATTCTATATTAAGTATTTTAACTCTCTTCTATCTAAATAAAGTACTTTTAATTATTTTATTTTTATTTTTTATATACTTTCTTTTATTATATATTAATATATTATTTATATAAATTTTATATTCTTTATTATTAATATAACTCTTTTATTATAAATAGCGTAAAGATTATTAATTATATAATTTATTAATAGAATAATAACTTAATAGAAAGCTAATATATAATAAAATTTCGATATTAAAATCGCTTTAATAGCTTCTTATAACGTATTTAATATAAAAATCTAAATTCGTATAATATAATAAGATAGTAATATTATATTAATAATCTCTTATATTATATAAATGAAAAATCTTTTTAAAAGAAGTAAATTAATTAATTTTTAATATTTTTTAATCTCTTATAAAATAATAACTAAAATATTATTAATTATATATATATATTACTTATTAATATATTATATTACTATACTTACTTTTTTATTTTTAATATTAATTTTTAATCTTTATAAGTAAAGACCTCGATATACTCTTTTTTACGATTTTTATATTAAAAGCGTAAATAATTAGAGATTTATTTAATTTAATTTTTTTTATAATTATCTTTTTATAATTAGAAGATTTTAAAAAAAAAATTAATTTAAAATCTTAATATAAAGATTAAATAAGCGATTATTCGACTAATTATTTATATCGTTAAAAAGATTATTAAGATTTATATTATCTTTTAAATAAATTAATTTAATATATAAATTAATATTATTATCTCTATATAATAATAATATAATAGAATTATTATCGAAATTAATAATTATTAATAATATATTATTATTAAATTAGATTAAAATAAATAAGATAAAATAATTATAATATAAAATATTAATAAGAGAAAATATTTAATTTATAATAAAATATTAAAAAAGAAAGAAAGAGAGAATTTTTACTTATAATTTTAATATTTTAAAATCTATCTAGCGTTATATTAGCGAAATCTATTAAATTTAATTTATTAAATTACGCTATATAATATAATAATTATACTTTTAATTATTATTATAATTATATTAATTAACTCTAAAAAAATTAATCTTTTAGCGATTATATTAACTCTTTTATAATTTATTAATTTACTTCTTAGATTATTATATTAAATAAATTTATTTAAAATAATACTAATTAATTCTTATTCTTCGCGAATAATAATAAAAATTAAAAGTATACTATTATTATATAAATTTAATCGCGATATTAATAATAATTATAGAAATTAAAGTTATTAAATATAAAGATATTCGCTAATAAAAAAGATATATTATTATTATATAAATTTAATCGCGATATTAATAATAATTATAAAAATTAAAGCTATTAAATATAGAAATACCCGCTAATAAGAAAGGCGTATTATTATTATACGAATTTAATCGCGAGTAGAGATACTCGCTAATAAGAAAGATATATTATTACTATATAAATTTAATCGCGATATTAATAATAATTATAGAAATTAAAGTTATTAAATATAAAAATACTTATTAATAAGAAAGATATACTATTATTATACGAATTTAATCGCGATATTAATAATAATTATAAAAATTAAAGTTATCGAATATAGAGATATTCGCTAATAAAAAAGATATACTATTATTATATAAATTTAATCGCGATATTAATAATAATTATAAGAATTAAAGCTATTAAATATAAAGATATAATCTTTAATTTAATATAGATTTTAAAATAAGAAGCCTCTTTTATTAAAGTAGTAATATTTTTATAAATATATATCTATATTTAAATCGATTTAAGAAGTTTTATTTTATAAATATAAAATATATAAAATTATTAGA
The DNA here is from genome assembly GCF_014066315.1 of Letharia lupina. Taxonomy (NCBI): domain Eukaryota; kingdom Fungi; phylum Ascomycota; class Lecanoromycetes; order Lecanorales; family Parmeliaceae; genus Letharia; species Letharia lupina. The sequence continues at coordinate 33,595 of NW_023502985.1, forward strand.
TTAAATATAATAGTTAAATATTATTAATTAAGTATAATAAGTAAAATAATAATTAAAATATCTTATTTTTAATTTAGAATAGTTTTTCTTTTATTTATTATATATTTTCTTTTTATAAAAATTATATCTAGACTTTAATAATATTATATTATTATTTATAAATTTATATCTTATTATAATTATTTAAAAAGCTATATATCTTTTAATTATAAAGTAATTCTTTTTATATAAAATATATATAATTAAGCTATTAGATATTAATTAGTAATTTTCTTTATTTATAATTATTAAAGAGTAAATTATATTATTAAAATTACTCGCTAATTTTATTTTTATAATTTCTTAAAATATACTTAATATAAAGATTTAAATTTAAAGTAAATTAATTAAATTTAAAGTTATATAAATTAAGATCTTCTTTATTATTTAAATAAATATAATTTAAAAAATAATTAAATTTATTAATCTTTATAGTTTACGAATTTTCTTTAATATATAAACTTTAAAGTTTAATTAATAATAATATAATTAATATATATAATTAATTTACTATTTAATTTAGATATATATAATTAATATAATTATATACTTTTCTTATTTATAATTATACTTTTTAAATTTTATATATAATCTTCTAATTTTTATCTTCGCGAAGTCTTATCTTTACTTTATTTCGATAATTTAAATAAATCTAAATTAATAATTAATAAATTATTAAGAATTTTTTAAGTTTTTATAATTATTAAATTAATAACTTTAATAGATAATAATATTATATATTAATAAATTATAATTAATATTATAATTAATTATTATATTAAAAGATATAGCGCTATTAAATATATATTTACTTTATAAAAATAATATTATTAATTTAATTTAATTATAAAATATAAAAAATTTTTTTTTTTTTTTTAAATATAGATAATATTATAATAAATAAGTATATTATAATATAAATATTATAATAATAAAAAGAATTTTTAAAAAAAAAAAGAATAAATTAAAAAAGAATAATATTAAATATTTATTATTAAACTAATTAATATTATATAACTAAAATCTTATTAAAATAAAATATTATTTAAAGATAAATTAAGTTTAAATATTAATTAAAAAGCTAATTAAAAAAAGAGATTAATTTCTTTTTTATTAATATATATCGTAAAGCTATATATAAGCGCTTCTTTCTATATTTTAAATATATTTTAAATATTTATAACTATATATATATATTTCCTTTTATATTTTATATATTTTAATATTCTTTATATACGCGATATATTTATTAAAGATAATCTTATTAATTTAATTAATTTCTATTTAATTTTATATTTATTAGTTATAAGAAAAGCTCTTTATTTTAATATTATAATTTTATTAATTTATTATTTTTAAATATTAAGTCGTTTATAGCTTATAATTAATTTATTTACTCTTTTCTCTTCTTCTATTATAAAAATAAAAGAAGATATTATTTCTTTTTTATCTTTATCTATAATAAATTAATTATTATTTTTATAAAATTAAAAATATTAATTTAAAAATAAGATTATTTAATTAAAAGTAAAGAATATAATACTTTAATATTTTAATATTTAAATAAAAGATATTATAATATTATTTAAATAAGAGAGAGTTATATTAATAAGAAAGATTTTAAAATTTAAAAATAATCTTAATATAATAAAAGATTTAATTTCTATATATAGAAGATTTAAATAATAATTAATTTAATTAATTAAATTATTAGAGTATTTAAACTAAATTCTAATTCTATATTAATATCTAATAAAATTTATTTAATAGTTTTAAAATATTAATATATATTTTTATTAATATAATTAATAATTAGAATATTAATTAAAAAAATATAATTTTTAATTCTAATATTTAAAATAATATAGTAATAAATAAGTAATATTAAAGTAAATTAAATATATATTATATTAAATAAAAAAGTATTAATAGCTAGACTAATTAGAGTTTTAAATTAATTAAATTAAATATTAATTTTATATTAGCGTTATTATATACTTTTAAATATATAATTATTAATTATAATATTAATTAGAAAGAGTTAATCTCTAATTTAAAATATTAAAAATAATATAATAATATATTATTAAAATAATATAAATTTTTATTATAGTAAGAAGATAGAATTTATATATTAAATATTAATTTTATTTTATTTCTAATATTTTATTTATTTATATATCTCTTTTAATTTCTTTTTAAATATTTTAATTTTAAGATATTAATTAAATCTTTATTTAATATAAATCTAACTTTTTTAATTAATAATATTTAATATAAAATATTAATAAGTATATTTTAGCGTAAAGATAATAATAAATCTTACTTTCTTTTTAATATTAATAATAAAAAATAATAAATATAGTAATAAATAAAGATAGTATAAATTATATAGAATTAATTTAAATTTAATAATAATTATTAACTTATTTATTAAGACTTAGAAATTAGAAAATTCTAGAAGTAAATATAATTTAATAAATATATACTTATTAATTTTAAGAAGCTATATATTATTTATTATTATTATAATAAAATTCTAATTTATTTATTTATAGATTATAAAATAAGCGATATAATAGTATATATTAAATTTAAAGAATATATTAAGAAATCTAATTTAAGTAGTTTATAATAAATAAATTTAATTAATAATTATAAAAATTAAATATATTTCTAAATTAGATAATATAAATTATTAATAAATAGAATAATAAATAAAAAATTTAATTTATTATTTACTCTAGAAAAGATAATATTAAAATTCTCTTATAATATTAGAAAATTAAAAGTTTATATATAAAGATTTTTTAAAATAATTTTATCGCTAAATTATAAATATTAATATTTTATTTATAATTATTAATAATTTTAAAATATTATAATTTTTATATTATTTTAATTTTAATATATAATTAAAATTAATATTTATTATAAAGAATTAATTAATAAAAAAAGCTATAGAGTTAGAGATAAGATTATTAAAGAATTTATTAATCAATAATATTAAAATCTCTTTAACTCTAAATTATTAATTATTTTATAATTATTAATTATTTATAATAATTCTAATCTTTTTTATTAATATTAATTAATAATAATATAAGATTTTTATAGATTTTAAATATATTAAAAATAAATATATTAATTAAAAACTTATAAGTATTATTAATTTAATTTTTAAGAAATATAAGATTAAAATTTATATATTTAAATTTATAATTAATAACGTTAATAATAATAATACACTCTTCGAAGATTTAATTATTTATCTTTCTATTTTTATAATAAATAATTTACTTAATATTAAAAAATTTAAATTCTTAAATTATTTATAATATATTCTCTATATAATATATATTATTTAATTAATTTTAAAAGAACTTTTAAATAATATTAAAATTATTTTAATAAATAAAAATTTTTAGAGAAATTAGAGTAATAAAGAAGATAAGAATTAAATTTAAATAAGTATAATTAATTTATCGATAACTCTAATAAAGATATAATATTTCTTATTATTATTCTAATTATTATATTATTAATTATATTAAAATTTAAAAAATTATTATATATATTAATATTAGCGATTAGTATAAAAAGATCTTTTTTATATTATAAATTAAATAACTTTAAAATAAGAATATTTTAATATTAAATAAATATTAATCTTTTAAAAAAAAGTAATATTATTAAAAACGCTCTTTTAAACTTTTTTAAAATATTAAAACTCGCTAAAATTTAATTTATTAGATATTAATTCGCGTTTTACTTCTTTATATTAATATTATATACTTTTTAAAAAATAAATAAATAATTTATTTAAGATTAAATAATAAAGAATAATTATAAATAGAAATTATAGTCTAGATATCTAAATAATTTTTAATTAATTTTTAATAGATTTAATATTTAATTTAACTTATTAAATCTTTTTATAAATTTATAAAATTAATAAATAAAGAAAAGAAGATTATAATTTATTATATTTTTAATATTTATAATTATTTATTTAATTATATAAATAAAGAGCTTAGAAAATTAAGAAGAAAGAGAGTTTCTTAGAAAAAAGAACTTCTTAAAACTTTTAAAATAATTTATAAGAAATTAATTATCTATTATAATTAAATTTAATTAAATTTAAATTATCTATATAAATAAATTACGCTTCTATATTTAAATTATAATAATATAAAATTAAAGAAATTAAATTAAAAGATTAATATTAAAAAATAATTATAGATAAAGATCTACTAAAAAACGCTTATAAGAATATTTTAAAATTATTAAAATATTAATATAAGTAATTAATTATAAAGAGCTAAGCGAATAAATTAATTAAATAAAAATATATTTAATTAAATAATAAAATCTAAGATTAAAAATTTAGATAATAAGAATAAATATAATTAGCTTTAGTAATATAGAAGAAATAGTAAGTCTTTTAATTATTATTCTAATTATAATCTTACTTTTAATCTTTATAAAACTTTTTTTAATAATCTAATAAATCTTTTAATTTTAAAATAATAATAAAAATTAAAGTCTAAATATATTATAGTTACTCGAATAACTTATAATATTCTTTATTCTCTCGCGAAGGCTATTATATATAAATAATACTTTTTAATAATTAAAAGATATTATAATACTTAAAAATATTATTTATTAGTAATATTTCGTATTTTAATAATAATTCTTTATATAAAGTATTAAGAAAATAAGCTTAAATAAGCTAAATTTAATTTTAAAAAAGATTTTAATATATTAAATTAGATTAAAAGAGCTAATAATACTTTATATAAAAATTTAATTAATAATTATAATAATTATATTAGTAAAAATAATAAATTTATAAAAAGTACTTTAATAAGTCTAATATTTATAAATTTATTAAGATATATTATTAATACTCTATAATATATAGAGAAATAATTAATAGATTTATAATTAGAGAGAGTTAATAATAATAAATTTAATTTTAATAAAGAGATTTAAAATAATTTAAAAAGCGAATTTATTTATAAATAGTTAATAAGTTTAATTAGATAGAGATAGATTTAAGATATTTAAAAGAATTAAGATAGAGTAGAATAGAAGAGTAAAATAAGATTTAAGAGAAGAACGAATATAAAGTTTATTAAGCTTATTTAACGCGTTAAGATAAATATATGAATAAAGATAATTATAGAATTTTATTCTTATAATATTTAAAGATTTAAAATTTAGAATATTCTTTTATATTATAATTTTAAAAAGAAGAATAAAGATATTTCTAATTCTAATTATTATTCTAATTATTACTATTAATAAAAAGATAAATAGTTATATTAAATTACTCTTTATATTCTCTCTCTCTTAATAAAGAAGAATAAATATATTCTATATATCTTAATCGAATTATTCTATAAATATAGAAATTCTAATTAAAATATTCTATATATATACTACATTATAATATAATATTATAGATATATTATATCGTAAGATATCTCGCTAAGATTTCGAATCTATATTAGAAAAATAAAATAATATTCGACTCTATTTATATTATATTTGAATATAATATAATATTACTTAATATAAAATATTTTATAAAATATACTTACTATATCTTTTCGACTAGTTTTTAAGAGTTAATCTCGATTAGACGATATTATTAAAGCTATTTTTAAAGATTTATTAATAATATTTAAGATACTTAATATATTAATAAATAATTTTAATTATAATAAATTAAAATATAGCCTCGAAAATCTATCTTAATATCTTTTCGAAGAATAGTTAAAATAATTTTAATAAATATTAGATTTAGATAATCGTTTAATTATTTAAACTAATTATTAATTATTAACGATTCTTAATAAGATAAATTCGAGTTTAGTAGATTATATAGCGCGTATAGAAATCTTTTAGATATATACTATAGCGATTAGAGTATCTATAAATACTCTAAAAATTATTTTATTTTAGAAATATAATTATTTAATAGTAATTAATTAAAGCTATTTATAGCTAAGTTTTAAATTTTAAAATATCTATCTATTAAATAATTTTATTAATAAATTATATAAATATATATATAAATATAGCGCTCGCGAATATAATTATCTCTATTAAAACTCTTATAAATTTTATTTTCTTTAATTATAATAGATTTATTAAGGCTAGATATATTAGTATTTAACTTATTATTATTTATATAAATCTTTCTAAATATAAGAAGATCTCTATAACTCTAATTATTCGCTTTCTAGATTTTAGAGTTATTTTAATTATTTTAAATATATATAATAATAAAGATAAGATAATAAGTAAGAATAAAGTTAAATTTATAGATAATAAATAGTTATAGTAAATAAATAAAGGCCTATGAATTAAATTTATGAAGTTAGATTTTTCTAAGTTAAATCGAATTTTAGCCTTAGCCCTAAGTTAAATCGAACTCTAATCGCTTACTATACGTTTTTAATCTATATATAAATATATATATACGAAAAGAGGCGCGCTAAGATTTAATTAAAAAGGTATATTAAATATAAAGAATTAATCTATAATAATTATCTATAAAAAATAGAGAAAGATTATATTCTTATAATAAGAAGTATCGAAATATTAAAAAGAAATAAAGATAATATATTAATTAGTAATATAAATCTTATATTATCTTTTATTGTAATAAAATCTTTCGAATAATAAAATAGCTATTAGAGTAAGATATCGAATAATTTTAATTTATCTAAATATATATTATTCGATATTTCTTCTATAGAGACTTAATTAACTATAATCGTTATAGTAAATTCTTCTCTTATAATATTATTATAATAATATACTATATTAATATAATAGAGATAATAAACTAAGTTATAATAATATTCTTTATTTACTAAATAATAATTTAATATAAAATCGTAGAGAGTATATAATATGGGATCTTAGAGAGTTAAGCTGTATTTTTAATAATAATAATCTTATTACCGCTTAGTTTCTTCGTAGTATTCTTTATATTTACTTATTATAGTTTCTTCTTTTACTTCTTCTCTTATAGAGTATTAGACTAAGTAGCTAGCTAAATAGCTAATTAAGTAAATAATTAATATAATATAAGATCTTAAAGAGCTAAGCTGTATTCTTAACGATAATAATCTTATTATTACTTAGTTTCTCCGTAGTATTCTTCACATTTATCTATTATAGTTTCTTCTCTTACTTCTTCTCTTATAGAGTATTAAATTAAGTAATTAGCTAAGTAATTAATTAAGTAAATAATTAATATAATATAAGATCTTAAAGAGTTAAGTTATATTCTTAATAATAGTAATTTTATCGCCGCTTAATTTCTTCGTAATATTCTTCGTATTTATCTATTATAGTTTCTTCTCTTACTTCTTCTCTTATAAAGTATTAGATTAAGTAGCTAGCTAAGTAATTAATTAAGTAAATAATTAATATAATATAAGATCTTAGAGAGCTAAGCCGTATTCTTAACGATAATAGCTTTATTATCGCTTAGTTTCTTTATAATATTCTTCGCATTTACCTATTATAGTTTCTTCTCTTACTTCTTTTTTTATAGAGTATTAGATTAAGTAGCTAGTTAAGTAATTAATTAAGTAAATAACTAATATAACGTAGGATCTTGAAGAGCTAAGCCGTGTTCTTAATGATGATAGCCTTATTACCGCTTAGTTTCTTCGTAATATTCTTCGTATTCGTCTATTATAGATTCTCCTCTTATTTAACTAAGTGCGAGGATATCGAGAGTAAATATATTACCGAGGGTAAATGTATTTATATTAATAGAATTAATAGAATTAATAGAATAATAAAAGAAGAATAGTTATATAAATAGGTGGAAGGATTATTATTTAATCTCGAACGCGTCTAATATAACTATTATAACTATTATATTTAAATATCTATTTAATTTACTAATAATAGATTAAATTTCATATTTTTTACAGCGTTAGAAAGTATAAAGCGAGCTTTATAATTTAAGAAATTATAAAGTAACTATATATATCGTAAGCTAAGTACTTTAAAGTGTAAAACTTCTATATATAAATTTTTAATAAGAAAGCTCGAAAGAGCTATCGGGCTAATTTAGTCGGTCTAATTAAAGAGCGTAGCGAATTCGAATTTATAATTGATTATATATATAAATTTAAGATTTTCAAGCTTAGCTCTATCTTATTCTATTATATATACTAATAATAATAATATAGTTTATAAACTCGATTCTCGTAAAAATAGCGATTATTTCGCTTCTCTTAGATCTTAGATAATTAAATTATTAACTTTTAAAGATCTACTTTAATAATAGATAAAGATATTTTCTCGATCTCGTTCAAACTAATAATTCTTAATAGCGTTTCGCGTATAAGAATCTTCTCGCGAGAGGAAAATATTTTAGTCTTAATAGTCTTTTTAGTCTTAAAAGTCTTATTAGTCGCGTTAAAGATCTTTTTAATAACTTTAAAGGCGAATATAGCTCGTTTAACTATTTTTTTAAATCTAATAATAGTAGTAAAAGCTATTATAAAGTATATAAGAGTATAGAGTATATTTTTAATAGTTAAATAGTACTTATAATAGTTAAATAAAGATTAATATATATAGATTTATTATAAAAAGAAGAAGAATAATATAACTCTAAAAGAGAATAATTTAAATGAAGAGCTAATTACTAATATAGTAGCTATATAAATAGTACTCGCCATATCTATCTATCTCCCTACTATCGTATATCGTATATCGCATGTATATCGCATAATGATGGAACGGCTGATTAAACAGCCACCACCGCTATGGCCTTATAATGGACCCACTAACCCACAGTCCCACTGTTGCGAATAGGCTACCGAACAAGCGCTCCGCCAGCCTCCCATTCCTTCCTGTCAGCCTCGCAGCCTTGACGGTGGGTGCCCCCCGGGCAAAACCTCTGCCGATGTCCCGCCCCCTCTTCTCACACTTTAGATGGAAGCGCTCCAATTTTTGAGCTTGGCGACAAAAAGCCAGCTTGTATGCCTACCCTCCATTGTAGCCGGCAGTAATCTGCTACGTTGATGATTTCATAAAATCTGATCAGCTTTCACGACTCATCGACTTTGTCGCGATGCCGCACTTCTCACGTCCATGGAAGCGCAAGAAGGCCGGCAAGGACGTTCAGCAAGTCGCGTGATCACATTGCCAATATCCCAAGCCATCTCAAACCCTACGACTGCCACATCTGCCAGCAGCGCGTCAGGTGTAGGACCTACTGTAGCGTCATCTGGGCTGGACTTCATTAGAAGCAGGCGAATCAGCTAATGACACCCGCAGCCGCCCTAGATCAAAAGCAGATACGTATCGAGAGCCTGTGTGGGCGCAAGTAAGTGATCTCGTTCACACGCATCACACTAGCACACAGAGCATATGGAGGATACAAGCAAATCGATGGGCTATCTCGACGCCGAGGATAGCAGCTAAACACAGACCTCAACAGACATGTATTCGTACCCCAGCGCCACGAAAGTCCCAAGCATCCAAAACGAAGAAGACGTCCCTAGCTGGAATCGCCAGCATCAGCGCTAAAGGTACAATGCATACTGATACCGATGTGATGCGATGACAGTGTGTCTCGGAGTATGTTTGAGTGGTAATCCGTCGGCTATGTGCCTCGAATTTTGTCCAATCAAATTTGCGATGGGCCGAGTGTCTTCGGCCGAATGGGACGGCCGTGGTGGTATTGGGCCTAGATTTCCTATCCTAAAATGAGATAGCCGTAGGGCTAGGAATATATCCTCTGGAATGCGGTAGGCAGCGTGTTCTGCGGCCGAACACGATGGCCGTAGGCCCAGAGATCATGTCCTGAGAGGCGATGGCCGTGGGTCAAGTGTGCCCTGACAGCCGTGTGCCTCTAACCATGTGCCCTGCTAACCGTATGCCTTGTATGAAAGTCCGTCTAGTCCTGAACATCCGTCCTCGCTGGCCTCATCACCCCTTAAAACCCGCACAAGAAAACAAGGGAAACAGTACCAGCTCGCTCGATGCCCAGGTTGACGATCACACCACCTCTAAGAGTAGCGTCCCTGTATCTGAATCAATCAATCTTTGTAAAAGACCGCCATCGTAGCGACTCAGCCTGAACGCCCTGTAAGCTGGGCCACAAACGAATGCTCTAGCGCTGAAAGCCGCCGACGACAAAGAACGTTATGGCTCCGAAATAGATGAAATCGAATGAAGAGCCACTCGGTGATACGGAACGGCTGGGTTTGTAGCTCGTAGCGGACAGATGTTCTCCTGTCCTTGACAGGGTATCTGAAGTCCGCCTCGGTCAGTGAAGGCAGACGGCGTTAGTTATAAGATTCTGCACCAAATCGAAACACGTTCTCCACCTTGTACTTTCCCGCCGAGTTCAAAACGTCGAAGCGAGTCATGTTAATACACGGCCAACGTGACAGTGAAGGGCTGAATTCATATTTTGTTGTGGCGCGTTGCAGGCACGCACAGCTCATGAACCATCTCGCAGACGGAGAAAAATAATATGACAATTTGAACTACCTGAAGGAGATTCGTTACGAAGCATCCAAGCATTGAGCATACACCAGACTCTCGCGTCCCTTATCCTACAAATACCCCTCCTCACCCTGGCCCCAACGCCCCCCCCCTCCAACCCCTAACCAAACACCGCCTACCAAACCGTCGGTCCAAAGAACCTCCCCGGAGCAGTCGGGTTCGGATTCGGAATCTTGACCGCCGTATCCAGATTATCCATATTGTTGTTCGCGACGCTCACCCCCCACCAGGACGTCATAGACGTATTCGTCAAATTGACCGTCAGGATGATGACAATCGTGCAAATAGCCAGACCCGTATCCAGACCCGCGGACGTGATGTAATTAAAGCGCATCCACCAGCCTCTGTACTTGTTCCTGATGTGTTTGTTGAAGACGTAGCCCACGATGCCCCAAGCGAGGTAATTGAGAGGAGTAGCCGGTGGGATATCGCCACTGCCGCCGAAGATGAGGGGAGCGGAGAGGTAGCGGAACGGAGCGCGGGGAAAGGCGCGAGCGAGGGCGTAGAAGAGGACTGGTGCCAGCGCGCCGGCCATCCAGAACCATTGGAGGTTGGCGTAGATGGATCCAGGGGAGAAGATGCGCTGTGGGCCGATGAGACCCCATATAACGGAAGCATTGAAGAAGACCCGACCGTTGGGGCAATTGAACTTGTTGACCTGGTGCTCGGTGCAAACATCTACGATGGCGCCGCCAAGAGCCCATTCGAGGACTGCGACTTGAACGATGCAAGCCCAGATGGTAGCGATAGTCTGCGCCATGAACATGGAACGCCATGGGATCTTCATGTACTGGCCTAGTTTCAGGTCTTGGGTGAAATAGAGACCTTGAGCCATTGTGATGTAGCCGTAGGTCTTAAAGAGCATCATGGCCACTGGACGGCCTGGCTGGATGTATCCGGTGATGAACTCCCTGCAAATGTATGAGTCTGGTGCGCTCTAGGTGATGGTTCAGAGGTTTGCGGAACTTACGTAAAGACATTCAGTCCAAGTTGGATACTTGTCATGCCCTGAATGAGACCGATGGGGACGAACCAGATGATGGAAATGATGATGGATATGAAAAAAGCCCACCAGTGCATATTGGTTGGATATCCTAAGCACACCCCCAGAGATATACCGATCATGATGATGAACATCGCCGCGTACCACCACTGGGGTACATCTTTGTATTTTCGCATCATTCTGGAAGAACATGGAGTCAGCACCGCCTCTCATAAACACAACCCGACCTCAAAAGGCGACCCGTAGACCCCATGGGAAGCTGCAGGACTGCTCCGCCCCGAACACGTGGTCCTGGGTCGATGAAGCGATGGGGAAACTCGGGAAGTGTTCTTACCTTAGATGCACGTCTTCATCATCGGTCCGGATGTTTCGCACCCTCTTCCACAGATCTCCACCATGAAACAGCGCGGTCTGAACAATTACAGCCGCAATCGCTGCAAAAGAGAGACCATACGTCAGGGCGAAAGTGGTAGAGAGAAACAGCGGCGAGTATGCCTTGTAGGCATCCAAATCCAGAGTGTAATTCGGCGTCAAGATGTTGGTGACATTGTAGAGGTTTCCGGTATTGTCATATGCCTGAGAGTCGCTCATCGGGAGGTAATTACCGTACCAGGTATTCGTATAATGGACCCCAATTGTAGTGATCCACCAGAATATGACACAACCAATCAACGTATTGGATATCGCGTGCCACGGTGGAATAAGAGGACTATAGGCGTATGCGGTGATTTGAGTCCAGTCGAAAGTGATTGGCAATAGCGAGACTCCGGTCCATCCGCCAAATAGCTGGTTTACCACAACGTTATTGGGGCGAATCCAGACCGCGAATGCAAAGACGCTGAGGAAAGGCGCGATGAAGCCAGGGAACCAGTACCAGCAGAAGGAACAGGTGAAGACGATGAAGAAGTATTTGTAACGGGAAATTCTCCAACCGTTGCACTTGGCCGGGTCGGTCTCCGACTTATCGTGGAGACTGTAAAACAAAGCAGTGTTGATCAAAGTAGTGGGCCAGATCATAGCAGCTGCATGCCTTTAGAATAGATCATGCGAGATGCAGCAGGATCGATTTACCTGGCCAGACCAAGACCCTGCGAAAGATTCCTGCGAGGCCGTATCCCATCATCTGAGTCGTTATACATAGTAGAATGTTGAATCCCCATCCGAAGTTCTGACCATAAAATCCTCTTTGTGCAGTAAGGGTATCCGTGGCATATGCCACACCACCTAGCAGACATTAGCGTCTGCCGCAGATGCTGCGCTCTTTCGCACGAGAGGTGTCTTACCCGCAACATTGACATTGGCCATGACCACGATGATGGTATGCTCTTTCATGTTGAACGGCCCGTTGTTCAAAGTGAATGACTTCCCAAAAAGGCGAAATTTGCGTTTGGGCATGGCTTGATACCATGCCACACCGAGGGGATATGCGACTAACTGGACCGTCAAGGAAGTGATGGTGATGGCAGGCTGGCGCAAAGCGAAAAGCGCGTTTAGGCCGGAGGCGATTGTGGTCAAGAGCATTCCGAGTACCCAAGCGCGGACAGTGTTTACAGGAACATCCTCGTCGTACTGCGAACCCTGTTCAGCATGCGTAAATGTGCAGTGTTCAAGGAGAACTCACATTTCGGACTGCGCCGCGAACTTCAGGGTACGGCGAATTCTCGATAAGCTCATCGACCAATCGAACTTCCCCGCCAATGTCGTGTTGTTGGGTGGCCTCGTCAATGTTGTCTACGAGGTCTTCCGCAAAATTGGGATCCCATTCGTGTTTCTTCTTGATCGCCTTGAGTTGCGCAGCGGTTTCCAGCTCGTCACCAGGTGTTAGATCGGCCCCACTGGCTTTGATGGCGACTGGGTCCTTTTCTTTGACATCTTCATTTGAGCCAGATCCCAGGTCCTCAGACCGAACAGGGCTCGCGTTCTTGCCAAAGCGCTTTGTGAAGAAAGACATTGTGGCCGCCCAACTCGAAGGTTGAGAGAAGGAAGAAATTGCGCGTGGGAATCGTCTCTGATTTAAGTATGTGCGATAGGAGACGTATCGTATTCGCGAGGTGCGTTATCTCTTCGGATGGCCGTAGCTGCATCTACATCACCTGCCCATTAGGAAGCAAGGGTTTCTCACACAAAACTCGCCACAGGTCGGGGTAAGCAGTAATTCGATAGCTGTTGGGAGCTGCGAAGCTATCTTGATAGTCGATAGGCTATCCATCCCTCCGTTATCCTTCCCGAACCCGTGGGGGGGGGGGCTCTAGTAGGACCCCTCTTTGTTTCGAGAAGCAGTCCAGACCAGACGGTATTATGCGTGCATGATTTTAATGCATGAGGATCCTCGAGTGATTGGACCAGAGTGCAGCGATAGGCAAATGCCAGGAGATAAGATAGAGCACATCAGAAAAAAGTCGAGTGTTGCATCGTCCCCAGTCTTGGCAGGTAAGCGCGGGAAGGATCAGCAAAGGTGCGCCGGAATTCATTCATGCCCACCTTCCTTTCTTGGCCCGTTTCCTCCGATCCTGGACGCCTAGTGCAAATCACTTTCAAATCCGTGGTCGACGCTCGCGGTGACCGAGGAAAAAATCAATTCAGTAAAGAGAGCCTCTGTTCCGAATTCGAAACAGTGTTAGAAGCTACGATGCATCAAGCTTCCAAACTCAATGCTCCTTGACACCGGCTCGGAAGATAGTCTGCTTCTAGATTCGTCCGTGAATTAGCTCGCGGCGGGGAAAGATTTCACCAGAGGATTCTGTTGCTGCGAGTTGCAGAGGGATTTTGCTCCCCCTGCAATTATTGTCGCTTGTCTTCGCTTGGCATTAGAACATATTGCATAATCCTTCTAGTAGAGTACAGTTTCTTAAATATGATGGTGAGGGTCTCTGCGACTCGGCTTGGACAATTTAGCGTATTCAAAAACATCTGGAATGCTTGGCACCGGAGATCTTTCACACCACACACCCAGATTCGTACTGTAGTATAGAAATCTCTCCGCAAAATTATTCAATAACACTGCTATCGTTAGTATAGATCCCAAATGAAAAGATGAAGCTATACTGAAGTCTTGATATGTTCCTCAGTGTTAGCAACTCAGCTAAAAAAGCCTGATCCCGGGGGGTGTCTGCGCTTGACAGTCAGACACCCCTATTTGGACCTAAATACTTGGCCCGCGGGGCCTTCGTAGGGCCCCCGTAGGGCCGTCGCAGGGCACCCGTAGGGACTGCTGCTACCAGCCCCCCATTTATCTGTTTCTGAGCTTCTTAAGCAGAGGCTATTTCAGTAGTTATGGGGGGGTAGTTCTTACTGCGACGGCGGCGGTTCGGTGGCTGCTGCGTTATTGGTGCGTTTAGGAGGTATAGCTGAGGTTATATAGCTTCAAAATTGATTAAATGCGACTATTTACGATGTGGCTACTTGATTTGAATGATTTTGCGGAGAGATTTCTATGCTACAGTACGAATTTGGGTGTGTGGTGTGAAAGATCTCCGGTGCCAAGCATTCCAGATGTTTTTGAATACGCTAAATGTCGGACAGCCTCGGCACGATGAAAAGCGTATATCTTGGCCAGTAACACTGCTTCGAAATTCTCATTCCTCGTATCGCTTAACTCATTCTCCCGGACCGGGAGATCCCTGCTCACAGAACCCATGTTCGCGCGGCAAGGAGGCGACGAAAAGGTTTGCCCCGGAAAGGTTTACGGGACTCTCGGTTCACAGTATCTGAAAATGTTCTCAAGGGCTAGTACCGGAGCAATTGGCTCGATCTACGATCAGCGCCCAGATTTCTCTTTTTCTTTTTCTTTTGACGCGAATGGCGCTCTCTTGCTCTGATATAAATGGAACAGACCGCGTTAGCATATGATTACGTCGCCTCGGCCCTTCCCGTCTCATCTTGGCTTCCGTGCGGAATTGGAGAGCTGACTTGTCTTTGGGACGGCCGTCCGTATAAGCCTCGTAAGCATTAACATGCAAGTCTCTCGTTCAATCTCACCGCTTCTTTCCAGTTCTCTTTGATCCACGGGACCAAAATCTTATTCACCGTGTCAGCATCCAGGGCCGAACCCCTTTCCAGCGACTGATCCGCCTCCACCCTGAGTCGCGGCTGGCCATCGTTCCACCACAACAAGGCTTTGAGCGCCATCATCGCTTGGCCAAGCTCTTCGCCCTGTAGCGGAAGTACTCTCTCAACCTCTTTCCACAACACGCCTCTCCAGGTCCTCCTCCTATGATCTTCCAGCATTTGCTGGTACTCTTCATGCTTGTTGAATCCTAGCAGCGCTTTATTGAGGACGTCTTTCCTTTGATCAGTCGGAGAGATTCCTGTATTTACTTCTTCTGCAGGCTTGTCGCTTCGAATATGCGCAGTTGCCGAGGTGGAGGCATCAGCTGATATAGGAACTTTTGCTCGAGCATCACAACACTCAACTCCTTCTGGGGGTGCGGTACTCGCATGTAACGTCATTCTCTGAGGCAGCCATTCCGTCACGAATTTCGAGTACAATGGTCTCTTTTCTCTAATACGTCTTTGTTTCCCACTGACAGTCTCCTTGTCAAAGAATTTGCTTCGGAACAAGGGCATTGAGATAGCCCACTCAAAGAGCTCATTCAGAGTAGAGAATCCATTGTCATATCGAGGGCCATCCAAGCCTAAGAACTTCATCATCTCTTCAGGGTAGTTTGTCAGAAGCAATAGGCAGTCTTTCTTGTTCGTTCCTTCGGTCTGAACACGAGCGTGCAGGCCAGAGTCATTAATCGCCAGCCCAAAGCGAGTCACCGTGGACCCAATAATATGCCAAATGTCGCCGTATGCATGAACGACACTCTCCCACTCAAAACACCCCTTCTTGCAGAGATAGACATCGAGCTGGAAGAAATTGTCACTGTCTTCTGGTATTCGGATGGCAAAAGAGCTAGTACGCCCAGCTTTTGTGTGCGCGGCAGCCCCTAGTGCCCGCTCAAGATCCTGACCAGTGAAGTTGAACAAAGGCTCATCGACTAGAACGTCTATGTCGCCATGGTCGCCTTTTCCTGGGGCTTCTGAGGGTACAACGGCACGGGTGTAGAACTTCATAACTATACTGTCGAAAAATTAGCAAATCATGATTGGATAGCAAGGTGGGAGCTAGCGAACGTTTGATAGTGATCTCGCAGCATGATATACTGCTCTGTTGGCAAACGGACAACATTCAGCGGATTGGGCCCTGAGCGAAATGCGTGTCCGCCCATCTTGGTGAGATCTTAGCTGTCGAAGCTGCTCGAGTCGTAGATCGAGAGCACAATTGTGCTGGATGGAAAGAGCTCTGGTCTTAAGGAGATGGCCTTCGCGCTACTCGATGTGGCGCGATTTATCCCTTAATTTCTGTCAAACAGTGATGAGCAGGAGATAATATGATGCTATTGATGTATATTATGCAAATTTAGGGGCATACGCACTATGCTTTCGTTCAAGGAGAAGATGAGAATTCAAGGCTAAGGTTGTCAAAGTTGAAAAGCAGTATGACTCATGTTTGCCGGCAAAATCTGCCTGCCAAGCCTTGCGAAATCGGAAAGAGCCTCTGCCTAGCAACAGTGGCATGTAACAATGAGAGAAAGTGGTACTTTATGATGTACAACCTTAAGATACAGTGAATGTCAACGTTCAATGATAGATCTAGCAACAGAAGTGTTCATCTACTGGCCCAGCCTCCCCCATAAGACGAGTCAAATCAACGCCGAAGTATGCCCCTTTTCTTGACGAGGTGTCGTGTCTTTGTAGGCTTACGATGATCTTAGTCCGTCCATGACAGGTGATCTAATGAAAAAGCAAAGGAACAGGGCTTGCCACTGAATATGGGCTCGGTGACATTAGTAGATATGGGGTGCGCTTTGATCAGAGTAGATGTTGTCTGCAAGACTACGCCCCCCTGTTCGCCAGGGTTTACTAGTTAACTCGTCGTCAATAAGTATGACAATCTTGCCTCCTGCTCTATCCTCGTCCATACACCTGTGCGCCTCGTTGACCTTGTCGAGGCCGACGAAAACCTTTCCAATGAGGGCCTTGATTCTCTCGGTCCCAAGCTGAGTGACGATCTCGTCCAGCGGGGTCTCGATCAAAGCCTTCGCACTACTATGGTAAGCGGTAAGACTGACCGCCGTCGGAATCGATACCATAGGACTGAACTCATCATCAAAGGCCCATTTCCCGCTGACTGAGCCCACCATACACACTGTCCCGCCTTCCTCAACGCACTGGAGCGAGTCCCTCAAGGTAGTGACGCCTACCATCTCCAGCACCTTGTTAAACCCTTCAGTTTGTTCAATCTGGTCCGCGACAGAACCGTTGTCGACGAATACCTGCTCGGCACCATTGGCACGCAGTAATTGCTCGCGCTCTGGTTTTCGAGTGGTAGCAGCGACGAACGCGCCCTGAGACTTCGCAATGGCAGCGGCAGCCAGCCCCACGGATGTAGTCCCTCCCCGGATCAGCAAGCGGTCGTTCTTCTGGAGCCTGAGGGCCTTGAATAACGCGCCCCATGTCGTCTGCATCATTTCAGGCAATGCACCAAGCATCTCCCAAGAGATTTTCTCTGCGGATTTGACGACCTGGACCTGCGATGCGGGCACAACAGTGTACTCTGCGTATCCGCCATCGAATTCTCGACCCATACCTCCCATAGCTGTTGCAACTACATCGCCTTCTTTGAACTTGTCTTCATTTCCTGGGGCCTCCTCGATGACACCAGCTGCCTCGATTCCTAGGATTCGTGGGAATTTGACTGTAGGTGAGTGACCTTGCCGAGTGAACATTTCCGAGCGGTTGAGGCCGAAGGCTTTGATGCGGATTAGCACCTGGCCTTTCTCCTACAAACGATCAGCATCATCAGCCGCATACCGCAATTTCTTTAGTGACCTACGGGTTTTGGGATTTGACGCCTCTCTACTTTAAAGACCTCCGGTCCTCCTACTTCGTACACTACGGCAGCCATCATGAAGCCATCATTAGGCCTTCGACTGGCCATTGTGTTTACAGACTTTGCAGAGTAAGAAATATTCGCTAAGTGATAGAAAGGGTTCTGTGAGTACCGAGGACAATAAGTCAGACTGCGAGGTACCAAGCCTTGGACTCATAGAGAGTTAGATGTGTGACAAAGATGGAACAAAGGGCTCATGATGACCACGAATCAGCTGGGTTTCATAAGTTTTTGTCCTTAATCTTATATGTATATCCATGAGAATTTGTATCGATGAGGGACTACGAGAGTTGCAGCCTGCGAAGGATTTGTCAGCCTTATCGGCTATTCATACGAGTACGAGTACTCTTAATCTTATCTCCGAGGCCGAGCTCGGAGAATTGGCCTCGGAAAGAGAAGAAAATTCTCAATCGAACCTATCAACAAGTCTCAATACTTTATCACTACATTGTCTGTTGAGTGTCTGTATACAATGATTGTGCACGGTGCTAATTCACCCACCAAGTCACAAACGCAGCCAGCAAATCGCGTCTCAAAGCCGTGTTAGAGTAGAATGTTTCCTCGACATGCCTAAGAGGAACTCCCAACCCCTCAGGATGCTAGACGGTGACCGAGAACACAACGAAGCGCGCCTCAGTCTTTGGCAGCTTATCAACCTGCTAGCGATGAGCACGAACAAGCCGCCTGGGAGAGGATGTTCTAAAGCTTCCCAACCATGGCCGCATCGTGCTTCTCTTTCTTTGCCGTTTTCCGTTTTTGCTCTCCAGAAACTTACTTCCGTACCCAATCAAGCAGTTGCTACATCCTCCTCAGACCCGCCATTTCCAATTGCCACATCCGTCACTCCTAAAGTCGCATTCGTCATCTCAAGCCCAAATACCAGAGAAGCGTTGCCTAGCAAGAAGGACATATGCGAAGGATCTAAACCCTTTGGAAATTGAGTTCTCATATAGTAGCTCATGAATTTGTCGAAAGGAGCACCATCACGCCATATTACAAGCGACATCACCTCTCTGCCTTCGCTATCTACGGGGACAGCCGGGCATTAGCTACCTTGTACTCGCGACAACGTGCGAGCAGCGTAAAAGGCATCCAGAATGGGAGAGAAGGTCCTATCACATATTGAATATCTCTCCTGCTCCACCCTGCTGCTTGTTCTCTACGCAATTTCAAGCCACTTGATACCCAAGGTTTCTGATGTCCGACCATTTGAGGAAAGCCACGGGGACGACGAGATGTAAATGTCCATACATCACGAGCGCAATATTGCAGGTCCCTGCTCAACGACATCAGCAGCTTGGATATAGATACAGGAAGCTGGACTGACTATGAGACCACCACTTCTGTAACTGTACAACGGGTTGTCAAAGTGCAGGAGGCCGACCATCCACAAAAGACCGCCAATCTGCCGTCGGCAATGCTGTGCGAAGCTGTTGCTCAAGGAACCACCGATCAGCAGTATCCCCAGGCAGGTTCAGCAGAGCGGCCGAACAGTCCACAGAGTCAGGGCTTCCGTAAAACCTAGCACTGCAGTAAACCCTGCCATCTACAAAGAATGTTTGAGCTATGAGCAGGCAGAAGCAGGAAAAGTGGTGATGCAATGGGGACCATGGATGGAAATGCATTGATCGAGCCGGTATTTTCGTTTGATGAGAGGAAAATTTGATGAGGTACATGAATTTCTAGTTCTAGTATTTCGACGCGCACTGCGCCACCCGGACATTTGAACGTCCACAGAGCAGCAGAGTGGATTTGGATTTGGTCGCAAGTATGCACAAGCTCCGCGGCACCTCTGTAACTAGGACACTAATCTTGGTGATCGCTCGCGCTGAGCCGACGCGCATCCGCCGATGACTTTCCACCAGACAGATCTGGAAACGCATCATCTCTCTAAGCCAAATCCTAGACAAGGACCGAACCGTCCGTTCTATCCGAAATTTGCCCATGATCTCAACTGTGCTTGCCAGCAACCCTGTTTCTTTCATCGTAACGCCCAAAATGGCCGTTCTGCCTTGTTTCAACTGCGCCATCATATGCCTATTCTTCCTCCACTATACTCTTGTCAATTCAGTCGCCTGTAATAGCGACGTCTACGGTAAACCAAACTCTCAAGACTGTGCCCAAGCCTTACGCAGAACCCCGTTCGCGGCTCTGCCTCGTTCGGACCCCCACTCACAGCATACTTACATCTTTGCGGAGCCACAATATATGGATCCACAATTCGGGGGTGTTAGCAACATTTATCGTCCAAGGGCGATCGTGCAATTGCCTAAGATATGGAAGCACAGTAAGTCTTCGACGTGCCGGGGAGACTCCTCAGTTCTGTCCGCTACGTGTGAAGAGAGGGGAGGGGCTGTCGCTGAACTTTGAACCCCTTTGTAGACTCCTGCCGTATCGCCACCATGAGCGAAGGTCGGCCCGCCCAGCCCGGAGTGGTTGCACCTCTATTCCCTACGACGTGGAGGAATTTCGTAGACCAGGCTGCGCAATTGAGTGCCTGCTTTGCCGGAGGTCAAGCGAAGGGTGGATACGTCCCACTCAACTGTACGTCACCTATTTCCGTCATACCTCAAATGGTCATTGTGTCGATGCCAGCATTAAGGACCTGATAGGCTGGCTAACATCCTTGTGACAATCAGTACCCGGTGGACAGCTTGGTGCGGCTATGTATATGTACAGCAGCGATTCAAATTGGAACATACTCACCATGAATACGTATATGAGCAGCGGAATCCCTGTCTTACCCAATACTCAGCCAAACCAGCTCGGCCTGCCTAGCAACGGTTCTTCTTCAAGCCAATATAGCTTGCTCAGCAATGCGAGCGTCTTGACCGGCACATCCTTGGGAGCCTCGACGATATCTATCAACCTTTGACACTGGGGGAGCTTGTGCTCCAGGATGAAACCTGAGAGTTACAAGACACCTACTGTTGCAAATGTTTGCAGATGTTACCTTCAGCGTGCAGTGCAAAGATAGATATTATTGGTAGTTTGCATTCTGTCCGGAAGAAGGGCATTAGAGATATTTGTGTGTACGTTCCTGCAGCATATCAACCTAGGCGGAATACCCGTTCCCTGACCATTGCATTTCTGACGCTCAGAGGGTAAGTCGGTGATCGACAGTGATCAACGAACTGAATCAATAGAAAGGAGGGCTGTTAATTTTTGAGCAAGCAGAGAAAGAGGTTTTGGATTTTTATTCGCGTACCATTTTCCAAGTATTGCAAGTGCATTCATGCTTTCATTGAAGAAATACCTCCAGTCATCTGGTCTTTGGCTGTGGCTGTGGTACGAGCTGCTACGAGCGATAGCTGAATTTGTAAGAATTGCTAGGGACCCACATGCACTTTTGTAGGAAGAAGCTTGGTAACGTACCGTTTTCGAGCAAATCGCTAATCCGTTCTATTGCGCTCCTATATTTGATATCACTGGTCTCCGCTGCTTTGATTCCCTAGAACCTATAATACGTTGATCAACTGTGTAGCTCTAGTGACCACCTTGCCAGACTAACACCCTCTCATTTCTCCCCTCTTGTGAGAAGACGAAACGTGCACGTCTCGAGTATTCCGTCATTACTATCACCAATCACTACCTCAAATCTGGCCACAACAACATTCTACGATCTTGTCTGTATTCCATGATAACTCGGAATACCAGTAAACTGCTTCGTAGCAGCAGTTCTTCTGGCCTCGTCTTCTGTATCCACCCTATCCCTTCTCCTCTCCTCATCCCCGTGGTCCCACCAACCGCGCAGCAACATCCACCCAAGTTTCAAAGCACCAAGCACTGCTTACAGTCCGGCAATCCAAATGTTCGCCTCTCTCGTCTGTTTTGCGAAGCCGTGCTGTATACGTTCGGGTTCTCTCAAGTTGACACCATTCTCTACTCACTCGCTGCAGAGGGAGAAGAGTGAATGTAGCTGCACACCCACAAAAATGGGCACACACTGTTCATGAAGGTAGCCTTCCTTTACCGAGGCAGGCTCATTCGCGTCATCGTCTTGCGAGAACGTGGCTTGTCCAGCGGATTTGCATTCTGTCCCAGAGAAAGAGACTTGTTTTCTTAGGCATCGTTGTATTGTTGTAGAGCTTCTACAAGATGGAGTAGTCAGATCGTTGCTTTTCGAGAGACATGTCAATTATGGTTGTACATGCCGTGGTTCCATTGTAATTCTAGAAATGTAGAAGTCGTATCGAGCAAAATCGAAAGTGACGATGTCAAAGACATCTTCGCAGATATTACTGTTCTTGGCTCCCTCGACTATATGTTAAATCAAGAAGACCAAGTACTAGTACATCGTAGGCACATGTCAAAAGAGGGTCTGAAGGCCAAAATGTTGAACAAAGCCCGAAGGACAGCAACGAGCAAAATTTTGTAAATCTGCCCGAAGGTACACCGCGACCACACAACAATGGTTGTGGCCGAAGCCATACAGCGAAGCGATGTATTGAAACACATGGGCCGCAGCTCTAACACACAAGAAGCACCCTCACACACCAGGACGCGAAAGAACCAGCGCCTTGTGTTCAGCCTCGATGCTGGTTCGTATCTCCAACTGAGTCTTCTCCATTCGAACAGGAGTATTTTCCTACCCTAACCCTAAACGACCTCTTGTTGTTTCGCTTCCATCACTTCGCGGCCCTGGGAACACGTCTTCTGAACCTTGGTCATGTCCCCTGCGTTCTCGTACAACAGACCTTGGATACGTCCATTGAACACGTCATCCACTTTGGATCGGGCTTCTCATTCTGGGACTTGTTGATCTGTCAGACGGGAATAGGCTTGTGCGTTTTGCCTTTGGCGCTCCTCAACAAATCCGATGGTGTCGTTATCTATTCCTGCGTCTTCCAGCGTCTAGACATTCTCAGAGGTGCGGGAGGCTTACAGTAGGTTGACTTGTCTTGCCCGATGATTATGTTCGGAGATTCTCTCTTGATCTGTCGACAAAGGGTTGGCAAGTGTAAGAGGCAAAGCGGTTGTTCTTCCTTTAACAACGCAGCTGAGCTTGACCAGTAATGAACTCATCGCCGTACTTCGGGCTCATCTTTGACTTGCCGATCTTAGGGTCTAGAGAGGTCTATGCTTTGGTCCGACAAATGCGTCTTTGGACTTTGCGTACTTCTTTTGTAGTGAAACTATGAGAAATCGCCAAAGATTCCACCAAGGTGCAGCTGCTTACCGATCAACAGCCCTTTTCGAAAGTCCAATGCTTTAACAGGCTGTGCACGTCCCTTGCCGAGCCTGGGGAAATAATGTGGTTGAGATGAACAACTCATGATTAGACCCTTCATCCAAGAGTTTGAGTTTGGGTTGCCATGGTAATGCTCGTAAAAGGTAGTGAGAAGCTGTTGCGAGCTTTGGTGAGATATTTGCAGGCTCGCAAGGCAAGAACAAAGTGGGTTGGGTGAGGTGCAGTGAGATTTCCAAAAGTGAGAAGTTGCTGGAAGCACTGATGATGATCATATGGTGATGTACGCTGTCGTACGAAGATGTGGTGCAGAGTTTCGAGTTCGAAAAGATCTTGTCGACAGAGGAGCGAAGATTGAAGAAGGAAGAAGAGAAGCGATAGGGCAATCGGGCTCCAGATTTTGCGATCGGGGTGAATGGGCCAATGTAATCGAATGCAAGTACATCTGCGACTTGTAGACTCACTACCGGCAACAATCCTTTGGTAGGTCTGAGCGGTCCTATCATTTGGCATCTGGGGCAATGTTGATGTTGAGTGCTGGGGAAATTTGATCCGTGTGTGAAATTAGTTGAACTTGGAAACGTCTTTCGCCCTCAATCCAATCGATGGAAGATGGCGTGGAAGGTAAAAGTATCAGATTTGTAGCGTATCAATTGAAAGAATGTATCAACAGCAGGACAACGGGCAAGGAAAAGAACCTTTAGCCGGGTTGATACTAAAGCAATTGAGAACAAATACGGAGAAAGCTTAAATAAATAAACTCTCCAACCAATTCCTTTTGAACACCGATCTGAGTGGCAACGAAAGAGGTTGGCAATGACGCGTTGTCGGCGATGTATAAATTAGGATGAACCGCAACGCACCTTCTCCATCGTGTCGAGATCCCGACCCAACAGCACACGATCTGTAGTAAAGTCCATCTCTCGAACTTTCAGTATCGTGTTCGATAAATTAGCCTTCACTTTTCGCTCGCTATACTGCCTCTGTCCTTTCTTCTCATTTTACGAAGATGAAATATAGATATGTCAGACTTCTTCAGAATAGCCTTCTTTGTTGCATCAAGTGAGTCTCCAGGATGAGGAGTTATGTCAAAATGGGTAATGGTATTCACAATGTCTTCATCGTCGAAAGAGCTGACAGGTAGGCCGTCTTCGGAGTCGAAGTTGTAGATGACCGTAGAAGCAAAACATTTTCCAAGCCCATAAAGTCGTCTCCTGAGATCTCAAATTCATACCTCGGAAGGCAGTAACAAATTGGCGGGAAGGCGTCTGCTCATTAGTATAGCAAACTGCCGGTCACGAATGGCAAATGTCAAATGATACACGTCGTGATTGATTCTGTAGGCGAGCTTCGGAGCATTTGGGATTCCTGCCTGGAGTTGGGTGGACGCGCTTGCCCATTGCGAATTGCTCAGGTGTAAGAAATATGCTTCGTGATGAAGTGGTGCTGAAAGTCTCAGCATCGGAGCCAGCATTCTACTTGGAGAGAGAGACTGTCGATTAGACCCTGACTTGCCTTTCGCGTTCAGCACGGCTTCGCTGACGGCTTGCCGGATCACCTGGTTTTGCAAAGTTGCTCCACGCATTGGCGGGTCTGGGCCAGAGTGTCTAGCAACACTGTCAACACGGATCCACAAGGAATGTGACACCACAATGATTGAAAAGAGGTGGGCTAGCAAAAATGTAGTTGGATTTTGCATATCATAGCTGCAGAAGGTTCGATGAAGATGGAGATAATCCTGGCAAGATGTCTCACTTACGTTCCTTATCATGGATTGCTGACTTGCGATCGCCACTGCTGTAAGATGAGATTACGTCAGTCTTCTCTGCGCGCCGTTCGGAAATAGGCAGCCCATCCTTCGAGTTGTCGATCGGTGCCTGCTAGCCTGCTTCTTCTTGACATTTCGGTCGCATTACTCGCTCAATTAGCACATTTCAGCTTTGAGATGGTTACGTGCCGGCGGTAGACTTACTTCATAATGAATTATTGACGAACTTGGTTTCTGGGCGAAATCTTCTCTTTGCCGCGTCAGTGTACAAATTGTGGGTCTCATTGACAGTGACATCTCTCTGATCGAAGTCCTCGATGTCAGATATTATGAAGGCGTCGCCTAGTGGTGATGAGAATGGAGAATCTATTGTATGATGGTGAGTTGTTTCAGTTTGGGTCTGAATAACATTGGGCCTTACTCCTTTCAAAAGCCAAGAGTTGTGCTCCAGCTGGCCTTGGACCAAGCGGCGTGGTGTTGCAAAGCTCAGTGAAATCTTGATGACCTCTGCGCAGAGCTGCCGACTGGTTGTCAAGCCGCTTGTCCGCTCTTGTTGCTTCCTCCATACCCTGGTGTAGGGAGTTTCCGAGAAAAAGATGGCCGTAGTCCGATACGATAGGTAGAGAACACGAAACCTGGAAGCTTAGCATTGGTGATCGATTATGAGTCTTGATGCAAAGTGTAGATGACCCTTGAAAGGGATGATCGTTGAGCGCTAGAGATGTGGTCTCACGATTCTGGAACTAGTAGAATCAGCGTCAACATACTTTGCATTATAAGAAGCCTGAAAATTAATGCTCACCCGACTTCTCTAACCTAACCATTCTCATCTAGAACCTCTCATCTTCATGATCTTCCATTTCCACCGACGCAAGTAGTCTACGTTCATTATCCGTAGGCAGCAAGAAATGAAGCACACCCAGTCCTCCACTCACGTAGCAAGAAATTGACCCGCAGATGAGCATCTCATCATCCACGTACGATGCCTCGAGGCCCTTCTTCTCAAGCTACAAGAAATGAGTAGTCGGCCATGAGATAGAATCGAATCGACGCGGGTAGCAGCAAGAATTTCTTTTCCAGGAACATGATATACGTCGAGGTCGAATTCGCTCAGAAATAGCTGTAGAGCATTATTGGGAAGCGCGACCCTTTAACGCTCTACCGAACTTCTGCTAAACATTTAACCACGGCTAAATATTCTCTCTCAGTGGTATGATAGCGAGTCTGCGTCGGCGTGAATTGATAGGACAAGAACATCACGATAGACATATCAGACCACAAGTCTTTTGTCAAAGAAGTGCCGACATCAGAGCTCTTCAGTTGAAACAGCACCCCTCCTGCCCCGGTCTTCGAAGGGTCAGTGCTGAAATGATATTGTCTGGCGTCGTCACCTCAGGAATCGACATCGTCCAAGACAGCCTACGCATTTCCTCCGCAAGAAGTTCTTACCACGTCCAGCTCCGTAAGCCTCAGGTGTGCTCCGCGATGAAAGAAACAGAAAAAGGGCTGCGTAGTGCTTTGAGGTCCGGGGGTCACTTCGAATGATTATTGAGTCTGGTACACGAGAATGATGTATACTCGACGCGAAAAAAAATCTGCGATGATTCATAACCGTAGATACCGGCAATTTATCGGCTCTTCTGCCAAGTAACAGATAAGGGTTGTTACTGTAGAGATATGTGAAAGAATTGACAAGAGAAAAGAGAAGACTGACAGAACGTTAAATCGTATCAAACCACTCCCCACCAGATCAATGATTTTTCCGCATCATCTCCCACTGCTCCTACGAGTTTGAACCTGAGGAGACCTCAAACTCATCAATCCCTGTTTTCCTCACCGCTAAAATCAGTATGCAGCAGTAGGAGTGCTCAGTTTCCAATCAGAGCGAGTACATACCAGCGATTCTAAGTAGAACCCTTCGCTGCCGCCGACTGGTCAGATACAGAGTCCAGGGACGTGCTCCAGCTGTTTCTGAGATGGCTTGCCGTCAAAAAATGATCCGCAAAGAGATACACGCTTAGCACCATTTCCATATGGGCAGCTGAGATTGGCGGCATTACTGCGCGATTGCCCTCGTAACCATGATATAAACTGTAAGCGCTAAAGCGAAGACCGTGCCGATGCTCAGAGGAAGCGTAATCTAGGAGTGTGGTTGGTCAGTCGTAGCGTCTATGGCGAGACGGTGCAAAGCTTTGTTGGTGCGAAGAGGTCGCAATGAATGTCGAAGGAATGCCCGTCCGATGTAGGTGTAAGTTGGTGGAGTTGTCAAGTTCAAGGCTTGAGTAGTCCGATCGTTTCGATGAAGGGTAGCTGTAGACTATGGATCTGATATGCAGAACGTGCCCATGTGTCTTCGAAGCCGGTGTGTCATGAACAATGGCTAGATTCTCCAAGATGACGAGCGTGACGTTGCTGGTTGGAATTCTTCTCAAGAGGTAATCGTACTCGCACTACGTCCCTACGCCGAAAAATCTTGACTATCTGCGCAACTTTTTTTCCTATAAAGAAAAGGGAGGAAGGGAAGAAACGAGAACAGTATGTATATACGTAAGCTCTTTGCAACATCAATCCAAGCAAAGATTATACCCACCTACGATGCTGAAGTACATGTGTAAGGATGAAATTGTAGAAGTGTGTATATAAGGTGGATGAATGACGAAAGTTAGAAAGAGTCGGTGAGAATCGGGTTTCAAATACCCTCGAGTGCCGATCCGGCGATCTCGCCGCTGGTGAATGCGCGACTGTGAATGTCGACGGTGAAGTGAGAGCGGAGATGAGTACAGCATTCCAATGAGTTGGGAGGCTTCTCTTGAGTAATATCAATACTCGTACAGGCATAACGAGACACCAACATCGAAGCTCGCAGTCCGATGCCATTCCCAAAGAGAGATAGTAGATGACAGAGTAGTCATTGTGGACAAGATGGCAAGGACTGCACGATCAGTGCCCTGCCCCTTTGGCTTGGGCCATTGCCCGAGAAAAGAGCATCTTTCAAGCGGGTAAGATGAATGGAGAACAGTCACCAAGAGACGGGGCGAGGCAGATACGGGAAAGTGGAAGTGAGATGATTGCATTATTGAAAGATCTCCACCCATTTCTGTTTACATTGCGTAAATGAGGTCCAAGATAAAAGTCCACTCCATACCAAGAAATCCCAAAAATGAATGAGAATTCAGGACCGCATCAGTCAGACTTGCCATCCTCGCTCACCTTCTCCTTCTCACTGAACGCCCCGCCGCCCTCACCCCCCAGCGCACCCTTGAGACCAATATCCCGATTGACCGCTTCCATCCTCTCATAGTCGGCCCTGGCGGTCGTATCCGTTCCGAAGAGGATGTCCATCTCCTCGAGCGTAAGCCTCTTAGTCTCCGGGACATAGAACCAGATGAAAGCGGCGCCCATGAAGCAGAAGAGACCGAAGATGATGTAAGTACCGTAAGTGATGCCGCTCAGCATATCCGGCGTGACTTGGCCGACGATGAAGTTGTTCATCCAGTTGGAGGAGGCGCCGAGGGCGATGCCGTAGGGGCGGTTGGACATGGGCCAGACTTCTGCAACGAGGATCCAGGCGCAGGGTCCCCAGGAGTAGCCGAAGTGGATGACGAAGAGCCAGACCATGGCAACTGAGAATTATGTCAGTTTCTGGCTCGTTGGAAAAGATGCGGGATAAGTGATGACTTACCGGCAGCCCAGCCAGCAGCAGTGTGTTTGGCCCAGGAGGATTGATCTTTGGCGACAATGACGGCGATGATTATATGACTAGGAACAGAGTTAGCATCCAATCTGCTCGACGATTTTATTTGTCTGATGCTCACCAGGTACCCATTCCAATTGCACCAATGGTCAAGATGGGCTTGCGACCAAGTTTGTCGATGTAGAACAGCGTAGGGATTGTGGCGAGCAGCATGACGATACCGACGACACCGGTGGCGAGAAGAGAAATGGTGTTACCGGATAGGCCGAGGTTTTGGAATATGGTGGGAGCATAGTAGAGGATGGCGTTAATACCAGTCCACTGTTGGAAGAACCTGGTTGCAGTAGTCAGCGTCAAGCGTCCTGAGAGATCAAACGTCATGATCTTACATAGTGACAGTAGCAACGATCACCCGCCTGAACATAGCCATACTCTTGAAAAGACTTCCAATGGCAACGAATTGCAGCTTAAAGGTATTCCACGCCCCCGGGTGCTGCAGGTGAGGGAATTTGTCTGCGACAGTCCGCTTCTCGAATGTAGACTGAGCTTTGATCTCCAAGAACTCGAGCTCAACCAATTCGTGATCCTGTGAAAGTCCTCTCAACGTCGCTAGCACTTTGCGTGCTTCTGCTTCTCTGTCGTGATGCACGAGCCATCGCGGCGAGTAAGGCATAAAGATCATTCCACAAAAGAGCGCCAATGCAGGAGCCAGCTGGAGGCAGATCGGGACCAGCCAAGAAGCTTCTGATTGTGTACTCCCTGTGCCGCCAATGTAATTCGTCCCACTAGGAAGTCAATGTCAGCTAAGTGACAAAGAAAAGTGGGCATAAACAAGCGTACTAATCAATCCAGAAGCTGACCATGATACCGATCTCAATGGCGAATTGCTGGAGCGAGATGAGAGAACCCCGGACTTCAGGAGGAGCACACTCGGCGTTGTACATTGGGACAATCATGGACAGAGAGCCGACCCCCATACCGCTAGAGGCATTGTTAAATGGTGCGGTGATCATGATATCAATATGATACTTACGTGATGAATCTGCCTCCAAGGATGGACGAGTGCCCAGCGGCGACAGCGGTGGTTTGTACAACAACACCAATGATGAAGACGCCGGTAGCGATGATGATGCTGATCTTCCTCGAGTACTGCTCAGCCAAGAAGCCGGACAGCAGTGTTCCAACCCAGGCGCCTAGTTCCAAAATAGAGGTGAGCCATCCTTTGCGAGTTTGGTCTGCTGCGAGTTTGGAGTCGTAGTCTCCCATGTCTACAACATGTAAGCGAAGTTTTTGTGGACCAAGGGTAGATTCGAGGCTTACGATCCATGAAATTGTTCATAGTCAAGACACCGGAGAAAACTCCTTGGTTGTAGCCGTAGAGCAGGCCTCCAATACAGGCGAAACAGGCAATACCGAAGACTCTGAAATTTTGAACCAAAGCCATGGGCCCTGAATCGCCCATGAGGGCCTTACGGCGGTTGAGTGCGACATCGTAGGTGCCGGTGGTAGCAGCGACCGGACCCATCTTGAGTATCTGAAGCGGATGCTGCTACGGGCTCTTGAACAATGGAAAGGCTGAAGAAAGCACTCGCGGCAGAGAGTAAGAAATACAATTATAGAAAAGTCGGGTCAGAAGCGGAGAAGGAGGTATATATGGCATGAGACAAGTACATCATTGACTACTGAGTGGTTCCGATATCCCCATGGGGAAAGGAGGAGGGGGTTTTAGGCCATGTTGATCTGGGGAAGAAGATGCTGGTCGGCCACTCCGGTTAAATGGGTAAAGTCAGCTGCTGCCAGCCTGCCATACCAGAACTTGCACCACTTATTATTACCCATTACCCGGCCCCTCGCTCCGAGTATGATATGGTAAAGCAAAGTAAAGGAAAGTAGGAATTGGACGAGTCTCGTGGCTTCCATGGTAAGCCCACCCGTTTATTATTCCCGTGAGCTAGCTTTAAGTGCAGGGTATGAGTGCTGATCATTGGCTTCTCTCCATCGATATCATCGGCTAGGTTGCGTAGAGTTTGGCGGATCCTTGCTGTTCATGTGGGCGACCAGGATTCGCTTCGTTTACCAGTACGAGTAACTTGAAGTGTTGGATGAACTTCTCCACACTTCGGTTAAAAGCAACGGCAATTTAGACTTTGGAGATGCCGAGTCACGTGCGCTCGGCTGATACGCGTACGGCCGCGTAAAGTTGCTCGCCACCTCTTTCCCCTCCCCTCCTCCCCCTCACTTCCCCCTTAACGAAGCATCAAACAGCATCATCTATGGCGAGCAGAGAAGGGAACCACGACATTTGTTCCTGATGACCATGACAAGGGCGAGGTCTAGTATTCTTTCTTGTGCAACTAGAATCGCGTACCTGTTACCTGCTTTTGTTGTACATCAAGCATGTTAACTCATCGAAAAATGGTAATACATCCGCTGGGAACCCGTCCATAGCGGTCGCTTTGTCGTTGCTGTTTGATCGATAAAATGCGCTTGCCCAGAAGCTTTGCGTAGTTGGTCCTTTCACCCGCTTGTTGGAATGATTGACCATTGAGGAGTCGCAAGCCTGGATGACTTGACTTGACTTGATTTGTCCTTTCCCCACTAAGTGTTCGGGGCCGCTCATAGTCTCCTCGTCCTGCGATGCTCTGCTTCGTATTATTAGGCTAAAAGCTGCCATCGCAACAGTATGAGTTTTGGATTGCTTCTAAATGATGTCCATGTATGTCTACTTCCGAGATGAACGCTTTGTCGGCCCATCGGTCTAGTTTCACAATGGAATATCGGGCCTTTAAAGCCGAACATAGAGCGGAGTACATTCTGTTGCTCGTAAACCAGATGAACAGAGATCTTAAACTCTCTTTACCTTTATAACCCGGATTCAAGATGGCAATAATGGTTGTACTCTCGCGCTTCGAGATCTCGTCGAACTGGGATCTGCAGGCTTCCTGGGTCGCCCTGGCGGCTGTTTGGGTCCTCTTTTTTGAAGCGGAGCAGAATCTCATATCGTTTGTCTACATCATGATGCCTTCTCTGGTCCTCGTGCATCTAGCCTACCTATATCGCGGAAGAAGCTGGCAGTCCTAGACTATGTGATGGCTGACCCGGGCATGCTTTGGAAGATGTCCATTGATCATATTACTAACTATCCCGCTAGTACCAAGGTCTTTACTTGGGCTAGATAATCTTTAATTACACTATGCTCAGAATTAGCTATTAGGCTACTACCGGAAATTTTGTTATGGTGGATAGAAGATCCGTAAGAACGATCATTTTCACTTTCGCGCCAGATATGTCCCTCCCGAGTTTGAACGGCGGCTTCAGTCAGAAGAAGAAGTCCTCAACCTCGACCTTGAAAGAACTCTATAGGCTGCTCGCCAGCACGTCCACGAAGATCGAAGCCACTAGTACCCAATTATCTCGGGGCTTTAGCCTGTCATGTCGAAAACGCTAATGTTCAAACGGGTTCTCCTTGGATTGTGGGCATTTGCTAGCCACCTTCTCGCATGAACATCCAGTAGGAATACAAGCCACTGCTATTGTCGAGCAGGATTGATGACGAGATCCAGGCGGACCTTAGTGACTGCGAAAGACAGCAATCACAAGCCTGTCTCTTCAGGCGACCACGGCGTCAACGACTAAGGGGCTGCCTGAATGCGTGAGAATGGCTGTGCTTGGGGCCCCGGACATTGCCCAGGCAAACATACAGCTAGTGTTCTCGAGACACCACTCTTCCTCTTCGCATACTGTTTCCACTGCATCAACTCGACCGCCTCTCTGTCCACTTCAATTATATCCAGGCATATAATCATCGCCGTTGTCTCTCAAGTCATGCGCACCCATCGCCAGCACACACCAGGCTTCGCCTTCCTGCCACGGCAATCACATGTATCTTCACGCGACAACAACAACAACAGCGATTTAGTGCAGGATCTCATGACCGTCCACAATTTACTCATGCTGTTCGCAGTCCCCTCAAGTTTGCATCCCGAGGCAACAACAACTATGAGCGCGGCGTAAATCTCAAAAAGATCTTACGATCAAATTGACGCCGATCTGGAACCCGGCCAGTTCTCGCAGTATTCCACAATAGAATCACACGATCAAGAGACGGAATTCGATAAACTCTCACACCAAGCCACTTCAAAACCACGCGAACCCACCCGCGCTGAGACCAGAATTCGCGCATCTGCACCGCAATCCACCAGCAGGTCTCGCGACCGAGGTGAAGCTGAGACCGAAACTAGCGAATCCGCAAAACGCCCTCGTTTCGACGAGAGACGTCTTCTCGATCCCCGAGCCTTCAACTACACGCTACGCAAGAGCTCACCCTGCAGAGTCACTCACACTCCGGCATGCGAGAGCCTATGTCGAGCAACTATGACCGCGGCCATTCTACTGTCAAAGCCGTACGCACCTCAAGTCTTACCACCAATCGAAGGCGTCTGCTAGACCCCGGAGGCTTTCCCGCCAGACAGCAGTAATGTTCCCAGTCCAAAGCGTCCCCCACATCACGCATCACCAGCACGCGCCCTTCCGCGCCCAACCCTTCATCTCCACCCCGCCCAGCCTTCGACCAGCGGGCAACAGACTGCCAGCAAGGGATGAAAGTGCTCTTCCTCAACGACCACGCCACCAAAGGCGACGCTCTCCACCACAAAACATCGCCCCTCCTCATCCGCTCATCCTCTTCCTCCTCCTCCTCAATCTCAAAGCGCCTAATGAGCAAATACCGCAGCGACCGCTCGAGCTTCCAGAACCGCTTCTTCGCAAAAGCGCGCCTCATCTGCTCGCAGCTGACATCGCGACGTGACTTCCTCGATCTATTCTTGATGTCATACGACGACGACACCACCGACAGCCAAGCCCGCCGACTCGCGTACTTCGACCAGAAATGCACCACGGCGCACTTATCGAGGCTGTACCACCCCATCGCCCCCGCGGTCGACATCCCCGGATCCTCGCCGCGCGGAGCCCGCACGAAAAAGCGTTCAAGAAGGCTGATGGCGCAGGTATTCGTGCACAGCATAGAAGAAGACCTGTGTAGCTACGAACTCCCCCCCCCCGGCAAGCGGGGTCTTCCCGCACAGCTCGAGAGAGAGGACACAAGAGAGGTGTACATTCGTTTTAAGGAGCTGACGAATCGCGTTCACGGGCTGCCTAGATATACGGACATTCCGCTGACGGCGGATTGCCCCCAGTACGTGCTTTTAGGGCGAGGGGCCAGGCCGCGCGATGAGGGGGATGTTTATGGGAGTGGTAAAGAGGGCGGTGGTGAAGATGAGGGTGAGAGGGGCGACATGATGCCTCATCCTTGGATCCCTGCGGAGGTATAGTTTTTAGGGTCGATGGCTTCCCGTGAGATGATGCATGCTGAACCAAGTGCAGTAAACCCGATTCGCATGAATGCGACAGGCGAGAGGGCAACTGGACACGACGAAGGAGTACAATCGGTAGGAAAAGACCGGGGCTCTTGCGTTAGTGTTTGCTTGCGCTTAGATCACACGAGGCTCCCTTGATTTTACCTGCGTTGATCGCGACGACATAAGACGGAGTTCTAGGTCCATGGTTCACGCTCAAAGCCGTCCTGACACCAAATCTAGCATCCGCTTCCCGAAACGTGCGTGAGCCTCACCGAGTGTTGGAACGATCGCTGTCGCTAGTAACAAGCGTGGGTTTCACGTCCTGTGAACTTGAGTATGGTCGGTATGAGTACTATGGGCTCGAGTGCTCCTCCTCTTGACCCGACGCCCAAGTTGAAGATTTACCATCCTATGATGAGCTCCCTCTTCGTCACCCAAGCTTAGCCTATCTTCCTCAAGCGCGAAACACGCAATTCATCTTCTCCCAAACAATCTCCCCGGGAATCCCCACAGCTCTCCTTCTCAGGATGCCTTCTCTTCAAAATGCATGGAGAAACAAAGATACGGAGTATGCTAAGTATGAGAATCTCAGAGCCTTGCCGACCTGTGCCAAGAGTTCTTGACGCTTGTCTTCATCTTGTCAGTTCGAGTCTATTATCTCCGGCCCCTGACGTGTTACGGCCGCGGGCGCCGAAGGCAGCCCTTGGTCGCCTCTTCTCGTGGTCCGGAGCCCGGTAGGAAACATAGAGTCATCACCTGAAATTTGCTTTGGAATTTCCTGGTCGAGTTTCTTGATCTGCTCTTCGGCCTTCGAGAGCCTCTGTTGCCACTGCTCATGCTTTCGCCAGCGAAGGTGTGCTGGGCTTTGTCACCACGAGAGTTTCTACGCCCCGTCGATCGGTCACATGCTTGATTTCTGTGCATGCTAATCTCTGATGCAGATGTTGCCTTCTGCCGCGGCTGACTGGAAACCTCATGGACTGCTGCGAAACGTCGACCAAGAAGTCATCAAGTTGACAACAAAGCGAGCAACCGCAGCCTCGAGGGCTCCTTGTCCAATTACCGGCCTGTGGTTCGATCTGCACGAAGCGCATTGCGCACATTGTGAGCGCTGTACGGAAGAGCTTCCCATATCGAGTCACCCGTTCTGAGGTCCACGGTCCAGTTGCGGTCAGAGCCCCGAGATGAGGAAGGAAGAAGGTTTCGAAGGCGACAATATGAAGCGTTCCAGCTTCAGCCTCCCACTTTCGGATCACCTTCAGTACCTCGACATCAAGATCTCGTCTGTCAAGCTGGACGAGCAAAATGGTTGGGTCGCCTGCGTTCATGAGACACTGCACAGGGCTTGCTGACGTATCAGTTTCGGACCTCCCTCGTTCTGCCGCGCTCCGACATTCAGCTGAGAACTTCGGAAGAAAGCAATGAAAAATTCGAAAAAGACGTCAAATGCGTCGTCAACTGAGTGGGCCCGTTCCGGGTCTCCACGCAAGATACTGGTGGCGAACGCGACAGAAAAAGCAGTAACGACCTCCTCGAACTCTAGAACATGTACTGTCTTGGGGTAAATATTGAGCGACGTACCGAGCATGAGTAGTAGGCCACTTCGAAAGGAGACCGGACCGACCTTGCCCAAATGGTGCTTGGTGGCATACATTTTCAATGGCTTTCGCTTGGGTTTCTGCAAGGGGGGCTCCAACCGAGCCTACATTGTGAATTTTTAAGCCTGGTGATGTAGCATCTGGCAACAGCCCAGACGTAGCAAAGGTGCCCGTAGTTTGAATGTTGTCTAAACAGTCCTCAAGTGAGCGCTTGAGAGTATTAGGATTTGCATCGCTATCATAACCCACGTCGAAAGAGCTGACGATGGATACTTCCTCGACCGAGACTTGGGAAGATGGGAAGTTGAGATCTGCAGCTTCGCTCGGTTCCCGAGAGGACGCGGCGCTGGCCTTTGATCTGGTCATTCCGGAGCTGCGCTGAATGCGCTGACTGTATCCAAGTATTGTTGGTGCCAAAGTCCTTGTTGATGACGTGTCTGTCACGCGCACTGGCGCGTGTCCTAGGGTCTCGGCTTCACCTTCCCCACTGCGTTGCTATCAGATTCCATGTTATTGCACTAGTATCCGAACCCTCACACGTTGCTCGTTCCTCGCTAAGTGCTTTTTATCGCCACAGTGGGACTGGGGGTTAGTGGGTTTCATGATATAGCCGCTGTTTCAGGTACCCTGTAAGGGTACCCGGTCAGGGGTAGGAGACACCTGTTCATTACGAGCTACATATCCACCTGTTTTGCACCTGTCAATGGCTCTTCATTCGATTTCGTCTCTTTCAGAGCCATTGCATACTTTTTGTCCCACCCACCCACACCTGTACATAGCTAGCTACTATTTCACTCCAGGTCTATGCCATAGGCATGGGAGTTTTCTCGGCGCTGCGGTACGAATACGTCTGTTCAGGCCTCTATTCAGCTGTTATCCCGGCGTCGGGGACGGCCCAACCACTTGATACCTCATACCTATGTGCCCTGTGTATATGTGATGCGTGAGAATGAGAACACTAACGGCAACATTCGAATACTTCACATTTAGTTTACACCACCTGCTACAATCTGGAGGTTCACTTTAAATATCCGTCCTGCCTTTAACGATATACCAGTAGTAGTTGAAGTAAAACACATCATACCGCTCCATGAACATGTCGAACTTCGGGAGAACCCCGCGCCAGGGATTCTCAGCCAGTCTCCTCGAAAAATGCGCGCCCATTTTATCGAAACTTTGCTCTTCGTCCACCGCTTCCTTTTTGTTGTAAGTTGTAAAAACGGCTGGAACTCCGAGCTCGAGTATACACTGCAAGGTGGGCTGCCATCTCTGGACTTGTGATTCGGCGTGGCCGGAATTCGGTGCGATGATTAAGTCTGGAGGGTACTTGGCAAACAGGTCTGATTCGGCGAAATCATGATAGAGATCATCCGCCAGGAATGCTTGCCGGGGAGATCGACCCATGCTCTGGCACTTGGGACAGCATTCGAACTCCAAAAGCTTTGTAGTATTTCCATGCGCGGAGCCAACATCTGGTCCAACATAGCCGACTACCAAATGTTGGAGTTTCGGGAGCAGGTGATACAGATCTTCCGGCATCCTTGCACGGCGGATCTCTTGATCGTCAGCGCCTATAATATGGATCGTAAGCTTGGTGCGGGAAGCAAGACCGGGGATTTCCGACTCGAGGCCCGCTAGGATGGTGAGTATAAGGCTCGAAGAATCCACGGCTACCTTGAGGAAGCGACATGCTTGCAAGCACGCGTTGTCGTCATCGGCAGGAGAGAATTCTTTGGTGATATACCTCGCGAATAGGCTATTTGATACGTCTTTAAAGTAGTCCTTCCAGCTTTGGGCTGTATGGAGAGGTTTATCCCTTTCCTTGTGGCCGGGACATACACGCTAGCAGGGGTCAAATGTAGGGATTATCATTTGTCCAATGATCGCGGTTCACTGCGGCTTAAGACTTTGCTTACTCATGAGCGCGGCAACGTCGATCTGACCAATCCATACCCCTACATTTGACCCCTACTAGTGTGTACGTCCCGGCCACAAGGAAAGGGATATGTGTGACGCGGGTTTTCGCTTGGCAGTTGAATCATGGCCTCTCCCGTCTCCTTAATATGGTCCATCGTGATGAGTTCACATGCGCCGGCGTCTTCCAAGCTGGAACATTGCTTCTGCTGATGCTGTTCAAGACCCTCAGCGCGGCACTTTGGCGAACAGAAGAACGCAAGTTTGCAATCATCGCAAGGCGTCAGGCGGAAAGTTTCAGAAGCGACATTGTCAAAGGGTGTTCGTAGGCAATTCTCACACTTGGGCTGATAACTGAGTTCAACTCATGAGTGCCTTCTTCGAAGTCTTGAATTATATATATTTGAGACTTACTGCACGGCTCTTGCGTGATTGATGGCTTCTGGCTTTTGGCAGCCGTTCTCGTCCAACTCGACGATCATAGAATAACGCAATATCTGGACCAGTCTCCCGTCAGCGACTGACAGCTTTATATTGTAATCAGATCCTCTCATACCTGTAGAGTCTTGAACTCATCCCACGGAAGCTTTCCGGATGCCTTCGGCCCAGCGTTTAGACGCCTGAGTGCTTTGCAGAGCGTGCTATGTTCTGATGCCCAGTTCCGCTTTTGGCACTTGGAGCTGCAGTATCTGCTCCACCTCAATTAACCCAACAGATATTCTTGAATAGAGCTGTCGAGACCTACACTGCCCGATTGCAACCTTTGCAACGGCTCAAACTCGTTCCATCTTGCTTAGCTTCCTTGCATTCCCAGCAGACCGAGCCTACTACAGCAAGTAATGGTAGACCCACTCTCGATCCCTTGATCGAAGACATTGCACTGTCAACCGCTTGTTTGGTCTGTCTCCAACTGGTGGAAATTTCACGAATCTTAGATGTCTTTGCGACTTCTCAATTACTTTACCATTAAGGTTGTTGACATGCGCGCGGCAACGCTACTTTTTGCTAATTCTGCTCTAGGGCCTAGGCTACGAATTTATCGCCACAGCTTGACTGGGGGCTAGTGAGGGCACAGCACATACTTATGGCAGGATAGCCGAGATTGCCATATTGGAAGAGCCTTGAATAGGCGGTGTTCCCACCTGTTTTTTACTTCTTATTCTTATTCCTCTCGTCGTAAGAAGAGGTTTTTACACTTTTTCTTTCCTAATATTAGACAAAAGTAATTTTTATTTAAAAAATATATTATTCTTATCTATTATTCTTATCTATTACTATTTAGTTATTATTAATAGCCCTTAAACGTTTTTATAAGTTTATTATAAAGACTATAGCTATATATTAGACTATCGCTATTAAATTATTATCTCTATAAAAATCGTCTATAGAAGAATCCTCTAATAAATCTCTTTTTCTATCTACTCTCGCTATATCTTCTATTTATTAATTAAATTCTTTAATAAAATTATTTATCTCGTCAGATTTAATTTATAATCTCTATATTATTTAATTATAATTAGTCTATTAAGAATTTAAATAGATATAGATTAATAAAAATAATATACTTTAAAATCGTAATAAGCTCGCTTATATATAGAATAAAATTTATAAAATTTATATTTATTACTAATCGACTATCTCTATTATATATTAGTTTATATTTTAAGTCTCTATATTATTAATCTATTAATTATTTCTATTCGCCTTATCTTCTTAACTATTATCTATATCTCTTTAAACTTTATAATTAATTTTAATCTTATTATAGTAGAGAATATTAATATTATTTAAAATAAAAATAGTATTATATTACTCTTTTTTATATTAAGATAATAATCTTATAATAGTCTTTCTTCTTCTTTATTTTAAAGTAATAAACTTATTATATATTAAATAAATTTATTATAAAATATTTAATATTAAATATTTTAATAAGCTATTTAATAGCTTTATTAATTATCTCGCTAGCGATAATAAGAAGATTAAGAGATTTAAGAAATTACTTCGATACTTCGAGGTCTATAGCTAAATTATATATTTCTTTATCTATAAAATAATTATTTTATTCTTTTAAAAAGTCTTATTAAATTATCGCTACTATATTTCTAATCTATTAATTATTTATACTTTCTAATTAATATATTATTTTTATAGGATCTTCGTTTATAATAGAATTTAGTTTTATTAAAATAATATTTATATATAATAAATATCTAATAATTACTTAGAAAATTGAATTTTAAAATAATAACTTTTATTAATTTAATTAAGAGTCTATCTATTATATAATTTATATCTAAATTAAATTTTATCTTAGATATATTATAATACTACTTCTATATCTTTTTATTAAAATATTTAAAACTCTTAATTATTCTACTATAATCGATTTAATTATAATAAATTATATAATTCTCGAGGCTATCGCTATTTATATATATATAATATATATAATTAATTATATTCTTTTACTAGTTATATTAATAAAATCTTCGCTAAATATAAAATTCTCTTTTATCTCTCAATTATAATTAATATTAAAAAATCTTAAATCGATAATTAAGTTATTTCTATATATATTTATCTTATTAAATAAGTCTCTATTAAAAAGATATAGTCTATTAAAAAAAACGACTAAAAGAAATAGCTTAAGAATTACCTCGATTAGATATTCGCTAATATCTTATTTATAATTATTACCTACAACGTTAAAATAGACTATTAAGATCTTAATTAGTTATTATTAAATAAATCTTACTCTAGTATTATTATAATATTTAAAATACTATTTAAAAATCTTTAAAAGTAGAAGAATAATAACTATCTAATATAATTAGATATAGAATTCTTAAAATACTTTATTTTATTCTTATTAGATCTTATTTCGAAGTATAATAATAATTAAAAAAGAATTTATAACCTTTTTTTTCTATAATTATAATTTATTAATTATTATATTTATAAGATTTACGAAGTATTCGAGTATATTATATTAAACGATATTATTAATATTTTATTTATTTAAAGCGAGAGTGTAATTATAATTAAATAAGATCTTATTAACGTATTTAGATATATCTCTATAGTCGAATCAAATTTTTAGCTACTAAGTTTCTTTTAAAATAGCTTCTATTATATTAATAGATTCTTATTATTCAACTTATACATTATATCCTTTATTTTTAATTTATTTATTAAAGTTCTTTATTAGATACTTATTATTATTTTATTCTAAACTATTATTTTTTATTATCTAAATAACTTTTTTATTATTTTTTCGCTTAATAATAATATTATTTAATTTAATAATAACTTTAATATTATTTACGATAATTATAGTTTAAAGATAAATTATATTAAAAATAAAAAAGATACTCTAATTAAATTTTTAAGAATTTAATTCGATAGCGAGAAGATAAAGATTAGACTTTCTTTTAATAAGTTAAAAAGAGCGAGAAAGTTAATAAAAGCCTTTTTAAATAAACGAAGTATTTTTTATAACGAGCTTAAGTTAGCGATAGATCTATTATTCTTTTTTATTAAAATAATAATTTCTAATAAGATCTTTCTAAGAAGACTCTACTTTATACTATTTAAAAAATAAAAATATTATTATATTATTATTATAATTATAGCAAATTTATACTAATAAGATATCTTTTTATTTAAATAAAATAAGATATAACTACTTCGCTATATAGTTATATATCGTTATTATTTTATATAAATAGATATTTCTAATAAGTATAGAATAAGAGAGTATATTCTCGAGAATATTATTACTTATTCTAAATTAAATAATATATTTAATATATACTTCGCTATTCGCTATTATAAGAAGAATATCTAATTTAAAGAGATATTTATTATTTTTATAGCTATTTATAGATAACTATCTTACTTATATTAATTATATCTTATACTCTACTATAATAATAATATCGTTATTAAAAATATTAATAATAATTCTATATATAGATTAATTATAATATTACTTAGATAAATAGTTATACTATTCGCTTAATATAATATTATTTATAATATAATTTAAATTTCTATTAAGTGAAATACTTTAGTCGACTTACTTTCTTATTTTAAATTTAATAAAATTATTAATTTATATTTATAGCTAAGCGCTCTTAATCTATATAGAAATTATTAAACTATAATTTATTTAAATTATAATATAAGAAGACTTCTCTAAATTATAATATTATAAGATATCTTTAATAGAGTCTAATTAATAAGATAAAAAGTAATTATTAAATAGCGAAGATCTTTTATATCGAGTTTTATACCCTATCGAGAATTATTATATTTCTTACTATTATTTAATTATTTATCGATTAAATAATATATCTAATTAACTATTATATCTAGATTAAATTTATTAAGATCTATCTTATAGATATTTATTTAGTCTATATAAATATAGAATTTAAAAATCTTAAAATCTTCTATTATTTATTATTATAATAAGTAATTATTAATATTTATAGATTATATAATAAGATTAATATTAAAGAACGTCGTCTAATTATATAAGATTTATTACTCTATATTCTTACTTAATTCGATAAAACTTCTCTTAAAAAAGTTATCTTATATACTTTCTTTTATTTTATATTTATTATATTTCTTTATATAGACGAATTTATATAGTTCTAAACTAAATTTAAAAATAGCGATTTTAAATAATAGTATATTATAAAATATTTAATTACGCTATATAGCTACTATATAAAGCTATTACTATTATTCTCGAAAATAAATTTATTTAGAAGAGGAATTACGCTATTTATTACCGCTATAAATAATAATATCTATCTTATTTATTTACTACGAAACTTATTTACTCGCTTTTCTATTAATAGATTATTATCTTTATTTAATTCGAATAAGATCTTTATAAGATAATACGTTATCGCTACGCTATATAATACTCTATATATACTTAATTATTTAAATTATTATTTAGAATACTCTTTCTATAAAGAGATCGCTATCTTTATAAAAGATATTAATTTAATTAATAATAAGATTTAACTACTTAATCGTTAGAAGTCTAACTTATATTACTTATATATCGTAATATACTTAATCTATATTCTTATTATATTATATTATCTCTAATATTTTTATATAATTTAGAGCTAATAAGTTCTTATTAGATATAAATTATTTATTTTAAAAGTTTTTTTAAAATTAAGCTATATAGTAAATCGCTATCTATATATTATTAAATCTTAAAATCTAACTAATTATTATTTAAAACTTATTTATATATATAGTTTTTATAGAATATTTAATAGAATAATATTAATTACTATAGTTTAATTAGAGGCTAGTAAAAATATAATATATATTTATAATAGAATAATTAAGATTATTATATTAAAAGAGTTTTAAATAAATAATATTCTTATCTTTTTTTTTCTTTTTTTTCTTATTTCTCTTATTATAAAAAAAGGTTTTTATACTTTTTCTATTTATCTACGCCTTATTTTTTTAGTATTTTCTTATATTTAGACTTTAGATCTTCTATTTTATATTAAAAAAGTTTTTCTAGAGTTAAGCTATATAGTAAATCGCTATCTATATATT
Source organism: Letharia lupina (assembly GCF_014066315.1). NCBI lineage: Eukaryota > Fungi > Ascomycota > Lecanoromycetes > Lecanorales > Parmeliaceae > Letharia > Letharia lupina. The sequence goes on from NW_023502985.1 coordinate 77,257, forward strand.
ACTAAACCTTAAGACCTAGCCAATTATTATTTAGAACTCATTTATGCGTGTAGTTTTCGTGGGACGTTTAGCGAGATAACACTAGGCGTGTTTACTACGGCAGACTGATGAGAAAACCTTCCTAGCTTTCGTAATATCACCCTCCATCTTATTTAGGGTCTAGTGAAGTACGCCAGAAGCAAAATAGCTGGGGACGACCATCATCAAGAGATCTACTCCCTGCCCATTCATAGACCATATTCTCTAAGATTGAAAAGTATCTGAAGTCGAAAGGCTCGTCGTCGGGATCTTCTTTTCCTACTTCGCATACCAAGACTTCACCTGAGGAGCTCCGTACACAAGCTCTCCAGCCTCAAGAGCCATCTTAATTCATCTCGCTGGCTCTCGAGATCCGAATGCAGATATACTCGCTCACCCTATGCCCCAGTTGCGACATCGACCTACTGTACAGATGGAACTACCTTGCCGAAATGAAGCCACGCCTTCAATTCGTGCAATTGGGACCACGGAAGCAGCGGAGCGGCCCCAACATCTTGCTGTGGAACGAACAGATCCATACCGAGGCATCAGATACTCTATACGGTCAAGCAATCTCGCATCTACATTGCCATCCATCGCCATTTTCCCCTTTTCCTGGATGGCCTTTGCGGGGGATTAGAAAACCAATGCGTGACCCGAACGGAGAAGGTGACTAACTGGATCGGGACAAATCTTCACGTAAAGACTTTCGACGATTCAAGAGGATCAAGCTTACTGTTATTATCTCATCGTTCCATCTTGATGGGCTCCAACCTCGCGGCATCATCTTCCATGGGTCAAACTACGGGCACACGAACTCTGCGATGCGGCACGGATTGTGGGGTTCGAAGAATGTACTAGGTGCTCTAGTCGTTGCTGCCACAAAAAATGATCCACATGGTGCTCTGGTAAATGGATTGGAGGATTTGAGACTCCTGTACCTGGACCTCAAGTGGGGAAAGAATATGCAGAGATGTACTTTTGGCGGTTTTCAGGAGCATTGGACGAAAGAGGGCATGTGGGACCTCTGGAGACAAGACAAAAAGCACGAGCAGAACGCAATGCTGGTATGACTTCAAACGATGTCGGGCAATGGGCTTCGAAGCAAGCTGAGTTTCAAGATCAGTTCCCAAGGAAAAAGGAACTCGAAAAGGTGCCGAAGGATCACAATCGCTCTCTCACATTTCAGCAGATCAGGCGAGACGGTGGCGTGATCGTGAGGGGCAAGTATCTGGCCCTGCCATATCGCTTCCTCACCGGATTGCGGGAAACGTGGAACGATATGGATAGGTCCCGAATCCCGATGCCGTATTCATAATGTTTGGCGCTCGCACATATATGGGCTAAAACACGTCAGGGCTGACAGCGGGGTTGACGGTCGAACAGTCGACCAGCGACTCCTTTAAGATAGCCCTGGAGCAGGTATATCCAATCTCTGAGCTAATTATTTGAGAACGGTAAGGCCAAGTGATTTTAGACTCGAAGAAGTATGGCGAGCGGGGTGTTACATGTAGTAAGAAGGAAGGGAGGGGTCTTGCTGTGAGAATGAAGGAAAGAGGCGCGTGGACGAGCATGCGATGACCTGAGAAGACTGTGATATCGCGACTCTCGGATGAAAGTAGCCTTACATAGATAATCAACAATGCAAGTGTGCGAAAACAAGTGTCTGTCTCAATGATCACTCGATTTTGATGAACTCTACGTTGCGCTATTGACTTTCATCTCGAGCAGGCTCAAAGGCGTCGCCGCATGCATTACGTTGTTGTTTATACCAGGCCAGATCCTCACATGCAGCATCGAGGCGACGATTGGATGTTTCATGTTTTGTGATGGCGCTAACGCGGGGCTCCTCTCATTTCCCGGGGGCCTCATATTTCAGCCCCCACCATCCTGAACTTGCTCAACTTCAACATTCATCTCACAAACCCGTCCACTCCGTCAACGCGTATGAGAGAGATACAAGCTCTGTGTGAGGCGTGTCTTTCAAACCGCTTTCCGGATGACTAGAGTATGACCACGACGTGGAAAGGATGATTCGTTCGTGTCAAGATGAGAGAAAAACACGCCGCTGTTCATCAGGCCCCCCATGCCAGGCTTTGCCGCTGGGCTCAGCCTTCATCCTTCCAGCTGTCGATGTAATCAGCTCGGCGCCGAAATGATTGTATAAGATGACTGCTGCAGCCCATCATACCTCCATCAACTCTCCTTTGCACTTTTCTTCCCGACGACGATTATCCTATTCTCCTTGATAACCCATTTAGTTACGCGATTCCCAAAGCAACGAGCTTCGGGCAAAAACATCTCCCAGTTGCGTTTTGGGGAGGCGCAGCGTTTGCCGATGCAGCGCAGAGAATTGGTCAGCAATCTCTGCGCATGCCAAATTGGAAAGCGGCGAACCTCAACCCGTATTCTTCAGAAAGCCTTGGTCTTGCGCAGAGTGCTGGATTTGGGTTTTCAAGTCCCATCTTCTTTGACTCTGGGCTTCTAACGTGAGCTGTTGCTCTCATTCTGGGCTTGAGATGCAGACATGGTCAAATAGCGCAGACGTAGGAACAATTACCCTGGCGCAGGGGAGCAAAGGGGAAGCAAGGAAGACGAAATTCGTCAACCTTCTATATCCGGCACAGAGACGACGCTGTAGTAGTCAAGATGCCTAACGGCTCCTTGATATCTAATGGATCATTCACGCTCAACCCTTTCGTCGCCAATTCAAGCAATCTGTTATCCAACGGAAGCTACCCCTTCAACGCATCCTTGCACTACTCCTTTCATTCCGGAAACCTGAACTGGACGACCCCTGGAGCAAACTTGGGAATCCTCACTTATGACCCCTCGAAGACCAACATGTGGGCCATTGGCAAAACCGTGGATCTGCTATTCCAGCCCAGGGTCTTTTCCTACGAGCAGAGATGCATATATCCTATCAGCGGCCAATACGGGTTCTTGCCGCGATTCATCTACTATCTCTTACTCATCTTCTCTTTGATCCTTCGGAAACATTCTTGGCTGTCAACAGCGGCGCTTGGAGCAGCCATGACCTACGCCGCAACGGCTTCAGTGCATGCGTTTGCGCTGCTCCTGCGATACAGGTACCATACGCCGACATTGAGAAATCTTGACTGGATCTATCTGCCACCCAAGGAGCTCGGAGACATTGACTTACAGGCAATTTTCCCTATCCTGGTTGCAGGCAGTATCATGTTGACGCCAATCTTAAATTTCTCAACCACTGTTCGACAGCATGAAGCGCATTCTGTGATTATCTTCTGGGGCGTTCTCCTCTTCTGTGCTATGGTTCCTACCTTTGTCATTGTAATCAAAGGCGTCGTACCGTCGGTCATCCTGAGCCAATTGTCAACTTGCGCTCTAGACGCTGCCAAGGGTTGCACCTTCGAGAATCTATCAGTCACTAACAACGGCGTATCATTGGATCTATACAACAAGTGTAATTGTACCGATACCTGTGGTAAGGTTCATTGGCCCAATATCGCATGTGAGGAGCACTAATTCCAACCTAGGCGCTTTCGACCTGCCCCATACTCCCTTGAGGCACAACCAAGGTGCCTCGGCGCTGTTGATATCTGACACAATCAACATCCTAACAGGCAGCGAGCTCGTCAATAGTCTCTTCTTGGTCAATTGTCTGTTTCTTCTATGGATTATCGCACAAGGAATACTCGGGCTCATCGAGAATCAATGGGACCAGACAACGGTGCGGAATTGGGCCTTCCGCACTTTTGCCGGGACCACTCCGAAGAAACGACGAACTGCATTCGGATCAAGACTTCGGTACTATATTGGAAAGACAGTCGCAGGCTACTATTTCCTCATCGCGATAGCTGTGGCCTTCATTTGCCCCTTTGTCTTCGTATCATCAGTGATCATCAACGAGTTTAGCACCTGGAGTTGGCCAGTCAGCGAGAGTGAGGATGCCGTTGGACAGGTGAGATTCACAAGACCAACCAACTTCAGGAATTAACGTCTCACAGTGGAGCACCTGGGTCAGCGCCTGCTTCGTCATCATCGCCGCGATCATTCAGAGATATCACCACGCCTGGTTAATTTCCATCAAACTTGGCTGCGCCACGGTGGTCCATATCATCAAATGGATTTGGGGGAAAGAGAGTCTCAGGAAAGAGCGCAAAGAGTTGAGGACGAAGGAAAACAGCGTGATGGAAGACACGAAAGAGTTCTTCAGGCAATGCGCGAAGCCGTTCACTCACACGAGAAACAGTATCCTGAACACTCTACGCGCATCGAGGGACTACTGGAGGGAATTTAAAGAATGGCATAACGATCCCGTCGGAGTATCGACAAGACTTTTGGCCCAACATACGTCTCCAATTGACGGCTCTGTCGATGTCAAGGTGCATTCGGTATCCTCTTGCGAAGATGACACACCGCTGGAGTGTCAGTACAGACATGCCACACCTCACCAAGTACCTCTATCCTCATTCGCAACGCTTCCGCCTTACACGACCCTATCGCCCATGGGCTCATACCGGCCTAAGCCTAAGCCTAAGCCTACGCCGTACCCACGCTCACAGTCTGCCATGATATATCATACATACCCCTGGTCTTCAGAAACAGAGATCGCGCCCCACAAGCCAAGGTCGAACACCGGAGACACACACATTGCGGCTCGCCCTCTCCGACCATTCCCTCGATCGGCTTATTCCTCCACCGAATTACCTCCGAGCCAAGGCGAAGTAGAGCCCCTCATAGCTCGGGGACATCATACCGCAATTATACCACCGCAAGCAGCATGGGCTCCCACTGTCCAGCAACGCGAAGTGGCGCGAAAACAATTGCCCCGACGCAGATCGGAAATGCCATCCACCAGGCCACCCATGCCCGGTCACGCGGACCTTTGGTTTGGGGAGCCATGATTGGGGTTGCAGCATGCACATGCACATCCCATGCACATCCTTTTTAGGCGGTGTCAGCCTGGCGCACGGAGCTGGGGCCAGTCCGGTTGCGATTGCTGGATTTTTCTTCGAAGGATTCTAATAAATATACCCCATCCAAACGCCAAAGCAAAGTACCTGCCATTCCCTTATCATTGTTGAGATACCCACATCTACCCACATCTACTCCTTGTTCGTATGTTTGCTCAAGTGCTTCTTAGTGGCCGTTATTGAGCTTGGCGTTGTTTCAAGAAACATGCGACGTACAGGCACCAAATCGCGTGTCTTCCGTTCATGCGCCAGATCCACTGCGAGTGGATACCTCCACAGCTACCCCATTTCCCCACGCGAGAATCCCAACTCGCTTTCATTTCCCAGAATCCCACGACTCCCCACCAGCTCCACCTCCCCACCCATTCCGTAGGCTTTTCGGAACGCTCCGACGTGATGTGCAGCTCTCCCAATATCGAAACTGACGCTTCCCACCCCTTTCTTCCGTGACCGCCCGTCCCAGTATGAGCATGCGCAGCACTCTGTCTCTTCTTCTCCTTCTATGCCTCGCGCCCCTCCTACCGTCCGCCGCCCCCGGCGCCGGCTCACCCGACTACGCGCAAAACAACGCCCACCCCCTCCCCGCAGCAACGACAGCCAACTCCTCAAGCCCCGACTGCACAGATCTCAGCAGCAGCACCGGCGCCATGTACCCGAGCTGCTGGGACAGCCTGCAGATGAACCAGTGGATGTTCAACTGGAACTTCACGACCAAGACGTGCGAACAGGGGGAGATATGGTCGACGTGTTTCCTGCGGCTGGCGTACGGGAGCGCCGGGTTTGATTGTTCGACGTTGGGGAGTTTGAACTGTTCGGCGCCGCGGCTTGGGGGCCCGGTCACGGATGCGCATGTGTTCTACGGGGCTTTTAATATCTACGGTAAGCAGTACGCAAGACACACCCACACAGACACACTCACCACATTCAAATGATAAAAATCGCTGACCCGGTATTCTCTGCCCAGCAATCAACACCTACTTCACGACCTGGGAAAGCGCCCTGTACGCCCTCAAATCCCAACCGGCCATCGCGCAGCTGGCGCAAATCCTCGGCGCCGACGGCCTCCCCCCGCTGACCACCTCCTCCCTGCTCGCGGCCACCGTGTCCAACTACGGCCTCGACGCCGCCGCCGACCAAGCCTTGGTGTCGATACTGCCGTCGGGCCGCCGAGCGACGCGGCTGGACACGGACGTGACGTACTACTCGACGCAGCTGGCGGCGCTGCTGGGCCAGCTGCTGGGGGCCCTGAGCGGGGACTTTTTGAACGGGGAGTATCTGGTGCTGGCGGACCACGGGCAGATGATGGCGTATACGGGGGAGAGTCTGCAGCGGCTGGAGGCGAGTTTGGCGGGGGCGGTGGTGGAGAGCGTGACCGCGTTGGAGAATGATCCGTAGGGTTAGCGTTCACGATCGGAGGTCTGATTGTCGGAATGATAAGACTTTGGTGAATCACACATGCGGGGTGCGCACCTTGTTCACCAGTACTGGTGTTGTTGATCCTCGCGAGCAAGTCTCCTGATGTGGAAATTCGCTGGGTTGCTGCCAATTGCATCCATTGCGTGTCTGGGTGGGAAGGCAAGGCACACTTGTTCTACAAAGGGATACAACCGTAGTCTAAAAGCCATAGCTCGTCGTCACAGACAGTACCAATACAAAGGGCAGTCTAGGCGTCGGATATCTTCGCGATGGGTACTCAGTGACTGCGGATTCTGATAAGCAAAGCGTTGTACTATACCAGAACCGCCAATCGAAGCCGTAAGATACTTTTCGAGTCTAGCAGCCGTACTGGAAGGCATTGCTGCCACTCTTGTGAAGTGGCTTCGACCTTCCACATTACAGATATGCGAACCGCACGTGGACGAAGACTCCCGGCCATCCATTCATTCAGAACACACATCTGAACACCCTCGAAAGCGATACCACCACCTGTGGACACCCTACGAACGTCTATCGTCAGCGAATGCCGGTCGAGTGGGCGTAAAAGATGGCGAAACGACACCAGGGCCACGGACCCTGTTCCTTTTTGAGTAATGTGCCCATGTAGATGAAATGCCTGTGGAAATATGAGGTAAGACACTTAGTTGTTAACTATAGAGTTACTATGAAGAAAAGAGCGAGTAGATACGGATACGCTAAGGCGTGTCACGTGACTATGTCACGTGACCGCCAAGAGTCATGTGACCCGAATTTCAACACTCTCCTTCGCACGTATCCTCTCATAGGCGAAACTTAGTGGATACGAAGCTTAATACTAATAGGGTTTAAAACCGGGTAGATAAGGTGAAATGACTTAGTCGATTTTCGCCGGGTTATTAAAGTGAGACTAGCGTCGGATAGTTAAAGTAAAATCCGAGTCGGATAGCTAGAGTGAGTTAGCGCCGGGTAGCTAGCGTGAAGATATCCCCCACCCCTCTTTATCTCTATCCCTTCTATATAAACGAAATTAAAAAAAAAAAAATTAAAAAATCCCAAATTTTAAAAAAAAGAAAAAAAAAAAAAAAAAAAAAAAAAAAAAAAAACGACTATGTCAAATCAGTCCCCTATCAAAATTCGACTCAAATTCCACTTTTTGTTAAAAAGCGGTTTTTCGGAAATTTTATTTCTAGGCCATCTGATACACACCAAAAATCGACCGATTCGAGGCCGGAGGATATATATGAGGGTAGCTAAATAAAATAATTAGAAGAAATCCTTCTAGCTATATATCGTCGGCTGCTAGACCCCCTATAAGAATCGTTTTAGATATCTAGCCCTTAATAATAGTAGCTATAACAGCGGTAATTTGAAGGTATAATACTTAAGACATTAATAATAAATAGATATAGATCCCTCGAAAGAGCCTTAAAAGTTTAATAATAATAGTAATAATAGCGTTAAAGAAATAGCTATTTCGATATAGATTAGCGAGTTCGTTAAGTATCAAGTCTAATATAGTAGCTTGGCGGGCGACTCGAGTAGATTATCTATAATACAAGGACTAATAAAATAGCTCTCTTAAAGTAGTTAATAATAGGTAATTTCTCTAAATTTAGATATAGATATAATAGAATAACTTCTCTATTAGATATTATTAAATTAAGGCTATATTAAGATAGTAGTAAAGTTAATAACTATCGAGAAGGTGAGTAGATATAGCTTCTACCTTAAGGGTATTTCGAAAAATAATAAATTTATTTAAGTAAAAAGTCTTAATAAGTCTATTAGCTATTTATTTATTAGTAAGAATATATTATATATTTATAGTATTATTATTAATTTTTTCTTATACGAAATAGTAGATAATATTAATATATTTAATATAAGTATAAAATTAAGTATTCTTTATAAGAGTAATTACGCTTTAATTATTATCGAAAATAATAGTAGCTTTAAGATCTATATCGTCGAAGTAAAGAAGTTAATTAAATAGATTTTTTAGCTAAATCGTTTTTTTAATAATCTATATTTAATTAATATACTCTATTTTATAAATAAATAATATTATAATAGCTTAACGCTTAGATAACTAATTAATCGCGTTACTTTTTATATTAAAGAGATAGCTAGATATAGATCTTTAGATCGTATTATTAATCTAATTAGAATTAATATAATTAATAAATTCTTAAAGAGAGCCTTTATATACGAGTTTATAGTATATTATATCTCTTAAATATCGAAAGATTCGAATAATTATATTTTAATATACTGAAGTTAAATTAGTTAAATAGCGATTTATTAATAATATCGCGTAGACGATATTAAGATAAATATCGAGTATAATATATATAAAAGATTTTATCGCGGATTAATAGTTCTCTTATAATTTTCTTAAAGCGATATAGCCCTCTTCGGCGAAAGCTAATTTATGACTGATTTTAAAGAATATTAATATTAAAATAAAATTTTAATAGTTAAAATAATTTAAGAATTAAGTAATATAAGTCTCTTATCTTAGACGAAGAATATCGCTATAGTAATCTCTTTTAATAGTTATATTTAAGTAGTAGATATATGATTCTAAGTTCGATATATGAAACTTCGCGTTAAGACTCTTTTTAATTCGCTAAATCCCGGCTTTACTAGAGTTAATAATTAGAATATCGTTAATATAGAGCGCTATAATAATACTCTCTTTAGAGTTTATAAATACGCTATCATCTAATTTAATAGAGAGAAGATCTAGCTTCTTTATATACTCTAAGAAGTATTAATATTAGATTTAAAGAAACTACTTTAAATTATAAAGTATCTTATTTAGCTTATAGATCTTAATATTATTCTTATTAAAGCTATTAAGTTAATATATATAAATCTCTTTCTTTATATTACTATATAGAAAGATAGTTTTAATATCTATTTACTTTAAATCTTAATTTAAAATAATTATAAATACGAAGATCGCCTTATAATTTATAAACTTTATTATTAATACGAAAGTATTATAATAATTATAGCCCTTCTATTATTCGAATTCTCGAATAATCTAGCGTATCTTATAATAAATAATTTTTTATTAAGATCTTATTTTAAGATATAGACTTATCTATCTCTTAGAATATAAATCTCGAAAGACGCCTAGATAAGATATTAAGTATTATTATTTATAAGAGATTTATACTTATTCTTTATAGAAAGTTTTTAATTTATTCGAGATAGTTAGTTAGATATAGCCTACTTATAAGTAATAGACTCGAAAATATTCGATTTATTAGTATAGTTTATAAATAAGATAAATATTATAAAGGCTCTCGAAAGAGAGTTAGAGAATAAATTCTATAGATTTAAAATTATAAGATTTAGATAATTATATAGCACTCTTTAAATAGCGCTTAACTTATAATCTTCGCGAATAACTTATATAACTTCGATAATAATAAATAATAAATTTAAGTTTAAGAAAATTTTTCGTATAGATAGCGTAGATCGAATTATTGATGGTGGTATAGGTGTAGTATTTAATCGAGTAGTTTATATTGAGAATGCTTAAACTAAGGGCTCTCGCGTAGTTAATTAAATATATTATATTAAAGACTTTTATATAGGTTTTTACGAAGGCGCTAATTTATTAGCTAATTAGAGGAAATTTAATCTTAATCTTATAAATATTAAAGATCTCGAAATTATTAAAGATTTAATAGCTATTTTAATTATAAATATAATATCTTCTAATACTTCTTTAAATTTAACATCTTTTAAAATATCTATAATACGTTATTTATTTAGTATCTCTTCTATAGCGAATACTAGTATTATTAGATGTTATTACTTATTCGAGAGCTTATAGATCTTAATTTCTTCTTTCGAGTTTACGATTAAGGATTATTTTTTTATAAAGTGCGCGCTATTAGTGCGAATAACTATTTTCTTAGTAAGATTATATAGCTAGAAGATATACTCCCTTTTATACTCTAGTAATATATACTTTTACTCTAATTTATAAGCTTTTTCTAAATTCGTTTTATCGCGTAAATAATAGAATTAATTATATATAAGAAGAATAGACTTTTATTAATAGAAGATCTTAAAAGGGATTACGATAATTCTAATATTAGGCGATTATATCGTTAGATAATTAGCGGTAATAACGATTTTAGGCTAAAAGATTTATTAAGATTAAAGCTTAAAAGAATAGAATATATCTTATATAATAAGATTTATTTAAAATACTTAATTATATTATTTATTTAGAGGTTACTAAAGACGATAGATTTTTATTTAATATTCGATAGAGCGAGATAGTTAAGAAAGGCTTTAGATATATACTTACCTCTACTATTAAGGCGAATATAAGAGATTTTATAGCTATACGACTTAAGATAAGTCTTAAATTATAAGAATATAGTAAAAGTCTTACTCTTATAGTAGATATAGTAGACTTTAAAGTAGGAGGTGAAATTATTTTTAAATGTTATAAAGTATCTATAGCTATTAAAATCTATAGAGAATAGAGACTCTACGAGATCGCTATAAATGAATTCGCTTAATCGTATGTCGGGCGCAGTGGAATTAATATAGAGGATAGCCTTTTAACGCTCTATAATATAGCACTCGTAAATATACTTATCCGCGATATTCTTAGTGAAATCTATATCTATCGTTATAGCGAGAAGTCTATTTAGATTCTACTAATTTAAATAGTTTATATAAGTATATTAGAGTTAATAAATTAAGTTCGAAGGAATACTATATATCGCTAAGGTATTATTTAGACTATTCTAGAGATTGAGAAAGAATAGATCTTGATTATAAGTGCTTATAAGCTTTAGATTATCTTTAATTAGGCGTAGTTAATCTTATAAAAATCGATTATAATATCAATATTTAAGAGTTTATCGATAAAAAGAAGATTAACGCCTATATTAGATATATATAAGATATTAAATAGAGTAATACTTATACACTTATCTTAAATAGAGTAGTTTAAGCTAATAATATTATAATTAAAAGATTAAATTTAATTATTCTTAATATCGCGAATAGAATAAGAGTAGATCTTTTTATAGATAATAAATACTAAATAATTAACGAAGGAATAGTAAGAGTAATTAGAGTTTATTATTATATAAGAGTATAGATTAGCGAAGTTAGCTACTATCAGTTATACTTTAAACTAGAATTAACGATTATTAAGTTAATAACTTTCTTATTATTAGTTATATTAAAAATATTAAAATTATTAAAGCTAGAATTTATATAGTATATAGTCGAATTTAATTCTTTTAGAAAGATATAGTTAATATTAAGATATTTATTCTTCTCTAGAGTAAAAGCGTTAAAGAGTGTTTTTTAATACGCTTACGCTTAATATTAAGGTTTTTCCTTATATTATTAAAGTTAATCGCGACGATTTAAGTCTTCTTCTTCTTTTTCTTATTTAATATAAATTTTTTAAGTTTTAGATAAGAGAATTTAATTTAGTATTTAGTTAAGAAATATCTAAATTTATATTTAATAGTTTTATATAAGAGGTAAGTTTTATAATTAATTTCTAAGTTACTAGCTTTATAATATCTAGTAAACTATTTATCTTTACTCTTATTATTATTATTATAAATAGCGTATATAGTAATATCGTTATCTTTAAATAATAGTAAATAGATTTCTTTATTTACCGCGGTATAGATAATCTTATTAAATTTAATAACCTTATTATTATATAGCTCGTAGGTCTAGATATAAGTTATTACGAAGATATTAAAAGAGTTCTCGAGTTTTATAAGAAAGAGTTAAATTAGAAAGAGCTTTAATAGAGCGAGCGATTTATATAGATTAGCGATTTCGATAATAACCTTATAAAAGTCCTTTTCGTATTAGCGAATATCTTTTTTAAAAGTAAGAATAATATTAAGTAGTTGGTAAATTAGCTTTATATAGAGCTTAAAGTTTTTAGACTTATAGTATTTAGCGATAGCGTTTAATATCGTCTAAAGATTCTCGTTATTATAATTAATCTTAATAAGTTAATAATTATTATATTTAAGGCGTTAAAAAATAGCTATATAAGTTTTAAGCTTAATAATTTTAATAAAGAATAAAAGATTATTAAGTATTAACTAGTTCTTAATATCTTATCTTTATCTAATATATCTTACGCTAGATTTTAAAATAGCGATAAAGATTAGAGAAAATTACTTTCGCTAGATTAGAATTAATTAGAGATATTAACTATAACGTATTATAACTAATTATTTAGATCTATTATTACTAGAGAATAGTCTAGATAATAATATATAGAATATTAATAGAGAGAATAATAGCGATAATAATAATAATAATTTAGTTATTATTTTAGATAAGATAATAGAGTTAGAGAAAAATTTTAAGAGTAACTTTAAAGTGAGTAAAATAGATTTTTTAATACGAAGGTCGAATAGCTTAATATCGCTTATAGAGCTAAGGATATCTTCGCTAACTTCGAATTTAAGGTCGATAAGATTATCGTTTAATAAAATAGCGAAAGTAGAATAGATACTCTAATCGTCATTAGAGTTCTCGAAGATCTTATCGATACTAATTAATTATCGCTTTTGGCTTTAAGTTTTTATATAAAAATAAAAAGTGTTTTATATAGAGCTGCGATAAATATAGGCGATCTAATTAGAATAAAAGGTACTTAGTAATAAAAATAATTTATAAACGTAGACTAATTTTTAATAGACTATATAGAATATAGTTATTATAAGCGTATAAATCTCCTTCTTAAAGAGAGATTAGCACTCTTCTTATATTACTTATTTAAGAACTTAGATCTAGAATATTTATATCGCTAGCTACTATTATAAGACTTCGAAGATTATTCTAGCTTTATAATTATAATAATAGAATATAGATAATCGCGAAAAAAATTTAATAGTAGAACTTTAGTCTCTTTTTTTAGGGGCTTCTAAAGGCCTAGAAGCTAATATTAATAAGATATTCTTATTATTTTGTCTTAATAGATTTATAAGCGTATTAAGGATAGTAATATTAACTTTGAATACTCTAAATTGCGATTAGACTATTAATACTAATATCTAATTATTTTTAGTTAATAGCTATTAATTCAATAGTTAATATATAGTTTTAAACTTAATATTAATATAGAATAACTCTATTTTTAATAGAGTTAAGTATTCTAATTTAGTGAAAGTTAGTAAGATTTGAAGCTTTAGCGATATAATTTAATTATATAGCGATATAATTATATACTTAATATATTTAGTAAATTCAATATTTCGACTAAAGGTGTATATTTTAGCTCGCTTAGAGTAAAGACGAAAGTAGCTCTTAGCCCCTTATATTATTAATAAATTATATTCGCTTAGGCTTACGACTATTTTAAGAGAGAGAAATATTCTTATCGAGAAGGTTAAAAGAATACCTTTACAGCTGCTACTATCTCTATATAATAGACTTTGATATTATAAAATAGATCTAAAAGTTTAAGAGTAGCCGTAGTTATAGAGGCGAATAGTATTTATAATATAGTAGTTGTTAAGCAGAGTCTAGGCTTATAATCTATGAAATATAAGATAAGAACTTAGTTATTAACTATAGGTTACTATAGAGGAAAGAGTGACTAGTACGAACACGCTAAGGCGTTCCGTGCCATGTCCGTGACCGCCAAGTCACTACCCGAATTTCAAAAATGCCGAGTCAATAGAGCGGGATTGTGTTGATGATGACACAGGTGAGCCGTACTTGCCGAATGGCGTTTGCGAGGATAGATGTACCCGCCAGCAGTCACCCTATCACGCGCATTCAACGAAGCTCTAATGCCCCAACCCGTGCGAACGTCTCCAAAGCCACAAACGCTAACTTTCCATAGTCTTTGGAGACCAGTGGAAGCAACGCAGGCCGCGGCCGATCTATCCCAAGTCACAACCCCTGTGATCGAGCTATGAGTCGTACAGCACAGCTTCAAGGAAGACTCGGATGGACGACCCAGTCGATTGTGTAGGTAATCGATTGTCAGCGGATATTTCCCGTGCCCTCTAAAATAAGGAAACGCAGATTTCCTGGTTCAATTTCCCATTTTGCGCCCTTCAACATCTCGTGCCGAGACCCCATAATGTCCGCCAGAAGTACTGCCTTCAATACGACAACACCGTCGCATCGAAGCGACTCCTAGCCAGATCCTCATCAAGGACCGCTGCACCGAGCGCGCTTGTCCGTCTCGATCCTGGCAGCGAAGACAAATGCCCAAAACGGACCGACAGAGTTCCTGGCAAATTCGCAAGATTCCAGAGAGAGGGGGTAGGCGCAACGCTGCTCTCTATTCGTTGATGGGTCGAGCGCGGATGACTGTTGCGGAGCCGGGGTATTGGTGAACGTTTATTGTGGAAAGGGTGGTGAAACGGGCAGGGTTGTGAAGGGGTCGAACCGGTGCCGAGGGAGAGCGGCAGGCGTGATGGTATCGGCGTCGAAGACCTAGTGGAATGGGATTGTAATCGGATCTGAGTTTGATACAATACCTGTTGAGAGTGAGTTAGGGGAGACATGCATTCCAAACCCTCGCCGACTTTCTTATTCGTCTCCTAATACTCAGTAATACACTATATGATAGCCTGCTGGTAAGCCGTGACCGTAGCCGCCTTAGCTGCTGTGCAAGTTAGGCTCGCTGAGCTATACTTCTATTCTTCTTCCGTCTCTTCGTAACCTTCTCTTTTCGTGACTATAAGCCCAGAATGAGAGTTGCCAAACCAATAGCGCCCACCCACATATTCTCCCGAAACAACTTCACTTCAACCCGCACCTTCCTCCTCTCCCTCACAGCCTCAAGTAGCGCCAGAATTCTTCTCATGTCCCCCGTGATCTCGACACACACACGGTTCACACCCGGCATGAAAATATTACTGCCGTTCTCATCCTGATAAACCGCCAACTCGAATCTCACTGTCTTCGTTGCGAGCGTTTTGTCATCTTCTACCCTACCTTCCTTCACGCATCGTAAAGGTCTGTTCAGGACTCTACCAGTGACTGAGTAATACGCGCCTCTGTTTCCCCATCCCCACAGCGCACGCTCCGAAACCTTGATCCTGATACGCCGCATACGCGGTACGTAGAGCGGAGAGATGGCTGGAACTCTTGACAGCCGATGACCAGCCGACGTGATACACCAGCCCGGCGTACTGTCTAGGTACTGCACATTGGGCGGCAGGAAGAGCCTCGCAGGCGGCGTAATGGTACAGTCGATAAAGTCGCACGACGAGCTCTTCCAGTGGGTCAAGTCTCGGTGGGAAAAGTGCCAGTGGGTAAAGTCGAAGGCGATGGTGCTGGAGGTGGAGGGGATGGGTAAGGCTTCGAGGTAGATTTGTCGGGTGGTGCGACGGATGGAGCAGTCGAGGCCGGGGGTGTTGTAAGGAGACACCGGGTCGGATGGACGGTTATGGTAAACTGTCAGGAGTCTGGGTGCGTCGGGGCTGAGGATGTAGGAGTAGATTTAGAAGCGTAGCTCAAGTGGTAGAGCCATGAACAACATGGTTGTTTGTCAGTCTTTGTGATTGTTCTGAAAGATGTTGCTGGTGAGTGTGCTATCAATTTGAAGCATTGTGTGGGTGACTCGGTGAAAACAACATCATGACCAACCGGCGATGTGTGAACAGTAAGGTAGTTTGACAACTCGAGATTGTGTTTGCACAACACAAGTAATCTACTTCAGACGGAGAAAAGCCGAGGCTTCACTCTATACTCAATGCCTCGATCCCTTGAAGGATCCCCTTCTCACGTCGTTCAGCCAGCCATGGCTCCCATCCCGGCACCCTCCCGCCAGCGAAAGCATCATCACCGAATGCCTCGTTCCAAGCCATGATGTCCTTCGCTAAGAACTTCCTCACTGGACCGGGCATTTTGACGCCTTCTTCCTTGGCCTTACCACACAAAGTGTTCAGGATATCGCAAAGCAAGTTGTAATCATCTACTGCACCACGACCCGACCCACCGCTCACGCCCCGTACGAAAACAAGATTTTTACGATCGCCGTTGCCGTAGACCTTGACGTAGGATTCCATCAAGAGGCAACACTGGTCTATCTGCGGTAGTAAAGATCCGGAGAGAGAGACGCCGCTCTGACCACTGAGGCTACTGAGCCGTTCTTCGAAGGTGGTTGGAATCTCAGGATTGTTTTGCACAATGTTCCCACTCTCCCCTTTCTGAAGAAAGCTAGTCCATTGCAAGTTTGAGACCACCTTACGCTGCAGACGGCGTTGAAGTGCAAAGAAGTAGTGTGCTACAACGAGAGTATCGTCTGAAGGAAGCACCTGAGACCTGATGAGCTCGGTGCCGTAAATGACGTTGGCTTCAAGATTCTTGATGTCTTGTCGTAAACGGAATGTGGGATCCCAGAAGCGGAAGTACCGCAAGAGACGGCGTTGAACGCGGCGAAACTCTTTGCGAGTCAGGACGATACTATCGGAGGCAGGCGCTAGGATGGGCTCGTGTCCGGCAGCCACGCGACCCCGCTTGTCCCAGATGCAAAACTCGGAGGGAGGAGTGGCGTTCGCTTCGCGAAAGATCCATTCAGGGATGAATAGGCAGCGCGAGCGTGGAGAACAACGGCGGATGCGCAGAAGAAGTGGAAGTAGGCATTGCCAGTCGGGACATTCGGCCATTTCGACCATGTGCTTATCTTGAATTATGTGTCGTGTCTGTGTGACTATATGGGAGAACTTGCGTGCTTGGATGGTTATTGCCGAGTCCATGTTTGCGTATTCGAACCACATACAGCTGTGACTTAGGACCTTAGGGTTGATTTCCTTCAGAAGTGATTGCACGATTTCTGATCTGTTCGCTATACCATCGTCGTTCCTGATAGCGGATATCACAACGGCTGCTGCTTGCTCCAGGTCCAACCGCAGCAGCGCGCCTATATTGCTTTTCATGAAAGCGATATCGATCTGCGTGTCGCAGCATCCATATATGTTTGCTTTCAAGCGCTTCACATCAGGGTCGTTAGGATTACGGAATTGTGGCAGACGGCAGTCGAGAACGCAGGAAGTGAACAGAGCGACAAGAGCTTCTTCCGAGAGCGAGCTGGGGTGCTTGGCTGATACTTGAATCTCTTCGGTGTCTATCAAGTAGTTGGGTATGCATGGGTCTAAGCGGAATCGTGGCTCGCCGTTGTTCATGACCATACCAAGGTAGGTCTGGAGTGTGTGGGTCAACTTGTAGGCGGTAAATTGCTTCATGGCTGCGCTGTACCTGCGAAAGTTGGGAAAGAAAAAGGCTAAGGAGTCATATATAAAGGAGTGCTTCGCCGTATTGATGATTCACATCGGGCCCACCGGCGGAGTCAAGTCTGCCTTTAGCGTAACAGAATCCATGTCAACGCTTGGCATCACATTTTCCTGCGCCCCCATGGAACCAAAATATCAATTTCTCAACTACAATTCGGATCATAAAGACATCTACATATAAATTAGACTTCTTATCGTATTATTTAGATGCCGCTAGAATAACGAATATTTATAGAGAAAGAATTCTAAGAGGTAAAATAGTATTCTAATTTTAAGTCTTTTATACCGATACAAGTTTAGGCCCATGAATTAAATTCATAGAAAGTAATTTATTTTTAGATCTGATTTCGAGATTGAATTCGATTCTCGAACTTCGAAGAGTGAAATTATTTTAATTTAAGATTTACTTAGAATTATAATAATAAATTTTTAAAATTTTTAAATTATTAGAAAGCGTAAATTAAGTTCTATAATTTAAAAGAATAATAGTAAAAATTTAATAGAAAAAGAAAATTAATTAACTTTAAATTAATTTAAATTTAATTAATAAGAAGTTAATTTTAATATCTATTATAGTCTTTTCATTTTAATTACTTTTATTATTATTTTTATAATTTATAAAAGTTTTATTAGTTTTATAATTTTTATAAATTTTACAATTTTACAATTTTTTAGCGAGAGAGATTAATAAATTCGAACCGAGGACGAAGCGAAATAGTTTCGAAATTTATTAAAATTATTACTACTCGACTATCTAAGTTTATATAAAAGAGTGTTCTTAATAAAGTAAATAAATTTTTAATAAGCGATATTTAAATCCTCTACCTTTAAATATTTATAAGACTAAATTTAAAAATTCTTATTTTATCTAAAAGCTCATATTTCGTTCTACAATTTAAAAAAAAAAATCTTAAAATTTTAATAGAAAATAAAAAAGTTATTTTAAAATTAAATAATATATATCTAATTAAGGCTATCCTGTTAGAATTTCAGGTATGTGATGTGTAGAACGGACGGATTGATTCTCTAAAACCTCTCCGGGGCCAGGTTCTAAATACAGTACAAAATCAGGTGGCTGGAAAACATGGTGGCTGGGATGCGCGGGGGCCACATTTCAACATATCCGGCTATCGAGCGAACTTTAGTAAACGATATTTAAATTCCTTGCGTTTTAATAATTATAAGACTAAATTTAGAAATTCTTTTTTTATTTAAATATCTATATTTCGTTCTATAATTTAAAAAAGAAATCTTAAAATTTTAATAGAAAATAAAAAGGTTATTTTAAAATTAAATAATATATATCTAATTAAAGCCATTCGACTATCGAGCGAACTTTAATAAGTAATATTTAAATTTCTTACGCTTTAATAATTATAAGACTAAATTTAGAAATTCTTTTTTTATCTAAAAACTCATATTTTATTTTATAATTTAAAAAAAAATCTTAAAAATTTAATAGAAAATAAAAAAATTATTCTATATATAAATAATATATATCTATTTTTTTAATAAGAGAGCTTAAGAGGGCTAGCGGGCTAACTTAGATAGTCTAGTCAAAAGACGTAATAACCTCGAATTTATAATTGACTATATATACAAATTCAAGATTTTCTAGTTCAGCCCTATCTTATTCTTTTATATATACTGATATAAGATTTCTATCAAACATTCTTACGATTCAAACCCCGCTACCATCCCTAAAATTCAACTTGTAGTACCGAAGTTGATGATTTGGATCCATGAGGTGCGTAGGAAATCATAATGACACGCATTTTGAATACGCTGGGCTGAGTGACGGGGCTGAGTCACAGATTTAGCGCTTTCGAAAACCCCCAAGCGATGTTGGAACTTTTGGCTATTCTTGGTCAGAAACTCGCACCTCGTATCTCGGCTACGCTGATCCACTCGTTTCGCACTTCATCTGAACACGAGGTCATGCCCCATGATGGTTCCAAGCGAATAAGTAAATGCTGATTTACATCCCCAATAAGGTGGAATTAAGGGGAGGTTCTCCCGGTGAGCTGTGTATATAAACTGGACCATGACCCCCTGCATGTTTGATTTCCTCATGCTCTCTCTGTCTGCATATTGATGCTCCAAGTGTCCGTCTTCGAAGCCTCGACTCTTCACCGATGCGCCTGCAAAAGTCTCACAATGCTGTCATGGTCGCTCCCTTCGCGATGGCTACCGCGTCTCTTTCTTCCAGATCAACAAGCTCGGCATCGGCTCCGCGATCGAGCAGCAACTGCACCATGTCCTGGTAGCCTTCGCGCGCTGCTCCCATCAATGATGAAGTCTTTTCCGGCTCCATCCCATCAACAACCTCTACCCCACTGTCTAGAAGACACGATGCGAGCTCCATGTTGTCACCCACAACCACTTCTCGCAACGCTCTTGAGCCAGCTGCCCTCGCACCATGCCCTACGAGGAAATAGATGGGTTGCAGGGTAGTAGCATCGTCCGTCGCGCAGTTCATCACCATTGTGAAAAGATCGTTGCCTCCGGCATTAATGTCTACACCGTGAGCGAGCACGAAATCAACATAATCGAATCGATCAATTCGTATAGCGATTTCAATCTGACAAGACCTCCTTGCCCCTGAGGGATGCGCGGCTAACGGTTCGATCTTGCGGAAGCAATCCAGATCACGGAGCCAAAAGGCTCGCGCAAGAGAGATAGCTCCCTGGAACGCAGCGGTCTTGGGGCAAGGCCATGAGATGGACGCAATGCCTCGGTGGGCGAGAAAGGAGCCCCAGAGGTAGGCGAAGACCTAGGCCTAAACTCCTCGCGCTGCGGTCTCAGAGAAAAGGATTATGCTGGCGGCACATGGAAGGTCATCACATATTCCATCGCCGGTCAGGAGGAAACAAACAGTGCGTTAGCGCTCTAGGGGCAGCGACGGAAGCGTCTTCTCTAAGAACGTATGGACGCGTTCAATCTCGCTGTCTATACACAATGCAGCAAGAAATCGACGGGAGAAGACGTCCAGATTTATTCGCTCATCGGATTGTTGGGAGGCCGCTTGATTCGCGTTCAAGGCCGCTGATTCTAGGTGTGGGATTATTAGCAGTCACTGTTGGTTCACCACCAGGAGTTAATGTGTTGATGTGAGAGTATAATGAGCAAGGACAAGAGCTGAGTGCTTGGATGCGAGTCTCTGCACTGTTACGTCAATCACGTGTCAACGCTAGTCTGATTACGGCAACGAACCACCAATTCGGCTGAAGGGAACTTTTCATGCATGATGACCGTGCTCCCCGTCGCGCATTTATACGCCGGCGTTAAGTTGCGCTGACCATCATTTTGCATCTGAAAATTTAGGAGACAATGAAACATGCAACGGAGCGCCAACGGATCGAAGTAACCCACACGCTGGCGCCCGGTCTGATGGAACGTGTTCATCCTCAGATAGCGACCTCGATCCGCGTCGTTCCAAACTTCTCAGAATTGAAGAGTCATTGACGGGAGCCGGTTTGCGCGCCTCTCAGGACCTCCTGTTGTCTAGATCTAAAATCAATGGGACAAAACCAATCGTCGATCTTGCGGCGCTCTTTCTCGTGCTGCCCAATATTGAGTACATGCACGCCAACGCTAATATCTGGGACACCTTCGTATATCTTCTACTGACCCCCAATTGCGCCCCCAATCCAGTTTTTGGCGCGAACAAGTCTCGGACCATGTCCTTACCTACCTATCTTCCTATGTCTCTACTTTCGCCTATCAGCTCGGCGAGTGTGATTCAGACTGCAAGGAATAACGAGCTTCTTTCAGAATTGAATACTGGCAATCGTTTGCATCCAGTTCATAGGGGGAAGAGCAACCTTTCTTGGGTAACCACTGACACTGAGCGCCATTGACGAGCATGTTCTAAACGCATTTCTCGTATTCGTAGGCCCGGACTCTTGGCACGCAGCTTTGTGATACCGCAGCCCAGGCGTGACACCTTGCATGCACCATCACAATCGTCAATACCTCATCATCGGGCATGGTTTACCTGGCGACATCCGTCCAGTCGTGCAACTTCTCCACGGCCCATGCTTGCAGTCTGATAGGCGAATCCCCGATCCAGATCCCAAACTGCGCGGGCGATTGGACTGCTGTTTCAACAACCCGTTTCCCTATTTCATCTAGTATTGCAGCATCTCTAACCCTAGCTTCTCGCGCTTCGTATATAAGTATGAGTTCAACATTAGCCGTCCCAGTGTGAGGGGAGCTTTAGTACCAAGCTGGCGAACCGCAGAAGACGGAATTGCAATGATACGCCCGTACATGCTGCGAGTATTGTAGAGCCTGAGTTCGCGCGATGAATTGGGCCTTAGTCTCTACCTTCCGCTACGAGTTTCCCAGATCCTAGTAGATGTACCATGAGGATCCTAAGCGGATGACGGCGGTAAGGAGTCCGGATTTCTTTGGTGCATCACCCGTGCCGAAGCTCGATATACTTGTTAGTCTGACGTGAAATACATGTGCATTGAGTGAGGAAGGTGTGGGGAGAAAGCTGATGATCTTGCGGACTTCGAAGCAGGAGCCGAGCCATCTTTAAACGAAGAGTGGGTGGGGTGGTGTTGGGGGTGGAGAAGGAGGAGGAGGAGGAGGAGGAAGTGGAGAGGATGGGTGTGCGAGGTGTGTGCCGTGGTCTGGATCATCTATGTACATTTCATGATATTCGAACCCTGAGCTGATGTTTGCCTTTATAACAGGAGGGTCTGTGGGCGATACGCCCGGACAATGGGTAATGGAAGAGTCCGTGGATGGGTAAGGGTCACACTTCGTCTGCCCGCCAATCACAATCATCCTTCCAATATTTTGCAAGCCGTGTGACAGCCTTGCATTTGGCACCCGACTTCAATCATCTTTCCCAGCCTCCGAACATTTCCTTTGTGTATGTTTCTTGGGGCAGCGCGCAAGCTCGGGCTTTGCTTTGGCGAAAGGGCGGAGGCTGTCGTCAACGTGGAGCTTTCAAAGTAAAGACTGGCTTGTTCATTTCACACTCTACGTGTACGTAGCCTTAAGGTAGTCTGATAGCAGTGCTCAAGTTTCGATCAGGGAGCAGATTGTGAGTAGAGTACATGATGACACGTGATACTCAACAAGGGATTGGGTGGATTGAAACATACTTTATGACGGGATCTTAGATACTTTCACTTTTCGGCGATGGCGGCAGCCGACCTTCCCGCCTCCACAGATAAAGTCAATTATCATTACATATTCATTAAATCATTAAATCATTCATTACTTCATTCGATCAAAAGATGTACAACATAATTCAAAGTAATGATGTAATTATTTACTCGTACTCGTACACCACCACTTGGCACCCCTCATGACATTACCTCACTCCCATCATCATCATCCTCCTCCCTCTTAATGCTCTTACTCCGACAACCCTCACTCTTCTCACCTTCAATCTCATTACTCCTCCTCAAAACATCCTTCACACCCATCACTCAATCCACCAGACACAGACCCCTCACACACAGAACCTTCTCCACAACATCTACCCTCACCATGCCCGACCCACTCAAAGAGTCCCACGTCGACTCCAAGACCGACCCCACCGTCGCCAATCAATGGGATGACAAAACGCCCAAGAAGCAGCAAATCGAGGACTTCTACAAGACAGTCGACGGCATGAAGATTGGCCTCCTGACCACCATCCGCGACGGCATCGGTCCCGTCGCTCGCGCCATGGCCGTAGCCAAGGTAAGCCACACACGCTCTGTTCTCACACGTACCTAACGTTCATGGACAACCCCCCGTCATACATCCATACATCCATCCATACACACATACAAAGCCAATACACTCCCGACCTCAAGCTAACACATCCATTCCCCAACCCGCAGCGCGAAGGACCCGACTTCCTCTTCCTCGCCAACACGCACTCGAACAAGTTCTCCGACCTGGCCGGCGACCCCACCGCCCAGCTCACCTTCCAAAACTCCTCCTCGCAAGACTGGGTCTCCGTCACCGGCACCGTGGTCACGACCTCGAACGACGACCCGCGCATCAAGGAGCTCTACTCCAAAGGCACGGCGGCCTGGTTCGGCGACCTGGGCGACGGCGTGCACAACGGCACGGCCGAGGACCCGCGCATGGCGATCGTTGAGCTCCGGGCGAAGTACATCAGCTACTGGAAGGCCACGGTGGGCACCTTGGGCTTCGTGAAGGAGGTGGCGCAGGCGAGCTTGACGGGGCAGGTGGCGAACACGGGGATGCAGAGGCGGTTGCCGGAGGAGGATATTGAGGCCATGAGGAAGGTGCCTTCTTCTTGAGACGGAGACGGACTAGCCAGGGCTGGTAGATGTGGGCTTCCAGCTTGCTTGCTTATTTGAGGGCGGGGAGGAAGTACACCCATGCGGTAGAAAAAGCGAAAAGGTCATCAGGATGAGTCACGATGGTCATGAAAATGCAGCGTCAGATCGTACACAAGTCCACCAACTCCGATGATGAAAAAACCCCCAGCTCAAACCCCATCCAATCATACATCTCAAAATCATTCATACCCATAACTCGTCCCTGCCCTACTCATACACCCCCCCCCCATTTCCCCTTCCCAACCCCAACTATACACCCACCCCATCCTCATCCACACCCACCAAACCCAAAACACACCCCTGCAGCAGCGAAAACCTACCCCCCCCACCATCCCCATCCCCATCCCCATCCTCCGCCACATCCTCAAACACCAACGACCGTCTCGGCCGACAATACTACAAGCACCGAAAGCGGTCAGCTCCACAAAAGCCAAAAAAGAAGAAAAAAAGAAAAAAAACCCCCCATGCTCCAAGCGAATCCGATCCACCGATCCAGATTGACAAACGAAGCACGAATAGAAAGAAAAAAAACCAATCACTCCGCCAGCCCAACTCAAAAAGCCCTCCCCTCCCCCTCACTCACCCTAACCAACGTCTGCACCACCACCCCCCCCTCCTCACACCCCGGCGCCCGCATCACCGCCCTTCGCCGCCCGTTCCCGTCCTCAACGCCCCCATCACCGCCAACGCCCTCATCACCACCACCACCACCGCTCCCACCCGCCCCTCCAGCGACCCAGCGCTCCTCCCATCGCGTTTTCGTCCACTCCGCCAACGCGTCGGAGCGGGGCCACGGCGGCATCTTGCGCGCGGCGGGGTTGGCGAGGATGACGAGGGAGGAGGAGGATGGGGAGGCGGGGGGAAGGAGGCGGAGGAAGAGGGGGCGGAGGGTGGGGAGGCAGGCGGCGATGATGTAGTTGGCGGGCTCGTTGATGGTCCAGATGGTCCAGACGAGGGAGGTGTCTAGGGGAGGGGGAGGTGGTCAGGGCTGTGTGGGTGGCAGGGGGGGGAAGGGCTTACCGTTCGAGAAGGCGGACGGGTTGGTGCGGAAGAAGATGATGAGGCGGGCGCAGCTCGCGACGAAGCCACTGCTGGAGGCGTGAGTCATGATTCACTGACGGGTGGGTGGCGACATGTGGACCGACGTACATGATTCCGTGCAAGAAAGTCGCGGTCAACGCGACGCGAGCGGAAAGGGTGAGGTTCAACCTCCACGACAGGGGCAAGGGCACGACGAGCATGATGGCTCCGGTGACCACGTT
Source organism: Letharia lupina (assembly GCF_014066315.1). Lineage (NCBI taxonomy): Eukaryota > Fungi > Ascomycota > Lecanoromycetes > Lecanorales > Parmeliaceae > Letharia > Letharia lupina. Next base: position 102,510 of record NW_023502985.1, read on the forward strand.
TGGGAGCGTCATGGATCGTGCAAAGGCGACCTCGTCGATGCAGTGCCCGCCTTGGAGGGACTTGTTCCACGCGTAGGCGACGGGGGAGCATTGGAAGACGGCCGCGAACGTGTTGGCGATGCCGGTGGCGACGACGACGGAGCCCGTCAGGTAGACGCAGGTGGTGAATGCTTTGTTGCTTGTCGTGAAGACCCGGAGGTAGAGGAGGAGGATGGCACATTTGGACAGCGCGATGGAGAGGCCGTAGAGGATCGACCAGGCCATGAAGCTCTGGGCACTTCGTCAGCGGTTTGGCGATGAGGGGATTTCGTGAGCGCACCTGGCCGAGGACCTTGCCTTCCGATAACTCCTCCATCTGTGTTGTCACGATGGGAGCTCCAATACCTCCTATCCTTGGGACTGTGCCAAATGGATCAGCCATTTCTCGGTCTCGAACACTTGGAGCCTCTGCCTCGCGGTAATCGTCTCTGAGGCGACTTACAGGCCAGAGCAAGCGCGCATAGTCCGACGGTGAGGATGGCTGCAGTTAACAGCACGTAGTCATCTGCTGCAAGGGGAACCTTTCGCAACTTTCGTGAGACGAATCGCCCTCCCACCATCAAGATTTGCATGACGATTAATACTGCCGCGACGATGGTGACCTTGAACGCTCCATGGCCGTAAGAGGTGATGTCCACAAAGGAATCCATATTTTATCTGAGGAAGTTGAAGAGGATTAGCCCCCAGATGACCATATAATGCTTCGATGAAGTGGCAAAAATTCAAAGGCAGGCAGAGGGTGGGGAATATGATCTGAGACAATCGAGCCTTATAGTAAAGCTGGGTGGAGTAATTGAGGGGAAAAGAATGCCGGTTCTCGTTGCTGATTCCATACATACTACATGTTCCGTTCTCCTCGGTCTTGACAATCATGCCATCTCCGCAATTCCTCACCTGGACTCCCTCGGGAGACTAGAAAATTCTCCATAGCGTGCCATAATTGCTCGCTTGGATGATGGATGGCTGATGGTTTATGCCTCGTAAGTCGTCACCTTTGGTCGTTTGCTGAAATATTAGAAGGAAGATCGGCGGTCAATTTCACCGATGTCTGATGGAGTATGGGTGGACAATACAAGAGGACGCGGTACAAACGATGATCGGCAGTCGATGTTACCGATACCTGATGGAATATGGGAAAATGGTACAAGCGGACGAGAAACTTGCGACATTAGAGCTCACCATTAAGGATGGCGGTAGCGTCAAACGGATTTGCGTGATGGAGTAGTGGAAAATGCAATGAGAGGGTCAGGAACTTGCAGCATTAGATCCCGTCATTTGGGTCTGGCATAGTAGCCCGGAAGAAGTTCGTTAAATGTCAACCTCAAATAGTGGCGATGCTAACCTACGACATATGATCAATTCCAAGGGAGGTTTTGGGGGTTGTTTTGGGTGTCATTTTGGGGGTCGTTTAGGGGAGGAATCGGTCCTTTAGTAAATCTGCGCCGCATGCGAGTAATCAGCCTTCCCATTGGCTCATGTTCCCAGATGCTCCGACGTAGAATCGAAGGTCGAAGCGATGGCGGCACGCGTCGTTGCGCCCTCCCGCTGATTTGACAGCGCCAGACTTGAGAATCATTCCTTGCCCTATGGAGATCATGATATTGCGTGATTCAGATCTAATCCTTGTCCAGCAATAGGCTGCGTGGATGATTGCTTTTTTCAAAGAAACCATCCAATTCACCGATGCTGCAGAGCGCAAGAATTAGATGTGAGCAAAATCTTTGGTAGACGAGAAACGTGACGCTTGATGTTCTTCTTCTAAACATGCAAGCAAAACGCGAGCAAAATTTGCGTCCCATTCACACTCGTGGCGCAGTATTCAGGTTCCCATACAGGCGATTCTGTCGCGCCACATACCAGCGATCCTCGGCAATGTTTAACAACCATGATAAGGCTTGAGCAATAGAATGCAAAAGCGACAAGAAAGATATCAAAATCGGTTCGAAATTTACATAAACATATTACGGTATTCTGCGCCCGTTGTTGAGTTGAGGTTTGACGTTTCTGTTGAAATATGAATATAATCTCGATTAAGCTCTTTCGAGTATGTCACCTTTTTAACCGTTTCCACAGATCAGCACTTGTCAGCTGTCAGGCGCACCACGCTTTCCCTATCGGGCAGGTGCAGGGATTATGGCGAAATGGAATGTATATGATAGGCTGCAGGAACGGCAGGACCTGCATACGGACACCCAGACAATCATGCAGATTTAGCGAGGGGAATCTCGACTCGATTGCGTGACAGGACTAGGTACCGCTTTCTGGGGGAGTTCGTACCTGGACAATAATTCGAAGCGGCGGCGATCTGGACGCGATCTAGATTGGCATGCATCTGATCTTAAGAGGTCTTTTCTGCGATAGACTGGGTGCACGTGCAACGCTAACCTCACGTGCGCCCTCGAATCAATCGAGGTGAAGAGTTTCACCACCTTATCACTGCATGCGTCTCTGCAAGTTGAGTGCTCTTAATGCGAGGAGCCACGGCCAATATTTGAAATAATTTCCCACTTTTTCCGATACCGAGCCTCTCTGGGCGACCGAGCCCTATCCAGTCCGGAGGGCGATTGTGTCACTCGACCGCGAAGATCAGCCTATGTCGACAGTAACCTGGAACAAACCGAACTTTTCCACTGGAATCAGCGATAGCTGGATAAGCGAAGCTCATGCCTTTGCCAATAATCTTCAGAGGTGGGCTGATCCAGGTTCCGATAGTGAGGATGCTGCTATTCCTTTGGGCCGTTCGCCTTCACAGATCACGAATAGATGGCGTCTGTGGCGAATGTTTGGCCCGAAGGGTCAAGAAAAGCCCTACTCAAATCGGCTAGAACATTCACATATCCCGCCTGTTAGACCAATGGGATCTACTCCTTCTCCGCGTGTACTGTCGTTCGATCGAGCGAGTGAAGACGGTGCAGCAATAGAACAACTCCTTGATGAAGTAGTGACAGCAGTACCACGGAGATTTCAGTACCTCCAAGCCCCCTCGAAACGGTAGACACTCAAACTATACTGAAACCTCTGCGCTTAAGCTTGTACCGAAGCTTCCATGCTAGCAGTTCTAGACCAATGTGTGGAAGGAGCGCATGAGGGTGTCCGGGATTCGGGAAAGAAAGAGACGAGGTCGATCACAGGCTTACTCTATTTGCTGCAGATGTGTCACATTTCAAATGACCAACAACCGCCCAGAAAGAAGAAACATACTACTCAAGTACACGGAGAGACCGACTAGTATCGTAGTTGTGGTACAGCCGCAAACTGCCTTGGTCAGGCTTTCCAACTCGGCGCCGGCGAGTTGAAGCAGATTACGCCAGCGTTGCCTGTGACGGACATCTCTGCATATAGACGGGGTATGAGCGAGGTGGTAGTTGAGATAAGTAGGAAAATTGATGACATTCAAGCAGTTCCAACCCATCTGGCCTCAGACATGCCAAGCTAACTCGAAGGGCCTTAGCGAGGCTTGGCACGTCTCATCTCTGCAACCCGCTACTTCTTCGTATGCCCCCCCCCCCATTCCACGCTCGACCGGACCTGTCGACCGCCGCTAGGACTACGGATGAGCTTGAAGCCTATCCGGACCAACTCTTTACGGATTCCAGACGTAACATGAAGCCACGAAGCGTTCTCGAAAGTGGTAAAACCTCGGGTGGTCTGGTCTACATGCTCCTTGTCAGACTCTCGCGTGTGGGGATCTTGAAGGCCGACTGAGCCTGCGATCGTGTGCTGTGCGCTCAGTATGACTATTCCGATGCACATGAAATCCGCTGTAGATATAGTTGCGGAGGAATGGACGCTAGATAGAAGAAATGTAGAGGCTTTCCTGGATTAGCGAGAAAGTCCAAATATTCTTCGTCGCACGAGTCTATAAGCGCCATCCTTCTAACTTTCATTACAAGCAATGATGATGAACCCTTATTTTCCACCAGCCAGAAGAGAGCCGGTATACAGAAAGACCCATATCCATGTCTCGCTCAACAGGACGCTAAAGCGCGATACACACGACGAATACATTACTCCCTCAAGATTGACCTTTTCATGCTCCCAATTTCCCGCCTATCGCCCTCGACTTCCTCTTCTCCTTTCAAAATACGCACCACTCGTGCTCCGCGGACTCGTCGGCGTCTGCACTGGCGTGTGTTCCCTTGGTTGCATGCCCATCCTGATCTCCCCTATACGCCGCAAGAGCGCCTGCAACGCCACTCGTATTTCCGATCCGGGCTCGCGGTTGAGCAGGTCTACGCCCAGCGGGTAGAAGGTCTCGATATGTCTTTCGAAGTCATCGCGGGCAAAATTGGTATAGCCCTCCATAACGTCGACCACGACAGGGCGCCAGGCTTCGATATTGCGCGGTTGTGTTTCATCGAGAAGGACGAATGAACGAATGATGTCGGCGCAGAGACTGCGGAAACAGGTCAGTATGTATTGATTCAGACGGAAGGTGACGTACGGTATCAGTGCAGCCTCTGTCTCGGCGCGGCTTCTTCTACGCTCCTCACCTTCGTCGTGGTACATCCGCAGCAAGATATTGACATAGCAGGCAGCACTCCCACTTTCCTGCTTGAGGAGATTTGGAGGTTGCTTCATAAAGCCTTCCCTCCACAACCTCATCCGCAGACCCTTGTTATTGTTGAATTTCTTTGCAAAGGTGTAGCTACTCTTCAAGAGTCCCATCAGTCGCAACAGCTCTGAGCTTGGTATTTGAGCATACACTGCATCATTAGAAAACAATTCATTGACGGTTTCGATCATGAGCAGTTGCAACACACATCTGGTGATGATCTTGTTGAAGAATTTGCGACGCGCTGCTGTGACTACTATGGGCTGTTGCTGGAGACCGGATTGTGGACGGTAGTCTTCGAGCTCGGCATTTGCTGCAGAAGGGGTAGGTGGTGGCGAAATGTTAGTACGCGTTGAGCCTGCTCTTGAGCGCATGGACTGTTCAGCCAAAGTAGCCTCGTCGCTTTCACTGGGCGCATAGTGAGCCTTGTCCAGCTTCGTAGCCTCGGGCCCAGCGCTGGCAAACGTCGAGATAGTCGGCGAGGTAGTCAAAGGTAAGTCTTTGATGGTTGAGACTTCTGCTACAGACGGTTTTCGAACGCTCTCGTCCTCGGCAATACTAGAAGAATCGGAGGAAGTCGTGGCTGCGGAGAAGAGTTGATGCGCCGTTGTGCGCTCGAACAACTCGACAAAACTACCCACTATCTTGCTCCAGTGCTCAGGTTGAAACCTCGTCACGTTTTGCAATATGAGCTGCTGCAGGCAATTGCTTCCGATGCGGGCGATGGTATCATTCTCCTGGCATATGCACAAGGCCAGCAGGTCGAGGAAGCGGTCCAACATGTATTCCAGAGATTCGAAGTAATGAGTGAAGAGGGTGATCATGTTGCGCAAGGCCTGAATCATGGTAGTCGAGAGCCATACAGACAAGTCTTCGTGGTTTAAGACATTTTTCATCTCGGACTTGGACTTCAACACCATGAAGATGGGATAAAGCAGCTGGCGCCAAAGTATGTCCCAGAAGTCTGGAGGGAAATCACCACCATACTCTTTCAGAATGTCGAAGAGATAGTTTGAAGCCCTTCGTTGGGTGTTAGTGTAGGCAAAGACGTAGATCTCACAAGACTTACATTGATCGAACCTCCAGATCCTCGCCAGTCATAAGGATGTCGTGGAACGCAAACAAGACAGGGAACCAGAACTGTTCTTCCTGAGTCTGCCTGCTGATCGCTTTGGGAAGAGCGTCTCTTTCCTCGCTGACTCCGTTGGTGATTGGCTTTATGCGATGCGAAAGGGGGCATTCCGGAGTCCTGAGCATTCTCGGAACAGTGGACTTCAGCGTTTCGATGGCCGCTAGAGACTTCTTCTGGAACTTGAGATTCTTAGAAAACTCTGTCAAGCAGACGACAAGGTCGGCAAAAGCGCCTTGCGAGATGACAACTCCGAAGCGAGTATTGTAAATCTGAGTAACGTGGTCGTAGGCGAGATTGACAATTGTCTCTGCGGCTCAAATTAGCAACGGTAATATGAGCAAATCGCACTTGAGATCTTACCATATGGTTCTCTAGCTGCGACGGTGAAGACCCCAAACATTGTCTTCCATCCAGATCGGATGTTCTGTCCTCTCGCTTGGATCATTTGTATTAAGCATCTGAGGACCATATCCTTGACCGTTACTGCAGAGCTGTTCGCCATCACGTGCTCAAAAGGTTTGAGGAAGTCCTTCTGAAATTTGAACCCTGGCAGTTCTTCAATCTCCATGAATCGCATTGACAATTGTCGCAATGAGTCCAACGCGAAGAACACTACATGAGTGTTCGAATGACATCCAACCTCATTGAAGTGATCGCCAAGTATTTGCCAGATGTTCGACCATTCGAATCTGACACGAGTCATGTTGTAGTAGCTTATCTCGACAAGTTTTTGGAGGCTGTAAGTCCGTGGCGAGTCGCTCTGGCCTGAAGATTGGATTTCCTGCCAGCTGACTTCGCTCAACGCGCGTACAAAGTGAACAATAGCATCTCCAGACAATTGGGCGGTACTCGTAAAGATTTGATCCACCTTTCTGATCATATCTGATGATCGACTCTCATGAGCTATCTCAATGTGGTAGCTGGAATTGTTCGCTATTGCAGCTGGCCGTGGGCGATTAGGCTGTCGTCGAGACGTATTTGCGGGTGCTCTCTGAATCCGAGCCCTGTTGACATCAGGGACAACGCCTTCGTCGACCCCCCCAGAGATTAGCTGGAATCGATCCAGCTGGCTTACACACGTCAAGACGTCTCGCCATGATCCTTTGAGCATGTTTCCTTCCGATTGAGCGACTTCGATGAGCACCTTCAGCGCTTCGAGATTCTTTGCCATCATTTCGCTCAAATTACCAAGGTTCGTGAAGCTGGCAAGTGCGGTCACAAAGGCTGTTCGAGGAGTGTCGAGGTCAAACAAGCAAGCGGTTTGAATAGCGAGCTTGAGGCCCTCCATGCAGAGTTTGATGACCTCGATGTTCTGAGTGGTCTGCATCTGACCAGAAAGTCCAGAGAAAAACGACATCCAGGTAACATCGAACATTGGGCCAACATGCTTGAATGAAGTAGCTGGAATGAACTTCGGCATTACATTCTTCACAGTCGTTTTCCGTTGTGATCGTATCATATTGCGAAGTCTCTGTTCTGCTTTTTTCGACATTTCCTCCGAGGCTTGGGCATAAGCCTCTCTCTGCAGATCTCGACCAGCTTGAAGAAAAGCCTGTCCAACTCTTGAGGCGATACCACCCACAGCAGGTTGAGGCATCATGCCAAGAGCTGCAGCCGTTTCACGCTCGGTATTCAGAACAATCTCATTTTCTGCAATCTCGCTGTAGATGCCAGTAAGGTACTCGTCCGGTAAGTTGGCATTATCATTGATGCCTCTATTGTTCTTGATGAAATCATCAACAGTCATTCTTCTTTGAGCTTTCAATTTGACACTATGCTGATCGGTATTCAGCATGATCACGGAATATGCCAAGACGTAGGCTGTGTCAGCATTGGCAAACGCATTTGGATTGCCGGTAATGTAACGCTCTGCAAACTTCAACATGAAGCGGTCAATCTTCTGCGCCTCTCCTGGAAGACGGAAACTCTGTAGAAACTGCCGCAATGCATCAACAAATCTTCTCCTTGTAAAGTCCATCGAATCCACAAAGGCATGCATGATGGCTATGTTCTGTGTTTCACCTTCGCCAAGGTACTCGCCGATCATTGCCTTGTCCAGAGCCTCGGTTTGTAGGATGAAGGCGGCAATGTCTTCAGGGGAGTCACTCCTGATGAATCCGTCCGTGATCAATTGTTTGACTCCACGCTTTGGCTTGAAGTTGAACTGACGAATGCCGTTGTTGAGTGCAGTCTTTCGATGCTTGGCTTTCTCCAACTGCATAGGATCATCCTCGAGGAGTGGCGTTGAAGGAGCAATAGGCGTGCCTGCTGTGGACATCCTTGGAGAGCCGGCTGCTGGAAGGCGCTCTAGAGATTCTCTAAACCGATCCCTGGGATCCTGCAACTCCATGTCATGCAATTTTGCAGCGCCTGCGGCAAGGCTATCTTGAGACCAGTTGACAAGTGATCGAAGTGTCCGGACTAAGCAATCCAAGGCTTGCTGCTTCAGTAGAAAGTCCACCGGTAGATCCCACTCATGGTTCCATGGAGCATTGAGACTGGCGGTCGTCAAGGAGGGTGGGAGTTTTCCATGGTCATGCCAATCAAGATCAGCATCACTTTCCTTGGTGTACTGATCTTGATACTGTTGCTGCTGCTGGGGTGATACGATGGCGGGCGGGACGGACATGCCGGACAATCTGGACAAGTGTTCGATCGATCTTTGAAACATGTTATCAAGTGCTGTTGATTCACAGTCATAGTTGAGGTAGATTTCAACCAAGGCTCTCGGGTCTGTGGTTAATCTTTTTAAGATCTTCATGACATAGAGCTTCTGGAAGCTTGGGGCGTTCTTGCGCTCGAGTATAGCCAAATAGATCTCTTTCAGAAACAGTTCGATTTCCCTCTGCTCCAAGTCAGTGATAGTTCGCCCAGACACATTGGAAGAAGACAAACCTTGAGACCGACTCTCATGTCTTTTAGCATCAACCAGAAAATCTCTGCGGTTATCTCGAATACTCGCCTGACGGAGCTTGCCCCATTCCTACTCACACTCAGGCGGAGATACTGATTGATGGCTTGGCCAAAGCTGGTGGGCTCATTGTTCGTGCCTCGTATGGTACACAGCGGTGACGTAAAAACGGCCATGTTGTTATTCAAAGTCGTACGGATAATGGCAAGTGATATCATCTTTGAGCGCATGTTCGAGGAGTGGATATCTTGCTGCTGATCTGGTGGCAGCTCTTTGTGGCTTAACCTGCACATGGACCTGAATACTAGAAACGCATCTTTCACGAAGATTTCATCCTCTTCGTCTTCATCCGGAGTCTCGGGTCTGCCGTGCTCTTCGTCACCATTTGTAGAAGCTTGTCCCGAGGCAGCTCGCTTTTGGGCTGATTTTGCTGGTGTCACCATCGTGGGGGCGTTATCGCCAATCCTTCTATCGTCGAAGCTCTTAGCATTTTCCAAGCTCTGCAGAGTCAATCGTTCTCCTGGCTCTTTTGGGACCGGCTGATCCGAGTTCCATGTTGAGTTGGCTTCGGAGACTCCGTCCGGCTCAGGATTGGCGTCTCCCTCCCCTGATTCCAAGACGGAGCTGCTACCGTTGATTTCGACTGTGCTGCCGTTTAAAGTACCTTTCTCCGAACCAATTTTTGCCAGATTCAAACGAGCCTCTTTCATTGACAGTCTCGTCATGACTCGCTCAAAGACTGTACCCACCATTTGAGTCAGTGTTCCTTGTGCCACTTGCTGGTTTGTATTCGACTTTGAGAGTAGGAAAATGTTGTAGACTTGGCGGACAGCCTTCAAGAGACCCGACCCATGAACAATAAGTTTGTCATTCAAGACAGCTGCCAGCAAAGATTTTACAATCTGGAGCTGTATCTCGTATGGCGTCGCTTCGTTCTGAAAGCAGTCGCAGATCGTTTCGATCGCTCGATCGATTAAGGGGAGTTGCTGGTGGGAGCTAGGCGGAGCATTAGGGTCTTGGACTCCGGGGGGTACGGAGAAGTAGGAGTAGCTAATAAGTTTTCCTATGCAGTCAAGCGCCGTCGTAGTCAATGGTATACTAGATGTCTCTGTCGCCAGTCGCAGAGGTTCGAAGATGACCTCGGGAGGTGGCGAGCCATCCAATCTTTTGATAGCATCCAACGCCTTCTGTGCGGCGTCTCCGAGCTCTTTCTTCTTCCTAGCTTCTTTTGACGCTGCAATCTGATCCAAAGCTGAGACAACAAAGACGATGGAGCTCAAAGGTGCCGAGAATCGCCGGACAGCAGTCGTACCATTCGTAGCTTGCGTGGACTGACTATCAGACCGCTGATGTATCGATGTGCCATTCATAGTCGTCGTGGATGGGTGTGAGCCTATGCTTTTTGAGGCCGTTGTAGGTTGCTCCTCCTCTCTGTCTGGAGGCGGAGGCTGACCTTGCTCGTCCTTTTCCGGTAATTGAGGGGCCGACGGAGATAGAGGCTCCTGAGTTTGCTGCGAAGATGTCTCGGCCGCGTCTGGGTTATTCTGCTCATCTTCAGGAGGCTCAGTCAAGCCATTGATATTGTTCCTATCTTCCTCTGGTGTCTCCGCCACTTCTATCTCTTTCCAACTTTGCCCATACTGCAGCTCTTCCTTGTCGCCTGCCAAGCTTTGGTATTGAGCTCCAGAGCTTTCGGAAACAGCTTCATTGGGGTCCTTGGCAACGTTGGCTTCAGCTGATGGTGCGATTTGCTCGCTGTCCGCCATAGGAGAGATCTGAGCCCCAGGCAGCCACTATAGCTCTTGCTCTCCTGGAGACCTTCCGATTCCGCATTGAGCTTTCAAATGTTACGTAGGAGGGATGTAGCGGGTAGAGCAAAGTTCCGTGGCAATAGAGTGTCGTATCGGATGCCTGGTGAGTCTGTACAATTCTTCAAGACAAGAGCTGTCCAATCGCTGATTGGTCACGGCGATCGGTCTTCGGCGAAACATTTTGCCATGGCTGATGCCAAGGCCGCCCAGCATGCTCTAGGAAAATCACCGAGAAGTTTCAATCCTCTACATACTTGACGGCAACCCAGTCAGCATTGTCCTTTTGTATAATGTCTGGAATGTATATGCATGCTTGATTATAACCTCCCATTTCTCCTGAGCCAACCTCACATCTTGGCCTGCAATGGCTGCCTCTGTTTTGCTCCGCGCTCCGGTGCGAGCATGCCTCCGAGCTCCATCTAGCTCGCTTGGAGCTTCAGCTCTGACACGGTCACAGAATGCATCAAGGTGAATTATAACCCCGTCCAATCTACAAGGTGCATAGTTGGCTTAGCTTAGATTACCTTTGACTTATACGATCATGTGTGGTAGATACATACCGGCCCTGTCCGCCCTCGCCCGTCTCTATGCCTCGAAATGTAAACTCCAGAAGCCCGGCCTTTACTGGGTACAACCAGCTAACAGTATATTTGCAGCATTTCCTCCTCATACAGTCGTTAGCATGCCAGCATTATCACCTACGATGACAGCGGGAAATATTGGGACATGGCAGAAAAAAGCGGGAGATGCAATTGCGCCAGGAGATGTGCTGGTAGAGATTGAGACAGATAAGGCGCAAATGGACTTCGAATTCCAAGAAGACGGTGTGCTTGCCAAGATCTTGAAGGACTCTGGCGAGAAAGACGTTGCGGTTGGGAATGTTAGTCAAAAATACTCTTGCATTGACCTGCGCTGACATCTATGTAGCCAATTGCTGTTATGATTGAAGAGGGTGGAGATGTCTCAGCTTTCGAGTCATTCAGTCTCGATGATGCAGGAGGTGAGAAAGCACCACCGAAAGATGCGCCGAAGGAAGAGGCAGCAGAATCCTCCGAGCCTTCAAACTCAGGGTCGAAGACGTCGCCCGATACCCTTAGCAAAGACGAGCCAAAGTCAGCGCCTCCGCCAGAACCACAGGAGTCGGAATCTTCGGGTGGGAGACTGGAAACGAGCTTAGATCGTGAGCCTAAAGCCAGTCCCTCTGCGAAAGCTCTTGCACTTGAGCGTGGTGTACCGATCAAGCAAATCAAGGGTACCGGTCCAGGTGGCAGGATTACAAAACAAGACATTGAGAAGTTCAAGCCTGAATCAAGCGCAGCGCCAACAGCGGCCGCGGCGGGTGCTCCAACATACGAAGATATTCCAGCAAGCTCGATGCGAAAGACCATTGCCAACCGCCTTACCCAGTCTTTCAACCAAAATCCACATTATTTCGTTTCCGGGACTCTCTCCGTCACAAAGTTGCTTAAACTCCGACAAGCTCTCAATGCCTCGGCAGACGGAAAATACAAACTCTCGGTCAACGACTTCCTCATCAAAGCTTCCGCCGTCGCCTGCAAGAAGATTCCCGCAGTGAACTCAAGTTGGCGTGAGGTTGGTGGTCAGGTCGTCATACGCCAGCATAATACTGTGGACGTCAGCGTTGCCGTCGCTACACCCATTGGCCTTATGACGCCCATCGTCAGGGGTGTGGACAGCCTGGGCTTAGAGGGTATCTCGGCGCAGGTTAAGGACCTGGGCAAGCGCGCAAGAGATGGAAAGCTAAAACCAGAAGAGTACCAGGGCGGTACGTTCACGATCAGCAACATGGGCATGAACGCAGCGGTTGAGCGATTTACGGCTGTCATCAATCCTCCGCAAGCCGGTATCTTGGCGGTGGGCACTACGAAAAAGGTCGCGATACCGTCCACTTCAGAAGATGGAGGAGTTGAGTGGGACGATCAGATCGTGGTGACCGGAAGCTTTGACCATAAGGTGGTAGATGGTGCCGTTGGAGGAGAGTGGATTAGGGAGTTCAAGAAAGTGGTGGAGAACCCACTGGAGATGATGCTGTGAGTGGGTGAGAGCCTAAGAGCTGTGTAATATGTCCGCGTGCTGTGTTTGCAAAAGATGTCTTCAATGATACGGCATCGTGGAAGCGTTGGGGTTTTACAAATGATACTCGTCAGCTTTGATACTGCATTGCTGCCCTCATTGCTCATTTCCATTGTTTCAGCAAGCACCTGCTCAAGGCACGTTTCCAACCACCCCGATCTTACACTCAACACGCTATATCTAGTTATGATGCGTCTACCAACGTTGCCTCGCATCCCTTTTCGCCTCCTCCGCCTCCCTTCAAAGATCCTCGACCTTCTTCACCTTAGCTCTATGCTCCTTACTACTCTCCCCAAACGGCCTCCCCTCCGCCAAATCCCTCGCAATCCTCTCATCAGCCTCCACCTGACTCGCCATCAACGCGACCGCCTTCTCCGCCAACCCTTTCGGCAAACACACCACACCGTTCAGATCGCCAATCAAATAATCCTCCGGATAAACAATGGCTTCTTGCTCCTCGCTCTGCAACCGCACCGGCACGTTCACCTCGTTGACGCGCAGAGTCTCCTGCGGTGCCGTCGTGCCTACATCTTTCGCGAAGACGGGATACTCTAGGTCCCGGTGTTCCTGCAAGTCGCGCACGCGGCCGTCGACGATGGTGCCGACAGCGCCGGAGTGTTTGGCGCGGGTGGACATTAGGCCGCCGTAGACTGCGTTGATGGTGTGGGAGGGGGCGGAGATGAAGAGGATGGAGTGGGGTGGGATGGTATCGATCTGTTGATCAAAGGAACATCAACGACAGGTATCGAATCGCAAGAAAAGCCAGGAAATCAGAGGAACATTGCTCATTATCTAGCGAGGTCGGCTTACGTAGTGCCCCTGATGCGTTGGAGCTGTGCCGTGATCCTTGCGGACGTACTTTACCGTGTATGCCGGTCCGATCATCTTCGTAGGCCCATCTTGCCGTTTCGGCGACCACATTGTGCTTGTGCCAAGGATCAGAGCCGTGTTGAAGATATTCATGCATGTAGACTAAACAAATAGATGATCTCTTACAGATCGGCCAAGAAACCACCATGAGGATGATTCAATTTGAGGAGGGCGTCGGCGACATCGCAGCTGTGGTACATATATCAGGAGCGTCGCTTTGAGAGTAGGGTCTGGCTAAAGGGTGATCTAGTACCTAGTGAAGTCGTGCAAGGCTCGGACGATGGGATCACGAGACATGATGGCTGACTGAGGTTGGAACCGTGGCGAAAGGGTTTCAACGAGCACTATAAGACGAAACAAGGTGCTTGAATTGTTGCCCGGGAAAAGTATAGTTCAAGAGGTGCGCTGCCAGGAAGACGGGACAATTATAACGAAATGAACTTCAAATATTATCTGTGTGAGTGAGGGGAAGCTACAGTATTGAATCCCTTTCCTTTGAGAATTTCGAAGATGAATAGCTGACGTATTCTGGTGGATACTCATAAAAGCGTGCAAAATTGAAAAGACCTGAGCATCATCCCTTCTTTCAGCAACTTGTGTGATTGCAGGACTCTATGCACGACTTTTGCTCGGTATACTTACAGGTTTGATAAATAGTCATACGAGTCTAGAGCCGTTTGAATTGTTACTTATGATCCGACTTGTATTGGAGTCGTGAATTTGATGTATTGGGTCGATGCATTTCAACAGGACCATGCCAAGCATTGCAGAGGGGTTTGTGTACGCTAAGATGCCCCTCACTTACCCGGAAGCAGTGTCGACCCAACCGGCAAATAATTATTGCTACCTAGAATACTTTCCTCCCTTCTACCTTGAATCCCATCTCCGATTCTAAGCATCTGTCATCTATCCCGTGCTCAGCCATGCCTCCCTCAAACAACTTTCCCTCCAGGGACTGCACAGATGTATCAAGGCGGCGAAGTCGAAGGCTTTCCTGAGTACGTCTCAGTCGCTGTCGTGAAAAAGGAGCGGAGCAGTGGTGGGAACAGCAAAGCTCACCGTGCGGCCTTTGCCCTAGGTTTCTGTTCGGCGAGGTAGTAGGCCATATCCCTTCCTTCCAAGCCAGTGCCGACGGCAGATCTCGCTCACTTCCCCAATGATGATAATAGAAATTAAGACTGCTATGACTGCTACTGCGATTGCAACCACGGTGCCCTTGGGATCCGGAGCCGGTGCAAAATAGGTTTCTTGCTCAGAAAACATCTGACTCAAAGAACCTGGGCTACCGTCCGCGCCGGTGGTGAGAACTAGGGGCCACACATATGTTCCGTTGAAAAGCGTAGCAGAAGCATTACCCGCTTGGGGCAGATTCATGCTCCCCGTAAGTACCAAGATACGACCACTATCGAGGAACTCATTGCCAGCGGTGTCTTGATCCAACGATACGACTTCTACTCCTGTAATCTTGCTAGGATTGCCAAAATCTTGGTTGACTGGCAACCATGTATCATTGCCCCATTTCATTAGAAAAGCGGAGCTATTGGGATAAGTGCCGGCAATCCAGAAACCCGCCGAGTCGCTGGACCAACCAGCACTACCAGATGGCGTATCTTGACCTCTGGAGCCTGTAGGACTCATTGCAGTGATTTGACCCGGGATTGGCTGGTCCTCCCTGAAAGGTGTCCACTCACCATCAGGAACATAGAATGTTGCCAAAGAATAAGACACGCCACCAACGGCAATGTTGCCGGCAGCAATCAGTGTTTCGTCGTCAGTCCAAGTCAAGTAGGTGACAGAGCCACTAAGCTCAGTGCCTGGACGGCTCCAATTTTGTGACGCAGTATCGTAGACGCAGACGCTCGGACAGTCAATCAAACCAGCCTTCGCGAAACTGCCGCCAACATACAGTTGGCTACCTTGTGGTTTTATTTTCATGGCTTTTACCTCGACAACGTTTCCTTCCAAGGCAGGTGGTTGGCTAACCGAAAAGTCATGCTCAGATAAGTTGTATGCGAAGATGCCTTCGACATTCTGGTTTTTTACCTTGCCAGCTAGAACACCGCCGGCATACAAAATGGTCGACTGGGTGGCTAGGCTTTGGATAGAAAAATTGCTCCCAAAGTCAGAATTCATGCCCGAGACTATTTCGGGATTGTCGGTGTTGTTGATGAATGCAAGATTTTGGACAACAGACTTATCGGACGCTTCAGCTATGAACTGTCCAGCAATTATTGTGAGATTGAGCCCGTTTTCTGAGTAGAACAGTCCGGTCGCGGCGCCAGATCCATTACTCGACTTGGTCTGAAGTCCCAAAGTAACAAGTTCAAGATTTTGGGACGTGTCAGTTATGAGTCCAATTGCACTGCTTGCTCTGAGACCATAAGAAGATAGTGTTCCGGCGCAGATGAGATCAGTCTCCTGCGCTGCGCTGATGTTTGTGCTGCAGCTGCTGAGTTGGCCATGGAAAGCTTGTTGGTCAATCGCGATATTCTGCAGCCAATTGTTTGCCGATGGCACCCAAATCCCGAGGCCGTCCACCGAAGCCATTGAGTTGTTTCCGAACTCTTGAAGTTGGTTAAAATCTCCATTAACAACAACAACAATTTCTGGGGCCGAGCCCGGAGTAATGATGAACTCCAAAGGGTTCAAATGTGAGATTGGACCGTTCACCCCTGCCCCTAAGGCCTGCCAATTTTGATCTAGTATTGAATAGACAGCCACATGTGAAAGGTTTCCAGTGGTCTTGTTGGCCGTGTCCGTGAAGTCACCCCCTGCGAAAAGCAGGTCTTGTGCAAGATAGAGGGTGTTGACTCTAGCATTCAATCCACCCCCTGATAAAGCAATGGAGGTATCATTCTCGATAACAAAGATGTTGTGGATATCGCGAGACTGGAAAGCCCCAGCAACGAACAAAGAATTGTTGTACGAGACCAGATCGTTTACCACCGCCCCCGGGTCAAGCTTTGTACGAGTGACCGCTGCAGAACGACCACCTTCAGTTGATGCGCTGGGGTTGAATCCGAAAAGTCCACTCAGTTCTGTGGAGTTGCCTTGGAAAAGCGCACTGATGTTTGCAGCAATACTTCGATTGAGCAGGTTATCAAAGCTGCCTCCAAAAGCCAAAGATCCGTCCGACAATTTAGCGATTGAGTTGACAGGTCCGTTAAAACCTCCAAATGGTAAGCTGGCCCAGCCACTCGTGCCTACCCAAGCCAACACATTGCCTGAGTTCGCGGCTGAGAAGTCCCCACCTACATAAAATGTGTTTCGGTCCTCGCCGTCCATCAGCAGCGTGAATATTGGGCCACTAAGCCCTGGCATAGGAGAGACAGTGCGCGAGGTGGTATTGAACATAGCAATACCTTCTGCAGGAATACCGGCTATTGCAGTGAAGTTTCCTACGACAATGGTCCCTCCATATGTACCATCGTGCATCACAAAGGCACCAACATGTTCTATGGGCCCGTTGGCTTCTGCGAGTTCGACAAGATCTCCGTTCGGGAGCTGCTGCAAAATTGATTGACCGCCATTGCCTGAGGGCGCAGAGGCATTGCTGGATCGCTCGGTGTACTGGTAGAGTGATAGCGCTTCGAAATCTCCAATGAATGCAACACGACCGATCTCACTGAAATCCAGCTGGGGTATCTGGACAGGCTGGACCTCGAAACCATCGGCGCCCCACGACAGCACAAGGAGGAAGAGTTGCAATCCCAGAATCGCCAGAAATGTACAAGTCATGCTAGGGCCACGTATGAAAACTATGAAAAATCAAAGATAGTCTGATACGCTGTCGGACTTGAAATGCTAGCATACAATGAGAGTTGCGCAGCGGATATTATTAGATGTCCAATGCAGTTGGGCATTTGAGGGTGTCCTGATTCGTCTAGCCTATTATGCACGATGATGCGAGTGGATACCATATCGAGCGAAGGATCTCGGGGGCCGCGTACAGCCCAGCTGTGGCTGAAGATCATCGGCACCACACCCTCGCAAATCGAACATCGCCGACTGGGCAACTATTTCTCCCAGCAGTCTTGTTCTCCCCGCTGTTATTTCGAATATATCTCAATCTTCATGCGACATCACATCATTGCTAGGAAGGTAGTGTCTCCGTAGTCCTCCAGTCATCCAGGCCGGCAGAGCAGCTGGACAACACGCACAAGCAATACCAGCGGTTTACACCGCCTGATTGAACATTTTCGACACCCAAGGTCTAGATGTTTCGACAGTAATCACCGCCCAGATCTTTTTTCCATTGGTGAAAATGGCAGGCTGGCGCCTGGATTGGCCTTTGACGAGAAGGCGGCAACAATGGACGCGGTCTGGGACAGCACATCGCCACACCGAGCCCAGCACATCGAATGCAAAGCATGACTCGGCGCACAAAGAGCCTCTAGAACCTATGTCGTCCTTGAAAGAGACGAACATGAATTGGATTCACGAAGTTCAGACGCTTCCAGCCTACGATAAAGGACTCATGACCCGCAACACATGTATCGGCGGACTCATCTTCAGCTGGCTCGTATCCATCGCCTGCGTTACTCTCGCACATTGGACTTTCCAATCCGGCCAACTGTTCCGTACTCAAAATGGTGGTTACACCCATAACGGGCAAGGCGAACGCGTCTTTTTCCTGAGCACAGTACGCCAAGAACTCGTGAAGCTGGCAGTCAACATTTGTATCAGTCTTTGTACGGACTGTCTTGGCTATATTCATTCGGCGTCCACTCGCTGGGCACTTTGGCGCGAAGGCCGGCTTTTGTACAATTCAAATGCTCGGCTTTTAGTAAGTACGCGCCGTTATTCATCCAGCAGATGGTCGACCAATCTAGTCTCGGCGTTCCTTCTGATGATATGTTACGCATCATCTGGCCAGCTGTTCTTATCCTCGACCAGTGCCGAAAAGAAGGGGTTCGTTCTCAATGGCATCGCTATTTCGGCGCTTGGTATTGGCATACTTGGTCAGGCTATGATCTCTACCCTCTGCCTCTGGGGTTCTCGAAAGCTCATACCGACATGGAGTTCAAACCCCCTCAATACCGCTCTCACGTGCCTACATCATGGGATGCGCAGCGTTGATGGTCGCTGCATGCTTAGTGTTCACCAAACCGACTGGGCATCAATGCCTGAGAAGCCTCTCCCCACCCAAGCTTCAGCACGGCGTGCTATGCCCTCAATCAGACATATCACCCGTTTCCTTTGGGCGTTTGTCGCTCTCGTAATAGTCTGGGGCATTGCCGTAGGGTCAAACCCATACTTTCGAAAGACCTCATCGACTACCCTGCCTCTCTACGGCGAGTCCGTCCCTGTCCTGGAACTCAACCTTTGCGCCCTACTCATCACAACTTCTCTGCAAATTTTTCTGACTCTGTCGCTTCATCTCACCGAACTCCTTGTAAATCTGTCCCGCGACGAGCACATCTGGCGCCTTGCCACCAGTAAGACGGGGACACAGCGTTCCTTCGGCCCTGTCGGGTCCTTGAAAACTGCAATCTCTAGCTGGCAAACCGTCCTCCTTTTCACACTGAAATCACTTGCTTACTGGTTATTCGGCTTGGCTGTGAACTCCGACGGCCAAAGTGTGTATATGAACTGGGTAGGCATTCTCCTACTACTTGCTGGAGTAGGTGTCGTGGCCGCCTTTGGATCGTTTCTGGCCTGGAGCCAGAGAAGCGGCTCGCAGCCGGCCACTTTTGGGCATTTACAGACACTGGTCAATTTGATGGACGATTGGTTTGAAGAGGGAGAGAATGTATGGTGGGGCGATAAGGGCGTTGCAAAGAATACTACGGTTGGTGGTCATGGAATGGTCAGGCATGCTGGGACCTCCAATGTCTGTCTCCAGGGTGTCAAGATGGATGCTCTGTACCAGTGACATTCCTATCTCAAAAGTCTCCCGGCGTTCGGTTTCCGCGGTCAGCGCTGCGACTGGGAGTTTTCGGCATGCTCCAGATACGTCTTCTGAGCCTTATCCCATTTGTGCTCATGGATCGTCCAATTATGACAATTGTCTACCCACCTATGGAACCAAGAGCGGGATCGAGGTTGCAGTGACCGTCTTTGCAATTGTGCAAGCACAGAGGAGCCATAGTGCTGCAACCTACCACTCACATTAATACTTACTTCTGATAAAAATATACCCTAACATACTTGGAAATAAACAACTTTTTGGGGAAAAATCCCAAATCCAAGAGCAACTTGTTATAATGAATTTGATATAGATGACAAGTATCAAGGGGAATTAGCGCATATTACTTACCACATCTGGAAAAAGTCCTCGAAGATCATTAACACAGACGACCTATTGCGGCTAAAACCCGTACCAACGATGAATCCCAATGGACCGTCATCTATACAGCTAGCCACTTTTGATAAACAAATCCAAAGTGATCACCAAAAGAAATTACGACCCAAACAGTGCAATAACGGTTGCGTAGCTCCTTTTCGGCCCTAGGGCGGCCGGAAGAGTGCGCGGCAGCTGAGGGAGCGTAAAATATAAGACCATTGTCATACAGGCATGCATGGGTAATGACTGTCAACAGAAGCCAAATTAGAAATACCAGGATCGGGCTGGAGCCAGGCTTCTGTGTGCCCTTTGGTGCGTGGGCTGGATGTGAGCGCAGGACCAGCTGACGGCTTGTCCTCAGCTTGTCCACGGGTGCGGGATTGAGTGGACTCAAAGAGCGATGGATCTTTTTCGGGTCCTTAATACCTGAGGGCTTCGAGTGCTCCGGCCGTGGGCGTTGGAGGTTGAGAGGTGGGATGGGGGTGGGGTGGGCGGTCGAGACGGTCACAGAGGTAGGCTTTGGGGAGGTGAGGGCTGGTTGGGGGACACCCCATGCAGAGAGGATGGCGTGGGCTGGCGTTGGGCGGGGTCGGATGTGGGTTTGGAGGTTTGGGGGTTTGAGGGAGGCGGGGAGTAATGGGGCAGGGTTGGTGTGAGGGTTTATGGAAGGTTTTTGGGTGTGGGTGGGGGCTTGTAAGGATAATCGACGCTGCGTTTGCCCTTTTCGGGTGTTGCACTCCCTTCTGTTGCCCGTCTGGACGATTTCCCCCGGCCCACACACACCCACCCACTCAATCTTCCTCAGCCTCGTAGCCTTCAAACATGTCCACCCTGCTCATCCTGCCCAACATTGACATCCACTTGGGGCCCTGGGCTCGGACAAGCGCACTCCTCAATCCACCCGCACCCTCGCCGCCGGGAAGCTCCATCTGGTCTAACCATCCATCTTGATCAGCAACCCGATCTTTTCCCCAAGGCGGACCGCACTTACCCATCCCAAAGGGTTCCATGTTGACGCAGATACTCTCCCAGTGACCCCTCGGCGCCGCAAAGACCTCGTGCATGATGCCAATGTGCGGATGCGACTTCATGGTCCGGTTCCAGCAGTCCCAGCCCGCACGCTGCGCTGGACCCTGCGCGAACGCCCGCAGCGACTCCACGTCCTTCCAATATGAGAGCGAGATGGGCGTGGTGCTGGTCTCGGCCGTCATGCCGGCCAGTCCGATCGCCCTGCCTGGGTCTTTTCACGCCCCTCGAACGATCAGTCTACGTCGAACACGCCGTGGGTGGGGGCGGATGGGAGTGGGAGGTGGAGTGAGATGCGCACAGCCCACTTTATTGTCGGCCCGCTTCTGCTTCTCGCCACATCGGGCGGAAACGCCGCCCGACATCCGCGAAGCCCGGTGCCGCTTTCCCTTGCGGACTGCACCTGAGCGTCAGCTTCGGCCGCCAGGTCTGGTCTCCGACCGGCGGCTCACTGGCTCGAGCTGACGCCTGGGACGGAACTAACCACTTTGGGTTCGGAGCCGGCAACGCGGTCTGAAATACCATCCTGCGACAGCTGGGCCATCCAGCGGCCTCGGTGAGCCTGATCCTGGCTCGTTGTTGACGGGGTCGCTGGCAGGTTTGACGAGAGTATCGTGAGTGCGTTTGCGGCTAGTAAGAAGGCGGTAGAAAGAGACCACACGCAGTGGGAGGAAGATTGCGAGGAAGGCTTGCAGGCAGGCTCGCAAGACGAAGGAGGTTGTTGTCTCATTTTTGGGGTTTAGAGTCAGTGCTTCCGGAATGTGCATTGTGTAGCGGGCAAATCTGAGGTGGAAGAGGCTGATGCGACGGACTTGAGCATCGTTGCCTTGTTGGTAGTGTGAAGCGGCATGATGGAAGGAGATTGTTGGCGTATCCTCGACGGGCAGTTAAATTGAGAGGTGTTTCTCGCAGAGCCGACTCACATCTGGATGGCCCAATGAAAGTGAGATATATCTATCTAGTTTTTATGAGAAATCGAAAGATTAAAAGATAATTTACGCGTGCCTAACTTTCAAATCCGTCCAGGAATACTGTACTGTAAATTACGACATGATCTCCGAAACATGCACATAAGGTCACCGAGGCTTGAAGTATCTTACAACCATGTGGAAGCGAATAAGAATCATAAATAGATTCAAATCTCTGCGAATTCCAGTTTAAGGTTCGATGAGTGTACCCATGTTGGGGAGGAACAAAGAGAAAAATGACCAATGCTCGCCAAAACACCTAGCCAGTCCTTTTCCCTCATCTCCTCTGACCTCAATGCCTCAATTTTCCTCCAACTTATCATACCCCCATGGCGCCAGCTTTCAGAAAAAGCCTTTCTCTCTCATGATGGTGGACAAGATCACAGCAGATGCTCCACAAACGATAACCATGAGATAGATATGATCAATAGTCATATGAGAGCTTCCAAGGTCTGACGTTGATCGTTGACATGCTGACTCCTGAAGAATGATGTCCTAGGCCAAGCGATAAGAGCCTGAAGGGTCGAAGTGAGACGCATGTGGAGGGATGAGAACAATCTTGTCAGTCGATTGGTTGATGGATATGCTGGTCGCGATCGAGAGCGAGAGAGTAATGCCCATGATCTGGCCACAATTGATGAACGCTGTCGCGGATGGGACGAGGTGCTGAGCGACTTTTGCCTGGGCTACAAGAAAAAGGTGCCTTGCCAAAGAAGCCCGTACCAATCGCTGTGATGACGCTATAGCCGTAAACCTTCGCAGCACTAGAAACTGGACTGATCGTGTACAATAGACCACCGATACTCGCGATAAGTACTCCCCCACGGTAAACCATGGCATATACAGACTGTATCTCTTCAGGATGGCTCCATTGATCATAACCCCAAGCACGGCAGCGAAGACGAAAGGCAGCAGGCGGATCCCGGCTCCCAAAGCGAGTCATTGCGCACAAACTGAAAGGAGAGGAGGATGAAATACACCGGAATGATGATACAGGCGATGCAGACTGCTACTTGGGCAAACAGGATGCACATCTCGTAGGTTTTGAGGAATCGCACAGGCAATATGCTATTTTCCTTCGTTGTCAGGACAGACCTAGACTGCTGTAGGCCGAGCAGTATCCTAAGGATGCGGAGCAACAGGACTGGCCTATGATCTGGCCACTCTTCCAAGTGTAGACTGCACCACCGAATGAAATACCCGTGACGAGCGAGATGGAGGTGCCCACGAAGAGGATGATACCTGAGGAGTCAAAGTTCTTGATGCATTGTCCAACGCAGCCCTCTGGCTTGGGCCGATATGAGGGCAGTAGAAAGAAGTAGGCTGGAGCACAAGCGGCGGCTACGCAGAAGTTGATATATCTGGTCTGCACAAATACCCCGGGCTCGAACAACGAGTCTGTAGCAAGACTGACACTAGCTCTTGCGTTGAATCTTTCTCGGCGTATCTTTGAGATCGATTGGAGGATACGGGACGGTGAGAAGATCACCCGGTCGCAGATGTTGGCTATGTCGCTTTTCCAGAAGATGATTGGGGATTGTTGGAAATGGCAATATCGGGCGAGTAGTCGCGCAGAAGTGAAGAGAAGCCATGAGTGGCGAGATTGTTGCGTTCGATCTCTACATTTTCGAGGATTCTTGGCGTGATGTAGGTCAGTTGAGAGCCTCTTCCCCTGAAAGATCTGCTGGCTACCCCGGACAGAGTCACTCTGCATGTACCTTTGACAGAATCAACTCGAGGTGTAGTTGGAGCAGAACAGCTTTCACAAATGAAGGGGAGCGGTATCCTAATCAACGCATCGCGTGGCGGCATCGTCGATGAGCCAGCCTTGCTTCATGCCTTGAACTCCAGGCACATCCACGGCGCAACATAGGATGCAATGGAAGTCGAGCCTCCAGTCCTTGAATCCTACTCCGAATGTTTCGAGTTGACAGTACCATTCGCAACAGTGGGACTGTGGGTTAGTGGGTCCATTATGAGGCCATAGCGTTGGTGGCTGTTTGATCAGCCGTCTCATTATTATGCGATATGCGATAGTTAGTTGTCACATTCATGAAAAACACGCGTCAATGCACGCATAGGGGCCCACATAGAGTGTAGATAGTGGTTGGGCCGTCTCACGCCGGGGATGGCAAGCCTAAATAGGCCTAAATAGAGGCCTAAATAGGTATATTTCTCGTACCCCAGCGCAAAAAAACTCTTATACCTATGGTATAGACCTGGAGTGGGATAATAGCTAGCTATATATAGGTGTAGATAGGTAAAATAAAAAGTGTGCAATAGCTCTGAAAGAGATGAAATTGAATGAAGAGCCATTGATAGATATAAAACAGGTGGATATATAGCTCGTACTGGATATCTGTCCCCAACCCCTTACCGGGGTATCAATAGGGGTACTAATAGGTATTAATAGGGCCATAATGTCATATGACCCACTAACCCTTAGTCCCACTGTGGCGATTAGTTATTATATTTATAAAAAACACGCGTTAATGCACGTATAGGGGTTTATATAGAGTGTAGATAGTGGTTAGATCGTCTTACGTCGGGGATAACAAGTCTAAATAGACCTAAATAGAGGCCTAAACAAGTATATTTCTTATACCCCAGCGTAAGAAAACTCCTAAACTACTAAAATGACGTTCTTATCGAGGACGTTTATAGCGAGACTCGCTATTACTAGCGCTAATAAAATGAAAGATATTAGTATCGCCGAGATATAGTAAGTATTCTAACTAGATATATTATAATATATAAACGATAAGAGTCTAATTTCTATCTTCCTAGTAGCTGAATCTCCTCATCGCTAAGGCTAGTCTCTCGCGCGGATATAGTAATTTTACGACGAAAGGAATAATCTAAAAAATAATCTTTCTCACTAATTAATCTTAATACTTAATGAAAGATGGCGATAACTAGATCTCTAATAAACTAATTATTTATTTTAAATAGTAACAACGTAAATAACGTCGGTTATTTCTAAAATAGATGCCTTAATACCTTTATCGTATATACTTCGTTATCGATAGCGGTTACGGTAAGTATAATACCTTATCGAAATAAGTTTATTTTTAAAGTTGAAAGAGTTAACTCGAGGTAGTTATTATATAGTCTTATCGACCGACGAGTAAGGAATTAATTATCAAATTCTTTATTCTATTAATCGCGTATTAAATAGATAAACTCGCCTATTTTAAGAAAGATCGTAAATACTAAATAAAAGGCGATATATATAATAACTTCCTTCTTAGTAGACTAATTAAATAATGAGAAGACTTTAAGAAGTCTATTCTTGATAAGTAAGTGTCTTTCTCTTATATCGGCCTCGCCTTATAGTCGACGAATATCGGCTATTATTTATTTCAGCTGCGGACTATAAAAAACCTTAAGGTTTTTATATTCTAGATTTATCTATATGAATCGAACGCCGATAAGATATATCTTAATCGTCTTTACCTTAAGTTGTTTAATATTAAGCGCCGTAATCTAACTAGTAAATAAGTTTATAGTAGTTAAAAAGGGGGGATAATAGTTATATAACGTATAGTGAGTATTATAGAACTTGATTAGTATTAAGTAAATCTTTCGAATTTTACTCGCTAAACTCTATTAGAGAAGATAAGCGGCGTCTTTAAATAGAGGGATCTAACTATATTATAATTTCGATAGATTACGTTTAAGCGAGGCGGAGAGGTAGCCAGCTATCTTAGCTATGAATATCTATTAGCGATTTTTCGATATCGAAAATATAAGAGATCGTTAGTTAACTAATTAGCCTTAATAGATATCTATATAGAAGTTAAATAAATATTATATATAATTACGAGTATAGCTATTTCCCGTAGTAGTGCTATAGCTAGTTTATAAATAGAAGACTTTTAAAGGCTATAGACGTAAGTATTATTATCGTAGTAGAGGATTAAGCGAGATTTCTAAAGTCGATTCAGTCACCTTTATACTATATAGCCTATAACCTTTATTTCTTTAAATTAAATATTCTTACGAAGGTCTCGAATAAGCATCTATAGACTAAAGATATTCTAAATAGCTAGCGATAGACCTAGGTGCTTCAATATATAGTTACCTATATCGAGTTTCCTCGATATATTAATTTAAATATATTATATTCGATAATCGACGACGGCGCGGAGCAGTTTTAGATCGTCTTAATTTTTTAGAAAGAATTATTATTATAGTAAGTTTATCTTTATATTAAACGTTATTCGTATAATAGTTGTAGACCTATAAATAGCATCAAAAAAGCGCCTTAAGAAGGCTCTTTCTAAAATTATAATCTTAATAATAAATAATAGAAAATCTATCGTTGACTCGAGTTTTCGATATAAGATTATTATTCTTTTTAATAAATTATTTATCGTATTTCTCGCCTAATTAAGCTTATTTAAAGAAAGTCTAATCTATATTAAGTTACTATCGAGTTTGATTCCTAGAAAATCCGTAATTATATCGAGAATATCTTTTATATAATTTACTATAAGACCTAAATCGATATATATCTTATCGAATGTCTAGTTATAGACTATATCGTCGGCCTTTAAGGCTAGAATAGCGAAAAAATCGTCGAGATAGTAGAGTATAATGGCCTAATATAGAATCGTAATTATAATTTAATTAACCGCTTTAGCGAATAGATTAAATAGAAACGATAATATACGTAAATCGAATAATAGAAAGCGTTTCATTTAATAGAAACCGTCATATTAAAAGCCTAATAGCCACCGATTCAAAACTACTATCGATATATATCGAAATACGTCTTTTAGATCTCATTTGATAAGTATAGCCTCGCGGCCTTACTAAAGCAATATGGTTACTATATTATCGAATATAATATATTTTAAAGTATTCTAATTTTATAATATATCGTCGTTAACTAACTGATTATAAAGATATAAAAGATTATAAATTCTTCTTCAATCGCTATTATACTTCGGAATTAAACCCAATAATAAGCAAACGAGTTAGAGCTCCGCGTCGATGTCTACTCTATTTAATTAATTATATTATAGCTGTTTTTAAAGGTTCGCTATTAGAATATCCGATATAGTAAGGACTAAAAAATGATTTACATTGCGGTGGGCTATAAGAGAGCCTCGATATTCGATTTTTACGCCCTTTCAAATTATTATTAATAGCGCCTTAGCATAGATTAAGTTCAGATAATTTCTTAGCTATACCTCTCACTCATCCAATAACAACGAGTTCTACTATGATAGATCTAGCTCGAACTAGTCGTATAAAGTATAGAGAAACCCTTTTACTATCGATAGTAACGATATTAATATCGAGACGGGGTAGAGAGAGTCTTATAATTATATCTGCGGCTTAATAACTCAGTTTTCTAATAACGCGAGATTTATATTATTAGATAATTATAAGATATAGGTTCTTAAATATATAAAGGCGAGGTAACTCTACTAATATATAGAGTAGATATAATTAAACTTACATTAATCGCGGGTATAGCGATTCGCATTAAAGATATTATAGATAAAATTATCTTCTAAAGAGAAGGGCTTAATAGAGAACCCACCGTTATATCTAATAGTCTCGAAGGGCTTACTCTTCTAAATCAATTAATTAAGATAGTTTTAATTATTCGTAACTTACGCGATAGGGTTATTCTAGTCGTTAATAATACGCGCGGATATAAAGAAATAGTGATATTAAAGAATAAACTCGAATAAGTAGTAGATTAATATATCTGATAGGCGGATATAATAGTTCGATAGAGCTTATTATAACTAGAATACTATCGACGACTAAGTATAGTAATAAACGGTTTATTTATATACCTCGAAATAGCGAAGTAACTAATTAAGACCGATAAACCTCTAAATATTTTTATTCTTATTCTTAAACCTAGTATCTATATCTCGAATAATATAACTATAGACTAGTCTAGTAATATACTCCGAATTAAAGGTCTTAAAGAAGATTTACTTAAAATACTTAATGTTAATCGCATGATAGCGTTTGTAGAGTTTAAGAAAAGGCTTATTATCTTATTTATATAAAAACGATATCTTTATATAGCCTCTATTCTCCGAGTCTAAAGAGAACGAGATTAAGTCGTATCGACGATAATAACGATAATAGGATCGAGATCGAGACTTACAGGTATAACGTATACCCCAACTAAGTTTCTTTATTATATTCTCGAGTTTCTAAACCCTACTATATATTAATTATAATATTTCTTTAACAATCTCTAGAGTAATAATGCGGGATAGAGTAGATGATATTTAGATTTAATAGGTCGCCTTAATAGCCTAATTAATAGGCTTAGTAATATCTTTAGAGATTTCTTTAGAGGTAGTAAACTTAGTCTTCTTTAACTAAGAGCGAGACTTAAAGATCTTATTAAACGAGGATCGTATTCTAGCGACTATTATGTGCGTGGATAGATAAGAATAAGATAGATATATAGTAGAAATAATGTGTAACAAGATATATATAACTATTAATATCGAGTAGTGGCTATAGACTACGATAGAAAGATACTAATTAATAATAGAAAGATACTAATTAATAGTAGAAATAAAAAGTATATAATAGCTCTAAAAGAGATGAAATCGAATGAAGAGCCATTAATAGATATAAAATAGATGAATATATAGCTCGTATTAAATATCTGTCTTTAACCTCTTATCGAGGTATTAATAGAGATATTAATAGGTATTAATAGAGCTATAATGTCATGTAATCTACTAACTTCTAGTTCTACTATAACGAGCGAGAGATAGATAAATATAGCGAGTACTATTTATATGGCTACTATATCTATAGTAAGCTCTTTATTCGAATTATTCTCTATTAGTCGAATTATTCTCTTTTAGAGCTATATTATTATTCTTTTATCAGTTATTACGAAAGAATATTTCGACTATTTTAGTTATACGGCTATAAAGCTATTTAGCTATTTTAGCTATTTAAGATTATTATAGTTATATAAATATTTTAGCTCTATTTCAGCTCTATTATAGTTATACGGCTATAAGACTACTCAGCTATTTCCAGCTATATAAAATTATCTAATATACTAGCTATTTAAGATTATTATAGTTATATAGATATCTATAGCTATTTAGTTATTAAAGCTATATTAGTTATTAAAGCTATACTAGCTATTAAAGCTATTCTAATTATTTATAGCCGTATAGCTATACGATTATATTACTACTATTTAAATATATACTTTAACTATTTTATCTATAACTATTTATTTTAGCTATTATAGCTATATTAAAATTTTAATTATTTTAACTATTAAAGCTATACGACTATAAGAATAATTAGCTATTATAGCTATATAATATATAGTTATTTTAGCTAAGTCGACTATTATAAGCATCGTAGCTATTTAAGTATTTTAGTTATTTTAACTATTTAAGCTATTATAGTTATATTACTATTTTAGCTATTTAAGCTATTATAGCTATATAATTATTTTAACTATTTAAACTATTATAGCTATATAAATATTTTTAATTATTATAGCTATTTATTATAAATATAATAGAAACGAAGAGGTAGGAGATGGCGCTATAATAGCGTCTTGGCAGATATTACTTTCTAGCAGATTTCTTTATAGAATCTTAATTATCTTATATTTAACTTATGAATTTATAATAGTAATAGTAATTGATTTCCTACTATTATAATAATAATAGTAATATTAGATTACTATATAGTAAGTATTATATAATCGCTTACTACGTATTATACTTCTAATATATTAATAGTCCTTACTATATTAAAGATTTAGTCAGGTTCTTAAATCTTTACCGCTTTCGCTATATTTCTTTCTATATCTCGAGAATCCTAATTCTTTAATATAAGAATCTCGCTTCTTTCGCTATCACTCTTACTACGTTATAAGAATCTCAAGAATTCTAATTCTTTAGCACGAGAATCTCGATTCTTTAGAATAAGAAAGTTATTGTTAAGCTGACTTCGTTACTAATAAGAGATCTTATTAGTATTAACTATTAGATTTACAAGTTTCTTATAGCGATAGACCGAGCCTATTATTACGAGATTTCCGAGTCTATTAAATACTCTATCGACTATATCGTCTAGAATTATAATTATTAGCCGAAATAGATATTAGAATTATTAAGGCACTTAAGAACGTTGTCGATTAAACTCTCTACTTTTCCGTATAGCTAGTCTATAGATCGATCTACTTTTCGAAGAGTAGTTAAAGCCTTTAGTAATCGAATATACGACTTTCGAAGTGAGTCTAAGCTTATTTAATACTTTAGAAGTCGTAATCCACCTTTTATAGGTTCTATATCTTATATCTTATTAGTAAATACTCCTTTAGATTCATCTAATACTATCTCGAATTCTATTAAAAGTATTGACCAAACTATTAAAGTAATTTTAGTAGAGGAAATAATCTATAAAGATTCGATCGATCTAGTTATAGTAGAAGATTAGTTATAGTAGAATACTAGTTTCTCGCAGCTGTAATGAATAGCGTTATAAGAATTACTATATAACATTTCTAGCTAATTAGACTTATAAGAATCGCCTAATAAGATAGAATCTCTCGAAGTTATTATAGTAGAGAACGTTCTTAATCACACACGCTAGAATTCTAATAACCTTGATTTCTTCGATTCTAATTACGATAATAAGTCTATTAGTATTAAATTATTAATCGAGTATATTAATAAGAAAACGTATTTTTAAGATATATACCTATTTATGAAATAAGTTAAAGATCTTATCGTTATTAAGAGTATTAATCTAGTAAGGGAAAACTTATAGATAAGCTTATGTGAAACGGCGTTGAAATAGTAAATAGCAGAAATTTCTGCTATCGAGAAACGTATTATTAAGCTTAGTAATGGCGTTAAGAAATGAATTATCTTATTAACTACTAGATTTAAGGAACCTACTACAATAGCGATTAACGCTATACTTCGCGAGCGTTATATTATATATAACGCAATTTCTCGTTATAAACCATATAAGTATATTTAGAAGATTCTAAGATTAGCTAAAGATGTAGATATAATACTTATTAAGAATTAACTTAATATCATTTATAATAATATTAATCTCGAACTTCGGCGTAATATTAAGAAATCTAAGAATACTATAATCGTGAATTTATTTTTTATAATTCTTAATAATTATAAGTATAAATAGTAGGCTTATACTAGTAGATATAAAAGGAATCTAGACTTAGAAAGTACGGCTTCTAGATCTTTCTTTTAGATAAATCGATAATCTTATTCTTACGAAAGTAGGCTTATAGGGTAGTATAGTCAGTATAATAGTTTATTTAATCGTGGAGATTAGCCGAGCTTTATTTAATTAAGTCTTCGACCTAGTTATTAAGTAGAGTATCGATCTTTATATCGATCTAAGCTATATCCTCGATATCCTTTTTACTAGAACTCTTAAGCTTACTAGTTATAATAATCTCGCTACTTAAGTTATCTAAGTAGATTAATATAATTAAATTAGCGCTTAAACGAAAATTAGCTAAGAGTTTTTTTATAACACCTCTAAATTATCGAGCTTATAAATAGATTAGATTTTTAATCTTAAGAATAGTAGTAGTCTTATTCTTTTTAGCTCGCTTTTAATAGTATAAATAGATTATCTTATTTTATTAGACCTTAATATAATTTAGAAAATCGCTTCTAGCCCTAGTAATAGAGGGCTTATTAAGCATTTGAAGATACTATAAATAAGAACTTTAATAAAAAGTATAAGAAATTTATAGGATCTTATTAGTATTATATTATAAAAGAATAATCTCTAAATAAAGCTTTCTAAGAAGTTTTATTTTCTAAATATAAATCTTATAATAGTAATAATTATAATAATATATAGAATATATATTTCGTAAATAAGGAAGTTAATTATATATATAGCAAATGTGAAGTATACTTTTCTTTAAGAAATAAACTTTTTAAGTACCTGTAATTAGACTATTAGAAGGTTATGAAAGCAAAATCTTCTAACGCTGCTATCGAAAAGATTTCTAAATCTAAAGAATCTAAAGTAAATCTCGATAAGTTTAAAGTATTTATAGTTAATAATATCTATATAGAAATAATTATTAAATCTATTATTAAATTAAATTATAATATTAGATTTAGATATAACTTTAGAAGCTGGAAGTATACTATTATAAAGGTTAAGTATACTCTAGATTCTAGAGTTAAGAAAAGCGAAGTTTTATCTAACTTCGGCTATGGAGTAATACTAGAAGATCGTACTTATTTATAAAAGTATATTTCTAACCTTGAGATTAAGAAGATAGCGTTCTTTATATTAGTTTGAGAAGTAGATAATAAAATTATTAGTATAGTCGAGTATGCTAGCGTTACGATTTACGTTAATAATATTATCGATAAATCCTAGAAAATAAGAATAGTCTATCTTATAATAAAGATATATATCGTAGATAATTTTAAAGCTAATATTCTTATTAATATAAATATTATAATATTATAAGAAATAATTATAAATCTAGACGCTTAAAGCGTTAGGCTAGAAAAGTGCTAGAAATTAAAGATATTAATCGACGTAGTAATAAGAACCTAGCCTTATTTTAAGCGTATTATTTATATTACGGCTGCGATTATTATAGTATCGAATATAATCTTAAAAGTATCTATCGCGTATAACGGTGCTATTCTCGAAGATAGAGATTTCTTATTTAAGTCGAATTATGCTTAAGACTTTAAATTTATAGATGGGATTTTCGCTTATATCGTTAATTATATAATCTTAATAATATAGATATATAATACTATAATAATATCTGTTCGCCTACTATGAAAAGTAAGACTAAGAGTACTCTATAAGTATAAGTAAGATAATATCTTTCTAGTAATACTCGCTAACGTATACCTCGTCGTTGAGAATATAAAGTTATAGAAAGAGAATCTTACTAAGGAAATCGTGCTAGCTACCGCTACGTTTATTAAACTAATCTAGAAACTTATATTTCACTCTACTTTAGTATCTATAGATTCTGCTATCGTAGTAGAATCTACTTATACTTAGATCGACTTAAACCTCGAGTATGTAATATCTAACGATATTACTATTTATGATACTTCGAAAGTTACTTCGTAAATTACTTTCGTAATAGAGAAATTCTCGAAGATCTAATAGGATTAAGGTATTATTATAAATATTCTAGAAGAAGAATAAATATCTATTTCTCTAAAGTTGAATATTATAATTAAATCCTCGCGAGTATATTCTATTAATTAGAAAAATAAGAATATTATTAATAAAACTTTTAATAAAATATATAATTAAGATAAGATAAAGTAATCTAGCCAGCCTATGTCTTATAGCTACTCTGTCTTCGTAATATAAAAATAGATATCTAATAATAGTAGAAAGGGTTATATCGTTATCAATATTAAAGATCTTAATAAAATTACGAAATTTAATTCTTATCTATTACCCTTATAATCAGATATTACTTCCGCTATAATAGGATTCTTATATATTTCTATAATGAATGGTAATAACTACTTTCATCAATTTCTTATACGCTATAAAGACAGACATAAGCTTATAATAGTATCTTATCGAGAATAAGAATAGTATAACGTTACTCTTATAGAATATAAAGAATTACTCTCTTATATATAACGATAGATAAATAAGATTCTTCATTTACTTTAAGACTTTACTAGAGTATACATAAACGATATAATTATATTCTCGAAAACACTATTACAGCACCTCGAGTATTTATAATAAATATTTACTCTCTTTTAATAGCGTCGTATTAGTCTTAATTTCAAGAAATTATTTCTAGGCTATTTCTCGATAACCCTACTAGAATAGCGAGTTAATTTTTTAAAATTTTCTACTTCTAAGAAAAAGCTGGTAGCTATTACCTCGCTACGCTTTTCAAAATCGCTATAAAAACTCGAAATATTTCTCGGACTTATAGAATAGCTATGATTATTTATATTACGCTATACTTAGCGTATTAATTTATTATAATAGCGTAAGATAGAGCTTATAAAAGTTATTTCTAAGAAAGTTAAAGGTTATATTCGGAAATGGTATTCTAGTTCTTTCTATTATAAATCTATAAAAGTAGAAGTTAAAGCTTTCTAGAATCTTTAAGAAGTCTTTTCTAATCTAACTTTCCTAATCTACTTCGATTCTAACCGCCAACTTTATATCGATCTAAATACTTCTAAAAAATAAGGTTTCGCTATTATAATCTATCACATAGCTAAGAATCTAGAGAATTAAGAATTCTTTCTATAAATAAATATATAGTCAATTATATTTCTTAGTAAAATACTAAATTAGGCTAAGTAGAATTACTAATCTATAGAATTAGAAGTTGCTAATATAGTGTAGATAATTAAGAAAGTACGCTATATAATCGAATCTACTAGAAAGATATCGATAGTTATTTTCACGGATTACTTAGCTGCGGTACTAATTTCACGCTAGATTAATCTTATTACTTTAAGTACTAACAAATTAAATTTACGCCTAATATGAGTATCTTAATATCTTTTAATATTTAATCTTTTCGTTCGCTATAAGATCGGTAAGGCGAACGTTATATCTAATACTCTATTACGTCTATAAGAATTTACTTTCATAATAAAAAATGGCCTCGAAGTACTAGAAGCCTTATACGAATAAGTACTAGAAGTTAAGATCGTTATATTATCTTTCTCGCATTTAATTTCTTAAGAAATATTAGTTAGCTACCATGTCACCTTAATAAAAATATCTGCCGACTTTAAGATACAGCTTTTCGAAGAATACTTTAAGAATAATTAATAAAGTAAAGTTCTTAAGGTAGTTTGTAAAGTAGTCGAGAAAGCTACTATTGCCGCGTTAGATTAATCTAAAAAAACCTTATTATCAATATAAAGTCTCGCTATAGAATTAGGCGAGGCCTTATAATAAACTTAAGAATCTTCTACCACGTCGGAGCCTACTCCGAAATTCAATAATTTAAGTAATAATCGACTTAATCTTTACTTTAAATTATAAGATAGACTAATATATTACACGAACTTTGATAATAAACGTAAAAGACTATATATATTAAATGTATTAGAAAAAGAGATTTTCGAGTTAATATACGATTATTAGTACTATAGCGAATTTTATAGAACTTATAATTAAATCGTTAGTTTTATCTATATAAGATATCTAGTAAAGCACCTATAGACTTATATAGATTACTATTTAGAATATGAGCTTAATTAAACTAAATACTATAAATCTTATAAAAATATAATTTTCATTAATAAGCCGGGAATCCCATTTTATATCATTATCATAAATTTCGTAATTACACTTCCGATAACCGCTAACGAATATAATTATCTACTTATCATTATAAATAAGTTTTTTAAGCGTACTTTAATTATATTAGAGAAAACGATTTATATTACTATCGAGTAGATTAAACTTTTACTTACTATTTTAATTTAATATAAATAAAATATTTCGTTAACTACAATTAGAAATAGAGATTTTAAGTTTATATTAGAATTCTAATAAATCATCTTTAAGAAACTCGAAGTGAAAATTCTTATTTTTATAGTCTATTATCTCTAGATTAATAAGTAATTCGAGCGTATAAATTAGACTATAGAAATCGCGCTTTACTACTTTATTATAGTTAATTCTAGAATTAACTAAACGCTTATATTTTTATATCTTATAAGTAATCTAAATAATTTTAAGAATTAGTCTATAGGCGTATCACCGAATGAGATTCTTTATAGATTTAACGTTTATAATACTTTTAGAATATTAATCGAATTATTATAGAAAGATTTTAGTCGTTTACGATAAATAAAATAAGAGTAAATAGAGGATTATATAGCGTTTACTAATGTTATAATTAAGGTATACTACGATAACGTATATAAAGCTCTTAATATATCTAAGAGTAATATAGTTTTTTTACGCTTATACTATAAATATAAGATCTTTAGCTTAAGTAATTATAAACTTCATAATTAGAGGGTTAGCCCCTTTAAGATTCTTAATAAGATCGAAAAGCTTGCGTACCGCCTTAAGCTCCCTTTACTAATAAGAATTTACTCGATTATTTTAATAGTATAATTAAAACCTATTACGAACGAGGATTCTTATATGCGTATTCGTATTACTGCTACTTCTAAAGTTAAGGAAAACGATATTATTATAAATATCTACGAGATCGAGACTCTATTAGAAAAGTAAGAATTTAGAGATAAGATTTAGTATTTAATTAAGTGAAAAAACTACGAAAATAAGTATAATATATAATATGATATTAATGATCTTAAAGATGCTATAGAATTAATTAAAGAATTTAAAAGAAGGATCTAGGTGAGATCGACGATATGTTAGGATAGAAGTATAGTATTTATTAAAGGGAAGGATTAGAAAGTTTGTATTAAAGTAATAACTTTCTTAAAGTAATAACTTTCTTTTACTTAAAGAAAGAATTTACTCGATATCGACGACGTTACTTTTCTTTTCTATTTTTCTTAATATTCTTTTTTAAAGATATCGAGAGCGTTGCTTTCTTTTTTATTTGCTAATATTTATTATAAATATAGTAAAAATAGAGAGATAGAAGATGGCGCTATAATAGCGCCTTAGCAGATACTACTTTCTAGCAGATTTCTTTATAGAATCTCAATTATCTTATATTTAACTTATGAATTCACTATAGTAATAGCAATTGATTTCCTACTATCATAATGCTATTTCAGCTATTTAAGCTATTAAGCTATTATAGCTATATAACTATTTTAGCTATTTTAGCTATTTAAGCTATTATAGCTATATAGCTATTTTAGCTATATAAGCTATTATAGTTAAATAAATATTTTAGCTATTTTAGCTATTTTAGCTATTTAAGCTATTATAGTCATATAACTATTTCAGCTATTTCAGCTATTTCAGCTATTTAAGCTATTGCAGTCATATAAATATTTTAATTATTTTAGCTATTTAGACTATTATAGTCATGCGAATAATTTAGCTATTTAGACTACTATAGTCGTAAAGATATCTTAGCTATTTCAGCTATTTAAGCTATCGTAGCCTTAAAGATATCTTAGCTATTTCAGCTATTCGAGCTATCGCAATTATAGAGATATCTTAATTATTTTAGCTATTCGAGCTATCGCAACTATAAAGATATTTTAATTATTTTAACTATTTAAGCTATCGTAATCTTAAAGATATTCTAATTATTTTAGCTATTCGAGCTATTATAATTATAAAGATATTCTAATTATTTTAGCTAATCGAATTATCGTAGATATAGAGATATTCTAATTATTTTAGCTATTTAAGCTATCGCAGTCTTAAAGATATTTTAGCTATTTTAACTATTTAGATTATTATAACTATAGAGATATCTTAATTATTTTAGCTATTTAAACTATCGTAATTATAAGAATATCTTAGCTATCGTAGTTATAGAGAACTCTTAACTATTTTATCTATTTAGATTATCGTAGCTTTAGAGATATCTTAGCTATTTTAGCTATTTAGACTATTATAGCTTTAGAGATATCTTAGCTATTTTAGCTATTCGAGCTATTATAACTTTAAAGATATTCTAGCTATTTTAGCTAATCGGGCTATCGTAGTTATAAAGAGATTATAACTATTTTAACTATTTAAACTATCGTAGCTATAGAAAGATCTTAATTATTTTAACTATTTAAACTATCGTAATTATAGAGATATCTTAATAATTTTAGCTACTTAAACTATCGTAGTTTTAAAAATATCTTAATTACTTTAGCTATCGAAGCTATCGCAGTTATAAAGATATTTTAACTATTTTAATTATTTAGATTATTACAGCTATAGAGATATCTTAGCTATCGTAGTTATAAAAATATCTTAATTATTTTAGCTATTTAGACTATCGCAGTTATAGAGATATTTTAACTATTTTAACTATTTAAATTATTATAGCTATAAAGATATCTTAATTATTTTAATTATTTAAGTTATCGTAGCTTTAGAAATATCTTAATTATTTTAGCTATCGAGACTATCGTAGCTATAGAGATATCTTAATTATTTTAGCTATTTAAACTATCGTAGTTATAAGAATATTTTAATTATTTTAGCTATTTAGACTATTCTAGCTATAGAGATATCTTAGTTATTTTAAATATTTACGCTATTATAGCTATAGAAATATTTTAGCTATTCTAGCTATTTAAGCTATCGTAGCTATGGAGATATCTTAGCTATCGCAGCTATAAGAATATCTTAACTATTTTAACTAATTAAACTATTATAGCTATAGAATATCTTAATTATTTTAGATATTTAAACTATCGTAGCTATAGAAATATTTTAACTATTTTAGCTATTTAAACTATTATAGCTATAGAGATATCTTAGTCTAACTATTATAGTTATATTTTAGACTATCGTAGTTATTAGAATATTCTAGCTATTTTAACTATTTAGACTATTATATTAAGTAATAATATATATACGTTAAAGTCTTATATTAGGTGAAAAGCCTTATCTAATATCGATTATTAATATATTAGATAAAAAATCTTATCTAATATTAGTTATTAGTAGCTATTAATATATTAGATAAGAAGTCTTATCTAATATTAGTTATTAATATATAATATTAACTATTAATATATTAAATAGAAAGATCTATTTAATATTAGTTATTAATATATAATATTAATTATTAATATATTAGATAAAAAGTCTTATCTAATATTAGTTATTAATATATAATACTAGTTATTAATATATTAAATAAGAAGCTTTATCTAATATTAACTATTAATAGCTATTAATATATTAGATGAAAAGTCTTATCTAATCATCTATAAATCTGAAAAATTAATTTGCGTATAATTTTCGTCGGATTCGTATAATTAGTATAATTTAGCCTATTTAGCAGATTTTGCTTATATCTAAACTCTTTTCGCTAGTTCTATTAGTTTAGTAACTTTAAAAATTTTTAATAACTTTAAAATTTTTACGTAATGCACTCTAATATACTCTAAGTATTATTCTATATACATATAGCATTAATATACATTATTATTAATATACGCATTATTATATATTATATTAGAGTATTACTTACGCGACTAATTTTATTAAATCGTCTAATTCTATAGTTAAATTTAAGTTAGCGTTAATACTCGTTATCGTAGAATCTTACCGTCATAACGTCGATTATTAGAACTTTTTTTTTTTCATACGTATTACTATTAAATTGATAGAACTAATAAAAAAGATTAGAATAATTATTAAATCGACGGAATTTAGATAGATTCTAATTAGATTTACTAATCCGGCGGATTTTATAATTTCCGCGATATACGCGCGATCAGCAATTTCAAATTTTATAGGAACTTTTCAGATTTATAGATGATATTAGTTATTAATAGTTATTAATAGCTATTAATATATTAGATAAAAAGCTCTATCTAATATTAATTATTAATATAAGTTTTTTTATAGAGAGACTATAACTTAGTATTAAGAAAGTTAGATTTCTATCGTCTTTTTATTACTTATTTAGTCTATCTATTAATTAGTAACACTTATCTCTTAAGATCGTTATCTATAATATAACGCTTATCTTCTAAAATCGTTACCTATAATATTAATAACGCTTATCTCTTAAAGCCGTTATCTATAACGTAACGCTTATCTTCTAAAATCGTTATCTATAATATTAATAACGCTTATCTTTTAAGACTATTATCTATAATATTAATAACGCTTATCTCTTAAGACCGTTATCTATAATATTAATAACGCTTATCTTTTAAGATCGTTATCTATAACGTAATATTTATCTCTTAAGATCGTTATCTATAATATTAATAACGCTTATCTCTTAAGATCGTTATCTATAATATTAATAACGCTTATCTCTTAAGACCGTTATCTATAATATTAATAACGCTTATTTTTCAAGGCCGTTATCTATAACGTAATACTTATCTTCTAAGATTATTATCTATAATATTAATATATAATACTTATCTTCTAAGATCGTTATTAATAATCTTCGCGAGATACTAATATTACTTAGATTAAGAATTATTATTTAATTTAATTTTTTTATAGAGAGGTTATAATATCGATATATAACGTTAATCTCTTATATACTTAGAATATTACTACGATATTAGCATCTTTTAGTCTATTCGCGCTAATATTACTAATTTCTACTACTTACTATAGTAAGTACTATTAAGAGTTCTCCTCGAGACCTTCGCTCTCTTTAAACGATATCTTAAATTATTTTTAAGAGTTTTTCTAGCGCTGAGAAGTCTTTTTTAAATTATTTATATATTTAGAAAAGTCTTAGCTATCTTAATATTAGATATATTTAATTATCTATCTATATATCTACTTATATATACGTTATTTTCTATATAATCTTATTATTTATAAGTATTAATTATAATAGTAAGATTATAAGTTAGTAAGTTTATTATAAGACTATAGCGTTAATAACTATTTAATTAACTATTTTATTATTATACGATATACGATAGATAGAAGATAGATAAATATAGCGAGTATTATTTATATGGCTACTATATCTATAGTAAGCTCTTTATTCGAATTATTCTCTATTAGTTAAATTATTCTCTTTTAGAGCTATATTATTATTCTTTTTTCTATTTACATCTATATAGCTATAGCTTTATTTTCACTCTAGAGTATATCGCTTAGATATAAGAGTTTTTCTAGCGCTAGAGGGCTTTTTTTTAGATTATTTATATATCCAGAAAGGTCTTAGCTACCTTAGTGTTAGATATGCTTAAGCATATATCTACATATCTACTTGTGCATGCGTTGTTTTCTGTATGGCCTCACTGTTTGCGAGCACTAACATGACTTCTCCGTCTTCGCGGTGCTTGATGGCAGAGGAGAGCCGGGTCTTGTCACTTGATCTCACCTTGGGCACTCCTAGCTTTGTTGATCTTGCCGCTGAGGCCAATGCCTACTATGACAGCTCCGAGGGTTGTTGCCTTGAAGATGGTTTCGATCTGGTCGATCTTCATGTTTCGATTGTACGGCTGTCTATAGACCCGAAACAAGGCGCCAGCTGTGACAAGGATGTAGGCGCCTGTGAGGAGATGGTATTTGTAGGCTCTCAAGGCAGAGTCATTTTCCATTGGTGATCTCGTGGTGTGTATAATTTTGTGTTGAGTGTGGCAAAAATTCTGCAACCAAGAACCGAAACAAACTAATGGCTTTCGGGACTAGCGGGCTTTCTGGCGGAGTTGAGACAAAACACTCGGGTTTCAGTCATCTATCTGGAACGTCTGGGCATTTGCGCATGCTGCTTCATCCTCGGAATCTGACTACGGATAGTTTATGGGCAAGAAAAGCCTTTTTGCTCCACCGTTCCAGCTACACCTTGACGATCTTGGGGAAGACATGGACACGGTTGATGCACGTTTCTTGTAGGTATCAAATTTTGACACCTTTCAGATGTCATCAGCCGAGATCTCTAGCTTGATAGATACGTTATAACTCATAACGCTTGATACACGAGCCATTTGCCCTGTCAAGGAGACCTTTCTCGTCTTGTTTTGCGGCCAGAGAAACAAGGATAATGTCATACTTGCTTGTTCCACATCTTGTAAGCTTTCTTCGTTTCAGTATCCCCACCCTGCTCGGCCTTTGCCATCAATTCTGCCATGATCTCTTGACTTCACATACAAGAACAAGTCCTGCCTCCTTCCTGGGAAAAACCATACACCTTGCGCTCGCACATTTCCCCTGAGTACACGCAGCCTTCCTGCTACCTCATACCTCCAAACCCTCAACATGTTCATGAAGACTTTCCTCCTCTTAGCCTTAGGCGTTCAAGCTCTATCCCTTCCCGGTACCGACGAAGCCCTCGAAAAACGCTCGTCTCGCGCCTGGATCGGCTCTTTTGACAGCGACGACACAACCTGTTCCAATACCTCCGTGTTCCAAGACAACTCAGCATTGCCCCATGCCGCATGCGTGCCATTTCGGCTCCAGGGTGGTAGAGTGGGCGGCCGCTGGGGCAGTGGTAAACATGAAATCAACGTCATACAGGCTTTCGAGGACACTGGTTGTCAGGAAGCCCAAGTGAGCTTTACCAGGATTGGGGCAGAGAAGGGCTTTTGTGTGGACTCCAGTATGTGGGACTGTGAAGGGGGGCTGGACGTGGGCAATCCGTGTTTTTGGAACAGTGTCAAAGGGAGTCGAATTCGATTGGGTAGGGTCTGAGAGATGCATGGTTGGAGGCTAAGAGATGTTCTTTGTGCTTTATGATCGGACAAGATGGACTGGGACCTGCTTGCTACTTTGTATTTAATCAGTCACCACTCATGCAATTTCTTCTCGCCTTCTCTCCGTACCTAGTGGTACTGATCAGAGCATAGAAGCGTGAAGGTATTTTCTATGTCCATTCCCTGCATGGACTGAGATATCTGGATCTGGTTATACCGACACTGAAATCGATGCCTATACTGATGCCGATAGCTATGCCCATACTGATGGCGACACCGACACCGACACCGAGAACTCTAGCATAGATGACCCATGGCCTAAGGCCACGATTAGGCTGGCACACTTCTCTGTCAAAGAGTACCTGGTCTCGGACAGGATCCGGCATGGATCCGCAAGTGACTTTGGCCTACAAGAGATTGACTCCAACGAATCTATGGCTGAATATTGTCTTGCATACCTTCTATACATTATCAAACTAGAAGTTCTGACATCTGTGAGCCTTAGCGAGTACCCTCTAGCTCAATATGCCATGGCATATTGGTTTGAACATGTTCGAATCGCCCCGAGCAACACGAGCTCAGCGCTTCCGCTCGCTCAAGAGCTGTATCTGTCAAAGAAAGACTCGCTCGTCAAATGGATTCGGCTCTATGATGCGGACCCCCCTGGCCACTGGGGACCAATCCGTATCTTAAGCTCGGGGGAAGAATCGCAACACATTGGTCTTCCAATGTATTACGCATCGTTGCTTGGCCTGCTCGAGTGAGTTAACACCCTTCTCGAAAATATGACTGATGTTAACGCACGAGGGGGGTATAATGGGGATGCTTTACTAGCAGCTTCGGTATCGGGCCATCTACAGACAACACCTGCCCAGCTTCGGGAACCATGGGGTGAGAACGATGCGGCGGACGCTCCGGAATTGGAAGCCTTGGAAGAGGAAGCCTTGGAAGAGGAAAGTGCTGGTGCATCAAGCGAAATTGACTAGCTATAGGCGTGAATTTGAACGATAATGCATTTTCAAGAGAGGTATACGGACGCACCCTAACCGCTGCCACTGTACCTGCCACGGAGGCCATCGAGTCAACTCTGTACCTACCGCTGGCCATCAACTCTGATTGTTGAATTAGCCACTAATCCATGACATTACCCGTGTGGCCTAAATGAATAGAGGCCCCAATCCTCTCTCATGTTGCAGTTCTATAATTCAGGCGCGTTGCCAAGAAAAAGTGACAATGTTCACGATTGTTTTTTTTTTTTTCCAGAATTGCCATGTTTGCGTGCGTGGATATTGTTTTAGCGCGTTTAATTCTATGACTTTGATATCATTTACCGAATGAGCCGATCTATTCGGATCAACACCCACAAAAACATGCGCAAACGAAAACAAAGAGCGCGAGCTTTTCCTCTTAGGATCTGAAAGTTTCGAAATCCCCTCTATGCATGGCTTTCGCTACATTTCCTCGCGAACACGGCGAGTTCTATTACCTTCATTCCCAAGCCCAAACATCACCAAGACGCAGGGCTTCCTCGTCGATAGGGTTCAGGATGAGCTCGCATGCAAATGAGAATCTTATCACGCCTCAAAAAGCCATCGAGCAAGAGTGGCAGCCGTTCAACGCTGTCCTAAGATATTCACAAGCATCCACACACAGCACCAGAAAGACACTAGCGCACCGCTATAGCCAATGAAACCATAAGCGATGCATACGCTACGTTACTGATCGATGACACGAATAATGTCTTGCTCAGCGTCTACTCAAACACATCTCAGTGCATGGATACCAGCCTGGTGATAAAACTCCTCGGACTCGGGAAGGATAGAGCGAAGTATAGAGCCTGACCGCCGCTCATATGTCCAACGGCACTGAACATACTTTTTCTTGTCAAGGAAGCAACGCAGTGTCGTAGCTTTGTCTCCACAGGAGGTGATATAATTGGGTTCGTTGGGATCTGATCTGTGGTTTTTATGATGTATCGACGCTGCTCGTCTGAAATCCTAAGTGCTATGATGACAAAACTTATGAGCTGATTGGCAAGTCACATGCGCACGGATATATGTATGGTATCGCGCTCAAGTTGTAGGGCGAAAACCAGACAAGAGATTTCATGATAGAATTAGAACACCTTTCTTTTGGAACTCTGTCGGACGTATGTTGTATTTGAGTCTTTCTTTGACTGCAGTAAAATTACCCCGCGGTAGAGCT
Source organism: Letharia lupina (assembly GCF_014066315.1). Classification (NCBI taxonomy): domain Eukaryota; kingdom Fungi; phylum Ascomycota; class Lecanoromycetes; order Lecanorales; family Parmeliaceae; genus Letharia; species Letharia lupina. The sequence goes on from NW_023502985.1 coordinate 146,698, forward strand.
CTGACGCTGGACAACATCATCAAGTATATAAACAACGCAAACGGTCGCGTCTGAGATGAAGATGCGGAATGCACTGAGCGTGAACAGACCCACAAAGCAGGCAACGGAATGCATGAAAGCAGAATGACATGCACGTTTGAAATGGTGATGATAGAAGACTAAAGCTAATACTTCCATAAGATGTGGACCAATACGAGTCCCCCAACTTCCTTCCACATACCGTTATTGTTCATGGTCCTTCGCTAGTGAAGTTGGTCGCAAGTAGGTCCGTGTTGCCCGGAAGAATATAATTCCTGTACTCGGGCAAACCAGCAATTACCGCATCCGGCAAATTCACTATATCTCTGACTATCTGTGGCGGCGTCAGACCAAGCCACTGTGCAACCGAAGCGACTACCACGAGCAAAAGTCAGCTTAGGGTTATCTGCATCCAGTTGCAGCGGATACGTGCCACTGAAGTATGGCGACTGCAAAACTTTCCAGATAGATCACATCTACGTCCCCCGCGTTCTCGACGTAATGACTGTCTGGGAACGGGACGTATCCTACATCCGCTTCTGCAAAATCGAAAGATGTATCAATCTTCTCCCTCGTATTGCCAGAGTCTTCGAGGATTGTCCACGAAGATCTTTTGTATCAACGCTTCATCCTCCCCGCACCACTCTTTGCACTGGGCAATGAAAGCCGGAACATCAAACTTCCGATAACCCTGCACTGCCTTCCTATCGCCCTGCGGATTGGCTGCAACGCCCCCGGTATGCGGCCAGTCAGAAGCCCACACTACCTGAGTTGGTGCAATGCGAAGGATTTCTAGAACATAAGCGTCCAATTCTGGCAACTTTGAGAATCGATAGATGCCGCTCAACTTGACCCAGACTTGCTTCCTGGAGAGCAGATCCATGAACTCAGTGTACCCGGGCTGAAGACGTGGGGCTAGAGTCTCATTCGGCGTTGCGAGATGGTCTATGACCACTGGCACCCCCAATTTTGGAACCTCGCTCGCTATTTTCTCAATATCTGCAAGGCCAATGTGCAGCTGGATTGCCCATTTCAAACGGTGTATTATCTGGACATACGACCTCAATGTTGTTAATATTTCTTCCTTACTCTTGTTCTGCGAAGTGGACTTGAGATTGATTCTAATGCCTCTGACTCCCAAGGCCTGCATCTCGTCCAGGTCCTGATCGGATATCGTTTCCGGGTCTATGGAAACCACCGCGCGCCCCTTGCCTTTCAGGTGACGGACAGACTGGAGCAGTAGATTGTTGTCGGTGCCATAGACCGATACGGCGACAAGGCAGACATGATCGGTACCAAGCTGCTCCTCGAACTTGAGTAAGTCCCCTAGGCTTGCTTTCTTCGGCCGAAATGCATGATCTTGTGCGAAGGGAAAATCTTCCTGCGAAAGGTGTTCAGCGTCAAGCACGACTGCCTGGATGGCCTTACTCACCTCGTCAACGACGTGCACATGGCTATCCCACGCACCACGTGGAAGACTGGTTGGTTTTGAAATGCTCATGGTGGGCGCCTTCCGAGACCAAATTTCAAGTGACCTGCCTGGTAAGAGGAAGTCTGAACTGATGTGGTTTGTAGGGGATTTGGGTACAATCCATTCGCACTCGAAGAGCAAGTGGCCGCGCGACAACGTCAACGAGATCACTGCACCTTCCGAGAGGATGCGAGAATGGCAGCATGCAGGCTTCGGTAATGAGTCAAACTTGGCAACTCAGTCAAAGATGCGAAGGCAGAACTATTGTTGATGAAGACCTCGTAAATACAGAAACCCCGGGCAGACGTCGGAGTCGCAACAACTGATGGGTATGCAGTCTCGAATTGATGAATGCAAGAATAGCGAATCAGAAGTTTGCCGATGAAGCCATTTCATGTAGGCTGTGCGGGGTATAGGGGACCCGTCCTTTAGTTTGGATCTTCAACGACATGCCCCAAAGCAGTGTTGGAATTCAGCACCTCAGCCCTATTGCGCTTGGCATGTGCTACAAGTAACACACAAACTTCACGGAGAAACAACGAGCCGTCATCAATATTCATCCAACAGGTTTGGTTGTGACTTGATAACGCCCTCGGACGAGACTGTCGCAAAAGAAGGTTTAATTAACATTGACGGACCCATAGAAGCGCATATCCTAGACAGTCTAGAGACCCGAGAAGCAGAGCGCAAATACATTTGGACGCTGTAAAGAATTTCGAGTCAATTCGGACTGCTATAAATCTGATGCGGAAGCCGCACAGAATGCCAAGCTGTACGGACTGGACACCGGTCATGATACTGCGAGACAGTGAGTGGGACGTGGGAAGAAGTCGCTTACGTCCCCTCAATGGCGACTTTCCATTATGATTTTCTGTGTTGGTTTGATCATCTTTCAGGTATGCTTGCGTCGTCTGTCTGATGGCACTGGGATATGTCATCATCTCCTACAGCTCCGACCGCTGCCGAGACCGCGGCCTGCACATCACCGGGGGCAAATTACCGAATCATACCCCGAAAGTACGAATCCTTACCGAATCATACCCCTAATTACCGAATCATACCCCGACACCAAATCACACCCAAATATGGGGTATGATTCGGTAATTTGCTATTGCTTGGGGTATGATTTGGTAAGTTGTCAAAGTGGCCTCAAACTACGAAGGAGATAATCCGCGATCTGGCTTATTCGATCATAGAAATAAGGGAGTTTCTCCGACCGCATTTGATGAGAATTCTATCAGCTTAAAAACATCAGACGAAAGCCGAGTGAGCGAAATTTCGAGCCCGGGGGTGTCCGCACTTCACGCTGCAGACACCCCTATTCGGGTCCCGTAGGGCCCCAATTCCTACTACGCTGCGCAACGGGGCGGGGTAAGCTTTAGGGGGTCAAACCCCGCCCCGAACCACGCCCCGAAACCCGCCCCAAAACCCGCCGCGCAGCGTAAATACCACCGTTATCAATAATCAAGTCGACGATAAGTCTACCGCTTCTCAAAAAAATATATTTATTTTAGATGACTTAGTTAATTTATATGAAGCTACCATTATCTTCATTAAACCCTCTCATATCAGGAAGCTATTATTTTTCAAATCATACCCCAAGCAATAGCAAATTACCGAATCATACCCCATATTTGGGTGAAATTTGGTGTAGGGGTATGATTCAGTAATTAGGGGTATGATTCGGTAAGGATCCATACTTTTGGGGTATGAATTAGTAATTCGCCCACATCACCGCCCTCATACTCGTCGCGGCCATCGCATACGTCTCCTCGCCACGCTGCCTCAAAGCCAGCTTCACGGCAAATACGCTTGCGTGGTAGGTTATCTTTTCCTCTTGACTACATATGCACGATCCCCATCAAAGTTAACAACCCTCCCAAGTACATCGCCGTCGCCTGCATCTACGCAACCTACCCGCCCACGCAAGCCCCGGCCGCCAACAACCTCGGCAACGGCACCAAACGCGCCATCCGGTTAGGTATATACACGGCGATTGGCAACTGCGGCAGCGTCGCCGGCACCTACTTCTACCCGTCGAGTGAAGCGCCGCAGTTCCGGAGGGGGCATTATCTGTGCTTTGCTATGAGCCTTGCGACGGCTGTGTTAACGTTTACGAATCATCTTCTGCTGGGAAGGGTCAATAGGGCGAGGGATGAGGGGGATGGGAAGGTCAGGGAGGGGGAGAGTTTGGATGTGAGTGAGATGGCGGATGAAAGTCAAGGGTTCAGATCTAGTACTTGAACCAACGAGCGTTGTACAAGGGCGAGGCGTTAAAGTTCTGCGCAAGACATGCCCGCGAAGTACACGGTGAGGAGAAGCTCTTGGTATCGGAACGACGATGGAGATGGACAAGCTGTTGGAAAGAGCGTCAGTCCGAGGTTCTGGAACTTTCCTGCTTTCAAGTCAGTTTTGACGACATGTTGATAACAAACGATACGAGCAAATGGCGCTGAAAGACCGAAGGCTACCTTGTACATCGTTTCAAAATGACCCAACTCCTGTCACAGTGTAACAGTGTAACATGAAATTTGAGTGTATGTATCATTGATAGGCCTTGTAATTGCCAGAAGGGTATTGTGGAGCCTATGTGCCAAGGCGCGCTAGGGCCTGATCGGGAGGAGTGTCTGTGTGTTGGGAGTTCACCCTGTGACAATTACAGTGTAAGTTGTTGACTGACATCGTCCGTTAGTGTGCCCTACGATGATAGATTGTTGCATTTAACTATTTTGAAAGATTTTAGGCAGAGAATAAGGGAAAAAAAGAAACAAAAAAAAGTGACAAAAGTCCAAAGTCGTCCTCGAACCAAGAAGCAAGCAAGTAAGCAAAGAGCAAAAGAGCAAAAGGAAAATCACCCAACGGGATTAGAGCTCAGCGACCTTCAGAATCCTTTAACAGAGCCAGTAAGATCAAACTCGTCCATGTGAGTGCAAACCCCTCGAACTGGCGCACAGCAGATGACTGGTACTTCATTGCCCTCGGTTGAGAAATTTCAGTCAAAACGCTGTCTGCCAGCTATGAACCTCAAAGCTTAGGATGTTCCCGCGTATCTAGTGGACCATGTTGTCCGATAATTAAGAATTGTCCGTTAAACTAAGATATAATCTTAACGTAATAACACCGGTGAAGATAGTCGTAGTATCCGTTATGGGCCTCTTGCTAATTTGATTCATAGTTCACTGACTCCTACTATACTCTTATACAAGATCGTCGGCAGAAGCTACACCGCTGCTCCGCCCTCGTCTCCTAGACCTTCTCTTCCCTGCCTACTACTTTCCTTCCCAGCGCAATATCCTTCTTGACCATGAACGTCCTCACATTCCTCTGCGTGTCCACTAGTGTGAATCCTAGCTGTTGCATGTGAACAATGCCTGCATCCACATTCCACTCAGTTCTATAAAGTTCTTTTCCTTACACATGTACCGTAACTGAACCTCATAGAAGCAGATCCATGTCACGACCTTAACACAACCACTACCTACCAAATACCCTTCACCTCTCCCCCTCCCCCAACTCTCCTGCCCAATCCTTACACCGCACGCTCCGACACGTCAAAGCTTCTCATAACACCAACCCCCTACGCGCCCCGCAACCTCTCTACCCGTCCTCGCATTTGTCTCATTAGTTGAATCGTCTATTTGATGCAAAAGTAACCAGTGCCGTTTTCTTCGCCAAGCCTGCTCTTTGATGCACCAGTCACGTCAGCTATCATGCAGTCGCGCAATGACGGGTCATTTCCCCCTGACGTCTCACACGACAAACCTTTTGCTACACTTCACACTCGGCACTCTGAATCCTTTCTCACGCGAACCGCCATACTTTAATCTATCAGCCGATTACAGGTACGGCGGTAAATATTTTCAGTTGAATCTTGAGCTGTTTCGCTTTGGCTATTCGGTAATTTAGTCTTTGAAGAGCTTATTTTCGGCATCAGCGAGGGCGGATGTATGATAAGTAGATGATGTGGGTATGAAGAGGAATGTTCAAGGGTGCGAGGATTGATGCTATGGAGAAGGAGCAAGTGAGAGGATTTGTTATTGAGGTTGATGAGGATGACGGCACTAGAGTGTAAAGGACTCTCGTTTGAAGGCAGTAGGTAATCGTACCGGAATTTCTTAGAGCACCACTGGAACGAAGTGAATTCAGTAAGCAAAAGGGAAGTGTTCTTATAAGGCGAGAAAGTTAATCGTGATCAGTGACAGTCCCAATCCACTTTCAGCCTTTGAGCATGGTTCTTTTCAGCGGCAGGAGTAAAAGACGAGATAAAGTCCAAATGTTTAATTATAGATAACGGTCCTAAAGCCGTCAGCAACTCGATCCCGTAAAGCTCGATTGTAATCTGAGTGTTGGGCCCCAGGCCCAGAATCATTGGCACCTGAAATTATCAAGACTAGTTTTTCACCAAAGCTTGCAACATTCAATCCATCCAAGGTCGACTCTCACGGAGATTTGGGATACCTGACTTAGCCTCGTTCTTACCGGCAAAAGCATCCGTGTACCCAAGGGAAAGGCGGCAAACAGTGAACATGCCCGGATACACCTTCAATTGGTCATCAAACCTTGCGAGGTCGAGCGGCCATTTCTCTCGTCTCATGCAAAGATCTCTCAGCCGTCATATCCTTCTTCTTTTCCATACGTGCCTGCGCCTGTAGCGCACGACGGGCCCCGTCCCCTCTGAACTTGGTCAAGTACTCTTTGAACACTTGCGATGACTTCTTGAATGTGCTCAGTCTTCAGCAAGACGTGTTGGTAATCCGGGATCCTACTTACTTCTGCGCAAGTCAAGGCGAGTAAGGGTCGTTCTTTCAAGGATAACAAACAATGCACGGGTCCTCAATCTGGGCTCGGAGACACTCACGAATTATCTCAGCGATGCATTCGGCAGTGTAAATCTTGCCTACACCCGGAGGTCCGTGCGGTGGGAATGTCTGACCTTCGCCTTTGCTTCGGATGAAATCCGCATTCCATGCCTCTCTCCGATCTTTCTCTTGATCTTTATATTTGCAGGTGAGGACTTCGACTAACTTCCGGTGTCTATCATCCATGACGAGGTTCTTGATTGCATTACCTGTGGGCTCATATCGCGAGACGTGGTTGATTTTCAGTTCCTCTATGGTTGACGGTATGGTCTTAGCATATCCGCAACTGTCAGGGGGTATCTACGTACCCCATTCTCTATTCTTGAGTACGAAGCCCATGATCTTCCGTGGGAAAAGCATCTCATCTCTAGGGTCAATGTCATCGTAGGTACTCCACTTTCCGTCTACTCCTGACTCATCATCGTCCAGGTCTCCAATTGGCGGTGGAGCCTCTTCGGTATCACCGTATGACCAGTATGACGTGGGATTGAGAACGACCCTTCCTTTGTACTGCAACAAGAATCAGTACGATACATGACGCCGAGCTCCAGGAATCTCACATACATATTGCTTTACTTTGCCCAGAGAGCGTCCATCGTAGTTTAGTTGCTCGCTACCTTTTCGGGGGTACGTCGAAATATCGCTCACCAGCTTTTTCCAATCTTGGTCGCCAAGCTTTGTCCGAGGCCATGTCGGCGGGAAAGACCTTTAGGCTAGAAACTTCTCGTTCGCCGCTGAAGCTGAAGACACTGATGGAAGTCAAACACCTACCAATACGTCGGCCTGGCATCGTGTTCAGTAACCGATTTGTGGCGAAAGGAACGGAACTTGTCGCCATAAAATTCTAGGTACCATAGTTCCACTCTGTACCAACTTGAGTTACTCGCCTTGTTCGTGCTAGCAGATCTGATGACAAAAGCCGCTGGCTCGCCGTCAATATCGGTATAGACCCTTGTTCCAGGATCCAGGAGCATCCAAAGCATTTCGAATGTCGCGGTGGGTGGGCTTTTCTTATGTCGATTCTCTTCGTCTTGAATGTTTTTGGCATATTTGGCATCCAAGAATGCGAGTAGAACTTTGATATCAGACCTCGTCTTTTCAATCTGCAGATCATGGAATAGACCGTCATCGCACCCACCGTCCCCTTTGTTCATCATTCACCTTAATTTCCCCCGGTGGTGTAGAAGAAAGTGATAGGGTTCAGAGACTATGATAGCCCCCGTCAGTTGCTGGGATGGGTAGTAACCGACCAATCTTCGAATGGCCCCACACAGCTGTTTTGATCGGACCACCATCTCTATCGAGCCGATCGACGATATTTCAAGGTTCTGGCTCTCGAGGTCTTTGTCTTTGCCCTGGACTGGTTTGGTTTCTCTCTCCCCAAAGGGGTAGATGTCGTTCCAGCGGCTGCAGCACCGGACTGACTGCTCACGGGAGTGCTGACGGCGATCTGTCTGATGGAGACATAGGTGATAATGTCCAAGACCGAGTCAGTGCCACTCGTCTCGTCTTCTTCCGCGGTCATGAGTTTGGGCCATGGTTTGTATTGTTCGTCTTCTTTTATGGGTTCACCAGCATCGTCCCTATACCAAATTTTGTATCTGATTGCCTTGCTGTTCTCTTCGTCCTGCGACGTGGCAGTGCCGGGTCCTGGATTTCTCTCCAAGTCAATGCCATTTGGAGATAATTGGCAGGGTGGACTCGGGAGTCATCGTGTATGTAGCGAAAGGCAATTACAACGCAAGATACAATGTGATTTGTTTTGGATGGGAGAAGATTTCAGTGCGAGACACTTCGGAAATTCGGAGGGGACAAGGCTAGGCTTTTAGTGTGAGGCTCAAGACCTTCAGCTCCGTGTAAGATGTTTGATGATGTGGCATCGCTCCTAGATCTAGTGGTGATACTGGCGATAGCCTTTAAACCGACATAAAACTTGGAACGGGCACATAATTTGATGGCTCACGCATCGTTTGACGCAGTGTGGCCCTATACCTTAGTCATCGTGTCAACGTGGTCTTTGTCAATTGTCATCAGCTCTTCCCAAAATGATATTACCAAGCCTTGAATCTTCACCTAGAAATGGAGCGTAGCATTCGGCACCTGGGTTACGCTTAGTCTCATGATCCAACCGGACCTCAGCCTCATAAGCCAGAGTACGAGCGGGTAATATCGGATGCAAAGCTCGAAGTGCAGTGGGCTTGAAGAGTTTCGGATGATTATAGCCAAGATGGCGCGGTACGAAAGAACAAAGCATTTCACCTTCTCCCCCACCTTCCTTCTTCAATGCCATCAAACTGCTCTGCCAAACAGCCACCTCTAACCACTGAGAGCAGCTCCATCCAAGTGCTCGATTTCGTGACCAACTGTCTTCTGAAACACGCGCTCACTCCACCCCTGACGACTGCCATCGACGGTCGGTGGCACAGTAAGTACATCTTCTCTGCCTAGCGCATCTTTGACGTATAAGCTTATACCAGGACAGGTTAGAAGTAGCTTTATCACGACTCTGTTGCAATCTTTGAGTATCCCTAGCAACTCATGAATGACTTTCAAGAAATCCCGTCGCCTCTCAGAGCGCTCGTAGTAATTTATGCCGTCGATCATCCAGAAGAGGAATGTTGTGTCCGGTAGTTGTTGGATCAACCTTCGATATAGCGCGCAGATGGTTTCTAGGTCGTTGTGTTGGATCTTTTCAAGGTCTGTTGTTGAGAGGAAACTCAGGTCCCAAGAAACGTCACGTTGCAGGAGCTGAGAGACGAAGCTTTTGATCAAGCCGGTTGCGTCGGCCATAATATCTTTTCTGGATGTTGTATGCAGCGAGCAGAAAAAATGTTGCGAAACGATGGGCTCAATATGACCCAAACTTTCCAACAACTTGGCGGATAAGAACGTCGCGGACGAGAGCATCTCGTTTGCGGCACCATCACCGTTGATCAGGAGTTTACGGGATCCGGGAAAGTTCAGCCATTCTCGAAGCTTGGGCGACTGCATCATCCATTTGACGCGGTCTTGGTCATTGAGGCTTAGCGATGTGCCCATGCTTAGGCAGCGTTTCAAGTCTTGTTGAGGAACGTCTGATGATAATCCTAATGCTAAGACGAGAGCAGTTTGGGTTACAGCTGCTCTTCAAATCAGCGCGGGCAAGTCTTAAGAAGCGTTGGGCTACACTCACATTCTATGTGCCTTTCCACTTCCGCTGAGGGTCGAGCCTCTAAGATCCGAGGCGGTACTACACCTTTGCCTTTGTCAGTGGGTAGCCATGTCCTGATAATCCCGAAGGCTTACCTCGTATCCTGGCATCAATGCCTGGATTGCTGGACAAGTGGCTGTAAAAGCTATTGATACAATATCCCGCTGCTGCTTCTCCAATGCGAGTCGAAAGGTCTTTTTTTGTTGCTTCATCGAGGCGGAAATTCTCGGTGTTTTGCTGCTCCTTCAATTCCTTCAGCTGCATGTTAATAGCGGGGAAGTACTCTTGGCAAAGTTTCTCGAGGTCTCTCATACGGTACTGCGAGCTGATTGCCGCTTCCTGGTCTACCTTGCCAATGAGATCTCGGACTCGGTCTATCTGACTCAGTAGCGTTTGCTTGTAAGCTTGGCCTTGTGCCATGGCTTTCCATGCCTTTTCTAGCGGACAATCAGCAAGCATTTCGTATGTGAGATTAGTGTAATTGTTGAATGATCATACTTAGGATCCCCTCCGTGAGATATACCATGATATGTCGAAGAGCAACCAAAACAGCGCTGCAAAGCTGCGCTGTCATCTGTACCAGATCTCGAGGTTTTGAATCGGCGTACAAGTCACGGTATCTATTCGCACGTCCAACCCAGTAGGGGATGTCTGCCAACGCTTGGAAGATGGTCACTCGAACGTCATGCGCGCGTTTTGCAGCCTAGACGTTTGAGCTTATGGTCAAGCATGCAAGGGACACAGCCCATACTGTAACGACCATTTTGAAGACACCGCCAACAACCGCTCCGTAGTCGCCACCTGGTAGAAGGTCGAGCCATGTCTCGAATGTGGAGATATTATCGATTATCTTATCGCAACTGTCTCTTGCGGACCAGCTGTCCTTGTCTTCACCATCTTCACGAATCTTTGCTACCTTGACTGCCTCCCTGATGTCTTGCCAGGGACTAGATGTCTCATTGGCCTTGATCATCGAACTTGAATCCGGGTCAGTCTTCTGTTGGTATTGGACTATCGTAGCTTGGAGCAACTGCAACTCCTCTCTCGCGCCACTGAACAAAGAGTCCTCCTCACTTCACGCGGTACATCTTAGCATCTAGACGGCCCTCTACCAGCAGGGAGCGATAGATCTCACCTTTCGAGCTCGTCGTTTATTTCTGAGGTCGCAAAACTGTTGATCCTCGCTACATATTTGAGCGGAGGGGAGACTATGGCGGAATTGAGATCATTGTCTTCCATATGCTCTTGTATATAATCGGCGGGTAGATTTGTCGAGCCCTTCCGGCGCCCAAAACGTTGCTTGAAAAACCCGTGTTTTGACATCCTGGCCGGGGTCGCAGCCTAAAAAATTTCACGAATGAAAAATAAGATCCACTTCGCGCCTACATACTCGTAGTACGTAGACTTCTATATGTCACCGTGCGACCTAATCGAAATGAAACTCGAAATGATTGTAGTCAGAAGATACAACAACGCCGATGGACAAGTTGCTTTTCCGTATAGACGCCTTCTTGCGTGCCCTCCGACACGCCGCACTTTCGCCTCACAAGCGGCAGGGGCACATAGGGTTGCATGAAAAGTGGGGCCTATACATGCAGGCTGCTCCTGTTCTGGACCGGTCTATTTTGCAACAAGGCTGAGAGGTTGCGGCTCTGAGAAAGTTGGTCTCAGAGCACCCAGAGACAGGCTTGGATTTGCGATATAGTAACGTAGAACTGTAGATTCAGAGGATTTGCATTCTCATTTAGGTTCTTTGATTCCTATTATGAACGGGGTTCACGAGGTCATCATCTTGGAGGGCGCAAGGCTACGGAGGCGGGAAGCACCTTCCCTAAAATCTGACATGCATCAATGAAACTTACCTCACGCCATAAGAACCTTAGGTGGAAAGATCTTCTGCAGAACTCCCGGACTGCGCAAGGAATTGATAGGTATCGAGCAAGGTGCTTGAACAGGCAGCAGACTCGGAGAATCGGACCCTGCAGCAATGTGAAGGCTGCGTATCTTTAGGCTTACAACATGAGTATCTATCATTCGCACAACATGATGGTCACGCGTAGAGGGGTTAAACGGCGCCGCGATAGGGTGTTTCGAATCGGTCAGGTCAATTGTCGAGGCTCACGTTCAATCAACTGCTTGAGACGTGTTACAGCTTTGATACGCTGCCCGTGTGCGTCCGACACACTTTGTCTCTTAATCAACCTCTTCAGCTTGTCAGGTCCTACTCGTATGCTGCATATGTTAGGGCTGACTTACTTGTTGATCGCCGATCGGGTCTCGATTCGGTCGGACGCGCATGAACCGAGGTAACACACCGAAGCTGCGGTCCACTTAGAATCGAGTTTCAAGCTACCCCCTGCCAGGTTCTACATATTTCAGCCTCATATGGTCCTTTCGAAATCTCGACACCTTGTTAACCTCCATACGAGCCCTCCATTCCTGTCTAATTTTTCATGCTCCGTACAAGTATTGTCGACTCATAGGACCGAGCAGTCCTTTGACCAGTGACTATCCAAATCCACACATTCTGTCAACATCGAACGACATGGGAAGCAAAGCTGTTGACCAACAGGTCCACGTCCAGGCGGATCCCACACACAGCATGAAAAGCCTCCGTACAGACGAGAACAGTAAATCGACGAGTCTGCCGTCGCCTCCTTCTTCTGTGAAGGCCACTGAGTCGGAAAGCGGTCGCAATGAGAACGGCTCGCATCCTGGGGAGGTTGCTGCAGGCGAGCCACCCGTCAGCGGAAGCTCTGCTGGTGCCCATGGAGTCGCCAATGCAGGTATAAAGAACACGGCTGCTCCTGTAGGACTATAGGCTGATCGCTAGGATAGTTGATATGGTGAATGACGAACATCCCAGTGGGCAGCCGTCCAATGATCCCGTACAGAAAGGGACAAATCCTCAAGACCATGACGAATCATCCGGAAAGGAACTCGGTACCACAACGAGGGAAATGGATAACGAAGACGATGCTAGCGATGCTGAGTCTATAGATGACATGATCGAAGACATATATGACAATACTCTACGTCCTCGGCTTAATCTGCGGACACTTCAAGAACGCATCAAGAAAGGCCCGAAACGTGCCGTACAGCAAATGGACTACACAAGGCTCATGGAAGATAGGATGATAGATATGGAGAAAAGACTGCGAATGATCGAGAAAAAAGGGGTGGAATCGGAACCACCTACTCCTCCGCCCGAAGAGACAAATCCGCCTACTGACTTGATCATGGATATCAAGCGAATGACCTTTCAGGAGTATCTGCCGATTGATCCGAGCCCAGGACTCAAAGCGACAGGTGCTTTAAAACCCCTTGAGCATAAGCGCCGAGACGAGTTTCCAGGTCAATTGCCTTACCACCTCATCGACGTTGTTGTTAGCGCTGTAAATCAGCCCGAGCGGCTGGGTAAAGATCAGGTGACCAAGCGAGCAGCAGGCTCACTTGATCATGCTGCTCCTGGCCCTGCTATCCTAGATCAAGACTCGACGGTTAATGATCTACATTTGGCCCAGCCTGAACGCGTTCGCATCAACTCGACTTTGCTGCTTGACGCCCTCGAGAAAATTACAGGCATGACATTTAGCAAAGCACGCGTTGATGACGAGCTCGAGTTGCAAGATCAAGTCATACTGAGACCGTTCAAGCTATTTGTGACCTTCGAGCAAGAAATCAGGGACGAAATAGATCGACTAGAGAAAATACACAAGCACAATGGCAATGAAAGCAAGCCAGAAGCACCCGAGACAACCTTGAGCGAGGGCCAAAAATCGCCGCCGCCATCCACGGATGTCTTGCACAACATGCCCGAGTTATCAAGTCGAGAACACTTAGACGGTCTGAAGAATAACAATTCTCAGAACACTGCAACAGATGCCTTAACTGATGGGAGATACGAAAAACTACCTCCATTGGAATCGAGACGATGTCTCGAAGAAATGCACGTCTTGAAAGAGCTACTAGACAAAGATCTGAAACCGACGTTTGACCTACGCAGACAAATCAAAGACGGTTTGACCCGGAGTATCGCCTTTCAAGACCTCTGGCATCTCTTTCCACTGGGAACTGAAATTGTCTCTAATGGTTCCGATGGGCAAAATCAGACATACCGTATTGTGAATGTCTCCGGGGGTAGACCCTTTCTTTGCAGCAGATATCAGGCAGATATGGATCCATTAGGACCACTCTTGAATGGGAGAGAAGTGCCCAAGTTCGAGATGCTGAGTTACTTCTATGATTTTGATGGGAAGGAACTTGGTGCATGTCAGAAATTGCATACCATCAAGTCTTACGATGGCAACAAGGCGATCACATCCCTACCATGTTTTCCAGTCATCTACTGGAAAGCTTCTCGGGGGCTGAAACCTCGCGACCTCTTCATTGAAAGAGGCAGACGATTTATCGAGTTGACGCGCAAAACGGACGTCGTGCATAAGAGGTATGATGGTCGGACTCTGGCCATGGATGAACTTAGAGAAGAGGTAAGACAGACCCTAAGCACCGTGTGAGGTACTTGCTTACCTTCATCTGGTCAGGTCGACTCTGAAGTGATAATAGATGTCAGTATGGCTTTGTTAAAGAACAACTTGGTTGTAATTTGGGGTCTTTCAGAAGAGCTGGAGCCAGACCGCCGCGAGACTTTGGAGTTCCTAGATCCCAGGTGCTCGCAGGAGGGATGTTGCCAGAATTCTCCGATTCACAGAGACGACGAAGTAGATCGAAAGCGTAATGTCAAAATGCTAGAGAACAAGGGCTTTATGCGCGACTTCATTGAGTCCGACAACGAGCTGACCGAAGAAGACTATCTAGTGTGCCCCTGTTGGGTTTATGGCTATGTGCTGAGGAGTCGCAAATGGGTGAAGCTGGAGGTGAGTCTGGTTGAAGATATCAAGGATCGTGGGAGCGGCTTCGACTCTCTGGTCCTTCCCGATGGGCACAAAGAAACCTTGCTGGCTCTAGTCCAGACTCACTCTAAGGGCAAAAAGCTCGAGATCGGTCTCAAGGCAGAGAACCGGCAGATGGACCTCGTGCGTGGTAAAGGTAAGGGTCTGATCATCTTGCTACACGGGGAGCCTGGTGTGGGAAAATCATCCACTGCCGAGTCTGTAGCAGAATTTACGCGCAGACCACTGTTCCAAGTCACGTGTGGTGATATTGGCGAGTCTGCAGACGAAGTTGAGAGGAGGCTGGAGAATCACTTTCAGCTCGCTCACAAATGGGGTTGTGTGTTGTTATTAGACGAAGCCGATGTGTTTCTTGAAGCGAGGAGTAAGACTGATCTCAAACGCAATGCAATTGTCTCGGTGTTTCTCAGAGTTCTCGAATACTACTCCGGCATTCTCTTCCTCACCACCAACCGTGTTGGGTCCTTTGACCAAGCTTTCCGTAGTCGGATCCATATGAGCCTCTTCTATCCTCGGATCGAGGAAGATGCAACCATCAAGATCTGGGAGATGAACATCGACCGGGCTCGCGAGATCTGGGGCGACAAGCTCTCCATCGACGAGGTCGATCGCAAGGGTATTCTCAAGTTCGCGTCTAAGCATTACAAGGAACTGGCGGAGTCGGAAACCACGTGGAACGGCCGACAGATCCGTAATGCCTTTCAGACTGCCATCGCTCTGGCGGAGTGGGACGCTTATCAAAGCCAGCTCAAGTTCAAGTCGCCAGTCCCGCTCAAGCCGAGGCTAGAACCGGGGCATTTTGAGCAGGTGGCGAAGGCGTCGAAGCATTTCGACGCCTATCTGAAGGAGACTCAGGTTGGAACTATGTCGGATTTGGCGAGCGATAATCGTGAGCGCAGGGACGACTTCCGCGGAGCGGAGTCTTGATTTTTGCTTTGCTACGAGGCAAAGAAGCCATTGAAAATGATAGAGACGAGTGACATATATCCCAAGTCCAGGTATCTTCTCACAGAGAACTAAGTAGACATGTCCACTCCAAACAATCAAAATCCTAATGAATATAGCAGTATCGTAAGCAAGTAGATGAAAGGTAGCTAACAGTAGGGTGCCAGACCCTGATATCGAGTTGATGGTTTATCAGATGTACAAGAAAACCTGAGTGTGTTCCATTGGCCGCTGTGACAAATGGTAATAACATGATTGGCTCAACAGGCCGACGTCGTCAGACCAGGACTGATCGGGAATAGCGGGAGGCCTTCGAAGACGTGCGTTCAATAAAGGTGGAAGGCAGCAGAGTCCTGACCACCTCAAAATGAAGTCAGAATGCATTCTTAGCCTTCAAAAGTGTACGATCCAAACGCTGCGTACCCGAAAAATGAATGCAAAATAAGGTACTCGTACGGCCTGCCGGATGGCGGAAATGATACAGAGCGACGTCTCGAAAATGGCATGGAATATGAATCCTGAATCTTGGGTTCATTGTAGCAACGCTTAAGCGAATGGGGAGGAAGGTGCAGCGATGTGAGGGGATTGACGTGCAGATGGAGCACTTGGACACTGACGTAGAACACGAAAGAAATGAAGCCGATGCGAAGAGCAAGAGCAGGGACGCATGGTCGGTACGTCGACAGGGCTGCCGTAACGGACACGACCGGTTGGGGAAATCGGCAAGGGAGGATGAGGAGGGTGCTGGCAGGAGAGGAGTCTGATTCGATGAGAGTATGGGAAGGGACGGTTTTCCACAAAACGGAAAAGCGAAAGTCCCGGTTCTCTTGAGCCCGGGAATTCACTCGTCTCCACACTCAACCTCACCATGGGTTAGATGGGAACCAAAGGATGTCAACGAGACACGCACAAAGCACCAATAGACGCACATAGAATAAAAATCAACAGAGAGATTGACCCGATAGAACCATGATTCCTATGGGCGATTGGGTATCCCGTTTCTACTCATCATCGTACACACGCACAACAACGCCTCCTCAACCCATCCCATCAGACCGACTCCCATCCCCCACAGACTCCCTCCCTCCCTCCCTCCCCTCTCCCCAACCCCACCACCTCCAACGAAACCCCCGTCCAGAGCTCCGCAACTGCCAGCCTTTCATCTCGCACACACCTCCCCCCAGCCCCCCTTCATCGGCCATCTAAAGGCTTTGGTCCGGATTGTAAGGGGCTCTAGGCGGCTGCCCGTTCGCCGGTGGTGGATAATTAGTTTGAGGAGGGCCCGCGTTGACGGGATGGGGTTTGGGCGCGTAGTCCTTTTCGTTCGGGTTGCCGGCCGCGGCTTTCTTGGCCTGGGATTTTTTGTAGAGGTTGTAGCCGAAAGCGATGCACATTTTCGGAGGAGGGGGGGAGGTGGAAAGGGGCGATGTGGTGTTAGGGGTATGGTGCGTGAATGGGGATGGGGCTTGTGTGGTGGCGCGGCTTGTTATTGAGGCTGTTGGATAAGCGTGGGTTGTAGCGTGGTGAGACTGGACTACCTTAACAGATGGAAACGCGGAGGAAGAGATCAGACGATTGTATAGACGATGTTTTTTTGTAAAAGGAAAGACTGAGGAACAGAGGTTCTATATGAAGGATTGAACAGCGCCGCGCACGGTTGATAGAAGAGATGGTAATACTATCCTCAGCTGAAGCTATGAAACAGGGCGCAGCAACACGCGGGAATTGCATGATCCAAGTCAAGAACAGCAATTGAGTGCGACATGTTGCAATCTGCGAAGCATACGAAACGCGAAAGCAATGCAGAAAAAGCATGCTCCGCTAGGCCTGGGCTGAGTAAGTCGCGCCGCAAGAACTTGACGAACTCGGTTAGTGTTCCGCGAGATTACTTGTATTGACCACCTATCGCAATTTCGCTTCCTCTGCGCTAGTCCCCAGGCTGAGCGTATCTGAAGTAAAGTTGTTGCGCACAGATTCGTTCGTATCATGATCAAAATCATTTTGTTCGCCGAGGATTTTTTCGCTAGAGTGAGTCACTAGGATGATAGAAATGACCAGTAATGTTGCGTTGAGGGCCGGTGTTGCGGTTCAGAAACAACAAATCAGCCCCAACCATCGGTTTCATGGGGCGACTCTCTGCAAAGCGTATTCAAAACGTCGCTATCGCTGCCGCAAATGAGCTCGGGGCCAAAGATCTGACATGATGTGCTGACTAGACCCCTCGCATCCTCTTCTTTTTCTCACGTCGCTTGATCCAGGAACAACTTGTTCCTCTTCGGCCCAAGAAATCTAGTGCGAGAGGTGTTGTTCCTGTGATTAGTGGTCTGATCAAGCCTCGCGACGAGTCTTCAGCACTCGAACCAGCTATCGCCTCGCCCATCCCACCGCAAGCAGAACTACCCACACGGACACGCCAACAAGCGTCAGATTCCTCAACACAAGCAGCATACTGCGCTTCTGGAACTCCTTGAACATTTCCGCCAGCGCAGCACCCTCGTTGAGTCTCGGAAATGGCACATCGGGCTTCTCCTTGCCGAGAAACTCGCACAACGGGCCCCAGCCGTCTTCAAGCCTGAAGTTTAGCAATCTATCCTTCGGACAAACCCTCCTGACATGTGCATAATGTTCTCTGTACAGCGTTCTCGCGGTATGTTGCAGCTCCTTCTTGTTATCAGTGCGGCAGAATCCCCTGCGGTCTTTGTAGACATAGTTGAACATAGTGGCGGTGGGTCGGAGGACCTGCGGATCGAGGAGCCGTAGGACATGGATAATAGGATTATACATCTCCTGAATCATGCCATCGAAACTTTGGTACCAGCTCTCTATGTTTCGTTCCACAAGCACGACTTTTGCTTCGGGGTAAGCCTTGATGAGTTCTTCCGCGAAGCAGATGGCCGGTGAGTCCGTCACGGCCTGGTAATTGCCCAGCAAATCATCCCAGTCTTCTCGAGTGAATAGCGGACCGCGATTGTGATATTTCGCCTCGAAAGCGGAGATCCATTTGGCGCACTCATCGATGTTATAGAGTGGTGTGTATCCGTGATAGGTGGGCTTGCAGCCCAGAATCTCTAGCGCGGCTTGCATTGCTGTTATCGGTCAGAGATAGTCCAACATTTCAAGCTCTGGCCTGAGAAAATGTCTTTTTCTTCTCCGTTGTCGAGCGGGACACGGATCAGACATACTCACTGTCCCAGTTCGGGGCATTGCCAGCGATAAAACTTGCATTGGGACTGTGCGAGCATTCTTCCGCGTAGAGCCAGCCATGTTGTACTCCGACTTCTTCTATTTAGGCTTCTTCTTCCATTTGTCAGATCTCCTGGCGAGGTCAACTTTGCAAAGCTGCAAGACGTGTAATGGGATGTCATTGACGCTTTGATCGCAAGAAGGGAATAGGCGGTGCGGCTGAAAATCCTACGCATTAAGTGGCGGAGCACTTATCTCTCTAATGATGCTAAGACGCAGAATAGTCAGGCCTTTGGCAGGATCACGGCGATTATTTATCCAGTCCTCGCACTCAAATTGACCTTCAGCCCTCCGTTGTTTGTGATGCACATCATTTGAAATTGCCCGCTCTTTGATGGCTCGCTAATTCTATCTCGCTTGATATCCATCGCCCACGTCCATTACAAGCTAATTTACACGTGACAGTTGCGTCACGGCGTCCACTTTTCATCAAGGACGCCTTGAGTTGAACCCTTCTCTGGCAGACAAATTATTTTAGGAACTCACTCTTTGAATGCACCCAATTCTTCAGACGCGCAAGTCTCTCCATGCCTCTGAAGCGGTACTCAGCGTACAACTCTGCTAGTCAACCCAGTCCACCTTAGCCTAACCTGTACGCATGAACACGATTGTCTGCTCGTCGTATTCAGCCCATCCAGATGACTCACTTGTCTTTCCGAATCTGACAACGGATACGTCTTCTCAACCAGCCGTGTCGCGAGGCCGACAAGTTGGCCTGCACCACAGATGGCATATAGAAGGTCGATGTATGTACTTTGGCCCACTTGAAGGGGGTCTCCTATCGCGGTGATCAAGCGCGCCGAGACGATCTTATCAGATCCGAAACCGGTGATGGAGACTGAGATCGAAAGTCCGCCATTGAGATAGTACTCGACGGCGCCCACGGTGTTCACGATTCCTAGCGCTGCGGAGAAGAACTCATTAATTTATCCCGTGGTATATTGGTTCCAATCAGCGGCGTGCTGTGAAAATTCTCGTCGGGTGCATAATCATATGCGTGCATGACTCCTTTCCATTCCGAAGCAAGACTGAAAAGTTATTACTATTTCTACCTCTCACGTGCCGTCTCAAGTAGCTTGTTGTCTGGAAGGGTTTGAAGCATGGCTTGAAAATGTTGTGCTTGGAAAGTTGAGAGAGCCTGGGCGCCGCTATTACAACCGTCTATTGGTTTCTATTCATGCTTCAACGCCAGATGTAGCCATGGCTTCTGAACGCCGGAAAAATCGTCAGCCTCCAAGGGTAATCCCCAGCCATAGGGCTAGCCTTCGTATTCGTATCGACCAAAGAACCGCCGCATCACCGCGATTGCCTAGGCATTAAACACCGAGTCGGAAACCATCAGACCGACTTAATCGTACTCGCAGCCGCAGGCATCTACAATGTGCGAGACTAGGGATAGAAAATATCTCGCTCGACAGCGGAAAAGTAAGGTAGGTAGAGCGGATCGATCGGTCGGTCGGTCGATGATGCGAAGACTGCTGCGCTAAACCTACAAGGGTGGACTTTCCGCCAAGGCAAAGCCAAATGTCCCCCGAAACATACGGAGTCGGTTGGAAAGGTGTCAAAAGGCTAACGTTCATCGTACTCGCATTCGCGAGAGCTGTGTGTTCGCTGACGTCACAAAAGACCGGGCAGTATGAAGCCAAGGTCGGAGAAGAAGTGTATATAAACCATCCCCATCTCCCCGACCTTTCAGTACTCATCACGCAAAGCCCGCACACCTGACCACTCTCCCAACCGTCGATAAACCGAACCCATCCACCCCATCAGCCAAGAACAACAATCCTTCACCCGCACCCTTCAACCACTACCATCATGCCTCAAGGAACAGACCAATCCCACGCCGTAGGCGACAGCATCGTGCCCCAGACACTCCAAGAGAAGCTGCCCCAGAAGGTCGAAGAGAAAGTCCCCAACGCCATCCACGACACCGGCGCCACCGGAGCGCAGAGTCATGCGACGGGCGACAGCGCAGTGCCCAAGGTAGCGCAGGAGGCGGTGCCGAAGAAGGCCGAGGAAGTGTTGCCTGAGAAGGTGCATCCGACGGCTTAGGCTGGAGATGGAAGTACGTCAGGGCTCACGCGTACGAAAAATTGGGATCCGAGCTGATGATTTGTCAAAGTAGTGGCGGGGGTGAAGAGAGAGATCGAGACGTGTGTGGGGTGGCGTCGGGCAAGAATGACGGCGGTGGTGGGCTGTACCACGAGTCGTGTCATTTTGATAGATGGGAGAACAATATAATAGCCGGAATACGTACATATAGGAATACTAGATGCCTTTTTTTATGAACGGGATCTTCTTTGGACAGCGATGAATTGACTAGTACGGTAGCTGACATAATGAAAGAAACCTCAGATGATACACAAATTTGTTCGAAACGTTCTCTTGCAATTGCCACCATCCAAACCCGAAGGCCTGGCGCCTTGGCAGGCTGGAAAAATTGCTTTCAGTCCTCGGTGCGGATCGATCTGCCAGCGCTCCATTGAGAACTTTCCATATGGGAGGGAAAGTGTTCCAGTAGATGTCCCCCCCCTGGGTATGCATCTGTTTTGCTTGGAGAAGTTTGAAGGGACTTATGGTCATAAAGAACACGAGCCAAAGCAGGCGAGCAGATTGGGGAGCTAGTGTTGCACCGTAGATAGTAATGAGGACAAATTGTAAAAGCTTAGTATATTGTTCTTATGCTTTAGAGATCATTGCAAAGAGTAAACTTCGAATTGCAATGCTTCTCGCATGAGCAGTCTCGGTAGTATCTCCAGCAAATTCCATGTCCAAGCATCTTGCTCTCCGAATGCCAAGCGTAATCCCCTGCTCCAACAGAGCAGGCATCCACTTCTGTGCTCCCTTCGATGCTTTCTGACCAGCCTTCTGCTGCTAGTCTGTTCCTTATTCGTTCAATTCGCTGACGCCACGCTATATATCTTTGATCATCGGCAACGAAGCTTACTCAATCCGGAAAATGCTGAAATAGAGCGGAGATGCTCTCTCCGTGGTGATTGCGCCGTATGGCTTCGGAAAGAAGAGTCGAGATGTCCAGAATCACAAGCTTCTTGCACGTCTTGACCCTTTCTGGCGCTATTGGGTAAGTATTGGTTACCATAATGTAGTCGATGCATTCGCAAGCTTCCATCTGCTCAAGTGAATTATCACCGAACAGCCCATGGGTGGCGATGCAGTACACTTTCTTTGCATCTCCACGCTTGACGACCGTCTCGGCTGCCGCAATCCACGAGCCACATTGATCAATCAGATCATCGATGATGAACACGGTGCGATCTCTGACATTGCCAACGAGAGTGACCGTGTGCTCGAATTCGGGGTTCTTGAAACCTTCTTCCTCGTCATCCGAGTGCGCTGTAGCGTCCATCGAGCCGCCGAGGGCAGAATGGTCAGGTTGAAACGCTGATGTTGAAGATATGAAGGATGACGTCATTGGATCGAGTCCGTCGAGCTGCGGTTGACCCATGACGTCTCCTGGTAGAGTCGCGATTGAGGCGGACATGGTAGATAGAACGGGCGACGGAGCATCGTCGTCAACGATGTGGCCTTGAACCAGCCTGCCAGTGATGACTTCTCTGGCACGCTCATCTGTGTACTCATTTGCCGAGTCTTCCTCCTCCTCCTCCTTCTCCTCCAGGCGCAGTGCTCTTGATGGACCATTGGTAACAGGCTCCCTCTGCACAGGAATCCGATTTGTAGGAGGTGATGCTGAGTCGACTCTAGTAGACTGGGCCAAAGGACTTGATCGAGTGTAGCCATTCAGACCGCGGTAGGGTATACTGGTTGCGGAGGCGCCGTTTATGTTTGGTGCCAATCGTGGCGATGTGCGTATTCGTGGCGGTATTCTTGAGTCCTCGGATTCAGCTGCTGTTCCATTCGGTGGACTTGTATCTGCTGTGTCCGAGATGTGCGATTCAATACCACCATCACCCATTCTCTCCAAAAATCCACTACCTGCAAGGCTTCCATTCGTACCAGATCTCCGGCGGTCGGTTGTGACAAGACCGAAATTGATTTTTAATGCATCTGCCAAGGATGTGACCCGCTTTGTACCGCCTGGATTCTTGCTGACTACCACTGCCTCCTTCCAGCCTGGTACGTGATTCTTGATCCATCTTGCGATCAGAGGTTCCGCATGGAGATTGTCTACTGGCTTGCCAAAGAAGCCTTGAGTGGGAGGAGCATGTAGGTCGACGGTGATGACATGATTTATACCGGCGACAGAGAGAAGGTTGGCTACCAATCGTGCGGTGATGGCACCTCTGTGTGACTTCTTCTTGGATTGTCGAGAGTAGAAAAAGTATCTTGGTGGTTTTTAGCTTAGGTCATCCAATAGCGGAGTCGGACCTACGGCATCACAGCTAGAACGGTCAGTATCATCTCTGGCTGAGTCCACAATTGGACTGACCAGTAATACTCTTCGCCGAGCCGCCCTTGCACGCCGAGATCATGATCAGCATTTCCATGAGGCTGTCATTAACCTGGTCGCTTCCACTCTGAACAATGAAGACATCCTGGTCTCTGATAGAGGTCTCAACGCTGACTGAGGTTTCCCCGTTGCTGAACTTCTTCAGTTCAACTTTGGCCGGTGAGGTTCCGAGGCGTTCGCAAATGGCATCTGTCAAGAGAGGATGGGAGGAACCCGAAAATATTTGGACGCGTCTCATGACGGACAGTAGAGAGACTACTCTCTGTTTCTCACAAGTTGTTGCCGCCGTCTTTCGGTATAAATTTCTGAAGACATGATTGAAGGTGAATGAGTCGGTGTGTGTGAAATGAATTTACCAAGTCAATTTCGAAAAGTCTTGGCATCAGATAAGATTAGATCTTCGGCCAATTTTTTTGTTTGACCTCAATTGGTCTCATCGCCAGCTGCATCATCATTAGCGGCATCGATAGGCTTTTAATGCGGTCTTTGGCAGAGAATAGCTCGTTTCCGAAATGTTATCATCTTGTTAGCACTTAGCTACGGTCTGCTCCGGTGATAAAGCCCTGAGGGGCCATGTCCTGGATTGTCAGTCTTTTCAACCCAGCTCAATCCACTCGCAAAAGCTATGCGCCTTCCAACGACCGCCAAACCCCAGTATTCTCCAACGTCCAAGATTATGAGGATGGGTCGAATAGCACGTCCGGAAAGCGACGGGCCGGTGAATACGCTCAATCAACGGAAGAGG
Source organism: Letharia lupina (assembly GCF_014066315.1). Lineage (NCBI taxonomy): Eukaryota > Fungi > Ascomycota > Lecanoromycetes > Lecanorales > Parmeliaceae > Letharia > Letharia lupina. Next base: position 170,511 of record NW_023502985.1, read on the forward strand.
AGGAGGAGGAGTACCCTAGACATCCATACTGGCAGGTGAGCCAACGCCGGATTGCTCAGGAGTCTTCAGCGCTGCCAAATCGTGTCATGAGCTGAAATTATATGCAGTGTATGATAGCTGGCGGCCTTGGCGGAACATCTGGAGACCTCCTCATGCACTCCATTGACACAGTCAAGACCCGTCAACAAGGAGACCCACACAAACCGCCAAAGTATGGATCGTTATCCTCTACATACGTCAAAATCTTCCGCCAAGAAGGTTTCCGAAGAGGACTGTACAGCGGTGTTGTACCAGCGTTTTTAGGCTCCTTTCCTGGCACCATCATCTTCTTTGGAGCCTATGAATACAGCAAGAGGCATATGTTAGATGCTGGCATAAACCCGTCACTCTCTTATCTCGCTGGCGGTACGTGAATCCTGCCTTTCGGTCATCCGGAAAGAAACTGACCAGTGCAGGCTTTATTGCCGACTTCGCCGCCTCATTTGTCTACGTACCCTCTGAAGTCCTCAAGACCAGACTCCAACTGCAAGGCCGTTACAACAACCCTTTCTTCAATTCAGGATATAACTACCGGGGAACGATTGATGCGGCGCGGACAATCGTTCGACGAGAGGGAGTATCGGCTCTCTTCCATGGGTATAAGGCCACTATCTTTCGTGATCTGCCCTTCTCCGCCCTACAATTCGCCTTTTACGAGCAAGAGCGGAATTGGGCAAAGAGGTGGAAGGGTAGCAAGGACCTTGGTGTAGGCCTAGAGATCGCTACAGCAGCGTCGGCAGGTGGACTGGCTGGTGTGATGACATGCCCGCTTGACGTGGTCAAGACCAGGATACAAACGCAGATCAATCCGCCCGACACTGCCACACCAGCTGGTGGAGCTACGAACGTACATCCGCAGCCTGCGAAAATTTCCCGGATGGAGAAATTGGGCAGTCCTAGGGCAGCCCACAATCCGTCGATGCAAGCATCATCAAGACGTCTCATCTCAACCTCCTCACCAAATACATCTATGCCAAAACCCGATGCTGTCAAGCTGGATACCTCATCCGTCGTGACTGGCCTGAGACTCATATATAAGACCGAAGGGATGATGGGACTGTTCCGAGGGGTAGGGCCGAGAGCTGTTTGGACCAGCGTCCAGAGCGGAACGATGCTCGTCTGCTATCAGGCATTACTGAAACGGATGGAGGCTAGTCCGTGGCTAAATGATGAAGAATCTGGCGTCGCATGAGGCACGCTTTGTATTTATACCACTGATGATGGACGGGCATGGCTGTCAAGCAAGGTCACCATAGTGTACAGGTTTTAATGCATCGGCATCGGACAGGACAAGAGCGCGTCGCATTTACACAGCACGGAATAGAGCATAGAATCTCGGGTACTCTTCTCAAGGCTTCCAGCATCCCTCTCAAACTTGTCCATCAAATCATCAACATGAAGCTCCGCAATAACCCTTTATTCCAATCCCAAAACATAGGAACCCCCACTACCCATCTTGATTGGTCGGTGGTCCCCAGCGAACCGCGCTAACCGAACACGCCAAGTTGTAAACAACTCCACTCCGTAAACATTCTAGCTTCCCCCTCACCGCTCCCTCTTCATCCCATGCGTCCAACCCTCAAATCACCTACAAAATAGTCGCCTCACTCTCGCGACACAGGAAACCACAATGACGAACGCCTGGCTTCAACAGCAGCGCAAAGGCGCCCTCACCGAAATTGCCGACCATGTCGGGTTGAAGAAGTGCGCGCCCACCCTTCCTATTCCCCCATCTCTCCCAAATCTATCGCATTCTAAAGCTAACCACTACGTACCGCAACAGCGTCGAGCGCTACAAAAAGATCGACCTCGAAGTCGCATTAGAAGAGCACCTACGCGCAAACAGCTCCAAGCTATCATCCGACTCAAAAGTCGCTCCCTTCTTCTACACCGTCGACCCATTGTCGCCCACGAAGCAGGATCCCGCGACCGGCACCGTGCAGACGGTCGAGAAGGAGAGGAAGCCAAGGGCCAGGAGGCAAACCCTTAAGGCGCGTGAGGAATTGGAAGGGGGGTGAGTCGAAATCTTCACCGCCTGCGCAGCGCGTCGCGCAACTCTTCACGACGGAACCCAGAAAAGAACAGAGAACTGATCCGAGCGCTTTCAATGACACAGAGACGACGCCGGATCCTCCGCGCCGACCAAGACGCCCAACCGGGCCCTCTCCTTCGCGCGCTCCGTGCCCCTGCCCCCTTCCCCCGCCGTCCTCGCGAGTCAAATAGACGCCCACACCACCACCTTCCGCAGCTCCATCTCAAACTACATAGCCGACTCCCGACTGCCCTCCACCCTCGACAGCGTGCGCGGCTACCTAAGCACGGTAACGGGGATCGAAATACTCACCCTGTTTGTCGAAGCCTTCGGTCTCCGCTACGAAGTATTGCCCTTCCGCTACCTGACGACGCTCCCCGCCTTCCCCGCCCTCGGGACGTCCGAATTGCCCCTCAAAGTCCCCGATTTCTTCGCCCTGCTCACGACTGCGTTCTGGGGTCCGTTCGGCCTCTGGCTCTTAACGAGTGTCTTGCTGCCCCTATTGGGCGGCTGGTTCATCAACCTGAAAGGCGAGGGCGGGTACGATGCCGTCAGTTTCAATGCCGTCAAGGCGATCACGGCGTGGGTGGTATACGTGAGGGGTGGCGGACCGAGCGCGAGCACGCGGGTTGTGGAGAGGGGGGTCCCGGGGGGCAGTACGGGGATGCTTGTGGGGGCCGGGGCTGGGGCGTTGGCGGGGATTTATGAGGCTGTGTTGCGGAAATAGGGGCCACCTGCAAGTACATGAGAAGGGGGCGGGATGGGGTCGGAAGTGGAGAAAGGCAGAGAGTGCGACATGTACGTGAAAACTAGCGATTTTGGGGGGGGGGCCAATGATAGGAGTCAGCGGCGTTTTGATTGAGCATGGGACATATTCTTTTTGTGTATATGGTAATGCTTGCGATCCTGCGATTGGACACCGAATCATTCGTCAAACAGTGTATGCGTACTCTAGAATCTGATCAGCGCCACCAGCGCTTTCTCCTTACTTATTGTACGCAAACAGAGCCGATATCCAAACCGCTCCCAATAATCTCGCCCTTACCGAGGAACTGCAAACCACCGATAATCCAAGCCATGTTTCTCAAAATTTTCAAGAATCCCAGCATACAATCGACATCGCCCTCACCGGCCCTCAAGTCTCCGGAGAACATCGATCCAAGACACAAGCGCAACTCCAGCACCATCACGCCGTCACCCCCAACCGTGTACATCCTCAAAGCGACACAGGAATCATCCAAGTCTCCCATAACCCGAAACCCCTTCCCCTTCCATATCCCAGCCACAGCTCTTCCGACCCTCCCACCTCTTCACATCCAAACCATTCCCCCTCTTTCTCTCCGCAAACCCCACCGACGGATTCCCAGCCCGAACAGTAACTTACCAAGTACTCTACATAGCCTGTTGATAACGGACACCGGGGACTCTATCTGTCTGCCAAAAGAGCAATCTCGGAGAAGGCTGCTAAAAAGCGGCAGGAATGTTCTTCCCCGGCGTGGCGTTCAGATGCTTGCAAAAGTCTAACAAGGTGCAGTGCTGAACCGATTTCATCGACCAACAACGCCGAAGTCGGGATAAAGCCACCGCTTCACCTTCCGACGATCCGCTCTATGCCAGCTTCACAGTCGATGTGCCACTCTCACACCTCTCGTAACACGTTAGCGACGGGGAAATTCGGAGACGATGCCGCCAGCGAGCAGACATTCAGACACTTCGCCCCAGGATCGTCTGGAGAACCTTGTGCCTATTATACGCACTGCTCGCAACTTGCCGTACTAAAATCGAGGTCGAGAAATCCCCTCGGTGCAGTGGGGCGGGTGCAATTTCCGCACTGTCTCTGTTCGGAGCTACAGGATCTAAGAACGGTTAGATACATGACCGGTTGTGGAAACTTGTTAAATTGCACCCGAATTTTACCATGGCTTGGCGGACGCGTGACCGGACGAGGGTAGTGTCCGGCATCTCAAAGGGATCTAGCCATGCCACCGGGAGAAACGCGGACGAAAAGAGACCGAAATCAGGTGGCAGAGCAAAGCAAAGACGGTGATAGGGACTGACAATACTGTCCGGATAGCAGGAGGAGGTTTTCAAGAGCATCAAAAAACAAGGACATCTAGAAACAAAAATATCAAAAAACAAAGATCGACTGAATCCAAGTATTATACACCTCATCGCATTCTTTACGCTCATCTTCGCTACCTCCCGCACCAGAGACCAGAAAAGATACGCAAAAGCAGATACGCGAGTGGGACAATCTGCTTAGGAACGGGAATAGGGTTCAGGTAAATCCAGGGATGACGAGTCGCACCGAGGGAAAAGAGAGACTCTGGCCGCCGGATGAACACAACATCCCATGACACTTTGAAGTGCAGATGGGTCCGACCGTCCGATCAAGAAAAGTATGGACGACTGTGAGGAAGGGGAAAGAGCCAACCTGAACCCTGTGCCGAGGAATGCAACAAGGGACGCTACATCAACGATCTTCTTCCTCTCGTTGATCCCGTAGAAACATGGAAAGAGAGATGTTGTTGAGGACTAAACGTGATTGCACAGGTACGCGGAGGCTGAAGCTCTTTTGAGCAGCGTCTTTGTTCAGATTGAGGACCATCGCGCATCCACGGTCAAGCAATCTCAAAGGGCAAAGATCTTCGGGCGAACGCATTCAGGCGAACCGTGGATGTATGTTTTCGCAACAAAAAGTGTCCTAATTGAGAAGATTGATGTACTGAAGAAACATTGATGTACTGACGAAACATTCATATGTTGACGAGACATTCATATACTGACGAAACATTCATGTACTTAAGAAGCATCCATGTACTAGAAGAAACATTCATGTGCTAAAGAAATCAAAACCTTGAGCGAAACCAGCGCCTCTCCGTCAAGTTACCCTCAGTTCAGCGAGCGGAGTAGGCCTCGTATGTATGTTGTTGCTTCGTCATCACGAGGACCCTAAGAGCCGAGCGTGTGAGGGAGGAATAACCGGACGTGTGGGAAATGTGGCTGACCCAGATCACTGGGTCGGGACGAAGATCTGGTTCCGACTTTTCGGGTCTTTGACTGCATTGGTTCCAGATCTAGAGACGCAGGGTCACTATCAGCATACAGCTCTAGGGTGTCGTCTAGTGTTCAGCACATACCTCCGAGCCATCAAGCCCCATGCCCTCTATGAGTGCGTCTTCTGGCTGCATGGCCGGCAAGCCTTCCTTCCGCAACTCAGACACTCGAAAATGAACCAGTGTCCCGTAGAATTGCAAAAGGAGCAATTCCATTGAAGAAGGTTGGTCTCAGACTTAATGCTCTTCCAGGAAGTGTGGTCGCAGTTGGGCATCGTGAATGGTATGGATAATTGTTGACGATAGCAGTGATTCAAAATTGCTTCGGAAAAGGGTCATTAGTTGAAGATTAAGTCATGACGAGACTGAGTGAGACGCACGGTGTTAGGGTTGAGTTATCTGAGTTGTTTCAAGCTTGCTGGGAGACGAGATACGAAGCCTTGAGATCTGGAGCTATGAGGCGAGGGCGATTGTTTTGTGGCAGCCGTCGAAGAGTTGGATATTATCCTCTACAGAAAGATAGGCAGTCTGTTCTGAGAAGGTTCGAGAAGGTTTTCCTGAGGAGGAGAGAATTGGGATTCAAGAAAGGTGTAGCTTGATCAAGAGAGAAGAGAAGAAAGGGCCGCAAAATTGTTAAGTATATGGACAGAATGAGAGGGGAAGTCCTGACTGATGCCCTAGAGCCGCGAGCTCTCGGATACTCATCGCTGATGCTCACTGTTGTGAGGGCCCGGTAATAGGTCCAAGTGCATACAGGGGCAGGGCACTCACTATCTGGTCATGGATATTCACAGCGTCTCATTTGATCGAAGATGTGAAATTTGAAGGATCGAACCCAAGCAGGTGCTGTATTTGTAAGGCTGAAGCAAGAAAAGATCACAAGCACACCGTCAATGTGGCATAGCATAGAGGTCGATGGAAGCCATCACAAAACTTAGCTTTCGTAGTTCCCTCCCTTCCCTTGTTCCACCCGTCAATATGCTCCAAAAACAATTGGAGGCTTTGACTAGAGCCTCGGGGAGTAGGAACCGTCTCTTGACTATATTTCATGTGCCAATCGTAGGTCATTTTGGTCAGCGGTATTAGCGTTCTCCTCGCTTAGAGTGAAGTTTGACGGGTACCAATCAGGCTGGCTCGGGAAAATAGAAAGTGCCAAACCTTGAAATTGATACTGGTCTGGAATCCCGCTTCTCACACTTTGTTGCGCTTCTGGCAGAATTGTGGGGGTAAGTCGTTTTCAGATGCATTGCGTAGTGTCATTGTTGCCATCAGTGCTGGTTTGGCTGGTAATCTCCCAGGGGCCTGGGTTTTGGAACTGAGCAATCCAGAAGGAACAGTTCGTTTACAGTAGCGCTGTCTGTTATGCTTTGGCGCAATTCCAAGGCGCTACTGCAGCCAGCATCATGGCAGTAACGATCATGCGGTGAGAGCCGGTAAGCCTACGACAGCCCATGTCAAGGCGCTTGGCATGGAGCTATCGCCAGGATAGTGGCCCTCCAAATCTGGCGGAGCAGGGATATCGCTGTTCCGTCAGATCTCCTAGCCAGCAGATTCGCAGGCCTTGCCTCGGTCCACGTCTGTTGGGAGGGGCGGACAGACTGGGGACGAGCAGTTTGCGTCTTCAAGACATCCTTCAGCCGTGCAAGAGGCACCAGGAAGGCCTTAAGGAGCCGTTGGTAGTCCATAACCATTCGGCCGGGATAAAGCATGGCGATGAGTGGAGAGGGGTTCGAAGGATTTTGGTATCACCACCGAACATGGGTATAGAGGCTAAGCGATGACGAAGACCGCACGTTTGCTGAAATGCATGTATGGGATCGCTGATCTCGAGGCTCAGGCTTCCACGCCATGGACGTGGGGCAACCAATGGAGGCGAGGAAGGGAAGAACCCCTCTGTTTCGGCACTCCTAAATTCCGTTGCGTTCTGTGTTTTCCATCCCAATGCAGCCGACTGAAGCTTCGACTACATCTTTAAGATGCTAGCATCTATTGCTAGTCAAGGAGATGAGGCTGAACAACGTCTCAGGAGGCAGACGTAGTAAGAGCATCTCGATCAGCCGTCGAGAGCTCAGAGCAGACCGCCGGGACTGCCGGATTCCGGCAAACATCACAACTGTCGAGAACCCTTGGGCAGATGACTGAACCTTTGTCCCAGGATGATGGAAATGATAAGGACTGGTTACCAAGAGAGCAAGGCGTTTCATGAATATGTTCCCGTGGGTAGGAGACGCTGTGCAAGTGTTTCCTACAAGCCTCTAATCTCCCCCAACCCTCGAAACGAGTTGACGACTCGGCTCTTGACAGGAGCGTTGGATGGTCCATAAGCATGGTTCGGGACATGGTGGTGGCTCGGATTTAGGTCACGAAGCTGCCACTGTCCTTTCTTCTTTTCGAGGATCCAGGAGCGTTGGGGGGGGGGAAAGGGAGGTGTGGTCAGCTGTCACCTATACTTGTGGCTTGTTGGTGATAAGGGTTGATGCATTGGCAGAATGGAAGCGGTGAAGCTGGTGGAGATCGTGATCGTGATGTTGGTTATGAATATAGCAGTGATAGCGTTGTTAGCGTCAGAATAGAAAGAGGCTGAGAAGAGGAGTGGAGAGGGGAGAAGAGTGGGGACATAACTTCAAGCATGAAGTATATTCTTTCCTTCCTTTCGTAATTGTCTGCCAAGAACATCCGACCAATGAGGAAAGAGCCTATCAAAACATCAGCTTCCGTTAGATCCGAGCCCGCCAACAGGTATCAAGGCAAGTGCAAAAAAGACGATGAAGATGAGGATGTAGACGACGATGAGGATGAAGATGAAGCACTAACGAGCCATGCTTGCTGTAGTAACTACAAAGCAAGTGAGAGAAGGCGAAGCATATGTACCAGGTGCTGAAGAGAGCATGTCAATCGAAGGATTCAGTAATGCAACTACATCCCACCCAGCATCATCATCACAGCATTATCCTCCCGCCAACTTGTCTTTAGACTTTTCCAACTTCTGATTCCTGGCATGTCTTTCCGATTTACTACTCCTTACGAGGAAGAGATATGCTGTTTGACTACGGGCTCAGGATACACATGCCTGTACTTCTTACAGTCGACCTTGAGTCCCCCAACACCTCGTGCCTCGGCTTTGATATTCTTTCTATCACTACACTACTCGGGAACCATTGGCTTCGACTGACGATGCATTTAAGTGCGCTCCTGACCGCCGTCGGAGACCCCGGGAGTACTACATACCTCTCTCCTCCTGTCTCCACCCTCTTCTTTCCCCTTCAGAGGTAGATCAACGGACGAGATGCCAGAACTTACTCCCAGGCATCAGCGTCTGCCGCTAAGTCCATTCCACATAATGTTTCCCCCACCCCATAGCCTCAACGTTCTGGTTCTTCCATGACCGGCAAAGTTTACGCATTTGGGAATTGACACTTCACGCCAACAATTTCATTCCCCTGCAACACGTTCCTCGCCATCAAAGACTTGGCCAGCTTTTTTTTTTACAAGACAAGCGCGAAAAAAAAGCAGATCAGTAAGTGTCGTCAACCGAAATCATGCCATATATTGATTAGATTAGAAAAAGGAATTTTCCGCAATGCCTCCGCAAGAGGCAGGCACATAAGGATGAGCAGGAAACTGGGCGGTACCCCTGGACTCTTATACTGCGACCAGGAGCCTAATTTTGGGGGGGGTATTTGCAACCGAGACACGGCTTCTGCCACACTCTCCACGTGCTCAGCTCATGATATGGAACGGCAAAAAGCAGAGTAAAGTAAGTACTTTATCTACTTACATGAAGCCCGAGTGGCCGGATCGACACAAATGAGCCGTTCTAACCGCTTACCGGGACGCCGACAATGGTGGGGCGGCTCACCCACGATGATAAGCGGTTAGCTAATATATTCCTTATCCATATGCATTCAGCGATACACCACTGCTCACCGCTGTCCAAAGGTTGAATTCTGGTTTTCTCGCCATATTTACCTTGGGTTCTAGACCAGTCACGAAGCGTGGCTGGGTCTTCTCTGTTGCGCTAGAACCTCCCGAAAGGGGGGTTTTGGCTACTGGTGGTGTGGATACTTTATCCTGCAACAAATCTCTCCGTGTGGTGTTGACTACTGCACTTGTTCTCGCGTCATGATCACAACTGGAAAGATACGGGTCTTCAATACATTTGAAAGATACATCTAAAATTCTTAGCCAATCAGAACGAGTCGTCTAGGGCAAGCATTCACAGAATGACCGACATTTGATGCAATGGAAAAGAAGAAGAAAAGTGACACTCTAAGCATTGGAGTTCGCAATCAGCTGTCCAAAGTTTCTATTCCTTCTCAAGCATTAACTTTGCACCATCCCACTCCTGCAAACTAACCTCAAGGATGAAAGTACAACACGTTTTAGAGATGCACATATCGAGATGGGCAAAGTATCTACTTATTTCATCTCTCCTACAAGGGAAGATAAGATCAACAAGCGCCTTTAGCCAGAAGCCCAAGGCCTTAATTCCGATTCCCCATACGATCACAGCCGCCCTGAGAGATACCTTGACATTCCTCAACGAAGAGCTATCCCCGGATCGGATGTTGTATACATAGCAGTAGCATTGCACTGCGAAGTAGTATCGCACATACAACATGATCCCAAACGACCCTTGAATGACCACTGCGGGATTGGCCATATAAAGTAGACAGGTCTCCTGCTACGGTACACACATTACTTAGTCATCTCCATCAACCAATCAAGTACCCTACCAGTAGCCACGCTCCTCCAGTGATGCGACACAGATCAGACCGGCGTCAGCTGCTCCGACTACCCAATCCACCATTCTTCGCCCTCCGCATCCAGCTCAGGATCCCAGGTACATCACAGCCTCGTCATCGCAGATTATACAGTACAGAAGTGGAACCAGTCTGATAATCATCAGGCACACAACACCTAGCCGGGTCGGGAAGAAGCACGCCATGGCCTAGATCTGACAGGCTTACCACCTGACCAGCGGGCGCCAGCTAGAAAGTCCTACCGACGGGGGGGGCATACAACGCTGCGTTGCGTATACAACGGGGTCATAGACCGGGGGAAATATCAGTGACAGCACGTGAGAATCACTGCACGTAAAACTGCCCCTTAATACATCAATCAACCAACTCACCCGATCCCCATCAACGCATAACCCGAAAAAGAAAATTCAAGACCACACCCCATGTCCCACCCACCCACCCACTCTCCTCCATTTCCTTCCCCCTCCCCCTCTCCCACCCATCCCTCCCCCACCCCACCAACCCCATCCCACCCTCCCCGATTACAAAAAGCGACCCCAACACTTTCCATCACCAGCAACATAAACCCAACGCACCCAGGACGGCCAAGCGGTACGAAACCAGACCGTGCGCCCGTGATCGGTAGAGTATACTTTAGAACGGTCAACGAGTCAGAGGTGGCCCGTTGGCACGGTGGTCGTGTCCGGACGTAGAGGAGGATGAGGTTGACGGTGTGGGATGAGGCTGGGGTTGGGGTTGGGGTGTACGACCTTAGGTAGCACTGGTGGATATATTTTTTTAGCGCGGGTGGGTTTGTGGCCGGTATGGAGTGCGATCGTTCAATCGGCAGGAGATTGTGGGGAAGATGCAGAAGGGGAAGTATGTAGCTTGGGTTATTAATAGCAAAGGGGCCTAGTTACAGCGTTGGGTCATAGCCCTTTGGCTGATACGCAAGGTATGGATGTCACTAGCGCCTTGTTTATCTCAACTCAACTCCCTTTGATGGAAACGTTACCGGTTCAGCAATCCATCATCCCTGAGTCACCCTTTGATACTACCTACGTTCTACCCCCTCACAGGCTCACGTATAGATACTTTCGGTGTAAGCGTTAATCTGCAACCCTTTCTCCGCCATCTCGGCGTCCTTGAGGAAGTCTAACGGCATCCAGACTAGATGGCCCTTGATCTGGTCGAGCTTCTGCCTGACCTCCTGTGCGGGCATAAAAGGGTCGTGGAGATGCCCTTGCTTGTACTTTTCGTGCTTGGGGAGGAAGGATTCGTAGTCGGCAAAGGTCTTGACTATGAGGAGAGGATCAGGATTGCTGGTCGCTAACCGGAGCTAAAGAAAGAGGGTCGAAGAAAGGCACTTACTGTTATCGTCCGGATCCGCGCGGAAGAGATGTCTGAACAAGTCCGTATTCCTCGTTGCATTACCAGTCCACATATCCCAGACTCTATCGCTCAACGGATCGGCTACGAACTCATACTCTGGCCCTTCCATTATATCGTTCGGACACACGTCTGGGGGTTGAGCGTTTGGGTCTTCCGATGCATCGAGCTTCTGGGCGGGGAGAAGGCCGAGATGCTCACGCCAGAGTAGCCGGCGGAGGGTGGCTGCGTGATGTCCTGCTTTGTAGGGTTGGCCATCCATGGTGCTGTCAAGGAACGTCTGATCTTCCATGACGATGGAGAGTTCGCTGTCGTGAATGCCAAGTTGAGACTGCGATGATCAGCTAAAGCAGTATATAAGGAATGAGAGAGAACCTACTCTGTCGTTGATATTCGAGCTTCCACATATCGTGATCCGGTCATCCACAATCAACAGCTTCCCGTGAATATAAAGCTCTTCCTGGACGAAATTCTCCTTTTCGCTCTCCAGATCGCCTTCCCATTCCTGCTCAGAAACTTTACCTCCATTAAGCATGGCAGTGCGTGCGATGGAATCTTGTTGCGTTGATGACTTCTCTCCAAGACCAGCTTCTTCACGGGAATCTTCGAACCTTCGCTTCCGGTCCATATTCTTTTCTCTCTCCTCGTCACCACTATCGTCGTGGCGGTCGAGCTTGAATTTGTCTCGCTTCCGACGGTCAACGCTGTTAGGAGCCCCACCCCCCATGATTTCTTCAGCATTGGCTCGTTGGACTTCTTCATACTTTACGCCGGACTTCTCCTCTTGCTGTACCATGGCTAGTGTTTTGTTTAAGCGATCAAACGATCGAAGATTAAAGACGAAGATGTGGTCTTTTGAGTTGACGCCTTGTGCTTCTATCTGACTGCATATGGAGTGTTCACCTCGGTGCAATGATTTGTATTGGTAGTCCATGATAGCTCGCGTGCCCGCAGCGGCGTCATCTCTCAAGTCTCCTGCAAAACCCGGTATGGCGGGGATCACAATGATGACTCTGAACTTTCTACCTTCTTTGCCAGCTTTAACGCATGCGTCCACGATAGCTCTACCTATGGTGTTGTGTATAGGTGCTTGCTCTTCGCCGGTAGCAGTGATGAAGAATTGATTTTCTATGTAGACAAAATGCTGGGCGTTCCTGATGACTTCTGAATACGCGTTTTGAATGCTGTGTTCTACGAGGATTCCACTGCTCCAGTCACAACTACTTCGAACAATCTGGGCATGCACCGTTCCCGGATGTTGATGCGCCCAGGGCTTGGTCTCCAGCGGTGCCATTGGATGCTTGACGTAGTCACCAACAGGGAATTTCGGATGCTGGACGGCTATTAGATCTTCATTCTCACCCTCTCGTCCCTGCATGAGCAGCCAGTCGTACCCAGGGTCTCGCTTGTATTTGTCACGCTTGACAAAGTTCCATCGCAAAACGAAATGTTCTGCAATATCATAGACACAGTCGCCGACGAGTCCCATAGCCACATCATGCCACGGCATACGTCCGTAATCAGCCTTGCTCAGCTCATTCGACTTCCAGTCCTCGACCGTCTGGAAGTCCATGATGCGATTGTTGTTGAAATCCTGGCCCGGGAAGACCTCGTTCTGGACTCCAGCGGGATGCACATCTGCCAAAGGATGCTGTCGGTCATCCCATCGCCCAAAGCATAGGTCCAGCCCGCCAATGAAAGCCAGAGCGTAATCAATGACGATGAACTTTTCGTGATGCGCCCAATAGAAGGTCATATCCCCTGCGTTCTCAAAGACGTTGTGATCCGGATGCCTCATCACTGCGATGTTCCCATGACCCTTCGTTCCCGGTGGGCATAGAGCATGCAGAGCGTGCTTCGTATGAGCGCTGTTGCACGAGATGGCCGCCGCAACTTCTTTGTACACAATGACGTAGATCTTGACGCCCGCCTCGGCCCTCCTCTTCAGCACCTGGTCTAACCTCCATTCCTGGTTATAGTACGGCGGTCGGCGCAGAAAGAGCTCAGGACTCAACCACCAATCCTCAATGTAGATGACCTCCTTTGCCTTCTCCAGAGCCGCAGACACGGCCCAGAAATAGTCCCGTCCATCAACGTACCACTTGATCTTATTCCCATCTCTTTCAGGAGCGAAAGATTCGAAGCGATGGCTCTCGGCAACGCGAGTGCGCTTGGCGTCTGTCTCTTGCTCGTGCTTTTCGTCGTGGCGATGGTTGGGATTGATAAGGTTGTGGAATTTGCCGACCTTGCTCTTGAAATGGTAGAAGCCTTTCTTTGCGTCGTAGAGGTGGGTTTCTAGTGGTGGGGTAGATGGTCAGTCCAATGGTGGGGTGTAAGATTGCGTGTACTCCAGCGCACCTTTCATCTGGTTGCGGAGCTCGGGGAAGATGTTGTGATCCTTGATCCTTTCCTTCAGCGACCCTTTCTCTGTATTATCGGTTGTTGATGAAGACATGATGGCAGTCTTGATCCTCGGTTGTGAGAAAGAGGTGGAGTGGGGGGAAGTGCAAGGGTTTTCATGTAATCTGGGGGGTCAGCATGCTTGGAGCTCTTGGAGCATCAAAGTCTTGATTTAATTGAGCCGATAGCCGACGTGATCTTGGCTGCTTGGCTATTCCTTGGCTACGACTTGGCGACGGGGATAGTTATTAATGGTTGATGTTTTTGATGTCTTGCCTTCGGTCGGCTGATCTTGGCATGCCGAGCCTGCTCAGTAAGATTACCCTCTAGACTACTCTAATGGACCCTGGAAAAGATCAGCAGGAACAGGGTCCGCTATTGCATCATCTCGCGTGGGGAGACCAATTCTTGGGAGCGGAGAGCGGAGAGCGGAGCCTACACCACCTCCAAATCCGCTGGCAAAAGGCTTTCTCAAGGTCACTGGATTCTACAACAACCATCTAGCGGACCGCGATGCGGTTCTATCCAGTCACTGCTCATCATTGAGGTACTCATACAAGGAGTTACAGTCCCCTGGTTCCTGACTGCCTGGCGCTGTTCGATCCAAGCACCAAATGTAGCCAGCAGCTGCTGATACAAAGGGTATATATACTCTGGAACCTTTGCTCCACACATCAAGTTCTCCCCAATTTCCATCTATGAGCACGCCCATGATCTGATTACTGCTCTAGCTGCCCCACTTTGATCGCCGAGTATTTACCACTTGGTGTAAGTCATATCACACAAGATTTGGGACAAGTTTATTGGCTCGTTGCCTGCCAGTAGGTTATTTATCAAGCTTCTTTCGTCACACTCAAAGGTTCAAGACATTTACGAGCATGTCAAAAGTGACTTGGAATACGGGCAGCAGAGTCCGGATCTGCGATGCAAAAGGCTCAAGGCCACAGGCAGGATGAGCAGATCGAGGTTTTTGCCTAAATCTGAGCGGATGGCCTTGGGGGCAACGATGGGATCGACCCCACCTAGCTGTTCGACGTGCTGCTCTGATTCCAATCTCTCAGCAGGTTTTACACTCCTCTTTCATAATACTGCCCATTCTTGCCGTAGCATCAACAGTCATTTCTGCCATTATATTAGCATCGACCCCGATATCGACATCCCAGCCGGTAGCCATCACCCAGATGGATGGTAATTCACTGAGAGTGAGAGCAAGAAAAGTTAATATTGGACGGTAAACCTCTCCAGTTCTCATTACAGCTGCGGGTAGTCGGAATATCTCATTTGTGAACTAAGGAGAGCGAGAAAGGAGTAACTGCCAAACAAAAATAAAGAATCGCAAAAATCAAGCTTTGTTTTACGACACTAAGAATCTCGGCTAGTGCTGTCTCGCGTAACGTCCCATGAAAACTATATGTATAAATGAGTTCTAAATAATAATTAGCTAGGTTCTAAGGCCTAGCTATATATAGATAATAATTTACTATATAGCTTAGTATGAGGTAGTAAGGCCTCTTTTAATGGAACTACGTAGCAGCTATATAATTATAAGATCTAGATACGTAGTTAATAGAATAGATAGATTAATTACTAAATAAATTAATAATTAAAAAAAGAAGAAGAAGAAAGAGGATTTATAAATATTTAAGACTTCGCTAAATATATTAGATACTCGCTTTAACTATGTAACTTATAATCTAATAAGCGATATAAGCGAGCTTATTAGTTCGCTTTAAGTACTTCTACTCTTATAATTATATTCTTTTTTAGAAGATATAACCTTTAAATCTTATTATTATAGCGTTTTATAATTAAATACTATGAACTTGCTAGCTTTATATATATTATCTATTACTAGCTTAAATATAGTCTAAATTAATATATACTATAATAACATATTTAAATTATTTACTCTAAGATCTTCTTAAATATATTAATATATTTATATACTAAATCGCGATAGCATCGCTTTACATATTATTATCTTAATTAATAGAATATAGATATATTATTATCTTATTACAATATACTATTATTACTATTATTATATATTATTATTATTATTATTACTTTAATAATTATAGTAATTCTATTATTATAATTATAAACGTTATATTAATAAGTATAAAAGTCTTATTTTTAGTCTAACTTTTATTCTTCTTAGTAATAATATTAATATTAATATTATTATAAGTAAATACTTAATTCTTCTTTATATCTACTATTTTATCTTTATCTATTCTTATTATAATATCGCGATAGCGAGCTACGTATTATTATAATAATATAATATATATATTAATTAAGATAATAGTTAAGTAAGGTTATAGTTATTTAGATTAACTTTATATATAATAAATATCTTAAAGAATACTTTATAATACTTTATAAATAGTATAAGAAGTATATTAATATATTAATAGTAATATTAAATCTCCGCTCTCGTAACTCTACGGGCTATTAAGTACTTATAATCGTTATTATTTCTACGTCTTCTTCTATAACTAATAGATATTTATATCTATTTTAAAGATATACTTAACTAAGAGAGCTTAATAACTTCTCTTATTATTATTTTTATTCTTATTTATAAATAAAAGAGATATTAGATAACTAAGAGATTACGCTAATATATATTAATTCTCTTTTATTATTATTATTATATATATACTCTTATATATAATTTTTATATAATTTATATCACATTTTCTATTAGCTCGCGTTAATATAAATATAAATAATACTTTCGCGGAGATTATATATATATCGTAGATTTAATTTATTATTATTAAGATAATATTCTTACTACGATCTATATTAATAGAAATATTTATACTATTCTTCGAATATAAAGCGATATAAATTTTAATTAATATATATTAGATTATATAGCTAATATATATAGCGATTTATTATATCGAGAAACTTCGACGTAATATTATTATCTTCGTTACTTCTTTTACTACTTTTTTTACTATTTCTTATATTAAATCTTTTTATTATTTAATAAATCTTTTAGATAAAAAGTTATTTTTTAGTATAAGAGAATAGATAGATTAATATTAGATAGTAATAGTTATATATATAACTCTAATAGCTACTTTTCTTACTATATATCGCATTTCGACGCTTTAAAATTAGTTTATAAGCTTTTTAGTCGTATTCGCTAGGCCTTTTAATTATAATTTTATTTATCTATCTAAACTTCTTACTACTATTACTTTTTTAATCTTTCTTACTTCTTAATTTCTCTTAATAATTATATTTTTAATTTTATCTTAAATACTAATTTATATAATTTCTTTACTTATTTAAAGTCTTTAATTATATTTTTAATATTTTCGAGATACTTTATTAATTTCTACGAAGTTTTATAAGATAAGAAGTTTTTTTAATTAATAAAATATTTAGTCTCGCTCTTATAAACTCTTTTATCTAATATCTTATTAATCTTCTATTCTTCTTCTTTATTAATTAAGACTATTTATAATTTTAAATTATTATTATATAAGTATTATAGCTTTAATAGCGATATATAAAATATAGAATAGATTTTTTTATATCTAGTCGAGAGGTCTAGCTTATAAATCTATATATCTATTTTCTCTAATACTTTAAAAGATCTAAGTTATTTATAATCTAGTTTCTTCTTTAATTATAAAATATATATATTTAAATTTCGTAATAGTATTTTATCTTCTTTCTTAAAAATTATAATTTTATAATTACTATTATAATACTTTATTTATTACTTCGATACTCGCTTCTATAATTCTTTTAAATATAATCTTATTTTTTATAATTAATCTACTTACTCTATAGTAAATAATACTTTCTTCTTTAAGATTTTATTTTTAAAAGTATTTTCTAGATCTACTATATATTTTATTAATAGCTCTTATAAGATCTTATTAGTGCTTATATATATATTATTATTATATATAAACGCTATTATTAATAAGATCTTAGACTAATTATTTTATTTATAATTATAGTATATTTATAAGTAATATTTTAATATCTAATTCTATCTCTTAATCTAATTATCGATCTAAGAATAAAATATAATATTAAGTTTACGCTTCGCACTTAGATATTAATATAGTATTATTTAAAACTTACTTATAAATAGAGAGTCTCGATTTGAAATTAAATTATATATTATATCGTATAATAATATAAATTTTTATTATAAGATATTAATAAGATTATTAGTCTTTAGATTTTTTATAATTATTACGTATATTATATACTTAATTAATTTATTTATTAAGACTAAAATAATATTATAAATTTTATTAATATATAAATCTCTTATAGATAGTAGATTTATAATAAAATCTAATATTATAGTATAAAATAGATTTACGCTATCTAAGAAAATCGACGCTAGCTCGCTATATAACTTATAATAATAAATTTATACTCTTAAATAATCGAGGTAAATATAAATATACTCTATTATATCGCTTATTATATCTATCTAATAATATTTAAATCTAATATTCTTCTTAATACGCTTATAAGTAAAATATCTAATATTAGAGTTATTATAATTTATATAAAAAATCTCTTTCTTTATAGTTAAATCGTTAGGAATATAGACTACGAGATTACGATATAATAGTTTATTCTTATCGACTCTTTATTTCGAAAACTTATTCTATTTAATAATATATCTTTAATACTATTTCTTATTTATAATAAAAGTATTCTTATATTATAATTTAAATCATTATACTATTATTAATTTCTATAATTTTAAATAAAATCTCTTTAATTTTAAAATCTAATAAATTAGAAGTTAAAATAATATTATAATATCTAGAATATATATTTATCTATTAAGCACTCTCTTATCTAAATTAGTAATTTAGATATCTATAATAATAATATTATTTAATTACTTTATTAACGCTATAAGTTTAATTATAATAGATATACTATTATATTTTTATAAATTAGATTAATATTTTTAATTATAAAGCTTATTTCATAAGATAAAAAGAAAATTATTATTATTATTCTCGCTATTATTCGATTTAATAATATTAAATCTTCTTAATAATATATTTATAAAATTAAGTTTTTTTTTATAATATTTGATTATAAAGTTAAATATAACTAATTTCTTAGTTTAGCGAATTTACTTTATATTAAATTCTTTTATTATTATAAAATAATATAAATTATTATAATCTAAAATTATATAAATAGAGTATTTACTATCTTATAAGTAATATCTTTAATTCTTAAAGTCTAATATAATTATATAAAGCTTCTTATTATATATATTTTAATAAAACTTAATATCTTTAAATTTATAGTTAAAAAAAGTAATAGAGTATTATTATTTATTCTCGCTTAGTTAATTAAGTATATTATCTATATCTATATTAGAAATATTAATCTTTATAATAAGTAATACTTTTTAATTATAATATTTTAATATAAATACGATAGTAAATACTCGCTTAAATATCTTAAAAGTTTTATATATTTTTTTATTAAATATAAAGAGTAATTTAATCTCGCTTTTCTTTACTTTTTAAATTAAATTTATTAAAAATATAGCTATCTATAAAAAGCTTTATATAAATTATTAATAGAAGTTTCTAAATTTTAGAAAGATTAAGATATCTTTAATAGACTCTAATTCTAATTATTTAGTAATAATCTTAATACGCGATAACTCTATTTAGATATTACATTAATTTATTAAGAACCTTAGAAAAATAATCTTATTACGATTAAAAATATATTTCGATAATTTTATATAGAGTTAATATTTTAATAGTATGTATAGTATTTTATATATATACTCTTAATATAACTCTTTTATTTTAAAATAGATTAGTATATTATTTAAGTATATTATATAGAAGATATCGATATATAACTTAAATACTTTATTTATATAAATTTAGAAGATTATAAAGATATTTATAAGATTAAAAGATATTATTTAATATTTAAATTAATTATAGCGAGTTCGAAAGATAATTTTCTACTTATCTTTCTTTTATACTTATATTCTATAATATATATTATAAATATTAATCTTAATAAAGTACTTTATATATATGAATCTTTTTAATATCTCTAAAAGTAGTAATAATAAGTAATTATTTTTAATAATTATCTCATTAAGCTCTTAATAATTAATATAAAATTATAATAAGTTATTTAATTTCTTAATAAATAGTATTAGCGAGCTAATCTAACTAATTAAAAATTAAATCTACTTTCTCTTAAATATAATATTTAAATAATTCTTAATTACTATAAATTCGTTATATAATATATTATAAATTAAATTATTTCTAGATAGCTTTTTAGATAATAGATTAATAGAATATTTAATCTAATTATATATATTAAGACTATTAAATAATTCTTCTAAAAAGACTTTTAATAGATTTTTAAGTTATTTAGATATATTAAGATTATTTAACTATATAATATTATATTATATAGCTTTATTATAATTATTTTTATTATTTTTAAATAAAATCTAATATAAAAGTATAATAAACGCTTATCTTAGATTATATATAATCGCTATATTAGTTAATAACGTAAATTACTCTATATTTACTATTACGATATCTATTTACTTTTTATCGCTTATAAAAAAATCGTAATAGGTCTAAAACTACTTATATTAATAAATATTTAAATTAATATTATAAATTTAAGAGAAATTAAGAATAAGATTATATTCTTATATATTTATAATATATATCTTTAAGATTTACTCTTACTTTTTTTCTTAACTATTCGCGAGACTAAAGATTAGATTATACTTTTTATATAAGAATATTTAATAATTATTAATAATATATATTATTATTAGCGCGTATTTAAATTTAGAAATTTATATCTCTTTAATAAAAGATTATAATATAAAAATTTTCTCGCTATCGATATCTATTAAAATAATTATTTTACACTTTCTATTTAATATAATAATTTTATCTCTTAATAATAGAGAGCGAGATTATTACTTAATTAATAGCGTATTTAATACTATAGTAATAAGTATTAGACTTTACTTTTTCTCTTACTTAATTTATAATTATATACTTTATTATCTATAATATAGTTTAAATATTTAAATAAATTTTTATAATATTTTAGCTATTTATAATTATAATATTATATTTTAATAAAAAATATTTTAGACTTAATATAAGAGTTACTATCTTCGAATTTAATTCGCGTAAATTTTTAATCTTATAGCGTTAAAGAGAATAAACTCTTTTTTTAATCTTATTAGTTCTTTATATACTATCCCTTAAGCTTTATATATTATTAATTATTATTTTTTTAATTATTTATCTTATTATTAAAGCGAGTTTTATCTAGAGTAAGAAGCTCTTTTATTTTTTATAATCTTTACTCTATATTCTAATATTATTATAATAATATAATATAAATAATAAATTAAATAACCTCCTTTATAGCTTCTAGAGAAATTTTCTCTATTACTTTATTTTATAAGATTTTTATATATTCTAAATTAATTATATAGCGATCTCGCTATAATTAGAGTATAATAAGATAATTATTAAAGCTAACTATTAACTACGCGTTTTTTATAACTACTTTAATTAATTAATATCTTATATTATAAGACTTAATAACTAGATTATAAACTTAATTTAAATATTACTCTTTATATTTCTTTTAAATAAATTTCTTAATATCGCGTAATATTATATCTCTAATATTTCTTTAAATCTATTTTTTAATATTTATTAATAGAGTAGAAGATTAATAAATCTTTTCTTTATTTATATAAAAATTAATATAAGACGCTAAGACGATAAAATCGTTATAGTTTTAAAGAAATATAATTATCGAGTTATAATTATTAAGATATTATATATTAGATATCTTAATAATACTTATCTTCTTATAACTCGAATTATAATAATAATTATCGCTATACTTATAGCGATATTTTTATATATTCTATATTTTAATTAGCTTAAATTTTTCGATAATTAATTACTTTTTAATATTAAGCTTTAGAAGTTAATAGCGTTAAATTTAAATTAAATTTATAAAATAAGAATCTTTATCTATAGATAGAGGGTTATTAGATATAACGCTTTAGCGATTATTATTTTTATTAATAATATTATTAAAATTTTTATCGATATTAGAATTAATATTATAATCGCTTAATTACGTAATAGATATATTTTAATAAAAGTTATTTACTAGATTAAAAACGTCGTTAATTAATTATAATAAAATATTTCTACTTTATAAATTAATAGAATTAATTTATAAATTATTTACTATAACTAAACTAGATAATTTTATATAAATAAAATTATTAGAATTATAAAATAATAAAATCTCTTTTAATAAAACTACGTAATAGCTATATAATTATAAGATCTAGATATATAATTAATAGAATAAATAGATTAATTATTAGATAAATTAATAACTAAAGAAAGAAGAATAAGAAAGAGAATTTATAAGTATTTAAGACTTCGCTAAGTATATTAGATACTCGTCTTAGCTACGTAGCTTATAATCTAATAAGTAATATAAGCGAGCCTATTAGTTCGCTTCGAGTACTTTTACCCTTATACTTAGTTCTAGAAAAACTCTTTTTATATAAAATAGAAGATCTAAAATCTAAATATAAGAAAACGCTAAAAAATAAGACGTAAATAAGTAAAAAAAATCTAAAAAATCTTTTCTTATAATAAGAGAAATAAGAATAAAGAGTAAGAAATAAGGGGGATATCGTTTATTTAAGACTCTTTTAATATAGTAATCTCGATTATTCTATTATAAATATATATTATATCTCTTTTTTATTAATTCTTAATTAAGCTATAACGACTAATACTATCTTATATAATATTTTATAAAAATTATATATATAAATAAGTTTTAAATAATAATTAACTAAGTTTTAAGACTTAATTATATATAAATAGCGATTTATTATATAGCTTAACTCTAGAAAAACTTCTAAAATAAATTTATATTTAATAAGAATTATTAGCTTTAAGCTAAATAAGAATATTAAAAATAATATAATATAATAAGAATATAGATTAGATATATTTTAATATATAGATAATATAAGTTAAACTTTTAACGATTAAGTAATTAAATCTTATTATTAATTAGATTAATATCTCTTATAGAAATAATAACTTTTTTATAAAAAGAGTATTCTAAGTAATAACTTAAGTAATTAAATATATATAGAATATTACGTAGCGTAGCGATAATATACTATTTTATAAAGATTTTATTCGAATTAAATAGTGACGATAACTTATTAATAGAAAAGCGAATAAATAAATTTTATAGCGAATAAATAAAATAGATATTATTATTTATAGCGATAATAGATAAAGTAATCTCTCTTTTAAATAAATTTATCTTCGAGATTAATAGAGATAGCTTTATATAATAGCTATAAAGCGTAACTAAATATCTTATAATATATTATTATTTAAAATCGCTATTCTTAAATTTAGTTTAAGACTATATAAATTTATTTATATAAAGAAATATAGTAAATATAAGATAAAAGAAAGTATATAAGATAGCTTTTTTTAAGAAAGTCTTATTAAATTAAGTAAGAATATAGAGTAGTAAGTCTTATATAATTAAACGATATTCTATTAAAATTCGGGTTACGTAACTCTTGACGGTTATATAACATAATTACGTAATACGCCTTAGCGTATTATATATCTAGTCACTCTTTTCTCTATAATAACTTCATAGTTAATAATTAAGTATCTTATCTTATATTTCTATAGATTATAAGCCTAGGCTCTACTCGATAACTACTATATTATAAATACTATTTATCTCTATAACTATAGCTACTCTTAGACTTTTAGTATCTATCTTTTAATATTTAAAGCTTATTATATAAAGATAGTAATAGCTATAAAGATATTCTTTTAATCTTCTTAATAAAGATATTTCTCTCTTTTAAAATAATCGTAAACTTAAGCGAGTATAATTCGTTAATAATATAAGAGGCTAAAAACCGCTTTCGTTTTTACCTTAAGCGAGTTAAAATATATCGCCTCTAGCCGAAATATCGAATTCGCTAAATATATTAAGTATATAATTATATCGCTATGCGATCGAGTTACATCGCTTAAGCTCTCTAAATCTTATTAGTTTTCGCTAAATTAGAATATCTAACTCTATTAAAAGTAAAGCTATTTTATATTAATATCGACTTTTAAATTATATATTAACTATTAAATTAATAATTATTAATTAAAAGTAGCTAGATATTAGTATTAATAGTCTAATTATAGTTTAGAGTATTTTAGAGCTAGTACTACTATCTCTTAATACGCTTATAAACCTATTAAGATTAAAATAATAAGAATATCTTATTAATATTAATTTCTAAACCTTTAGAAGCCCCTTAAAGAAGAGAGCTAGAACTTTATTATCGAATTCTTTTTTCGCGATTATCTATATTCTATTATTATAATTATAAAGTTAGAATAATCTTCGAAGTCTTATAATAATAACTAGCGATATAAATATTCTAGATCTAAGTCTCTAAATAAGTAGTATAAAAAGAGTGCTAATTTCTCTTTAAGAAGAAGGTTTATATATTTATAATAACTATATTTTATATAATTCTATTAGAAATCAACTTATATTTATAAATTATTCTTATTACTAAGTATTTTTTATTTTAATTAGATTATCTATATCTATCGTAGCTCTATATATAAGCACTTTCTATTTTTTATATAAGAACTTAAAGCTTAAAGATAATAGTTAATTAATATTAATAAGATCTTTAAAAACTCTAATAACGATTAGAATATTTATTTTACTTCTACTACTTTATTAAATAATAATCTTATTAATTTTAAATTTGAAGCTAGCGAAGATACTCTTAGCTCTATAAGCGATATTAAACTATTTAATCTTTATACTAAAGAGTTTATTTTATTTACTTTAAAGTTACTCTTAGAATCTTTCTCTAATTCTATTATCTTATCTAAAATAATAATTAAATTATTATTATTATCGCTACTATTACTCTCTCTATTAATATTCTATATATTATTATCTAGATTATCTTTTAATAATAATAGATTTAAATAATTAATTATAGCGCTTTATAATTAATATTCTTAATTAATTCTAATCTAGCGAAGATAGTTTCTCTTTGATATCGATCGCTATTCTAGAATTTAGCGTAGAATATATTAGATAAAAATAAGATATTAAAAATTAATTAGTACTTAATAATCTTTTATCTTTTATCGAGATTACTAAATTTAAGATTTATATAACTATTTTCTAATATCTCAAATATAGTAATTATTAGCTTATTAAGATCGATTACGATAATAAGAATTCTTAAATAATATTAAACGCTATTATTAAATACTATAAGCTTAAAAACTTTAAACTTTATACGAAGCTAATTTATTAATTACTTAATATTATTTTTATTTTCGAGAGAGGTATTCGCTAATATAAAAAGAATTTTTATAAGATTATTATCGAAATCGCTAGTCTATATAAGTCGCTCGCTCTATTAAAGCCCTTTCTAATTTAACTCTTTTTTATAAGATTTAAAAACTCTTTTAATATCTTTATAATAATTTATATCTAAACTTATAAGCTATATAATAATAAAATTATTAAATTTAATAAAGTTATCTATACCGCGGTAAATAAAGAAATTTATCTATTATTATTTAAAGATGGCGATATTATTATATACGCTATTTATAATAATAGTAATAAGAATAAAAATAAGTAGTTCGCTAGATATTATAAAGTCGGCGACTTAGAAATTAATTATAAAACTTACTTCTTATATAAGATTATCGAATATAAATTTAGATATCCCCTCGCTAAATATTAGATTAAGTTCTCTTATCTAAAGCTCGAAAAGTTTATATTAAATAAGAAAAAGAAGAAGAAAACTTAAATTATCGCGATTAACTTTAATAATATAGAGAAGAATTTTAATATTAAGCGTAAGCGTATTAAAGAGATATCTTTTAACGCCTTTACTCTAGAGAAGAATAAGTATTTTAATATTAACTATATTTTTCTAAAAGAATTAAATTTAATTATATATTATATAAATCTTAGTTTTAACGATTTTAATATCCTCGATATAATTAATAATAAAAAAGTTATTAACTTAATAGTTATCGATTTTAGTCTAAAGTATAATTTAATAACTATTAACTCTATTAACTTATACTCTTATATAATAATAAACTCTAACTACTCTCGCTATTTCTTTATTAATTATTTAATATTTATTATTTATAAAAAGATTTACTCTTACTTTATTTATAATATTAAGAGTAATTAAGTTTAACTCTTTAATCGCAATATTATTAATTTAGATTACTTTATTTAAAATAAGCGTATAAATATTACTCTACTTAACGTCTTATATATATTCGATATAAGTATTAATCTTCTTTCTATCGATAAACTATTAAATATTAATATTATAATTAATTTCTATAAGACTAGCTACGCTCTAATTAAAGATAATCTAAAGCTTATAAATACTTATAATTAAGATCTATTCTTTTTTAATCTCTAAGATAATTTAAATAATATCTTAATAATATATAATATTTCTTTAAACTCGATTTATTAATTTTAGTATATTTATATAGATTATTTAGATTAATAAAATTTAAATAAACTCTTCGCTATAGCGATAAATATAAATTTTATTAAGAATATCGCGGATAAATATATTTACGAGTACTATATTATAAGGCGTTAGAAGGTTATTCTCTATATTAATCTTATTACGCTTAATATATAATTAAACGAATTCATTTATAGCGATTTTATAGAGTCTCTATCTTCTACTAATTTTAATAGTTATAAATACTTTATAATATTTAAGAATAATTTCATCTTCTATTTTAAAGTTTACTATATTTACTATAAGAGTAAGATCTTCGCTATATTCTTATAATTTAAAGTCTATCTTAAATTATATAATTATAAAATCTCTTATATTTATCTCGATAATAGAGGCGAGTATATATTTAAAATCTTTCTTAATTATCTCGCTCTATTAAATATTAAGTAAAAATCTATTATCTTTAATAATTCTTAGATAAATAATATAGTTAAGCGTTTTAGACAGATCTTATTATATAAAATATATCTTATTCTTTTAAGCTTTAATCTTAATAAATCTTTTTAATCTAAAATTATTATTATCGCTAATTATTTAATAATATAATTATCTAATATTAAAACTATTATAATCTCTTTTAAGATCTTCTATTAGCGAAAGTTTATTCTTTTTTACTTATATATAATCGATTTTATCGCTTACGCGATAAAACGACTTTAAAAGAAATTTATAAATCGAAGTAAAAAGTATATTCTATTAGGGTATAAGAGAGAGTATATTTTTTAGCTATATAATCTTATTAAGAAGATAATTATTCGCATTAATAGCGTATACTTTATAAAAAAATAATCTTTAATTATAAATTTAAAAGAAGAAATCGAGGTTTATAAATTCTCGAATAAGCGGTAATATCTAATAATACTAATATTCGCTATAAAGGAGATACTAAATAAGTAGTATATTACTAATATTTCGAAAGACGTTAAATTTAAAAAAGCTTTAAAAGACGTTATATTTATAATTAAAATAGTTATTAAAGCTTTAATAACTTCGAGATCTTTAATATTTATAAGATTAAAATTAAATTTCTCTTAATTAGCTAATAAGCCAGCGCTTTCGCGAAGATCTATATAAGAGTCTTTAATAAGATAAACTTAATTAATTACGCGAGAGTTCTTAGCTTAAGCGCTTTTAATATAGACTACTCGATTAAATACTATATTTATATCTATATTAATAATTTAACCTACGCTATCTATATAAGAAATTTCCTTAAACTTAGATTTACTATTTACTATTATTAAAGTTATATAAGCTATCTACGAAGATTATAAGTTAAATACTATTTAAAGAGTATTATATAATTATTTAAATCTTATAATTCTAGATCTATAAGATCTATTCTCTAACTCTCTTTCGAGAATCTTTATAATATTCGCTCTACTTATAAATTATATTAATAAATCAAATATTTTTAAGTCTATTATTTATAAGTAGATTATATCTAACTAGTTATCTTAAATAAATTAAAAACTTTCTATAAAGAATAAATATAAATCTCTTATAAATAATAATACTTAATATCTTATCTAGACGCCTCTTAGAGTTTATATTCTAAAAAATAAATAGATTTATATCTTAAAATAAGATCTTAATAAAGAAATTACTCGCTATAAGATATATTAGATTATTTAAAAATTTAAATAGTAGAAGAGTTATAATTATTATAATACTTTCGCGTTAATAGTAAAGTCTATAAGCTATAAGGCGATCTTCGTATTTATAATTACTCTAAATTAGAATCTAAAGTAAATAGATATTAAAACTACTTTTTTATACGATAATATAAAGAAAGAGATTTATATACATTAACTTAATAACTTTAATAAAAATAATATTAAGATCTATAAGTTAAATAAGATACTTTATAATTTAAAGTAATTCTCTTAAATCTAATATTAGTACTTCTCGAAGTATATAAAGAAATTAGATCTTCTCTCTATTAAATTAAATAATAGTATATTTATAAATTTTAAAGAGAGTATTATTATAGCGCTCTATATCGACAATATCTTAATTATTAACCTTAGTAAAATTGAGATTTAGCGAATTAAGAAGAATCTCAACGCGAAGTTTTATATATTAAACTTAAGATTATATATTTACTATTTAGATATAATTATTAAAAGAAATCGCTATAGCGATATTCTTCGCCTAAAATAAGAGGCTTATATTACTTGATTCTTAAATTATTTTAATTATTAAAATCTTATCTCGATATCGATATCTCTTAAAATTAGTTATAAATTAACTTTCGTCGAAGAGGGCTATATCGTCTTAAAAAAATTGTAAAAGAATTACTAATCCGCGATGGAATCTCTTATATATACCATATTTGATATTTATTCTAATATCGCTTATACGATATTATTAATAAATCGCTACTTAGCTAACTCGACTTTAACGTATTAAAATATAATTATTTAAATCTTTCGATATCTAAGAGATATAGTGTACTACAAACTCATATATAAAGACTTTCTTTAAAAACTTATTAATTATATTAATTCTAATTAAGTTAGTAATACGACTCGAAGGTTTATATCTAGCTATCTCTTTAATATAAAGAGTAGCGCGATTAATTAATTATTTAAATATTAAGTTATCGTAATATTATTTACTTATAAGATAGAGTATATTAATTAGATATAGACTATTAAAGAAGTAATCTAACTAAAGAATCTATTTAATTAACTCCTTCGCCTCGATAACGTAGATTCTAAAGCTATCGTTATTTTCGGTAATAATTAAAACGTAATTACTCTTATAAAGAACGCTTAGTTTTATACTCGTATTAAGTATATTAATATTATCTATTATTTCATACGAGAAAAGATTAATAATAATACTATAAATATGCGATATATTCTTACTAATAAACAGATAACTAATAGACTTATTAAAGCCCTTTACTTAAATAAATTCATTACTTTTCGAGATACTCTTAGAATAAAAGCTATATTTACTTACCCCTTTAATAGCCGTTAATTTTACTACTATCTTAATATAATCTTAATATAATCTTAGTTTAATAATATCTAATAAAGAAGCTATTCTATTATATCTATATCTAAATCTAGAGAAGTCGCCTACTATTAACTACTCTAGAGAAGCTATTTTATTAATTTCTATACTACGAGTAATCTATTTAAATCGTCTATCGAGTCGCTATATTAGACTTAATACTTAGTAAACTCGCTAATTTATATCAAAATAGCTATTTCTTTAACGCTATTACCGCTATTATTATTAAACTTCTAAGACTCTTTCGAGAAACTTATATTTATTCGTTATTAATATCTCGGGTATTATATCTCTAAATTATCGCTATTATAACTACTATTATTAAGGGTTAGATATTTAAAACGACTCTTATAAAGAGTTTAATAGTCGGCGATATATAGCTAGAAGAATTTCTTTCAATTATTTCATTTAGTTACTCTTATATATATTCTTCGATCTTAAATCAATCGATTTTTAATATATATTAGATGGTCTAAAAATAAAATTTTCGAAAAATCGTTTTTTAATAAAAAGTGGAATTTAAGTCGAATTTTGATGGGGGACTGATTTGATATAATCGTTTTCAGATTTCGACTTTTCACCTTATTTATTCTATTTTAAATATCGCGAACTTTAAATCTCATATTTTTTAATTTCGTTTATATGGGGGAGTAGAGATAAAGGGGATATAAAGAATATATTTTCACGCTAGCTATCTAACACTAACTCACTCTAATTATTTAACTTAGATTTTACTTTAATTATTCGGCGCTAATCTTACTTTAATAACTCGATAAAAATCGACTAAGTTATTTTACTTTATCTATTCGATTTTAGACCCTATTAGTATTAAGCTTCGTATTTATTAGATTTCGCCTATAAGAGAATACGTGCGAAGGGAAGTATTGAAATTCGGGTTACGTAACTCTTGGCGGTCACGTGATATGATCACGTGATACGCCTTAGCGTGTTACGTATCTAGTCGCTCTTTTCTCCATAGTAACTTCATAGTTAACAACTAAGTATCTTATCTTATATTTTCACATATTCTTTAATATTAGTCTTATTATATAATTTATAAATATTAATAATTACTCGCTATAATAGTAAATAGTAGAAGATCTTAAAATTCTTAAATTTTATATTTATATAAGCTAATCGAATATCTATAAGATAGATCTTAATAGATTTAATCTAAATATAACGATTAATTAGATATATTATTTAGTTAATAAATAATTAAATAATAATAAGAAATATAATAATTCTCGATAGAGTATAAAATTCGATATAAGAGGCTTTTATTATTTAATAGCTATTTCTTATTTTATTAATTAGATTTTATTAGAGATATCTTATAATATTATAATTTAAAGAAGTTTTCTTATATTATAACTTAGATAAATTATAGCTTAATAATTTTTATATAGATTAAGAGCGCTTAGCTATAAATATAAATTAGTAATTTTATTAAATTTAAAGCGAGAGAGTAAGTTAATTAAAGTATTTTACTTAATAGAGATCTAAATTATATTATAAATAATATTATATTAAGCGAATAATATAATTATTTATCTAAGCGATATTATA
Organism: Letharia lupina; assembly: GCF_014066315.1. Lineage (NCBI taxonomy): Eukaryota > Fungi > Ascomycota > Lecanoromycetes > Lecanorales > Parmeliaceae > Letharia > Letharia lupina. Next base: position 201,480 of record NW_023502985.1, read on the forward strand.
GTTAATTTATATATAAAACTATTATAAATACTTTTAATAACGATATTATTATTATAGTAAAATATAAAATATAATTAATATAAGTAAAATAGCTATTTATAAATAACTATAAAAATAATAAAAAAATTTTTAAATTAAATATTTTTTTTATAATAGCGAGTAGCGAAGTATATATTAAATATATTATCTAATTTAAAATAAGTAACGATATTCTCGAGAATATACTCTCTTATTTTATATTTATTAAAAGCGTTTATTTATATAAAATAGTAATAGTATATAACTATATAACGAAGTAGATATATTTTATTTTATTTAAATAAAAAGATATTTTATTAGTATAGATTCGCTATAATTATAGTAATAATATAATAATATTTTTATTTTTTAGATAATACGAAGTAGAGTCTTCTTAGAAAAGCTTTATTAGAGATTATTACTTTAATAGAGAAGAATAGTAGATCTATCGCTAACTTAAGCTCGTTATAAAAGATACTTCGTCTATTTAGAAGAGCTTTTATCAATTTTCTTATTTATTTTAACTTATTAAAAGGGAGTCTAATCTTTATCTTCTCGCTATCGAATTAGATTTCTAAAAATTCAATAAAAATACTTTTCTCGTTCTTAGTATAATTTATATTTAAATTATAATTATTATAAATAATATTAAAATCCTTATTAAATTAAATTATATCGCTATTAGACGAAAAAATAGCGAAGAAATTATTTAAATAATAGAATACGATATTCTAAAAGAGAATAATAATAAGTATTTAATAAAGGGCTTTAGCGAATAGATTAAAAATAAAGAGCGCGGTGCGTAGATTGAATAATAAAAATCTATTAATATAATAAAAGTTATTCTAAAAGAAATCTAATAGCTAGAAGTTTGACTCGACTATAAAAATATATCTAAATATATTAACGAGATCTTATTTAATTATAATTATATTTTAACTTTAAATAAATAGAATATCGATAATATCGTCTAATATAATATATTTAAATACTTTATAAATTTTATAAATATAATAATTAATAAAGTATAGTCGTAGAAAAAAAAGATTATAAATTCTTTTTTAATTATTATTATACTTCGAAATAAGATCTAATAAAAATAAAATAAAGTATTTTAAGAGTTTTATATCTAATCTTATTAAATAATTATTATTATTCTACTTTTAAAGATCTTTAGATAATATTTCGAGTATTATAATAATATTAGAATAAGATTTATTTAATAATAACTAACTAAGATCTTAATAATCTATTTTAATATCGTAAATAATAATTATAAATAAGATATTAATAAATATCTAGTTAAGGTAATTCTTAAATTATTTCTTTTAATTATCTTTTTTTAATAAACTATATCTCTTTAGTAAAAGCTTACTTAGCGAGATAAGTATATATAAAAATAACTCGACTATCGACTTAAAACTTTTTAATATTAATTATAATTAAGAAATAAAAGAAAGTTTTATATCTAGCGAGATAATATTAGCGAAGACTTTATTAATATAGCTAATAATAAAATATAATAGATTATATATATTATATATATATAGATAGCGATAGTCTTAAATATTATAGAGTTTATTATAATTAAATTAATTATAATAAAATAATTAAGAGTTTTAAGTATTTTAATAAGAAGATATAAAAATAATATTACGATATATCTAAGATAAAGCTTAACTTAAGCGTAAATTATATAATAAATAAATTCTCGATTAAATCGACGAGAATTACTATCTTAGAATTCGATTTTCTAAATAATTATTAGATATTCGCTATATATAAGTATTATCTTAATAAAGCTAAATTCTATTATAAACGAAGATCTTATAGAAATAGCGTATTAATTAAAAGATATAAATAGTTAATAGATTAAAAATATAGTAGTAATAATTTAATAAGACTTCTTAAAGAAGTAAAGTAATTATTTTATAAATAAAAAAATATATAATTTAACTATAGATCTCGAAATATTAAAAAAGTTTTTTAAGTCTCTTAATCTTTTTATACTATTAGCGAGATAATTAATAAAGCTATTAGATAATTTATTAAGATATTTAATATTAAATATCTTATAATAAATTTATTTAATATATTTTAAATTTATTATTTTAAAATAAAGAAGAAGAGAAGTTATTATAGAGTTATTATCTTAATATAAAAAGAAGCGATATAATATTACTTTTATCTTAAATAATATTAATATTCTTTATTATAATAGAATTAAAATTAATTATAAAATTTAGAGAGATATAAGTAATAGCTAAAAAGGTAAAGTGAATAGAAATAATTAATAAATTAATAATATAGAGGCTTAAAGTATAGATTAATATATAATAGAGATAATCGATTAGCGATAAATATAAATTTTATTAATCTCGCTTTATATATAAGCGAGTTCGTTATGATTCTAAAGTATATTATTTTCGTCAATTTATTCTTATTTAAGTTTTTAATAGATAAATTATAATTAAATATAATAGAGATTAAAGATTAATCTTAACGAAGTAAATAATTTTACTAAAGAATTTAATTAATAAATAGAAGATATAGCGAGAATAGAGAGAGGTTTATTAAAGAACTCTCTTATAAATTTAATAGGCGGTTTTTATAAAAATAGTAATTTAATAGCGATAGTTTAATATATAGCTATAATCTTTATAATAGACTTATAAGAATACTTAAAGATTATTAATAGTAACTAAATAATAATAATATAAATAGAAAAATAATATATTTTTTAAATGAAAATTACTTTTATCTAATGTTAGAAAAGAGAAAAAGTCTAAAAAACCTCTTTTTATGATGAGAGGAATAAGAATGAAGAGTAAGAAATGGGGGGGACACCGCCTATTCAAGGCTCTTTCAACATGGCAATCTCGGCTATCCTGTCATAAGTGTGTGCTGTGCCTCTCCCTTACTAGCCCCCAGTCAAGCTGTGGCGATAAAAGCGCAATCGCCCAAGGTTCAGCCTCTGATCTATGGCTTGCGAATCTCGGGAAGCCTGTGAAAGAGCGGTAGTTTCAGGACTCAGGCTCGTGCTTGCTAACGGGGGGCCGCTCGAAAGACATGCATGACTCCAAACTGTTGGAGGTTAAGCCGCTTCCACGTGTCGGCATAGGTAGGACTGGTCGGAACTTGATGTAAGGATGTGGGAAAAGCACAACATAATTTCAATGTTTTTTTCGCTTGTCTTCCTTGGGTTAGCCGAGGGATTGAAATGTCTGTGCTGTGCTGTATGTCGTCGCCACAAGAATTAGCTGGTCTTTGGCGGAATTGAAAACATTAATGGAAATGGGTAACATGGTATGCAGCGAGGCCATGCAGTAATTGCTTTTGTTGTAGAATGCATAGTGATGCTGACGGAATTTGCATGCGTGCATGGAAAAAGCGCTTTCTGGTCTAGACTCAAAGTTTTTGACACACGACGTCGCTGGCCATGATCGAGCAATTCCGAGAAGATGTTGCAACCAAAACAGACCACATACCTCAGCCATTGGTCTTGTATCAATCCCAAGCGATCCGTTTCCTGGGTCACTGGGATTTTTCGTCGGACGCGGCTCCTCCAACCAAGAAGCGGTCGGCACAAATCGCGCGAATAGCAGTATACATACAACAATCAAGCTGCGGATCATGTTTGCTTGACTTCCCGTCCCATCGTAATGTGATGACTCAACCAACAGATTGGTCTGATCCTCGAATATAGAAGCCTTTGGAGCGATAATGAACTGCAAATTCCGAAGGACCGTAAACCATTGCGTTTCAAGTCCATCGAATCCTTGCAATCACGCCACGGTACTCACCTATGTGCATCTTCTTTAGACGAGACTATTCCCTCAGTTACAGCCTTTAGGCTACTGACGGATATTAGATGATGGCTTGAATAGTTGGGCTCGAGAAACAGGACATCGCTCGTTGTGACATACGACTGAGTTCAAAAGCACGAAGCTCTCCTCATCTGGCACGCTGTTTCCCAATCTCCCTGATCATCTCGCACAGTATGAAGCTTTGGGAGGCTGTTATTTGATCATCATTGCACATGCACGTACGCCAACGAAGCACCGAAGTAGCTATCTGGCCAGCCTCAGATGTATGCACAACTGATAAAGTAAGAAGCGCGTCAATCATTCTGTTTGACACATTTTAGTGGTCTCACGGCCTGGCTTGACAACGAGGTCAGTTTGTGCATTAGGAGCCATGGTGGGAACAAAGTGTGATGACCGAAGAAAGTGTTGCAGTTGGTGGATTCTCAAAGTACGGTCCGAACTCCTAGTTATAAGTAAAAGGATGTACTTTGGTAAGTGCGGCTACTTGAAGCGGAAGCGCTTGCCGATGTAAACATTCTTTCTGCCACTTCCATCTCTTTCCGCACTTCCATCCTTCCATTGCCCGACTTGACGGTTCCCTCAGAAACGATTGAGCTTGACTCAACTGAACAATAGTCCAAAGCCGAGTCTTTTATGTACCAGAAGTCTACTATGGGTTCTTGAGACTTCATCATCGAACTGACAATCTGGAGTAGACGTGTTACCCAATGCCAAGTATTCCACAGGATCTTAAATGTGCTAAATGAGCTTACATGATGTCCCTTGACACTGTTGCCTTGATTATTCGGTGTTGAGATACCTTCACGCTTCGATCCTTAACAACAACACTTCAATGACTCGCCCATCGTTCACTGCTCGATTTATAAGCGCTTCCTCACTTCCAAATCATACCTCATCAGTACAGCTTTGTTCTAAATACCTTCAACAACCATGCCGGTAGCCCTACTTCATCAGCGCCCTCAGAAGACCAAGGGCCTCTCCCAACCCACAACACCGAGACTCAGTGCTCAGGATCAATCTCAAAAGTCAGAGACTTCGGCATACAGTATGGACAGCGCGGCGAATGCCCGTCCGTTTCCTTTCTTCAAACTACCCGCCGAACTTCGAAATCAGATCTACCGCTTAGTCGTTATTACTGGGCAAAGTCTCATGATTCGAGACATGCATCTTCAGGAGTTCGAGAAGAGTCAAAACAATGGCAGCTACCGATTCAGATCCACCTACCTAGCTACAGATCATGTATGCAGCAAAAAAAGCTGGCCTGAAAGCTTGGGGACTCCGACAGTCGAGTTATGCTTGTTCAAAGGCCCAAGATACCAGCCTCTAAAGACGACTTACAAACTTGGCACCGCAATCCTTCGTAACACTATGACCACGGAGATGCTCTGCGTCAACAAACAGTCCAGAGAAGAGGTTGCGTTCATCTTCTATGGCGAGAATACCTTCCACTTCACCAGCATGAGTTCACTCATGCCTTTCATGCAAGATCGCACAGCGGAGACCCGTAAGTATATTCAACGCTTACGGCTAACGCTTACCGTCGATGACCGAGATTGGGATGTCATCTATACAGAATACGGAAGACCGGCCACTTGGAATACAGCCTTTTCAAAGCTTGTGAAGCTGCCTCATGTGAAAGTAAAGACACTGCTTGTCCGGATTGACGACAGGAAAGCAAGGATTCTCATGCATGGCTTGAACCTTCGGTCCAGGTCAATGCTTTGGCTACACAAACTCAGCAGGCTTGAGAATCTGGAAATGCTAGGTGTCAGATATGATGTCACAGAATGGAAAACCCTTCAGCACCAGCCAAACCTTTGGGGATGGTCTGGACCAACGGACGATGAGGTCAACACCCAGACCGGACATGAACTGTGGCGATTCCTTGCACCTAAGATGCTCAAGAAGCATGACGATGATCACAACCCTGATGCATTGCAACAACGTCGCATCTGGGACTTCCCCAAGACTCGGAAATCTTATCGCACCCACATCATCAAAGATTTCGATGGGCTTTATCCCGAATCCGACGCCGATGACGAGTAGTAGCTGCGTGGAGGTGGGCGCAGATTTGCCAGCTAGACGGCATGCTACGCGGCCCCGAGTTTCGCACTTCTAGGGGAAAGTGGTTCGCGAAACTGAATCAGATATCGGACTTGTAATTCCCAGTCAGGAAGGGTTTGCACATTTCGGTCGTATATGCTAGCACAATTAGTTACACACCAGACAGAGTGTTTTCCAAGGGCAGGTGAAGACGGTGATCTCTTAAGGGGTAGTAGCTGTAGCACAAAGATCTAGGGGGGGTGTCTGAGTAACTCTTACTTATGGATGTGAGGATTTTCAAGGGGCATGAAACGTTTCATCACTCAGCAAGAACCCGACATCTCAATATCTTGCACTCTCTTCTCTTCACTTCCCTTCGTTGTTCAACCGAGGCCAATGCAGCATATTCAGTATCTTGCTCCCGCCCACATACCAACTAAAAGAAATTGCGCAACGGTTTCCTGAATTCTGAAGCTATCCAGTTTGCTTCCGCGATTTTGTCAGTCCCAGCGGGGCACTTCGATTTCCAAGATTCTACGACAATCCTGACGGAGAAATCTTCGCCGGCTTTTGCCCAACTAGGAAAGCCCGAAGTTTGCAAGCGCGAGCACAACAAGCAATGCGACCCTTGAAAAGATTCCGTGAGACTGACTGGTGGTCACGTTGGTCAAACTTTCATGACCATATGATACTGTTAGACTTTCCGTCTGCTCAAGCACCCCCATTGGCCCCACCCACCTCCTTTCCCTCCACAACCTTCTTCAATTCCTCCACCTGCTCCCTCAGCGCCCTAACCTCCAACACCGCAACATCGGTCTCAACGTTCGGCCTCGTACTCTCCACCCTCTTCGTCCACCCCTCGGCCTCAAGATCCAACTCCCCACTCATCTGCTCCCACTCCTGCACCTCGTCCTCATCGCTCTCCCCATTCCTTCGATTCCTTTTAACCTTATACGCCTGCTTTGTCTCCAACCACGCTGTTATCAACAGCAGCGGTGAATACACGACACCCATTACGTAATTGTTGAGGCGCTCGTAGCGAGGAGAGGACATCCACCACTCGAAGGGAATGATTAGGAGGAAGACTTCTATGAGGTTGAAGGGGGCGATGAAGACGTTTTCGTCGGGAGCACGGACGAATTGCATAGTTTTCTGTGAAAAGAGGGCCATGTATTCGTCGACGGCGTTGTCGGTTATGTCGGCGTAGGCGGAGTTGTACAGAGCGATGAGGATGTTGAGGAGCACTGGCGTGTGTTAGCACGGAGAAGGCGGATCTTACCGGAGCATGTTAGTCGGTAAGGGTACGGCACTCACCAACCATCACCACGAATGTGAAGATGTAATAGAGTATCAACCCAAAGGGTGGCGCGAACTTGTCGAACCCCTCAAAGTCGGGACTCTGCATCACGCTGTTCAACATTGCTTTGAAGATGAAGCCCGTCACATACGAGTTGTCGTCCACCTGATCCAGACCAATGAATGCTTGAAGGAATCCGACCATGACAATGATAAGCAGCGCAAAGAAAATGAGCGATTCCTTCATCATCATTTTCAGCACGACTAGCATAGCGCCAAAGAACCGGAATGTATCTAAGTAAAGAAGCAGACGCATCCAAAACATAGGCGCGGAGAAAGCGAGGAAATTATAGCTGAGCTCGTTGAACTTGTGCCGTTGGCCCGCATCGTCGTTGACAGGATGGCCTAGAGCGATGACACGGGTCACAAAGGAGACGCAAAGAAGGGCATAAAGTGTGCTGTTGAACACGTTCCAAAACCCGATGTAGTAGCGGCCTACTTTCCAAAACTTAGCGATTTCATCGAACATGAATCCTGCCGTCATGATATAGAGTACTCCTTCCACAACATCTAGATCTCCGGTGCTATTTATGGTGTTGATGGCGGCGGTGTAGAGAGCAAGGTAAAAGAGGGAGAAGAAGATTTGCACGGCGTTTTGATATACCGGAGCGCGCATGCGGTCAGGATCGAAGTGATCCCAGTATTTGGTGTTAGCTTTTTGGGTCCAGGGAATGAAGTTGGAGGGGTATTGATCATCTTGAACGAGCCAGCCGCGCCAGAGGTAGGTGATGCATTTCTGGTAGCCTGAGCTGCCAATGACACGCAGAGCATGCAGGTCAACAGCACGTTCGACAGCATTGGCGGGCTCCGTGGGCTCGCCTCGAATCAGGATCGAGTAGCGCTTCAGCAACAGGTCTTGCAGTAGATAATCCTGATCCTCTTCCAGCTCAATAAGCTGTTTCGCTAGCATTTCGCAGGCCGTGGCGCGCACATTGTGGAGATCTGCATCCCATAATTCCAGTATTGCCTGCCGTCTGAACCAGCGATAGCAGACTAGTAGACAGTATACCACGCATGCTTCGTGCTCTTTCCCGCCTGCTGACTTGGCTGTTGCGATCACCTTCCGCGTAATGACTGGGGAATTGGCTTTTGTGACTTTGAACTCTTCGAGTTCGCAGGGAATGATTTGCTCGATCTGGTACTTCAGACGGAGCGCGACTTTTGTGACGGCTTCTGGGGGCATGGCGGAGGGGATGACTTCGTTTCGATTGGTGGGGAGGACTGCATAAACCATTAGCCATTGAGCACCGACATTGCTTGGAAAAGAGGCATATACTTACGGCGGCGCATCTCCTCTCGTAGACCGCGGCGGTCTTGGCTGTTCAAGCCAAAGAGCTTGTTCCACTGCACCATCTCACCTGTTTGGCTGGAGAGTCAATTGAGCAAGTCGGCAGGTATAGCAGAGATATTGAGATGACCAGGCTCTCTGGAGGAATGAAAAGAGCTATGTGACAACAGATGAGACCTCAACAGAGGTGCTCTGCTTATTGAAAGCCTCTTCATCTGGAGTTGCGTCCGTCGCCTTGGCTCGGTCTTGGCTTGCGATCGCCGGATAGCCAGAGTGAAAACTTGACTGCAGCCCTATTCGAATTTGACATGCCCAAAGTTGTGCAAACAGTCATACCACTTCCCAAATTCTTTAACCTCGATGCGCAGCACCTCAACAGCTTGAAGAACCATCTTACGCGACCCAGAAAATACTGGCGACAGATGATACAGCGTAGCCAAGCCAACATTTTCCAGCCCGAACAATCTTGAAACCGCAAATCAAAAACGCAAGCTCACAGTAGAACAGAGAAGATGTCTCTCACCAACTGCCGGTTCTACGAGAACCGATACCCCGACATCGATGAATTCGTTATGGTCAATGTATGATAGCATATATCTCTCCTCCCCACCCCTACCAGAGCCCTGCTAACTTCGCGCACAGGTTAAACAAGTAAGCCCTCCTTCGTTCTAAAACACCACACCATGACTCACAAGTCCATAGATCGCAGAAATGGGCGCCTACGTCAAACTCCTCGAATACGACAACATCGACGGCATGATACTACTCTCCGAGCTCTCCCGACGGCGTATCAGGAGTATACAAAAGCTGATCCGGGTGGGGCGAAACGAGGTAGTCGTCGTACTACGAGTGGACAAAGAGAAGGGCTACATCGATCTGTCCAAGCGAAGAGTGTCACCGGAAGATATTGTCAAGTGCGAGGAGAGGTTCAACAAGGGAAAAATGGTCGCAAGTATCATGCGCCATGTAGCTGAGAAGACCAAGACGCCGATGGAGACGCTGTATCAGGATATTGGATGGCCGTTGAATAAGAAATATGGACATGCGGTTGATGCGTTCAAGCTTTCGATAACGTGAGCCAATATTGCCCTACTTCTAAACCGTACTTTCTATCTATTCCCGTCTGCTCCTGTGCACTTTTGAGATATGCTAAGTTATTTTACTTTAGCAACCCAGACGTCTGGGCCGAAGTTACCTTCCCCTCAGACGTGGTAAAAACTGAACTTCAATCCTACATATCCAAGCGCCTAACACCTCAACCCACAAAAGTCCGCGCCGACGTCGAAGTGACCTGTTTCGGCTACGAAGGCATCGACGCAGTGAAGAACGCGCTGCGGGCCGCCGAAGCCCAAAATACCGCCACTCATACACCCTCGAAAACAGCTGACGGCCTCGACATACCCCGCCCCAACGAAGCTACTGTCAAGGTGAAGTTGGTGAGCCCGCCGTTGTATGTGCTCACGAGTCAGTGTCTCGAGAAGAGCACGGGGATCGCTTGTCTGGAGAGGGCGATTAAAGAGATTGAAGGGAATATCAGGGCGAATGGAGGTGGATGTGTTACGAGGATGGCGCCAAAGGCGGTGACGGAGAACGATGATGCGGAGTTGCAAGCGCTGATGGAGAAGAGGGAGAGGGAGAACGCGGAGGTCAGTGGAGATGAGAGTATTAGCGAAAGCGACGAGGGGGTTGTTGCTGAGACGATTTGATGAAACCATGGCTATGGGGTTGGTGGTGTTGAGGTGGGCCTGCATGCAGGTATGAAAAGTCAAGATCCATCAGGATGAGACGTGTGCTTTTCATGAGTAAAATGCTAAGTTGCCTTTCAACATGCCGAGAGTGGAAAGTGCCGGTGATTCCTGTGAGTGGAGTCTTTCTCGGATCCAGTCGTACCTAGTCCTCCATAGAAGAGCCTTCCTCCATGCTCATCTGAATCAGCCGGAAGGTCTGATCTTTGGTGCCGTGAAAGGCCCAGTCCTCTCTCTCATTTGAGCCAGGCACCTCGAGCAATTCGCATGCAGACCCAATGCGTGTACAATTCACACATTCGTAAACGTTCCTAGGTCGTTTGAATCTTCGCACCGAAACGCAGCTTCGACTGATCGGGACCTCCGATTATGGACACACTACTCGCACGATTGCATAAGCTCGTGCAGGATGACTGCCACGGGGGTGCAAAGGTGATTCATTACAAGGCGTCAAGAATTGGTAAGAAGCAACGCTTGGCCCGTCGCACATGATCGACCAAAGACTTTGTTCCACCACCGCTCCTTCTTATAGGATCGAAGTCTTTACATTCTGAAGAGGACATTTTGAAGGGAAGTCTACTTTTCGATGAGAGCTCAACTTACCCATGGCTAGTCCTCCTATTCCTATTCAAAGCAGTCCTAATACGCAATGCCAACTACCACCAAGGGTCCCATCACACACTACGCATGAACAGCCGAAGCATCACCCTTGCCAATCTCCACTTGCTCCTCCACTTCTCCCCAATCTCCCTCACCCAGTCCCTCGCCTCCTGCGAAACGTAAAAACGCCCCCTATTCATCTCCGCCAACACGAGCGCATCCGACACTCTAGCTTCCACGAACTTCCCCATTCCCATCTCCGAGAAGGCGACGCGGAGTTGGATGTTGAGACCGAAGTTCTCTGCCGCCTAGACATTCGGCATTTTCTTACCGCGGTAGGTTTCGTTCAGGAGAAGGATGTCGGGTTGGTCGGGGAGCGGCTGGTCTGTGAGAATGTGGATGGTTTGAAGCACTTGCATGAGGGCTGAGGCGCTTTCGTAGAAGTCGTCCCCTTGCTCTGAGGCTCGTAAGTGCGAGCGGGGTTGGGCGCTGAGGGTGGTTATGGTGTTGAGTGTTTCGTATGGGGATTCGGGAGAGGAGGCCAGCCGGGGGGCGATGGAGAAAGAGGGTGTCGACGGCGGCGGCGAAGAGAGCGAGGAGGATGAGGAGGACGGTGCTCTATCGGTGTTACAACAGCGGTATGGTAAGATGCGAAAGAAGGGGACATACTCTGCCGCTGGGCTCAGAGGGTTCGAAGCTGTTCTATTTGACGGGGACGACATCTTGCTGCATAGGTATCAACAAACGAATTTTAGGGAAGAATTCTATCCTCGCCGTAGTTACACAGGGGCACGTTCTTGATCAGTCTAACGTTAGTGTTGTTGGGTTAAAAGTCACCAAAAGAAGCAGCAGCAGACCTTACACCCGATCGATGAGTAATTGCTCACAAGGCATAGCGACAGCGCGATCTAAGCGACAGGAGACTGTGGGTATTGGGTGTGATCGGCTCCGCCAGCACAAATGCATTTGTCTGACCAAGTGCACGATTCAGTCACAGGCGGTAGTCTATTCATACGTCCCATTACCCAAGAACCACATGGAGTTTGGAATTTGCCCCCAATAGTTGTGCTCCTTTGGACAGAGATTCGGCTGCCAAATCAGATTGCACTTGTCAAAATCAATCTGGTGGAATCCAGGGGGGAGAAGGAACAGTCCTTTCACAATATTCGTCTTGATTATCTGACAACCATATCTTTATCTTCACCAGGCAGAGGTAAGTCGACATTGAAGAAGCAGTTGGCCAAAAAGAAATTGCCGGTTGTGGGTCAATCTCGACAAGATCAAGGGATTCCTAGGCGTCCAAAAGCGTTTGAGAACAACGAGGGATTATAACTCGGCGGCGGCGAGGTGAGGAGCATCGTCCAAACCTCTGCCCAGCACTAAGTCGACACAGTACTTTTTTCGACCTTCGATATTCTCATTGTCAAAAAAAGAAAGGCCAATCGGCCGGCAAGCGCTTGCGCAAAACGTGCACGGTGTTGGTTGGGGACAGCTTGCATCTCGTAGACAAGGGAACAACTTTAGTACTTTGGCATTGGAAGAACTCCTACAAAAGGCCCGTTCATAAGTTTTCGTGGTTTTACTCTTCAAGCCATCTTGAGTACTCATCAACTCCGCCAAGTCTTTTGATCACCAGCCCGAGCCTGACGCTGTGCCAAAAAAGAGATCGTCGGGCAACTTCAAACCAATAGCGGGAATGAGGTCTACCGTGAACACTTGACAGCATCGAAAACGGCCCATTCAAGCCAATCTCCAAAAGAGACACCCTCCCTCTGGTACTAGTACGTGGCCAAAAAGTGCACACCCACCATCCAACTAAACAATCTTCTCCCCACCAATCTTCAATCAAATGCGGCATCAGAGACTCATAGATCCTAGTCGCAAATTTCGTCCCTCTCGAACGCTCTCCCCTCCTCTTCAACATCATACAACTCCATCCTCGAGCGTAACCTGTCGACTTCACGATAGGGTCCACATCTCCCGTCCACCCACCAGAGAATCCCGTGGCCGGAACCAAGCCCGTGAAGACAGCAAAAGTCCGCCGACGCGAAGTTACACAAATATGTCCTTCCAGACAACCCTTCCTTCCAGCCTCGTCGCGCACCAAGTACGCCCTCCAGTGTCTCAACTCCGACACACAAACCCAAGCTGCGCATAGCCTTGAGCGAGCTGTCACGGCGGTCCTTTAGGAGTGCAACGATGGGATTGCCGTAGAACACGGATGCCGCGTCCTTTCGGGTCTGCGGGTTCAGGGTCAGCGTGGCGGCAGAGGGTATTGGTGCTTGGAGTTTTCTGTTCCAGCTCTGGAGATGGTACGGAGGCTTGACGTTTTTGCGGTTGTTATCGAGCAGGGACAATTTGACGGATTTACAACGGTACGTCCGGGGAACCGGGAAGTTATGTGAAAATTTTGGGTTCGGGATGGAAAAGTTTGTTGCATCCAAATGCCTAGTCTGGATTTCCAATTGAGGTACATCTGCATAATTAATGTCTCCTATCATAAGTCCCATAACTCGTTAATCATGCTCTAAAGCTCCACGACCTCAACATCTCACTCTCGATTTCAATGGCCTATGGGGACAGACATCTCGCTGCTCTTCGACCTTTCCGCGATGATGTCCTTGCGATCCTTCCTCAATTGTCGGGCGTAGCTGACACCGAAACCATGCTGGAAGACCTCTCCTATTTCCTCAAGCGTCAAGCCTGATACTTCAGGGTAGAAGAAGTAGATCAAAACCCAGCCGATGCCGCAGATGGCGGCATAGAAGCCAAACGCGCCGGATGGGGTCATGCTCTTCATCATGGTGAGGAAGGTCGACGAGACGATGATGTTGGAACCCCAGCAGGAACTGTTATGCGCGTCAGCTGCGAGTGTCTCGAGAAGTCGGCGAGGCTGAAGTTACTAACCAAGTCAGGAACATTGTGCCCATCGCACGCACTTCCATGGGAAAGAAATCGGTCGACATCCACGCTGTGTTACCTACTGAGGCCCCATAGAAGAAGACGAACCAAATAATGAAGATGAGCACGACGATTGCTGGCGCCGAGACAGTAGTCGCTTCGAGAACGAGAGTGTGAGTGTTGACCGGAATGAAGTGGAAGGCTACGGCGACAGCGAGCAGCCCAGCAGACATTCCCCAAACAGTGCAGATCAGAACCCGACGACGACCAACAGGGTCCACAGTCATCATGTTGACCCAAGTCATGATAAAGTTGACACCAGCAACGACCAAGCCGACAGCCACAGGGTTGGAGAAACCGACCAAGGCAAAGAGGGTTGAAGAGTAGTACATGAGTGTATTGAAACCGGACATCTGGGAAATCACCATCAGGCCACAAGCGCAGACGAGAGCACGGAAATTCGCTGGATTGGTATGAAGTTTCTTGACCTTGGACCACCGAGTCTCGTTCTCGTTGAGTGCCTTGGACTCCTCAGTGGCCGCAGCGATGAGAGCAACCTTGGCGTGGACTTGTTCAGGCGAAGCTTGCTTGTAGATCCGTTGGATGACCCTGGTTGCCTCCTCGATCTTTCCGTGGTAGATCAATTGCCGTGGGGACTCTGGGCAAAAGGGCAAGATACACGCGAGGATGATGGCAGGGACTGCACCAAGACCGACCATATATCGCCAGCCGTGGGTGACATGAGCAAAGGCCGCGCCAATCCCGTACGAAACAACTTGGCCACCAGTAATGCTCATATTGTTTAGCCCGATCATGCGGCCGCGTACTTTCGTTGGAGCAATTTCGGCAATGTACAAGGGAACCACCATGGCGGCAGATCCCACGCCAAAGCCCACAACGAGACGTCCAACGGCCATTTGAGCAATGGTGTAGGAAGCGGCTTGGAGGATAGCACCGATGGTGAAGAGACAGCACCTGAATAGATCAGTACCAAAACGAACCTAATCGCTGCACAGGTTCATGCTTACCCAGCATAGATCGCAACCTTTCTACCGTATCTGTCGGCAGTCAAGCCAGCAATGATGGCTCCAATGAAAGCACCACCCGAGCAAAGCGAAGTGATCAGTTCCTTTTCGTTCGCAGAAGCTGTGTGGTGATTGAGGTCTGTACCGAGATAGACAAGGACTGCCGAAATGATACCGGTGTCGTACCCGAATAGGGAGCCAGCAATGGACGCCGCACCTGCGACAAGCCAGACGAATGGACCAGTGTTTACATTCTCGATTGAGTCATTTCCATCTTGATCAGACACCTCGACGTGCGTAGTATCGGGAAAGACCATGATATTGTCAACTTTGTCACAGCTGGCCATGGTGAAGGTGTTGTGATGTTGGGTGGAAGGTTGTTGGATCATTGAGAAGAAGAACGGCTGTGAAGTCTACTAAAGTATGTAAAATACTAGCCGCCAGCCCTACAAGGAAGGCCTGTGCTCTGTCGAAGCTTGCACGTGCAATGCTTTCTCTTTGGGGCAAGTTGCGGGGGAGGTCAGTGAGCGTGTCAGTAGGTCAAAGCTCGAGATCGGCGTGGCGGAGAAGTATGGATGCCGGACGTGTTTAGGCTAGTCCCAACAGTGTTATTAGTTCCTATAATTGTTGATCGCTGATGGGCTATGGAGGGGGGAGAAGATGTATGCTTTTGGCCCCATCGTGGAACAGATGTCAGTGGTAGCACACAGCGTCATAGTCCAATCCCCACCCGTCACCGTATTGCATATCAGCGGGCTAGGTTCGATCAGATAGCAGAAACGCCCAATTAGTACAGAAAGCACGCATTAGCGACGGGGTCTTCGGCTGCCGTGTAGACCACCGCTGCGGGGAGTTTCCGGAGATCTGGGGTAGACGCTTCGGCCGCAAGATGCTTGATGCCTAGTCCCGGAGTCTGCCAATCAGGTCACGGCCGCTATATTTCTTCCGGTCACAGGACACCAACCCTCCGCGAGTGAGGGGAAAAGTTCCCTCACGTGTTTCAACGGAAAGCCCGTGGCCTCATGTCATCGTCAGGCGACGGCCATGGCTTCAACAGGCAGTATCTCTTCTGATCGCCTTTCCGACATTGGGATTGGCAATTGTCGACGATGTGTTGCGGCACCACGCGGCAGATCAAGGTTGCTGTTATTATAGGAGTCTCGAAAGACTGCTTAGATCGTTCTTCTTCGGAAATGCTCGAAGGGTCTGGGACTTTCGGGAACGGTTTCCGGACTCGTGGATTGAGGCTCATATGCCAGAAACTTCAAGCCGGAGCCGCAGGAGCGCCGAGGCTCTCTTTGATGCCGGATCGTCGAGGATGACAATGCGAAGCGTCAGCCCACAGGGATGGTCTAAGAGCAGAATAGGCTTCATCAGTCCCCAATGAGAAGCCTGACTTCTTCCAGCGCGGTCGCAAGGGATCAACAATTCCTTTCCCCCTACTGAACACTCAAAGTTCTGATTCGATCCCCAGATCAGGAGTTTCTCTGCCCCGGCTGAACCCCCGAACGCCATATTCCATACCTGTATCAGGGTTCTCTTCCAGCGGACGATTATCTCGACTCCAGAGTCGACCTCCAAAATAGGACTTTCCCTTCAGCGTCTGAAATCCAGACTCGGTCCACGGTGAACTCTGGAACATCCGACCGAGTCCTGAGCTCTGGCATTGTTATCGCTTCGATTACGATACCCTTGTTGAACATAGCATCCAATCAATTTCCGTCACATTGTAAAAACCGCTTGTGCAGATCGTGCCCGCGGACCCGGAAAAGGATGGTATCCCTACCAAGGTCCGACCTTGGCATCAGCCAGCGCCTCAGGATTGAAAGGCTTTTTCGAAAGGGAGGACTCCTGTGAAGTTGAAATTCGTCATGGGTGAAAACATTCAGCATGAATACCCCATTGAAATCCTTCGACACATCATTATGATAGCATTACCTCTCAAGACTTGGAGCGAAACCTAACGCATCATCGGGAAGTTTTTAGATCAAAAAAGGGTCAGGAGGTTGTTGGAGTGGCAATGGGGTGTGCATGATGAATGTTAGACAAAACACACACACACACACTCTCTCTCTCAAAGTATGTTTTCAAACATATTGAATACAGATTGACATCAGGACGTGGCCCGGCCTGCAAATGATCCATTTGTCTATGCTGGCTATATATCCTCATATACACTTGCCCACACCTCAATTCTAGACCCTTCAATCCCTCCTGCCTTGTGTTCCTCTATGAACCGCCCTCAATATCAAAGCAACTCCGGTCGCGCTTGGGCATAATCGGAGACTTCGATAGGATCGCGGGTCGGTCCTCCGAGTCAAATGGTTCAGGAAGCAGAGTTACGAACTCAGCCAGCATTACGCGTATGCCCTTTGAGTACCACGGACCTCCCGATTGCTAGGTATCATACATCAGGGCGTTACAGGACTCCGGGCCCTTCTCTCCCGAAAGCGCCTGAAAGATCGCACCGTCTATCAAAAGCGTAAATTTGCCTATGACGTTTAAGACCCTCGCATGGACGTGGTTCCACGTATAGAAGGCGGCCTCCGAGTAGTCTGCTGGGGTGAAGAAGTCTCGAAAGTTGTAGCTGTAGCCTAGCTCGGCTCTATCGAAGTCGTTGGTGCTCATCATCGTCCAGTTGAGCACTTCCTCCAACTGCACTAGCTCGAGCGCGTCCATTGACATGATCATCTTGTAGGGCGTTGATCGAGGTACTAACGTAGCTAATGTCCAGATTCGGTGGTATGCCTTGATGAAGTCACGTCGTGTAGTGGGAGTGATGGCGGCCTCTGCTGAGGATTGGCCGGAGACGAATTTTACAAAAATTGACAGGGCTTCGTCCGCGTTGCTTACCCTGTCTATGATGGCCCGGGTTCTTGCAATGGCAGTGTCGCGCTTGTCGCCGCGAAGAATGGTCTCTCTGACTTCAATGGAGGCGGAGAGATATTCGTAGACTTGATGGGTACATTCGATGCTTTGTTGAATGATGGCGTAGGAAACCTGGTCTATGTCTTGTTGCCAAACCGCTTGGAACTTGTGAGATGTTTTGCTGAGGTTTTTCGCGGAGGGAAAGTCTTCGATAGAACGAAAGACCTGGCTGATGAGTTCGGGGGCAAGGTCGGTGGTTGAGGCTGTAGGCACTGTGTGTGTTGGAAATCCTGGGTAGTGTCAACCTCGATCTTCGTCAGTGATTAATTAAAGGTCTCTAGAGGAACTGGTCACTAAGCGAAATCGGAGCTGTGCTTGAGATGCAATCGGTGCGAGTATACAATTTGGGTAGATGTTGCTATGTTGAGGGGCCGAAATCTTTGAAATGGAAAGAGACAAGTTTCTGTCATGAGAGATAGAAAAGTAAGTCTGTCACACTTATGAGCCCCGGCATTGACAGTGCTGAAATGGTGTTGAACTTTGTTGCGTGGAGAAATCAACAGCTACCTAGATCTTCTCCTGAAGTGACATGAGGAGTATTCGCACGGAACCTGAGGCATGGCTTAGCCTCAAGCTGACGTTTAGAATCTTGTTCGATCGACCAGATTGTGACGTTAAGAATGTTCAAGCGCGGTCTGAGATTTGAAGCCTTGAGAATAAGTTTGAACGTATTATTTGCTGTAACATTCCCGCCAAGATTCAAACCCCTTTTATTGCCCTAGATTAGCAACCTGATGCAGGTTACCGAGGCAAATGAAGCAATCAATCAAGGTACTACATCAAAGCTAGAGTTGTTCTATTTAAATATCTCAAGAACGGTTTGGCCAGGGGAAAATCAGTAAGTCTACACGAGCCAGCACCAGAATGTGGGCTGCAGATCTGTATGGCGGGATCGTGCTTCGTCTTAGTCCTTGGGTTCCTTGACCGATATCCGCCTGCGGAGGGAAAGAGATTCTCAGAGCGCTATCTATCTAGTCGCATCTATTTATCAGTTCACTAGTCAATAAATGGGTCTGGACAATCTGTTAATAGATCAGTAGACTCAGTGTTGCTAAGCTCCAATTCAGATCAAACATGGAAGCAGAAACGGCGATGCGTCAATATATCATATATTTTCAGAGATTTCTGAGTCCAGCTCGTGAAGATGGTGAAGGGGTGCGGAGCGAATCAAAGTGATGCCACGACTGACAAGAGGGGAAGCTGGAAACACGCCGCAAATCCTGGCCGAAAAGGTTATGAGGTATTTATGCAAGTGGACTCATCCGTCTTGCTTCTGGCGGGGTTTGCGATTCCAGCTCTCTCGCGTGTTGCTAGAGCGACCTCATCATAGGGCAATACATGGAGCCTGTGTTCTTTGAGTGTCGCAAGAGTACCCGTCTTACAACATATCCCACCCCGAAACCCCCAGCGATGCGTACGCAACTCGCCAATTTATTACAGGGGTGTCTTGTCCGGAAACGACATATCTCGAGTCCATCAGGGTAGCCGATTCGGCGACTTGCATTTACAGGATTCAATCTAGCCAGAAATGTGTGTCGGCAGCGTACGCTTGGTACGTTTCAGCGTCTCCCCAGTTCCTCAACGGTCGCATCAGCGAGCTTCCGCAATGTCTTGAAGTTTCATTTCTTGAGACCATCTGCAAAAAAGCTCTTTTCCGTTAGCTCAGCCTGCATATCGTCAAGCCGTGGATCGTGCAAGAAGCTGTGTCCTGTGCAAACATAAGGATCATGTATGGAAAACTCGATTTCTGCTGGAGGTGCTTCCGTCGGCTTTTGGACTCGTGAAAGGACACGACACTCCATAAGATGTTTGAGTGGAACCGGTACTTCCAGAAAAGACGACAAAAGCTTCGAGAGCACTTTAAATATAAATGATATGCCAATAACACCCCGGGAGTTGATGTCGTTGCTCTGGATCCTGCGTGGGTCACGATCTCTGACTTTCCTATAAGGCTGTAGACAAATTATATGGCGTGCTCGCTCTCGCTAAAGATGTAGAAGAGTATGAAGTACCAGACTACAACAAGGCTGTGCGAGACGTATACAGTTGTTTCGCAGTCACGACTCTATCTAAAGGGCCAGGCTAGATGAATGAGCTTCTTGCCGAAGCTGGACTACGAAATCAGGGGCCCGAACTGTATTCTGAAGTTCTTTCGTGGGCGCCAGACTGGACTCGTCCTCCGAAGATGATTTTCGCCGAATCATTCTATGGTGTTATTTGACGATGGACTTGCCTTGCCGGAGGCAGAGGGAGAGAAAACGTCTTTGTCCTTTCAAGTCGATGTGCAGCACTAGGATGACACCCCATAACTTTCGGTGAAGGATCAATTCCTGGATACCATTACCGATCTGGGACCCATCGGAGACAGCACTGAGGAGGCTTGCCTTCTAGAGTGGGTTACGGCTTCGGAGAGAATGCTCCCAACATATTTGGAGTTGGGCAAGCAGATGCCAAGACTATCAGTCATTACCATGTGGTCCGTGCATATGACACGCCTGAAACAAAGTGCTATTGACTAGGTGGCAATTTGCCTTCGCCGATCCACAGAACCTATCAACTTCGAACAAATGAGTCGGATCTAGAGCGTCGCTGACCGCA
Organism: Letharia lupina; assembly: GCF_014066315.1. Taxonomy (NCBI): domain Eukaryota; kingdom Fungi; phylum Ascomycota; class Lecanoromycetes; order Lecanorales; family Parmeliaceae; genus Letharia; species Letharia lupina. The sequence continues at coordinate 221,809 of NW_023502985.1, forward strand.
CGCGGCGGTTGATGTGCAGAACTTTCCTTGATTCGCTCTCGTGGGCAAGACATCGGAAGGGTAGAGATCCAATAAGACAGTGTAACACTTCTGACGAGAGGGGCGGTGAAGCTTCCAGAGTTTCAGGTACTGTCGTGTTAAGGCAAAGTATTGTTAACACTTCTGGACAGGAGTAACATATACCCTCTCCCTTTTTCTCTTTCTCTTCTCTTGGTGTTTTTTCTTCTCAAAGCAATTAGCTTCATCAAGGTTAAAGAGACCCTCCTTAATCCTTAACTAGCATACGCATCTTAACAACTCTCTCCATCTTCATCAAAGCTAGACTGCAACTGGTGGGTAGATTCGCACCTTGCTTCAAGACGGGTTACGAATAATCTTAACGATATTCAGATCTTAAAGTCATGTCTCAGCACGATCTCAGCAGCGGCGAGGCCTTCAACGAGACAGCCGTGTCTCAACAAAACACGAGCAACACCGAGGCCTTTCACGAGTTCGGTAAGTCATAGGCAAAGGTGTCTTGAAGTCCCTAGATGCTGAATCTTGAAATCCAGACCAAGATATCCAAGACTCGCACAATGACACCACCAGTCTCCCAACGCCTATCTCATCCAGTTGGGAATGGTCCTGGAGGTGCCATTGTTGCAGTACCATAAACAGATCATACCACAGCTATTGCCGAGAGGCCGGTTGCCAACACGTAAGATGCACTTGGTGTATAATGTTTGAAGCGTAATGTCCCATAGGAACGGTCTTGTGATGTTTCATGTTCCCTGGCATTACGGACTTCGAGGAGTTGCGAGGAAGGCACTGGATGGTAGATCTGCTCGGATTCAATTGCAGTTGCTTTGCTGAGTCGACCCCTTGAGAGGGTTTGGAAACCCATGCCACTGCTTGAGCCGGTGCTTGGGAAGTCATGCTTTGCTTAAAAAGTCATTCTTTGCTCAGAAGCTCAGGCCTTTGTTAATAAACTCATGCTTTGCTCAGACATTCATGCCTTTGCGTACAAAATCTTGCATAACGTATGCCAATCTTTACCTCAGTTCAAGCTATCGCCGGGCGCAATCATCGACGCTCAAATAAACTCCACGGCATTCAGTTCTCAAGGCTAACATCTCTCTTTCACAATATCTGGTTTTGAGGGTAAAATACTAACTCAGAATGAAAAGTTTCGTTAACAAAAACTCTACTACATACTCTTGCCGTTCTACGGTGCATGGAAGCCGCTGCCGCAATACCAGGCGAACGAAGTCGATCTCAACCAAGACGTAGTCAATTGGCAGTCAAAATGGCCTGCTCCCCCCAAGTTATAAAGCTTCTGCTTGTGTAGCAAGAAGTAACAGGCTGCAAGGCCTTTGGACGCTAGGCTCAATCGGCATATGCGGGCTGGAAGTTTGACAACCTGTGGGGGTATTCATTAAAGGCTCAAGAAGATCGAGCCTGCGAGTCGACAATTCGATCAAGTCTTCGCTTCTCCGGCTCCATGTGGAGCTCCATCTCCTTCCTGGCGAGCTCTTTCTTCTCGGCCATCGTCATATGCGCTAGCAAAGGCTTTTCTGACACCCTGTTCAGATTATCGTAGATCGCCCTGATGATGGCGTCGGTACCCTCGAACGCCAGTCTACGGACATCTGCCATGACGTTGACCTTCACTGTGCACTGCTTGGTCTGTGAGTCTGTCATGGGAAGTCCGAGCTGGTCGCCTGCGATCTGTCAATCGCGAGTACACAGCCGGAAGATGTTGTCACGGTACTGAGATCGTGATTTGATCACATTCCAGCCCGTCGATCCGCTCGCTAAGTGCACGTTGCGCTGCACATCGAAGTCTGGGATTGATGATCTCGTACGTTGCAGGGTTTGCCTTGGCGTGGATGCCAGCCTCGTGGGTGAAGGCTATGGTGTTCTCGCTTTGCAGTTACTCGATGCAAGACAGTAACGTCAAAAACCTACCACAGGAGCTCTTGCCAGGATTATTGAAGGGAACGTTGACTTCAATCGCAGAAGTTACCAGATCCCTAACACGCTTGAGCTTAGTCAGATCGTACTCGCGGTCTATGGTAAGCATGCGAGCGCCCGCTTCAAGGGCAGAGAAGGCGTTGGCAATTGCGCAATCTGTATAATTGTGAAAGTCGCATTCAATTTCACACTGCACCGCTCCACGCAGAGATCTCCTGCTAGTCATCAGCATGGTGTTGGTCACAGCGGGCAGAGATACCCACACTAGATCACAAACCTCACGCGCTGTAGCAACGCCTACTGTCTGCTGTTCCGACGTGGTTGCAAAGGCTAACGAAAATGATACTCCTTGTTGACCCAGACTTACGCTCGTGACGCCGACCTTATCAACAAGGGAATGGATGCTTAAGACGTCGGCAAGGTTGTTACGGAAGCTGTCCTCGGTACTGGAACGGATCTCCAAGCCCTTATTCTTCACAGATCAATTGAAGCATTAAGACATGTTCATGTCTAGGGGTGAGAATCTTAATCGATGACCTCAATGGCTGTTTTGGCGGTATACGCAATATCCTTTCCATGCGAATGCTCCATGAGGTACTATGATGTCCACATCCGAATGGCATAAGCAATCGAGTATCGATGATCAGCCTTTCCTTACAGCAAAAGACTTACAACTACATCCACTCGGTCCACACCTCTTTCCACAGCAATACGGGCATTGTGCATGCCCGCAATCCTAAATTGGCAATGATCTCGCAGTCTCTTCGCGACTGCTCCGAGCTCACGGGACTGGTGAGCTCAAGGCACTCTACCCAAAAGTCATCCAAAGCACGCCTTTCCAAGGTTAGCTGCTTGCAAGGGAAAAAGGAGCGACAAAGAAAAGGGTGATCAGAGTCACGTACGCGATCTTGACCTTGTTGTCTGTCTCCAAAAAGGCGTGCGAATTGCTCTCCCTCTGGTAGCGTAGACTCTATGATTCTAAAACTGGGGACATTTGACAAGTAATCGCTCACCGATCGTCAGGCCGATCGTGCTTGGTGAGGATGGGGACTGAGAGCTGGCTGTCGAGACGAGGACGAATCTGGTGGCGACATGGCAAAACCAAACTGCGTCGTCGAATAGATAGCGGTAGCGTAGGTGAAGCCAGGACCTTTCGGTTCTCGATATTGTGAGAATGTGAGGATATCGTCGAGCTGTTATCTTATGTGCAGCATGCAGAGTCATTTGAAGCCAACTCATCCGACATCGGATCTGCCTAAAGCGGCCACTCACAGGGGGCAGATTCTTGTCCGGGTGGCCCTGCATTGCCAAGCGCCCAGGTCAAACCGCGACGACATCCTCTCCCAACGTCATGCGGGGAAAGAGCATTCCCAAAACTTCTCCAGCAAGAAAGATGGTGCCCTCAAGGCTGCAATTATGCCCTCCACGAATCCTACTTATAACATCGCCTCCATCCCCGGCGACGGCATTGGTCCCGAAGTCATCAGTGCTGCCATCACGGTCCTCCAAAAGCTCGCCTCCACCCTAGGAACCTTCGCGTTCCGGTTCGATCATTTACCCTGGAGCAGTGAACAATACAAAGCGCATGGCCGCTACATTCCGGACGGTGGGTTGGAAGAGCTAAGGAAGTACGATGCCATCTTGTTCGGCTCTGTAGGAGATCCTGGTTCGGCCTTCCTCAACCTGCATCTCAGTCCAAGCCAATGTTGAACTTTTCTACGTGCAGATGTACCAGATCACATCTCGCTCACCGGCCTCCGCCTAACCGTTATTCGTCACCTTCACCACTACGCCAACCTCCGACCCACCCGCCTCCTGCGCGGTTGCTCCTCTCCTCTCGCTGCACTCTCCGCCAACCCTTCCCTTCTAGATTGGGTCATAGTCCGCGAAAATAGCGAGGGAGAGTATTCAGGTCAAGGCGGACGCACACACGTGGGTACACCATGGGAAGTAGCTACCGAAGTAGCGATCTTCACCCGACATGGCGTGGAGAGGATAATGAGGTTTGCTTTTGAGACGGCGCGGGAGCGGGGAAGGAAGAAGGGAAAGCGGGGTAAACTGTGTGTGGTGACCAAGTCGAATGCTCAAATCCATGGTCTCGTTCTTTGGGATGAAGTCGCCGCTGTGGTTTCCAAAGACTTCCCAGATGTGGAATGGGAGAAAATGCTCGTCGATGCCATGACCGTCCGTATGACTCTACATCCGGAGACCTTGGATACAATGGTCGCCACGAATCTTCATGCAGACATCCTGAGCGATCTGGCGGCTGCTCTAGCCGGTAGTATCGGCATAGCGCCAACGAGCAATCTCGATCCCACAAGAGCGAATCCAAGTATGTTTGAGCCTATCCACGGGAGTGCGTTCGAAATAGTTGGCAAGGGTGTTGCGAATCCAATTGGAGCGATTTGGACCGCGGCCGAAATGTTGAGATGGTTGGGGGAAGAGGAAGCTGCTGATGTGTTGATGAAGAGTATGGAGAACGTAATCGAGAAAGGGTGTAGGACAGTGGATCTTGGGGGCGATGCGAGGACCGAGGACGTTACAAGCGAAATCTGTAGGGATATTGAAAGTGGCCTAGGCCAGGATGTGAAGTTCTCTGAATGAAAGACGGTATCAATACATACTCCGCGAAGCCTGCTTATGTCTTTTGCATTTCATTGAGCCTCTATGCTCCTGCCAAGCGTACTGGTCCCTAGCAAAATTGTGATAGATATACACCGCTAGTCCAAGACTAGCTACCCGGAGATCGGACGTCGGCATCAGATTGCTCCGACCTCTCCAGATCTCTCGAGCTTCTGAGAACACTTTTCATCCGTCATGCTGAAGCATTCATCTTTTCATACAGGCTCCTTTCCTTGAGTTGAGTGCCTTATTAGCGTCGCCGAGATGTGAGTTCAGGCGCGTCTAGAATTCTAGACGACTAAAGTTAACCAGTCTCGCAGGCCGCCTCTCGTCAGGAACCCCCAGATACAGTCCGCCACACTCCTCAACCCTCTGCCACTATTCTTGCATCTATATGTCTGGCCATTTTTGGCAATATGGCCTGTCTTCTTCGCCTTCTATCTATCCGAGGAGCGATACAACACCTACATAAATGGGTCTGAATGGACATTTGTTTGGGCGGGCTCGATAGTCACACTGCAATCTTTGACCTGGCTTACGACTAAATGGAATGTCAACATTGACGCTCTGTTTACATCTATTAAAGCTAAGGCGGTGCGAGACGCCTCGCTGATCAAGGTCATTCCTGTTACAAATGCTGGATCGGCGGAGGTTTGCAAGTTACTCAGGGACAATGTCAGTAATGCAGCAAGCGTATGACATGAACTAGACTGATTGGGAATAGATTGGCGGAAAGCAGAACGTATCGTTCCTCTTCCAGAAGCGCCGGTTCCTCTACAATGCCGAAGAGAACAGCTTTGCGCCTATGTCATACGAGATAGATAAAGAGCCGAGACCAGCCATCAGGACGTTCCAAGAATCGCAAGGCCTCCTAACACGCGAAGAGTTCGATCGGGTCCAACAACATTATGGTGATAATACATTCGACATCCCAGTACCAACATTTACAGAGCTGTGGAAGGAGCACGCTGTGGCACCCTTCTTCATCTTCCAGATGTTCTGCGTGGGGCTCTGGCTGTTGGACGACTACTGGTACTACTCACTTTTTACATTGGTTATGCTGGTTGGATTTGAGAGCACCGTAGTTTGGCAGAGACAAAGAACGCTGAACGAGTTTCGCGGGATGAGCATACAACCGTACCCTCTCTGGGTCTACAGGCAGAACAAGTGGGAATTGGACTCAAGTGACAAGCTTCTTCCCGGAGATCTGGTTTCTGTGGATCGGACGAAAGAGGATAGCGGAGTCGCCTGTGACATGCTCTTGGTCGAAGGCACCGCAATTGTAAATGAAGCTATGCTGTCTGGGGAAAGTACGCCGCTGCTCAAAGATTCCGTTCAGCTTCGTCCTGGTGATGCGCCAATTGATCCGGAGGGCCTTGACAAGAATGCTTTCCTCTACGGCGGTACCAAGGTTTTGCAGGTCACTCATGGTAACGCCAGCGAAGATGCACCGGAGACCGTCCCTACCTTGGCTTCTGGAGTTGAGCCTCCACCAGACAAGGGAGCAATGGCTATCGTTGTGAAGACTGGTTTTGAGACGAGCCAGGGAAGCTTGGTCCGTACGATGATTTACTCAACCGAGCGAGTCTCAGCCAACAACGTGGAAGCTCTGTTGTTCATTCTGTTCTTGCTCATCTTTGCAATCGCCGCATCATGGTATGTCTGGGTTGAGGGTGTTGCCCAGGATCGGAAACGCTCGAAGCTGTTGCTCGACTGCGTCCTGATCATCACAAGCGTAGTCCCGCCAGAGCTTCCCATGGAGCTTAGTCTCGCAGTCAATACCAGTCTTGCAGCCCTAAGTAAATACGCCATTTTCTGTACCGAGCCATTCCGGATACCTTTCGCTGGAAGAGTCGACATTGCTTGCTTCGACAAGACCGGTACCTTGACTGGGGAAGACTTAGTTGTGGATGGCATCGCTGGGCTATCGCTGGGTGATAAGAACGCGAAGACCGAGAAAGACGGCGCTCACAGCAAGTTGACTTCTGTGCTCGAGGCTGGCCAGCAGACGACGCTTGTTCTTGCGACTGCTCATGCTTTGGTAAAGTTGGACGAGGGAGAAGTTGTTGGGGATCCAATGGAAAAGGCCACTCTGACCTCGCTTGGCTGGACACTTGGTCGCAATGATACTCTCCATGGCAGATCGACAGCAATTGGCAAGGGAAACACAAGCGGCGGCGAACTTGTACAAATTAAGCGACGCTTCCAATTCTCCTCGTCATTGAAACGGCAAAGCTCTGTGGCAACTGTACTCACCACAGACCGAGCAACCGGTAGGAAAGTTCGGGGTACATTTGTTGGCGTGAAGGGAGCGCCAGAGACAATTCGTACAATGCTTACCACGATACCACCAAATTATGAGGAGACGTTTAAGTTCTTCACAAGGAATGGAGGACGAGTACTAGCCCTAGGGTATCGATATCTCTCCGCAGACGCGGAGCTCGGCCAGAAAAAGATCAACGACTTGAAGCGGGAGGAAGTAGAAGCAGATCTGACTTTTGCTGGCTTCCTAGTACTCCAGTGCCCTCTTAAAGAAGACGCGATGCGGGCTGTTCGAATGCTCAACGAGAGCAGTCATCGTTGCGTCATGATCACTGGCGATAACCCTCTGACCGCGGTGCATGTCGCTCGCCAAGTTGAGATTATCGATCGGGACGTCCTCATCCTTGATGCTCCCGAGCACGATGATAGCGGTAAGAAGCTTGTGTGGCGAAGCGTTGACGATAAGATCAATATCCCTGTCGACCCTAGCAAACCTTTGGATGAGAAGATCGTGAACAAGAAAGATCTTTGCGTTACTGGTTATGCTTTGTCAAAGTACAAGAACGAGGCCGCTCTTCCTCAATTGCTCCGGCACACATGGGTCTACGCTCGAGTCTCGCCGAAGCAAAAAGAAGATATTCTGCTTGGCCTGAAGGATGCTGGCTACACCACGCTTATGTGTGGTGATGGTACGAACGACGTGGGAGCTTTGAAGCAAGCTCACATAGGTGTAGCCCTCCTCAACGGCTCCCAGGACGACCTGAACCGAATAGCGGAGCATTACAGAACTACTAAGATGAAAGAGATCTATGAAAAGCAAGTCGGCATCATGAAGCGATTCAACCAGCCTCCACCACCTGTCCCGATACAAGTTGCCCATCTTTATCCTCCTGGGCCGATTAATCCTCATTACGAGAAAGCAATGCAACAACAAGCGGAGAGAAAAGGAGCTGCTGGAGGTGTGGCAGCCAACGCGCCTGCTGCAGAGAAGAAAGAAATCCCTGAAACCACCGCTCCACCCCCACAGGCAAATGGTAACCTCACACCTGAGCAAAAGAAGCAACAAAAAGCGGCACAGCAGGCAGCCGGTCTTGCTGACAAATTCACAGCTTCGATGATGGAGCAGGAGCTTGATGAGAGTGAGCCTCCTAGGATCAAGCTTGGTGATGCATCTGTGGCAGCTCCTTTTACGAGCAAGCTTGCAAACGTGATTGCCATTCCAAACATCATCCGACAAGGGCGCTGTACGTTGGTGGCAACAATACAGATGTACAAGATTCTGGCGCTCAATTGCTTGATCAGTGCTTACAGCTTGAGTGTATTGTACTTGGAAGGCATCAAGTTCGGAGACGGCCAGGTGACGATCAGCGGCATGCTCATGAGCGTCTGCTTTCTCTCTATCTCACGAGCCAAGGTATGATTCGAGTTTCCCACCACAAGAACGTCTACTAATGCGTCTCCCAGTCTGTCGAAGGCCTCTCCAAAGAACGTCCCCAACCCAACATCTTCAATCCATACATCATCGGCTCCGTTCTCGGCCAATTCGCCATCCACATTGTCACCCTCGTCTACCTCTCCAATTACGTTCAGAGTATCGAGCCCCGAGCCGAGAAGATCGACCTCGAAGGCGAATTCGAACCCTCCCTGCTCAACAGCGCCGTTTATCTGCTCCAACTCATCCAGCAAATCTCTACCTTCGCTATCAACTATCAAGGTCGCCCCTTCCGAGAAGGTATCAGCGAGAACCGCGGCATGTATTGGGGCCTTATCCTCGTGTCTGGTGTAGCTTTCTCTTGCTCGACGGAGTTCATCCCTGAGATCAACGAGAGGCTGAAACTCGTGCCCTTCAGCACGGAGTTCAAGTTCATCATGACCGGTCTTATGGTCGTTGACTTCGTGGGTTGTTACGTCATCGAAGTCGTGCTGAAGTATCTGTACAGTGATTTCCGACCGAAGGATATTGCAGTGAGGAGGGACGATCAATTGAGGGCGGAGGATTCGCGGAAGGCCAAGGAGGCTTATGAGAAAATAGAGGACGACAAGAAGATCGTGAGTAATGGGGTTGCATAGTTAGAATAGAACTTTGGGGTATTTTAGATCAATTTTTTGTGTATTTGGAAGGAACACAGCCCGTGTCTTGTCTGTCGAGTGAACATTTGATGCCACGTCTTGGCGCACTAAGGGACGCGCTTGGTGTTCGCCCTTTCCTTCATCACATATATCTCATCTAATTTGGCACCAACTCTGTGGCATCGACCGCAACTCACAGCCATGGCAGCGGCAAGCGGTCCGGCACAAGAGGAATACATCTGGAAGTGAGCAACACCATTTCGAAAAGAACAAGATCTTACTGACTTCGAGCAGCGATGACACGCCGTCCGGGTTCCTCAAGCTCTCTGCTGAAATTCGAAACAAGGTCTACTACCTGACGCTGGTGACGGGCTCTGTGACAGTCAAAGATGTGCATCCTGAAGAATGGCAGGCCGACAAGGAAGCCGGCCATGCTACTCGTTCCTCCTACAAGACCAAAGACCACGACGGTGACATGTGCTCCCATGCGAACGCCTACCCCCAGTCCAAGCGCTGCACCTTCAAGGGCGAGCAGTGGAAGAACGCTAAGGTCTCGTACACTCTACGGAGAGAGTCCTACCTGACGCCACCTACCATTGCCATGCTGGCACTCAATCACCAAATTCGAGCGGAAGCCATCCCAGTCTTCTACGGGGGGAATGAAATCCGCTTCAACAGTATGAGTGCAGTTCTTCCATTCGTACGAGATCGATCCGAGCTTTCTCTGCAGTCAATGCAATATTTCCATCTCGACATCGGAATCACTGCCTATAAATGCCAGGCAAGCCGACAAGAGGGCTGGGCTCGAATCTTCGCAGAATTTCCCAGATTGAGGCCCCTTAACCTCCAGAAGCTCACTATGCGCATCTACGACCCCGAATGCCGCTACGCCTGGAAGCTCAAGCTTGATACCAAGATGCAACGCTGGGTGCACGAAATGGCCAAGAGCATCACGAACTTGGACATGCTCGGGGTGACGTTCGACTTCAGCGTCCTGGGAGAGCTGACATCGGACGAAATGGTGAAGGAGTATAGTCCGACCCAGGAGTTGCTGTGGCAATTTCTGGCCCCAAAGATGCTGAAGAAAGTTGGAGATGAGCCCCATGATGCGCACTCGCTACTGAAGCGTCGTATCCGTGATGACTTGCATGAGGATTCTTATGAGGATGAGGTCGGTTTTTAAGCGGAGCGGGCCAAGTAACTTGATGTCATGTATCGCCGGCTTTGTGTGTTGAGATCAAGATTTGTAATGGCTGTTTTGAGCTTCCACGAGGAGGAAAATCGCAGAGGAAAGCTCAATGTGCTGTTCAATGTATGCTGAGCGGGTAAGAGCGAAAGTTGGTGGCACTTGCTTGGCTAGGAGATTGTACCATCGCTTGCCAAGTCAAAAATACTCAATGTAGAACTCGTTCCTGTTCACTTGCAATGACTACTTTGACACAGTACAATTTATTTTATACTGATGGTGCTACCTTTTACTAACAACATCTTCCCTATTTTGGAAGCACAAATGATGCAATAACGCATTCGTATGCCCCCTCTCCGCCTTGTTACAATCCAGTCTTTTCGACGACTATCAAACACCCATAGCCCGCACGCTCTTCGCACCCTATCCACCAAGCGACGGACCAACATGGCTCCACCAGTCCAACTATCCCAGATACCAACCCTTTCAGACCTCTACAAGAACGGAACGCTCCAACGCTCCACCCCCGACCCCACAGAGACTCCCCTCCCCACCCCATCAGCAACGCTGAACGCCAAAGTCTCTCTAATCCGCACCTCGATCACAAACCTCGCCACCACATGCATTGTCAATGCTGCAAACACATCTCTACTGGGCGGAGGCGGCGTCGTAAGTCTACCGACTGCCCCACGCCTCACTTTCCCACGCTCCATCCAACCAGCCCTTTGCCAAACTTAGCTGACAATTCCCTTCCCTCCAGGACGGCGCCATCCACTCCGCCGCCGGGCCCTCCCTCCTCAGCGAATGCCGCCTTCTGAACGGCTGCCCCACCGGCTCCGCCAAGATAACCTCCGCGCACGCCCTCCCCTCTTCCTACATCATCCACGCCGTGGGTCCCATATACCACCGGCATAGGAAAGCCGCCGACAAGCTACGGAGCTGCTATCGAACCAGTCTAGAACTAGCACTCGAAAAAGGGAAGGAAGAAGGGAAAAATGCGAGTATTGCGTTTAGCTGTTTGAGCACGGGGGTGTATGGGTATCCGAGTGGGGAGGCGGCGGAGGTGGCTGGGTGGGAAGTGAGGAGGTTTCTGGAAGAGTTGGAGGAGGATAGGGAGAAGAAGGGCGGGTTGGAGAGGGTTGTGTTTTGTATATTTGAGGCGAAGGACGAGAGGGCTTATGGGGAGTGGTTGCCGTACGTCATGTCCCATTCCACTGGAACGGAGTCCAGAGTTAGGGAGAACTCGAAGAACTCTGCTGATACGGGGAATTTGTAGCAAGATCTTCCCGCCCACACCAGAGGACCTCTCAGCCAAAGAAGAACCCGCAGAGTCGGAAAGCCTTCCAGCAAAGCCAGCAGCTGGGGAAGCTCCAGCAGTAAGCAAAGATACCAGCACCGGCGCACCCCAAGCAAAAAAGCTCAAAACCTCCACAGAAGATCTAGGCAAGGACGACTGGGAGGCTGTCGAGAAGCCAAACGAGGCGACCTCGGATGAAGCAGCGGATATGAGCGAGGAAGGCGAAAAGGTGGAGGCTGTAGAATTTGGTGGGAGTGACGGAGAGAAGGTTGGAAAGTCCATTGAGGAGCAGAAAGGGGAATCGAAAGCGGATGCTGTACAGTCGGAGAATATGCTGGCGAAGGATTGGTGAGAGTTTCTTGATAGAGACTACGAGTTTGTAGGTTTTATTGACAAGATGCATACGAAGTGCCTTTGCTTCTACGGTTCTGGTTACGGATATCATGAGACGAATTTTGAGACAGCATAATTAGCTGAAAGATGGACTCGAATAAGCATGGAGCATAAACTAGTTCTGGTCAAGCTCGATTGGATCAATCAGCAGCAGTTAAAAACGTGAGACAAAAGGAGCACACATGCGTGAGGGAGGTCTTTTAACGGGGTGAACGACAAGGTTCCACGATGGTTCAGAAACAGGGAATTCGCCATACTGGAAATCATGACCTACCCAGGGGAAAGGGGAGAAGTCAGTGAGTATCATCCCGACTCTCTTCCTCATCTGACGCAGCATCAGCCTGGCCAATTGGGCTTCGAGTGCCACCATTGCTGCCGCGTGCGGAAATGCTAGAGTCATAGCTAGGATATCGTTCCTTAGGTTGCTCGACGATATCGTTCACCTCGTCATATCTACCCCCACTCCGCTTAAGTTGGTCCAAGAGCCATTCCCCTACGCTGTCACCTTGCTCCTTTTTCATCTCTGCCCAATCCACCACAGCGGGATTAGCCCGATCGATGCCCGAGAGTTTCGCCCATAGGAGGCGTCTGACGATGTTCCTTCGACATCCACGTTCGATGACTGCGAGTTTCAGATGTTCGGTATCCGGCTCGATACCCACGGTCCTGCGCTTCGTTGAATATCTTATCCAATCTGAGAAATCACCCTCAAGGTTCATAGCGAATTCTAACTCGCTGAGACCTGGCTGGAAGTAATCATCCTCGTGGCCTTCCATGTCTCCAATTACCAACAAGTCGACAGCTCGACAGTTGTCTTCTCTGATCGCTTCCATCAATCCATTCTTTGCTATCTTCCTGTACGCCTTCTTATCCGGACTAAGTTTGGCGCCACCCTCAATCAGTACCTGGAGGAAGGACAGCTGATTTTCGGTCCACGGCCCGTGGAGCAGCTTGACGGGTATGTTAGGGTGAAAGTCACACCATAGGCATCTCCACCTGCGACGAGTCGTTTGTATCATTCTGGAGTCGTTCTCGCATTTCAGCCATGTCCGGAGGAAGACCACTCCATTTCGGGGATCTATGCCAACGCTGACCCGGGGTGTACCATCACGGGGGCCCCAGCTACAAGTCCTGAGCGATGGCGTAATGCTTACATCCTTGATACCATATCCTGTATGGTCTTCATTTGGTATCCATCCCCTGGTGTCGACACCTAGACGTTGGTATCCGCGATCAAAATTCTCATCACTGTCCGTATCACCTGATTCCAGCTCTTCCGGTATTTCTTTTTCTTCCCCGTTGGCCTCGATATTGGCTCCTTCCTCCCTCCCTTTTCGGAAATTCTCTCTCTTAGTTTTCAACTCGTCTTCAGTGTACTCGCAATCATCCAAATTCTCCTCACACCGGATTCCGAGATGGACTTTGAGGGCGAACACCTCGTGTACGAAGTCCCTGACCACCGAATCCTTGACTGGCGCTCCGCCATGCCATGGCACCTTGACCGCATTGTACGGTTGCTCCTTCACGGGCAACTCCTCCTGCCAAGGGAGATTCTGGACTCGAAACTCCCGTAGTAGGGTCCTAACAACAAACGTTTCCATGCACAACTTTAAGAAGTCCCACGTCATCCACCGGCATGCTAAGATCCTGGACTGTAGCTTCCCAATCTCAATCTCTGTTTCAATACAAGTATCGCCCGCATCTCCGGCCTGAAGGATTTCCGACAATTCTGCATAATCCTCTGCATCGAACGCACCGCTGTGATTCGGGAAGACCTTCCAAACCACTACCATCTTGGTACGGGTCGAGGACAAGGCCGTGCCGAGGTGCGAGGATGCTAATGGAAGGTTAACGTTGAGGGATTGGAGGAAGATTTGCTCCAGTAGCTCTGTAGGAAGGCTTTTGAGGCTCGACTGTTTGGGGTTGGCGGGCGTCATTATCGCTATGTCGGAGTATCACGGGCGTGGTGTCCTGATGACTAGAATATAGAGGACTGGATTTACACTGAATTCTATGGGAAAAGAGTGAGAGGACGAAGTCGATATGCATTCGATACCGAGGTCGCGTCGCGCGGCAATTCGCGCTACCTGCTCGAGTCACGTGATATGGTTCGAGATCTCGCCGCTGCCCACGATGGCACCAATTGCACTCTTCACATCCATGCCTACTCTACTCCGCCCTCTCCGACCCATATCCCACCTCCGAAATGCCGCCCGCCACCTCTCCGTCCCCTCACGCCCCCATCGCCCTCCCCGCTCCCAACCCACCGGTCCTCCAATCCCAAAAATACACCCCACAGCTACCCCGACCCCAACAGCCCCCCCGCGACCCCGCCCCGCCCGCACCACCCTCAGCGTCCTCGTCTTCTTCGCATCCTGGTTCCCCGCCTTCTCCTTCCTCACCAATAACGTCTTCTGCATCATGAGCGTGACCGGGCCATCCATGTCTCCGTTCCTGAACGCAGATTACAACAGCAGTATGGCGAGCGATCGGGTATGGGTGAACATGTGGAGGGCGGGGGAAGGGGTGGAGAGGGGAATGGTGGTCGTGTATCGGTACATTTACCCGCTCGACGGAGGCTTTGAGGTTATTGGTGGGGGGAAAGCCGGAGACGGGATGAGAGAGTAGAGGCAGGGGCTGACGAGTGTGCTGCAACAGGTCGCCGGCGAACCCCGAACGATTCGTCGTCAAGCGCATCGTAGGCCTCGAAGGCGATACTGTCATCACTAAACCTCCGTACCCGTTCACGCAAGAAGATGTTCCCTTTGGCCATGTCTGGATGGAGGGCGATCAATTGGATGGTAACAAGACTATGGATAGTAACCGGGTCGGACCCGTGTCGAAGAGTTTGATAGTTGGGAGAGTGGAGGGAGTGGTTTGGCCATGGAGGAAGGCGGGGAGGATACGGTGGGAGGATTGGAAGGGGAGTGACAGGGTTATGGTAGGGAAAGGGACGGTGGAAGAGATTCAATTTTTTCATTGAGAGTCAAGGCAAGTGGAACCTCTTCAGTAAGCCAGCTCAAGAACTCGAACGTGTGTGGATGCCAAAGTATTGTAGCGGCCCCAAGAGGTATGTACCACCCCCAACCCTGCCTTTTGAACTATACTCTAATAACCACAGCCCAGCTTCCCGACCACCAACGCCTCGCTAAGACGACATTCTGATGTACAGCGGCACTAACTCTTATCGATAACCCGAATATCCTCACCGACCTGCAAGCGATCAATCTCCATTCCGATGCTCATGACCCAATGGTCACGCTCCGCCCTGCTCCGCGTCTTGAATACAATCGACCGACCAGGCATACCAAGCCTTGACACATACCGAAGCCGCTGCCTCGTTTTACCCGATTCCTGCTGCTCGTTTGCCTTGAATAATGATTTGCTCTGGGGCTGCCAGATGACGAAGGTAGTCATTGTATCCTCGTCCGTCGAAGTCCAGCCATCTTCAAGATACACTCGGGGAAGGGCATGATGGCCTGGGTGATTGCTGTCGAAGGTCTGGTTCTGGTAAAGAAGATCACCTTCTGTAACAAGGCCGCTGTAGATGTAGCAGTTCTTTAGATCAACTGCTGCTTGTCGTTCATGCTGGATATGTCTGACTTCCTTTCCAGTCCGCTCGCGAAGGGTTCCGTGGAAGATCAAAACCTGGCCATGGCAGAGAATCACCCCGCAGCGTTGAAAGGTTGAATGTCGCTTTGGCTTGCGGTACAATATTCCTGCCATCTGCGTTTAACGTTAGCGTGTTTTTTCATCTATAACATCAGTATACTCACAGTGATAGCGCGGCAGCAGGATACACCGCACATGTTGAATAGCTTTGGAGAAGCCACTGATCTAGTGACCTCCCACTTTGAACCAAATTGACCGATGTAAGCTTCCGACTCTTCATCGACATCAAGTTGCTTCAGATTCATGGCCCGCACTGTTTTGTACAAATCCACGTCAGCAGCCAGGCGAACCTTCCAATACCGAACAAGTTTTCGAAGCCGATGTATCCACTCCTTCTTCGTTGTTTCATTGTAAGCCTGCAGCCTGATGACCAGCTTGTTCTTCATGACTAGCTCAAAGGTGCGATTGTCGTCGAATTGATCAATTTTGCCGTCATCCTGCCTGGTGTCCTCCACTTCCTCGTGAAAGTCAACATCTTGTCCTTGGCCAACATTTTCGTCCGCTACGGAATTTCCCCGTTGCGCAATTTGAACCCGAACCACATGACTCAGGTTGATGTAACCCTCGGCTTGGAGCAGTGTGTTCATGTTGCGCTCAGCTTCCTTATATGCGTCCTCGTCATGGCGTGTTTTATTTGCTGTCGTTGCTTGGTGAAGCCATTCTATCTCGCCATCCTTGTTGGGGTAAGGATTGACGGCATAGATCAAAGGGGTGTTTTGAACGATCTCGCTTGCGCTCGGAACCTTCGCATTTCTTGACAACGAAAGCTTTGGTGGTGAAGGAGGCAACGCCTTTGCTGGTCTGCAATAGCATAAAAATTGGTTGTGAGTGGCAAAATACAACCTCTTGAAGTACATTTTCCCGAGCCTTCTAACATTGCCCTTCTGGGACGTAAGGCGTACTAGAAACCCCTCTACAGGCGCAGGCTCGTCCATAGCTTCTCCGCCTTTGGGCTTGATGTGTGTCAGGTAATGGTCCTTCGGTCTCAGCTCTAGCTCGTGTGTTCGCTCCATCGCCAATGTGCCATACATCTTCTGCTCGTTAGCACCATGCACCCATTCCAGACGATCATATCTTTTCCAAGCCAGGCCAATCTTCTCTTTCCCAAGCCATGCTTCGAGCACATTCGACCACTCAGGGTTGTTCTCCAACATCTTTAGAGATCGCTGTATGATGTTACTGGCGGCCGCTTTTTCGGCTTCCATCGTCCTGTTCATCGCTGCGTCGTCCACACTATTCGCTTGTGCCGCACTAATCGATGTCTCCAATTCACCGAAAGGATTATCAAGCTGCAGGGTAACACTCAAGTCGGGCACGTTGACCTGCAGGGATGTGACACGTTGCTCACCCAGACTGCGACGAATGAAAGTATACCATTCGACAGCACTAGCCGATGAGTGAGTTCGGAGAATGTACATCATCGTTCCTGCTCTCCATGGAACCCAGATCACCACCGTCTTATCGAGCGATGAGTAGAGATTCACGTGTGTGGTTTTACGAGCTAGCGGTATCTCGTGTGTTGAGCGCTTCTGTACGTGGGTCTCTTCTTTCGAGGGTATGACTCGCGTTTTATACAGCTGAATGGAGAATTCTGCATCATCCGTGGTGCTCTCTCTGCAGACAACCACGAATTCTCTCCACTTCTCAACTGTACGAGCTGACGTTTTCAAACTGTCGTTCTCATCGTAATCAGGCGGAAGCTCTTGCATAGTGGAATCTACCCGCACCAGCATCTTCTCCATCTTGACGATCTCTCCTGGGTGGGACCGGTCCTTTCGGAGTCGCTTCCATGCCCGCTGAGGACCAAATTTCCTTGAATCAAAAGTTGTCAGATTGTCTCTGCGTTCACCTTGATCGGCGAGGTCGAATCTGACCATGCCGCCTGCCGTTATTTGCTGTCCTTGCTCTCGACCAGCCCCACAACCTTGCGGCGGGTCTTTGGCTCCTATAACTGGAGATGTGCCACCAGAAGTGCCAGAGGGACCGTGAGGTATGAGTGCATCGGTCGAGTTGGGATTAGTGGCCTGGTTCACCATATCACCATTGCTTGACCTAGGAAACATGACGCTTCCAGGAGTCTCTGGAGACGACCCTGGCTGAGGTTGGGCAGAATCGAAAGTCTTGGTTGGCTTGTTGATCTCAATGTTTGTGACCTCTCCAATGGTTTTCCTTGGGGTCTGGTTCTCTTTCGCCGTCACGAAAGACGCAGCAGGCGGGCTTTTGAGTGGGCTTAGCGAAGGCATCATCGACTTGAAGGCTCTTCGCGGCCTTGTGGGGGCAGTGACGAAGGATGAGGTGCTAGACTTGTGTTTGGATTGGCTAGGGCTGAGTCTGTCCTTGAATGTCGGCCGCCGCTTCACTGGAGTATGAGGTTCCTCGTTGGGAGAATGCACTTCAGGACTGCCATGCCCGGTCTCTATGGCGGTAGATTGTGCTTCCAGCCGACTCATTCCATCTCCCCCCTCTTCGTGTTCGGTTTCTTGGTGCCCGTCTTCGCTTGGGTTGGTATTATCAGCCTCCTCTGGCTCCTCATCAACGTCCTCTGGCTGGGGGAAGCTGCGGCTAAACGTAGCGCTTGCCGACGGCCCATCAAGACCTGTAATTTGCCTCTGGTGGGATATGCCTGGCTTTGCTGAGAACGTTACAGCTCGCGAAGAGTAATCTGAAAGCAGGTATCGCGAGTACCACGATTTGCGGTGGCTCTTGAGCCATCCTTCCGGGATTGGGCCAATGAAGCAGCGGCGGGTTGTGAGGTGTACATGTTCGGCTGAGGCATGTCTCTGAGTTCTTAAGTCAGTGCGACTTCTACATTCTGTTGCCATCTCAGACGGTCACACATACCAAACGGAGAGCAGTATACGATCCAGGCTCCAAGTCATTACCAAGTGGGGTCTCAGGCTCCGTGGACTGGCTGGAAGTCATCTGCGCTGGAAAAGAACCCTCTCAAAAACTACCCCAAGCATCTCAAGCTTCCTCAAAAGGTAATACAAATACAAGAAATGAACATGTTCACATAGAATTCATGGAGCAGTTCCAAGCATCTCAACATTGATGCCAAGACCCATGACGCTTCGCCGACAGCCGCGCGCTTCTTGCCTGAGGCCAATCGTCCGACATCCGCCTCCGTATTGGATTACTTAATTATTGAACAATCAAAGTCCTTCACACTCAAATCATGGCTGTACCGCACAATGTACCTTTCCCGTCAGGCGGGACTTGGTTCGATACGCTCCATAAAACATTCGACGACGTCCCTGTCCAAGCCAATAACGACAATGCCATCCCCACCAGCGACTTCCTTGAAGCAGCGGAGTCCCTCACAACGCTTTTTGGTGAGCTAGCACCTCCTGAGCTACTTTCATTCCGTTGAAAAGTGCCAGGCTTACAAATGGGCAGATGTGCTAGGCTCAATGGCATTTACACCCGTCAAGAATGACATGATTGGCAATATCAAGGTCTCAACTCCTCTCCGCGCTGCACCCTCTCATCCCAGAGAATTTTCGACTGACTGGTACAAGAAAGTCCGCGACCGACAGCTAGCCACCCCCGCCGACTCAGAAACACTTCAATCTCTTGTCACCAATGAGCTCAAGACGAAGAAGCACACCGCAGCGGAAGGTCTGCTCTGGCTTGTCCGGTTCGTCCAATCTTTGTACCCTGAACCTAATAACGAGCCTCAACTGACAACGTACTCCAGCGCTCTCGATTTCACCTCGCAGGGTATTCGCAGCAACCTCCAAAATCCCTCCCACGAGCTCTCCGCCTCCTTCCGCACAGCTTACGGCAATACGCTGAAACCTCATCACTCCTTCATGGTGAAACCGATCTTTAGCGCAGCCATGTCAGCAACGCCGTATCGAAAGGACTTCTATGCCAAGTTGGGAGATGATCAGGCCAAGGTGGATGAGGCGGCGGGGAAGTGGTTAGAGGCGCTAGAGAAGCAGGTGTCAATACTTAAACAATTTCAGGCGAGAAAGGAGGCCAAATGGTAAAGTGTGCGACTAGGGCAATTGATGTGGGATCGAGTTGCTGCAGGGTCACGTACGTGCTATGTATGACTAGATTATAGACGATATGGACGCATAGATGAAAAACAACAGCGGCCAGTAGACGTCAGTTGGTACAATCGAATCGTCGAGAGCTGGATGAATACATCTAAGCTACCCATCAAGTCAGTTCACAGTATTGAGAAGAGGGTCATTCATCACGCTAGATTGAGCATCTCTTGGCATTGGCATTTGAACCGATGTTCCAACCTATCATTGATGCCCATCTCCATCAAGCGATAAGCGAGAATAAGTCCTTATCTCCGATGTCGCGCTCGGTTGCGCCACCCATGCACAATGACGGCGGACGACGACAAAACAAAAAAAAAAAAAAAAAAAAAAAATCTCTTTGCATTTTTCTTATTCGCAATTTCTAGTAACTCTCTTCAAAATATTCTTTTTAGAATTTTTCTCAACTCTTCGAGAGGTACTTTTTGAGGCACTCTTTAAGGGCTACTCTCCGGGGTACTCTCCCGGATACTCTCCGGGGTATTCTTCCGGGTACTCTTCGAGGTACTTTCTGGGGTACTCTCCCGGGTACTCTTCCGGGTACTTACGACGGATCATAAATGAAGTTCTTCGCAAAAAAAAATAAAAAATAAAAAAATTACGGGACTTTCCGCGGAACTTCCCGCCAATTTTTTTTTTTTTTCGAGTGATTTCTCATTTCTCGAGTAAATCTTTAAGAAACCCCTCGAGTAACCCTCCAAGTACTCTCTAAAATACCCTCCTCGAGTACCTCCAAAAGTATACCCTCGAATACTCTTCTAAATCCCCCTCAAGTATCCCCTAAAATATCCTCTAAAGTATCTCTCTAAGATATTTCAAATCGCGGGAAGAAAAAAAATATTAAAGAAAAAAAATTGGGTTTGGTTTTGTCGTAGCACCAGTAGTGTCAGCCGTCGTCCGCCGTCACAATGCACCATCCATGCAATAAGAGATCGCTGAGGCCCACCAAGCTCCTCCGAGGCGCGTGGGAGATATGCTGGCCACAGCCAAGGAGGTAAATTTTCCCTTCCACAAACACAGACGCTCCTCGATATCAACTATCTTCGGGCATCGCCGATAAAAGTAGGTGAAAATTTTTGACTCCTTGATTTGGCAATGTGCGTCTCTCATTAATCGGTATACCCTCTACTTGGCGAGAGACTAACGTTCAATGAGCGTGGGCATCGCGATAGTATTCATACCCACTGGACCCAACGTTTCAAAGACGATGCGACGATAGCTTATTATCTCAGGGCAGCTTTAATATAACGACCCCAAGGTTGCAATGGACCCATTTTCTGCCTTCGGCTTCGCCAGCAATATTTGCCAACTCTGAGACCTAGGCGGCAGATCAGTACCACGCGGCCTCGAAGTGTACAGATCCGCCGATGGCGCCTCATTTATCAAGAGCGAGTTGCCGTCCATCGCCGATGCCGTTGCAGGATTCTGTAGCGCGAAAGTTTTCTGCGGACTGGAGATCTCGTGCTGACGTCAGTCCAACGTTTTGTGTTGAACAGGGACACGGTGCTCAATGTTCGATCTGGTTCCGTGCAGAGGGATAGATGGGTTGGGAGGAGAAGACGTAGTGAAAGTATTGCGGGTTCAGAATTGACTGTGTTGAAAATGTCGATTTGACCTTGTGTCTGAAGCGGAAGAAGAGGAACGAATGTATTGAGAAAAGATGGGTTGAAAGAATAGTACGGAGTTCAAGAGTGGCGATGTTCAAAACCGACTGTGTTGGAAATTTCGACTTAACTTTTTGTTGAACGAGAAGATATTCGCCCCTCCTGTTCAGCTCTTCAACTTATAAGGAAGAAGGCGGTCGTCTCCTGGGTTTCAATGATGATGGAGACAAATCCAACGTGATCGTGTGGTGCTATAGTAATGAGTCTCAACGACCTCTGATCTAGATAAACTAGATAGAAGGGATATAAAGGATGATATGCAGAAAACTAAACCGTTCGATGTCCGTATCCCTCTTCAAATGTAACAGAATATGTAGATTACCGATCACAATGGGAAGGAATGAACGGATGACTACCTCTGAATCTCAGACGTCAAACCAACACGAGGTAAGTACTCATCGCGACCCAATCTCCAACTCCACACCCAAAGGACCCATCCCAGTCACCGCAGGCGATATTTTCGTCGGTACCGAGCCAACTTCCGTTGCTGTCAGTACAGCGTTGCCACCCAATGTTGCGCCAGCTACCGTCGCATTCAACGCAATGCCTTCCGCACCAAGGCCTCTTGGATTGAAAGGATTGATACCCTTGCCAGTGATCATATACTGATTCATGACATTTTCGAAAGGGGAGCCCGCTTCATAGATGTAGACGGAGACGTAAGGGTCTCTGAAGATGTCTTTTGGAAATTTAGATTCAAACGATGGAGGGCTTTTAGACGGGGGTATCCAGGGTAGATGGCATTGCAAAAGATTGTTGGCAGGAAATGTCGTCAAAAATTGAGTAGGGTAGGCAAGGAAGTGACACATACCACTCACGATCCATACACCCCCAGAATGCCGCCCTTCAACACAGTATTTGTCAACTCCAGTCGTGGCAGACTGCACTGTCCTCCAGTCCATGTTTATACTAGGCGACCGCACTCTCCCAGCAGCATCGGCGTGCATAAGCAATGCCAAGCGTGCCGATTCTGCCGTTAAGTACACAATGAGCCATGGATCAGCAATCCGTCCTTAAACGCGCGACGAAGTCCCGTTGAGGATAATCTCGTAGGAAAACCCACTGAAACGCCAAATCATCGGAAGCTGTACCATGTCTCGCGGCCAAGTATTCTTGAGTGCGCTGAACCGTGGCTGGAAGAATGCCGGCTCTGCAAAGATACGACCTGCGTCCATCTGGCCATCGGGATCGGTTCTGGCAAATGGTAACGCTTGAGCAACTGCGGTGCTGTCAGAAGCTGAAGGTCGCCCGTATAGGTTGGAGGAGCAGATCATCGAGGTGCTCTCTATGGTGATGGCCAGGAAAAAGGGTGTGAAGATTGCTAGCAGGAGAAGCATGGTGGCCGTGTGGGCAAATCATCTTCACTGCTGACTGGAAATTCATGATCTCCTCATATATGTCTAAAGCGCTTCTGTGGAGATCCTCGGCTCGCGCAAGTGTTGTGGTTTGGGGACACGCGTGGGGAGCAGATGACTCCGAGTAAAAGGTTGAAGCGATAGGCCTTCCGAGCTGCATGAATTGCCCGGCGTCCTTCAGGGTCCACGGCATCTCAGATCTGACTTCTGCGGCTACGAGACAGCGTAGATGATTAATCATTTCCAGCCTTGGCAGGAGAATGCGGTGAAGCGGCTATCGCATTTCCAGTTCAGCTCCCACCACTCTAGCGGCAATATCTGCGTGGTTTGCATGCTGGTGTAAGGTCACACTGTGTTGATGATGATTTACAGGACGTATTGAAGAGCGACGCCTGAGTGAGAGGAGGAAAAGACGGGTTGAAAGGAAGATACGAGGTTCAAGAGGGAGGATGTTCAAAACTGAAGGTGTTCTTTATGTTGAAAGATGAAAATTTCGAAGAGCGATGTTTATACACGAAGAAAAAAAAGACGGGTTGAACGAAGACCCCGAAAGTAGTCTCAGCTTTCATCTGACTCAGTCCATGGCAGTTTTCAAAACCCGAAATGCTTAACCCATTGACGAGATTCGTGACACTTGCGATACTCTACCTCACTCGAGACATTCCAAAGAGCACAAATGGTAACTAGTAGAGTCGAACCGAAGGCAAAATGCAGGTGCCTCGGCCAATATGTCGACGAAAACCCCAGCGAAGTATTTTATACCACATCCCCGTGAGGGGCGAACGTATATTTACCTTCCTGATACAGGTAGGTCTTCCTCGTATATACGGTCGAGAATGAGCGATCAACTCGATTGCCATGTAAGAGATAGCTCTTTCCACTGCATCAGAGCAAGCTCACTAGATGCTAATAAAGCCTGCACACACTCAACATTGCTGTATATTTCAATCTATCGCCGTTGTGACCGTCAACGTACTGCATACCTACCTACTCGATCCTCCCTAGAAACCCACAAAACGAGCAATGCTATTCAGCGACGAGAACCACTGACGAAGATTTGCCCATCACTTCTGCCGTAGTTGATATGGTTGATGACAGGAATACTTGGCGTTGGAAGTATTCGATGAGGAGAAAGGTCATTGTTGTCAGGAGTGGCTACTAGCTGAGGCCGACGATGTTTCCGCGGATGAGGAGTCACTGCATATTTGCATTGCACCAAGAAAGTCATCTTCTTGAGTATTCCTGTATGTGACTTGATCGCTTGTCAAACAGGCTCAACAATCGGGTCCGAGCTACCTTCGCTAACTATGCATGCGTGAAACTAGAAAAGTAAAGGACGTTTCTGGAAATTGTACACAAGAATAGAAGGCGATAAGTCGACTGCAATCCATACACCCAGTGCTTGCCTCACCTGGTCACGATGGATGCGATAGACGCCTGTCAAATTCGTTGCGCTGAAAAGTCGGGTTCCTACTCCTCTCCCAGACCCTCAACCTTCCTCAAAAACTCTCTCACTCTCGCCAAGTCCACATCTTCACCACCTTCACTCTCAACGGCAGTACGGAGGCCACCAATCAGTTGATCAAGCTGGCCCTCCTCAAGACTCAAGCACAAGCATACCAGCTTCCTCAGCTGCGTCTCCAACTCCGACGACTGATCCTGCAAGTTCTTCGCTTGGGCTTCAAGGCGAGCATTGTTCTTTTGGTAAGCCGTTGTTCGTGCCTTGAGAATGGCCGTCGGCGGTAAAGTGGCAAGGTAGTCACGCTGCTGTGGAAGAATCTGGAGAGGTTGGTTGTGGTCATGCGAGAGTGGAAGTATGGTAGTATCGATATCAAGGCCTGCATCCGCTTCCCCAACTTTGATGTCTGGCCTAATCTCTGCAGGCGAACTGGCGGATCTTCCATTAGCACTTGATGAGAGGTAAGCACGCTGTTGGTCGTTGGCACGGCGCAGGTTAGCAATACGTTGGCGAAGGGCTTTTCTGTCATCCGATCTGCGCTGAAGCTCCGCGAGGCGACGACGTTCTTCGTTCAATAAAGACGTAGTTTCGCGTAATTTGGTGTGGGTTTGATCAATGAGGGATTGTTTCGCCTGAATCTCGGATCGGAAGGAGGATTCGGTGTCGGACAGCAGGGTCGTTATCGCTATCATTCAAGTCAGTGTATTCAAGGCAAGGAAATATAAGGAAACACACATGCTAATAGTTCCTGACTACTCTCAGCAACTTTGCTGATAACGTGATGCCCTATTCTCGTTACTTGGCTGTTCTGGTGCGCGTCCAGCAAGTCTGGATCTCCTCCAACACCAAAATCTGTAGGCTTTAGACCGCCACGATTCGCTATGGTAGGATCGGCGCCAACTTCAAGCAACTGATGAATGATGTTCTTGTTACCAATTCGTGCAGCAAGGTTTAATGCGGTGTCGCCGGACATATCCAATGCATTGACGATTTCTGACATGAACCTCACAAGTGTTATCGTTTTGGGGGCAGGCATAACAAGGTCAGGGTTCTGAAAGGAATTCTGTTGGCTATTTGAAGCACTGCCTTGCCGGACGACGAACTCCAACAGTGATTCGAGATAGTATCGGCAAGCGGCGCTCTTTCCTTTAATAGCTGACGCCACAGCCATGTGATGCAACACAGTTCGGCCGTGGCCATCTCGGATCTCGATGGTAGGACCAAGCAGCTCAAGAAGGTCTGTGAAGCTACCTTGGTCGAGGTTGTTGGTGGTGAGGACGGCACGTATTAATGCAGTCTCGCCTCCTGTGTTCAACCGGTAGATACTTGCACCCTTTTCGATCAGCGCTCGGAGTAGTGATGTGCGGGCCAAAGTGGCAGCCCAATGCAAGGCTGTATGTGCGGTGGCGTCGATAGGAATATCGAGGTCTTCGCCTGATAGGCGAAGTAGTGCAGGATGGTTCGAAAAATCTGTTTGGTTTGGATCGAGGAACAAATTGGTCAGAATCTGTTGCTTTTCGATTGCGGATTTGCTTGTAGGTTGAGGTAAAGGTTGTAGTCCGTTGAGTCTGTAGTCAATGCTAGATTGAGCGTAGTCTTGACCATAAGCGAAAGACTCGTTGGCATCTGTAGGTGTCAGATCTCTCATCGAAGTATCGTAGTCGAGATTTTCGTCAATAGCGAAAGGATCCTGGCTGTTGGAGGGTCGTATGCGTTTTCGAGGTGGTTCATTCATGTCGCCATTCTGTGGTTCATGCATGTTCGAGTAGTAGGGTGTATTGTGCGCTCTTAGCGCAGGGTCGAGCTGACTGTTTCCAAAGCTGTTCTCAGAATGCAGACTTTGCATACTTTGCTGGCTGCTACCGGCATACGCAGAATCTTGGCTATTCCCCATTTGCTGCGATGGCCGTTGAATTGGTTTCACAGGTCTGCTCAGATTTGATGGTGATCCCATCCTGGCCTTGCTGATCGCGTTGACAGCATTTGCTGCTGACTTGGAAATGTTCTTGAAGAAGGTGCCGTTCGGTGACTGCGCAGGAGCCCGATTGTCCGCTCCACCGTTGATCATGTTTCGCTTCCGTTGAGCTGCCATTGCCTGTTCCTTTGTAGGCGTGTCAAGGTTCCCCTGGCCGGCTGTTGTCATGCCATCTTGGCCCATGTCATACTCGAAAAGTGGACGAAGCAGCGCCTCCACGCCGTATTGGCGCGCAAATTCTACGCCTCTTCGGTAGCTGATCCATGTCCCTTGATATCTGCCATATCCTCCCTGCACCTTCTCGTGCTCGCCAGAAAGAATCTCCTTTTCCAAGACTTTCGTTCGTTTCCCCTTTTCAATCCCTGCCACTTTGAGGATTTGCGTTGCGTTCAACCAGGAGTCTTTTCGTCGTCGCATGACTGCTACTTGGTTCACCTCCATCTCATATACAGAGACGCTTGAGTAGACAGCCTGATTGTACAGAGGGTATCAGCTTAGGAACAGGAAGAAGAGGATGCTATATGAGGCAGTCATACAGTATAGATTTGCGGCTTTTGGCCTGGAGGATAATGCTGCTGCTGGATCATTGGCTTCGGATCATGATGATGCCTCGGTGTCGTCTGTTGACTGTATGTCCCATTGACTTGGCCGTAGCTTGGCATGCCATGGGGCATGATATGTTGGTGTCTTGAAGCGGGCGGCGTGGGGGTTGGTGTAGATGCAACAGATTGAGCGCCGTCAAAGGAGTTGAAGGCGGAATGGGAGTGATTGATGCTGTTCCCTACCCCATCGGTGCTATTCTGTGAGTAGATAGGCGGAGGAGGGTACGAGGGCGAGGCGGCATGCACAGCGGACGCCATGATGTGGTACAATTCGGGATTGCAGCTGACAAGGATGGAAGCGGCTGCACGCGAATCGCGCCTTCTCTGCAGCACTGATCTTTAGCACAATATCCGCAGATATAGACTGGTAAGGGAGGTCATGGCCTAGAAACTTACCAGTGTTTTCGGGACTTGGCAGAAATCGTAGAATATGCAGCAATGCAATACGACAGAGCGTGATGGGAGGACGTGTCGCGAGGGTTCGCGTAGAGTGGTGCCGCTAGCTCAGCCCTAGGGCCAAGATGCCTAAGGTTACAAGATAGAGTGTTACAGGTGACATTTACCATCTATTTGTACATTGACCTAAGATATCCCTCTTCGATTATACCAGAGCCATCTACTTCCTCCTAGAGTGTTGCAGCTCTTCAGTCCATTACGAGACACTCTCGATTGCATCCTAAACATGACCCAATTCCAGCTTAATCAGAGAAGACCTACAGGCTAATACCTAATGCCTTGCCTAAGTAACAAACCATCTCAGCATCGTGTTGAGGGAGCAGTATGCGACTATGGAGACTAGGAAACAGAGCGACCAACGCCCATGCTAGATATGCCGCCGTCAATGACGCCAGCTCACGAGCGGTACTCCATGTCTTCCGCGCCCTCCTTCGCCAATGCACATACCTCCCAGATCCAGCAGCACGTCAATACCTTCACGGCCACGTCGTTTCCAGATTTCGCGACTACCACCCTCGCAGTACCCTCCCCTTCTCCAGCCGGCGCCACAAATCTGCCGCACTAGTCCAGCAACGACTCCCTTCCCTGCTGCGGACAGCCCGCAGAGGCCTCGTTTTTCTATGCCGAGCTAACGATGGGCACATGCGACATCTGGGTAAGATTCTGGCGATGACATACGGGCGCGTTGGAAAACGTCGTCACCAACTCCTAAAGGACCTGAAGATCCCAGACGTCCCCGTCGACCAAGCTGTCATCGAAAAGCTCTCAGAGCCAGGCAACCAAGCTGTACCGCATCCTTCTGAGCAGCTTATGACTTTGATTAAATCGCAGGCCAAGCGACGACTTTCTGATTTCTCACGATCCAATACTCCGCGCCCTAAGCTTGTGATACCTGAAGAGAATAGCTGGGGGCGGCCAATGCCAATCAGAAGAGTTCGGAACTTCAAGAGGAGGTGGTACGCCGAGACGCTCGATAGGATCATGCCGCCTCTGCCTGAAGCTGAATGGAACAGACTACGTATGCGGGCGTCTGGACAGTCGCCGTGGGAGGGTCCTGTTACTCGCAGGAAATGGGCTGGCGGTCCAGACGACAAGGAGCGGCGACATCTGGTTGGAGAGCGCGTCAAAGGCCCTTCAACAGGTAGCTGCAGCAAGCCTCACAATATCACAACCCGCTACATGCGCCGCCTCTGGGCGAAGATCTCAGTGCAATGTCCGCTGATAAAGCCGAATGCGGCGAAGAAGTCGGGGTGGGATGTTTTGTGGGGGGATGTCCGAGGTCATGATACAACACGTTTTGCGCTGGGACATAGGGGCGAAGGTGGGTACGATATGTTTAGAGGTGTAGACGAACGCGGCAGGGTCATTGCTGAAGGCAACAGTGCCGGATGAGTAGTCCTCATATTGAAGTATTGAGTTAGGAAAATGCTCACCTTCTAATTATAATTCACTACTTCATAGGATGTATCCTACATATCTGAGCACCGCGCCGAAGACTCAAGCTTGGAGGGAAATGCATCCATTTAATGAGCAAACACGTGATCAGGACATGCATAGATCTTGAGCAAAAGATGTTCAGCCAATCCTAAGCTGCCACGCCTTGGACGCGCCTCATTCGCTATGACTAGGTACTTTATACCCCTCACGGACTTCACCCCCAACATCATTCAGTCCTTCTACCCGCCGCCACAGCAGAGTCGCGATAGCTCATCGCCATTACCGCCTCACTCGCCACACTACCCTACAAGGTACTGAAGATGACTATGACTCCTCTTGCAAAGCCAACCCCCTCCTTTGATACGATGACCAGCCCAAATGAATATTAAAAGCTCTGGATCTAGCATTCAAGCATGCCTGGGGGTGGGTTCTTAGAACTTGATGGGTGACATCTGTTTGGCCTAAAGGCAGATCTGTAGTCTACATACAACATTCAAGAAATAGCCGTGTGTCTATGCCAGGAATCGCATCTGCACCTCGTCCATCAAGCACGGATTTCCAAACTCGATATCGAACCACTCAACCTTGTGCCCTCCTCCTCCTACGCACCTTGATACAAGCAGACATAGACGGCACGTTTGCATCTCCAAAGACAATGCTCTCAGGTCGCTCGGCAATGGGCTGGATCTCGTAGTTGAGAGTGAGGTAAGCAACCATGAGCTTGAGGTTCTGAACAGCGAACCAGCGGCCGGGACTGCGACCTGTTAGCAAATTTCGATTCGCTTCTTTGCTACCTTGGTTGATAAGTGGCAGTGCCCAACATTGCTGTTAATGGCTTGAGACAAATGCACTGACCAGGCATAACGACCATAACTCCACCCCAGAAACGTGTCGCTGATGTCAGTTGCATCGACCTTCTCGTGGCTGGGAACATTACTCTCGGACCTCATCACCGCGAAGCGAAAAGGGTTATACTCGTACGGCTTATCATACAAATCCCCGTCCATGTGCACAGCTTGCACGGGTACTCCCAGCCAGGTGCCTTGAGGAACATGAGTACCGTTTGGTAAGGTGACACCGTCTGGAGATACCACGGCCCTCAGTAAGCCGCGGGTTTGAATGGAACTGCGTCGTATGCTTTCCCGTATGGCGCTGTCCGTGAGTACCAGCTTCTTCAAGGCTGTCGGATCCGCCCAGTCGCCTTCCGATTTGAATACGCTGGCTGCCTCTGAGCGCAAGCGCTCGTATGCGTCGAGCGAGGGGCCGCTGCTTATGATGTCTAGGAAGAGATTGCTGGCGACTAGGGAAGTTGATGCGAGCGTTGCGAAGGACTGTGGGTCTATACCGTCAGAGAATGGTATGTTTGCGCATTTCCAGATGTCAAAGGTCTAGGACTCACAAGGACCAGAAATTGGTCAGCAACGTATTCCGCGCTCTGATGGGCGATTTCTTTATCCTTCATGATCACTCTCACGCTCTGGGTGAGAAAATCCTGCGATTCGTTCCTCATTGTTGCGTCGTCCTGCTCACACGCGACTTCGTGCATGCGTTGCTTGACGATAGGCGTAAGGACTTTCTTGACTCTGGCTTTGCAGATTCGGAAAGGCAGAATGAGCAGCAAGCCAACGATAGGACGGATGATCGGGGGCAATTGCCCACTAAGAAGGATACCTAGGAACCTGTCAAGCTTGGTTTCAACGCACATCTGGGAAGTACTGATGGAGTACCGATTCCCATCAAAGTTTTGAAATGGGTCAAAACCCGTAAGAAGTGCTGATCACGACATAACGTCAAGCCAAACAAAGCTCGAACCCCAGTTCTATCCCCAATATCTTTGAAAGTCTGCATCAAGTTCACCTCGTGCCAATTCTTCTCGTCCATCCCCATGGCACAGTCGACACTGGCACCCATCTCCTCAGAGACATCAGCTTGGACCTTGTCGAGATTGCGTGTGAGGAAGCGGCCAACGATCTTGTCCATGAAGGCAATAGTTGTCTTGTGATCTACGGTAGACATCATGGCACCCAAAGCGCGCCTCTTACTTCGGACAGGCCATACGGAAAGTACGGTGTCAGATTGCGTCGTGAGCCATTTGATGTAGTCCTGGGGAAGCAGGATCTGCGGTTGGAAGCTGAAGTCCGACACAACGAAAGGTTGACCTTTTTTGCTGAACTAACGGGTGAAGGTGAGATTTTCTATGGCAAGTAAAGATACAGAGAGATCTACCTTCGTATATGCCTCTTGCAAAACCTGTGTACAACTGATTAGCTGTCGCAATGACGCTCGTGTCGTCTTGAAGACTTCGTCTCGAAGGTCGGCCCAAGGGAGGCCGTTAGCGAACGTGGTGTCAACGCTCAAGGAACGAATGATGAGCATGAAAATACAGATGGCTAGGATACCACACAGAAGGGTGACTTCCAGGTGTACGTCCATCTTGGGAGTAAGTGGTGGGAATTATAGAGAAGTGAAAGCTGCTTGAGAAGCAGTGAGGAGACGATGCTTGAAGAAGATCTACAAATGCAAGTGTGAAAGCTGTGTTGTATTGATCAGCGGCGGAGTGAAGCTCCATATTTGCCCCTTGGCTGACTCGAGAATCATGAAACAAGAGACTGGGGTGGAGCCTGGCACCTCTACCCCATCGATTCGTCCATAAATGCACAGCCCTCACAGCCTTCATTCTTCGAAATGCGTCAATCAAGAACGATTATCTATACCACTTCGAGCCCCAAACACTGATACTGCGGGTTGGAATCCCAATCTCGCCAAGTCCCCATCTAATAGATCCGCGCTGCCGTCTGGGATAGACCACAACACACTTGATGTATTTGCTACTATCCCTTTAGTGAAGCAGAGAAGACGGTGGCGCTCAGAGGA
Organism: Letharia lupina; assembly: GCF_014066315.1. NCBI lineage: Eukaryota > Fungi > Ascomycota > Lecanoromycetes > Lecanorales > Parmeliaceae > Letharia > Letharia lupina. The sequence continues at coordinate 253,141 of NW_023502985.1, forward strand.
GCGGGGTAGAAACTTGCCGATCGTTTCCAATACACGATACGCTCGAAAGAACCTCACACGAGGTGCGGTTGGCTGCATTGTGCAAGGTAATACGCTAAAGTTGACTAATCGCGGATTTTCGCCTCAGTAAGATACACCGCCTAGTAAGTGTATCATGGAGATGCCGGCCGGCCCTTGAGCGAGCCTTATGCCCACCTCCAACGGCACCACATCGGCGCCTTTGAGGAAGCCCAAGGGTGTAGTCATCGCCCAACCCTATCTGACGCCGCCAGGATTCTTTGAAGGGCTTGCCGTTGCGCAGATGAGCTGATTCGGCCCGAGACGCGTTCTCTGTCCGCTGGGTCCTAGTGCTCATGTGAGACTGAAACCCACGTCAGTATCGATCCCCTCATTGCCAATCAAGAGTTTTAAGGCACTTACCCAGTAGCGCCTTTCCCCGCCGTGTACAACATACGGAAGAAGAATTTATTGAATCGAGTAGATGGCTCGGCAGAGCTTATTTTGGCTTCTGAGAAATCGTTGGCTCAAGCTAGCTTTTAGAAGGTCAGCCATTCTGGCTTCAATGCTTCATGATTACGAGCGTTTCGTAAGCGCCCTGTAGAATAAACTGTCTAAATTCAAAGTAGCACAATTAAGTCATTTCCGACCTCTGTATCCACATCTTGACCAAAAGCCGTTCCGTGTGACGCATCGGCAGGAATCGCAGGCTGAATGGAGAGGCGCGACGATCCGATAAAGGTCAACTTAATTCTATGACCTCTCGTCTCACGCAAAACCTCATCATCTCTATGCCGACCGGTTTTCCTACTCGCCATGGAGAGTACCACGGAGTGCAAAAAGCAAAAATCTGAGCCGATCTCGTCAGTCACGCCTTTGGGGCTTTATCAAGCGTGTGGGATTGGGAAGTAAACAAGCTTCCGTCTTAATCGTTCTTGACGCCCGCGTCGGGTATTCACTGCAGGTGTTGGACGGAGAGCAAGGTCATGCGTTCAGAGCATGCATGTTTTATCTTCTTCTGCTTGTTTTCCGCCCGGAGCAGTATATAGATCTTTTGAGGGGGGCACTTTGGAAAGAGATTTTCATGAAAGAAGAGGAGGAAATTCGCCACGCGCTTTAAGTATGTGTATATAGAAACCATGGCATATGACCGCAGTGCAAGAGTGAAATAGACTCAGATAGGACCTCACATGAGATACGTTCGTACGTATGTAGAATGTTTGCGAATTGAAGAAGAAAGTTATACTTATCGGTTGGGAAAGCAGCGATCTGCTTATTCCAGACTCAGCGTTATGTAATTGAGGTATCAACCGGCGAATCGTGATAGAAAGAACAAAGATATCAAAGTGGGTTTCCATGTTGCGTATCCCATGTCCTGGCAGTTGGTAGGATCCAGGAGCTGTTGATCGAACGTCAAAAACTCGCACGGCACAGCTCAACGGTGAAGCGAGCTATAGCGAAAACGTTTCAATTTCACAGTTGCTTTTTGAAAGCAGATGTAAATTCTTATAGCAGAAGGTTTGATTGTGTGCCTTGTTGGTCGCAATGCTTGACTGCCTTGTGAAGAAAGCAATACTTGATGTTCTGCCAAGACATCCTACTACCATTTTATCAGGACAGAGGATAATATTTGCAGAAGTGGTTGGGGCAAGGGGGTCTTCCCGGCTTCTGTGGAGGAGATCTACCTGAACGTGAGATTCGGCGGACTTGATGACACTGTATATTGATAGAAACAGCGATACATGTCATAACATTCAGAAAATATAGCTATAAGACTTGATCCGGCGAAACCCCTCGTTGTCCCACGCATTCCAGTGCCCCTTGCAGCGATCTTCCGATCACTCGTCCAACATCTTCGCATCACCATCGACCTCTTCTCCTTCCATTTTCCCTTCATCTTCTCCTTCTTCAGGAAACATCTCATCATCTTCTCTGAACAGCATCTCGCCGTCCATCCCGAGTCCCGCAAACTCAGCGTCTTCTCCTTGCTGAGCAAGCATACCATCGTCAACAACATGACCCCCTGCATCTTTTTCCACCGGGCTGTCCTTGATGTGATACCTCTTCCTGTGCCATTGCAAGCCATTCGGACTGGTGTAGCTTGCGGAACATCCTGGCTCTTGGCAGAAGTTGTCTGCTATTGGGGTCTCTAGGATGTCCGCCTTCGTAAACCAAGTGTTTCCCCAGCGTTGACCGGTGGTAATCAGCATGGTCATGTGGGTGAGGACGCAGGATCTGGACATGATAAAGTCTCCCGCCCGTTGCCTAAATCGCAGCGCCAGATCCACGTAGACGGCATCACCGCCCTCGAAGTCCATCCATGGGTAAGTGAAAACCCACCCCTTCTTCACGTCTCCAGGGTCCTTGTGAGGGTCGACGTAGGTGTTGATGAGAAGAGCGTGGCCGAGGAAACAGCCCCAGTCATTGGCACCTAAGTCAAGGTGGCGTAGTTTCCCCTCTTTTCGAAGCCTTTGGTAGCATGTGTGATACTGCTCCCATGTTTCCGGGTCCAAAGCTTTGAACCAGCCACTGATGAGCCTGTGCTCCCAGGTGGTCTCGGAAATATAGTCGAAAAGTGCACGCATAGCTTTTGGTGCTGCAGGAAGGGCATCGGCGGATACAATAGGATCCCAGTTGCTGTTATTATGGAATTTCATTTACCAGTACGCGAAGTGCTGCACCATATTAGTAAGTAAAATGGTGAACCATGGGTGTTGAGGTGCATACATAAACTCCGTACTGGCACTTTTTGGCATTCCAACTACTCTTCTCCTTCTTCAAATGGTTGCGGTGCCTCGGGTCTTTGGCCAGATTCGTGGGAGGAGGAAAGAACCGTAAAAGCGTCATAATCACAGCCATGGAGAGCGAGTAAAAGATCTCCCAGAGGGCGCCATATGGTGAGAACATTCCTCGCTTGGTGAACCAGATAAGGTCGACTCCGTCAGACGTTCTCACAAGCGTGCTCTCATCGATGGCGAGTAGTGTTGCGGCGAATTGATGAGCAGCTGCAACGTAGGCCTCGTCGCTTGGTACTTTCTTGACAGTCCCCTTGAAAAAGTAGTCCGAGTGCATATCGGCCTTCAAGACGCGATAACTGCTACAGAAGATACCGGAACCGAATTTCTGGACGCCCTGGTCGACATAGGTAGGTCGGGTAAAAGAGGCCATTTTCCTTGAACGGAGGGTCAAGATCAAGAAGCTGTAGGGATACTGGTTCTCGTGAGATGAATGCTTCAGCTGTTGGTTGAAGGGTAGTGGCTAGATGGAACTGGATAGATACAGAGAAGTCAAGGCCTTGTATTCAGTCCACACAACACCGCGCTAGTTGGTGAGCAGGCGCGTGGTTCAAATGTCTCCCATGGGGCTAGCCCATCCGCGCCAGGATCCAGGAGTAGGTGGCAGGATGGTATCCACGTCCAGGTTCTTCAGGTAAAGAGAAGAAGGCAAGCATGAAGCCTCCCTCCTCCAAAACAGTACCTCCTTCCATAGGGACAGGCTTTTCCCCCAAACGTGGGCGAACAGCCCCAGTGCCTGTCACAGCTTACATTTGGCGATTTTAGTCCTTGAAACGGATCTCGTACCTGTTCCATGTTGTCGAAGGCTTCCAAATGCACCTCTTAGTGTCCTGGACGGACAATCATCTGGGACAAACCACCAATGGCGCCTCAGAGACTCTGGACTGCACAAAAAATGTTCGTTTATGCTTCTGCTTTGAAAGCCCTGGAACTGCAGTCGGTCTTCTGGTCGTTCAGCTTCCAGTCCACAATGGTCCAACGGTCAAGAAACATCATCAATGATCCAACTTGGCAAAGGGAGGGTGCAACATTGCCTCTGACGTTCAGAGCCAGGATCGTACTCATTTGAGCTCGAATAAGAGGTTGTCATCAATATAATGCCTGTTTATGTATATTCGAAGTCGAACCTTGGTAAGCGGTAGCTTCATACTTTCATCCAGAGTCCAAGGAATCGGCTCTGAGTGACCTGGAAAGTCCATATGTCAGTCTCATTTTCAAAAGGACTGTGCTGTCATATGTTTGAGCTCGGCAATCACGGTCTTTCTTTCCGATTGATTGTAAGAGCCTAAGGCTTAGGAGAAAGACAAAGATGGGGAGTTGTGCTACTATACCAGGAATTGAAAAGTTTGTGCCATGAGGAAAACATAATAAAATTAACATCTTTCTTACCTGTCTTACAATGGATGGCACAAATGTGATATATAGGCGCTGGAAACAGCTCATGACCGTTATAGCGTGCAGTGACCGGCCGAAAATGGGACTAATGCCTGGGGTGTCGAACGGCCAAGCTCAACAAAATATAGAGAGCTGTCCGTGGATGTAGCGAAGAATCCAGGAGTATATATGTACTGATACAAAAACTGAAAGTGAGAACAGTGACAATATTGCAAACTCGAATTGCGGGGTTTCCCACGTTACAGCTCAACAAGATTCGGGTAAATGGCCATACAGATGGCGAATGATCCAAAAGAATATATATACAGATCCATGAAATAGAAGATGTTATCAAGACAATACTGCAAGTTCGTCTGGCAACCGGCCAGGTAAAGGCTCTTATAGAAAAGTTCTTCACATGAGGGAGGAGAATACAGCAAGCAGACGTGGCGTTGGCGTGAATAGCAGCATGTGACATGTAACATGTGAATGCAGTGCTCAAGTGATAGCTGTGAGGTGAGGGTTTGTCATGGTCACGTCGATGTGAGGCAAATAGTCCAGGAGTGCGGTAAGAGAGCGATGGTGGGGGTAGAGTAGGATTCGGCGTTGGCGGCTACGAGTAAGCCCAAGCCAAGCGCTGAGGGCAAAGCCCAAATAGGTGACCAACCATCTCTCCTCCGTTCTCGCTTCGTCAATGACAATGACAATGACAACGACATTGTGGAAACCCGATAGAAACTGTGTCGATGATGCAAGTCGAGGTAGTGGAGCTGTCTTGGAACAGCTCTGATCCACGGGTCCTGGCCATCTCGGAAAGTGACGGAGAGACGGCGCCTTCCCTGAAGCTAATCCCTCTCGAACTGACACCACAGTGAATAACAGCTCTGCCTCTATAATAGATACGCCTGCTTGACATAGGTCTCTCGACTAAGCCATACAATAGACTGGAGTGACTGGTGCCTCTCAAGCGAAGTGACGGGTTTGTGTCACTCATGCTCCAACGAGCACCCAAGCGCGCATTACTCTAGACCTGGACCTTCACTGGGAGACCGCCACGATACGAAACCTCGTCACTGTATCGACATTTCACACAAGTAAGAGGCAGCACTTCACTGCTACGGCTAGCGCGACCAGTCACGCCTGTCTATACGGCAAGGAGCTACAAGATTTAGGAGGAAGGAGAGAGCTTACGGTCTTGGAAAAGGAAGGAGGGGACTACAAAGGGGATGGCATGGCTATGACAGGATACGGGTCGGTGACATTTGGCAGGAGGGATGGAGAGGAGCAAATGAACGCGCCTGACACGGGCTGCCGGAGACCTGTTGGTGCAGGCGAGCATAGACTCAAGATCATCATGTCAATATCGCTACAGATTCCGTATACAAGCCAAGCCAATTCATTCCTGCGCTTTGGACTCTGGAATAGGAAAGACGTCGATGGTTGAAAGCTCTGGCTCCCACTGCTAGCCCCACTTTCCAGGATCTAGCAGGTATGCGCACGCTGTAGAGGATGTCCTGGAGCACGTTCGAGACAAGGATGACCAGCGTTAATGCTGTTGGCAGGGAGTAAGATGTGCAGGATATTCGCTGGGCTGGTAGCACTCTGGGGCTAGAGGAAGAAAATAATCGTGCTGGACAGCTACGCGATTTATGGGCCCACGGCTCCAGAGAACTTGCTACAGCGTTGACGGGTAGTTTTCATGCTCACTGGACGCTAATTGATTCACTGCAGGCCAGCGATAAGGTAGCATGGCGGTTGTAAATTTGTAGATGCATCTAAATAGCTAGGCTAGGATTGTGAGATGCATATGGTGACATCTGGAGTTGAAGCAAAGACTACGGGGAGCGAACACAGCTCGCAGTAACCGGACTGTAACAGAGCACACTGTTCCTAATGTGACCCAAACTTGTCGTTCCAGTCCTCCAAATTTTGGACCTCCTTGACTGAAAGGACACTTCTGACCTTCGATAAAGCTGTTGCGATATCGCTCAATGACACCGGACTCATTCGTACTCGTGGCTTGTCGGTAGGGTCGAGTTCTACCAGTTTTCGAACAAGTGCTCTCGGGTTTGGACCTCAAGGATGTACGATCTGTTGGCCGTCTCGTAAAGTATGCTTCCATAAGATCAGCAGTGTCATCAAGCTCGACAATGTGGTAAATTTACTTGCTCAAAACAGTTGGAGCGGACGACTCACGTAATTTTGAATTTCTGAGTTCGCCCATGGCGCGCACAATGTCATCACCCGAAAGCAACCTATGCTTTTTCATGCAGTTCCCGGCGAGTAAGTCCAGCTGAACGGTGGCCGCTGGGGTATCGAGATGCAGGTCGTACATCATGACTACACAACAAGTGCATGACAAGACCACAAGCTACCGACATTCTAATCTTCACTTACCTTTGTGGCATTGCAGCAACTGTAGAGTGAACAACTACGCTCACACCTTATCCTCCCCAAGCTTTCAGCACCGCTACATCTTGAGCAGAGCCAGTGAAAACCTAGTAAGTACAGTAATTGCGTGCACCCAATCTTGCGAGGCCAGAATTATGGCTGTATGCACAGCTGACGTTCCTGTAAAACAGAAGACGTCTGCGCATACCAGAGCCAAGACCGGTGACCTACCTTACAAGGGCTCAAACGCAGCCGATTCCCAACGGCCCATCCTTTGGTTCATCGAAATTCTTTCTTCCTGCCGGTACCCTTCCTCCAGGTAACGAGCGGAGCCGGAAAGGACTATAGGGGTAGAATAAGAGAAGGTTAGTGCTGGGAGAAGGGACGAATAGATGATTCCGACTGTGGGCTCATCTGCCGATTCGAGCATAAAAGTGGCTTGAGAAAGGCTTCCGGCACGACCTATAATTGCCAGAGCTGGCCTTGGCTCAAAGCGCTCGGAGTATTCACTTTCTTTAAACCCCATGTCTTCACCGGCAAACGGTGCATCTCAAATTCAATACCCTCACGCCGCTGTCTATCCGAGCCTCGTTCTGCGACCAGCTTCCCAATCACAACGATTGACTTAGCAACAGACAGAAAACCCCCATGCTTTCACAACAGAATGTTTTCACAACAGAATCGGTAGTCGTTACTACTATCTCGAGCAAAAGCGGCGAGGGCGCTGATCCCTGCAAGTCCTGCAGCTCGTGAGCCTTCTTCGCAATCACACATTCTTGTGCTGATCATCAGTCAAGACAGCCAGAGCGAAAACCTCCAGACCGGCTTTGGTCGGAGGATGTCGTTTGTTCAAATAGCTCAACCTGGGAGAGAGAAGGCCAGGAGGTGAAGATAGACTCAGCAGCGAAGGACCAGACGATTTCGAGAGCGCTCCGGGCCGTTCCATCGCATCAGGCCCTTGCTAGAGCGTGTGCAGTCTAAGGAAATCGCGTAGTGGAGCAACACCTTTACACAGGGTAAAAGATAGGGTCAGCAAAGATTTTGAAGACTGAATCTTACCTTCATGCAGTTAGTTTTTATTTTACCCTAACGCTTTCAAGTAATCTCACGAATACAGCACTAAAATAACACCCTGGTCAATCTAAAATCTTCATGTGCGTTTTGAAGTCTTCAAAACGCACATGAAGCTTGAGCACTTCGTGGCCAATTATTTTATTTAGTGTCCGCGATATTTATCTATTCAAGGTTAGCCTTGAAAGCTAGATCCCTAGTCTGTAGACAAGCTTGGTTTCATACGCCGGCAACTAGACTTCGGGGCTCGTATCGTGAAATCTAGCTTACGATCTTGGGGTAAGCGTTGCATTATTTTGTGAAAACAAGTCTTCAAAATCGTCTTCAAAATCTTTGCTGACCCTATCTAAAGAGAGACCGATGTTGAAAACACGAGGCCCACGGCCGGAATATGAAAAACACGCTATACTCTGCGGAAGCCTGAGGCTTCTGGAAGGTCTGAGAAGGAGAGTTTTATTAGCAGTACCTGAACAGATACCTAAACCAGGGCTTTCTCTATCTGCTAAACGTCCGGTGATTGGGCTATCTTTGCTGATTGATTGGAACTGGGGGTCTGTTTATCGCAGGAGGGAAATCTTGGATGCGGGCGAGGAATCCCAGTATTGGTCACGTATACGGAGATTTCGAAAAGGGTCATGGATTGATCAGATGCTGCGAATATGTTATGTCGTTGCACTCTACATTTTCGCGCCTTATGTACATCCAGAAGGCACATGTAAATTCCAGAATAATTCAAAGGATTTCATTTTGCCCCAGAACCCCACTTGACAAGCCTCCCAGACACATGCGGAAAGACCATCCAAGCGTCTGCCTCCTTTGGCGTTTCCAGCTCGATTGTAGACCAGCTACCGGCCTCAAGCAGGTGCTTCTCAGTAGGTCGATCTAGGTGGCAGTTGCCCAAAGCGTACGGCCAGACGAAGTTATAGACCACTTTGCAATTTCAGCCCTCGCTCTAAGCCAGTGGGTTGGGAAATACATACGTTGAACCAATTGAGATATATAGTCTTCGCTCTTGACATGCTCATAGACGATCATCTGCCCTCCCGGCTTGAGCAACTGGTACAGATCTTTCACCAACGCCGCCGGCTTGGGTACTGAGCACAGCACTTGTACACTCGTGACAGTATCAATGGTTCCAGGCTCAATACCGTACTCGCTGAGCTTCTCAATGTTCTCCACTCCGCATGGAACAATGGTATAGACATCGCTCAACCCATTTACCTTGACGTTGCTCCGCAAAGCATCGTGCAAGTCAACGTTTGGCTCAACGCCATATATTCGGTCGATCTTGGAGATGTCGTAACGGGGAAGCTGATTGCCGCTACCAGGACCGACTTCGACAACTGTGCCATAGGCTTTTGCGACAAGTTTTGGGAGATCCGTCTCTAGCTCTCCGGCGGCAATCGTCTCGTCTGGAAATGGTTAAGATTATCACGCTGGACGCTTTAAGGCCAGTCGCAAGACTGTATGCATACCTATTCGAAGCCACAATTTCCCAAAGATACGTTCACTCAATTTGCTCGGACTGAGGACATCTTTAGGCCGGGTTTGGAAGGTCACGATCTCGAGCAGAACAAGAAATGCGCCTGTTAGGAATGTAAGCGTTTGAAGAAGGACCAGTCTGACCGTACATACCATAAGCAGCAATCGCAAGGAATCCTAACGGTTCGAGATAAGCTACTAGGCGCTTGAAAATGTCGAGGGTCATGCTTCGATCGTATGTCTTTTAATTTCTGTCGGGATACTCAGCCTAGATTGAGAAGACAGCCATATATGACCAACGACATTTTACTTGGAGGAATGGGATTCTACGCCAATCATGAAGAACTCGCAGGAGTTGTGTGTGTAAAGTGCATCCAAATGACGGAGCGGAATGCCAAGCCAGATCACATGATGAAGATCCTTGCCGCCACCCGGGGCAAAAATACGAGGAATCCGGGGCAGCGGAGCGTTAAATTACACAATATCTTCCGCATCTCTCCATTAGTCTGGACTTGGGACTCAGCCTCAGTGCCAATACACCCATGACAGACCCCAAGGAATCTAAGCATTGCAAGTATCTCCTCCACGGGAGCTTCACTACCGAAAGAGCATTTCGCGAGAGCCGCCTCCTGAACTAGAGACCCAGACATCTATTGTACGCTAAATGCGCAACTCAACAGCATTCTGATGCCTGCGCGAGCTCGAGCTGGGTCAAAGTTTTTGGACTCCTTGTCAGTGAAACGCACGAAGGAACCCTCTTGTCGGTACTCGGTCACTCGACATGCTCTCCCAAGAGGCGAATACTCCATATCAAACCATCACTTCGGCAAGTGACGTCTGATGGTAGACCGACTAGAATCAGCATCACAGAAAATCAAGTACCCTCAGAAATCTAGCGCCTGAACCATTCGCTACTACCCACCTTCTTTCATTGCAAGACATGGCTTCTTTCCAGAGCTTGCCCAACGAGTTACTCGAAGTAATTGTCAATAACTTGCCGCGGCAGGACCTCCCTCATATACGACTGACATGCTCTCGATTGGCACAAATTGCAACTAAGCCAATGTTTAGAAAGCTTGTTCTCGGTACCAGTACCGAAAGCGGGAAGGGCTTCGTCGAGATTCTTGCATCTGAAGAGCTCAGGACATGCGTTTCTCAGCTAACGTTCAACAGCTTTCAGGTTGGCCAAAGGGTAAGAAAATTCCTACTTCTGCGCCGCAAGCTGACTTTACGGACAGGTCTGCGAGCGTGGCGCTGCTACCCTACCGAATGAGGTCATCCACACTCTTCGCAACGTTTGTGCATTCGAGAATCTTGGGTCTGTTTGTATAAACCTCCCATGGAATCGTCGAGCTACGGGATCTCTTAGAAACGTTGTTCCGCAACAGTATCATTTCCAAATCCTCGACATGATTCTTGCCAAACTGCTCACTCCGAGTGGCCGTTCGCTACCAATAAAGACACTCGCACTACACAATCTGCCGTCTAAAAATACCCCTGTGACGGAAAAGAAAGGGTTCGATAGGTTCCTTGGCCGCCTTTCGACACTCCAACTTGGTGTATGGATGCACGACAAAGGCGTTCCTGAAAGTAGAGATCATATCGATCTAAGCATCAAATGCTTGGACTTCTTTGCGAAGCTTCCTGTAGTCTGGCTCACGCCAGCACAAAACCTGTCCACCCTGGCGCTTTGCTCCGATGATCATTGGGGCTACTACCCAAAAGTCGATATTGAAAAGACGTACTTTCCCAGTCTTCAAGCGCTCGTGTTGGGGAAGCTTTGCTTCAGTCACGATTCAAAGTTGGAATGGCTACTGAAGCATGCCACCTCTCTCCAAAAACTTTACCTGGTCGATTGCTCCATTCTTCGAGAGGCTTTCTTCCTTGGCCAGCAAGACAATGACGGATATCCGGCCGGCAGGATCCAGCGGGGGAATACAGATCAGAGAAGCTATACTTATGAGCGTTGCTGGTCTTATTATCTCATGGAGATGTCCTTGTCATTGAAAAAATTGACTCGGTTCGTGATGCACTCCCGCAAATCAGCAGCAGCGTCGTTTAGCTCCTGGAGAGACATTCCTCCTAGTCGCGATGAACGTTACATACGATTATTTGCCGATGGAGTATTCGAGCCTTGCACAGTAGAACAAGAGCTGACAAGCGAAAAGGAGGATTGGGATGCGCTTGCGAATCTATTGGAAGTCACGACGGCACGTTCCAACCGCCGTCGGGGTCCAAACGATCGCCAATTTGAGGAGTCGATTCCGGGGTATTGGTGAGACGTGATATCTTGGGGGCAGGAATTTTGAGCGATACAAGAAGGTGTTACCAGTCCAAAGGTGGTGCCAGGATGGATTTTGGAGCAGCTTTATGTTGTAGGATCATCCAACATGATACCAAGTTGCAAATCAGCGCCAATGAATCCTGAACTTTTCCGTACGGGGCCCTGTCTGTATCACGTCAGGCTTTCTACGACAGGAAAAGGTACAGTTGCTGTGTAGAACCCTTTCAGCTGTACCCCATGCGCGACAAGTCGAAAAAGAAAACCACATCCTCTTTCCGAAAGCATGTCTAGTATCGGTATCCAAACCTTGTAGAACACAACCCCGCGCCTTACCAAACTCATTCGACATATCTTGCGCGATCTACATGAACTCTCTCAACAGCATTCCTTCAATATCGCATTCGTCACACCACTAACAGAACCTTTCCCCACCTCGAATATATAAACCAGCCCATTTCAGTGACCACTCCACTACCCTACCCTCCCCACTCACAGCCTCTCACCCCCCTCCCGCCCAGACTCCATCCCCACTCGATCGACAATCTCCCAAAGCTAAAACCAACCATCCACGACCACATCACCCCACCTCCCCAACCCCACGCCTCACATTCGCACACCAGAGCCCGACATCCGCTCTCGAACACGTGGCCTCCTCCTCCTCCGCCTCCTCCTCCTCCTCCAAAAACGAAACCAACGTCCTCAGAAACCGTAACCTTCCATCTACAACTGCCCCAGACCTGGCTCGCACCAGCGTCGCAGGATGTCAGGATATGGGATCTGTAGGCAGATAAACCCCTGGGGCTGGTGTACAAATGTCGATCTCCGCGGCCGTTTACTTGCCTCGGGTGGGAGACGTGACGCTGGTTCGCTTCAGCTTCGGTCAGGATTGGGAACTACTGTGGTTTTCGGATCGGGCGGATACTCTGACGCGCCTGATGTTCTTGACATGTGGGATATTGGATCATGATGCGGTCACGAGATGATGGTTTGGTAGCGAGGGTACGATAGATATAGTGCGCGTTCGTGTTTGGTTAGCAAAGGTGTGGGGAACACGAACGCTCACCGTGTGCATCTACCTACTTGGGCGTGGAGGGATTCGTGCCGGGAATGGTCGCATCGGATATAGCGACTGACTGGGCTGGTGCTCTTGCCTATCTCATCTGGGGGAATCTCTTTTTGGTAGTAATGGATACATCCTGAATCCCATCATCTCTGACGGTCCGCCTCCTCCCTCTGTTGCGCTAACCACTCACAAGCTTCTCTTTGTGTTTCCTTCGCTGCTTCGGGGTCTTCCCGTACCCTCTCGGCTCTCTTTCGAGATTCTTCCTCCGCTCTTGCCGCTCGTGCTATCCTTGTTGCCTTCTCCCGCGCTTGCCGGCGTATTTCCTCTGCTGCCCTCGCCTCTTCCGAGTCCCTCGTTCCATGCTCACGCACCTTCTCGGCTCTTCGACGTGCCGCCTCCGCCGCCGTCGTTGCTGCTCTTCTGTTCTCCTCCTCGACTCGTCTGACCCTCTCCTTGGCCCACCAGGTCTTCCGGTTGTTGTCCTTTTCGAGCAAATCTTTGTGGTCTTCATGAGCGGTCCGGAGCTCGTTTTTTGCCGTGTTAAGGTGGGCGTTGATATAAGCAGACTTCGTTAAAAATTCTCGATGCCGCTGGGCGTTGACTTTGGGGGGACGCGACTTGATAAAGGAGGCGAACCAGCCTTGTGCTTTCTTCTCCTTGCTGACTGCTCTGTCCTCTGCATCAAACAAGTCGTTGAGGCTGACCAATAATTCCCGAATCTCACGTTCGAGATGTTGGATTTTTGTGATTCTTGCACATTTCTGGACGGTCATTTCGCGTAATTCTGCGGACCAGAAAGGAGGATCCCGTGTATAAGCGTTATAGGGCTCGTAATATGGTTCCCTCCATGTGCGTACTGGTGGATTTGATGGTTTAAATGCGGCAACTCTATCGTAATTTGCGCGTTTGTCATCCTCACAGAGGGCTTCATAAGCGGCTTGGATCTTTGTGCAAACCAGAGATCATCAGCAATGGATTTCAACGACAATGGCTATTGCTGACCTCTTGGAACAACTCTTTGGCGCTTGGGTCTCCCTGGTTCTTGTCCGGGTGCAATTGCAGTGCAAGTCTTCTGTAAGCATGCTTGATCTCCTGCTTTTTGGCATGTGGAGGGACCCCAAGTGCTTCGTAGAAGCACCTGCCAGCCGGGGCATTCATGGTGTGCTGCTCGATCGAGTCGTGATAAGAGGTGGCAACCGAGGTGTTGTAGTGGTAGAGACTGACAGATTCATGAAGATGAATGGGACCGGGGTAGTCGTAGTGGAAGAAGTTCATAGGACTGTGGTGGCAGCTGTAGACTGAGACGGCCCTGAGATAGAGAGTGACTCCCTAGACCCAGTAGCTTGATCCCCATTGTGTTGACGCTTGTGGGGTGTCTGGTCCTAGGTCTTGGCAGTTACTCACAGCTGCACTTTACAACTAAAGTCGATCATGGGTCCTTCTGCTGTCCTCTGTAGGTTCGAAGTTAGACAGTTTCAGTCGATGCTAACGATTCCCAGATCGCAATAGTCTCTCCAGTGCTCAACGAGGTCTTTTTGTAACATAGTACCCTCAACTCTATCGCAAGGTTCCGGACATTATATATGTACTAGCACGGTGCCGTGTGTAAAAATGCAGCAAGCGTTGCTGTCGGCCTTCAGTCAGTGCCCGAGGTCAATACAGCTCCCCTTTGCTTCGTTGGTCAGTCGCATCACTTCAATCGCGATTCTCTGAATGACCTGGCAGTATGAGCACTTGAGAGTCAATGCATCATCTTGTCGATAGCGGACCATATGATCTTCATGTCTGCTTTGGTCCAGACTGACTTCACAGCAGGCCGGCGGGGATTGATGAATCACTCATGGAAAGAAATAATGCGCATTGATATCTAATGAAATCTTTGACTGAAGACATGAAAGTGCAATCAAGGAGACTACGGTTTGTGGTTGCCTAAAGTGCAATATCCTGGTACCGATACGGATAGGTATGTCTACAGTATGAATAAGATGGAGCATTTTCGGTGAACGGAGAAATCGTGGTGGCTTCCAGTAGCAAGACTCGTCGTTACGTGATTCCCTTACTGCGTATTTACCCCTAAGCTGATTTCTCAGTAGTTCATTTTAAGATTACAGAATCTGTTTGAGCATATCTTCACCACAAACCACTTTGGCACAATATCTATGGCATAGAAAATGTTCAACTCAATGTTGTGAGTAAACATGTACCCAATTTGTCTCTCGTCAAACTTGAGAATTGAGGAGTCATGACACTATATTAGATCTGCAGGAAAATTACCACTTCCACCTAGATACGAGGATCTAGACTTGGCGCCGTTTCCATCTTCGCTTGAGTATTGCGGCGCAAGTTTCAGTCACCACCAACAATGGCACAGCGGATCCCGCCTCAACTCTGGAACTCTTCGGCTCACCAAGCCCCCAACCAACCCAACAAGCGGTAGTGCGCCATACACGCGCGGCGCAATCGGACAGCTGTCCTTGAGACAAACGAGGTAAGCCGTCAATGTCTTTGTTCTCTTTCACAGTCACCCTACCCACTCCTCTACACCCTCTGCCTAGGTCGCAAGCGCACCTTTGGCGCCTTTCATGCTCTACATACCCCTTCGTCATCCTCCCCCCTGGCAGGGAAATGCATCCCGCGGCATGAACAAAAGATTTCAAGCTACCGTTGGCACTTTGATCGTAATCGTTATTCTGGCATTCACCTTTGACCCTCTGAATCTAGCCCGAAATCATCCATCCTCTTCCAAATCTTCTACATCCTCACTCATCCGAAACTCGCCATACGCTTTCGTCACCTTGCTCGCCCCAAATCCGAAACTCGACAACAAGACTGTGCCGGATGACGAGGATGAATACTTTGTCGGAACGCGAGTTCTGGCATACCAGCTATTGCACGCCCCGAGAACAGGCACCAACACCTCCATCCCTTTCGTCGTCCTCGCAACTCCGGATATACCTGAGTCAAAATTGGAGCGGCTGAGAAAAGATGGAGCAACAGTAAAAGTGATCGAAAGGATATCAGAATCATGGAT
Organism: Letharia lupina; assembly: GCF_014066315.1. Classification (NCBI taxonomy): domain Eukaryota; kingdom Fungi; phylum Ascomycota; class Lecanoromycetes; order Lecanorales; family Parmeliaceae; genus Letharia; species Letharia lupina. The sequence continues at coordinate 268,629 of NW_023502985.1, forward strand.
GAAGCCAGGCCTACAAAGATGGAGAGACATGATGTCTAAGCTCCGAATGCTCGAATTGACCCATTTTGAGAAAGTCCTCTTCATGGATGCAGACATGTACATTGCGGAGCGCATGGACGGCATCTTCACCGACCCCACCACAGAGCCCCTCACACCAAAGCCAGAATTAGCAGTAAAAGACGAAGGCCCATTGCCCAGATCTTACATATTCTCCGCCCAGCAATACATGGAAGGACGCGTCCATCCCTACCCGCCGCCTGCCGGTGACTATTTCTCTGGCGGCTTCTTCCTCTGCCAGCCCAGCATCGAGATGTTCAACTACTATCTCACCATTGCGAAAATCAAAGATCGCTTCAACTCCAACGCTATGGAACAAGGATTGTTGAATTATGCGCATCGAAGAGCGGGGCCGATGCCGTGGACGGACATCTACTACAAATGGACTACGTCGTGGCCGAGCATGAAGGAGTATGAAGCTGGGGCACACAGCTTGCACGAGAAATGGTGGGATGAGAAGATCCGCTTGGACCCGGATCTGAGGAAGCTGTGGTATATCGCTAGGGGCGAGATGGACGGCTATTACCGTGGCTCAGAGCAAGCCTTAGAGCTTTTATGAGGATGTTCCTCAGGGTCTCTTCCCTCCGACTGCCGAATTCGGAACTACGTACGAGGAGTTCCGCGCTATCTGGTGGTCTTACATCAGTCGCTACATCGCGTTTGTATGCTTGCAGATCTTCAAATGCACCGGATTCATGGAAAGATTACCCCGGAAATGTCAGATTTGAACTGACAGCAGAGCCAGCCTGGAGGACATACATCGCTTTCAACCACGTGATTGCGCGGCAAATCCTGGCGTTTTTCCGATGGAGCCATATGATATCCTCTCCTGAGTCCAAAGCTAACGCCAATTTCCTGGGCATCTAAGGAGACTTATCTGGCCACCGGCCTATGCAGCCCAGATTCGCGGACAAAGTGCAGGGTTCTCCCTTCCTCTACACCATCATCATTTGGACCAGCTAGGCAGAGACTGCATTCGATCTACTAACGCTGGCTCCCTGGCCTCTGGTCTGCGACTTCGGGGCTCTGCAAGATCGAGGAAAAAACAAGGGATTGGAATAAAGACGTTGGAGAAGGAACGATTGACGGCAATTGCTTTTGAAACCCCCGCGGACGCCATAGTGGCGAATATGCTCAAGCGTACACAGTATGATTCAACAGACTCCATGTACGCAATATAGGGTTCTGGTTGGTGCATGCATCCAGCCAGCAATGACCGGTATTTGCCTCCGAGATTACAAAATGTAGGGGGAAATGATTCATCTATCCATCCTTACTGCTGCTTCTCTGCTGTTACCTCTTTGAAGTGTTCACGGTGCAGTGGCAAGTTGACATAGAGCATAGAAATATGCATGATGCGTGCTTTCTGTTCGTGGTCCGGGCTCGTTGAACAGCTCTTCCGGTAAGCCAATGGCTGATGCAGGTTCTTCCGTGACATTGCCAACACACTTTTCTTTATTGCATGTGATCTTTCCGTGTATTCCACTCTAGCACCCAATGTCCAAGAGGCCACGTAATTTCCTTCAAAGCGTTTATGAACGCTCGGCAACTATAACGTTCACTTTTCTACAACCATCAACCCGACCTTCCATTCTGTACAGCTTCCGACAGCTGTCTTCTCCAAAAACATTTCCAAAGAGAACATACATGCTGTGCAATCAGACTGCTTAGTGAAAGCGTCTGGCCGACAACAAGAGGACAGCAGAGGTAAGGCACACAACACCTCCACTCTCAGTCCCCGTACTCCTATTCCACATCTCTACCACACTCTTCCTTTGCCTTTCACCCTCTATCCATACACATGCGCACACCACACCTTATGCAACATCCTTCTGTCATCAACCCACACACACAACACCATCCCCAGCGCACCTCAAACTCTTTACTTACACTCCGCCTCTCCCAACAGACGCGTCGTCCAACTGCAAGAAAATGTCACAAGCACGTGCTGCTGCGCGTACAGTCAACGACATGAGCGAAGAGGACTACCGCCAGATGCGGAGACAATACAACGACCAACATCCGTACGCGAGTGAATTGAGCTTCGAGGAGTATTTGGAGGAAGCTGCCCGCGCCGGGACGGAACATGGCAGGGTGACGGGCCGTGACGTCTCCGGTCCTCGTGGTTCTGGACATAGTTCCCAGGAAGGCGGGCGTTCCAGCCACGATAGAGGCCTTGCCTCTCGTCCTCGTCCTCGCGGGTCTGAGCACCGTTCTCAGGAAGGCGGCCGGTCCACTCACGATCGGAGCCTTGTTCCTCGTCCTAGTCCTCGCGAAGAAGCTGAGCGTTCCAACAACGATCGAACCCTCATCTCTCGTCCTCGTCCTCGCGAGGACGAAATGCACCACGCGACCGGTCCGTCACACGGCTCTGAAAGTCGATGCGGGACCGGTCGCCGTGACTGTGACGATTCACTCGATGGCGACTCCTTCGATGACGATCCCTTTGATGAGGCTTACTCCGACAATGATACTCTGGCTCACAGTCCTGGTACTAGCACTAGCCGCTTTTCTGCCGATCGCACTCTCCGAAGACATGGCACCGATCACTCTCGTGAGACACATTCCCAATCCTCCACCTTCGCGAGCAATGTCGACGAGTTCGAGGATGACGACGACTACGACGATGATGCACGTGAAGTCATACGGCCCACTACTCGTCGTGGCCCCATCTCGCGTCCTCCACGTAGGGTGCAGTCTCCTCCACTACCGCCTCGTAGCGTGCAGCCTCCTCGCGTCACTTTCCCTATTCCGAGCGGCGGGAGGATACCACCCTCGCCGTTCACTTTTGCGCTGCCGGCGCAACCACCGCCTTCGGCTCGCTCTGCGCAGGCTGATGGTCGCACCGGTGCTGGCCATGGTGCTCCTCTACGTGGCACCCAGCGCGGACCTCCCACGGCGGATGGTACCCCTTTGGACGAGACTTGTTATGATCCTCGAGGCGGCCCTCGTCCGGGTGATCGTCGCAGGCATTAGGAGTCTTCGCGACGCAGGGGGGTAGTGTTGGGAGATGGACTTGCGAAATTGGATGTGTGCAAATTTTCACTCAGGATAGGGCTGGGAAAGAAGGAGTTTCTGGCGAGATTGTCTTTAGGACATGACCTGAGACATTGCCTCGTTCTCTTTCTTGCTAGGTAAAGTAGGTGGAGCATAGAGGTTGCTCTGGCAGACCTTTCGACAAGACCCATAAGTGTTCCATAAACAATACAATTCACTGTCTCGAAGCCGAAATCATCTTAGATACTACCACTGCAGTAATGATCGATGTTGATGCCTTCAGTGTCCAGCGCAATAATAAACGTCGCAACTACAAATAGTCTCGCGTTCTCCGTTGGCCACATCTAAAGAAAGACCCAAGCCAGCTGTGTGAGAGAAGCTTCTTTTACACGCTCCTTTTGCTCTGTCAGACCACTATTGTTCGTTCATACATACGTTTCTGTTTGATCGAAGCATGCAACAGCTCCACCATGGAATTAGGCAGTCAGGTAGATCTTACAAATCGGCAAAGAGCGCACGCATGGATCGACAATCACGCCATGTCGAGGTGCAAACCGACAAATAACATACCTGTGCTGCGCTTAGCTTGACAACAGATTATAACATCGTCAGTGCCTTCGCCCTTCTCAACAAGCTACCCAGAGCTCATGGGTTCATTAGCTGAAACATATATAGTAGGCGTCGCCACACCTCGAGGAGGATTTTCGAGTTTTGCAGAGTTTCATTTCATGCCATAATAGGTTCAACTCCTAATAGCGTTGTTACAATGGTGTTGTGGTTATTGTGTTGTTTCTTTTTGACTGCCATGGTGGGGTATTTATTCGTACATAGCCCTTCCTCATGGTGAAGCGCAGGGATCTCATGCATCTTTACAATACACTCTCTTAACTCGTTGACGTCGTCAACACTGACTTGCCGCTTCAGTCTTTCGAGTGATGACGCACACTTGCTGACACAAGCATTTAGCACTATAAGATCTCAAATCGTGTCCAGAATTCTCTTCTTTGCAACCCTCTTCGTCATCCAACATCTTCAGTCAACAGCCACCACCATTGTCTTCCATATCGAAGCCTATTCAATACCAAGTAAAGAGACCTTAGATTTTATCGAAATAGGCCCTAGTAAGTACCAGACATCCCTTAACTACAGCAGCATAGCACTAACCTTTACTAGGCTCTTCATGATGTCTCAGCAACACCATAAACAAATTCGGCCCTTCATGGACAAAGCCACATTCGATCACGTCTCAGCAGTGTTATGGGGTTCCCACACCCTTGAATATCACACCAACTATATCAATCCGCGTACATGGTGGATCGATTCTGATATTCGCGAGGAAGCCCTCTACTTCGCAGATTTAGCCCGTAGGCTTCGTATAGGGGCTCCGCAAATATCGAGCATACCTGGGTACCATCACCCCAGTATCTTCCGTGACGAGTATTACCATCAATCTATTCATCGGCAAGAATATCCTGGATGTTGGCCGCTCGGAGACCTCCCTGCGGTGTCTCCTGCGGCGGATCCGTATGGTAGGATGACGTATCCAGGTTGGCCACCACATGCCAATAGGCCAGTGGATATCAGCTTGGGTGGCTTTTCCCGTCAGCCCGAAAAACATTCGTTCACACATGGCCCAGAGATGCCGAATCACCCTCAAGGGGCGCCCCGCGCTCCGATTTATCGTCGTCCCAGCATGGATTTCGTTCCTGGTGTTCCACATCCATTTGTTCCACCTGTGTTCCACAATGCTGCAAAGAACGATTTCGGGCCGGCTCCTCCACCGCTCGTTTTGTGGGGCACGAACGGGCCTGCCTACCAGCATACTACATGCGCCAACAAATCCGGCTACTCATATACAGGATATTTGGGGTACGGCGGTAAATATCCATTCAACGCTCTGGCGACTGGGGAACTGCCCGACGAAGAGTTCGTTGCGCCTAGTACGGCCACTTGCTTCACCGGTGAACACCAATATGCCAATTTTGCTGAAGTTAGAGAGAAGAGTACGGGGATGGCGGGATCTTCAGAGGTGTTATCGGCTCCTGATGTAAAGAGTCCTTCCATTCCTCTTACAAGTGGTCAGGCCTCCCGGTTTCATGCCGAGGTGCCTTTACACCCGAAGGTCCAGGTGCCGACAGTAGCTCGCGAGGGAAGCTACTCTCGCACTACTACGGTCGAAGATCACCCTGAGGATAGCTCCGATGAGGATTATGTCAAACTTTACACGTCGTCGACGGTGGAGGAGACCAACAACGAAGCCGGCTTCGATGAGAGCATAAAAAATTGGTTCTGGTTCGGTGAACAAGCCGCCTGAGAGATATGACGAGGCTCGTGGACTAAAAGCTGACGGGGCGAAGACAACGATGACGCACTTCTAGCATTTGATAGATTCTGCTGCTATGGCATTCACTAACAGCAGAAGATCACCATAAGGCACTTCAGTAAGCAAAAGATGGCCACTCAAGGCTGCTAGCGAAATCTGTGTTTGTTCAAATACGTACCGCCTGTTGCGATCACGCAACGGGATTAATTCAAACATTCTACACAAATGAAGTGATGTTCTCAATCGTAAGTGCCTTCACCAATGCTGGACTTCGGTCATCGGGAAATCGTTCCTGCAGAGTGTATCAGATCAAGATGCCAACGCCTCAAGAAGGCATCTTCTCTGCTCCGACGGAGCGTGGCCTTCACAAACCTTTCGGAAAGCCTTGTTTTCGTACAAACAAACGGACGAGAAGGCGAACAAGTATAAATGACCAAGCCCCCCCCCACAGAAACCTCATGTCTCTTCAGTCTTTCTCCTTCACCACATTCTCTCATACCAATCTCCTTGGGAAACAATCACCAGAGTCCGACAACAATGACGAAAAATAACAAAAGCGTCGCAGCCGCCAAAGCGAGCATAAACCTCCAGAAAGTGCTCCGAAAATTCCCCTCTCCGCCCAAGAAGGACGGCACACCGGATAAGGAAAACATTATGGCGAAAAAAGACAAAGCGCGTATCAAAGAGGCAATGGACATAGCGGAGGCAAAGGACAGAGCAGACGCTCAAGCCAGCGCTAGCTCAAGCGGGGGTAAGAAAAGGTAGAGGGAAGGATCTTGGGGAGAAGATTGGGGACAGGGAGGAGGTGATGAGCGTTCGGATTGGAGGCGGTGTGCTGAACAGGTTGCGGATAGAGTCAATCCGGGAGAAGAGCCCGATCATGCTTACCGCTTGATCATAACCTGTCTTTCATAGCCAATACTGCAGCCGCTAGAATCAAGCATATCCCTCGATTGCCAAACACTTTAGGCGGCAGACCGTTGGGCCGTTTCAGGCCGAAGATCTCTGAGTTCAGGCAACACTTAGGGATAGGGTTGGTTCCTTGATTTTGTGGACTTTCCAAGTCTTACAAAGGTGGCCCTTCAGAAGATGGAAGCATAAGGTCACAGGTTGGAGATGGGTGGTATGGCCATAGAACTTGCCGCTCGGGCCTGAAAGCAACGATTTGTTTTCTCCGGGTCAGTGATAGCGTATCCTCATTGTGCGTGATAGAAATCCCATCCTATGGCTGCACGTCACCGCTAGGAGCATGACTGCCATTGAAAGCCATCATTGCCTAGCGAATACCCCCAAGAATTCTAGGAGCAGCCACTAAGGTTATGCAGCCAGCTCTCATTACTTAGTCTCAATGCAACGCTATTCATCACGTGACTATGCAATGCCACGCACGAGCGAATGCCAAGACGGTATCCTTAGTTTCCTTCCTTCCTTCCTTCCTTCCTTCCGACCGAGCCCAGGACCCTTTGTAAGCAGTCGAGTTACACCTTCAGAATCGAAATCTATCACTCAAAGTTCCACGGTTGTTGACTTCTATCGTGGATATGCCCGTCGACCGGGTAAAATGTCACTAAAGCGAGAGCAGCTAAAAGATCGCCCTTGCTTACTATTGGTTAGTTCTGTTGGGCAATCCTGCCGCTCAATGTTGCAACGCGGCGCCCTGCAGCAGGAGCCTTTGGTTTCAACGCGTCCACTAGCAAATGGGCTGAGATCGCCAGTGCCTCCTCGGACCACATGACGGGACTGCCCTCCCGCATGGAAGAAGTTAGGAGAATTGACGGATAATTCAGGTACCGTGGCGTCGATGTGCAGACCCTAGGATCTATTGCTTTCATGCGAACGCAGTTTTGGTTGCTTCCGATCTTCTGCCCCGGACAATCCATTTCGATTCCTCTTTTATAAAAGAGATGGTTATGCTTTGCTTTGAAACAAGCTGGCAATCTGCATCTCCAGATACACACCTGGTCGTTGGGCTCCAAATATGTTAATATTGGAAGCACTCGTTACCATGAGCGGCCGGGCACGATGCTCGACCAGTCCCTCGGGACAGTAAACCAGGTGATCTTCCTCTTCACCACCTTCTCAATCCTCTTTTGACGCATACCCCTTTTTTCCCCGTAGTCGCTCCTTTTTCGTTTCAAGTCTCCCCACAAGACTTCTCCAGAAACCTCATTAGCGAATACTTTAGAGCCTTACAGCAAATTCTCTCCAACTTCCGCGTCAACGTTCTCCAGTAGCGATTCCACACTTTGTTGTGACCCCAATCCAATTCACGGTATGTTGTATCTAGACCGCCTCACTCTTGTTATTAAGGCTCTGCATTGCGTCTGCACAACCCTTCCATCTAAACTCTTCCATCGACCCCCTCTGTCGTTATTCGACACGACCATACTACCAACAGTCAGTTACCCTATCTTGACAAGATGGCTAGACCATGTCCCCCAATGCATGCACGAGGGCTTTCAGACATGGGCTCCTCATCAGGGCCCGGCTTCCACACTGCACAGGAGAACCGCCGAAGCATGTTCCCAGGAATGGAGGCACAAGTTTCTAACGCCGAAGACTCCGAGCCAACGAGACGTTCACAAAGTGGTTTCTCAGCAACCATTCATGGTGCTTGTCCTGATGCAGATTCCGAATCATCAAGATACCCATCCAGGAGAGACCCAGGAATACTCACCCGTGCATCTGACACCAGCTAATCCGACTCATGGTACGGTTCTAGAGGTGCACGGTCGAACTCACCCCATGTTGGCCTCTCGTACTGCAACTTAGAGCCGCAGGACTCAATCAGTAATCGAGACTCCAGTACCTCTGACAGCGGTTGCATCACGTGCAATCGTTCTCCCCTCGGATACTGCAGTACACATGGTCGCTATGCGGAAGATCCGTACTTCGATCCCAGACTCGGTGCATACGTTATGGCAGCTGGACCAGATGTATGTACGGAGCCTAGGCATCTTGTTCGAGTGGTTTATATACTGATGAGTCTTTGTATCAGAGACCAGGAGCACGTCGCGCCCACAGGGTAGATCGCAGAGATCAAGATCACTCCTCTAGCTCTTCTGATTCCTACTCTGGAGAGCCCAGGACTCCACGAATTAATGATGATATTGGCATTAGTTCTGGTGATGAAAATCACGAGGACGACTGCATTGACGAGTACGTTGACGACTGTGAGAACCCTTCACTCCACGGGCCTATAGTGGGCGTAGGATGTATCCTCGCTATGAAAATTATGAACACGAGGATCGTCTTCGCGATGGCCATCGCCGGAACTGGGGGAGATCCGACGATCAACAAAGTTACAATGACACCTCTGATGAAAGGCAAGTGTTCTGGCGCCGGAGGTGGACGGCCACGGGAGAGTAGCTCGTCCTGTTTTTAATCCCACTAGACTTCTAGAAATCGCTCATAGACCGCTGCGACTTTCCTTTTTTCAAGCTCCCACGGGGCCCATCGGGGGAAGCTGTAGCGTCTTTTCCTTGACGCATGGGCTGCATCAGCAACAACATCTCCAGGATTCCGTATCAGTGAATCTGCTCTTTGCGCATGACAGTTCAAACGAAAATTCCCCTCAAGTTTGATCTTCAGGATCTGAATCATGGCTGAGACCACCTCCGTGAGTCTCTCGGCTAGGACAACGCCCACTCACCCCTGAAACTCTCTCGTCTCAGGTACCCCAGTCACCATCGCGCATCTGCTGCGAAAGTCTACCCCGCTTCCTCTTCAAGTGGCAAAGACTGACTGCTCCTCCTCAAGGCGTGCTCGCTTTTGATGGAAATGATTGGCTCCTGCCTCTCGAGGCGAATGCTCTTTAACACAAAAATCATCGCCTTCCCCTTCCCGCCACCCTCGGTGTGTTATCAGCTCGTTAAATCATTCTTAGCTTGGTGTATACTATAAAGCATCATCATTCCCAAAGCTGCTTTCTTCCTTCCCTACTATAACCCTTCCAGACCTCCTCGGAGACCTGAAAGGCAAACATTTCCCTCTTCTTTGTCTCCTCCCATCCGCCTCTCTCCTCCCCTACTCTGTCACAAATACACCAAGAATACCAGCCAAAATGACCAAAAACTACCCTTCCTCCAGCGAAACTCTACGCAATCCACACCCACACCGGTCGCGCGCACATCGATTTGGCTCAGAGTCAGACGAGACGTCCAACACCGCTGACAGCAACGCCCACGTCACGAGAGACGACGTGACCCACAATTACCCCTTCCTCCGCAATCCACGCCGCTCGCACGCACAACGATCTCGCTCAGACGACAATCGCAACGCCTCTAACCGCAACCCTCGCCTCCCGAGAGGCGAGGCCTCAGACGGTTCATCTGAAGAAGGACTCGGAGAGTTCGTCACGTCGCGCGACCGCGAGTCTGATTCTGACGCCACCTCGAGCGATGGCGCTCATGCAAGCGCGTCGTCTCGTCATAGCAATCGAGGGGGAAGCTCAAGGAGGGCTGATGAGGCGACGTCTGTGGACTCGAGGGCGCGACAGGCTCGTCGTGATGTGTTGATGAGTAGGCTGCAGGTACGGGTATCTTTACATTATCCGCCATTTCGTCAGCGTCGCTGGTTGATATACTGATGATGTATACTCGGATAGCGAAGGGAAGACGCGGGGCGACAAGCGCGGTACGCCGAAATGGACCGCAACGACCGTCTACACCATGAAACCGATCAAGATTGTCGAGCATTTCGCTTGTCGCTGAACAGAGACCGTCGCGAGGACGCACACGGCTCTTCCGCATCCTCTGACACCAACTCCGATGAACCCATGGCCCGCCGAGAGTACCAAGGCCGTGGCATCGGTGCCCGGAGAGACGATTACGATGACAGAGATCCGGGTCCTTCCACTCCGCGAGGCTATGCAACTCGTGCCATTAGCGCTCGCCGTGAGGAGTACGAGGACGATTCTGATGGTCCTTCCGCGCCGCAGGGTTATGGTGGTCGGAGCGGCGTTCGCCGGGCATAGGATGAGGACACGGATTAGTCTGGCCGGAAAAGTGGACGGAGTTAGGGGGTGGGAGGAAATGATGGGGGTTTTTGTTGACCTTGGAGAACATGATCGTTCAGCTGCTTGCGAATCTTGCCTCACCACCAGCTTTCGTTAAAATTGCTTGCGTTATATCTTAAGTAATGATAATGGCCTTCAGAATACCCTGAACAAGACACCCTGCAGTAATGATTTAGTACTTATGCATAGCAAATAGGATGAAAGCTCTGTAAGCTGCACCCTCGGAACCGAACCAAGAGTAGCCAATAAAACCACGAGCGTGCTAGTCGTGCTTACTTCGATCATTCGGCCGGGATGGTGAAGATCGATATGCAGGGGGTGTTAGAGTATGCTCCCAAAGTCTCTTCCGTGCACTCAGAGACCTAAACCCTTCGGCATTAGTGGCAGGAATCGCCTGCGATTTGCAGCCGGTAGGAAGACATGACGCAGCACGTAGAGTAGCGCCAACAAACCCGATGCGTTGTCCACGAGCGAGACGTAACGCGTTCGTGTTGCGGACGAAAGCTGGGAACGTGACCAGTAAGCTGCAGCTGCTATTGCATAACACTTTCCCGCTTCAGGTGGCAACGGTGGGCTGAGACGATTGCGTTTCAACACACACTTAAGCGCCTTCCTCTTTCGACATCAGCTCGTGACATTTCCCCCCACTTGCTGAATCCCATAAAAGACCATATTCCGAAAGATTCTTTTCTCCTTTCTACATAAACCCACTGTTACGGACTTTATCAAGACTCCTTGCTCACCGACAAACTTCCTTACTTACTTCTTCTTCCACTTCAACCTTTGTAAGTCATCATCCACAAAGCATGGATCGTCGCAGACCTCGTCCCCGAGGAGAACCTCCGGGTCGACACGGCGACGGCAGCAACCACCTGAGTGACGCCGAGGACTCTGTGATCCTGCGAAACCAAAATCTCCGGCGCCGATCGGACCGTGAAAGAGATGACGAATTTACGGACAACGTTGGAAGCTGGGGGCCTGATCCCGCGCGTGACTTGATGTACTATGGCCAACGCTCCACGAGAGGCGGCCCTCAAGGTAGACGGGGCGCAGTATCTTACGACAGAAATGACTTCATGGACGATATGGATTCGTTTGGTCCACGTGGAGGTTGTGCGGGAAACAAAATGGCTCGCCATATGGACGCTATATTGGCCGAGATGGAATCGACTGAACGTGAAGGTCGTACAGGAGCCAGAGACATTGACGACCACTTCAATACTCTCATCATGGATGACCTTCCAACACTCAGAGAGAGTCGCGCCTACATGAGGGAAACTTTGGAAACGCTCAGAAGTGGCGAAGAGCGCAGAAGGCTCAGAGACAACTTGGACATGATCACTGAAGATATCGCCAGACTGGAGTCCGAGCAACGCGAAAGTGGCAGCAAACCTCGCGGAATGGGAGCCTCCATGCAGAGAATGGACTCAAATCCACGTGGAGGTCGCGCAGGAGGCCAAAGCATGTCCTACCTTGACAAACCTGACCTTGCGACGCTCAGACAGAGTCACGTCGAGACTAAGGAGAGTCTGCGACGTTTGAGTAAGAATGGAACTGGCAAACAGCGCAGAAACCTCGAACAGGGTTTGCTCATGATCGAAGAGGATATTGCTAGAATCGAGTACCAGCATCGCGAAAGCAACAAGATGGCTCGGGGAATAGGAGCGCAAACGCGTCGCCGGGGCCAAGAAGATTATTCTGACGAAGAGTCTGACTTTCAGCCACGCGGATCTCATCGTGGATATCGTGCGTCCGCGGCAGGACGTCGTGGCCATTCTGGCCGCTGATCAGACTGATGAGAAGGTAGGAGGCCACGATATACTGTTGGCTACATTCGCTAACCTTCTGTCAGCCGATGCATCTTCAGGAGTGGTGTGAAGGAGAACAGAGTGACTTGATTCATGTTGATGGCCTTTGATCAAGGCGGTACGGTCATTACCTATTGCGGGATTGTGGAAGGTGTACTGCCATTCTTTTTATCTTGCGCTGCTTACCATGCGGTGTCATGCGAAGCTCTTGCATCAACTCTCAGAAAAGGCCCCCGTGATAGAAGACATGAGCTAGAATTATGGCAATAGTAGCTGGGTAGATACCTATTAAAAAGGATTGGCTTACAGGTCTTGAAGCGGGCAAATTACAAAATCGTACCCCAAACTATGGGATTCTTACAAATTCATACCCCATCTTACATTTCCATACCTCTCACCGAAAAAATGGGTATGAATTTGTAAGTTACCATTTCTTGGGGTATAAAAATGTAAGATACCACCAGCTTGTAGATGTAGTTATCCCTATGTCTATAAACCATTAGAAGGGTATAATTACGGTGTTCTAGGCTACCTACCCCAACTGTTAGCAACCCGAATTACCGCTAGGCTAAAAAGTTATACCCGAGGGTATCTACACTTCACGCTATCGACACCCCTATTTGACTCTTTATAGGGCCCCGCAGGGCCCCCGAAGGAATAATTTCTAACGCCAACCCGCCTCGAAACCTTATCCCAAAACCCCGCCACTATTTAATGCTAACGCTACCCGCGAGAAAAAGATAGCAATTCCAAGTCACTACGATAGCTTACAAAATCATACCCCTATAGATGGTAACTTACAAAGTTATACCCCTGTTAATGGTATCTTACAAATTCATACCTAAGAATCCTATAGTTTGGGGTATGATTTTGTAATTTGCCCGTCTTGAAGCATTAGCCATCACCTGATAACCTAGAATGAGAGGAAGCCTTTGCCGGCATTATGGCTGTAGGTGTCATGGACTGGGATATGGTCTGAATGATATGATCCACAGTGTGAATGGAGTGAAGGCGTTTGTGTAGGTAGGGCCAAGCCCCGTGCAGTGTTGAGAGGCCTGGAACCGTGACAGTAGGTAGGTTCATAATAAGACACTTAATGGATATGATAGAATCACAGGTCCTAAAGCATTAGCTATCATCCGACGGTCATGCTGCTAGCTTTGTCCTCGGCTTGGTCTCGTAATTTTGGCTGAGGGTGACCGGCCTTGTTTCCTATACCTTATCCTTCATGCGTCATCACCCCTTGGTCTTAACACATTCGCCACTCAAGGTCGCGCTTGGAGCTTAACATATTCTCCTCCTAAGGTCACACATTAAGATATTCATCTGCCCAAACATTCCATTTTTTCTATATGTTCTTCTCTGCAATTTTGTCCCCTAAGTCTTTCTAACGAAAAGACCTTCTCACAACTAAGATCACACTGCTGTATCCCTCCTATTCGTCTGCCTCATCCAGAAATCAATCACGGTAAGTGAGCCTCTCGTCGGCTCTTCTGACTTGGGTGCAGCTTTTATTGTCAGCATCAGCCTACCATTTCCAATCTGTCATCAATGAGAGATACTAAGAACAACTAGGTGACGAAGCGTGTTTCAAGATGGTGCGACCTCAAGATCGCTCGAAAGCCTACGGTCAAAGAGCTCATGGGCACGAACCGGACAGACGTTCCACAGGAGGTGGGCCCCACCAAGGGTCACGAAGTGGTTCTGACATGACAAGACGGAAAATCCGTGAGATCGACGAAGAAGGTATGGACGATTTTGTCAACGATTTTGAAGAGATGGGCATGGACGCAGGCAGAAATTCCACATCAGGCGGTCCTCAAGGCAGACGAGGTACCGGACGCCGTTTCTTTTATGACATGGACGATTTCGACGAAGAGGACATCGATCCCCGTAGACCATCGGCACGAGGTGGACCCCAGGGGAGAAGAGACACAAGACCTCGTCACTTGGACAACATGGACGGTTTCGAAGGAGAGGATATTTATCCCCGTAGAGCATCGACACGAGGCGGACCCCAGGGGAGACGAGGCGTCGGACCTAGATACATGGACGAAACCTCTACCGATATGGTCCCATACGTAGCAGGAAGCGGTTATGGATCGAAGGCTCAAACTGCAAACCCTTCAACTGCCAAATCAAAGCCGTCTCTCGGCGAACTTGAAGCTGAGCTTGATAGAGTCGAAATGGAACAAGAACGGCTCGGGGACAAGATTATGCAAATCAAGATGGAGATTTACAGAATAGAGCCCGAATCGGAAAGATTCAACGACAGTGACAGGTCTTTCCTGCACCTGCCCTCCAAAGGAAATCGCAATCATGAGGAGCGCGGATCTCGCCACGGCCGCCGAGGTCCTGCACCTTTACGCGTCGGAAATTTGGACCGTGGTGCAGCTCGTCATCGAGAGCACGATCAAAGATCTGGTAAAGATGTACGTCTTTACAAAATCTTGTTTGATGGACTTGCTGACCTGTCATCATCTAGACGCTCGCCCGTGCGCAGGTTTGCACCGATTTTGTAGATGCACCCTGTTACCCTCTAAACATTCGATGGATCGAGAACCCGGAAATAACAGGTCTTCTACATTCTTCTTGCGAGATAGGACCCGAACCTGTATAGCATCTAAACCTCTTGCGACCGCTGAGATAGATGGAATATGTATATAACAATAGCCCACATCCCTTAACATAAATCCTTATCCATGAATCACGATACTGGCTTTAAGTCTGCTCGTACTTGAGCACCGAGTGGGGTCCAGCCGCTGTGACGGTTGGTGACCCTTGGTATGCAAGTGGTTGAGGCGACATGGTGCTCTCCGGGAGAGATTTCCATTTTCGAAGTGTTACGGCCACTTTGCCAGCCCTCCCATCACAATTCCCAACATTCTTACAGATCCATCTTCTCGCAACAGTGGGACTGTGGGTTAGTGGGTCCATTATGAGGCCATAGCGTTGGTGGTTGTTTGATCAACCGTTTCATCAATATGCGATATGCGATAGTAGGGAGACAGGTGGCCATGGCGAGTACTATTTGTGTGGCCACTGCACCTGTAGTGGGCTCTTCATTCGAATTGTTCTCTTTCAGAGCCATATCATTATTCTTCTTTTCGTAGTTGAGTCTATACACATTAGCCTTTATTCAACTACCACAAACACACTCCATACTCTTACATACTTCATAATGGCTCCCGCTGCTACTACCAGGTCTAAGAACGCGGCCAAACGAGTCACCCCCGCCTCCAAGGTCATCAAAAAGACCTCCAAGGCGGCCAAGAAGGCCCCTAAGGCCAAGAAGGCCACCAAGGCCAAAACACCTCCCCCCCGCGAAGAGATCGTCGTATACAAAACGTCATCGAGTACCATTAGCCCGGACGAGATCGAAGAAACGCCCCCATCTACCGTCAAAGTAGATCTTCAGGAATTAATAGCCCAGCTGTCTAAGGTCCAAGAGGAGCGAAATCATCGCCATCGCCACGAGGGCCGGGTTTATAAGTCACGCCGCCACCACCACCGCCACCGCCGCAGCCATCGTCATCGTCACTCAAACACATCGGATTCGAACTCGTCCGACTCTGAGTCGGACTGGGAGGAAAGAAGAGGGGTCCCTTTTCGTCACGCAGAAGATAAGAAGCCCTCTCTTAGTATAGCTGAAACGTTCCGAAGTGTGGACGTCGAGTACTTCAAGCAAATCTTCTTCGGGACCTTCAAGACCAAAAACTTCGCCAAACTGGCCCACATGCACACTACCCCGGCCAAGGAGGATAAGGACGTCAATGGCCATAACCACATGGTGCACTGCTTCCATGTGTACTCCGAAACCCAATTTCTCCTTTCGCTCTCCCATTCATAATACCAACTTCATCTCAGCAGAAGTCTCTAAGCAAACAGAGAGTCGGATCAGTCTCTCCGTCACACCACCCTCCAGCACTCAAGGCCCCCCTTCCGGCACAAGACGTCAAGACGACTCCTCACCAACGCAGAACGAGTACGACACCAAGACAAAGTGACCTCTGCCACTGGACGCCGACAATATCGCCAATCTGTAGACCCTTCCCGGTCCGATTCGTAGGAAGAGGAAGATCCAACTCAGCCCTCAAACCATGGACGCGACCGCGTTGTCAACCAATACGGCGAATCGCTATCACCACCAACCCCACCACCACCGCCATAATCAGAACAAGATCAAAGCCTCGGAGGAGACCAGTCAATCATGATCGAACAGCCGTGTCAACCTTCCTTGAGACTGGCGAGGGGAGAGGGTGTGTAGACTACGTAGTCACGGATAGGTCAACTCGTCGCGAGCGCTACGTTATCAACTCCTCGTCCAATGGCGATGGAGATCGGTCTTTTTGAAATTCGGTCGCGTCTTGATTCGAAGCGAGTGGGATGCTATATATTCGATGGGATGCTGAAAATCCAATGGAATATTCTAACGGTGAAACGGTGGACGTTTGGCACCCGGATGGGCTTCAAAGTCATCGGGCCTCGAGGTCTCGGACGAGATGGGCGAGGCTTCAGCACTGGAGTCTAGAACATAATGATTCCGACCGTGAGATTCTGAGGCCTGAGGTGGAGATAAAGTAGAGCTGGATCAAGATATAGTGGTCGAACTGGCCTTGCGGGACGCGGGGGGCGGTTAAGGCAGGTATGGAATTAGGGGGAGAACCCCCCTATGTGGAATCCAGAGCTCGACGCTTCTATGTAAAATGACACG
The DNA here is from genome assembly GCF_014066315.1 of Letharia lupina. NCBI lineage: Eukaryota > Fungi > Ascomycota > Lecanoromycetes > Lecanorales > Parmeliaceae > Letharia > Letharia lupina. Next base: position 285,545 of record NW_023502985.1, read on the forward strand.
CATAACTTATGGGACTTCTGAAATGGTTTCAAGACTCCAATTGGGAGCATTACCTACTCTGGTATGCAGTAGTAGGAGTATAGGGTGACAGCTTTTAAGCGCATGGTTGGCTCTGACATGTGCTTCCACTGGCACAGATCTAGCCGAGTTACGGCGCTCCTAAGCCGCTGGTGCGACCGTTCCTGTCATTCCACCCTCAACATCCATTCTTTCGCCATCCTCAGGCCACAACGCTCCTTCGTCCTGCCCATCCCACTCGGCATCCTCCCCTCCACCTCCATCCTCCCCGTCCTCCGAGTACTCCCTCCCGTTGTGAGACCCATCCAGCTTCGTCTCAGTCACAATGACTTTTAAAGCAAGACCTCGCGCGAGGTCAGTGACCTGGTAGGACGAGCGGTCGTCAGCCTCGTCAACCCATCTGGAAAGTTTCCAGATCCCTGGCGCCGAAGCGCGTCCATCCTCGTATGGAAGTGGCCACTGTTGTGGCTATCCCGGTAGACTGGTAACCCCAGCCTTCACCCAATCTCTCCCAGCCTTCATCGCTTGATCTTTCAACTTGTAAGTTCCTATGACACCGATGTCACAGGTTCTGTCGAGCGTCCAGGCTCTTGCGTCGTAAGAGAGGACAAAGATGGCTCGCCTAGGTCCTGCGATTGCGGGATTTCCTGCTCGAGGAGGTCCAACTTAGCTATGAGTATTTCCAAATGTTGCTTAATTGTCCTTGGTAGCAGCCTTGTCCTCAGGAGCAGCGGCCTTGTCCTTGCCAACAATTTTCGGCTGGTATGCGTCAAGATATCCTAGCAACTGTTTGGCGATTGCTCGGATTTTGCTACGCTGGTCCTTGGTTTCTTTAGCGAGGTTGCTAACGATCATTCCATACTGAACCAGCTCTCGGCGTACAATCTCAACAGCTGATGCGTAGAAGGCCGTTTGCTGAGACAAAATCTTGGAATGATCTCCGTGGGAGATCTGAATCTTGCCAGTCATCCCACCCTGAAGCTTCACTGCCACCGCTGAGGCGGTAAGGGGGTCCTGGTGAGTAGCACTCTTCATGTCATATTGCTTGGTTGCTGACAGGCTTTGGAGATTGTCATCAAGCATTGCCAGATACTCCTTGTAGCTGTTCTTGTTGATCTTGTCCTTTTCTCTCGCTTCGTATAGCAAACGCCCGTCTTGCCCGAGTAGCTTGGGCATGATGCCACTTCCCAGCTGCAACACCTTCAAGTCTGACTCCTTGATGTCGTCGGTAGCTCACGACTAAGCAACACAAATGAGGACAGATGCCTTGTAGTCTCCAACAGTGCCGAGCCTTTTGGTGTTCCAGAGCATGCTACGATGTCTGGATGAGAGACGGACGGACATGAGTAAAGGTAAATGGCTGGGCAATATTCAGCTTTGCGTGTCCTTCATTGTTCCCCAAGGTTCTTTGCAGAGTTATATAAGAAGGAATGCTCCTGGTAGAATCTCTGAGCTTGATGTTTGTGAATTATTATGAGCCTACAAGGATGCTGTGGAACCACATCCTGTCTGCTAGCAACAGCCACACTGCTCACTGTAACAAATATAGACAAATGATCTGATAGTAACTTTCAGTTTCAGATAGGTCGACCCGATCCGGTAGCTTGCTCGTTGTCACTGCCTTCTAGGATCACTATTGAGGACAGTCCTCTGTTAATTGCATTGATCCTGAGCGATCAAGCGAAGCGCAGGCTCGCTATCATAGGGGATTAGAACATACAAAGATTATCTCTGATGTATCTAAAAGCATAGGAGCTCCTATGACAAGCTTGTAAGTCAAGACAAGTGGGGAGAGGGCCAACAAGCACCTACTTCCTATGAAATGGTCTCCACTCGGCGAAAGACCCCAAAGGGAAAAGGTTGCTGCGTCAATTCGGACTGAGAGCATTGAGGCACTGGAGAGGTTAGTACGACGAGTGGGGATCAGAGCTTACAAATGTGCTTTGTCACTTACCTTGCAATTTGAATTCCAGCAACCAAGATTCGTCTCCGACTCACAATGAAGACTCAGTTGTCTCATATTCGATGCACATTATAGGGGCACAGCAAAATATATGTATATGTGATCAGGCCGTCTCAACGCCGGGTTTAGCAGGCCTGAGTAGTTATATATCGTATCCCAGAGTCAAGGAAATTCTTATATCTATGCGGCATAGATCTGAAGTGAATAAATAGCTATGTATAGGTGTGAGAGGGTGGGTAAGAGAATGTTATGACTCTAAGAGTGACAAAATTGAATATAGAGTCACCTGCTGATCTAGAACGAGTATACTCATGACTTGCTGCTGATAAATGTCTCCCTTTGCCACTATGAAATTCATCAAAGCCAAGGTCTACGAATATGAGACCTACTAACACTCAGTCCACTATGGTTATTTCGTACAGTTGTTGTAGAGCTGCGCTTTCCGGTCGAAGATTATCTGATAAGCTCCTTCCAGCTTAGCGCGGTCGTAGATCTCTCTGCGACTCCGCAAATTCATTCTTCTTACATCACTTCACGCAGAGAAGTCTCTTACGCTCAAGGCATTAACCTACAGCCTTGCAATACTGCGGAGGCTGAATATCAGTATTCAAAGTCTCAGAGGATTCTGTACCGGATACTTTTTGCAAATGCATATTTCTCCACATCACGAGTAGGCTGGCTTTGCTCCTTCATCGAGAAGGATCGCGCAAAAGTCATGCATAAAGGGGGCCATTACCGCGGCAAAGGTTCCGAGTTCGATTGAGTCAATACGAACAGTCAATTCGTTCTGGTTGATAGCCACACAAGTATGCAGAAACGAAACATGGGAGCTCGTAGGGTTGCCACTTTTCCTAACGATTTGCCTGTGCGGACTTGGAATCTTGAGCCTCTCTTTATGCATGACTTCCACTGAAGTCTCTTACGACTAGCTGAGGAGTACCGGTGCTGGATTTGTATTGCATCCATGAATTGACATACATACCGAGCGCCTGTCTGGCCGTCTATTTGGCACCCGAGGTTGCCAAATACATTCTTCGAGGGGAACAAAACGAAAGGAACAACAACAGCAGGACATATGTTGTAAGTAGCTGAGAGTTCCCCATGTTTCATATAACGTTGCTCCCACTTAAAACGGATACGTGAATATAACCGGAATGTAAGAGAAGTGCTTCGGCTTGAGCAGCCAATCGGGTCAGACGGCAACGCAAATACTCCTCAGTGGTAGGGTGTCACTATTCGAATGGTAGCCCTATAGCCTTGGCATTAGAGTACTGACTCGTGATGTCTAACACGAAACGAAGCTAAAACACTTCCGGTGCGTTAACACTTTCGATCAACCCAGTGCTGTGTTGCTCATCGTTCTTGTGCTCGACATTTAGCCTTCGACATCCAGCTTGTAAAAGAAGACTCCAGTGCGTGCTACACTGTTCTTTCCTTCCTACATCACCTTACAACAACTACACCACTTTTTACAACATCAGCCATACCTAACGCAGTTGTCAATTCATACCTTCAAAAAGTGTGTACCATCCTTGCCCTTCCCTCTAGCCGGCTCTCATTCTCCCACTCACCAACACCCTCACAAGGACCCAGCTTCCACCACATCAACATGGCAGGACACCCTCGCTACACGGCAACGGATTTGCCATACCTCCTTGAGCGCGATATTACAGCCAACGACACAGTACGAGTTTGTATGCCACAGCGTCGGCCTGCGCGTGAACATGATCGCTACGAAGACGACGAAGAAATGACACCCCCTCATTACGGACAATCTCGTCGCGGAAAAAACCTCAGGCATGTTGGTCGTGGGCTTGCAAGTCAGGATCGAGACACCTATCCGCCCCTGGAGCAGCAGTACAACGACCTGGGACCAGCCGAACACGGTCGGCGTGGACGTCGGTACCCTAGCCCACCCCCATACGGTGCGGCTGATGAGGAGCTGGAATTTGATCGACGTGGACGTCGCCGAAACCGCGGTCCAATCTCATACGATGAAGCTGATGGCGGGTTTATCTTCGACGATGAGCTACACGGCGATTCCCGTAGGCACCGATTGAGGAGCGATCGGCTGCTCTCTCCCGCTCGCGACATGGGGATGGGGCACTTTGATCAATGGTCCTACCTTGACACGAACCTCAATCCACGAAGCCTTCATGCTCCACGAAGCCTTCATGCTCCACGTGGGCTTCGTGGGAGCCGTGACATGGACGTAGATCATTTGAGTGGCCTCTGGCCTCAAATGAGACGCGGCATGGAGCCCCGTCTGAATAACTACGACAGTTTTCCGGACAATTACGACAACTATTTCGACATGGGACGGCGCTTGGATCGTCGTGACTTGGGTAGAGCAGGACGTTATCGCCCAGAATACTGCTTCGTGGACGATTTCGATGACGATCATCTTCAGGACAGCATCTACGAAGCACGTTGTCATCTTAGAAATCGTCTCAGAGGATACCACCCCTCAGATCTCACTATCCGATCCGTGTTTGATGATTATAGAGACGAGTTCACTGGAGAAATACGAGCTCCAACAGCTGCAGAGATAATTCATCGAGCATTCCTTATCGAAATGCATCATGAATTCGATGCTGGGGATCGAGAGCGGGAGCGGCAGGAGGCTGAAGATTTCGAAGTCCACGATATTGGACGTGACCTACCAGATAGACGTGGCCGAATGCCTCGTGTCGCTGGACACCGCCCAGCAGATATCTGGGATGGCGATGTGGAGTTTCATCGTGTGAGGCGTGGTGATTCAAGTCAACCTCATCAAGCTGGGAATCGTCAAAGCCCACCACAAGACCAACGCGCCAATGACAATGTTGACAGATCCCGAGGCCGTAACCAGCAGGCGCCTCCTTCTTACCATTCCGTGACCCCTGCGCAAGTCGCAGCTCGTGTACAGGCCGAGCTAGCCAACGATGCAAATCACCCAGCTGTCGCAGCTGCCGTGGCCTACGCTACTGCCGAAGGCGTCGCCGAAGATGTTCCTCGCGATCAACAACACCCCCCGGGCCCCCTTGCTCACGCGAAGATTAGAGATGCCCCTCGTGATGGCGCCGGAGCATTCAACAATCCGAACAACCTTGGCGCAGCCCCTCGAGAAACTTTCATCGACAGAGCGCGCACGTCTCCAGCTGAAGTGGGCGACCATGGTCGTTGCTCTGATAGCTCCGACAGCGGCGCTGACACTCCCGATGACGGCTCTGAGACTTCCCGTGCTGGTGATGACACCTCAGAAGGTGGTGCTTTTCTTCAGAGCGCCATTCACATTACGCTGTGATGATGGTCAAGGAGGGAGATCTGGAGAAGGAGCGACTTGGAGTTGGGACTCCGGGTTCATTGTTTGAAAAGAAGGGGGGGAAATGGTCACTTGCTTTTGGTTGCGATAACCACGTGCTTGCGAAGACAGATTGCGTTCTCAGGTTTCATAGACGGTTTTAGTAAGATCAATCATATGTATCGTATCGATATATTCCCCGCACATGGAGCGAGTCACAGTGTTGAGCGAGAGCTTGAAAGCTGCTACATGCCAGTAAATTCCCGCTCTCCCACGACGATGTCAAAATTTCGGGTGTGATGTGTAGGTAGCATCAATTATTCTATCTCAGAACTCTCCTGGGTTACGTCTTCGACCCCCACAGCCCATACAAATCTGGTGCTACAGCCGACACGCGCAGGAGTCATGGCTGAAACGTGGCCGAGAACCATATTTTGACAGACGATGCTTCGCTTGTGTAGGGATTTACCAAGAGGCTCTCACTGCAATCCCTTGGCATCGAACATACCACATCGAGGGATCTTAATCTATGAGGTAGTGAGATTCCCCTCCGATTTGTCCCAAGAATTCATGCTCCCACTTCCCACAATGCCCCACTGTGCATCTTCAATCTCAAAGTCGCACGCAAAGTACCTTCCATGAGAAAACATCGCGCCCCACAGTCCTACCAACGCGTTGTGCAGAACTCCGTACGTCAAATGCTGCGCACGGCCACCCGGTCCGGGGATCAAATTCCGATCCGCAGTTAGTAAGCAATCCCACGTCTCCGCAAACCATGACCAGTCGTCTTCGGGCAACCAGCCATCCTCCCCATTTTCGTTAATGGTTTCGCGTAACTCGGACATGGCGTGAAGTAGGACTTGGCCCATATCAAGCTTGGCGATGGGGCGGTCGGGGTGAACTGTGATGTAGATGACGGTTTCGGTGTCTGGGACTTCGAAAGGTATAGCGCTACTGCTAGGTGTAGGGCCTGCAAAGAAGGATGCAGGGACAGCCGTATTATCTGGCAACGGGTTGACACTGATGACGGGCATGGGAGCTGCTGCGGCGCCTACGATCTCGGTACTTCGCAAGTCTTCGTCAGCCGTAATAAAATGAAAAAGTAGAAAATTGTCTTACGCTGCTACCTCTAGCTGTTGAATATCGGTTATAGCTAGAGTGACAGGGGTTCCACCGACTACGCTGACCAAGGCCTGGTCGACCACACCATTGCCAACCGCATCGATTCTGTTGACAGCTGGGGCTCGTTCTTCAATAGGAGCGTGAGGTCTATTCGATGAGCTAGCGGCTGTTGCTGAGCTAGTCCGGGTGCTGGAATGAGGCTTGTGGCCAGGTGCATCGATCTTGTTGACTGCGGGGTTCCTGGGATTCAGAGCGATGTGTGGTCCCACGGTTGTGCTGACGAGAGTCCGAAAGCTACTGCTGTGGGCTGAGCTGCTGGTAGGTTTACCGTGTACATTGACACCGACGGCATCGATCCTGTTGACGGCGGGTTTTCTTGGCTTGAGGGTGATGTGTGGCGCTGTCGATGAGCTGAGGGTTGTTTTTGAACCGATAATGGTGGTAGAATGTGGTCTCTTGGGGGGAGCATCGATTCTGTTAACGGCAGGATTAGGGGCGGCCAATGAGACAGCTACGAGCACGGCAACAAGGCTGTAGGATAGGAGGTTAGCCATAGCTATCAAGATGCCTTTGGAGCAGCAAGGTTGACTCCAGTTGGTAAGGAAGGATAGAGTACGAACCGTGGGAGCAGGTCATGCGACTTATATCATAGTCTTTGCACTTGAGCTGAGGATTGTAGATATCAATTCAATCGAGTTTTCGAAGGACAAAATGAAACAACAGAACAGCAAGCGACAAGCTACATGCGAATGACTAGGAGAGAGAGCGAGAGTATCTCAAGGCACTGAGACTGAAGGGTGTCTATCAGGTATCCCAATCTCCCACACAAGCGCCAGGGGAATGACGTAGCAAGTCGAATTAATTGGCCTACCATGCTGCAAGACGCAGGGTATTTAGGAGTCCCGGGAGACGCCTCCTTCTTCATGGGCTCGAATGGATTCAAGCGCGGAAAATAGACGTCCGGCACTGCCTCGCGCCGTCCAAGCCGACTGCAGCTTGAAACGTGGGCAACTGGGGGATAAGATAGTGATATTGGAGATAATTGGATAGAGTGGGCTTCACGCCGTGAAAAATTCCCGCCATTGAAGCGCTTGAGAGGTCAAAGACCGCATGTTGCGCCACCATGTGCAAACGTTTCATGCGACGGAACAGAGGGAAGGTGTCCGGCATGAATTGTTGTTGGCTTAGGCTATTTACAAGCGATGCTGGACACGGGGTTTTAATGTGGGTACCACACCAGGAGGTGGAGCTTGTTGCTGTAGGTACAGGTAGGCAATCTTCTCAGGAGTTGCTGTTGGCGCACTATGATGTAGAGCGAGTTAGTACCGTAAGGACCAAGGTTTCACATTGAGGCAATGAGGCAGTATAGATAAGAAGATAGATACACGCATGAAGAAGAGGAGCTGCAAAGCCTGCAATGGAGAGGTCTTTTTACGGAGTACAGATATGATGTCCTCTCGTGGGGAAACTGAAGTCAGGTGCTCCTTCCCGAAGGATTGCCGCTCTCGCCTGCCGGTCTTGGCACTACATCTTTGCCGCTAAGGCTCCACTACTTTACGAACTTACTCGTGCCATCCACAAGTGAGTTAGTTATCTCGCTTGATAGCGCCGGGAGAACCCACCAATCAATCTATCCAGATCTCCTGGAAATTGTACTAAAGTACACCTTATTTTGTAGAGAAAGAAGCTGATAGAGCGGCACACTCTCCTATCAAATATCAAACATCAACGAAATGACAACAATGACAACTACATATGTGTGTACGTGACTCTCTAGGCCTTTCTACTACTCAATTGATTAATTAGGGACCCCAAACAACTTCCCTACCGAGCACCGTCGTCCTCGAGTGAGGGCCAAGACGCTAAAAATTTAGCCGGATAACTCATTTCTGGACGGCACGAGTACCTTATGTCTTATGCAGCGAGACCAAAAGAGATTCCTCCAAGACAACTTACTTACCCCGCCATTGTTTATCCGTCTTGCTAGACGTCCATGACATTCTCCCCTCCTCCATCCCACATGTACGCCGCATCTGATTGCCTAGCGGCGCGGGCTACGATGAACATCTGGGGTCAACGGTCAGGGTACCAGGCTTCTCCTCGTCTGGGGAAGCCCAATGACTAAGTCTTGCTGATGGACCGCTTCAGCCGATCAACCCGAGCACACAAGCAGTACTTCCATCGGTACGAGCTTCCAAATACAGGCTAAAACTGCCATTGCCACTGCCAGTGTAACGCTGAAGCAAATCGATGGACTCATTGCTCCTGTCTCATCTTTTCTTATAACATCACTCCTTCATAATGCATTCTGCCACACCTCTAACGTCGAGATCAATAATATCAAACCGGAGCGTTGATACTGTCAGGCCACTGAAAGTCATTTGTATTGGAGCCGGCGTATCAGGGATTCTTGCTGCAATCAATCTACCTCAGGTGGTACGAAAACTCGATCTCGTCATATATGACAAGAACGAGGAGCTGGGAGGAACATGGTTCGAGAACAAGTACCCTGGATGTGCTTGTGGTGAGTACTAAAGCTTCCAAATTCATGAGGCTACGGCTGATCGCGCCATAGATATACCCGCTCACTGCTACCAGCTGTCCTTCGAGTCCAATCCAGCATGGACTTCCTTTTACGCTAAAGCCCCCGAGATTTTGGAATACTGGAAGCGGGTGGCTGAGAAATACGACTGCCGCCAATACATGAAGCTGGGATACAAAGCGCTGGAGGCACGATGGAACGAAGGCGCAGCGAAGTGGAGAGTCAAGCTCGAAAATGTCAAGACGGGAGTAGTATTTGAGGATCAAGGAGATGCATTGATCACAGCCATTGGGGCCTTGAATGAGTGGAGATGGCCGCCAATCCCTGGGCTGCACGGCTTTGGAGGAAAGCTGTTACACAGCGCGGCGTGGGATGAAAGCTATGATTACAATGTGAACATCTCTCAAAAGTCCTTCAGTGCAAATTGCTGAAAACGTCAACAGGGCAAGCAAGTCGCCGTCATCGGAGCTGGATCGAGCGGCATCCAGATCGTGCCAAGCTTGCAACCAGAAGTGCAGCACCTCGATCACTACATCCGAGGACGAACTTGGATAGCTGGGACCTTCGCCAGAGGTGAGATTGAAAAGCGCCATGGCGCAGCTGGCAACTTTGATTTCACGGAAGAAGAGAAGGACGAATGGCGGAAGGATCCCGCTTCGTATCTAACCTTTCGCAAGAACATTGAAGCAGAACTCCAGGGCGGCCACAACGTCATTGTGCGTGGAAGCGACGCACAAAAAGATGCCCGTGAATATTTCACTCAATCGATGCGCGACCGCCTGGGCAAGAAGCCTGAAGTGGCCGACCATATACTGCCAGATTTTCCGCCTTTGTGCAAGCGCCTTACACCAGGCCCAGGTTACCTTGAAGCTTTAACTGCCGACAATGTCTCTGTCATTCCGACTTCAATCTCCCACGTCACATCGACTGGCATCGCCGCTTATGATGGCACCCACCGCCCGGTTGACGCAATCGTCTGTGCGACAGGTTTTGACACCAGCTTTTTAAATCGCTTTCCGGTCTATGGCATTAATGGCACTTCGCTAATTGACAGATGGAGCGAGCGTACATCAAGCTACCTCTCCATGATGGTTGACAGTTTTCCCAATTACTTCATGTCCGTCGGCCCCAATAGCGCTCTCGGCACCGGCAACTTCATCATGATCTTAGAACGCCAATCCACCTACTTCGCATCTTGCCTGGCTAAAATACAAACGCAAAACATCCTCAGCATGCAGCCCAAACCTAGCGCTGTCAATCGCTTCGCCAACTTCTGTGATGAGTACTTCAAGGGCACTGTCTTCAGCGAGGACTGTAGCAGTTGGTACAAGTCTGGCAAAGACGGCAGGGTGACAGCTTTATGGCCTGGTAGCAGCTTGCATGCTATCCAGGCCCTAGACCAGGTACGATGGGAGGACTTTGACTACGAGTACGTTGATGGCAACGAATTTGGCTGGTTTGGGGATGGTTGGAGCGAGCGTGATAGGAGCAATGAAATTTCGAAAACCTACTACTTAGATAGGCAGGGGATGTTGGATTGGCCTCTGGACAAGACCCAGGCAAGAAAGAATGGCCATGGTGCAATGAACGAGAATAAGGATGACTGATGAAATTCATCTTGCTGGGAGTAAGCTAGGAATTATATATATGGACCTCGTGCACATGCCCTTTACAACTCTGGCTTCTGAACTATTAACTTAGTGACAGCAAGGTCTAGCCATATCAAACACTTCCATTCCATCTTGTTTGGTGAGGCATCGTTTTTCGCCTTGGCGCCAAGTATCACTCTATGCAATACTAAGTGAATAACAGGTGCGCTAAGATAAGGCGCGTCTGTTCAAGTCGCGTCGTTGGACTCGTTGGGAACACTGCATTATCCGCAGCTACGCATAACCAGAGCCTGTACCATTGTATCTCTCAGCAGCCTCATCGGTAACCCAAGGTAGTCTGAGTATTTCGATTCAACATCAAATCCGATTGAGCTTGCATTTTGATATCTCCCTCAAAATGCCTATCCTCCAAGTCACACCAGAGAACAATCGTCAGCTTCAGAATATCGCCAACGCACTAGCAGCAGCAAAGAAAGTTGTTGTGTTCACAGGGGCCGGTATATCTACAAACTGTGGCATACCAGTAAGCTTGAAGCCGCCCCACTTCACCCATTATACTAATTACCGCTGTAGGACTTCCGCTCAGAAGAAGGACTCTACTCCCTCATAAAAGCCCAACGCGATGCTGTTCCCTTAGGCGCAATCTCTGGTCGTACGATAAGGAAATCCTCCAGCCCTCCCTCTCCCTCCACGAAGTCAAAGTCTATACCTCCCTCGATTCCCAATAACGTCAAAGGCAAAGACCTCTTCGACGCCCAGTTATGGAAGGATCCCATCAGCACCTCAGTCTTCTATACTTTCATCGCATCCCTCCGCCAGAAAATACACGAAGAAGTCAAGAAAGCCACATCTACTCATCGCTTCATAAAGACCCTACGAGACTCGCGGAAGTTGGTTAGATGCTACACGCAGAATATCGATGGGTTGGAGGCAATGGAAGGATTGAATACGGATATGACCCAGGGAAAGGGCAGTCGAACGCGGTTCACCAAGAAATCAATGGAGGGTCAGAGATTGCCATCACGGACGCAGCCGGGGGCTGACCTCGACGGTGGATGTGAAGTTGTGCAATTGCACGGGGACTTGAGAGTCTTGAGGTGTACGCTTTGCCAGCAGACATGCGAATGGGAAGACCGACATAGTACGCGGCTGCTTGCTGGAAAGGCTCCAACATGTCAGCTTTGTGCGGCGGCAAACCAGGATCGGCAGAATCGAGGGAAGCGCGGAACAAAGATTGGGTCCTTGAGGCCGAATATTGTGCTCTACGGAGAGGAACATCCATCGGCTGATGCCGTGGGAGACATTACTGCCTCAGATCTAAAAATGAAGCCGGATGTGTTGTTGATTTTGGGCACATCGCTCCATGTACATGGGCTTAAGACTATGGTCAGAGAGTTCGCTAAGGCTGTCCATGCGAGAGCTGGAGGGAAGGGGATGGTGATATTTATTAATCTGACAAAGCCCTCGGCAAGTGTATGGAAGGATGTACTGGACTATTGGGTGTCCATGGACTGCGACGCCTGGGTTCACTCGATGAGGAGGCATCGACCGGATATATTTCAGACACAACCAAGGCTGAGTATGCAGGTAATGAAGGCAAATGACAAGCAGATACCGAAGGCCGTCGCACATGGGATCGTGGCAGCCAAGCCGTCGAATGACAAAGAGAATTGGATGACTGGTTCCGTTTCCAGTCTACAGAAATCTACACAACCCCGAGTCCTCCTTACACCGAAGAAGAAAAAGCCTTTGGAGAACAGAAGTGCCCCAGCTGGGAAAGGTTCCCGATTCGGGTTACCATCATCGCCACAGAAGGACAGACTGATTCCAGACCACAGCTCCCAGCTCCTGGACCAGCTGGAAGAAGTTGCCTGCACTAAAAGTCTGGCCAAGCAGGAAGGCAGAACGGACGAAACCTCGCAGCTGCCGACTCCTCCGTCAACAGGTCACAGAGGATACAAGAGATCCCTAGCTCAAAACTACCAAGACATCTGTGAAACGCCGTCGAAGAAGAGGAGGAAGGAGAGCGTGGATGTGTGGCAGGATTAGAGTGAATAAATAAAAGTGGGAAAAGGGAAGGGAAAGAGAGTGTACCAAGACTATTGGCGTTGCATGGAGAGCAGTATCCTTTGCTTGGGAAGCAAAGCTCCACTGAAAAACCGTTGTTTCAAAACCTATGAACGTATCATAGCTTTGCATACCAGAAGAAATCATATCCTTACATCATCAGGATCATGCTCATGGCACACAACCTACACCACATCCCAATACACCCTTCAAGTGCCAGGAAGCTGACTCTCAGCACGAGCAATACACACGGTCATGTTCGCCTCAGCGACCAATCAAACACCCCTTTTCAAAAGTGGCGAAACCTACAAACCATGCGAGTCCACAATTACTCACACATACATAGGGATCGTTGCTACCGGAGCCCGGTCCTACCTCGGGCCAGCGGAAGAGTCACAGCACACCAGAACTCAGCATTCACCTCATGGACTCAATCCTTGAAGCCACAAGTGACTTTGTACAGCGCCGCCTTGTTTCATAGCCTTCGGCGTCGTCGATTTGTGATGTGTGTCTGGGATTCGGTCTCGTCCTTTTCGATACTGGTTTGATTCCGTTCCTATATCTCCTGGCGAGAATGAAGCTACGGCATCGGCAGCGAGTGAGAGAGTTGTTGTCCACGAGGGTGCTGAGACTGAGCGTTACAGCTGCTACGACTCGTCTGTGAATCCCGAAGAACGGCTCTCAGTGCCCGGGGAAAGAAACTCGGACACTTCCGATAAAAGTAAATCACGGCGAGTGGTGGAAAACACAATAGCGCCTCGACGTTACGTACGCACCTACCACATGCTTCCACGACCTCAAAGGTTTCGGTTTTGATGAGTCGTGGCTCACACCAAAGACAAGGCATCGGCGCTTTCATGGCCTCATGGTATGCTAGATATCATGGTTCCATTATAAAGGCGCTGAGGACCCGCGAGGAAGGCGATTGCGTTAGATCTTTGCATCATGGAACCTTGTCAATGATCTGTTTTAAGAACTTCACCTCTCACGCTTCGCTAGTCGTCAAGGTCTCGTCCCATCCCGAACAGCGGCAACAGCCTCAATGATGCTCTCGGTCTCCCCGTCCCCTGTCCAGATCTCCTGAATCTCCAGTCCGACACTCCCAAGTAGCTCCTTCCACTGAGCTTCCGTTCTCTCCATCCCGGCGACGATTGACATCATGTTGAAATCCGAGTGCGGTGGGAAAGGTCCACCGCCTCGGAGCGGAACGACGAGTTCGTTGATGAGTAGCCTAGACGTGCCGGGTGTCATGGCCGAGCTAGTATGTTGGAGGATGAGGCGTGCGAGGGGCTCAGGCCAGTCGTGGAGAATGTTGCGGAGGTAGTAGAATCGTGCGCCTGTTGAAGAAGGTGTTAGGCGACATTTGTTAGAAGACGATAGGCGAGAGAAAAAATGGGGATCTTGCGAGCATTCGGTGGAGATCAAGGAGTATGTTCAGGACAGGGAGAGTGCTCGCTGTAATTCATGGAAGAAGATATTGAGAAAACCTTACCAGTAACAGGCTGTGGCGTGAAGAAATCGTGCACCATCGCCTCCATTCCAGAGTCCGCTGAGACGTGATCGATTGTTTGTTGCCGGTCCTGAAGAATCATCCGACCCTTCAACGCCGGATATCGCTTCCGTAGCTCTCTGATCTCACTCCCAAGCGCTCCGCCGACATCGACGAAGAGGATTTCGTGCTCACTGTCACGAGGTTCGGCTAACAGCTTCTGCTCGAACGGGTAGAAGTCGAGCCAATAAGCGCGCCCCTCGCGCTGGGCAGTCATGAAGATATTGAAGTCGTTGAAGACTTTGGGATGGTTGGACCACCATTCGAACGCGTGCATGTCGGTTCGCAAGCCGACTTGGAGCCCGGTGTGGAGATGGTCTGTAGGGTTCTGGTAATTTGATTTGGCTAGGGTAGCAGGAAGGCTGGCCCAAGCGTGCACAAGACAGTCTATGCTGCAAGTTTTGGGTCAAATGTGGGACTGGAAAATGCCACAGCAGGTACATACAAGAATCCTGCGCCAGAGATACCTTTCGCCGTGGTAAAGGCCCTTGAGATCTTTGTCGCCACATATGTTTCTGGACCTGCCTCTGCAACTGCGTCAATGCTGGCTAGTAATCTAATAATTCGGCCTAGCAGCGTTGCGTCTGCCCCGGTCGCCCCTGCCAGTTGTTGAATACTCTTCGGTTCCTGGCTGTCAGCCAAGATCTTGAATATACCAAGATCAACAGCAAGGCGGATCGCGACCAAGTCTAGGGGCTAGTCCAAGCCATCGCATCAGCACCGAGCAGTTGCATTCGAAGGGAGACGTGGGCTCTTGTATGAAAAGGGCTCACAGAGTACACGATACGGTCAACAATATCCCCGGGACTCTCCAAAGCGACGCTCAGTCTGTTCAGATTCCGTCGTAGTTCCCTCGCGGCATCGGGGCTTAGAGCTTCCGATACTTCTTCAGGAGGAAGCTTACTTATTGTCTCAATTTGACGTGAAAGGGAGGAAAGGTTGACCTCCATGGTTGAACAGCGTTGGCATGTGATGAGAGGCTAGCCAAGCTTTTTGAGACACTGAGGTTAAAAGAGAGTCAGAAATCGTTTAGATCACCAGATTCCAAAGCTGACAGGTAATGGCGGTGATGATCTGGTGAGGCTTGCGACAAAATCCTCAGCTCATCAAGTAGGGTTACCTTATTGATGCATGGCTGACGCATGCTCCACATGCGCACACTAACGAGCCCCGCCATGCTTCCAGCCAATGATGACACTTCGGTTGGTAGGGTACTATTGGAAATGGTATGCACTCAATGGTCTCATATCAATGTAGAATGATTGTTCATTGTCATGTTCTATAAAGAAGTATGTAGTAAGGATGGAGGTGACTACCTATCTATGGTGTAAAGCCACGCTAAGGCTATTTGCTACCATAAGGCGTAGTTATAATATCTATT
The DNA here is from genome assembly GCF_014066315.1 of Letharia lupina. Taxonomy (NCBI): domain Eukaryota; kingdom Fungi; phylum Ascomycota; class Lecanoromycetes; order Lecanorales; family Parmeliaceae; genus Letharia; species Letharia lupina. Next base: position 301,080 of record NW_023502985.1, read on the forward strand.
TGGAACTTAGTAGTGTGTAGAAATCCTAGCCTCCTATTGGCTGATTCCAACACTCCTATATAGTCCAAATGGTGGGCTGGAAACACTATTAGTTCCAACACTCCCACACAGTCCGAATTTGGGCTGCTCCCTATCCACTCTTCTTGAGTTCAATTTGGTTTATGAATGTGGTAAACTTGTTATTAGTAAGGGCCTTGATAAGCCCGTCCGCAGCTATTTCATTTATAGGAACCCATTTAAATGTGACTGCCCCCGTTTCCACTTGGTCCCGCACGAAATACTATTGGATATCAATGTACTTCGTGCGTGAGTAAAAGCGAGGGTTCTTTGTTAATGCTATGGCCCTCTAATTGTCTGCTTTGATTAGTACTAGTCTGCTAGGTAATTCAAAGCTAATATCTAATTCGCTTAAAAGTCTAGTTAACTAAATAGCTTTCTTTGCTGCCTAAGTCTGAGCTATATACTTAGCCTTATAAGATGATAGTGTAATGAATTATTGTTATTTAGATGTCTAATTAATTATCCCACCGTAGAGTAAGAATATATAGACTTTAAGAAATCGATGGGTCTCTTGGTCTGAGGTCTAATTAGTATCCGTATAGTCTTCCAATACATTAGTTGTCTTATATGTAATGCTATAAATTAATGTTTTCTTTAGGTAATGGATGACTCGTTTAACGGCTGTAATGTGTTTCGAATTGGGGTTATAATTATATCGAGAAAGAATTATAACGACAAAATAGATATCTGAATGAGTCTGAATCATGAGGTACATTATTAATTCCATCATTAATTGATACTCCTAAATAACTTCTGGTTTAATCTTATCGACCAGTTCCTCTTATAGTTGAGTGCTTACTATTATTAATATAGGGGTAGGTATATAGTTAGTTATATTAAATCGTGATAGTACCTTTCTTAGATATGTCGTTTGCGTAATTTAAACGATTCTCTCCCTTCGATTTCTCTAGATTTTTATATCTAAATAATATGAGTATAGCCCGAGATTGGTTATAGCGAATCGTTTATAAAGGTCTCGTTTAAATTTCGATATCAGTTTTGATTCTTTTGGATTAAAAATCTAAATATTATTTATATATACGCTAACAATGAGTTGTATTTTCTCATTAACAAAAAGTGAGTAATTAGATTTAGTTAGTTTGAATTCTTTAGATATAAGGAAGTTTTGTAAGATAAAGTATTATTCTCGTGGCGATTGCTTTAGACCATATAGTGCTCTAAGTAGTAGATATACTTTGTTATCTTTCTTCTCATACCCTTTAAACTGTTTCATATAGATGATTTCCTTTAGCAGTATATTAAAAAATGCGATAATAACATCTATTTACTTATAGTCTAAATCGTAATATGCTATAATTATAAATAGTATTTTAAATGATATAAACTTAATAACTAAGGTAAAGGTTTAGTCGTAATTAACGCCATAGATTTATTTAAAACCTCGAATTACCTAGTATACTTTATAGAGAATAGAGTTATTAAGTTTCTTCTTTATCTTATAGATTTATCTATTAATAAGAACTGGTATATCCTTCGTCCTCGGAATAAGCTTCCAAATATCTATTGTGGCAAAGGAATTCATTTATTTATTTATAATCTCTTTTTATTATTTAGTATAAGGGCTAGCTATTATCTAGTTATAGGTTAATGGCTCGAAATTATTAATCTTTGCAGTGGTCTATTAGCATCTTATATCAGTTATTTGTTAAACAATAACAGCGAGATCGAAGATGGGATCGAAGTTATGATGGTCTAGATCTTTATAACTCAGTATAGCTTGTCTATAGTATAGGCGTTTCAATTTAAGGGTCTTATTATACTTAATATAAATAATAGCTCTCTAGGCCTATATTTTAGTGTTACTCTATTTATTATTTAGAAGAATTTTCTGAAAAGGTATAGGAGTTCGTTTTAGTCGAGAATTATATATCGTATTAAGATATAGATCTGGGTAAACAATAGAGCTACCTCGAGGTATCTCTTCAACGTTATCGTCATTAGATTCTTCTGGGCCTATATTACTATCTTTTATATCTTCGGCTTCTTCGGTTTCTTCGATATTTCTATTAAAAAGGATATTTCTAATTTTATCCATATTAATAGGGCCCGCGTCGGTATTGACGACGGTCTTAGGTATATATTGATATACTGTAGAGTTATTCTCTATATTAAATATATCTATTATATCGTTACTAGTAGCCTTAACTAGCTAATAGCCGGTGTTTGAGATCGTAATAATTATTATTTATAATTCGTTAAAATCGATATAAAAGAATCGTTTTACTTACCGAGTGGCTGGATTCTATATCTGAAAGATATTTATATCTTCATAGTTAATCAGATAGCATTTCTTACTACGTTTATTGAGCTTCTTACGCTTTTCCTTAGATATATATATTTAAATAACGCAGTCGATGATCTTTATATATCCGAGGTATAGTTGTTCGTCTATCTATGCCTCGTATAGTGTTATGCTCTAAAGGCGGGTGATGGAACTTCTATTCTTTTAATATACTTTAATATAAAGTAGTTCTAATCACAAATAGTAGGATAACTTCAAGTTAAAAAGTATAACCCTTATCTTATTTATAATAATTCGATTTTATACCTCGCTAAGTCTATTTTGCTTAGGCGTGTAGAGTACGATAGGCTTCTATATGATTTCGGAGTTCTTAAAGTATTCTTTAAACTCACTATTAATAAATTCGGTACCATTATTTAAACGAACTATCTTGACCTTATAACCGGATTTATTTTCCATCTAAGTTTTCCAGTTATAGAATAACTTAAAGATCTCATTCTTATGCTTATACGTAAAGTATTAGGTTCGGAGGGTTACTTAATCGATTAGAAGTATATAGTACTTAACTCTATTGATGAATGATACGTTAAAAGGTTCTTCTAAGTTCATATAAATCTTATCGAGTTTTTCGAGTACCTTATATTATACTCTTCTTGAAATCTTTCGTATAGATTTGGTTTTAAAATAGGCCTTATATATTAGTTTAACTCGAGGTTTCTAAGTTAGTGTGATGCCCTTGCTTATGTTAATTAGTCTCTTAAGGTCCGCCTTATTTAGGTGTTTTATTCGACGATATTATAGCTCGATAGCTTTCTCGTTAAACATTAGGCTTATTGTTAAAATTCTTATATTCTTCTGAATAAATATCGAAACCTTGGTTATAGATTGTGAGATACTGAGAATATAGATATTATTTACCTTCGGTGCGCTATTAATAAGCTTGCTACTTTAAAGAATATAGTAGTTATTACTAAGAAAGGTGATTTTAAATTCTTTTTATATAACTTGACTAATCGAAAATAATTCGTATATAAGATTCGGAATATATAAGACTTTACTGATTTTTACGATGTTACTAGATTTATTCTATAATAATCATTTTATTTCGACTGTACCGCGGCCTTACATCTAAATAATAATTCTATTAGCTATTATAATACCTGCACGATATAACTAATAGTCGGTGAACTCGTTCTTATCGAAGAATATATGATTAGTATAATCTAAGTTCATTATTTATTCGTATATAGTAGTAGATTAATTATCTATATATACTATATAGGAGAGAAAGTGAGTTAAGGATTTATATAATAATTCGTTAATTATTTCGTTCTCTAAAGAATTAGATAGAGAATTAAGGATATTTTCAGCTTTTCAACTTATCTCATTATCTAATTTTGGGCTGGCGTCAAGCTAAGGTGTTAACTAATTCCCTACGTTCTCTTATAATTCTTGCGATTTAGCTATTTCGACTAAGAGATAATCGAGAGACTTAATTTCGAGCTCTTTGTTTATCACTTCTTCATCTAATTTAGATATTAAGCTGTTGGCTGGGTAGCCCTAATACTCTTCGTCTCTTATAGTATCCCCATTATCGATTATGGTGTAGACTATTACTGAAATGTGAGTGTAGTTTTAGTCTATGAAATCGTCCGGCCTATTGGTTGTATTGGTTATATTCGCTTTGGGCTTAGAGTTCGAATTGTTATTACTATTATTATTATTATTGTTATTTTAAAATCGATTAGATATCTTTTTATTATGAAGGGTTTAGTAGCTATATGATTAATGCCTCTTCTTGCTTTTATTTGGTAGTGGTGGGTACTTTGGACACTTAGATGCGTTACCTGATCTCTTGTAGTAGATACTATTCGGGTTATTTAACGAGGGATTAAAGTTGTAGTTGTTATTTCTATCGTTGTTTTTACTCCGGCCTTATTCTAAAGTATTATCCTTATATCCTAAATTGTTATTATCTCTAAAGGCCTTCTTATCCTCCTATTCCTTATAATATTTCTTTATAATAATAGTCATAGCTTATTCCTTATTATCTCGCTTAAGAAGATGATCTTCTTTATAAAGAAGTATGATAATTTTGTTAAAGTCTGATATATTATCAAGTTGTGTGATAAGACGGTATACGAAGTTCTTATACTTTTCGTTTAAATTGTTCAATAATAGGGTAACAAGGATTCATTTATCGATTAAAGCTCTTATACGCTTAAGGTTCTTAAATTTTATATATATATTAGTAATATAGATCTTAATCGAGTTATTATTATTAGTTATAATAATGTTTTATAGTTTCTATAACTTAATAAAGCGAAGTATAAATTCGAAGTCGATGTAGTTAGTTTAGAGTCTAATCTATCTTATTATAATTACCTCCTCATCTTCTATTACTTCGATTGATTTATTTTCACATATCGAGTAGATGAGTTTCGATGCTTGATTGTTAAGGTCCTTCTAGGCCTTTATCTCGATATTATAAGTTAAAATCTGCTAGTTAATAGGTCTCAATATGATATTTCTTATACGGTGGGTTTTATTAGCTAGTGTATCCGTGACAATAATTTTCTCTAATAGGTCGTCTGGAAATAGTATTGATCCTTATTTCACTACGTCCCATAGGCCATAGTACTTTAAGATACTCTTTATCTTCTTTAATCAAGGCTGGTAGTTTTCCTACTTTTTAAACTTTAGAAAATTTTAGATCTAAGTTAATGTAGCTATGTGTATATTGAACGCCTGCGTAGTCATCTTATATGGCTATCTGTTAAAGAAAGGATGAAAGAGTGGATAGAAAAATGTATGGTAAGAATATAGGAATGTTTATTTAACTTCCATAATACTAAATTATTAAATAAGTGAATATTTCTAGTTAATAGTGTAGAGATTACGGTAACGGAATTCCGGGCTCATAATCTATTAGAAATAATATATACTTAATAATCTTATATTAATGTAGAATGATTGTTTATTGTTATGTTCTATGAAGAAGTATATAGTAAGAATAGAGGTGATTATCTATCTATAGTGTGAAGCCACGCTAAGGCTATTTACCACCATAAGGCGTAGTCACAACACCTATTTGGAACTTAGTAGTGTGTAGAAATCCTGGCCTCCTATTGGCTGATTCCAACAGGTACTGTTCTCCATGCCATATTGGATGCTGCTTGTCATCGAAGGATGTGACTCTAGCCGTATAGCATATACTAGCTCACGGGAGAACAGACGATGACGCTAGCAGATACTTATACTCAAACCTGAGCTCACTTTTCTATGAACATCAACATCAATCCTTGAGAGTCAAGTCTTAATGGGACGCGCGATTTTGGCTCACAAATTCCATCTGCAGCGAGGAAAGCCTCTCACGTCATTACTCATTGAGTTAGTCGGATACGCTTTCTGCAGGATGGTCTTCAACACTTTCAAGTGCGTTCTCACATCATCAATTGTCCAAGTAGTCAAGTCCGCTTTATGCATGATTGTCTTAAATCACAGCAGCTTTGACCTGCATCTAAGAAGATTTCTCACACCCATAATTCATTCAAACCATAGCGACTTCAAATCGGACCGAATATGTGTTCCTCCTTTTTGATATATGTACACCCCTTCCATCGGATATAATTTCTCACATCATTGCCTGTTAAAGCAGTCGAACTCGCTTCGTACAAAGTGGTCTTGAAATACAGCAACTTTAACCGACATTGCATCACACCGTCAAGCACCCAAGCAGTCGGATCCGTTTACGCTGCGTAATAGGCTGGGCTGGGACGGGGTTTCGACGGGAAACTCAAGTGAGACCCTACTTCCTTTTCTGTAGGGTTGCATTAGAGACGGGTCCGTTCCCCTGCAGAATTATGGCAAAATAAAGCAACCTTCGACACCCTTTAAGAAAATGCCTCACACCTTTACGTATGTCCGAGGAGCTCAGCGCGCATATTTTATTCCAACAGTCCCTCACATCAGCCCGATCTCAAGGGATGTATATATACCGAAAAGGGCCGACACTTATCAGATCCCTTTGAAATCCGCTAATTCAACGTCGAGAGTAATAAATTAGCCAATCAGAAGGCGTAGGTACGGCTCACTATCAGCTTTACAAAAGAAAATTCACGCTGTCCAGCCCGAGATATCGTACATACTTTGTTTACCCTCTAGCATCTGCTTCACAGATACTGCCACGTCCCTGCTCCCACTTTACGAGTATGGATACCTGATAGCTTTGGAGGGTACACTGTGTGCACGCACAAAGTTTTCCACAAGAACTTGACTTGGCCGTCTTGCAGACACTCAACTTCCGAAGTAACACTGCAGAGTTACGGCATGGTGACCACCACCGGTTCCATGACGTTCTCAAAATTGCAAATAGGCTCTAGCTCTGCGTAAGAGACTGTTATAAATCGCGTCCTTCTCCGTCCTATTTCCGTAGATTACAGCAGGGGTCTATCTGCCCCAAGATCACACATCTTCATCTGGCAAACCTCGTTACTTCGCTCGCTTTTACCGTTTACAATGGCAGCGCCGCCTCCTTCGCCAGAGGGAGATCACAATCGGGCTGATGAGTTGGTGATAGTCACTTGGGCTTTTTGCTCCCTCTCTTTGATAGTTGTTGGTCTCAGGGTATATTCTCGGGTATGGATCACGCGAAATTTGTGGTGGGATGATTGGGTTATATTTTGCACCATGGTTCGAGAAGCCCAGGGGAGGACAATGATCAGAAGCATCTGACACGTGAGTTTAGGGGCTCACAATAACCTATTCTGTATTCTTCACGCTTTACGCAGCCAAAGGCGGCGCTCGTCATTTCATGTACTTGACCCCTGCACAGGTCGAGGAGACCACTCTGTTCAACTGGGTATCGCAAACATTTTGTATCATGGCCATTGCGACGGGCAAGATCTCGGTTGCAATCCTGATGGGCCGACTTATGGCACCGAATAGATGGAGGAAAAGGATTCTCTACTTCCTATCCATCTCCGCATTCATAGCTGCCTGCATATTTATTATCTCCATCTTCGCCCAATGTTCCCCACCAAAGGCGCTTTGGATACCTTCGCCAGGCAAGTGCCCGCATCCAAAAAAGATAAACGATCTCGACGTGGCGCTTGCATGTGTGTCTAGGATTCCATGCAAACTTTACCGCTCAGCTGACATTACATAAAGGCTGGTTTGTGTTTGTGGACTTTGCCCTTGCCATATTTGGGATCACTATGATCTGGAACCTACAATTGAACAAGAGAAAAAAGGCTGGTCTGAGCGCCCTTCTCGGCTTGGGATTCTTGTAAGAAACCTCTCTGGCGTATGCGGCCCTGGCATGTTCGTCTAACCGGATCCTTTTGATCTAGCGCTGGCATTTGTGCGGCCGTGAAGACCTCCTATCTGCCAACATTGACCGTTCACTCCGACTTCAGTTGTATGACCGCAAGCATCAATTGAGGTCTGAACCCCGCTGATGGCACACTAGGGATCACGGTCGACCTACTGATCTGGAACGCGTGAGTACCAACACTTTGACCTCAATTTTCAAACCATGTCACTCACGACGACACCCATCCATAGCCTCGAAGTCAATGTGATCATATTTGCCGCCTGCCTTCCGACTCTTCGCCCTATCTTCAAAACCCTGTTCGACAATATCCAGGTTAGGGTCTCCATGACGAGGAAATCTCACAGCAAGCTCCCTAGTCCACGCCATGAGTCTTCCTACGAGCTTCAGACCGTTCCCACGAAGATTGTGCGACCGGCCAACAGTGCGAGCCGTGGAGCAGCGGACAGCTGGCCGAACGAAAACAGTAGCCGGGTAAACATCGTGCCCACGAACAGAATTCTGGAGGTCACGGAGATGGACACCAGGTTCGAAGACCGCAGTAAGGATGGAAAGGGAAAAGATGAGGAGTACGGGTGGAACGAAAGTCGTGCAGCCACGTCCACGAGGAATGTGGTGTAAGATTTAGCCTTATCGTGGCTTTGGGAGTGTTTGCAAATTAACCCCCGACGCTTCAACTGGTCACCGAGGCTGGAAGGCAACTTTTACCGATCGATGGTAATGAGTTCATCGCCCCGTCGTACATCCTCGAGTTTCCTTCAGCTATATGTCATTGTTGCGATCTGATGGTCAGTTCCTGTCTCAAGGGTTCTAGGGGTCTCAGAATCTCGTATTGTATAGCTGCTACCGTGACTTAATCAACGATTTTGGTTTGTGCTCAAAGGCGACGTCACGGCGGGCAAGATCTACAGTATGGAGATCTGTAAGATGATGGATACTTCAAGCGGACCGATTCCAAAAAACTTGTAGGGAACCTCGCCTTATAGATCCTGAGAGGGAAGGCCTGCCAACGAGAATTAAGGGCCCGCTCGATCCTCTTGAGTCGATCCACGGAAGATCAGCTGGTCAGCCAAATCCAGCTTCCTCTACGCCGCACTCTGAATCCTAAAGGTCTGTTGTACCGCGTACCGTGGCCGGCTAATAAAAGAAACGGGGCGTCAAGTGCCAGGACAGCGATGAAAGCTATCTACTGTTAAAATGTGACCCATATAAGACATGGAAATGCCGTACACTATATATTAGAAGTGTTAGCCTCTCAGCCCAATATGCTTGACACATACTACAAACCGCAGTACTCCTCCATATAACAACAAACCAACCGTTACACCATTCAACACTATCACGTTGCAGCTGTAGTGGTGACTGAAGCATATGGACTATACAGAACCGGCAATTTGGTATCCTTGACCACGCCTTCTTTCATATCCCCTGATCCATTTCCTAATCTCGCGACGAGGAAGCTCAACTATCAGGCTGCGCTACTGGCGTAACCATTTCTCATAAACACCACACGCGGCGTCCGCATCCTATCTTTTCTCACACACCCCGCACGCAGCATCCGCGTCCTGTCTTTTCTCGTAAACACCATACGCGGCATCCCTCTTCTCCTAGACTCCATGAGCAGCATCAGCGTCTTGACGCTTTTCGATCGTTAGAGTCCCCGAAGACTTATCAGCAACAGATGGCATGTACGGACAACTGTTGGTGATCACTCCTTCCCAGGTACCGGCGCCAGAGGCATGCCGGTCACACCTGAGGCTAAGGCCAGGGACCAGCAGAAGAGGTGCGATAGGTACATTCTTATTGTGGATGGCTGAGAATTGTTGGCTCAGAAGCAGGACGGTAAGTCAGACAAAGCTGGAATTCTCCCGGTAGGTTGTGGAGAGGAAATCACCAGACAAAGGCCACAGCGCTGCGCGTGAAATGAAAAATCATGTGTTCGATGCAAGCTTTATTACGTTTGAGTTTCCGAACCGTGGAGTAGAAATTGAGTGGTAGCTTCACCGCACCGCCAGATTTGCGGGCCGCAGATGCGAACTGTATGCATGATGCATATGTGAACCCCGCACGGACGGACGATCGGGTTTCCTGCTCAGCTTACACACACAGGCCTGTGCTGGACTCTCCCCTGGAGAGAGGGTGTATGTGCATGCTCTAGGTTCAATGGCCCTGTGATCAGGCTTATCAAAGCGCTCGTCTGGATCGGCGTCGAGCAATCCGTCATGTGATCCGAGAATCTGGAATCTTCATCTCAAATCCAAAAATGCCATCCGCACCAACCATCTGCCGGACGGACATCTTCAGTCCCGGTGGGTCGGAGCGTCTTCGTAGCTATGTGATGTGAAGGGTTCAGACAGAGCACTTCAAAAGCTTTCGAAAGCAGTCGATGCTGCCCAAAAGATTGCTTCCCTGAGAACCGTCATTCGAGTCTCCAAAGCGCCCTTATCTCGCCATGCATACCAAAAAATCCCTCTGGATGATAGGAGCAATAGCCTCGAGCTCGACGATGGCAGAGCTAATCATCTCGATCGCACGCCTTGGTATCGAAGACATCCTCAAACTATTGCCCTACATCTCATGTTTTTGGCTATAAACGCTCTCGTGAGATTGACTATCGTCCGCAGTCAAAATAAGGTGGAGGAAGACCCTCATTGCCTTTTGACTTAGGGTATGCTAAATTGGACTCCGTTGAAGAACCAAAGAATGACACAGGAGCGAATAGCAGGCCCGGCGCAAGAGGCTCTCCAAGATGATACTATGTGTTCAACGCCGCCCCCAACCTTATTAGTCCAGAAGTTGGCCAGCGCGCAAAAGAAACTATGCGAGGCATATAGATATACAATTCCCTGTGTTTCCTGCCTGATAGCCTTGGACAGGAGTGGGGACTATGAGGACCTTGCCTGCAAACACTAGAGCACTGTATCGAGATCCTCAGACAAAGCGTCAAGTGCCGCGGTGACACGACCCTGATTACGTTTCACCGGGGTCAGACCGTCAAACTGCCACAGCCGGAGTTTACCCTAGAGCATACATGCGTTGATTGGGATGGACCCATGGAGTGGGCTGCTCGGCGAGCCATTGACGTTCTCGAGGAGCCTTGGGTAAGACTGACTCAGCCATCCTTGGCGCAAGAACGTAATGTTGACTAGTTTGATAGATCCGGCGTATCCTGGCGGCTTCCGTGAGGATCGTCCACGGGCCCCCCGGATCTTGGACCTGAGACTGAGCTCGCGTAAGTGGAGGGAAAACTCCATCCGGGGTTCTGTAGGGTTGGTATATGCCAGATAATCCCAAGATCGCGTCACCGGAGAAGTTTGTTTCAGATCACGGTAGATCAAAAGGGTTTATGTGGTCTCTGGTCGTTGGGTAACTAGCTTTGGCAATCCAATACAATGGGACCAGCTCTGTGCCAAGCTCATGGAGTATAGGGAAACCTGAAAAGGAACCGAGTGAAAGCATCAAAAGTGTGGTTTTCCAAACCTTGACCCCCCCTTGAAAGCGAGTGACGTAGCCATTGCATGTGCCTCTCTTGAGCTGCGCAATTTGCGCCATTCTAGGTCTCCTAGTGGGAGCACATGCATCCAATCATCCGAAGCGTCTCGGTTCTTGGACTATTGGTAAGGGGACAAGGGACTTTTCTTCGGCTTGAATTCTAAACCAAGGTCTGACCGAACTTTGCTATACTTCATAGTCGGTCCTGCTCCTTTTGCCATCACTTTCAGATCACACGACATATTTGTCAAGGCGCCTTCTCCGAAGACTGATCAGGCATGGAGTCGTCTCCTACCTTGTAAGTGGCTTTCAGAACTCCTCTCAGACAAAGACTGCTGAAAAACAATCTCTCTAGGAGGCAGAGGCTTCGTCGCTGTGAATTCCCGCGTCAAGCCTGTGGTATGCAGGCAAGAGACTAGACGTAGAACACATACGATCGGTGGTAGCGTTCCACCAACTTCCCTGCTTGGGGTGTCGTCCTCAATCTGCACCAATATTGTGAGAAAGGGTCAATAATGATTGGATCAAGAACGAGCTACGAACAGGGTATTACACAGCCCACGCTACTTCCGCAACAGCTGATGCTCCCTCCTCCAATCACATGCGCAGCAATCACACATCGCATCATCATCACTTACCCGATCGTATGAAGCACTGTTTCGACAACCTCCGCCAAGCTCTCATGCGCGCGTCAGACAAGACGTTGGAAACCTTGCAGAATGGGCCTGGTGGCGCAAAGATCGCTAGTGTGGATGGTTGGGGCACACGGCACCAATGTCGAGACTTTGATCATCTGGCTACATGGACGAGACTGCATCGGGCCAGTGCAGATGGAGGGATACTGTAGCCTTTTGGGGTCATGCTTGCGGAGACCGATGAAGGAAGGTTTCTTTCACGTGGAATTCAAGGCTGACAGCGTATGGAAGAGTGTGGCAGAAAGGGTGAACTGCATATGCCTGCATCGGATAATGTCAAAGGAAGAGGAAGATGAATTGTAATGTGTCTCAGCGCGACCTCGTTTCTTGATGCTGAATCTCATGTAGTGTCCCCGATATTGACCAGATGATTCTATTTTTTTGGCAGTAGAGCCTTGCGTTGGCGTGGTTTGTACATATTTGCCCACGCTAGCATGCGTGTTCCAGCAAAGCAGACTCCGCCTCATCATTCATGGCCTGGGCAGTATCCTCAGCCTTGTTTCTTCCCGTTAGCAGAGATCGACGATGTCTGGCGGAGACGCAGCCCCAGTCGACGGGCCAGTGGGGTGAGTAGCCCAAAATGTCCGATGGGGATTGGCATGGGAATGCACCGGGCAAAAGCGTCCGACCATACCAAACGACGTCAAAGCACATGGCTTGGAATGAGTAGACCGCCCATGCCGATAGAAGAAAATGCTCATTGCGACATGCAGATTACCAACGTCGTATACGTATTGCTCTAGAGTAAAACTGTGCCGATCGTGACGTGACCATGACCCAAAGGTGAGCGGGCAGAGCGTCGGTTGGCCGGAGGCACCAGGTCCATGTTCCCACTGGTGCAGCAACTCGATCCAGAACCCGAACGAGAAAGGTAGGTAACCACGAACGACCATGGGTATGCCTATCTGATGGCACCCCCCAAACCCCACGCATGCATTGGCAGTCCTCGCCACGCTGCCATCTCACCCTTCTTCCCGGGCCCATCTCCGTTCTCTCGACCATAGAATAAGTGACGGACCAAACTGTTCGCTCGGGGGGCTGAGTCTGCGACCAAGTTCCACGATCATCTTCGAGCAATGAGCCGCGAGCTGTGAGCAAACCTGATTCGGTCGGGGTGCACGACAATAATGCGCATGGACATCTATGGCTCCGACCAAGGAGGATTTCAAGGGCGTTTGAGTCGAGGGTCTGTATACAAAGGACCGAAGCTTGGCATTGGATGGATTGCGGCCCTAGAACCAGGTCCAGCGAACGGATGTACATACACGTTTTCAGTTCTTGCCTCAAAATGGTGTTTCCCTGAACTTCCCATCATCACCGCTGCCGCCGAAAGTGAAGATGAGCCTGATATATGATCCAGAGCAAGTTGGAAGATGAGAAGCGGGTAGTGACAACTGCACGCACGGCTCGGTGGAGAAGCAGAAGTCCTACATTACCATGGATGCACTCATGCCTGAAGGCAAAAAGATGGGCACGCAAGATATTCTGCTTGTCCCGCGACCCACAATCGATCATCTTGACGCATTGGTACAGCCTCTCCAGCCCAGTCGGTCTAGCTATCGCAAGTACTGATCGCGGACACTGGAATGGAATTGGCCTCAGCGTAAGAGATACACCGTTTTGGCAACACTAAGGTATGTCTCGCCAGGACGGCGAGTTCGCTAGTCGGCCAGCTGGCTGTTGAAGTTCAAGGCGAATTCTATGCCAGAACTCCGGTCGAGATGTCCTACTCGATATTCTTCATCTTCTTGAACGGATTCTTGTTTGCCACGGACCACTGACCAGATTCTGTCAATATATCTGCAGCTGTGTCTGGTCTCACCTTTGACAGCTGTTCTCTGTACCTTTCACGAAAATCATCGGTAGATGCTCGACCATTTGGTGGAGTCTTTTTGGAGGGGTGGCATGCAACATCTGGGCGGCCTCTATGATCGAATCGAATGAATACAACCCTTTCATCGCATCTCGACTTTTCGCGGGTATGTTTGGCTCTGTTATTTACTGTACATCCATACTAGGCGCAAGTACTTTCGCCGACCAGTTCTTTTTGCATGAGCGAGGCAAGGTCTTCCTCATCTTTTCGCTGAGTTTCCTGTTGGGCACTGTCACGGGTCCTACGTTCGGCGGTTTCATTGTAGGGCATGTGGACTGCCGGTCGAGTTTTGCGGGCTCCAGGGACTAGCCTTGGTACTTGTATCATTCTTTCTAGACAAGAAGAGTTCCCACCGCGACACCAAAAACCTTGATAGCAAACAGAATTGCCATATTCTTCATCGGTACCAAAGCTGTGCCGGCTATGAGTCGCGCTGAAGTTATGAGATACCATCGACATCGAAGCTCTCTGCAGAATGCACCAACCCACCACGCCAGTCTCACTCCGCGACCGCCCCTTTTGCGATTCGTTTATCTCCGGTCACCATTCTCGCGGGTACCTTCCATTTACTCTCGTTCGGGTGAGATGTCATGATCAATACACCCCTCACCGTCTTCCTCCAAGAGCTCGAGAAGCAGGGTGGATATGGGTTCCCACCACAGCAGAATGCCGGAGTTACCTTCAGTCTCTGGTGCGGTATTATACTCGCCCAATATCTCAATGACTGGCTTCCTCTTTGGCTATCTGGAAGATATGGGGGGGGCGTGGAGGCCGGGATATAGGTTGCATACTCTGTGGCTGCCTTCGCTCATGCTGTTGCCCAATTGGCTTGGGGGTTTTCGGCGTTGCGCTCCAATATCATACTCACTATATGGTCCTCGCCTTGGGCATTTTCCTTATCACCTTCCCAGCAATTTTGTCAGTGCCTGTGGCAGTCAACCAATTCGGCAGCACGCTCTCGAGACGAGTGCGATCATGGGAGCCTACCGTTTGACCTTCGGACTCGCAGTTCCGGGTTTTGTCACCCCATGGCAGAAGGCAGTCGGTGTTGGATGGGTATTTGGCATGGCTGCCTTCTTCTGCATTGGGTTCTTTCATGCTCCCGGTGCTGTTGATGTGGAAGGGACATGGGATTCGGAACAGTCTATCGAGCTCCCGAAATGCCTCGACCAGCTTTGAAATACCTTCATTTCCTGGATACTGTATAATTTCTGCCCATTCACTCAGAGGTCCGCCAGAAGGATAGTGGTCTAGCCCGTAGCAAGCGCCACAACCAGCAAAAAGTAATATTTAATAACCTACCCAAACATCAATAGAACCTGATCAATTAACCCTATGCTCCACCACCGCCAGTTGTCTCATAGTAGGGAGTAAGGTCTTGTCGGAAGCCGAAGCCATCAACATGAGTGCATTCGCCCCTCCGAACGCACCCACGGACGAAGTCAAAAAGATTGGACTCCGGATCATTTGCAGAATACCCACCCCCCCCCCACTCCCCCCCCCCCCCCCCCCCCCCCCACCTCACCAACCAAACCCGCCAAACCCTCCCCCACCCATCCCCTCCCCCCACCACACCAACCTCACCAACCAACCAACCCTCACCCATCCCCTCCGCCCCCCATCCCTCCCCCATCCCATCCCTCACTCATCCCTCACCCATCCCCCCCATCCCCTCCACCTCACCAACCCTCACCCATCCCCCTCTCACTTAATCCCCAATCCCCAACCCCCCCGCCAAACCTTCTCTCACTCAATCCCCAAGCCCCCCACCCAACCCAGCCATCGCGTCCCAAAACCATTATTACACAAGTAAACTAAGCCCGGTCTATTATCCCGCGTGTAGGTTCACTAAAGTAGTTCGCGATTATTGGCGCCTACGATACGATACCTTACTCATGGCGATGTGCGGGATAGTGTTTTGTTTGCATCGGATGAGGGATTCGCGAACGATGGGAGGGAAGGAAGGTGGGACGGGAGTGGGAGTGTTTGGGGCGTGGGTGGCTGGAGTTGAGGTGAGGTGCTTTTGATGTGTGCTTGGGGAGTGGGGTGGCGGGGGGGCGCGATGGGGGTGGGGAGGTTTTAGGGTACGGGATAGGATAGGGCGGGGCGGGGTGGGAGGAAGGGGTCTGGGGGAATGGGTGTGCTTGGTTTGGGAGGGGAAGTGGGAGCAGGAAGGTGTGAAGAGATTACTAAGGTACCGGCTTAGAATGATAATTATCCGTTGATTGAGCCATCGATTTTAGGAAACCGTGCGGGCACATTTCTCCATCGTGGATTATTACTACTATCTCTTACACTATGGGCGCAAGTCGTGTCATTATAAATCGTTACCGTCAATGCCAACTGAATCCGCCCATATCCGAAGATCTGAAACCCCATCCCGATTCTCCCTCGCATTCGCCTCCCCCCTCAGTAATAATCATCCCGTCTACTCCTTCCACCCCCGGAATTCTTGCCATCATACCGATCATCGTACTCATCGTCGCTGTAGTCATCATAGCCCCTGCTCCTCCGGCTCGAAGAGACATGACTCTTCGACCGCCTCTTTTCCTTCCCCGAGTCCGGATTCAGCAATCCCTCGACCTTATCCTTCATCCCGCCGATCAATCCGCCGCTAGATCTGCGCCTGTGGTTCGAGGGCCTCTCCTCCGCGTATGGGTCTTCCAGCCGTTTCTTCTCCTTCCGTTTCTCGTATCCGCGCTCCAGTTCGTGCGCGCCGACGGCGCCGGCGATGATGCCACCGACCGTGCCTAGGTTGCCACCGTGTCCCGCTTTGCGCCCCAGCAAACCTCCGGCGGCCGCGCCGGCGAGAGTGGCGCCCCATTCCGCACCGCGGCTCTTGGAGCGACTCCTATCCCTCCCATGGCCACGGTGGCCATCGTCGTCACGGTCGGCGTCTCTACCATGGCGCGAATGGTCGCGGGATTTGTGCCCCTGCCTGTGGCCGCTGCGAGGGCGGTTTGGGTCCAGGTAGTCGGAGTCAGGAGGGCGGTTGGAGGATTGCGAAAGTTGCATGTTCGATTGGGAGGGATAGTAGCTGCTGGCTGTAGAGCCGTGACGAGTCGTTAGGGCGCCGGCATACTGGTCTGCTGCTGGAGGAGCGTATTGGGTGGGATTGTAAGGGGCGTGGGTTGTAGTGGTGGTGGGGTAGTCGTAGGCGGAATTTTGGCGGTACGGATCTCCCATGGTTGAGTAGGATGTCCGATTGCTTCGGAATTTGGTTTACTTGTTTTTCTGAGGTTGTAGAAGGAGACGAATGTTTTTCAGACAGATATGATGTGAGTTTTGTAGAAGGATAAGGAAGGCTGGAGAGATTAGAGTCATCGCTTAGCCAAGCAGGCGCAGCTGTTGATAGGGCTGACGCTAGCGCCACGGTGACGTTGAGCGAGGCTCGCTGCCGCTGAGCGGCTCTTATCCGTTGACCGGGCAGTGAGCGGAGAAGGCGGAGTCGAGATTTTACGCAGGCTGATTATTGGAGCCTTGGAGATTTGGAGGCCTCGCTGAAAGCCTGGTCTGTTGCGAGAGAGTCACTGCCACACTTGGTGAGCTTGGCAGTTCATTATTGGCATGCTTTTGAAGACTCTGCCCCCGCTGTCCGCAGGCTGAGAAGGCACGGTAACCTTGAGAATGGTCTCTGTTTCCTGCCTTTCATTTGAGTCATACTTCATACATAGTCCGCCGGCTTACCAGCTTGCGGCCACCTTCTATGAAAGCTTTTATACACACAATAAAATTATTTATCCGAACAGAATTGGCCCTGAACTCCCAAAATTCCCAAAATTCCCAAAATTCCCAAACCTCCAAGATTTGTTTCTAAGTATCCTTTGCGCTCTCGTGTATCGGTCGTTACATCGCACTCATTGCTACCCGGACTTGAGGTAACCTTGGGATGAGGCGGCCAGCAATGCTGCTCTCAAGGTATCTGAATCCATGGCGTCAAAGAAGACAAATTCAAAGACAAGACGTGGCGAACTGTCACAATGCGGAAGTCTGGTCGGGTTCTCTCTTATTCGCAAATCCCTCAAGACTTGGCGGCAAGGAACAAGGACCGGCGCTCCTGGTTTTCCTCCCGACTTGGCAAAGGCTTGATTCCACGGCATGATGTACATGACTTGCTCTGAGACGACAGATGTTGCTCAGACATGAGTCTCGTTCCTGGTCCAGAAAATCTCATATAGGATATCCGGCTCCTCATCCAAAGCTTTGTAGATGTAGTATTGCCTGACACCTCCATCCTCCGCCTTGGCATCTAATAACTTGTACTGAATCTTCCCCTCGACTCTGGGCCTCAGCGGGCCAATAGAATGCTCATAGCCCTGCATGAATGAATTGACCTCCCGGGTCGGCATGAATGTATCCTCTATCTTGTCCATGTCTTTGTTCTTCACAAGATCAGCCAGGAAGTTCTGATTTGGGTATGTCGAGATCGAGAATCCATTGCTCAGAATCGTGTTCGAGCCAAACTGCCATCGTTGCAGGAAGCAGTCACCGCAGACGTCGGACACAAGATGCATCTTTGCCATGGGGTACGTATTCAGCGCTCTCTGTTCAGGCTTTTGCTCGAAATGCCATCCCGTCTTCCAGTGGTGTAGAGAGAGCGGCAAGCGGCCGCTTTCATAGAAACCGGAGAGATCACCACCCAGATCGGTTTGGTGGAGTCCGGTTAGAGGCTGAAGTTTTGTTGTGGTATGTGCCGTAATACACTGGAAAACCCTGATATCTCCCTGGTTCGCGGTCGATTCTTGTAAGCAGGTGTCATAATTGGCGTCGATCTGAGCCGCTAGTGGGATTGATAGAAACGTGCCCCCTCCACCAAAAGACATCATGCCGTAGACCATTACGGACCACCAATCCTCCGACATGGCACCGAGATACCACTCCTTTGACGAGTCGTAGGTGCCAAGTGTGTCGACTAATGAGTGCATTGAAGGTAGAAAGGTATCATCATCCAAAAGGGAGATCCATTGAGTTTTAGAATCTCTTCGTTCGTACAGGATTTTGGCCAGAGAGAAGTATCGAGTTTGCATCGAGCTATCCTTTGGTGCTCCAAGGACCGTAGCGTCTATACCAAGGCCATGCATGCGAGTTTCCAGCACTGCCATTTCTTTGCGGCTTGGCGTCACCTCGCCAAAATCTACGGCCAAGATGATAAGCCGGGCATTGGTGTAGGCTAGCGATCTTTGAAGGTGTGGTATTGAATCGTCCATGCGCTTGATGTATGTCGAAATGCCGAATATGATATGAGAAGCATTAGCAGGTTGCCCCGGGAAAGCGGGTACCTCCAATGTCAGCGAAGGGGAGCATTGTTCCAATTCCCCATCAGGATTTTTGACGGGGTCCACCATCTGTACGTCTGACAGTAAGGGAGCATCAATCTGGGTGAGAGAAGTCCGGTTGAGGTCTGAATTAGCTTTTATGATTATGTCGCGGCTAGCATATTTGACAGGGAATTTGATGCCCAGGTCATTCAGCCGTGCGAGCCTTCCCGAACATCCTCCTTGGTTCGTCTGGCCGCCGGCTTTCACATGTACATGTGGAGAATCAGAGTGATGGCGGAGGCGTAAGAGGACGAGGGAGCTGCAGAGGAGGAACACGATGACTACGGTGCGACCGCCAAGCAGCATCCTAGCTTATAAGGAGAACACGCTGGATCCTCGGTTTTGTGTTCTGTCAGGGCAGCTCGGCTCTTGAATGACGTGGTCGCTTGGTGGTTATGGCTTGTACGTAGTCTAGTGAATGCTTCATCAAGTCGAAGATGTCATCTACAGACGACTTGCAATTGACCCCGGATGGTCTCAAGTGCCACAAGTGGTAACGAGTGTGGTGGACAGGCGAAAGGGTCTTGAGGAGGAGGTGTCGCAAGAGCTTAAAGTAAACATTAAGGGACCAATCGCTGAGGGGAAGGAAGAAAAAAGGTGTTCATAACGACAATCACGCAACGTAAACGCAGGGAATATATAAGGTCGTTATAGATACAATTATATTTAATGATGATGACACGAGAGAGAAATAATGAAAGACACGTGGGGAATCAATGAAAAAGAAAGATAAATCAATCAATCAATGATAATGATGAATAAACAATTGGATTTTTCGAGCAGCCCCATCTCCAACTGGTGGGGTTATAATCCCAGTCAAGCCTTTTCATTCGCCGCCGATTACAGGGATGCATTCGATGATGCCCTTGACACCTGAAATAGGCGAAACCTTGCATCATCCATTCATTCTGCACCTTCCTGTTTCCGATCTCCGACGCTTGGCAACTCTCGGCCGACCTCGGTGTGATCTTGGCAGTCTCGGCATCGTTGCCCCCAGGAGTATACGGTACGGTAGGACGAAACATCAACAGGTTGCTGGACTGGTGGATGAGTAGAAGATGTACTTGTCAATAAGGCAGGCCAGAAATAAAAGCTCTGGTACGTTCATCAGTAAGCCGTGGTGCATTTATGAATGGCTCCATCGTGAAATCTTCTGGTTCTGCTTGCGGCGGAGATCTTCGTTCGATGGACCACGGATATCCCACTCATAGACCGAGTCCTGCATAGTAGACCATGCTAGAATCGAACGGTTGATAGGGCAAAGTATCACGACAGATGGGCCCCTTTTTCGAGATCGGATTGGAACATTCTACTTGTTTTCCCATGATCTATCCTCCATCTAAATCTAGTGCGTGAGTCAAATAAATGCAACCAGTCGCACACGGTCTAAAGAAAAACATTATGCAGCATCCATGAACACCGTGGGCAGCGGCCGAAGTCGCCCTTGAACACTCCGATGTCATTTCCGCGTGCCATCTTCATCTTCGCATCCTCCATTTTCTCCAACGCCTGCTGACACAAGGAAAACATGCGAAACCACCATGCTACCGATGACTTTGGAATTGCCACTTCTCTACTCCTCGTCAGAGAAGACCTCAATACCAGCCTTGCGCTTGGCCATCCGATCCTTCTTCTTCTTTCTCAGCTCAGCAGAAGATAGTTTGACCTTCTTCTTCGTTGAGTCGATCTTGTTACCCATGGCGTCAAAGCGCTCTTCCTCTTCGCCGTCTTCCTTGAGGCGAGGACCAGAGCCTTGGCCCGAGATCCAGCTGTGACCGGAAGGCGTCATCCTACCGTCCATGACTGCCCAGACCTGTAATAATATTAGCCTCTGTACACCTTGACAAGATGGTGGGAATAGTAGCTTACCTCTTCAGTCAGATTCTGCGTGAACTCAGCCGAGTGAGTGATGATGATGACACCACCCTCGAATGACTTGAGAGCCTTTGACAAAGCGCCCAGGGAGTCACGGTCCAAGTAGTTGGTCGGTTCATCAAGAACGATCAAATGAGGTCGCTGCCACGAGCAGGCAGCAAGCACGACCTTGACACGCTGGCCACCGGAGAGACCACGCATACGTGAGTGGGAGATGAGCTCAGCATCGAGACCAAAGTTAGCGCCGTGAGCCTCGATCTCCTTTCGGACCAATGGACGGAACTGTCCGCTTGCCAAAGCTTCTTTTTGGTCGACGTCTGCAACCATCTTGGAGTGAGAAACAAGGATTTCGGTACGTGGGATCCAGGCGTTGTCAGCAGTCATCATCGGAGTCCACCTCTCGTTCTTCTGGCCAACGTTCTCGCCGAGAACAAAGGAACACTCATACTCGTAGGAGTTCTTGAACTTTCTTCGAGAGTGGATGCCAATGACTCGTCGTTGTGTGCCGTCAACCTTGTAGATCTTGTCCATAGCCTTCTCGTCCTCGTCGGTGACAATCTTGTTGGCGCGGTCCATCGTCTCTCGATCTTCACCGGTCTGGAATCGCCACTGGATGTACTCTGACGGAGTCAAGTCCAAGTGGTGATCAATGTGGGCGAAGGCGTGCTGCTTGATGTAGGCAATACGGATGTTCTCGTGCGTGTAAACATCACCAATCGTAGGGATGAGCTCTCCGGTAAGGACGTTGATGAGAGTAGACTTGCCGGCACCATTAGGACCGATGACAGCGATACGGGAGCCGAGCGAACATTGGAAAGTGATGTCCTGGATTTGAGGCTTGCTGGTACCTGGGTATTGGAAGGTCATGTTGTTGACACGGACGATGGCCTTGGCCTTGGTCTTGACACCCTCGAGGAAACCTGGCTCGGGAAATTTGAACTCCATTTCGGAGGCACTCAGCTCGTAGTATGAGCGAGCAGATGGGACCTTCTTCACAAATTCGCCAAGGTTGCCACGGTATCTCCTCAGCTTGAAGCGCTCGTAGTGGATAACGTGCTGAATGACATTGTTGAGGAATTTGCTGTCGTGCGACACAATGATCGATGTGCAGGGCGAATTGGTCAGGTAGTCCTCGAGCCACTTGACGTTCTTGACATCCAGATGGTTGGTAGGCTCATCCAAAAGGAGGATGTCGGGGTCTTCGAAGACGGCACGGGCAAGAGCCAACTTCATTTTCCAGCCACCAGATAGCGCGGTGATGGGACCCTCAAATTGCTCTTTGAAGAACCCGAATTCCTCAAGCTTGGCCTCGACCGCAGGTTTCTCAATGGTCAGGCCAACGTCACCAAGCTTCTTCATGGTCCAGCCGATAACGGTTTGCTCGGTATCGGCCGAGTCAAGGTCGTGCTCGACGAAGACGGTCTTGACCTCGTCCTTCTTTGGGAATCCCTCGACTTGCTCGTTGTTGATCGCGCGCATGAGGGTGGATTTTCCAGAACCATTGGGACCGAGAAGACCGTAGCGTTGACCGCGCTTGAGACGGAGATGTGTTTGATTCAGGAGGATCTTAGCGCCGTAGGCCAAGTTGAATGTGCAGTTGCAAAGGTCCTCGCCTTCCTCGTCATCTTCCTCATCATCAGCTTCGTCAACTGCACCTGGAGATGCGCGCTTTCGAAGAGCATCGGCAATTCCTCTAGCATCTTTGTCGCCAACAATAGCTGTAATGTATGGGAGGGTGTTTTCAGTCCAGCTAGCAGAGTCATTGTCTTTCTCATCGATCAATTGACCAGCGATGGCTGCGATGTATTCTACCACTGGGCCAAACTTGTGCACGGCGTCCTTGTGCGAAGGCTCCAGGATCTGCTTCAGAACACCGTGGACAGTCGTGACTTCACCAGCGTGGGACTTCTCGGGGATCTTGCCGTCTTTGACGTTTCCGACACGGACCAGAGTCTCTAGACCTTGCTTTGTCTTCTCACGAGCCTCGGGATCAGCCAAATTATCGTAGTTCTTCTGCAGGGCAGGCATGAGTTTGGGCAAGAAAGCGGCCACGATGTTGGGATCTTCGACAAGCTTGCACATGTTATCAACGATGACAGCGGCCTTTCGCTTGACAGCTGTCTCGCGCTCTGCAAGACCACGGTCGAGGAGAGGAACCATGATAGCCAGAGTTGGTTCGTGAACATCAGTGACGAAGGTGGTGGCACCAAGGAGATGGACGGTCTCGGGGACATTTTCTGGCTTGGCGATACATTTGATAAGTTCGGGGATGAAGCGGTCGATATCCTTGTTCACAATCAAATTGCAGACTTTCTCCATGGTACCATATGCAGCCTTCTTGACTTCAGCCTTGGTATCCCACATTGCTTCTGAGACGACCGGAATCAGGTCTGGGACTCGGTAGGCAAGTTGTGCTGGTGCGGACTCGACAAGTGCTTCGATGCACTGCAGGCAAGTCATCTTCTCGGGCCATTTCTGAGCATTTCTGATCGAGTGAATGATCGGAGGTAGGATGGCCTTGACACCGTTGGGATTTATAGCCTTCGCTATCGCGAGAGCTGCTGCTTGTGCGGCGGTCTTGACTGGGGTCATCTTGTCACCAACGGCCGAGAGAGTCGGCGCGAGGAGCGCCACCAAGTATGGTTCGACATTTGCGGATATCGAGGAGTGCTGGGCAATGGCCCGGATGGTGTTCAGGCCACGTTCTCGTGCACCTGCGTCTTTCTTATTTGCGAGTTGCTGCTTTAAGACTGCGACCGCTCTGCGTGAGAAAGTTGTCAGCAAGGGTTCGGTTATGGAGAAGGGTTTCTAGACTCTGCGACCGTGGCAAAGTCCTAGACGCGGAAAACCTGTGGTCGTAGAAAATGTGGTAGAACTCACTTCGTGGGAGCATCATGCTCCTCAATGTCTCCATTGATGAAAGTAGCGATGTTGCCCGCAGCAGCGCTCGTCTCATCCGCAGTCTTCGAGATGGTCAGCTTATTCAACAGCTCATCGAGCACCTTGACGGATTTTTGGTTCTCGCTCTTCTGAGTAGCGGGATTCGAGGGTGCGCTGTCCATGACGTCGACAGAGGGCATGGTTTGTAGTTGTATTCGGTGTACTCAACAAATGGGAGAATGGACTCTGATTAGGAGGCGAACGGTTTCTGGGTGGTGTACGCGGCGTTCAAGTGAAATCTAAGTCAGGTATGGAGAGATGAAGCCCACGCGAATTCGTGCTCTATGTGACTCTAAGTGGATTATGCAACAAATGCGTCTATTGAAAGAAGAGACACAGTCTATGAGTGAGAAACAGAGGGAGAGGAGAGGGTGGAAAGAAAAGGAGAAGGATCTGGTGAGGCTGGCGCTTTCTTAAAAGATTTGTGGTGGAATTTTTTTGAGGCTAGGCCGGGAACGGTAAGTCCATGATTCGCTGGCAGCGAAACGATTTTCTCACCGCCAAAGTCCTGCCCGAGTCTGGAATCGAATTACCCACTTGCAACAGCTAGGAAGAAGATTTTGGCATCTTCTTGGGCTCTACAGATACGGCAAGGTCTAGGCTACACAACGCTATCGCTTTCATTGAATCATTATTTCCCAGTTGTGTTGAATGAATGAATGGTAAAGGTCAAAAGCATCTTCTCGAGCAACGAAGGGTCGGAAAGAATTTTGAGTCGCAGCTATGTCATCACCAGCCGCTTTGCCACACAGCCTCGGGGATCTCGAAACACCAAGGTACTTCATCTTCATCACCCAGTAGATCTCTATTTTAAGGTCTGACCAATCGATGCATTTTGATCTGTGATGATTCAGCGTTCTCGAGTTATTCTAGAGCGCAACATTCTCCGCAAAATATCCCCGTGCCCCCCACAAGCTTATCGATAGGAAAGGATAGATATCGCTCGTGAGACAAGGGAACGAAAGCTTTCTGCTAGTCTCTGCCCATACCTGTCTGTCCTGTATCTTATTCTGCCATAGCTGTCCACCAAAACCTAGAGACAGTCGAAAAATATACCTGCCAAATTCGTGCTGTCAGGAATCATGCTGCTTAGATGTCATTCCGAAGAAACCGGTCATCTAGGATCCACTAGTCTCAAGCCCATCTCATCCTCCTCTTGGTAATAGTATCACCACTGAACCTCTTCTTGACTCTTCGCCTGTATGATTCCCTCGCTTGATACCTGCTGATCGTCCCATATACCATTGTCATCAAGTACAGTACAGCCCAGATACTGCTGATGACAAGGCCTATGGGGAAGCCGACCAGCTTAATGCCGGGCAGCATGGACTCGTTCACATCCGTCCCTGTTGCTGATTGGGAGCCTCCAGACCTTGTACTTGCAAAGACTCCGTTGACGAAGGATGCGTCTTGGGTTGACAGCCGAGTGTTGAGTGAGGTGCCATCCTGCTCAGTGCCTGAGAGTGTAATCGCTGGGGTGAGGAGTGACAACGCCGTGGTCCTTTGCATGGCCATCAGCCACTATTTGGAGCAGCGTAAGATGCATTACTCACATGTTCTTCAGCTCCGCTAATGGTCCATCGTCATCTACAGTGCCCACGAAAGTCATGCTTCCTAGTCTTCTTGGTGGAACGCCAGTAGATCGTCGGATGTACATATCTGCAGCCTCATCTCTCTGGGCAGGGAACCAAGGAAGCGTCTGATCCTCCCTTTTGGACTTCCTCGCTTTGGTCGCAGATACAGTTGCATTGACGTAGGACAGTCCGACACCCACGCTCGAAGGATTGAGCTTCACCCATCCTTCGCTGGGTGCAGAGATGCGGTAGAGCCGTAGATCGACTTCGAAAATGCCTGTAGAGTTGTCAAGGCTCTGAATGTTGTAGCAAGCTGCAATGCCAGATGGATTCGTAGCGACGCCGTGTAGAGCGATGAGAGCTGTACTGCATGCTGACTCGGTTTCATCGTCCCAGTGTGCTAATGTGTCTGTCTCAAGATCCTTTGTGTGACCGAGGAGCGAAGCCAGACTGGTTGGTTTGAGAGCGGTGGCAGACGCTGAGGACAATGGTAGGGCCAGACTCATGGTGCTCGAATAACTTGTAGAGGCCGGCGCTGACGATAGTGCTGAGACCACCAGACTCGCGGTGCTAGAGCAGTTGGCGAAGGCTGACGCTGACGCTAGCGATGATCTCAGACTCTTCGTGCTCACGAATCCAGTGGGAGACGAGAGTGTCATATATGCAATTGATGAGGCGTTCATGAAGGCGACCGCATGACGCTGATGCCATTGCTCATGATTGAGAAACGAGCGAGGAGTCTGGTGGACTTTCTGGTCGACATAGGCGCTGTGACCGAAGATGCTGGACGAGACATCCTGAACGAGCCTCGGAAGAACGCTGCCGATCTGGAGGCTTAGAGCAAGGGAAAATTGGAGATGGAGGAGCAGCAGGGTGATAAGGGTGGGAAGCATGTTTAGAAGTCTTCAAAGATTCGAGGAGCTGGAGGACTGCGTTCAGTTGCGAGATCGTTGCGGAAGAGTGTCGACGTACGAATTATTTGTTGACGAGGTTCAAGCAGCATGCTGGGTGCAGCCAAATGTGCCTGCCGGATTTGAGGGGTAGGATCTTAGTATGTGACGTGATGACTAGTCACTGAGAGGAAGTCACGATTCAGAGTCATTTTCCATGAGATCTCAATTTACTGGTTACAGGCCTTGAACATCCTGCTATTCGCCGAAGTCCCAAGACTGCGACAGTACCAGGCTCAGCATCATTGACGCTGAGCTTTGATCATGTAACACGGGTCTCAGCTCCTTGCGCCATGCTTGACCTATGCTCCATACACCCAACCCTCCTTTAAGCACCTTCAGATTTCCATCTCCACTCTACATCTTTCTCTCCAGGCGTACCAGCTCCGCAGTCAATTTTGAGTCTCCAGCATCGTGCCACACTGCCGCTCTCATCTCCTCAACAACTCGCTCTACCAATCCCAACCCTTCACTCGCCTGTGCCGCGAGTGAGTAAACGCTTGCATATGTCGCACCCCCTATCTACGCCGCGGCCCGTGGACGAATCCAAGGTACTGGGGGATAAGGAGTGATTAGCGCCAGAGTAAAACTAACCCATTCGTGCGCCCGGCTGTGGTTTTCAAGTTTGAGATAGGTTTCAGCAAGCTTAATTTCCAAATCGGACCTGATGTGATGGTAGGCTGTGTGAAATGGGTTGGCCCGGCTTTGAGCCTCACTATCCTCCCAGGCTCTTCTGAGGCTTGAGATAGTCGTTGAGGAGTCGTCATTGCTTGCGCCTTGATCGCACTGTTCAATGGCATTTTGAATCTCTTGAATAATTGTATCGATTGCTGGTGCTTGCTTTGACATCTTCGTGATGAGGTCTGACTTATCCAGACTCAATTTGGCCAGTGATCCTCACTAGCGCCATGCTATGGAGGCGATGGAATGGCTCCAGAAGCTTCAAGAAGCTCGTCGTAGTTGGTGCAACACCCGTGTTCGTGATCGTCAACGAGCTTTGGGGGTTTCCGGACAGCCCTAATCTCAACACAACCCTGCAGAAGCTAATCATGTCATCGCCTGCGAACATGAGGACACAGGGACAATACTCGCCAGCCTGCCCACGGAAGATCAGAGTAAGCTCAATCGCAGAGTACGTGCCACGGCTGGGCACTAGGGACCGTGACTCTGCCTCCGACAGTCAGCGTGCGTCTTGCCTTGGTAATTGGAACTCCCAATGAGCAGAGAAGGTCTAACCCTTCGGTCTCATCGTTGTTCTCCCTTGTGTAGAATTTTTCCAGGGTATCAAACCTCTCGAGCGGGCTCATCCCTTGTTTTTTCAACTTGTCAGATCTCTTTTCATGTCGTAAAAAGTATCGGCGTGCTCCATGCTTTTGGTACACGGCTTCTGGAGTCGTGTAACCAAGGTCGATGCCGTCAGAGATGCCATTCGTAGAAGGGAGCGAGGCGGTCAAAGAGAAGTTGGCCGGCTCTCGTGCGCCTGTATGCAGTAGTAATTCGAGTAGGATGAGTTTGAGCGAGCGCAAGATAGGGAGGAGGATCAATTAGAAGAGGAGATGGGAATGGTGGTACAATTCGAACATGACGCTACAACTTCCTTATTTCCATACGAGGTCAGCCCGCCCCTTGAAGCAATGGCGAACTTGATAGCAATGATGAATAGCATGAACGACGTTATCTCATGTAAAGTATGTGGCAACGTCGTGCTGTATATAAGCCGTCCTGAATCAACCTTTTCTATTTTTCGAGATCTTTCAACGTTGGACACTTCCCAAGGTGCGGCTTTGTCCCTCGTTCATCTTGCTGGTAGAATCCTCGGTGATTGCGCCCCGTATGCACCCGCGAAATCAAGTTGTCCAAGTTGCCCTTGGACGTGGTCAATCTCCTTGCTAAGATCCTCAACATTCTGCGCAAGGCTGCTGACTTCATCGAACTTCCTCCGCTTGTTAGCATCCGCTACTTGTTCTTTGACAAGGAATAATTGTTCTTCAAGCACTATGAGGGTCTCGCGAAGCGTCTTCTCCTCTGCTTCCAAAGCGGATACAGCGCTGCTACTGCTGACTTGGGACGCGTTGTCAATGTCATTGTATTTGATAGATGCAAGGGCACCGGCTGATTTCCCGTTGGGTGGCGCACGTTCAGAGGAGCCAATACCGTGGGCTGTGGCATGCTTAAGGACCTTGGGGAGCGCCTTGAGTGGAAGCATGTGGATCTGAAGGAAATTGGAGCTTTGTTGGTAGATGGCCTTTTGTAGCCTTTGCTGAGTAGGCGAGTCCGTTGGCAGATCTCGGATTCGGCGAGCTGCAGTATTGTACTGGCCAAAGGCGTCAACCAGCCGTTTGCGCGTTCTGGAAGCATCCGCAAGCTGGGCCTGAGAAGGAGGCCTGTCCGGGTCTCTGTAAACTATCAGCCCACGTAGCTCTAGAATCATCAGGAGCGCTTACTGTAGAATCATCAGCAGTCGCTGGAAGTTTGGCAACATTAGTCGAATGCCTCTTTCGAATTGAATGAGATTCTCATATGTTCGAACGTCTGGCGGCTTGTGTGCGAGGGCAGCTGCAAAGTCACTTCTGCTGAAAACAGTGGTCCTGCATTCTTTGCACATCCTAACATCGACGCCGACTTGTTTAACAGCTTTCTCTGCCACGTTGGCAGTCGCTGAAAACGTCAGTCAGGGAAGACCCAGGAATTTGGAGGGTGACGTACGGGTAGCAACGGTTAGTCCAACTTCCTGCGAACAATCTGTCAATGGATCTCCACAGACCACGCGGCCACAAAGCCTGCAGTGATGCCTCCTGAATGTGTAACTTGAGAACTCCTGCTGGCAGAGTGGACATCGTTGAACACTAGCATCGTCTTCCCAGTCTACTATGGACTGCTCTGTCTGCTTCCGTTGATTTTTGGCGCCTGTCAGAGACCAAAGCAGGCCACCTCCTGGAGGAATATTCTCTGTTGGTGGATTGGCTAGGAGCTGTGTAAGCTTCGTGAGACGTTTCTCCAGCCGGGAAACTTCCAACAAAGTCTTATCAACGGTCTTCCTTCGTAAATGCCCGAAATCGGTAGTGTGGTTTCGCTCGTAGCCGTCCCGGTCGTTGTAGCCCTCTCTTGACTTGTAGCATGTCTCACAAACCCTGCACCAAAGACCTCTTACCGGCTCATGCTGGGCTGACCTCGAGAGCTTCATCTTGTACATAGTATGCTCATCACAAAAAAGCTTCCCACACTTCCTGCAGTTCACATTGCCGTTGGCCGATGTAAGCCTCTTGCCACATGCCGGCTCCGAGCAAGCGTCATTCGGTCCATGTCTCTGCCAGTGAGCTCGAGTGACGAGTTCTTCAGGATCAGGCTGTGAGGGCTCAGAAGCCGCAGCGGTTGGCTGTAGCTGGGGTGATTGTGGTCTGTCGTCCGACTCGAAGACATCCAACCCTTTGAACTTCTGGTTGAGCACGGCTAGTGGCTGGAATCGCTTCGCCTTGACCATTTGAGTCTTGAACCAATCCTTGGCTTCGTTTTGCTTGACCTCCTCAAGATTCTTATGAGTGTCGTCAAGATGTCTGTTCAGCTGCAATAGAGTGACCTTATGCCCAGTCAGTGTGCTGCTTTCCTAGTGCCTCGGGGCGAATCCTACCATTTCTTCATTGCATATTGGGCAGGCGAGTCTTGTGGAAGCTGCCAGAGCAGCCGCTGCAGCGATATCTCCATCGCTCTGGTCCAGTGATATTCTGGAACTTAGGTCCTGGGCATCCGTCGAAGGTTGGGAGGAGGAACTGACGGACACAGAGCTGGCTGTTGGCGAGAGTAGGTTAGGATTCCTCGGAGGATATGCTGGTGAGAGAGGCCTCCCATTACCCAGCACTCTTCCTCCCCCGAGCCTCCGAGCAGACATTTTGCCCTTGGTCTCACGGCGAGACAGTGCTGCCTCGTGCGGGCATCTGCAATTTATTAAGCCAACGGAGGCGGGACTTGCCGAATGCCGATAGCATATTACGTAAGCGGTCCTCAATCCACTCTTTGCTTTTGCTACTATTCTTGCATACCTAAGGCTTTATAAAATGCCAGAGGACTTTCCAGCTATTGAAGGTGGTGGCTCACTAATTCTTGCTTGGCAGATTCGAAATAAGCGAGTGCTCGTGGTGGGAGGGGGAGAAGTCTGTCCCCTGCACCTTCTCTCTTTGAGCCAGCAGTGGCGACTGATCATCGTCTACCCAGGTAGCAGCAGGTCGCATTCTCAACATTCTTAACGCGGACGCCAAAGTAACCCTCATATCCCCTCGCGGTGGCCTCAACCCAGAAGTGGCATATCGTATAGAAAAAGGCCAAGTGGACTACCATGACCGCAAGTTTGAGCCGTCAGACCTGGACAATGTTGACATGGTTCTCACAGCCATTGACGACCCTGACGCATCCACCACCATTTGGAAGTTGTGTAAAGAGAAAAAGGTAGCGGCCAATATTGCCGACGTGCCTCCGGAATGCGACTTCTACTTCGGTAGCGTCCACAGAGATGGGCCATTACAGATCATGGTGTCTACGAACGGCAACGGACCGAAGCTGGCCAGTATCGTGCGGAAGCAGATTGCGAAGAACCTGCCCAAGAATATCGGGGCGGCCGTACAGAAAGTTGGTATGTTGAGGAAGAAGTTGAGGAAAGTGGCGCCAGACATCGAAGAGGGTCCAAAGAGGATGGGGTGGATGAGCAAAGTGTGCGAACAATGGAGTTTGGAGGATCTAGTGGAGATGGAGGAGAAGGATATGGAAAATTTGTTGGGCTTCTACAAGCCTAATACTGTGCCTACGTTCGAGGAGATACGGTGCGGCGATTTGGCCGATGGCTCTGCGTTTGATGGGAGTTTTGGGTGGTGGATATGATACAGTATTCCGAAAACCAGCGTCAGCTTTGGTTAGAGATACATGAAATGAGGCTGAAATACAGTCGCAAGAAGTTGGATTGTTAGATGTAAGAATCGGAAAAGAGTAACAGCAATGACGCATGCTCGACGCCTATTAAATGAAGCAGACCACCAGCAATTGATTCCGAACACTCAGCAATGTGAGCGGGGAAACTTAATACGTCTTCCTCGAGGACCTTCACCCCCAAAACAACTCATGCTCCAGGGGTTTCGCTGAGATGCAAGCCGTGTACTAGTACATCACATCGTCAATGCCTTCAATGCGGCTTGTACCTGGTTCGGATCCTTTGACTGCAACTTCCACTCCTTCAATTTCGCCTTCATCTGCGTGTTTTTTGGGTCGAAGGACAATGCCTCTTGAATCTCCTTAACGGCTCGAGCCATCTTTCCCATTCCCTGGCTTGCCAGCGCTCTCCGATGATAGAGCTTAGCCAGCGCGCCAGGCTCAAAGACAATATTCTTTCCAATTTTTTCTACCATGTTGATTACCGTGGTTGCCTTCTCGTGAGCAGCCGTCCACTGCTGCAAGCGGAGGAGTGCGGCGACCAAGTTGGACCCTATCCGGAATCCTAGTAAACCTGTTGCTTGGAGGAGATGCGTCTGTCCAGCGAGCTCGCCTTCTTCAAGGTAGCGGCTCCCGTCTTCACGGGCTACCAGAGCTGATTCGTACAGTGACTGAGCGAGCGCAAAGTCACCGGCGCGGAAGGCTTCGTTGCCCTTCTCATTGATCTTGGCTGATGTGTCCAGAACCTCTTCCATGCTGTATGGTGCCCGACTGGCCCTCTTCTTGACGTCTTCCATTAGTTTCACATTGATATATTGGGTCTTGCCGTCCATATCCGCTATCTTAAGGTTCGTCATACTATGGAGCCCTGCGAAAGGTTCTAGAAGCTTACGCTGTTGCAGTAAAGGACGTGGTTTCCATGACACTCGGCTGGATTTTCTCATATGCGCGGAAGCGTCGACGTCCAGTGTGTAAGAGGGAAAAACTCCGAGTGACAATATGAGTCTGGACAAAAATCCGGAAATCTTGTCATCGAACCGTTTAAGTAATCTGCAGAACACCGGAAGCTCGTTGGCAGCAATCACAATTTGTGACTCAATCCCCGGCAGACAAAGGTCCACGTGCAAGCTGATAAGCAAATCTGACCGGAAACAGCGTACGTCGTCCTCTTTGGCGGCCAGTAGTGTCAAATCCTGTGTCAGGACTTCATCCAACCCAAAACCCTGAGGGTATTTGACCAGAACGAACAGATTTTCATTGTAGAGGACACGGCGGGATTCCTTGTTGATCTGCTTGTTGGTACGGAGGATTGCCGGCTGCAAGTCATACAAATGGCTGCATCCTAAGTTCCGTTTGATACGCGAAGGTATCTGAGTTCGAAATCAGCGACTTTGGATGCTAAAATACATTAATCGGCTAGTAAGAGGAGATTCACCTCATCATCACAAACGGGCCGCTTTGTGTACTCAGTGGACAGTAGGTACGAGTAGATCTCGTTGCGGATCTCCAGTGCTGTCTTTTCTAGAAAGGGACATGCCATTTGGCCTTCGCGGGAAGCAGACGGGTGCAAGGAAGTTCTGTGTCGTGTGGGAACTGTGCGGTTGAAGAACACAAATGAAGTTGTGCTAGCGGAGCTTTTCGCGAAAAAGAGTGGCTGGAATCGATGAGAGGAGTGAGGGAAGATGCGTACAGCTTATGGGAATCAATCTGGGAGTCGAAGGCTCGGAGCACAGAACAGAAAAGAAAGAGGAATCTTGGGGAGGGCGTCCACTCTTGAAACAGGTAAAGTCCGTTGGAGTAACCGTTTTGGGCTAGAGAAGAACAACGTGAGCAGTGTGATGTTTCTGATCAAGATAATGTCCTGTTCGTAGTCTAAGCCTGTATTCCCCCGGTCGTCCAACCATGTGGCTGATTTTTCGCAGAATCTATCGCTCGCCACCCTAGCCCTTTGCTTCGATGCATCTCTTCCCATCATACACGGATTTTCCTTCCCGCAGCCTCCTCTAGGTCTGTCCGGCACCCTCTCTGCAGTCGATTATGTTTTCAAACCCCAGACGATGACGCCCATGTCAGCGTTACCGCCGAGCTCTTCAATACGTTGGCGGTCATGTTTCCAAGATCCGCCGCCATGTCTTTATTATCAGGATGGGTTGCTACCGCCTGAACCAGCTCATGATAGGCTACCTCGTAGTGACCCAACCCTCTACTAGCTTGCGACCTAAGGTGCCAAATCCGAGCAAATTCGGCGTCGGAGATCACGTCTTTGTGGGTGTAGAGCTCCACCCTTCCCCAGTTTTGAGCATGCTGGCACTCACGAAGCTGCAACAGGGCTGCCACAATATCCAGACGCAGTGTGAATAAGAGGTGTTCCTTGGCGCTCGAGACCAGTACTCCCTCGTATTTGCCTTTTGCAACTAAAGCAAAACGGGATGAAGGCTGATGACCAGCCTCGATGTCGCTATACGCCTTCTCGTACGCTGAAATAGACGCGTAGAAGTCCTTGTTGCGAAAGGCCTCGTCGCCTTCTGCTTTGGTCGCACAAGCCGTGTTAATCAGATCCTCGACGGTTGGTGGCTCTCTCATAATACTGGCCACAATCTCACTCCTGTATTGCTCGTTCATCCGTCCTGCAATGATGACTCTGCCAATGCTGTGGAGCCTTCGAAAGGGTTCGAGAAGTCGCTTTACTCTGATATCGACTGGAATGGAGCCATCTTTCAAGCATCTTCTCAGCCGGTCGCCACGATTGATGACGTCCACAAGGAGTATTGTATGGTCTCGAGATGGGAACCTAGCACGACGGTATACGCAATGATGGACCTCTAGAATAACCTTGCAGAGCTGCTGTAAGTCATCGCAGGCAATCATGAACATGTTTTTTTGCCGCCAGTCGTTTTCGCTTCTCTTTCCGTTGGTCCACCAGTATTCTAGCGAAGCAGAGGTTGGTGCGGTGGGAAACTGACCAAAAAAGACGTCCATGGCGTAGTGTTTGAAATCTCTTGCTGTCTGATCTATCGCGAGGACCGGGAAGCCTCTTCGTTCGAAGAATTTTTTGATGCCTTCTTTTTTGGAAATCTCTTGCAGATGGTTGAAGGCTTTCATGACATTGCAATTATGGGATATGGACACGAATTGATTCCAGCCATAAAAGACATGCTCGGCCTCCTTGTTGATCTGTCTGTTCGTGCGCAATATTGCTGTCTGAAAACGATATACATGCCCCGGCCGGTGTTGACTGCTTGGATTGACTTCTCTTGGGTTCCTTCTGCCGAGTCTCTGGAGTACGAGTAAGTATTGGAAAACAGCGTGACCCAGTGTCTCATACCGGTGCTTTGTGCAGGACGTATTCTTTAGTCGATTTGGTTGTCAGAAGATAGCCATATATCTGCTCGCGGATCTCCAAGGGCAAGCCGAGGAACAGACAACTTCCGCTAGTGTCGGACATTTCTAGCATGCGTTCTGTTGGAAGCTGTGACCTAGATCTAGACGTACGAGAATTGAGATCTTGTGAAGAAGCGAATCGATGTGGAAATGAAGCGGGTTGACTTGTGGAGAATTGACGTTAATTAAATACACTGTGATGATGTGGATTTGCCGTGTTGTAAGCTGCAAGTCTCATGGAAAAGCCACTAAAAAACAAGATTATGTCAAATCAAGTGCGTGTTGAAGGTTTCTCCATCTACTCATACCCGTCACTCCCAACAGTCTGGCGATTTACTTGTCAGTGCCGGAATTAGTTCTGTCCACCAAGGGTGCTAAAATAGCCCCCGGTTGGTGGGTGCCTCCACTAGAGGCCTAGGACCAATAAATATATAGAAGAGGCAATCAGCCAGCTATCAACGCTAATTCTTGTATGAAAATTCACACTCAGCTACAGATAGAACAAAATGACATTGAGCGCAAATGTTTGTTTCTTCCTTGCCTGTTGGGATTTAGCGAATGGCTGGCAACGAGTCACAGTTAACTTGGGACTTTCACTGGTCTTGTGCTCCTGTCCTCGATGGCTCAGGAAATATTCAAAGGACTTAAAACTATCAGGTGCGTGGTAGTGTCATAACAAGTAACTCCGATATTCGTCCTAATGGCTATGGAGCAAAGTTCTTACACCTTCTTCTTTTTCAAAAGAATACTCAAACGGCCTCTGCTTGCTGCTTCCCCGGTCCCAGAAGGCTAGACAAGATAGCTATCTCAGCCAGGATTCCCAGATCATTGGGTTGTATCAGCCTCGCCATCTCCATCTCTTTAAGGGCTTGTTCCAGCTCTCCCAGCCCCTTGCTCGCCAAAGCTCGGCAGAACCACATCTGTGAGAGTATTTCACGTGAATCTCTGAGACCGCGGGCGACGGCAAGAGTCCAATGATGCGCCATTTCAAATCTTTTGAGCTGTAAGCTCGCTTTGGAAAGGCCCAAGTAGACTTTGTGTTGGAGCAAATTTTTGACCCCGCCGATGACCATTCCTGTATATGTACCTTCGACCATCCTCTCAAGTTTTGGGCGCTTCTGGCTGCCGGCATGGAGCTTTTCAAGAGCGCTCTTGTACACAAAAACAGCTGAATGGAAGTCTCTCTTGAGGAAAGCTGCGTCACCTTGTTCTACCAGTGAGGACACTGCATGAACCAGGTCTTGCGCGCTCGGTGCTCGCCTTTGAATTCTCTGCCTGATGGCCTCAGAATATAGCGTTGGCACGGGGCCTTCGATTATGACGAGTCCTATGTTGTGAAAGTAAGCGAGAGGCTCTAGAAGTCTTCGTATAGCTGGTCTTGGACCCTCATTTGCGCGGTTGTGCTGATCAGTCTTATGCAGGACATCTACCAGAAGCATTGCTTTCTTGAGATGTAACATCGAGTCGGACTCTGCATCTGTTTTTGCTGCCCTCATACTGAGGAGTAGGAATATTTTGCAAAATTGCAGCAAATCGTCAGACGCGATCATGAATTTTGGTCGGATTTCCCATTTCTGTGGCTTCGGGCTGTTCCACCACCTTCCTCGAGCGTCTCTCCTATTAGCTCTACCGAGATAGATCTCCATAGCGTAGCCGTCGAAGAGCCGTGCTTTTTTACCACGCGCAAGGACAGGGAAGCCACGTCCATCACACTGGCTCTCGAGGAGATCGAACTTTTCTCCGAAAGCTGAGATCTCCCCGCTGCTGTAATTATGGGAGACCGAGACGAAAAGATTCGTATTGTGAAAGACGGCCGTAGCTTCCTGGTTGACCTGGTGGTTGCAGCGGAGTATGGCTGGCTGAAAGTGGTACTTGTGAGCTGGACGGTAGTGGGATCCTTTGTATTTGCTATCAGAAATCTGGTATGCGTTGTCAGTATCCAGCTGAGTGACTGGGAAGCAATACCTACCGTGATCTTTTGTATCATGTCTTCTCTTGTGTACTTGGTGGAAAGCAGGTAGGAGTAAATGGGGTTCCGAATCTCGAGTGGAAGACTCAGAAACGGACACAGTTCTCGGCTGTCGGCCATGTCTGGACTTTACAGTTCGAATCATTCGAATAAAGCCACGTCTTCAGGAATCCAAGCCAAGCGACCCGGTGGGCGTCAAGGATAAAGAAGTCAAGTCAGTGACCATGGGAGCCTTGGAAGATTGCAGTACCTGTCACGCCTCGGGTAGTTGACCAATAGCAGACTGTGTCACGCTGGAGAAACACTGCCTGGGTTGTTAATGAAGTGGCGATAACACCAATCACGGTTGAAGAAGGTTAGTCTGGAAAATTTCAATCTTACAAGACCAATAAGATCATCACCCCAAAACACATCAACTATCTTCGACACCACGTCCATACCATCGATAAAAACTCCCCATCTCCCCATCAGCACACGCCACTTTATCAACCCTGTATCCTGTCAGCGTATAACGAAACCATCGATACGCGCAAGCCCTTGAACAATGGAGACACCTCCGTTCTTGCGACTCGCTGCCGAGACTCGTGACCAGATATATGCTTACTTACTCTCAACCAAGTACACCAAGCACTACCCCAGGGAAGAAGACCCAGTAAGTTACCCAGCAAAAATCTAGTTCAACATGGCAAGAGCTCAAAAGATGTACTAGGAATGGGAGTATAACTATGACTTAACCAAAGACTTCGACTGCACACCTCGTCCTACACATGTTTATCGTTTCCACCCCGGAATACTAGGGGCCAATCGCCAGATTAACCGGGAGGCCAGCTGTGTCCTATACGATCAGAACATGTTTGTGGAGGTGACATCTGACCTCACAGATTGGAACGTCGACTTTGACTGGCTTGGGGTGCCGATTGTTGCAGAAGGTGCGATAGCATCTGGCTTTGTCTATAGTGTCTTGCACATCAAAGTCGAGCTGGAACACCTTATCCACTACCAGGATAAACATCCTTTTCAGGTGGGTACTCCAAAGAGTACTGCAACTCGTTTTTCTGTTCTGGATCAGGTATACTAAGTCTTGACTGTTCCCAGCGCATTTTCGCCGGAGCTGATCTGCCAGCCTTTTGCACTGCGTTACTTCTTGGTGGGGAATCGTCAAAGGCCATCTATGAGAGCACGCTCTCAGTCAACCTGCACTGCAATACAACAGCTGAAACAAGCCCAAACCGTGCTTCCTTCACCATACCGCAAGTGAAAAGCTTGCTAGAACCTCTTCGCATTCTCCACAGCTTTCAATCCACCAACATCACCGGATCTTTGGACGAACAATACAAAACAGAGCTATGCCTGGACATCTGCAAAAAGGCCCCCAGCCTACAAGAACGCTCGTTCAAGGTGCGGGATAAGATCCGAGAAGGCGACGATGCCTTCAACGCCCGAAATACCAAACCTAAAGACCGCTTCAGTCAGGCCATCAGACTCTACGAAGCCGCCATGACCGACCTGAAAAACTCATGCTCCAGATTCGACCAGCCTGTGCGGGTGTTGGCGGCGAACCCTATCTCATTTTCCACCGCTGGAAGCGACTTCCACCACGTCTATACAAACATTGTATTCAGCCTCCGCATCAAGCTGGCAGCAGCTCACGCCCAACTGGAACAGTACGAACAATGTCGCAAATGGAGCGGACGCGCGGTGAGGACCATCGACCAGGATGGGGGTGCACCCGACATCGACCACGAGGCCGATCGTCGCTACCTTAGGGCTTATGAACTGCATGCGCGTGCCAATAACAAACTCGGTCGGTGGGGGGAAGCAGTCAGCTCGATGCAGAAAGCGGTGGACATCGCACCCCATCTGGAGGAGGGGTTGAAACTGTTCGAGGATGACGAGAGGAAACACAAAGAGAGACAGCTGATGACGGTCAGAGAGGTTCTAGCTCTGGCAGGGAAGGGTCTGGACAGGGATGGACGCAAGAAGAGGTATGGACAGCCGTTCGTGATGAGATATCCTGCGGACTTTGATAGAGTCAAGAAAAGTTCTTAGGGTGTTCTTGAAGGGGCTGATGGGATGCAATTGAGAGAGGATGGAAGTATTTAGCGAGGGATTGAGGTCAACGGTGTAGGCCTGAACTACGAGGTAGCGTGAATCAGTGTGAAAAAAAATCCTGCTTTGTCCCCTGACTCCAGGACTGTCCTTGGCTGTGCAGGCTATTCCTTTATCATGCAGAACACTTTTTGAAATAAAAAAAATGTGCACAGGTAAAGACTGCATGCCTCTGAGATCCAGAACTTTGAAGTTGCTTGCCTGGAAAGTAGGCCGGTCTACCATGACGACGAGATACATAGCCAGTGTTTAAAGGCTTTGCCTACTGAGCTGTCTTTCCGGCTACCTTTGCGATGCCCCCAACCTCCTCTGACTCCGCACCACCAGTGGGCGCACCCACCAGTTCGTACCCTTTCCGAACGCATGTTCCGTAGGCACAATCCCCTGCTTCTCAATCTCCAGCTCCAACCTCTTGTACTCCCTCTCCAACCTCTTGTTTCCCGGGTAATAAAACAACGCCTCTCCCACTCCGTAGATCGCCCGATTCAGGTCTCCGAGGCCTTCGTAGGCCAGTCCGCCCCAGAGGTACGGCTTCGCGCAGTCGGTGGTTGTGAGATACAGCCCCTCCCACTCTTCCGGTGGTGATCCGCGCGTGTTTCTCTGTTTGATGGCCTCTTTTGCGTGATCCGTCGCTCTCCTGTATTCACCTACTTTCACGAGAGCGCCCGCCATGTCCGAATGAATCCGGATTTTGAACCTCCTCACGGCGTGCGGTGTGCTCATCCCAGCATATTGCCCTGTCGTCACAAATCCCGTGTAATCAGCCCAATGGTGGTTTACCTGAACTTCGCTGATTGCTGATGTGTACAAGGAGAGTGAGAGTTCGAAATGGTGATTGCGGAAGGCTTCGTCGCCTTGTTTTTGGAATGCCGATGCAGTAGTGACGATTTTTGCTACTGTTGGCTCCCGTTGTGTAGCGCTTGCTACAATCGACTGCCTATATGGTTCATTCACCGATCCTTGGATGTCTAGATCATCCACGTCGTAGAGGAGTTTGAATGGGTCTAGGAGATTCCGGATGCGTGGACAAACATAAGAGGTACCCGGCTGTGTTTCAGTGGACCACTGATCGAAGTCATCGAAGACAGAGACCGCGAACGAACTTTGTGCAAGGCATCGATTGCCTTGCTGGCTGTAAGCCCTCAAAGTACGTAACAAGTTGGGCAATTGGTCGCTCACGAACAGACATGTCTTAAAGTCAAGATGGGCGCAATCGCAGTTTTTGTGATCCCCGGTAGTCCCTGATCGAGGGCAATAGTGGATGACGTCCATGGCGCGGTGCCTGAAAGAGCCAGCCCGGATGCCGTGAGTGAGGAGGAGAAGACCTTGCGACGACCAGAGAATGTGCCCAACGTCAGGGTGGTTGGTGGTGAAGCGGAAGAACAGGTTTTCCGTTCGGAAAATGTGTATGGCCTCTCGGTAGACCTGGCGATTCGTGCACAGGATTTGTTTGTGAAAAGGGTAGGTGTAGTAGGTGGTTTCGAATGCGCGACCCTATTTATACCGTCGGCGTTAGCCCTGGACCATAAAGGAAGAGTACAGAGCTCTCGATGAAGACGGTAAATGTACTTACCGGGTATGGGATCTTGCATTTAATGTACTCTGAGGAGAGTAGATAGCGATAGATTTCATCCCGGATCTCGGTAGGTAGCCTGAGAAGTGCACAAGTCGGAGGATCTTTGTCTGAAGGCATCAAATCCGCGGGAGTAGACCTAGGGGACTCAGACATTGTCGGATACTTGGATGACCTCGAGTGTCGGTCTCTGATGTTGGTCCGAAAAAAAGGGTGTTCAACTTAGTGTCGTAGTAATTGAAAGGTCAGTCTCGCTGGGTCTAGATCCAAATGTGTCGTTTACCAAAAGCCTGAAATGGCATGCCGTTGCCCCAGTATGGTGATTAAATGATGTGGTCGTGTATCAGGTGTTGATCCTTCGTTGCTGGGTTTATGATGGCAGTAAATGTTGGAAGAGAGTTATGCAAAAGTTGTTGTGTGCTCTTCGGCTGACAAAATAGAAGAAGGCTAACCCAAAGAAGACCATCCAACACTCTTCCGTGAAGCTTCACTCCAGTACCTTTAATGTGATAGAGCTAATTTGGCAACGTAAAACATGATAAGAGATGGATATTGGTCGTCTCTATCGCAGGGAGAGAATTATTTTGACTACTTAGAATCGGGGTACCGTTCGAAGCCACTTTCCCAGTCCGTTTGTTTCTTTTTCGCTCAGTGGTATGGCAGTAGCTCATCTTGGCCCCACATGAAAGACAGCCCACCATGCTTCCATAAGCAGAGTCTATATGGCATGTTTTTCTATATTCCATGCTTCAAGGTTCTTCCATCACACCACGCTCTGAGCTACAGCAGAGGGTTGACGCTTCTTTAACCTTGTAGTCCTCCTATCCAAAGCCCGCGCCCCATTCATCTGCAAATCGCTATTCATCTTTTTCCGTACAAACACACACAAAGATTTTCTCTCTTCCTTCATTGCCTCATCATCAGGAGAAAAAGTCAGCCCAAGGTCGAGATCCATGAGCGCTTGAACCGGCTGACCCAAGGCCTTTCCAGCCATGGCCTGGATGAACATTATGCGAGCCCAGTCTGGCCCTTCCGGTGGATTAAAAGTACGGTAGCGATCGAACAATTTTGTGAGCCTCAAGTCCTGCGCACAGCGATAGGATTTGGCATGTTCTCCAAGCTCCAAGTACGAAGAAGCTAGCAGACATCTGAGATTGATTTCGAGGGTTTGCATTGCTGTCGTGACCTGTTTATCGGGAGTTTCTGGTGTCGCTACCGTCACTGGATGGATTGTATGGCGCATGTGGCCTGACCTCAACAAATCCAAAGCCGACTCGAATGTTGTCACCGCTGTGGCAATGTTGCTACTCTGCATAGACTGGGTGCCCTCCTCTCTGCGCTTGGAGATCATGCGTACCAGATCCGCAGCTGTGGGTGGCTGTCGCGCGGCACATTGTTCGATGCTCTCCTTATATGATGGCGTCACATGGCCTCCTACTCTGACTCTCATACCATAGAGACGGCGAAAAGGCTCCAGTAGTTTCTTCACCGAGGAAGGATCCGTTTCAGGCTTTGTGTGACTGCGCTCAACATCCGCAAAGCGTTGAACATTAATTTGGACACAGACATTAGTTGAAATCCATATCCCCCTCTTCCAGTGTCTAAGACCATGGATATTCAATCCCGGTAGAATGTTGCAAAAGGAAGGTAGATCGTCTACAGCTATGATAAACTGATCAAAAGGGGTATGCGATCGCTCGTCACTATACCAGTGAGGGCTGATGTGCACTCTCATGGAGAGATGCTTGAAGTTGCTCGCATGGTGGTCAGTGGCCACAACGACGACCCCTGCCATTTTCGAGTCAAACCCAAAGCGTGAGTGCGTGAGAGATACAAACAGGTTTTTGCGATAGAATATATCGGCAGCCTCAAAGTATGCTTGTCGATTTTTGCCTAGGATTCCTGTTTGAAAGCGGTAGTAATGAGAAGGCTGATATGATGGAAAGCCGTCCTATTGTTTCGGAGAGCATTAGCATACTGAGGCTGACAGAAGGAATAAAGATTAAAGATTGGTGTTCTCCATTGAAAGAGAGACTCACTCGTGGGCCTTGCAGGTGGTACGTCAGCTCGACTTTGGTGTACTTGGTCGACAGCAAGTAGCCATAGATTTTGTTTCGCAACTCCGCTGGTAAGTCGAGAAAGGGGAAAGTTGCCTTGCTGCTAACTTCCCGCACGTTTAAGTGTCCGGAAAGCCTGCTGTTGGTGAGGTCGCTGACCCGAGTCGATGTCGAGATCAATGCTTCTTCACCCTTAATGTCGCGGACTGAATAAATGCTCATAGCTGGTATTGCAGTGGGAATAGAATGATAGTTATTGAGAGGTCCATTTCATTGTGAAGTCTGTATATGTAGGTACTGTCAAGCCGCGCTTGGCCTAATTAGGTAGTGTGTGTTGTAGGAGGGCTGAAACTGTGACACTAAAGATTGTTACTTACGACTTCGAGGTTTATGTAGAGCGGTTTGTGTTGTGACGAGGGACGGTGTTGGGACATGTCATGAAGGGACCTATTGTCTGCCCAGTCATTGGTGTCGACGAATCAGGGAACCAGTCCAATGAAGAGCGGCGGCTGAAGGGCAGCAGGGTCATGTAGGCTAGTATGAGGCCGCCATCGAATGGGACTGACTCATGCAATAGCCCCCGTACGTCAGATGACACCGGGACCGTATGATCTGGGGAACTCGGGCCAAGAACCTCCTTCACGAAGACCCTTTCTGCTCTAGCACTATACGTTTGAGATACAATTCGCATATTTAAGCTCGAAGATATAGAAATTAGAGGAGGGCAAAAAGTGTGCGAATGACACGATTTATGAGCCGGGAACTATGGAAATATATTTCTAGGAGCTTGATTGATTTGTGGTGTAGCAAGCTAAGCCAACGCCCTTGTGGCTTTTTGGGCTAAATAGCTATCAAAATAAAGCACCTTTTGTCTGATAAACACTTGAAAAACAAGACCCTCTGTAGCAGTGGTATGTGTCCGCGTCGGTTAAGCTTACCAGCTTAGCTTGTCGACTATCATCATCCACCCGGGGGAGCTCGCAGAAAAATGCTTTGTCATAGGGCGTGTGAGCAACATGTCTGAAGCACGGTGCATCTGGTAAATATCTAAGTAAAATGGGCTATGAAGTATGTAGGAAGTGAAGCCCCATACCAACCCGTTGAGGAGAACATACATATGCGTTGAATGAAGGGAGGTTCGGTCTGGGAACACAAATATCGAACTTTCGAATTGCGCAGGGATTGCAGTGATGCTGCTTGAGCTCGATCTCGCGGAGCTGCGTGCGGCACATAGGCGCGCGTCATCGTAGCATTGTGTCACGGTTCTTGTCGAGTTTTGGAATTTTTGCTGGGAAAAGTCGTTGCAGAAACCCTCATCGTCCAAACTGTCGTCGTCTATGAAGACTGACACCTGAGCAAAATTTCTCGGATTTGTGCATTCAGATGGTCACTGTCGAAGGTTCATCATCCTCTGTTGACGTGCTAAGGAGGCATGAGCATGCGCTGAAGACTTTGCTAATGAGCGACATGTTTTGTGGCGAAAGTGTACAAGACTTCAACAACACTTTCGGAGCTGCCGTAGTGGCGTGAGAGCCCCACACAAATGAGGTGCTGTTGATGTCCCGAGAAAGGCATGTTGGGAGAGTTGCAGCACCCTGGTTCTCCTTGACAAAGCCTACAAGGGATTTTGATTCTGCGATCGGTGCCACCTTGAATTGATTGATGGCAGACATAACTAGGAGGCAAGCAAAGACGGCCCAGAAGGCGTGGGCGAGAAACGTGTATCAAGAGCTAGCTGGGCTCAAGAGCTTTGGTATCTTTCAAGCTGCCGTCTGTAGTGCCATTGTCTCGTGATGCGCCGACGCTCTTCCCAGCGTCATGTTGTTGGAGATCCTTCCTCGACTGGAGCGCGATATTTCCTGGTCGTTGTAGAAGAGTGTAGAAATGTTCTAGAACTTCATTAACCTCAAGGCTTATTCGAAATCTTTTGTGACATGGAGAAGCGATGTGAATGTTGCAGTAGCCGCTCCGTCACACCGATGCAAGGGCCAACGGG
Organism: Letharia lupina; assembly: GCF_014066315.1. NCBI lineage: Eukaryota > Fungi > Ascomycota > Lecanoromycetes > Lecanorales > Parmeliaceae > Letharia > Letharia lupina. The sequence goes on from NW_023502985.1 coordinate 345,451, forward strand.
TATCAGCCTCGCGAGGCGAGAAACATTGTGGAGTCTTCCCTTAACAGGCACAGTCATAACAGATTGCACGGATCCAAAAAAGACCCTCGAGATAACTGATTGGCAAAAAGGGAGCAGACTAAGGTAGGAGGACGCTATCAACTTCAATCATTCGAAACTTTCGCGGCTAGAACCCTTTCACCCGCTTCGAACGCCGGCCGTTCGATACTATGCTGGAAGAAACAGTTGATTTCGAAAGGGCTGTCAAAAAGATACAAATTGCCCTCGCAATTAGAATTATCCAAAATGCATCTTTGAAGACACCATCCCGCCACCCCGCCGCCTTCGAGAGTGAGATCCGTTGAAGCTCGTATGAATGAATCCGAGCACATAACCTTGCAACGCCGTCCATTCAACCTCATTTTCCAGTACCAATTCTTATTATCCTTCTTGCATGTCCTCAGGACGGGAGAAATCAAAGTCGTTGGTTGAGGGTTGAAAGTAGGCAAGAGACCTTCGGGTTTGCGGATGCACAACGATGCGCTGAAGCAAAGCAATGAGATGCAGCGAAATTGGAATGAGGTACAGTGTTGGCGTTGTCGAATCGGTTCGATGACGAAGCTGTCCGAATCGAGACCGAATAGGAGAGAGAGCGCCAGAAGACAAGGACGAGAAGGAGGAAAACTGGCCACTAGTAGAGACCTAATGGTTGAGTTGAAGGTAGCCATGTGTTGATTGGCGTGAACCGCGCGACACGCTCCGCGGTGTTGGAGTTGGAGCTGACTTTTTCTTCTTCGAGGCTCGACTGTAGTGATGATTGTTTGCTTCCTTCCCTCCTGTCCGAGACGACATCCCGCCCTGTTGCGTCTTTGCACATCGGTCTCCCATTCTTGGCTCCGAAGTTCTCTCGGTGCTGGAGTTTCAGGCCACAGGGTTTAATCATGCTCGTCTCTGTCGTGATGGAAATTGAGAGGATAGAAAGTAGGAGTAGCGAATAAAGAAAGGAGTAGAAATAGATTTCTCGAAATGCTGACATCAGACCGGATCGATGAACTAGATTCAATGTTGATACAGCAATTACAGTGCCAAGACCCCTTGCTTCCGGGGTATGCAGGAACTACTTCATTTGGGTCAATGCAAGGCAGGTATCTTCACTTCTGTACCCCACAACTTTCTCGCTCTTGTCGAATCGCCTTCTCGACGGCATGCTCAAAGTAGTCTTTGCGCTCAGGGGCATGCATCATGTCTCCACGTTCACCATCTGGACTATCTCCAGTGCAGATGTAGATACACCTGTCAACATTCTGGCCGCAAGTGGACAGAGAGCTTTGCGCATGCATAAGTAGCCGGAAATGTAATTACTGAGCCTGGCTGCTGCTGTAGAGACTGGAGATTTGGGACCGGTCGATGCCGATAGAGAAGCTGCAGCACAGGAGCTGATTGCAACGGGATGTGGTAGCCGCTGATTTGCCATTGCTGCTGAGCGCATCTGAGTACTTTCCCGTGATGGAAGTCGAGTAAGAGGGAGAGAGAGAGCGCCAGCAAAGAAACCCAGACAGGAGGGCAACGACTAGGCGAGTGTGCCGATAGAGCGATTTTATCAGGATCCATCAAACCTCAAATGGGAGACTAGTCGCTTGGCCTTGAATTAGCGGCTTCGTTCAAGGAATGCGTAGTTCGAAGTCCTGGAGAAGACGGGGACAACCTGAAGAGGAATCCGCACAAGATACCTTGCCAAGAGTATCCACATCGTTTCAATTTTGGTTGCTTAAGGTGGCAGCACCTTAGAAACATACACAGGCAGACTTTGAGTGGTCAGGCAGAATTTCGATGGGTCATTCTGTGACACGTCATAGATTGTCGAGCGCTTTGCTTCCAATGCATGTCCGGCTGCAGGTTTCGGTGAGCCCGAGTTCTGCAGCCTGTGACAGTCTCTCCATCAACCGGAGGTCTAATATCCGTATGTCATGTAGAACAGACTGGCCTCATGCACTCTTCAGCTCCTGCAATCTTTCCCCTAGGGTCTCGTACCCGTCTTCGCCTTCCCACCCCTCCTTCGCTCTTGCCAGAACGGACCTGACCGCGCTTCTCGACTTGAATCTCCAATCTTTAGCAACCAACTCTCCTGCGCCCATCCCAGCTTCTCTAATTCTTTCCCCTAGGCTCTCGTATCCATCCAATAGGTCAGTCGTTGAGTCTGCGACCTCTCTCCAAGCATCCTTTGCCTCCCTAGTACCACTTTCCCATCCAGGTTGATTCAGGGTGACGCGCCATGCTTTCTCATAGGCGGATAAGGTTGCGGATGGATGCTGCAGGTACAGGGATAGCTTGGCGGTAACTAGCCATAGACGGCGAGACGAAGTAATAAGAGGTGTGATCCTTTTCTGAACTAGGTCGATCACCATCCGTTCAAATCCCACCCTTTTAGGCGCTGACACCTGGAGTGTCCCGCCGTCTTCGGGCTGCCTACCGTTAACTTCCGTCGTCTCTGTATCTGTTGGAGCTCGTGGATAGGCAGCGACGAGGTGCGCTACCAGTGCCTCGACAATTTCAACATCGACACATCTCTCACCTTCATTATTTCCGAGTAGTTCAATGAGGCGATTTTGAGCAATCATGATCTCAGTATACGGAGGTGGTGATAGTTTGATCGAGACACTAAGTAGGTTCTGCCATATTCGGAAGGAATCCCTCTTGAGAGCTGCCGCACGCTTGAGCGCGACAAAAGCCTCCCTTACGTGTTTTTGGGGGTCCGTTGCCGGTACATTGGAGCCATTACTGCCACCTTCTGGCATAAGCTCAACATTGGAGTAAGTTCTATTCAGCTTTGAATCAGAAGTATCTGGGTCGCCCGGTAATATATGAGGTGGGAGTTTCAACAGGGCCACCGCAAGGTTACTCCAAGACTCTGCATCGGTATCCTCAATTTGTACGGCTCGTCCGAAAGCGTCCACGGCGCCAGCCCAGTCCTCCTGTTGGAGTCTAATGCATCCCAAGGCAAACCAAATCGCATGATTTTGCGGATTGACTTTCAGTGATCTTGCGTAAGCTGTGCCCGCTTTGTCAAGCTCCTTGTTCGCTGAGTAGAATTTACCCAATGAGCGCTGCGCACGAGCATACCGCTGATTCGATATCTCCCAAGCACGCTCGTACGCAGCTGTGGATTTCTCAAGATCACCAAGGATGCAGAAGAGACGTGGAGCATCTGCTGGTAGAGGATCCCGTTCCATCCTGTAGTCTCCAACATCATTGTCTTCATCGTCTTCGAGGAGCTTGTTCGTTGATGTGGTGATGACAGAGTTGTATAGCTGGCGCCGTATGATCTTCCGAGCTTTGTCTTCTCGGTCATTCGCTGCCCAGCACAGAGCAACTTCAGCCCACATTTGGAGGCGCTCATAGATCTCTAGTGCTGTGCGGAGCCCACCAAGAGAGACCCAGCGGTCTGCAAGTTCGGCCTCAAGTTTCCATCGTGGAGAAGAAGCGAGCTGATGTATGTATCGGAGACGTTCGGAGGCAGATGCCGATTCGGTTGATTTTGGTTGAGGTAGGAACGTCGTGGACGTTGTCATTGCGGATGCTGCATCGTCTTTGGAAGCCTTATACGATGAAGTTTCCGCAACCACTTGGTCGACGACAGCTTGCAGCTGCAGCACGCTTCTTTCTATGGTGCGTGATCGATAGCCTTCGATGCGGCTTCGGACTATCAGGGCTTGAGTGTACACCTGCCAGTTCGAGCTACCTCCCGAAATTACCCGCTCGGCGTATGGCAAAGTTTCCTCGCGAGTCAAACCGTCTGTTGGTGAAGTATTTGTAATTGAGGAGGCTGTAGCAAGGAGAATGATAGCGTCAAGCGGTTGTAGGAGTGGCTGGTTTCCAGGATCCAAAGTCTCTAACGATGGATGTAGGTGGTCATCTTGCTGGAAATCTGGGACGGAGGCTGCCGCTTGGGTGAATGCAATTGACTCCAACAGAGTGTCATCGTTCAAATTCAGCTTTCGAGGTATTGCTTCTGTTCGTCGATAGGAGCTTGGGCCCGTTTCAATGGTGTCTGCGTTCGTACTCTTCCCGGATCGAGCTGCCTCATCATCCTCATCTACGCTTGTGGCAAGCACAACCAGCTGGCTCAACTCCTTCTCTTGGTACTTTGTCCGTTTTCCTAACCTTCCAGTCAATGCAAAATGGAAAGATCTTTCCCGTGCCGCCTGTTCAATATCTGCTCTCGCTCTTTGGTCAAAACCGTGGTAATTGTGGATTGTTGCCCGTTCAAGGAAGAACTGAGCGGGCGTAATTATACTATTGAAAGGGGGGCTACTGAGCACGCTGTCGCCAATGAGCTGCAAGTCATCGTAAATTGTATCTTGTAAAGACGAGGAGATATCGGTAAGCAGCCGTTGATGCCAGAAGTTCGCCCTCAGGCGAGCCAGTCTGAGCGGTAAGTCCTGCGTCATTGATGGGTGGTTTAGAATACATTTGGCTAGACAAAAGAGCTCAACGTGGGGAATAAGTCGGTAAACTGCTTCTCCATCAATGCTCAGGCCCGAGATCAGCCGCCTTTGCAGTCGTTCAACGGTGGTGTTAGTCCCTTCGAAGAGAGAGCTTGGAAGGATCCCATCAGCCGGATCGTAGGACAACGGGGGTCCCGTGACATTTGCCTGGAGGAAACAATTAAATGCAACAGTGGCAAGGGATAGGAACTCGTGGTCTATACTCGCAGCTTGTGGCTGCTTTTCGAGGAGATGCTGTAATCGTTGAGCGAGGAACTGGGGCCAATCCCCGTCACATGACTGTAGTGTGAGGGCTTCAAGTCCAAGCTCATCATAAGCTTGATCAAGTAAAGAGCGTACATGCACGTCTTTCAAGTTTTGGGAAAGGTCTGCGGCCATGGCTGCGATGGCTAAACGGCAATTTACCCACGACTCGGTGCAAATCTGGAGTAAGCCAAGCCTTTCTTGCGCGCGGGTATAATTTAAGCGCCCGGGGCTGAGCCTCTATCTCCGGCTCTACGAAACTATGATACCGTGTATTGAAATGCTTTTCTGAGAATGATGGCAAAGAGAAACATATACGAGGAGGATGTCGACTTCGCTGTCTTGGCCCTTCAATCTCCTGCTTTCAATAAATAGTACGAAGACTCTTCGGAATCTCCAGCGCTTCATACAAATGACAACTCTTCAGTTTGAAATCGAACGGACAGCTGGATTTCAGCAACCCGGACGCAGTACAGTGAGACTTCTTTGCGCGTTAGCAACCAGACTGCTGTTCACATGACTCAGACAGCTCACGAAAAGCCTGCTGGAGCGAGATTTTGGCATCAAGCTCGACCTACCTGATGACCGTCTATGCCCGCCAGTACGTGCAACCTTCTATTCTTCCATACTACTCTTCAAGAACGAACTTGTACACTTAGGTCCCTAATCGGTAATTGTGAGCCGTGACCAAAGGGTGGTGATACTATCCTGACCTTGATGAAAGGTTTAATTACATCCTATGGATCCAGGATCTGCTCGATACTACCAGCAACAGATACAGCGACCGCTATGATGCCGAGCGGACGGTTACTGGACTTGACATGTGAGACTCATCAGTCTTGAGTTTCCGTAGTCTGGGGCTGAGGGTATCTTTCTAGAGGAACTGGAGCAAGCTGCATTTACCCTTTGCTTGGCTGTTCTCAGAGGCCGAAGTGGAGATTTGCTGTCACCGGTACTTTACCATTCCTATTTAGGAGGTGCTTGAAGTTCCACTAATTCGATTACAGATATCGATGAGAAGAACATGACCTATGCCAAGCGCAACATTCTCCAAAACAATCTCAAATCCCGGATACGTCCTCTTCAAACCCAGCCAAATGATCCACTGGTACCTCTTGACGCGTTTGGCCTCAGAAGGTAGGAATTCTGGCAGCTCCATGTTGCCCCGTCTTACACAATTGCAGCATTGACTTTACTATCTGCAACCCGCCATTCTACTCTTCTACCTCCGATCTCCTGTCGTCAGCCGCCGCAAAGTCCAGGCCACCATGCTCAGCCTGTACAGGTGCTGATGTTGAGATGGTCACACCTGGAGGCGAGGTTGCATTCGTGAGCCGGATGATCGACGAGAGTAAGGTACTCAAGGACCGCTGCCAATGGTACACTAGCATGCTAGGGAAATACAGCAGCGTTGAGATTGTTGTTGGGAATCTGAGAGGCGCGGGTGTCGACAATTGGGCGGTCAAAGACCTGGTGCAAGGGAATAAAACGAGACGCTGGGCTGTAGCATGGAGTTGGGGAAGTATGCGGCCAAGTCACGTAAGTGTGACCTTCTCGCGGAAATTGTAGTCGTTCATCAGCTGATGGAACCCGCGAAGGACGCTGCAAGAGGTACCTCTACACTTCCCAAGCATCTACTCCCTTTTCCTTCAGAGTCCTCGTTTACTGTCGAGACATCAATCGAGAGCTGTTCACATCGTCTGAACGCCACGCTTCAAGCGCTTGAACTACGATGGCAGTATCGCCCAATTATGGCCACAGGGGTTGGCTTTGCCAAAGGAAGTGTTTGGTCCCGAGCAGCAAGGCGCAAGCAGCAACAGAGTCCTACCGACTCTGTGGAAAAAGACCAGGCCATGGATCAGGATGATGAAAACGGCGAACCAGCCCTCGGCTTCAAGATTCAGCTAAGGAAGGAGAATCAGGGTGGAGTTGGAGTCATGGTCCGATGGTTGCAGGGCAGAGACAGCGTGCTTTTCGAGAGCTTTTGTGGAATGCTGAAACGGCAGCTCAAGGCATCATGAGGATGAAGATGAAGGAATCTTTCAATGGCTCAAGCCTTTTTTTAAAAAAAAGAAATAGTACTGAATATTTGGTACGGTCGCAGTAAGCATCCTCGTGCAATACCAACGAAAGGTAGAGTACGATTCACAAGTCCAAAGACTGCATTTGGGTGTTGACAGCCGTCAGAGTCCCAGCTCAAAATATCCTCCGTCCCATCTCACCATTTGCTTCTGCTACCTATAGACCAGGATCCTTCCCTGTAATCTTTTTCAGCGTAGTCATACCAGCTAAGTATGCGAACAAGGCTTATACTGCACAGAAAAATGGACCATTGGCGCAATGGTAGCGTGTTCGATTCCAGTCCGAAAGGTAGAGCCTAAAACCCTTTCCAAATTCACTTCGCAAAATACTGAGATCCCATTGTGAAGGTTGTCTGTTCGAGTCAGACATGGTTCACTTTTTAGTCCTCGAGCTTTCACTCAGGGTTGCAAAAGATGGACCTCACGATTTTATTTTGATTCTTTGCTTTGGCTTCACCTACGCCCCTCCTTGTGAATCGAGCATCTGACGTAAGACGAGGTAAACACATCACCGATCATTCACCTTTGAAAGCATCCACCCCAGCGAATCATTCTCTGTCTATGATCATTCACGCATAGTTGAAAACAGTGTCCAAGAAGCAAGAACAACTGGCCTGCTCGCGCAATGGCACCGCGTTTGTTTACGATGCAAAACGTACGATTCCGTGACTCACATACCAGTGCAGCTCAGATACTAAGGTTTCAATCCAAGTTGTAGGTGCGAATCCTGCGTAGGTTGTTAGAATATGCGTGGCGTCGATATTTGAGAGTCGACTTCTTTTTTGGTTCCTGACAGTGAAAGGATCCCAACAGGGCAAACACCTCCCGTCAAGCTCCCAGTTCAATGTACTTCTTCCCACAGTGTTACAAGTTCTTAGCCCAAGGTTTCACCGACGAGCAGAAGATCTCATCCTTCAACCACTCGGCTACAAATCATCATGAAACAGCCTCAACACCATCCTCGCCTTCTCTCCATCCCACCTCCAATCCCCGCCTCCCTTCTCCTCTCCCAACCCGTCCTTAATCCCCAACCTCTCCAGTACTCCATCCCGTTCCAATCTCCCGATGAACCGAGGTTCCCACCTCCTCCCTTCAGCCTTCTCCGCCACTTCCATCCCCCTCTGCCCGTTCCCAATCTTCGCCTTCTCACCACCTGCGGCTAGCATTTCGTAGGCCCTGATAACATCAACGATGACGGACCAGGCTTGGCGGGACTCCTAGGGATCTTGCTTCGACAGAGGAGGACGGTGAGAGGGGTGATGGCATGGGTGTTGATGCTTGGCGTTCCGGCACGACGGCTGCTGCGCAGAGCTCGAAACTCAAGCTCCCCGTTCCCGTAGCCCTTTGCTTTGAAAACAGCCTTGCCACCTACTCCTGACTCGAGACTGTGGCGATGCAGCTGTCTCTGTGACCTCTCAGCCACTTTTTTTCCTTCGTGCTTCACATGGCTTACATAAACCTTCCAGCCGTAGATGAATGAATGTCTCACCCTCGAGTTCGGAGTACGGACTAGTAGAGAAAATGCCCTTGATACGGATGGAGAGAAAGGTAGTAACGTAGTCTTCATTGTAATTGAAAATATGTAGACTCGCGTGGCCGTATTGAGCAGTGGAGAGAGTGCCGGCGAAAGGCAGTCGTTGAGCGCTGTAATCCTGCAGCTGGACCCCGTGCTTCTCGTTACGGATACAGAACTCTGACGTCGGCGGGTGGGGGCTCACGTGCTCGCAAATCGATTCCGCCTCCCCCAGACCATCATGGTCCTCCCATTTCCCGGGGAACAACTCCCCAAGGAACGGGTTCAACGGCTTCTTGCCGCTCAGCTTCGTCGTCCTACCAACATTCTGCTGTCTTAATGAACCCTCGAGGGCAAGTTTTCGTATGAGCAAATGACACCTACTTTGAGGATGGAGATCAGACGGGATTTGTTCTGGGTAAAAGAAGACACGGCACCGCACACACAGACTGTGTCAATCAAAATCGCAATAGCTGATTCTCGACTTTGTCGCAAGTCCGAGAGGAGAGGCTTTATAGGTATCTCATTTGGGTTTGTTTCGGACTGACCTGCCAGTCCGAAAATATCTGGAGCATGTCCCATATCTCGGCAGCTAGGAAATACTTTTGAGGAGCTGTCGACCGAAATGAAAACCTCGTTGCTTTGGAAAGAGCATGATTCAAGCATAACGCGACCTACAAAAAAACTTCCAATATCGCAATTCCTTTTGTTAAACAGATGCGAAGGCTTCCGCTAAGTCTCAGCAGTCATGGTCAGTCAAACGTTGTTGCAGTACAAAGAGAGCAATATTTTGATGTTCTGCTAAGAGAATGTACTAGCCTTTCAATGTATATTTCGTTGAACAAGAAAATCCATGAAGGTGAGAATACCATATGGACGCTGGAACAGAAGGGTGATCTCGAGGCGAACACGCTAAGACGCAACAAATGTGCCCCGAGCCCCCGATCTCATGCCCTATCGGGCAGGTCTAGGGTGAGCGTCGTGTTGAAGACGCTGAAGTGTGACTCGGATGTTTGTAACACGTCTGTAATCGCGCATCTGTGGTCTTCAAACTCAACGAGGTAGACACGCGGCGTTTGAACGGCTGGGTCCGATTCTTTTTCTTCTACCGAAGCCGCATGTTGAGATGCTCGAGTAGACCTTGAGAAGGGTGGAAGAACAAAGTAGCCTCGACCAGACTCTTACACGGGAAAGCGGACGTACCACGCTCTCTGCTTGTTTATGACTGCCGGGCTCCCCATCGAGGCATTCAGTGTCTTGCAATCCTTCGTTTTAGTGTGATTTAGATTGCAATTTTCGAGCTTCTCAACTTTTGTGTGTTGCGTTATCCTGTGAGTGTATTCAAGGATGGATTGGTAGCGTGGGATAAGCGCTGGTCAACGGAGAGGTATGATTTGACAAAGTGTTGCTGGGTTAAGAATAGCGTGATGATTAGACACGCGAGCTTAGTCAGTTGGCTTGAGACGAGTCTCGACAGCTTTTCAAAATTTCCCATCCGCCTTGCTATGGATATTTGTGCTCTACGACCATCTCATAAGATTCCCCTTCTAGAAGAAACGAGATTTCGTCTAATCATCATATCACCATTCTACAGAGCCACAGTCCCATGCACACAACCAGGGACCTCAACACAGACACTCGCTTTGCTGAACCACTTGTGCCTGTGGCAGTAGGTGTACTGGGTGCAGTGGTAGTCGAGGCCGGGGTAGCCGAAGGCGTAGTCGTCGAACTCGGCACGGCTAGTGCCGGGGTTGCTCTGACATCACCAGCGCTCGAACACAAATTGAAAGCGCTGCTGTTATTACCCACATTCGTAATTGAAGCCTGACTCTGTGTCTGAGCGAAATTGTTACAGCGGCTCATATGCCCGTCGTAGGAGTCAGGCGCCCAGATGGCTGTGGTATCGTTGCCCTTAGTTACATAGCACAAGCAACTCGCCTGTATGGGGAAAACCACATGCGGGAATTCACTTTTGCGTAGGGCGCACTCATTATAGATACTTGAGACGCTGTAGCAGGGTAATGCTGCAGTGGGTAGAGGTGCTGATACCGTTGTTGAGGAGCCGCTGTCTAAGTCGGAGATGATGGCAGTGATGGCGTCGAGGAGCTCGGACACGTGCTTCAGGATCTCGCTGTAGTCGACGTCTTCTTCTTCGAATTCCGCCTCATTGCCCTCAGCAGGAGGGGCAACGGGTGCGGCTGGAGTTCCACCGCTCAACGTTATACCGCCAACGTGACCCAAGTCTTCGCCTTCACCGGAGCTTGAGCCTGAGTTGTCATCATGGTTTGTGTTTGGGACCGGTTGTGGCTCTGAATCCGAATCTGAATCTGTGGTTTCTGGATGGGGAGCAGGAGCTCGGACCTGTTTGACAAGGAGGGTACCAACAAGGAGCAAGAACAATATTTTCAAGGAGCGTCGCATTTCTATAGCTGATTTTTTGATGCAGAGTATTGCTTTAGACGCGGATGATAACGATTATAGACTATCCAACAGATGGAAGTCGCGCTAGACAATGAGGAGATGGAGTGGGGGCAGGAACATGTTCTTCAAAAGAATGTCAAAGTGCAGCATGCATTTATTTATCTGTTTTCCTTGGTTTTCGACGATCCGTTGACATCCTTGAGGCTTCTACTCGAAGGTAGGCAGTGAAACACGCCAAGGCGAAGGAGCCGCCGCTGTCTTTTTCAGCTCCGAGGCTGTGCGGTTCCCCCACCTAATTACATTTCTGTACCATTGCTTATCCAGACTCTTCGATTCTTTTTAGCTGCAGGGACATTTTGTTAGAACATATTGAGGTGAGTTTTTTTTTTTTTTTTTAAGTAGTAATTTAGATTTCGAGGTAAATCTCCTTTAAATTTCTTAATTTAATCCTTAAAATTTTATTCAAAATTTTTTTTTTTTAAAAAAAAAAACAAAAATTTAATAATTTTTTTTAATTTTTTTTGTATGCATTATGCAAGCCTACTAGAAATGGGCGGTCTGAATCACTGCTAATTCGTTTTAATACTAGCCGCGGGCTATTAACAGCTAGAAGAAGGTGCGTATTTATGACTGACATTTGACCCTTATAACGAGTCATGTGACGGTCATACGGTGACAGGCCGTCTGACCTACACTAAAATAGGCATCCGTAGCTACGGCTTCAGGTCGCTAATGAAATTCGAGTAAGAGTTTGGTAGCTAACCGTAAAGATGCTAAGGCTAATCAAAGATAGGCATAATAGATACAAAGCTTGGCGTATATCTATTCTTAGCTCAGTAGAAGATAGTGGCCACTAGTGATAGTTCTCTACAATTTTCTAGCCCTGAATATCTCTGAATAAAAAGTGGGGGCTCCACCATACCCTTCTTATTTAATTTGCAATTCATAAATACTGTACCATTGCTTACCAGACTCTTCGATTCTTAGCTGCAGGGAATCATTTTGAATACAGTATGACTAGTCAAATGCAGGCGGAGCTGAAGGATCAGAGCCTGACGAATCACTGTGTCGTATGATCAGATCCACATCCCCGGGCACAGCTATGCGTTTTCTTGGCGTTTCCGACTTCTTTTGTCCTTGCTTAAACTATGCCAAGCATTCCGCTCGGACTCTGCTTTCTGCTAGTATCATCCCATCTCTTCCCTCGCTTCAGCACCATCGTTGCTATATGGCTCGTCCTTTGCGACGAGGCTTTCTCTATGGATGGTTGTACGCCGCAAGATGCCGCGGGGACGCAGACTGAGGATGCAGAAGGAGTACTAGCCCAAGCGGGCATGGACCCACTAGACCGACATCGCTGTCATTTGCGACGTCGTTTTCAATATACAAACGATCCTTCCAGCTCACTCTATACCATTATCTGAAATAGGTTTCGAGTATTTAGCATCATGTCCGTCTCGACTGGCAACTCCGAGCCAGCCATACGCTTCGCAACCGAAGAAGGTAAGCTGTCCTTGCTCCCTGCCTGCAACATCCATCTAATCCCTCTCTAGATGTGCCTTTGATCCTCTCGTTAATCCACGAACTCGCCGCCTACGAGAAAGCATCCTCATCCGTCCTCGCTACCGAGGCCTCTCTCCTCAAAACCCTCTCCTTCCCCTCAAACCCTTCCTCGGGCTACGCCAAAACCCTGGTTCTCTTCGCCCCCGACCCTCCCTCAACGGCTTCCCATCTCCCCTCCCCACAATGCGCGGGCATGGCCCTCTACTTTACCAACTATTCCACCTGGCGTGGCGCTCCTGGCATCTATCTAGAAGATCTGTTCGTGAGGCCTGAATATAGAGGGAGGGGCTACGGGAAGAGGCTGTTGCAGGAGCTGGCGAAAGAAACGAAAAATATTGGAGGGGAAAGGTTGGAGTGGAGTGTGTTGAAGTGGAATGAGCCAAGTATAAAATTTTATAAGAGTATTGGGGCTCAGCAGATGGATGAATGGGTAGGGATGCGCGTTGATGATGAGGCGTTGGATAAAATGGCAGGGAGTACAGACGGTGGAGGGCTCAAGAGGACGAAAAGAGGATATTGGAACTGGTGAATGAAGGTGAAGCGTGACTGAGTGCCGATGAATGCCGCTGGAGCCGTAAGTCGACTATCACGAGGAAGTCGAAACTGTGATTCTTAGGCCTCATTGGGGTTAGAACGGAGAGAGTGGAATGAAACCGAAAGCAAGTCCTGGTGATTGTTTCTCAATCGGGGCTCCTCTAAAAGTAATGGAGACCGCGTGAAGCTGGACATTCATTTCTATCGAACGGGAAGCAAATCGGCGAATTTGGATGGAATGAGTGCCCCAAGGCCCATCACTTCTCCGACGAGGATTCTTCGGGAGGCATCTTTGGATATTTGACCCCCCAAACCTCCCAACTATCTCTTCTTTCTACAACATAATCCTATCGCAGGTCCACCACATAATTCCATCAAAATCATATTATCCTACCTACCTGTACTCAGCACGCTTTCGCTTTACACATTTCAATCTATCTCGTATACCTCTCTGAACAACATCGGTTCTTTCTCTCTGCATTTGATACCAGCTGCCTTTGGCCATCCATGCAGATCAGATGCAGCTGATTGCGGTCTCTTTGACACACAAAAGTGATAGTAGATCTCCTTTACTATATCAGTATATATAAAAGAATAAGGTAGGGCTGAACTAGAAAACCTTGAATTTGTATGTGCAGTTAATTATAAATTCAGAGTCACTACGCTCTTTGGTTAGATCGGCTGAGTCAGCCCGCTAGCCCTCTCGAGCTCTCTTATTAAAAATTTGTGTGTAGAAGTTTTACACTTTGAAATAATTAGCTCTTTACGGATGCTGTTACTTTATAATTTCGTAAATTATAGAGCTTAGTTTGCGCTTTCTAACGATATAAAAATTATGAAGTTTGACTTACTATCGGTGGATTAAATAGATATTCAAATATGGTAGTCATGGTAGTCACACCAGACGCGTCCGGGATCGGATAATAATCCTTCCACCTGTTTGTGTAACCATTCTTCTTCCACCATTCTACCAATTTACCAATATAAATATAATTATCCTCGATACCCCTCGCGGAAACGTTACTAAACGCTTCAGGTATATATCCCTTCTACCCATCTTTTGAACCCCTTACTAACGCCCCTAAATCACCCCTCGATAAATCCGCTACTGCTGGCAATCGAGGCCGTAAGACCTACTACTACTCATAAACGCGTTGGAAGACCCTTAAAAGAGCCCGAACGGATGCGTCCTCCCCTATATACTCCTCCCAAGCGGTAGGTGGGTTAAACTGATATTCAAATATTGTAGTCACACCAAACGCGTCCGGTTGTGCACGTACACCCCTTTTGCCGCCTCTTAGGCCCCTACTGACGCCCCCAGGCCACCCCTCGGCGAATCCGCTACTGCTGGCAATCGAGGCCGCAAGCGAGCCTAACAGCTACCTACTACTGCTCATAAACGCGTTGGAAGGCCCTCAAAAAGAGCCCGAACGGATACGTCCTCCCCTACATACTCCTCCCAAGCCAGCGATAATGCCTTCCAACCCAGCGATGCTACCTCCCAAGACGCGTCTTCCTCCCCTACCCGTTCTTCATCACCCTATTTTGAAGCCTCTCAATAGGCCCGAACGAATTCACAGCATCTTCTCTCCTCCCAAGCCAGCGATACTCGAGCAGCCGCTCAATCAACACTACCTACCCTATCAGCTCAGCAATCCACTCAGTCAGCCACTCAGCTAGCCACTCAGTCTGATACTCTATAAAGAGGAGGAGTAAGAGGAGGAACTACAACAGGCAAATGCGGAGAACACTACGGAGAACACTATGGAGAACACTGCGGAGAAACCAAGCGGCAATAAGGCCACCATCGTCAAGAACACGGCTCAGCTCTCCAAGATCCACGTCATATGCTCTCCACAGTTCCACATCAAATCATCACTCAGCAAGCGGAGAACACCACTACAACTTGGCCTGTCATCCCACTATATTGATATGATACATCACTGCAATAACGTCATAAGAGGAGGATCTACTACGACGATCATAGTAGTTAAGCCTCTATAGGAGGAATATCGCAAGAGGAGGAACTATAACAGGCAAATGGGAGAAACGGAGAACACTACGGAGAACACTGCGGAGAAACCAAGCGGTAACAAGGCCACCATCGTCAAGAACACGGCTCAGCTATCAAGATCCCACGTCATATGCTCTCCACGGTTCCACATCAAATCATCACTCAGTAAGCGGAGAACACCACTGCAACTTAGCCTGTCATCCCCACTGCATTAAGGAATAAGAGGAGGATCTACTACGACGATCACAGCCAATTGGCCTCTACGAAGGAACATCGAACGATGCATATTTGGTGTTGAAACCGTCCGATGTCTCAGCTATTTTTATTCGAAAATTTCCTGCGACGGGAGATATTGTGGGTTACCCCTAATTAGCCGTTGTCTCTTTCTTTCAGTATTTCGTCTTCTTGCCTAAGGACATGGCCTTCTTTTTTTTGGCATTATTACGGTCAATCCTCCCACTTAATATCCTTCCTATTGCTTAGCTCTCCGCCTATTGCCTGTTCCTATGTTAAATCATTTTGTGTGGTGGAAGTAGGTCAAAAGCCGCGCGTCGGTTCGTTTGTTGGGCTAGGGCTAATTCTTCTTAAATACCTTTATGTCCTTTACTATATATGTACATACTAAGGTATTAATTCCAGATCTCAAGGGCGTTACAGTTTGGCAGATGACTCGAAAGTAAGAGAGTATATCAAAAGTCATGTATAGAGGAAGAGTTTGAAAAGCAGAGACTTGAGAAAGTTTGAGTCACAGTGCAAATGCAAGGCAAGTCATCCAAAAAGAAGACGGCATTTCGAGCCAAAATTCTCTTCTTTCTTCGTCAAGCGATTCTTGGAAAAATTTCCTTTCTTTTTATGAGAAATAGCCTTAATCCACCAGATCGCCGTCAAATTCTTACGCCAAAACAAGCAAGATTAGCCTCTCTCAAATCGTCTACAGAAAATCACCAGCCGGTGCACTCAAATCTATCATCTCCTTCGCCCAAACTCTCTGGCTTCTCTCCTACACGAACACCTTCATCGTCCCCGTACCCGCCTCCGGCATCCTTGGCGCCCTAATCGGGCCCCTCTTCACAACGAACTCATCACCTGACTTCTTTCCCATCCTCACACGCACTTATCTCCTGGCGTTTTTCATCTGAACCAATCGTCGACGGAGGGCTATCAGGCCTTCATTATGGTGATGACCTATGATCAGGAGCATGTGGATTATCTATCTTCAAAGCTAGGTTTGGGTAGGTTTAGCGGATTCATGACAATGATCTCAAGTACAGCGTACGACCTACGGTTATGGGACCCAGGCATGAACCACTTCAACAAGAAATCATTGCCACGTTGACACTGCACTTCAAGTACAACGATCTCACGATGTCGCAACCCAAAGCCTTCGACGAGGTAAGTCGTGCTCATCTTTCTTCACTTTTTTTGCGTCGCGACTTCTGACTCTTCATAGATTTCGGGCATCGATGCTGCCAGGCAACTTATTCAGCTCGAAATCTTAATCGGAGCATGGGCGGAGATGACTGCTCATCCAAACTTCGTCCGCAAGACTCATGTCAGACGGACGGAACTTGATACCGCATATTTCGCCAAGGAACGGGTAAGTCTTTTCCACTACCTAATGATTCTGCTGATGACTAACTAATTGATCAATCGCAGCTGGAGAAAGTCGGCTGGGGGGCAGATACAGTGACAACGGGATTTGCGTCTGCGGAGTCTGGCTGGCTATGTCTGCTAGAGATAGGGCATGCGTCATGCATTGCTGCTTCTGGCGGATCTACTCCCGCTGCCTCAACAGATGATCGAATGAGATCAACCGAGTGCGCCACGTGGTGGTCACACGACGACAACGTACCTTGTTTCTTTTTACTAACTGACTGGAGGACCTACCCTTTCCTCGAACTCAGACTCATCACCACCACACCAACGCTGATGTCCTCCACGGCAATGCCCACGTACCAAAGCTTCAATCTGCCGCACCAAACTAGTGCGATCACCACAGCGATCTCTCACTGCGTTCGTAGCTCACCTTCCACACGGCCCTTCTGCCTCTCATGACCACAGATCGCCCTTTTGAGCAAGCGTCATGCTCGAGCAACTCCCGGAGGGGAAGCTGGCCGCTTGGTTGCGGGAGGCACTGGCACAAGCGTTCGCAAACCGATACGATGTATCTAGCGGCAGCTAGAAGCAGCCGGTGAGTGGCCTATTAGGCAATTCATCCTCTGAGACTGACCCTTCGCAGGGCCTTGTGTCTACTACGCTTCATTAGAGACCACAAATGCCCAAAAAAGGACTGGCTGTGCGAGCAGCTAGGGCACCGCCTCTTCCACCTAGGAGCTTCTGAAAGCGAAGTCCTGGCTCTCCAATCGCAGGCTCAAGGCCTACAGCCGACCGTGCTGCGACCACAAGATGAGAGTGAAGACTGTCCGTGCCGCATCCGTTGGCATGACTGGTGGATTGATCAATGCCTTCATGGCCTCCACACTTGCTGGAAGGATACGAGGGATATGGGTATCCTCGATCACCTTCTCGATTCTGCTGTCTGATGCCTCTCATATATATAAAGATAAGAAAGAGACGAAGGGAAATGAGGCTCGGGTGTGGACTACGTTGCCACAGTCAAGGGAGCACAGAAGTAGCAATGTGGGAGCTTTAAGAAGATCCTCAGAATCCTGCGCCGTACTGTTGGTTCATACCCAGGCCGCCTGCTGGGAAAGCCGATTAAAATATGGACGACCCTTATGCGGCTGGCGCTACTGCCGTTGCCGAACCTTTCCTGATCAATGACTCCAACGCGATGGACGTTGACGCTAACCCTGAGGAGTCGGCTCCTAACTCCGTTGCACCCAGAGCACTGGACAAACTCCGCGGCCGTACCTACGAGCCAAATTTCATGGTCTTTCCCATCAACGCCAGACCTGTTTGGAAGGCTGAAATCGCGGATTAGTTTCCGTGTATGAGCGTCCGGTACTGGTTTGGGTCACGGCACCAAGAGACATCGACCAGCGAGCCCACGAGATGTAGCGTCAGGCCGAGGCTGACAGTGACGATGAATATGAGACGGGAAACGGCAACGAAAAGCAACTCACGGAGGACGAGCTCAACCAGTACTGGGAAAGGTTTCCCAGCATCTTCGGTCGGGGTTTGGTCGACAAGGCGCATGGGTTAAAAGTCCAGCAAGATGCCCAGCAACCAGGCCATCAAACTCCTGGACGCCCTACAATGACTTAACATCACTAAACACTCATATTACACTCATGCGACACCCAGTGTAGCCCCTCACGAACCACCCACTACACGATTGAACACACATTTCCCCTTCCGACTTACATCACTCGAACCTCACGATGATCTCCGAGCTTAGCAGGCAGGCTCTTGCCGAAAAAAAGGCCGAATTACCAAAGCGATCAACAAGCTGCTACAGGAGGGCAAGACTATTCCACAACACATACTAAAAGAGCTTAAAGAGATTAAGCAGGAGATTGCCAGCCAAATCACGTCTTCTAGACTCCGCAAGGCCCATAGTCGAATATCCCGTATGTTCATGCCTTAGGCCGTGAGAATCTCCGACCAGTGACTCGCCTTCAGAGGAAGCCTCATATTCATACCCTCCTCTACCGGTGCCACGACGATCGCCATGATGGTAGGAGGGACCGCTCGCATAGTTCTGATTTGGATGCGTGACGCGTGTGGTTGACGTGCGACTATGATGATGTTTACTTTTCCCCTGAAAAGTTTTCTGTTTTGTCAACACTCCTTTCACCACTCTTAGCATCTTACGTGAATTTCAAGAAACGTTTTGAAACTTGTTATCAACCACCAACGCATACAAAAGGTAGCATTAACGCACGCATCTCGCGCACATCTCCCTTGCTATCATGGCTGCTGTCGTAAGTTTTCCAAAAACTCTGCCGTTACGTGCACGTTTCTTCCGCGTTGGCAGCCCCAATTCGTCACGCTCGCTGTCCGAAGCGCTGGGCCCTTGCCGGCCTTGAATGAGAACATTTGTTGCCGTCGTGCCCGGCGCGCCTACCAGCACGCTCCCCGCTCCTGCAACGCTGTGTTTGACGGAGATGGCAATATGATTGCCAAATGCCACCATTGTGCTCGCCTGTGTGGCGACTGTGTTGCGGTGAGTTTTCGCATGGATAACGCATGGCAGACGCTCCCCACGTGAACGAGACATCCGAGACCCACCATAGTTGGAACGCCCAGGCGGATTGGAAGCGTAATCAGCTCTACGAGCACGAACATCACTATCACGCCCTTGTGCCTGGTCTTCATACAGCTCTTCTTCGTATTTGTGGTGCTCCATACGCTCTTCGAAACTCATCAAGTCAGCCTGGGGGTGGTAGTTTTCGTAGTTTTCTTCAGCCGCGCGGTACTCTTCATCAGTCATGTCGCTGACCATCTGATCGACACGTTGGCCTGGCATATTGACGATCGAGGAAGGAATCTGGTAGTGAAGGTTGGTTACGGGTTAGGCGCTCGAGGAATCCTAAGTACTGAGCGTTACCTATGAGTTGGTGATGGGAGGGAGCAAATGAAGGAAGATGTAGTAGCAGATGTGTTTGGGGAGTGTCAAACACCAGGGCTGAGTGGATGTGTTGGAAGCAGGTGTTGTACCTGTGGCTGAAAATGTTGAATCGTTGCAGGTCGAAGTTCAAAGGTTGCCAATTATAAGAGGAAACAGGTTGGAGAGAACCAGCGGTTTATACGGGTAAGAACTCCTGTGGGGAATGTTGCTAAGTGTTGAGACTCTGTGGCGAGTGTTACGAAGTGTAATGAATCCGCAGCGGAACTTGTGTTAATGGAGTGTTTAGATGTGAACATTCGTTGAATGACCGTGTTACTATCATCAGCGAATGGCCCCGCAAGGATATGAGCAGAAAGGAGTAGAGCCAGTCTCGCTAGAGCGGTTTCGGACCCTCTTTGTCCAGACTGTCTGTATACCACTAGGAATCCAACTACATTACGTGTTGTTCGGTCGGCAATTTGTCTCCGTTGATTGGGCATTTGCTTGTGGCAAAAAAAACATGCATCAAGGGAGGCTCTGTTCTTGAAGCATACAAATGTACATTGATCGATTGACAATGTACTAGAAGCCGAAATCTTAGCCTAAGGGTGTTAAGATGTATCTAGCGACAAAAAAAAGTTCAACCAAAATACCACTATTCTCCCGTAAACAGTTTATCTAATTGCTCCTTCCCGCAACGCAATGTCATCTCGTAAAATCAAAGCTCTTTTCCTGATGCTCTAGTAATTCTTTAGGGGCAGTCTGTCCCAACTTCCTTCGCTTTCCCGCATTGCTTATACATCATCGTCTATGCCTACCGACAACTACCATCCCGCTCACAATGTCAATCCTGAGGACCATAGCAACCCCAGTGTTCGCCGGAGTAGCCATCTGAAGCGGGGTGACGGTTCCACTGGGACTGAGGATGTTGCCGTGGGCGCGAGGACTCTCCACCACAGCGGGAGGGAGGTGGTGACGGTACCCTACAATGACCACGAGGAAGTGGGTGTCCTGCACGATCGAGGGACCCTCCAGCTCCACGTCGGCCATCACATGGAACATCCCTGAACTGAACACGGTCGAAGTCGTCGGCTGGACCGCAGCGAGATGTAGAAAGAGGCACACGCGATCCCCTCCGATCAGCGGACCCAAAGCGATGCGAGCGGTGGCCATGTCCACGAGCACCGTAGCCACAACATTGGCCCGACCTGTTTCCATGAAAGTTGTTCACCACGGCCTCTTCTATTTCCCTCACATGTGTGCCGTTATCTAGATATCTCTCAAACGAGACAGAGCGCGATTGCGGGTGGTATTTGTAGTATGCTAATTCAAATTCACGATAGTTGGCCTCAGTCAGGCCGTGGAAGTCGCGTCCGGCACGAGTGCGAGTCATGTTGTGCGTTGAAGAAGGTATGGAGTTGGAGTTTGGATGCTGGATGTAAGATACGTAAGGAGTCCGTAAGAGGTTTAGTGAGGTATGGTGTGGAGTTGGAGGATTCAAAGACTATCCCAGGTTCAAAGTCGGCGTTGAGGCCCAGAGCTGTATGTGGAGGATGTTGGAAGAAAGCACTGAAGGAAGGAGCTGAGCATTTATATAGACATCTAGTATAATCTTTCTGTGCCTCGAAGATTTCACAGAATTTATATTGACTGTCTAGACAAAGCCAGTAGTGTTTGTTGTATGTACCACAAGAAATACTATATTTAGAGCCCGGACCTCCAACACAATAGAGCATGTACCATTGGCAAACATAAGGATAATGAACTTTATAGCTGACACCCTGAATTTCTGATTTATGATATCATGTCCCAGAATCAGCAGCAGGGATCATGCAGCTAGAAAGGATATTTGTGAGCTTTGTCCTTTGAAAAGGACAAAGACAGATGTTTGTTTGCTAAATAGATGCATCTATCAACCCGCGGTATTGGAAGGTCCTGATCAATGGTAAGTACACCGTGGAGCAAGAGTTTGAGCATTGGTTAGATAATGAAAAGGAAAAAGGAATATGACCTTGCATCTTCTGTTTGTATCAGAAAATGCAAGTCAGTCCCATTTCCAATGGCTAGAGAAGAATTTCATGCATTTGATAGCCAGATTCGTTCGCAAATGTGATCCGCGCAGTGAGGAAAGATTTCGCATATTAAGTATTAACTCTACCTTACAAAAACAATCTCCGTTGCAATTCAACACTATTCCTTCCCAACAACTCCATCCCCTGCCCAGCTTCGCCCGCGATCTCACAGATCAGTGGCGACGAGCTACTTCCCTGCCGCCATGAGCGTCAGTGTTGCGTCTACTCGATCCCGTCTCACGGTCGTCGGTCGTGTAGCGGCTGACCGAGGGCGCATGGGATCGCTCTCCATATACAGTGAGCTCCCCGGATGTACCTGGGGCGGTGGATTGTCGGGAGCTGGGATGTCTGGAGCTGGTGTGTCGGCTGACCGAGGGCGCATGGGATGATCGCTCTCCATATACAGTGAGCTCCCCTGATGTACCTGGGGCGGTGGATTGTCGGGAGCTGGGATGTCTGGAGCTGGTGTGTCGGGACTCGGTGGGTCGAGAGCTGGTGTGTCGGGACTCGGTGGGTCGAGAGCTGGTGTGTCGGGACTCGGTGGGTCGAGAGCTGGTGTGTCGGGACTCGGTGGGTCGAGAGCTAGTGTGTCGAGACTCGCTGGGTCGAGAGCTGGTGTGTCGGGACTCAGTGGGTCGAGCGGTGGATCTAGACTCGGTGGGCCGGGAAGTGTGGCGAGAATCGGTGGGTCGAGCGGTGGATCGAGACTCGGTGGGTCGAGAGGTGTGTCGAGAACTGTGCGATCCTCCAGTGCGAGAACTGGTAGATTCTCCAAGAGTCAATCTACCGAGAGGAACATAGACCTCCTCAGTCACATGGCCTTCGTCTGAGGAGTCCGAGTCGTAACCCAATGCTCGCGTCGCACGATGGTCCCCGTAGCCGAGAGATGAGCCGCTCGCATAGTGAGCGTAGTCGCCACAATATGGACAGATGGGATAGTGAGAGTGGTCGTCACGAGATGAACCGCTTTCATAGTGAGAGTAGTCTTCTCGATGAAGCGTCGAGCTGCCAAGACGGTCACGGACAGTGGTCGTTGTGGAGCTCTGGACGGTGTAGCTGCAGCCGTTAGTGCCACGGGAACGAGGACCAAGGGAGCTTACTTGGTTCGACACCTCAGAAACCATCACAGAGCCGCGTCTAGTCATCGCGCGACTCGTTGGGTTGGTGCTTACGCTTGGGCGTGGCATGTTGATGGTGGAGAAAGGTATGTTGATTGTGTTGATGGGCGTTGTGTGATGAAGGAAGCTTTGGAAAGCGAAGACTGCTGTTGAAGTTCGAGGATGAGTGTGTGAGTGGATGATGGAGAATGAAGAAAGTTGGAGCAGGGACAGGGTATATATGGGCAACGAGCGAAGTGTCATGAACATACATTGTCGCGTGCTTTCTCTAGAGACAAAGCCAGTTAGTGTACGACAAAGGCAGTGTATTGATACTTCAAGCAAAAGGCGGATACAAGTCATTGTGTAACCGAAATCATTGAATCAATCGACCATTGTAACAACCGACCATTGTTTTCAAGCTAGCCCGATAGGCTAAGCAAAAGGCGGATCGACTTCATTGTATGAAGAATTCGAAAAGACCGGAAAATGTGACAAGGGCTATAACAAACGGCTAACAACAGATACATGTGCGACCAAGCTGAGACATTTCAACAGACAGGGACAAAGATGGCCAATCCTACGCTGAGTGCACGCCCAAGCTGAGCGCAACAGCAATCTGAAAGATGATGTCCAACATCCATGAGCGTTCAGCAGTCGAAATGTTGGGAAGGTAAGAGCGTAAAGATCGCATTGCAGGCGGGGCGGAAAGGCACGCCGAAGAGGTACCACTTTATTGGCAAATTGCCTTGTGCAAGGTGTTTCTTTGGGTCTTCGATGTGTTTATTAATTGCACTCAAGTTGAGCGGAAGGCTTCATTTTGGGGACACGACCCTTAAGCACCCTCCTGAACATCTCCTAGCGCATTCGCGCCAGCATCATCTTTATATCTCGTTCCTTTCCTCTTTGCTTGCACAGTGATCTCCAGCGCGACAACCACCCAAGTTGACGTCCACGGCGGCAAGATTCCCAACCTAACAACGACGCGCAGGACGAGTATCCCTTGCATAGTATGTTGACACCCCGCCCTGTCCGAAAAGCGAGAGGATGATCCACATAGTACCAAAAATCGTTGCAACAGTCATGGGATAGGCATTGTCAATGTCGATTGTCAGGAAAACCAAACAGATCTCGCGGATGACGATAGAGCCAAAATAGGCTCGGATATTTGGCATCTTGATGTCTTTTGATTCTATCAGTTTACCTAGAGGATGCCGATGCATTACGCAGATCTCACCTTAGGATTGACTTGGCGGAATCTTATGGGCAAGGTCGAAGTACTAGCAAATGAAGCTTTCCGCAGTTCGAACAGCAAGACGGACTAATTGGCTAGAGGCAGACGATAGTAACCAGATGAAGGTGGCGGTTTTGAGTTGAGTGGAGTGTGAAGGGGGCCCTGGAGGAGAAGCAGCTATTTCTTTTACTGAGTGGGTGGCGCGCTGAAGTGTTGACAGTCCCCGAAACGTCGCCTTCAACGCGTCCTTATGACGACCGCCTAGTGGGCTCGAAAAGGCATCCGTCATAAAGTTCAAAGTCATTGCTTCAAGTTCTTATACCTTTATCGCAATGCCATCCGGTACTTGGGGTTGGTGCACTTATAAGTTGCTGTCGCTGTTATGCTGATAGGGACCAAATTGCTGGCTGTCCTTCCGTTCATCCGAACGGACAGCTTGGTTGAGTCGCCATAACCTCTTCCTTCGTCTTCTCTTCTTGATCCTCAAAGCTCTTCATCCCCAAAGAGCAGCAAAGCATCATTCTCGCCCTTAGCCGTGACCACCTCCTGAATCTTCTGGCCTCCCAGGAAGCGGATTGCGAGCCAGGCCATAAACACAACCAAAACAAATATCCCGATCAATACGACCGCCAGCAACATTAGTGATATCACGAATATCATTGGTGACCACGCCTTGAAGTCGTCCACCTTGCACATGATCTGCCTCCCCCACTCATCCTTCCTACCGCAGTCATTCCACTCCCCCGGCTTGAACGAGGCATGCTCGGTATATATGTCCTTGCCGTCTGGACCGTTGATATCGCGCAGCCTTCCGCCCCAATTTGCAGTTGTGATACTCTTCTCCCCCTTCGATTCCGCCGCCTTGCGCAGTACTTCGATCTGTTTGCCCGCGACTTTAGCCATCGTTTCCTTCGGCATCAGCTCCAAAGCATCGATCCTTATCTCCTCGAATGCTGTATACCCCAGCACCAGCCTAACAACGCTAGTCACACCCGGCACCACGCCCTCCGTCTCCGGAGAAGACACGCCACCTGAGAAAGGGATATCCTTCGGCACATGCTCCTCATGCCTCAACCCCGTAATCTGAAATTCGATGAGAACCTCCCACTCCCGTACCTTATCCTTCGGCGCATAGGTCACCACATCAAACTCATACGCCAACTCGAACTGCCGTACAGGAATCCCCCATCCATTGTTATTCTCTTCCTGCTCTAACGTCTCATTCACACCAATCTGATTCGCAGTGAAGGGCGGGGCGAAGGGATGCGGTTGGCTGTAGAACGAGGGCGCCCGGCGCTCGTAATAAAGTGGGTTGAGGGTTTCACCTTGGAGGAAGAGGTGAGGGTGGGGACCATCAATGTAGAGCGCTAGGGTCAATTGGTTAGAGCGCGGGTCTTTTTCCCATTGGTTGCGGTTGGAGGGGCGAATGAGGAAGGGGCAGGAGATGCAGTCGAGTTTGAGGAGGTAGCTGCGGTTGGGGATGCTGGTTTCAATGGGTGTAGGGGGCTCTGCCGGCATTGTTCCTGGAGCTGCGTCTTCCGCAGGGTGCGCCCATACTTTGAGATTTATTAGGCAAAGGAAAGAGGTAATGATTGTGAACCTCATCGTCGTGACTTGCTTCGCGAAGGTGGAGGTTCTTTCCAACTCCAGTTACCCAAGGTACTTTTCTATCCGAGGGACCGTGCGCAACTCTTGGCAAGAGATTATTCATACAGACTAGCGTGATATTCACGTGACGATCGCCCATAACGCCAAGACTCAAGCGTCGGAGGCAAGGCGATCTGGAGACGACTGTGGTGTTGGGCCCCTTGGGTCAAGACGGGGAAGTTGTAACGCATATGAAGTCGCGCATGTTTGGATAGAAAACCTATTTTATGGAAGGAGAAGAGAAGAGAGTCTGCACTTATGAGGAATCCATTAAGGGGTTGAGAACGACATAGCAGGTGGACAAGAGCCATCAAGTACTTACTGTGACCTATGGTTTGGAGAGAATGCGGTCTGGTAGAAGAGAGGGATCATTCATTATGTTTGCATACAAGTAGGATCAGGAACAGAGTGACTACTGTAATCAAAGGATCCAAACGCCAAACCAGGTTCTCTGGCCAAATACGAACAACTAATTTCCTTCATTCTATTCATACCGTCCAGGACTTCATACTTGCCAACATTCTATGGAGAAATTTCGGCGCTCCTGAGACTCGTTCCACGACCATTGCGTTCTCGCCGGATCCTTGAAATGGATCAGAGCGATCCTGCACGGGTGAATCTAGGTTGGGAGTCGATCTATTCCTCCGATGGGGTGTCTCCTTTGCCTAGACGATGTACACGGGCAACTTGCTGTCCCAGTAACGCGAAGGAAGTGTCGAGCCCTTGTAGCTTGGATCTTCCCCTGGATGTAAAGAATGACACCTCCACCAACAAAAAGCACGGAACATGAGCGTGAACCATGCCTCATGCACAAGCTTCTCGGGTCCCTCAAACCCTTTTCTCCGCATGTCCTCGACGATAAGAGGTAAGTAGTCAAAATACAGGTGAGCGCCTTCCGCTTCCAGAGCCCTGAGGCCATAGTTGTCGCGAGCTTTTCCTTGTTTGAGCTGTTGCCATGCGTCGCCCCAATAATTGACAGCATGAGAGATGTGGGACGCCATCAGATCAAGGTAGTGCAAGTGATGTGCCTCCTGGAGTTGCACGAAATAGTCCGTCGTTGAATCCCAACAATGATGCACGTTGTCAAGAAAGGTCAAATCGGAATCGTTGACTTTGTTGTTGTTTTCCGCTTCATTTTCCCATTCAGTGTGTCGTGACTTTAGCCGTTCATACTGCTCCAAGACTCAAATTGCCTGCTCAAACCTATCCTCGGACCGGGTGCCCAAATACTCTTTGAGTCGGTTGTAAAACACAACAAAACACTCTTTGTGAGACAGAAGACTGGAGCAGTATTCGGTTGGCGTGGGAACTCGAACAATGGTGCTGTGTCTGCGACGAAGCATAGGCGCAGCGAGGGCAATAATATCCGAAAATCCGTACATGCAATGCGCATCCCATTTCCCCACCAGAAGGCAATTCAGGTCCCTCAATCTCGCACTGGCATTTCGGGTGTTGTCTAGAATATCCATGGTTGCGTAAACCTCGTCCGTCGTTCCCACATTAAACGTTGGGACATCAAGAATGTCGCACCCGGGCAAGATGCCGAACCCCATCATATCAGCCTCTCGTGTTGGAATGTATAGCTCACTCTTTGGCAACTCTTCGACATGTCGAGAGATCGACTTCTCAGAGGATGTCACGCCACCTTCATGATGGATGTACTGCAGTACTAGCCCAATAGATCCTGCCAATGTAGAGGAAATGCTGTGTCCATTGCCTTCAGCTCTCATGCTGCCTCCTTCTGGGTTGAATACTTTCCACGACATTCCAAGCCGCCGAGCTATTATCGCGAGATCGGCAACAGTTGTTATTGCAAGGGGGCGCACAATGTCAGGCGGCATGAAGTCCCACGACATTTTTTGGAACCGCACTGCTGGACCGACTAGCTGACCGTGCGCTTTTCCACTACCATGTAGTGACTGCGGATAGTAGCATCTATATCTCTGCAAATTCCACTCGTTGTGATCAGGGTTTTCAAGAAGCGGTAGCCAGCATGCCAAATCGCTACTTTCCTCCTCTCTGCCCTGGAAGACACCCATGGTACGAGATATTAACGCTGACGACCCTGATATACACTCAACTTGGTCTTCTGTGGAGAATGTAGTAAATCTTTGCTGGTTTCGATAAAAACGGAATGCTGCGAGGGATAACCAAGGTGTCGTGAGGAGTGTCTCAAAGCGAAATTGGTCCCCTCGCCATTGCAGGCGTGTCCGCTTTGCCCATGGTCCCATGACGGAAGTTTGGCATCTCCAGTAACCTTCAGCAGTCGCACGATATGGCCCGAGGAGTTGGCCCAGAAAGACAACAAATGTACAGGTGGCAACAGCAATTGCAGCAATAGCAATATTGTGTTGCGGCTTGATGCCATCATCGCAGACTTTTGGATCTGGGGCCCGTGAGCTTCCACTATGTGCCATGCCCAGTCCAAGTGCCATGCCCAGTCCAAGTGCCATGCCTAGTCCAAGTGCTATGCCCGTTCCAGGTACCATGGCCAGTCCGAGAACTGCTCCCGCCCTCTCAGGACCATGCTCTGACTCATTACCAATGCAGAGATTCTTCTTGAGCATCTCTTCAAGTCTAGTGACTCGCTCTTCCAAGGTCAGAGCCACTGCCACTGAATTATTGGCCTTCGGTTTCTGGGCAACCCCCTCTTCCATTATCTTCAGTCGCTCTTCGACGTTCATGTTCTTTGCATCCGGGGAACTTGAACCGGACTCATGGTGATCATTCGTCAAGTCCTCCTCGGCTCCTTGTTGCTGGGTCTCGGAGGCAGCAGTAGTACCTGAACGGCTGTTGTTAGTGATACGAGACTAGCGGACGAGTGGTAGGCGTTGTTCATACCTCTATCAACCTGATCATTAGTCCGAGTAGCTAACGCGTGGCCACCGCCTAGGTGTTCACGGGCAACCCGGTCATCCTTAAGGTCTTTGTAGGATTTACGAATAGGGTCCACGTGTGTTGTACAACGCGTGTTTATGCGCTGTTCGCGTGTATAACGTGTCATGGTGCAGGCCTTGATGCTGGAGGACACACGCCAAAGGATGACAGACAAACGTTGGTCACACGAAGCCAAGGTAGCTAATCAGCTCTTGTGCTGAGCAAGAAGACGTCACGTCAAGGCTTAGGGAGTCCTTGCACTGTGTCCACCAATGCAGTCTCTTGGATGTTACTACTCGACCCAAAAATGCATCACAACAAGAGAATCCGGCTGCGAACGAATGAGGTAATCTGATGTTACGCCATGCTAAATGGTTGCCGCGGCGGTAGGTGGACCACGAAGATTGATATTACAGTCAACTCTCCGTCGCAACTGCATACGCAAACATAGTATGCCTACCGTGAGATTGATTGTACTGATGAAGTATGGAGAGAATGGTAGAGTTGGGTAAGAGAAGGGAAGTAGTGTTTAGGAAGAGACAGAATAGACAACGTAGGACAGTGAACAACAAGTCTCCTAAGTGCTGAGTCACCTAGCCGCTGTGTTGAGACGCCCGACGCCTTGTTGTCCAATCGCGGAGCGTTTGCCAATTATCACGATACCGAACAGAGAAATAGCCGAGGTATATCATGTCTCCTTATGTCGGCTTGATACTACAATACTGCAGACATATGGAACTGGATCCTCCATGCCAATACTAACCTCTAATTCCTGTCAATTTTCACCAAAAGAGCTGCATTCCCAAAGATCCGTTACTGCCATGTCGAAACCCCATCCATCGTCTCGTGAAGACGAGAATGCAGTGTAAGCTTTCCGCAGCTCGCGATTAACATTGCTAGGACGCAAATCGGCCTTCAGCTTGCTTGTGTCGTGAGAGTCGAACTCAGGGGCGTATGTGAAGAAAATATTGGTCACACAAATCACACCTTAAAAACAAGGACTTCGTCGCCTTGGAGAGCAGGCGCAATGTAAACCACTACGCGTAGTTCTTGCGGTCATTGCAGAGGAGCGTCAGACTGCACGGCAAATCAATTCGAACATCTTCCATACTCGCTGATAGCAATGAGTGTTTACTTTGAAGAATGAGGGATAGCACAAAGAGGCAGAAAAAATGGAGAGAAAAGAATCGGTACTCTAACGGAGACGCACTTCATGCACAAGGCCTCGCATCCCTTGTATTCGCTGTATCATTAGACCAATTCTCCCATAGTATAGTAGGAATTGACCATTTGTTTTAAAATGGGGGAGAGAATTCCGTCAACAAAGTCCTCTGCATGAAGGATATGATTGGGATCAGCTCTTCGTTGCCACCAGACCTTCCAAAAAGGTCTGAAAGACAGTCTGTGCACGTCGATCAGCGGTTTCATTGTTCTTCTGCGGCAGACACTACCACTGCTGGCCTCGGAGGTTGCCTGGCCAGCGTGCTCAAGTCATTTGAAACGATGCTCAAACTTCCACGCGCATCTTCATAGTCATCTGTGTCTTCTCCATTGGATTCCGGGTCTTTCTCCAAGTCCAGCGCTCCTGAATTTGCAAGGCTCTCACGGTACTTGGAGAGCTTGGGATAATCGCGGATTGCATCGAGCAGACTCTCGAATGCAAGTACACGGTCATCGGTCAGATCGAGCCGCTTACGGAGTTGGGCGGCGGACTTTTCTGGCACATAGCTGTTGAAGATGCGTAGCAGTAGTTAGTATCGACATAGTCTCGATGTCTGCATAATCTATAATGAATTCGAGAAGATGATGGCCTTTGAGCCTGGGACATTCTGTGTATTCAAACCATCGATCGAGCAGCAAGCGGAGAACGCTATGGTTGTTGAAAATGATCGCAGCCGTCAAAGATGTCAGCCCGTTTTTGGAAGCTGGGTTGATATCTGCTCCGTAGTCCAATAGCAGCTCTGCAAAGCTGACAGGTTTTCCGCGGGCCACATGCAATAGTGGCGCAACGCCGTCGACGCTACTGGCCTCTACGTCAGCGTCGAAGTCGAACAGCGTCTTCAAGAGCAGGGGATCAGTTGCATACCGTGCAGCACAATTTAATGGGCTGCTAAGTTTTACGCCTAAAGGGAGAACCGGATTTGCAAGAGCGCCGGCCTCGAGCAAAAGTTGAACGCATAGCGTGTTGTCCTGATTGGAAGCAAGAGTCAAGGGCGTATTCAATTTGTTGTCAGTGATGTTGGGCTTGCCTCCAAAGCTGAGAAGTGTAAGCACTGCTCGGTCATCTCCGCGGGCGGCTGCCCACTCCAGTGCTGTGCGGCGCATTGCATCTCTGTCTCGGAGTCCTGGAGGGACAGTTCGAGGACGATCTTATGAATGGGCGCAAAGTTTTGGTTCATGATAAACTCACTGTCTCTCAATATGCATCGAAGGACCTCTATGACGCTGGTACTGAGGTTTCCTCGAAGCAGTATGTCGCAAGCCTTAGCAGCCGGGCAGTCGTCATCAGTAGCAATGGGCCTAGGAGGTTGACTTGGTAATTCAAACCCTTTTA
The DNA here is from genome assembly GCF_014066315.1 of Letharia lupina. NCBI lineage: Eukaryota > Fungi > Ascomycota > Lecanoromycetes > Lecanorales > Parmeliaceae > Letharia > Letharia lupina. The sequence continues at coordinate 376,298 of NW_023502985.1, forward strand.
CTAGTCTCTATTCAGGGCAGCTCACTTGTAGTCCGGATCCGAGCCAGCTGCAAGAAGGAAACGACAGGTCTCGTATTGTTGCCCGTAGAGAGCCAACTAGATATATTTTCTGCCAAGGTTTGGAAGGAAAAGGCAATCCTCGAATTTACCCGCAGTAGCGAGTAGCCACGGGTGCTACTCACATCCCTAGGCGACGCCAAGCCATGCTGGAAGAGACTATTGAGGCCAGAAATATCACCTTCTAATGCGAATCTCACACATCGTGCCGACTCGGGTACTCTTCTCAAGGTGGTCAGCTCCCAATGGGGTCCAATCTGTGCCTGGTAACCAAGCTCGAGACGGAAGATTTGAGACCAAAAAAAGCCTGAGGGAAACCGATTTTCGGCGGATACGTAAGGAGTTCGTGACCGTTGGCACATAGTTGAGTCGCACGGAGAGTTGAGCAGAGGCAGCCCGGAATAGCCCACAAATAGCCGGCCAATGACATGATCAAAGTATCCGCAAGAACTAGACTTGCGCTCTAAATGGCATATGCATGTGCAAGCAGGGCGACAGACAAACCCAACATTCTTTTTCACACGAATGCCGACCGCTTGAGGCGTTGATGCCCACTTTTCTGTATCGGAAGTGGAAGCAACGCGTTGAGGTCGTCGTCTCATCGCCAACGCCGTAGGCTGGGGTTTGAGTCTGCTTTCAGGGTACTGTGACTTATCAATACTGACTGCTTGGGCCATGAGTAGTTCCTCTATTCTGCTTATTCGCTCATCAACTTTGTGAACCTTCTTGGTAGCCTGGTCCACAGTCTGCGCTAGGGTGAAGTCATGTTGTGCAAGGTCCCTAGAAACTTCAAGGCGAAAATCGGCGTGATAATCTGCTTCGTTGGACGACGTCCTGGACAGGCTTTCAAGGTCCAGCCTCACGCGTATCAAGTCACGTCTGTCGGCATTCCGTCAGTGTAATCGCTGGGGATTTTGAGTACTCGATATGTTTGCATACGAGTTTGAAGCGCCTAGCAAGACATTGAGACTGCACTTGATGGCTCGGACATCGGCTTGTAAGGCTTGTAACTTTGGAAGCCACTTTCTCCACACGGCCGCCCTCCACAAGACTCTTCTTCGAGTGCAAGACCCGGCGAGGTAGTCGAAGATGTCCTTCAAATCTTTCAGCTTTGTATCGGCTTGTTAGAGCAGAACGGGAATGGATCCTTGGTCACTGTCGGACATGCAGTTGCGCTCTTGCAAAGCCGCAACGACCTGGTAGAGAACAAACTCGATGTCAGCGACTTCGTTACTTAGGGCATGTAGTCGCCCCGGAAGTTCTGCGGTATCGTTGCGCAATTCCGCAAAGGCCGTGCTGATTTGGGCTGCAAGGATCGCACTGCCACCACTGAGGCCACCGCAGAAGGTGGATCCATGCCCTGGTTGACAAAACCTCTGCCCTGGCTTATCAGGGAAGCATTTTGTCCTCGAAATGTTTCCGCGAAGCATTGGCGTACCTAGCGTGGGCTGACAGCCTTTGTAAGACGCGGACCAGGCAAATAAGGCACGTGAGGGCTTGCATAAATCAATCGGCCACTCTGACCGAGCCTGCAAAAGCAATAGGGTCATTTGGCTCATCCTTCTCCCGTCTTCGTCAATTCGGAGACCGACAAGCCTGCTGCTGGCGGTGTTTGATCGGCCTTCATGAAAGAACAAGAGCCATTGGTATTTAGTATACTGGTATGTTGTATGGGCCAAAATAAAAATTAGAAGTCCATGTGACAGAAGCTGCAAGTTGTAACGACCACGCTAAGGAAGCCATTCCCAATTGAGCTAGTCTCACCATCGAGCCCGAGCCTGCCTCGGAATCGATCAATATCACAGCCTTAGGGGTCATTGCTTCTGTTTCCCTTATGTAATTGTTCCTCCTATATACTCTGATCTATCAAGGCACTGACCACCAAGAATACTGGCCCCAATGGGCACTGATTCACCAGCATCGAGTCCAGTTGTGCTTACGGTCCGTACAGAGCCAAGATGCCTTCACACATGGGCTTGGAAGCTACTACCTTTGGCCAAGGGACGCGAGACGAGCACTTTGCTTTTGATCCAGCCTATACTCCGCTGAATCATGGATCTTATGGAGCATTTCCCACAGCCATACGTAACCATCAGCGAGCGTTGCAAGACCGTATTGAGGCTAGATCAGATCCCTACATACGATTCACCATTCCAGAACTTCTACAAAGGTCCCGTATCGGGGCTGCAACGCTTCTGGGGGCATTCATTGATGACGTTGTGTTCGTGCCAAATGCCACAACGGCGGTGAATACAGTTTTACGCAACTTGAGGTTCATTGAAGGCGATACCATACTGTATTTCTGCACCGCTTATGGGGCGTGCGAAAAAGCCATTCAGTATGTGTGCGAAACTACGCCAGTTGAATGCAGATGCATTGATGTGACTTTCCCGATTGACGACGCCCTGCTGATACAGCTGCTCCGCAACGCCATACAGAGAGTGCGGCAGCAAGGGTGAAATGCGACAATTGCCATGTTCGATACCGTGGTCACTTTTCCTGGAGTACGCCTGCCATGGGAGGGACTCGTGAAGGCTTGCCGGGATCTGAATGTCTTGAGTCTCATTGACGGCGCTCACGGTATCGGTCACATCGACTTGACACATCTAGTACGCGTTGATCCCGACTTTTTCACCAGCAACTGCTACAAGTAAATCACTTTTTGTGGTCAAGAAACAATGTTTGACATATCCGCTTGCCACAATAGATGGCTCTACACGCCCCGGGCATGCGCCATATTCTATGTCCCATTTCGCAACCAACACCTCATACGTTCCACGATCCCCACTTCACACAGCTTCGAGGCCAAAATGGAAGACAATGTCGACACAAAAGACGATATCGATGGCATGTCAAGTGTTACCCAAGGCCCCGGCCGTTTTGGTGATTTATTCAAATGGGCAGCCACAATCGATCAAACGCCATATCTCTGCGTCCCAGAGGCAATCAAGTTTCGCACAGACGTATGCGGTGGCGAGGACAAGATCAGGTACTATTGCTTCAATCTTGCTCGCGACGGCGGACATTCACTTGCAAAGATTCTTGGCACGGAAACCATGCAGAATTCAGAGGACACGCTAGGCCAGTGCTGCTTCACCAATGTGCGATTACCTCTACTATTCAATACGGAGCGTCGAGGCGGCTTGGAATGTGCCGAAGGACCCGACGTCGTCAAATGGACAATGGATCGTGCGCTGTGTGAATTCAACACATGGATCCCCGGGAAATACTATGCTGGAGCTGTTTGGGTGCGTCTCAGCGCTCAAATCTATCTCGGGATTAAAGATTTCGAGTGAGCTGCAGGCGTGCTGCAGGGGCTGTGTCAACGAGTAACAAAAGGTGAATGGCGTTCGCCGCTTGAGAAAGTACTTTGACGAGGTGCTCCCCAGTCACACTGCATCTTCTGAGTTTATTGATACACACGCCCAGCACATCAGATACTTGTTTCACATCTGTTCCTAGTTCCTGGTGGGATTATACCAGCCGCTGCTGCTGCTGCTGCAACCACTAGCAGCAAGCCCTTGCTGATCAGAGTATAGCAAGCGACATCGAATGTAGGTGTGCTGCCAGAGAAAGTGGCATTTAATGCGGTACGAATTGGAAAATGGTTGATACCAATGACGACGAGTAAGCTATCACTTATCTCAAGACTCTGTCTGGGCTGTTCCCACCCAAAGACAGCGGATAGCTCTCGATTTACTCATTGTTCAAGTTAAAACACAAAAATCCCGCGCTTAATACTGCCACTGTTCCTGGCACTTTGCCTGAATGCCATGGACTTTGTATCAGACCGACACTGTTGAACCGGCATCTGGCTTTAGCCAGCCAGCCAATGACACGAAATGATCGCAGGCCATCGAATCTCCAAAGTCAGATATATCGAAACTATCCCACATCTTGGCAGGTAGTATATTTCAGGGGCTGCGGACCGAATATCAAAATCTCCTTGCTTTCTACAGCACAGCTCTATAACAAAGCGCCTTACAGAAATAATTTTGGCATCGCATTTCCTTCTCTTGTGAAGATTCAAAATCTCGACATGCAAATTTTGATCGTGAATCTTCTCAGTTTAAAGTTGTTGCATTGTAAAGAAAGCAGCATTTTGATGTTTCTGCCAAGAGAAATTACCTTCAATTTGCCAAGCTATGGGATGGGTCTCAGCCCCCCAAAGAAGGTCCTCAACGCAGTCATATTCGGCTGGCAACCGTTCTGAGATAATCAAGCACGCGTTCTGACGTGGGTAGCTAGAGGGTGCATGAGACAATAAATACATCACCAGCTCGCTAAGGAGGCATCGTCTTCCGGCAAACTCTGCCAACAACCCTCGATATCGATACTACCTGACCACTGTAAAAAACGCTTGATAATTACTCGCCTGATTGAAGTGAAACGGGCTTTGACACTTTGCAATGCTACCAACCAGCTGCCAATCTCCCTCGATGTTCGTCGCGCTCGTTCCGTCCAATCTCTACACCATCTTCGCAACCCTTTACGGACCCTCTAAGCTCCGAACCGATACCCAGAATCCGCCAAGCCCCTCGACGACCGCGTTTCCCTTCCAGGAGTTGGAGCTTGCAGAATCCTTGCCCCCAGCGTGAAAAAGCTCCGGCTAAGACTCCATTTCTCGTCCGTGCGTCCCCGAAAAATCCTGGCTCCCTGAACCCACTTCTTCCGACCGAACCCCATTCGCAGGTCCGTCTCCACCGTTTGGAACACCAGCCGTAGGATCTCGATGCACCACCACGCCATTCACCACGCGGAAAGACGCAGACGTCGCTCCTGGATCTCTGGCCAGCGCCGCCAAAGCCGTACGGACGATGTTCGTTGCGTCGTCGGCGACGGCTTCGTTTTCATCGTGGTCTCCCGTGTTCCACGTCCAAAGGAAGAGAGCTGTCAAAGCGACGCTCAGCATGACAGTAAGTGCTAGCACAGCCAGAATGCTGATGGCTGGATTGATAAGAGGGGCCATTAGAGCGATACACGGCGTGACAAGGAGAAAGAGGGTTGCCATCGGAGATGCTGTATCGAGATGTTGAAAAAGCGGTGTGCAGAGACGTGCGGACGGCAGGTGTTGTTCTGGTGCCGTGTTGAGCAAGTATATACCCCTATGAACCGTCCAACTTTCCACTCGCTCTGACACCTGTGTTGAACCATTGATCTATCATGCTCAGCCAGAATCTCATCTGACAACAACCGTGCATCCGCTCCCTTCACCATTCGCCCTGTCCTCCGCATCAACAACCAGACTCCTCAGCACACTCCTCAGACGGTTTCGCACATTGAGCATATAATTTGTTCGGTTCCTACCCACACTGATTCGAAATCATACTTCTCTCGCTCTGTACCCAGCTGGCAGTCATAGAGTCTGCCCGAGTGGTGCTTCTCACGCAGCAGCCATCCCTCATCCATAATGAGCTGATGGCGTAGTATAATAGAATCTTAGTAACGCAAGCGGACGCGGCGTGCTTCTCAATTTGCCATGTCGACCTGTGGCAAAACTTGGTGCCTGGGCCCCACGTATGGTTGATGTTTGGATAGAACGTTTTCCAAACTCTTGTCCGAATGATGTCCACCGAGTCTTCGTGGAGTCTAGGATGCCTTAGATCACCTCTATGAACCTTGCTAGATTCCTGCAACCGTTAGCTTCTGAGATCGATCTACACGGATACGTACCAGCCTTGCCATTCGAGTGCGAATCCGTAGGTAGCTTGTCTTCCTTCAAGAAAGAGAGGATTTCTGCTGTCCGGACTGATGCTGAGGCCCGGAAGATGAATGTCATATACTCAGTCGTCTACCCTCACGAGCCGAAAGGAGGCTGCTAGGCTACCTACCGAAGTGTTCACAAGTCTTTTTCTGGCTGAATTACCCGGGATGCATTGACACCTCTTCTTGGGCAGAATAAAGAACGATGTTTTCAATAAATGACGTGCTGTGAAGATATCTTCAGCCATCTGCATGAATTCTCAGAACACGAGGCGGCATGCTGTCCAAAGATGGATGTATCACCTTGGCTGGCGAGGATCATCGCTTTGTTTCTGTGGGGGCTTTGTGTTTGGTGTTGGGCCTTTGGGTGCGTAGGAATAGGTGTGGGGGTTTTATGGTCCCTTTTTTCGTGCGTCCAATGGTTTGATGTTGCCTCTGCTCTTTATAAAAGGTTGAGTAGATTTGACTCCGGTCCCATGCTTGGGGACTCTCTTCGCTGGATGGGGTTTTCCGTTATTTTTATGCGTGGGGTAGGCTGTGGCTTTGCTTTGCATTGGGATAATGCGGTCTGGAACCTGTTCCAAGGGCTGGTGGGGTTTAGGTACCAAAGTCCGTTGGGGGTGCGGTATTTGTCGCGGAGGTGCTACGAGTAGGTCGACGACCTAAGGAAAGTGTTCTTCAGTCTATTTATTGTTGGGGTGTGCTTAGAAATTTGAACCGCTCTTTCCTCGCCAGCTCCCGCTGTGGATGGTTCCTTTAATCGTTGTACTGCGCGTTCGTGGTGGTTCTTCAAACATGCTTGCCCCTTTCCCGCGCCTGACGTGCCCAATACCGCTGCTGACTCCTGACCCCGGGTCCTCTCGCGAAAGGCGTCTCGTCGGTCCAAACCGACCTAACACTTTGACTGCGATTGTCGGCGATGGATTCAGTGTGTGGCCGTTATCTTGTTTTTAGAGAGTGCCGGCCGCGCGAGGCTGCCCCGGTGCCTTTGTTGATGGTTCTTGTACGTTTTGAATGTGTTGCCGTGTGAGTTTGGTGTGTTTTGTTTTTGTGTGCTAGGATTGATGGTTCTCCTGCCGCTGGCTGGTTGGGCTGCTTGATTGTTCTCTCGCCGTGTTTCGTGGTTTGTCTGTTTGCTGTCCCTTTTGTGATATTGCACACCTCATCCCCCACCTTCCTTTCCTTACACCACATACCCACTCAAACCCTCCAACTTCACCTAACCCACCCTCCTTCCCCGAATCCTCCTCCCCCCGCCGGGGCCACTCGACCAAATTTCCGTGGTTTCCGCCGTAGCGGTTTCTTACGCGCCCCGGTGTTTTGGTTCCGGGTGGCGTGGGTTTGTTTGTATTTTTTTTTTTTTTTTATTTTTTGAGCACCGTCGCACCAACACCAACATACCCAAAAGCCAGCTCCATATCGATATCGCCAACCCAACCCGTCAGTCATTGACAGCGGTAGTCGTAGGAGGAAATTTTTTGTCTCTTTAACAACGACGAACGCCCATGCGCCCGTAGCGATTCCGGTTATCAATCCGTTTGGACACGCGCCCTCATCCCTATGCCAACATACCCAACCCAGAGCCGGGCAGACGGGGCCAGTCAGCGCATGGTACGGAAAGGGATGACTGTCTATGCTCCACCTACCTCTGTCCAGCACCTCCTTGACGTTATCTCACCACATTCTATCCAAGTATTCCACCCAGCGAGCTTCGCACCCGAGCCGCGATCGACAACATACCGGGTCGCCCGCGTGTCGTGACGGCTGCATCTGCGCTCGGACGTCGAGCGTGCAGGGTTCGTTCTCGGAATGGAATATGTAAGTAGACGGCGTTCAGAACCTCACCGGGCAGGAAATTCACTCCGTCCTCTGGCGCTGCGGTTGTTGAGACTGGCCCGGATCATGGGGCGGGGTTGCGAGCAACTGCGATCTCGGAATTGGAGAGTGGATACGCACCGCAACCGCCCGCGTGCCCCTTGCTCGAGAACCCGGCTTGGCCCAAAGGGGTATGGGGTGAGTGCCCCGGTATGGGAGGGCGACTGCTATTTTCACACGCAAGATTGAGGGATGGACAAAGGCGGTGTAGCCTCGCATGATTTAGCTTAGGCGGCAGGCAACGCTTGTCATGCACCCAGCGCACCGCCGCAAGCACGAAGCCCAACCCGGTAGAGCTGGTGAGCGAAAAGCGTCCGCTGCGTTGAGCGACGTACGGTGGGCTCATCTGCGTGGACAAAAACATTTGATTTCGCGATGAAGGAGAGAGCCTATGAAACGAGGTAGATCATGTGATGGATGAGATTCAATTGCGCCGTGTAAATGCTATGGTATATGATGCTGTAAAGGCCGGACAAAAATGGAAGTGAAGCGTGGCAAGCAATGCCCCTAGCCATGAGGAATGAATGGCCATCCTCTGGGCTCCTCAAACACCAATCGCTTATGCAAATACAAGAGTTAGGTAGGGTATGTATCTATGTTCGCTGCAAGCGCTCGATCAGAAGTTGGAATTAAGAAAGTCGATAGTAGAGAATGGCATCGGGAGTGCGAGTGAAAAGGAGCATGTCCTCCCTGGCAGAATTTCAAAAAAAAACAGGTGTGGGCCAAATGCGGTTAGCGCGCAATCGAAAACTCAGATGACCGCACCAGCTGATGCAAGGGACCTCCACCACACCATCGGAATGATAATGATAGCATCACCGAACGCGACGTCTCTATCATCTGATCTATTGCTGCCTCGTCCTACATTCGAGTCATTCTTCCTTGAAGTGCGTCACCTCGGTCTCATCATCCACGCCGGATTGACGCCTGTATTGCGCATCACCAATGCTACCCCAGGACGCGGCATTGGTGTTTATATAGGCAGAAAGATCTTCCGATGCGCAACCCGGCAGGCCCAAAGTCGATTTAGCCTCACTCGATTCTTGTGGTGCGTATGGACTAGCGAAGGAAGTGCGCGTGTGGGGGAGCCAGGAGTGCTGATTCAATAATGCGAGAGTGTCGTCGGTGGGTGCACCGCTAGATCTGCGGCTGCCGACGGTGGAGGCAGTATAGGCGGATGAAAGGTTGGGGATAGAGACTTGAACGGCGTAGGGTGAATTGGAGGTGTCGTTAGGCATGTAGGGCGAGCCTAGTGTTGGGACGGTGTAGGAGTGCGAGAGGCTGGGGGCTGAAAGTCGTTGCAAAGGAGATGCTTGTGAGTACCTGGATAGACCATGTGATGCAGGAGGTGGCGAGAGTGGACTCGATTTAAGTGTTGGTGCATATGCGCCTGAGACCGCGGAGCCGGACATGGAACGAGAAGAGAGGTCGCTGTATCGGCCAGCACCTGCTTCTGACTGGGGTCCGCTGAAGTTGTTTCTTGACTGTCTTCCACGGGGACCGACGATGGAAGATGGGTCTGCAGACTGATACAGGTCAGTATTCTAAGGGTTGTCGACCAGGAAAATGGAACATACATATTTGCTGATGATCTTTTTCAGAGCCTGCTCAAGTATGGGCCAGTGGAACACCTTCACATCCTTCGAAATAACTCGAGGCTTTGGGTTGAGGAGCGCCATGATGAGCTTAAAGAAGCTTTCGCTCTCGGGCTTGCCTTTCGATACAGTGCATGGCTTGAAGCCTTCGAGATTGCGACGAATGCGATTCTTCTCCTCGATGCTAAATTTCGTAGCAACTAGCGACTCTAGTATGAATATGGTGTCGACACTGGTAATGTAATACTCGTCACGTTCTTCCCAATAGATACAGCTGATGCAAGTTTCATACGGCTCATGTGCCAAAGGTTGCCCATCTGCTTTGACCGGGTTGAAGTAGGCGTTAAGGTTAGTGCCGTTCTGCTCGCCCCAGAACCGGACGATCCTCCGCTTCGCAGCACGTTCTTCTGGTGTCCAGCTCTCTTGCATCGCACTCAGGTTCCCGCGAACCTCAAGCACGGCTCGATTTGGGTACAAAGTGTATGGATTGAATTTACGGTCTGAGGAAGAGCCTGCAGACGCAGTACTTGGACTGGGTTGCGGCGCCAAAGTCGATGAGCGTACGAGCTGTGGATTCGATGGACTTGGAGAGGATAGGGGAGAGACTTGGAAAGATGGTGCCGCGTTTGGTAGTGGGTTTCTGCCAGACTGATATTCTGCCCCATAAGAGGAAATCCATGACGGGGTCTGGCCCGTGGGAGGTCTCATTAGAGATTGTGAAGTCGAAGCACCACCAATCAGACCTTGCGATCCCACTGTATTTGACTCGGATTGGAGACTCTGCTGGAGTTGCGATCTCCCATAAGCAGTGTATTTTCTTTGCATGGTGTTGAGGTTATGTTGTAGGCTTTGTGGGTATGCTAAGCTTGCTGATGGATAGGGATATGATTCGTACTCTTGAGATTGTGAAGTCTGTTGCTCCAACGGCGTTATACGTTTGGTCGACCGAGGGGTATCTGATGGCTCGTCGGTAACCTTTCTCTTACGGGAGACTTCTTGGGGAGACGAACGATATTCCAACTGCTTTCCATCTTCATATAGCCACGAACCAGCATCAACCTGCCTCGCATCGAGTTTGGACTGTTCTTGGACTTGTAGACATAGTGGGATCCTCAGAATTGAAGATCCTGTCTCCGAGAAAGCTGGCGCGATGGCAGAGACCATGTATCTGTAGCAGACATCCTGCTCGGAAGCTTCCAGCCGAGTCAGGCTGGCAGGAACTGAACGCGACCCAAACATCAGAGTCACAGTCGAAGGTGTAGCCGGTAGCAGGTCGCTGGTTGAGTCAAGATATATGTAGAGAAGAGCTCCTTTGGTACCTCGTGGCGGATTGTGGGACACCCGCAAAATTCTGGGGGTCTCAAAGTCTTGGTAGGCCGATGGTGTTGCCTCAAACGTGGCACGCGGTTGATAAATAGGGCTACCTCCGTAGTTCATGTGATCAGTCTGCCGGTCATACGCCGTTGAGGGCTGCTGCAACTGGGGGTCCGCAGCACCAGGTAAAGCATTCTGCAGGTACATTGGGTCTTGCGAGGGTCGGCGCGCATGGCGTACGGCAAGGCTAGAGTATGCCTGTGATGGCCTTCTCGCGTCGTATTCTGCAAACACTGATGTCAGCCTAGATTTCGTGCTCACGTTTTTAAGTCGAGAGATAGGTATGAAAGAGACCCGAATCTTGAGGGGGCGGTGCTATCGAGGTGGGGCAGCGCACCATTCGCATTGGCATCCTGAGGCTTCTCGTACCCTGACATAGGCAGCAAGGCCGTGACGTATTCAGCCTTGGCCAATAGACCCGCCTGATCCTCGCCAGTATACAGAAAGTCCACAGTCTCTGCCAATTCGTAGTGATCGCCGACGATGATAGGGAAGTGGCGAGTCTGCGGCTGTAATTGAAATCATTAGCATGTTGATCCACCGAACACTTTAGGTCTAGTCACTGCTTATTCGCTCCTGACTGCTACCTTCCCAAACAGCGAATCGCAGCATTCAAAGGTATACAAAAGGTAAAGGGTTAGCATGCAGAAGATGAAGTTTGAGGTTGACGCGGACAAAGGTGCACTCGGAGGGTTCGCTTAGAACATTCCTCGGTCTGACTCGGCCTTCTGTCCTAAGAATAGAGGAGCGAAACTGGAACCTGTGTACTTACTTCCAGCCCCGAGAAAGTGAAGGAATCCAGCTTGACGGTGCTGGGGTTGTTAAATGTGGAGGAAGTCGTGGTGAGAGAAATGTGCTAGGAGATTTGGGAAAGGAGGCGCTTGTATGTAAGGGAGTGGGAGATTGGGCGCAGCAGTTCCTGTTACTTTGGAGATCGGAGATAGATGCTGGGTGTTCGCAGCGGGTCATTAATAAAGCTGTTAAGATGTAGAGATCTGATTTGAGATCTTGTTGGTTCATTCCAGCGTGAATAGTGTTCGCATGGGGAAGTCCAGTACCGAATGGGACGAAAGTCTCGGGCGATGTGAAGCAGATTCACACGAGAACAAGGAACCCAAGGCTAGTAGATCTAAGTCGACTATGAGAATCATGATAAATTTGGAAGGATTTCGCCTGGCTGCATCATGCGTTGAAGTGCTTACCTTGGAGGATAAAGGACGATATTGTGATGGATGATTTGGGCCAAATTTCTGGATTTGCACGGGCCAATATTTGAATTATTTGAGAAATCTGTCTCGGTGGAAAACTCAGCAGAAGTTCCGTGCCTGCATGGGTGGAAGCAGAGGATATGTAGGCAAGGGTATGGTACCTTTTTGATTGAGAGTGATGCCCTTGAGAGCGTTGGTCGTCTTTCCATTGAAAAAAGCCGAAACGGACTGTATTCAATTCACGAAGCTCAACATACTGTTCCGTCCAATGGATTGTTAGAGACTATGGAGTTCATTTAGAGATTCGGAGGATTTTTTTTTCTCTGGGACGGCATGATACTTCAAGAGGGGTGGAGGGCAAATTTTGGAACGTGCGGATATATCACCCCCAATTCATACCGTCAGCGGAGATTAGCTCCATTGGATAAACGAATTGCGGGGGAGCGAAGAGATCGATCAAGAATCAGTTGTGTTCTAGTGTATCTGTATGGCTCTGAGCTTGCAGGTCGGTAGCCCATTGCTTCCACATCAATTGGGGTGCCTTGGACGTTACAGGCAGCATGTCAAACGGCAGGAAGGAAATGCCTATTGGCAGGGCAAGCCGCGGTGGCGGAGCTGTCACAAGTACGATGATGATATCAAGAAGATAAGAGCACAGACGGCCAGTGCTGGATAGTCTGCTTCAAAGAGCTAACTGTTGTGGGCTGGGCTAATTGTACCTCTACATGCGCGCCCCATAAACATGACCTACAGGCCACAGATCTGGGTCTACAGGCTCAATGCAGGGCCATGAATTTAGTGTGGTCCATCCAGCAGCCTGAAACAACTGGAACGGCGAGACAGCAGCACATCCCTTTCTTGAGCTACTTTTCGTTTCAGAGATAGTTTGGAAGGCATGACCGCACCGCACGAGTTTACTCTAATCAGTTGCAGAGAGGAGGGAAAGGATTGGTTGAATGGATTGGTCAAGTTGGCTTAGTTGATGGCCGATAGCTGGTGAGGAGTTAGAGGGAAGCAATGCCGAGCAGGAAGAAACACTAGCGCGCAACCCCTAGGAGTTAAAAATAAATGCGCACGATGGGTGGAAATTTTAGCGGCAGGATCGTCTGGCAACCTTAAATTTCTGGGCGGGACACTGACAACTGGCATGTCACATTTTACGAACAAACAGAAAACGGTCTGTAGCATCTGCCGTATGATGAAGATGATCATGATCATCCATCTCTGTTGAAGGGCTACCATAATCACGGCTCTTAGGCCGCAAAAGGAGGTGAATTTTCATAAGAATCGTATGCAATCCCTCACTTCTCTTGTCGAGCATTGGCTGCTCCGTCTTACAGCACGGGCTGTCAATTCTTGCTGAACGATTCCCTGCAATTCACTTTTGCAAAAAAGGCAGTTGCCCCTCGCAAGTCTGACTTCAAAGTGGGGAAAAAACGGCTCAGCCTCGTCAAAGCAAGCATACCAATGAGGCTTCCTTGCTCTGTGTTTCAGGTCTCGGTGGCCCCCACCTTCATCCTTGTCACCCCGGACCGTCTTCCATCGATCGAGGTAAACCCTCTAAGGCATATCATATCTTGCAGACTCTTGCTATGAATAGAAAGCTGGCTCCGCCCCTCCACCCATACATTCGCCCCCATGGTTACATGTTAAAAATATGATCCTAACGTCGAACATCGAAACATCTGCACAGATACCACTCTGCTACTCTTGAAAAATCGCAGACTGCCATCCTGCGGTCACAATGCTGAAAACGCAGAATGAGAGCTCGCTTTCCCAGCAACGGGGAACTTCCTTACCGCTTGACGCTTTGCAGGAGTTGGTCCCGGGATTCATCTCCGCGGTACCGGTAGACATAGCGGCCATTGGTCAATTCTCCTTGGGCTCCGATTTTGTTTTCTGCGCTGGTCGTGCTTTTGTTTATGGCCTTGAGCCACAACTATGGTTGTCATCAGATTGCTCAGCTCATGATCTAGCAAACGATTGGCCATTGGCTTGCGGCGCTGATGGCTGGACGCAACGGAACATTCAAGTTGTGGTTATACTTGGTACACTCCAGTTATGGTCTATGGAGGCCGTTGCCTTGTGATTGACTTTCAGACTTGGCTTGGCGGTGGGTATGTACCGACGGAACCTATACTAGTAGCATCAGATCAAATATAACTCCTATCATGGCACAGACCACGTAGGATTGGGTTTCGTGAGTTATTTCGAGCCTGGAGGCGGATCTCTAGCCAAATCCCAGCTACGCTAGAATAGATTTTAACCAAGCAAGGTCAACAAGTCCTTCCACATGTTTGATACAGCAATTCGTTTCAGCCTTGCCGATGACATGCAGGAATAGAAGCATGATAGTCCATCGAGATATCTTTCTTGATCCCGATGAGTATTCTCGCGTTTTGCTCAAGTTGACGACTGATCTAGGACTATTTTAGGGAGCTCCACACTATTTCGGTAGTCTCCATTCATTCGATAAACGGAGACGTCGCAGAGTGAACGAGCACGCTAGTGAAGACCGCCTTCGCCAGCAGCCTAGTTCTAATGGTGCTGCGCCTTGCTCTCTCCTCGAGCAACCTATGTGTTTTGGGGCGCATCAACCTTGGACTTGCACGCTAAGAGCAAGAACCTCCCTTCGCAATCGATGAATGAGGTTGCCAGCACCAGAATAACCTTTAAGATGGGCTCAAGTCTGCACGACCATTAGTGCCGAAGCTGCGCGATCCGTGGTCAGGAGACACTAAGCTAAATGCACGTCCCTGATCGTCCTAGACGTTGCATTAGACCCCAAATCCGAGACTCCGCCTTTGAAGCTTGCCTGCTTTTACTGAAGAAGTACGGAGCCAGAGTTCATGGTGCTACTGCTCGAATAATAAAAGTCCTCTACCAAACTGAGGTGCTGCGATGACCAAGCAAGCACACGTAGCCAGCTCGTATTCCAAGGAATGGAATCTGACGATACCACCACCCAAGAACAGCGATGACCATGGCTGCAGCCTGGCGTAATCCCAAGATTTTGAGTTCCCGCCAGCAACTCATGAGTCATCGTCTGCGACTGCTGAAACTCCACCACGACCCTCCGCACTTCCCTGCCACCGCGCTGGACCGCCTACTCATCATGGTAGCATCGACCACACAGCCTGCAACGAAAGAAAGGGCGACTGAATCAGCATTACTTCCCACCCTCTAGCTTCCACTCAGCCTCGCAGGCAGCAAAAGTCCGTTACGTACACGCGCGTGGCTCAGGCACTAGAACATACGCGCGGATTCAGCCTAGCTCACCCGTCGTACTCACTAGCTGACCCCAGGGCTACCGATCTCCGACTCCTCAGTCCAAGACCGAAGCCGCAAAAAAGATCCGAAGGGAAAGACCCAGCCAGCAGCAGCATACCACGGAGCCCATCCTGTCAGCCTCTGTAACCAGTTGCGGTCTGCGGAGGACCATGAAACAATGTTCCAATGCAGGGATCTCAAAAGGTGTATACCGGCTATGAGAAGGGGGCTCAGCATCGTCGCAGTAGGGTCTTCAAAGGCGTGCGGGGGATCGAATGTGGGGGGGGAACCAGACCTAACGGACGGTTTACTGTAAATTCTTGCTGGCATTTTGCGCATCAGACAGCACTTAGTTCATATCATCGCTTGTACGGGTTTGTCGCCTGTATGGGCCGTGCCGTATATGCATGGTTTTTGCTTCGGTCGTATGCACGCAATGTGACACCCCGATGCGACCCACCACCCACAAAAGGCTCCGTATCCTCCGATGCTGGAGCCGACATGCATGACACGATTTCTGAGACCCGATACGCTATGCAACAGAGGACTTTCGAATGCGCTAGGTCCGTGATGTGTATGCTCTGTGTTGTGATGTAGTGTGGTAGAGGTTTCTCTTGTAGAGAGAGGGCAATGTAACAGATTTATATCAACACTTGCCGGGCCTTGAGCGAGTTAGGTTTGGATTGCAAGAGATTCCTTAGATAGCCAAGTCAATGACTGAGATCCAGAGTTACAGTAGCACTATAAGCAGATCCATCAAGCTATAAATGTGCTTTCGTAGTAAGTAAGATAGATAGATAGATAGATAGAGCTCTCCTATCCCTAAATTTTCCGTCTCCACACCTAATGCGGCCGCTGCACGTCACGTCAACACTGACTCCTAACACAGAACTCAACAATGCTGGCTGACTAACAAACAGCACTAAACGATACGGACATCACAAAAGAGGAAGCTTCCGCTATAACTTGAATAGACGAGTAGAAAAGCTAGACAGAAAAGTCACGGCTGGGGATGAGATTATATACATATCGTGTGTGAAAATTAGTTAAACACAGTTACCGTAGCCTGTGAAGGCTTTTCACAACTCTGCCCGCTCCACATGCCAGCTTTGTCTCTGAGAGCTTGGAGGTTGACGTGTCCAGATATGTTATTGGAACGATTTCCATAGTGAAAAGGGAAACGGCTCGGCTTCGTCAAAAGCCATGAACAAATGAGGAGCCAGCATGGGACAGCTACCTACATTTCACCATCATCAAAGCTCGTGTTCGATCATCGCCAAGGTTACACATCAAAAATATATACGAAAGACAAAGGCAGCAGCAAAAGCCAGCTATGATGCGGCCATCACAAAAGCCTCGTCAGGTAGAGGACCTGACGAGGACTAGGCGTGAGCCTGGCCCTACCTTGGTCGGGGACGGGAACTCGCACGATTCGAAAGCCTGAGATTTCGCCTGACCTTTTTGTAATATTTGTCATAGGGTGGATTTGATCCAGGACTCCGCAAGGCCTTTTCAACGTTTCACTTTACTCCTGCAGCAGACATGAGCACAGGAGGCTAAGTAAGCAAAATACGGTCAGCAGTGCGCATATTTTAGCACTACACAAGAATGAACGGAGAGCTCCGGACTGCTCTTCTGGGTACGCGTCGGACGATTCGACCTTCTTGCTTACAGGATAGATCATCAGGTCGACGAAAATTACCTTTACGCCTCCGGGCTGCGTATTGGGCGGGACCTTGATCATCCATGCTATGTCCGGATGCGGCCGATCGCTTTCTGAACGCTGGGCAAGAACGGAGCACAGCTGAAGCTGGGGCTTTGGTCTCTTGGAAAGCTATAAGAAGCCGAGATGACCAGCATCGTTTATCCGGATGATACTCGCGAACCATCCATGGATCCCTTCCGGAAAGCCGAAGCTCGCCATGACCGTTGGGAGGAACGTCCGCGCTGGGACAGGGTATGGCTACCGATACACCCTTGGGTCTTGCCGTAATGGGTTCCTTCAGAGCTCTCCATAACCATCACATGGAACGTTTACGTCGAGATCATGCTCAGCCAGCACAGAAGCGTTGGCCTTCCTCCTCAAGGACTCTTTCAAGATACTCAGTACAACCCTCCATGCTTGGTGAATACGACGATGCTGGAAAGGATCATGGGGAGCCTTCATTAATATGATGTCCAAACGCCGGTCACATGGTGCGCCCATCCTGTATAGCAGAATCTTTCGGGCGTTTGTTTTAGTCGAACATAAGCTCTGCAGAGAAAACGACCACGGGTACCGTGCCAGGCTATCTCGGACCGAAACGTCCCTCGCGCAAACTGGAGGGACACATCTCATTCCTTCGGTCCAGTTGGCTCATATATATATATTTAGATCCTGGCAGACAAGAAGAGGACGTCTGATGCGTCGACGCTGGTTGGCCGATCGGCCTTGCATCTCTCTGCGTGTAGGCCGGTATACCTTGGACGATGCCAGCAGCTGCATTCCATCTCCTCGCTCCTCTCGAATGCTTCCATTATCTTACAGACTGCGCAGCCCCAACACTGTATCTTCTCGGTGGGCCCAGCCCTAGCATGATCCTCTTTATACCCTCTTGATGCTGTCGTTCTGGTGCTAGAGGAAGGGGTTCGTCGATCCGAGCCGACTGAACTCACGAGAGTCGTGACTGAGCGGATGGAGGCAGGATTTGGGTCGTGTTGCCTCCCTGATTGCTTGAATATTTTGCGCGAGTGGGCTACATGCTCAGGACCAGCAGCTTGAGTGTCTCCTGTCTCAAGAGAGAACGAAGATGGAAAGAAGATGTTCTCCGCTTCCCCTCAATCCTGATTGGTGCCTCGGCCCCCGGCTTCCGGCGCCAGCCTTTTCTGGCTCCTTTGACCACCTCCCTTCTCAACACATGCCATGGTACCCGCAGCAGCCTCAGCGTATGCAATTGATCATAGCCATGTGTGAATTGGAGCTGGCCACCTGTTCAGGTACGGATTTGAGTAGACCGCAGAAATCCTGGGATATCGGCGCTATGGAAAGGAAGAGACTCGAGCCATGAGAAGAGCCTTTGCAATGGAGAGCAATGTAGCAACAATACATAGAGCGGAGAATAATATCGTCTCCCAATTCTGAGCTTGAGGAATTCGGTGCCCTATCTGCTCCAATCGATGCCACACTCACTCAGATGCTTTGGCTGTTTCGTAATGATATCTCCATGGTGTTATTCTGATGCTGAGAAGCCCATCTCTTGAAAGGCAGAGGAGTAGCCGGGGATTGGTGGAAGTGCGTTCAATCTACCCGACCTCAACACGCCTTGGGCTTCTCTTGCAGTATGAGAGAGCTGCTCTACGAGGTTGCACAGCAGCAGCAGCTTACTTGCGCAACATGACTCTGGCTTTCAAAAGCCGGCACGACGCCATATCATTTGCACACCTCACATGCAGCATGTGAGAGTAGAGATGTTCTGGAGGAATAAAGCTGCAGTAACATCCCTCTGCAAATCTTTGTTCAAACCAGTGGCTCAGTTGCTCAATACTTGGCATACTTTGGGTCAACAGTCACCATTGAAGCATGAACGCTATTGCAACTGTTGTTTCAAGAGTCTCTGCTTCGGATGCTACAATAGGATCACCACCACTCATTGATGAAGTCGAGGCGGACTCATTGATAAAGGTCGCGGCCCAATAATTCACATTGTTGTGATCACCTCCCCTGGAGACCAAGATCACCGTGAATCTTTTGGCCTCGCTTCCTTCCTTTTCATTCCTCCAACTCTCATCTTCCACTTTCCACTTTCCACCTTCCATCTTCCATCATTTACACTCCCCTCTCTACCGTACTATCATCATCTACATACATTACAGCAACATTAGCACTCCATTAGCAACATGTCGAGCCCACTGAGCGAAGTCGATCGCGAGCTCCTCGGTGAGATTTCCTACAACAACGGAACTAAAGCTACCATGGCTGAGGCCAACGGCGGACCGGGCCTTGGAACTCACGAGTACTCTCATGGCGCTGAATTCACCCCCCTCAACGCTACTGCCGGTACCCTGGTCAAGGTCAGCAGCAATGGTGATGAGCTCCAGGCTGATGAAGTGAGTCAACACCTTCATGCCCCACCTCACACTTCCCTTCTTTACCTCAAGGCATCAAGACTTTGTACTACAGACGACTTCGCTCCGACTTCTTTGCTCTCACTCATTCCTCTTATCCCTCTCTTCTCACGTGTTGCCGCAATGATTTTCTCTACACCTGCACACCATTCAACCTATCGCAAGCCACGTAAGGTCTACAAGTCGAGGAAGCTCCAGCTCGTCACTTGCTTTCTCCAAGGGCTGCGAGATTCGAGGGCTCCCTGGCTGCTCTCACATCATATTTCCCTTTACTACTCAAGATCTGCCAAATTCGAAAATATCTTGTTTAGACACTTAAGCCTTCTTATTCCTCACTTGCTCAAGCCTTTCATCTTCATTTCTATGCCCACGCCATTTTACTCCCAAAGACCTCTGGCTAATCAGCCAAGGCGAACAAGGGCACCAACATGGACAACACCAAACCTGCTCCTAAGACACCCAAGAAGCGTGGTGCTGCCGCTTCGGCCAACGACGACTCCGCTCAGCCAACCAAGAAGCGCTCTCCTACCAAGAAAGCGACTGCTGCTACCAATGCCGAAACCAACATCAACGGAGAAGCCTCTGATCCTATCACTCCCTCTTCCAAGAAGCGTGCTTCACCAAAGAAGAAGAGTGCGGCTGATCCTAATGTCGAGACTGTGGATGGAGAGACGATTGAAGAGACTGAGGGCCCTGAGCCGGTCACTCCTAAGAAAGGAAAGCGCGTGACTGCTAAAGGCAAAGCCACCAAGGCCGATAATGATGTCAAGATCGACAACGAATCTGCCGAGACCACTGACAAATCTCTGTCCCCCATCAAGGGCAATGGCGAATCTAATGCAACTACTGTCCACAACATGCCTCGCAAGCGTCAGGCGCCCAAGAAAGAACTTGCAGCTCCTCGCGGCATCCCGAGCTCCTGGGACAATGCCGACCATGCTGATAGGATGATGGTCACGATGAAGGAGAAGGGCGAGGGATGGGCCGAGATCCGTGCCGCATGGAAGGAGGCGACCGGACAGGACACGGCTTCCAGGTATGCTCTGCCAACAACATGGTACTAAACTTGACTAACAATGTTGCCAGCACGCTCCCGAACCGCTACAATCGCATCAAGGTGAACATGATGCGCATGAAGGAAGGCGACGTACGTTCACCTCCAGTTTACCCCTTCCTGCCCATTCCCCACCTCAACCCAGCTAACCACCCGTTCAACCAACAGGACCAGCACCTCCTCCTCGCCAAGAAGGAAATCGAAGACGCCTACAACACCGGCTTCTGGGCCAACGTCGCCGCCAACATGGAACGTCGCGGCGCCGACAAATACCCCAGTGCCTTCCTCCAGAAAACCTTCAAGGAGCTCGAGGCCGCCGGCAAAGCCACCATCAATCCGGTCAACGGCACCGCTGCCACTGGAGCCGAGGAGAACGACGCTATCAAAGAGGAGGATACGGGAGAGGGCGACGACGCGTAGGAGGTTCGCACTCCGGAGTCGTCCCCACTCTGAGGGAAGTTTCTCATACCGCGGGTGCGGGGTTATGGGAAAGGATGGATGGATGTGATTCGGGTGGAAGGGTCCGGAAGGATGAAGTGAACGTTCACGTTTCTCGTTTTTTTCTCCCTCTTTTCTTTTTTCTACGGGCAGGCTAGGTATGGACGGCGGATGAGATGGACGGACGGACGGACGGATGTTTCCCCATGACAGCGCTATGTAGTGGATCGTTCCGTCATCGCGGTGAGATGGTGCAGACTGGATCCGGATCCCTATTACGCGGAGGGATGGGAGCTCGATCGCAGCCTATTTTTCCCCTTTCCATCCGACTGGATAGATCACCATTGGCTTTTTTCCGTCTCTGGTATCTTCCATGCTTGCATGGATGGATAGATCGATAGATCGTACATGGAATGAAGAGGACTTGCTTGCTTGAATGTGCTGTGCTTGATGGGTATGTTCGTGACTGCTCGTAGTTCCGTTCACGAGCAGGGATAGATAGGACAAGGGTGGAATGGTATTTCCATGGCTGGTGTCCGGTTTGGAGATGATAAGTACACTGTATTAGATAAGACGAGTCCGAAATCGTATATTCTATCCAACTTTTCCCAATCCTACTCACACATCCCGGGTATATATCACTCTCTCTTCTCTACTCCAAACATTCATACAATCGTTGACGTGGGTGTCCTTACCCAACCCACCACATTACCACTCCAAAATACCAAACAGCACCGTCTCCCCTCCCCTCCCCTCCCCCCCCTTCCCTTCGAACAATTCATCTCACCTCACTTCTTCCCCCCCTCCCCTCCTCCCTTCTCCGCCTCCGCCTCCGCCTTCTTCTGCTTCGCCTCCAACACCTTCCTCCGCACCTCAGCCGCCTTCTTCGCATTCTCCGTATTCGTCCTCGCCTTATCCGCCGGACTCGGCGTCTTCCTCTTCTCATCATTGTTATCCACCTCCTTCGAACCACCCCCCGCATCCTCCTTCGCCAGCCCGACTTCCCCTCGCAACTTCGCCTTCTTCTCGCCCGGCGTCAGGCCCAAGGAGGGCACGTCGAGCGCTTGCAGGGCTTGGATCACGTCGGTGGAGCCCATGGTCTTGATGTCCTTTTCGTGTTTGGGGAAGTTGCGGAGGGGGCGGTTGGTGGATAGGTCGTGGAGCGGGGTGAGGGGGATGTTGTTTTTGTTGGGGAGGGAGGAGAGGGAGAGGTGCGTGTTGAGGATGCGGGCGGTGGTGTTGTGCTCGCTGGGATGGGTCAGTCGGTGTGGGGACTTGTTAGGCTGTGTGGAAGGGAGGGAGGGAGGGTTGCGAGATGATGGCGCGAGGCGCGAAGGGATGGAGGGAGGGCGCATACTTCGCTTTCATCCTGACCTCGAGCGCGTCGTATTTCTTTTGAAGCTCCGCGTTGGCGGTTGTCAGGTTCTTGATCCTTTCCTCATGGTATCCCTTTGCTTTGGCGAGCTCCGCGGTTTTGGTCTGGAGATCTTTGACGCTAGCGGTCAGAGTGTCCATGATGTGGGCTTCTTGGTAGGCTCGTGCCATTGTGAATGGTCAATTGGCAAATTTGGGCAGCAGGAGGAATTGGATGGGAATGGATTGAGATGCGTAGAGAGAGAGAGAGAGAGAGAGAGAGAGAGAGAGAGCAGATGTCTGGGGCGCAAGAATAATGTTGGTGCAGCTCGGAGAAATAATAATGGCGAGGCTGGGAATCTGGGAAAGATGTTGATGCATCTAGGCCCCGCTCGCGTGGAAAGTTGGAAGCGGCTTTGCCGGCATGTTCCTGGCTAACGTTACTCACACTACTTTATCGATAAGGAGGTCTTGGCAGAGCGTGATAACGCAATCATCAACGCTAAAGCGGGAGATCCCTCCGGCGGACGTGAGGGCCGCATTATTGGAGACCTCTGGCTCTTCTTCGCAATAATTAATTGAGTTGAGTTGCTTGAAGTGATTGACAAGAAGGAGCGGGATGAGATCTGTTGGCGAGCCTGGAGATATCAATGGCTGTGCTGGCTCCGTGTTACCCATGAATTAATGCACGTTGTATAACGAGCATATCCGAGTGCGGAGAAGAGTCATACTGTTACGGAGGTCGGCACCAAAAGTCCTGGACAGCGCTAAAATACTTGGCACTCTTGGCATTCTTGGCACTTTCTGTATAGTTACATTTATTTAACGATAATGCTTTATATAATTACGTATATACTTATTAGCTCGCTCGACGAAGTCGTATAATTATATATTATCTCCTCTACGATCTTTTCTATACTCGTTATTATCTTTAAGATATATTATCTTTATAAATTATAATATATCTCGATATTCGCTCTATTTACTTTTAAATTCTCTTTTAAATAAATTTATAATTTTAATAATATAGCTATTATCTTTCGACTTTCTTATAAATTTCTAATATATCTTTTCGAGTAGTATAACGTTTTATTTATAGTTAATAAGACTTAGTAAGTATTTAAATTCGAGTTTTATTATTATAATTAATACTTTAAATATTAGATATATTAATAAAAGATAATTAAGATAGAGAATAGTAAGAAGATTTCTATTTATTATACTATATAAATAAGACTTATATATTAGAAGTCTTTATACTCTTTCTCTATTCCTTTATACTATAATTAATACTTTAATATTATTAATTATTACTATTATATATTCTATTAATATCGCTATTATATATATACTTCGTATATATACACTACGTCGCTATTATATAGAGCACTGGTACTCATTAAAATAAAGAATAATGATGCTATCCATGAGATTTGGAAGTATGCCAAGCACTCAGCCCTACCTGGACCCTTGTCTTGGCATGTCCAGGACTTTTGGTGCCGACCTCCGTACGGAGAATCCTCCACATAGGGCCACTAGGACCAATTAGGCCTTAGCGCGCCTATCACATAGATTAATAAACATCTTTCCACCACACCACATTTATGAGTCACATGATATTGATACCTAAACACATACTTTACCCTTGGAAAACAAGCAGCTTCATCTTTAATATAAACCCGAGGACCTCGACTCCCACAACGGTCTTCAACTTTTGACCATTGGACTTCGTCGAGATCCCTTCTTTGCTTGGTAGCCATCTTGTTTATTCTTAGCAACTTGAAGCCATCATCGGTGCATCATGGCAGATGCACTCACTCCCATCACGTCCAGATGTCAGTTCGGGCGGACAATGCGAGACACCCATTTCATGCTCGCACCTACTTACACACCTCTGAACCACGGCTCCTTTGGTACCTACCCTAAGCCCGTACAAAAGCGCTTGCACGAATGCCAGACATTGTCCGAAGCACGGCCCGACAACTTCCAACGCTATGACTATCCCGTAATGCTGGACAGATCTCGTGCCGCTATGGCTTCGTTCTTAAATGTTCCAGTTGATGAAGTAGTATTCGTGCCGAATGCCACTACAGCCATTAACGTTGTCTTGGAGAATCTGAGGTTCAAGAAGGGAGAAGTGATTCTGCATCTGAGTACTTTGTATGGGTCTGTGGCGAAGATGATAGAGTACATTCACGAAACCAGAGGTGTAGAAAGCGTCAATGTCGCGGTGGAATATCCGATTGATGACGATGTATTGGTTTCAAGGTTCCAAACGGCAATCAACGACGTCAAGGTTGGCAAGAGACGGAGAGTGGGGGTCGCAATCTTCGATACCATCTCAAGCCTGCCGGGCGTCAGAGTCCCTTGGGAGCGATTGGTGGAGGTGTGTCGGGAGGAGAACGTACTGAGTTTGGTTGACGGTGCTCATGGGGTTGGCCAAATAGATCTCGGGTTGTCGAAGGTGCAACCCGACTTCTTTACCAGCAACTGCCACAAGTGAGTTTGTCCTTCTCGCTTGCTGACTTAAATACACCTGGCACGAGATCTGATCAGAGGTGTCTGACACTGCGCCAGATGGCTATACGTACCCAGAGCATGTGCCGTCTTCCACGTCCCCAGAAGAAACCAACATTTGATCCGCACATCTCTACCAACTTCTCATGGCTTTGTGCCTAGGCCGCGAGGACCAGGCCACGAGATTATGAACCCCCTCATGAAGGATGCCTCTAGTACAAGCCCGTTTGCCTTGCTCTTTGAGTTTGTGGCGACACTAGACGTTAGTCCCTACCTCTGCATAGAAGAAGCTTTGCGCTTCAGGCGCGAGGTCTGCGGTGGAGAGGAAAAGATTATGAGGTATTGCGAGGAGATATCAAGTGAAGCTGGAAGACAAGCTGCCAAGATCCTCGGAACAGGTGTCATGGAGAACGGGACGAAAATGCTAACGAAATGCGCTTTCACGAACGTGCGATTACCATTGGAGATCGGAGATGGGCGGGAGCAGATACCAGAGAAGGACATGTATCTGGTCGCCGTCTGGATGACGGCGATGCTTGTGAGGGAGTCGGATATTTACTCGCCAGTGTTCTTCCATGCGAGAAGGTTTTGGACCAGGCTCAGTGGGCAGGTCTACCTTGACCTGGGTGATTTTGAGAAGGGAGCCAGGGCTCTGAAGACACTTTGTGAGCGTGCCAAGAGCGGGGAATACTTGCAGCAAAAGGCGAGACTCTGAGGGTGAGAATCCGGTCATCAACTACAGACTGGGCCTAGACCCAATGTGTAAACCAGTTATACGTACATCTGCATTATATGTGGATCACATAGTCAGGCCTGAGGAATTAAGGCAAGATCTTACAGTAGCCGGCCGTCATCTGGAGGCAAATCTACCACCTTTTTTCAGGGTCGTTGAGGAATGACCTTTCGTATGCAAGGGAATGCAAGGCACAGCAAGGGAGAGATTTAAAAGCGAGGCGGATCCAAAACGTTGGGAGCCAATCATTCTCCTACATTCTCCACAACCTTGCCTTTTGTCGCATCAAAAAGGAGCAAGCTGCAGCAGAAGTCTGGCCACCAACTATATTTAGAGACAAAATGCATCAAAAATGTGTACTGAAAATAAATGAAACAAGGCTGTCGGCACACAAAGTGGCGAAGGACTCAGCCTCACCCATCAGCCCAGAACGAGGATGCTTCGGATCCTTCCGCACGCTTGGACCAGCTCTTCTTGGCCTAGGCAGAAGCCCTGGAAGGACACTCAGACAGCGACGGTCATCATAACAATAAGCCGCATCAGCTCATATCCGCTTTCTTCCAGCGTCAGGGCCGGCTTGGACGTTGTCGAAACAAAAGGACCATCTACCCGTCTCGTCGCCCAGATGTGCGTCTCAGCTCCTGCCAGCAACTTTACACCACCACCCCTTCCCAAACGATCCTTCTGCTACCATTCCGCCATAATCCAACACATTGCCTGGGGTCAACCTTAACACTTGCCTGGCTCGTGACTCAGACCTAATGATCCCTAAGCTAGAGAACGCAGCCAAACATCCCGCAACCCCTTCCTCCTGGAAACCTTCCACAGACGCTTCTACCAGTCCTACCACCTCAGACTTTACACCTGCTGAGACCCCAACTAAATCCTCGAGCTCCAACTATCAAAGCATTGCAGACATCGACGCCGCAAGGATGGAGGAAACAACCGATAATACCAGCGCCAAGCAAGAAGGCAACGCCCTAGAGTCTGAAAGCCCAAAGGCCAAGGAAGATGCAAGCCCAAATAAGCCCGAGGGCCCATCTACATCGAAGGAATCTACTTCTACAAAACTTAAAGCCAAGAGGTCTACTTGCACGAAGCACGCCAAGGATTCCAAAAAGAAGACCAGGAAGCATTCCAAGCCTGTAGAGGCCGACAGCAGCAGCGATAGCGACGATTCATCCTCCGATAGCTCTAGCTCCAGCAGCTCAGACGATTCCTCGGACTCATCATCAGAGGAGGATGAGGCAGCCAAGAGAAAAAGAAAGAACAAGGCGAGAAAGGCGAAGAAGCTGAAGGCGAAGAAGAGAGCAAAGGCAAAGGCCAAAGCACAGGACACAGATTCCGACTCGGAGGTTGAGTCAAGCTCGTCGGAGGAGGAAAAGAAGAAGAGCAAAAAGAAAAAGCAGCTGAAAAAAAAGAAGCGGGCCAAGAAGAGCAAGGAGGTGGAAGAAGATGATGACGAAGAGGAGGATGATGATGAAGATGAAGATGGAGATGCTGAATTTTACAGGCAACAGTTGGCTCAGCTGCAAGCTATGAGCCTCAAACGACTGGGACGGGGTCGTGTGGGAAGAGGAAGCATCGGAGAGACCGTGAGCATCAGTGGCGAATTAGGGAAGAAAAGTGCTAAGGCAAAGGGAAAGCCGGGGAAAAGGTCGGTCTCTCGCGATCCACCCAGCTCCAAGTTCCAGAAAAGGGAATTATAGCTTCCGTCCCTCGTAAAGTCAGTCACGAATAGGGTGTTCGCTTCAAGAATGTGGAAAACTTTGCGCCGATCATGGCGGGAAGACACTCCCGCGGCTGAGCGTCACGACGTTCCGCTTCTTGTTTCCTGGTCTTTGAGCGCCAAAAATGTTTTCTGTGCTGACAGTCTATAGGGGCTCCAAAGTTGACTTTGTCCGCGTCGACCGAATATGGGATAGCAATCGGCACAACTATGTCCTCAAAGCCACAGCGGAGGATCCCGATCTTGGCGAGTATGACCAGTACGCTTTCCAAGTCCGTCGTATTTTTGATTGGGAGAACAAGTACATCAACACAGTTCTCGACATCAAGAGTAAGGCGCTCAAAGAGGCCTTGAAAGATGTCATGGATGAAGTCAAGGGTGTATCATTCGCGGAGGAGACGCCTGTGATCGACCCTAACATGATCTTTCTCTATCTTGAAGAGCTCCGGATTCACATGAAGAAGCTAAAAAAGAAAAGCAAAATGGAATCTAAGAAAGAGAAGAAGAACAAGAAGAAGTTCTCAGCGACGACCAAAACTAAGCATCTGAAGGTTCTCATCAAATATCTCGACAAGGATTATGCGGAGATCAAGAAGACGCTCTACCCCTTGTTGGACAACAATACCATCACCTTCGATCTCTTATGGGCATTGTTCAAGAGTAATGAAATCGCCTACTGTCCAACGTATGGCAGTCCAGATGAGCCTAGGGCCTTCAAGATTGAATATGCTAATTTGGTAAGAATCACAGATTATGTTAATCGTAGAAACATACTGACCATGTATCAAGCATTCTTCCTACGTGAAAGGCAAGTATTACAACATTGAAGGACGCTACCTAGAATACGATGGCAAGACCTTCGGTATGGGCTCGATGGAGATTGAGGTTGAGGAGTTCAAAGGCCCTCGCAAGATTTCTAACCTTGCCTGTTACCCACTCAAGTACCACAAAGATACCGATACTATGAAGAAACAGCTGATAGACCGTGGGAAGAAGTTTGTCAGCCTTAAGGGTATGCAGTATAAGTTCCACAAGGGCATGGCATTTTTCAAGAAGAAGAGGCAATACATCAAAGTCAATATCAACGGCAGGATTATGGTAGACCCCGCCATCCACCGAAGGATCAATCCCAATTACCCTATCTCCACCGTCAAGGCTGGGGACCCTGATATCCTCGATGACTCCGAAGGCGAAGAAAGCGATGCAGGCAGTTGCACCGATTGCCAACAGAGCTCCTCGGACGATGAAGGCACCGGCCAGAGAGCTGGAGATCAGTTCAGCGAGACAGACCGGTCAGTAATTAAGTACAAACTGATCAAGGATGAGGATGACAGATACACGGTCGTGGAATTTGAGGTGGATCCTGACGGCAACGAGATGCAAAAGGAGGATATCGAAGAGATCCCGGGTCAAGAAGCTACGATCGAGCGCGAATTCACAGAGGAGGAATTCCTCATCGCTAGCCCTGTCGTTCTTGGCTTCGCTTTCAGCGAAAAGCTGTGGCTCGAGTTCAGTGTGTCGGGTATCAACGAGATCGACTGGAATGAGGGTGCCTTCCACTCGCTCATGCTGCCAGACAACCAGAAGGCCATTGTCAAGGCTTTGGTCGAATCGCATACTTTCGAAGCGAGCCGCAATATCGACGATGTGATTCAAGGTATTTCTATCGCCACATACTGTTTTCTTACACACAACGCGCTGCTAACATCTATTTAGGCAAGGGTCGCGGTCTCGTCGCTGTTCTTCACGGTCCTCCTGGCACTGGTAAAACCCTGACCGCAGAAGGCATTGCTGAGCTGCTAAAACGGCCGCTTTACATGGTCTCTACGGGAGAGTTAGGTACTAGGCCGGATCAACTGGAGATCGAGCTCAACAAGATCCTTGATGTCGCTCACTCATGGGGCGCGGTGCTGTTGCTAGATGAGGCAGACGTCTTCTTAGGTATGCCTCACAACTGACTCCTTTCGGAATAATCAGCTCATGTATGACTATAGAGGCTCGTCAGCCCCAAGACGTTGCCAGGAATGCACTCGTCAGCATCTTCCTTCGACTCTTGGAATACTTCCAAGGCATCCTCTTCTTGACGACCAACCGCGTCGAAACCTTCGATCCTGCCTTCCAATCCCGCATTCACGTTGCTCTCCGCTATGGCGAACTTACTACCAAGGCCAAGAACAGTGTGTGGAAAACCTTCCTAGGCAAGGTCAAGGCTATCGGTGGCGGCGTTGAGGTTGTTGACTTCTCGGCCGATGATTATGACCGGCTTGCCAGGCGCCAGCTTAATGGTCGACAGGTATGTGTCTTGTGCTCCCATGAGACTCTGGGTGCGTGGCTAACATGCTGCAACAGATCAAAAATGCGGTGCGCACAGCTCAAGCTCTTGCGGTCAACGAGAAAAAACCGCTCGCTATGGAACACATCATCAAGGTGCTCGATGTTGCGGAGACCTTCGAGAGAGATTTGAAGGGTGGACCGGGCTATGTGGAGGCGATGAGGAGTTATCATTAGTTGGAGGAAAGATTGAGGAGATGTCCGCAGAGCGGGAGTGATATCAAGGAGCGGGTGTCACACTTTCTACGAATCTATCGGAAGCATCACGGTTCAACAACGGCGCTATCTGAAATCGGGTTGCAAGGTCACGGGAGCATGCATGTCCCTCGAGCGGTATTTAGCGTGCGGTCAGTATTCGGTACTACATAGCAAACCTGCTCTCTCATCGGCTGTCAGGGTTTCCGCAAGAACGAGAGTCACCGCAACCGGGCACGGCAAAGTGGACTGACTACTCACATGTTCAACCACGCACCTGTTGCATGTGCAAAACAAGCAAACAAACAAACAAACAATCTCAATCCCTGCTCCTTCATCTTCGATTCTTTTTCCGCAATTACATGTAAATACCGTACCTTAGGGCTACTCGTACTAGCGCCCATCTTAGCGTATCTTACCTTATGTTACAAGACCGTCAGACAAAGGAAAGGCGTATCCCTACTTCCCATACCTCACAAGTCAGAACACTGTAAATGGCCACGACTCAAACACGATCGTATCCCTTCCTGCCGCTCTGCGGCCTATGTGTCGGACTCGTATGGGACTCGGGTCGGTTTCCCCGTGAGATCCGTATGGATGGCAAATATTTCCCTCTGTCCTGCGGCCCCGATTTCTAACCATCCGCGCTACTACCATCTAGAGCTCCGCGGGACGGGGAGTCATCGGTTCGCCTTGACGGTGGGGCTTGGCTCGAGATGGGCAAGCGTGGTCGCCGATGGGTTGGTGCCGGTCCGGAGATGATGCTGTAGATGTAAGATTTGGCGGAATGTGGGGATTGAGTATGATGGGCTTGGATGCGGCTGGGTTGGTGAATACATTTGCGTAATCAAGTTTGCTCGAGTGTCTGTGTCGGATGCCTGTGTCGAATGCCGGTATCGGGGAATTGATCTAAATCCTCTGACCAACGGGCTAATGCGAGCGGGAGATGGTTGTGGATAGTTTCAAGGAACCTGAGGGTTTGGAAATTCCCTCGATTTTATCCGCGTTACTTTCTCTCCTCTTCACGTTCCTAGTACCCAGTGGGGTATACTCCCAGGGGACTCTATACCGCTATGGGTTGATACGGTAGAGGTCTAGATTGATTCTTTGGTGCCGAATAACATGTTGATGCTTGCGCGAAGCTTCGTTGTATCAGTAGTCCTTCTAGTGACACATGCTCCACAACACAATCTTTGCCACTATGGCTCAACACGATATTATCCAACACAAGATTTGGTACTACATGTTGCCCATTCTTTTCTTTCCCAACGTCTCTCACTTCTTACTCCCTATCCTTCATAACACCTTCAAACCTATCTTCACAAATAATCGATCCAAGACTCCCCTCTCCCTGCACCATGCCAAATCGGAACCTCTCCCACTCTTCCGAAACCCCAGCAGAAACCCACAACTGGCTCAACCGATCAACGACCCGTACAATCGGAAGACGCCTCCTCAACGAGCCCAACCCCAGCCCTCGACGGCGCGAGCTCACAGAGGCCGAGCCGAGCTCGCGTATCCGGCTGATGCGACAACTACCATACTGCGATAGATACCCACACCATCTTCCACTACGACTCCAAGGCCTTCGAGTCTTTCACTCCGGAGTATCGAGCCATACTGACGGCGGACGGCGCCAGACTTGGCGAGTACCTATCTCGATTACAGTCGCTCGATGCTGGAGCGCGATGCTGAAGAAGCGGGGATGATTGGTCGTGTTTAAGGAAAAGTCCTGGGAAGGTGGGAGGTTGGGGATCGGGTGGTTGAGGGTCGGGAACGAGGGTTTTGTGGGTGTGAGAAGCGGGAGCGGGAGGCGAAGGTGCGTGAGCGAGAGGAAGCGGATGCGAGGGAGATGAGGGGTCGTGATAAGTGGGAGAGGGAAGCACGGGAATGAGAGGAGGAGAAGGTTCCTGCTCGAGAGATGCGGGCTCGTAATCATCGTGAGAGACAGGCCCGTGAGCGGCAAGACTGGTAATATGTTCGGGAAATAGAGCAATTGGCTTGGGAGACGCGGAAAAGCGAAGCGCGTGACCACCAGCGATTCCACGGTTCACGATAGGGTGTACCTACTGCAAGATGTCGGGACTTTGAAGGACCACCACAGGGTCAGGACTCTAGTCGTTCCAGCACGGTGCAAACAAATCATAACCGACAGAAGTCTACTCCACCACGGCATGCCCAGAGCCCGAATGCTCCATCAAATCGTCCCCAAACAAAAACAGCGTCCACGCAAACTAATCCGAAGATACCGAACGGTCGACAGCAACCGCAGCCTCACACGAAGCAAGCATCACACTCTCTCAAAACAGATGTCCCTGCCGGAGCACCACCCAAATCAGAACCACATTGGGCCAAAAAGTGGTCTCCTCCGTCGCCGATAGAAGACCAGATGCGCGATCAGGCCGGTGTTCCGCTGGAGTGGGATGACAGGACCGCTTGGGTTGCGGTTGGGAATCCGGAACATTGGTCCGAGGCACTGGGGAATTGTGACGGGGCGGGTTTCTAGACAGTTGGCTTTTTAACAAGGTAGGATCTAGCTAGGTAAAAAATCACAAAGTTCTTGACGATACTGAGAGGTGTGTCTAGCTGTGAAATTCGTTGTATGGTATAAACATCATGCCTTTCGTACGTGTCTATCGGATCTCCATGTGTGGGAAGGTGGAAGTGTGTGTTTATGATATGAAAAAATGAGGTATGAAGAACAGTGAGTGTACAATATTCCTGAATCTTTTTACTACCAGTGTTACCAACTATTAATTCGTAAAATCCGAGACAGGTCCCGAAAGTTGAACTGCCAAGATCAATCCAATCCCCAGCGCAGCAAACCGAATCATATCGGATCGGAATGGGGTAAACATCAGGAATTCGCCACTCGGGCGCGAGCTCCGCAGCCAGAAATCAAAGACCTAAGCGAGCACTGCCACCTCCTGCGATCCCTATCTAGCAACGGCCGAAACATGAACACAAGCTACTCTACCCACCGGTTACATTGGACGAGAGTAAGTAAGAAAAGGATGGATGCTTCTTTGACAGATTCGCACGGCTGGAAAGGAATCAGGCGCGAACATCTGATATCGGTTCGTTTTCAACGCGATGGAGCGAAGTCCAGTCACCCGCACTTGGCCGCTGGGGCTGAGCTCCCGGTTCTGGAGTACAGGGTCGGAATGAATTGGGGGTTGTCGTTGGCGAGGAACATGTCTTCCTTGCTGATCATGTCAGCATCCGCGGGATGTCATGCACTGCGTAGAGGAA
Organism: Letharia lupina; assembly: GCF_014066315.1. Classification (NCBI taxonomy): domain Eukaryota; kingdom Fungi; phylum Ascomycota; class Lecanoromycetes; order Lecanorales; family Parmeliaceae; genus Letharia; species Letharia lupina. The sequence continues at coordinate 409,086 of NW_023502985.1, forward strand.
AGTCCAGCTGCCACTTTACAAAGCGCCACGCCTGCCGATGACCTTTGTGAGCGCATTGGTTTTGTTTGGCTGGTGGGGACTTCTACCGTGTTCCATTATCTACTCTTTGTTGCTTTTTGGGTTTGTTGTTGGGTTGGCTTTGGATATCAGAAGTCCTTTTCGCCCACACCGACCGTACTCTTCGGTATAGTTTGATTTCTGAGTTTTCCAGTGCGTGTTGTAGATTGTATAGATCGATATATATCTATATAGCCTTCTTATTCCAAACTTTCCACTGGATGTAACACACTCTGCTGTAACACACTTTGCTAAAGTTCGTCTCATGATTTTGGCATCTCCAACACCCAGAAATCCGGACCGTCGACCCAGGAAAAATCTCCTCCACCATGAACACACGTACCCGACACCATGACTCCCCGACCCTTTGCAGATTCGGGCAGGATATTTTCGACAACATCTTCCACAATCCCTGCTCCTCTTTCCTACATCCACAGAGATTCCATCATTCTCCACCGGCACAGCCTACTCTCCAACAAATCCAGCCACTCAACCCCGCAAACACTTCAACTTCGGAACCATGCCCGGGCGCATGCGGATGATTGACGCGGAGACCCTTCGCGACGAGATTCGGGAGAATCCGAAATCGACCCGGTGGGTGAGTAAGCGGGGCGTCGTGCGGAAGAAGCAGGGGGGTGGCAAGGGGAAGGGTGATGCGGTTGATGAAGGCCAGGCTCGAGAGAGGTGTGCACGGGACGGGTACGAGAGGGAGAAGCATCGGAGAGAGATGTCTGAGATAGATGCGCTTGCTTGGAAGATGCATGCGCGGGAGATGTACGAGAGAGAGAAGCATCAGGGAGAGATGTCTGAGATAGACGCGCTTGCTAGGAAGATGCATGCACGAGACATGTACGAGAGGGAGAAGCATCAGAGAGAGATGTCTGAGATAGACGCGCATGCTAGGAAGATGCATGCGCGGGCGATGCATGACAGGCAGGTGCACACGCAGGAGTTGTATGAGAGCGAGAAGCGTGAGAGGGAAAAGCTTGAGAGCGAAAAGCTTGAGAGAGACTTACGCGCTCGGGAGATTCATGCGCGAGAGATGCACGACAAACAGACGCTTGGCCGAGATTATGAGAGACACATGAATGAGAGAGACATGCCTGAAATGGGGGAGGAGAAATCACCCTCCCCTCCGACCACGGTCGCAGTTCTGACCCACACCACCACGCTGACTACGAAGACGACTACGATCTCTCCCACCAGCCTCATCGCGGAGCCAGACCATCTCGTCGTCGTAGTCGTCACGATGACGATGAAAACGACCCGGAGGTGCTTTTCGCACCCTTTCGTCGCTTACGGCCTCCCAATCCTTCATTTCGCCAGCCAGCCAACCGGAACCGAGGACCATATGATACGGGACTTCCGGCCCCTGACTCTCAATCGGCGCGCCTACCTCCCAAGCCTCAGCGATATCAGGAGTAACCACTGCCCAAAGCAAGGCAAACACCCCGCGCTAAGTCTCATTCGCGCACAGAAACCCCTCAGCAGGAACAACCAGTATGGCGTAATGAGTGGACATCTCTTGCTCTCGATGTTGATCCCATGACAGGAGCTGGTCGGGCTTGAGACCGGAAGAAAATACGGCACGCGACGGGGAATCCTGACTTCTGGTAGCCGCGCTCTCGGAGACCGGGCGGTGGTGGGAGGGTAGAGTCTGTTGCTGGATTTGGAGTAAAGAGCGATTTTGGGCGGGGATTGGGATGGGCGGGTGTTTCTTGCGTAGGTGGAAGGCCAGAGTAATGTGGATTTTCTAGGTTGGTAATGTTCTGATTTGGTAGAAAATCATCATTTGCCATTAAATACCATAAGTTTCTTACGAGGGTGAAGAGTTTTATTGTGCTTACCCAGACCCTCTCGACATCTCTCCACGGATATGCTAATCTCCACCGGTTCACTTTCACATACTTCACACCGGTTCCCATACTACGCGTTGATCAATTCCAGCCCCGTCACCCCACTAGGGGTACTCGGGCACGCCGGATCCACAGCATAACCACTCCTTACCCCAGCCGCCTCCCTCCAACCCCCCGTCATCTCATCACAGCACACGGTTCTATTCGGCGCCTGTACACCCAGTGGACTCTTCTCGCTCGGATCCTCAAACACAACACCGTCTGTCGAAAGACAGCACGCGGGCGACACATACGTGCAATTACACGGACACTCAAGCGCTAAACCCGGGTATGACCGATCAGGTACGGCAAGGATTTCCAACGTGGTGTTCGTCCAAGTGGTGCCGTTCGTCCAAGTGGTCGCGTTAGCCGTGGTGTTGGCGAGGAGACAGCGATCGCGACAGGTGTTGGGTCCAAGCGCTTGGCTGGCGGCAACGGAGTCGCTAAGCTCCGTCACTAATTGGCAGCAGAAGGCTCGGAAGGATGGGTCGATGGGCGGGTCGTCGGGGAGGGGGGAGCTCGAAGTGCAGAGGTAGTTGTTGGTTGTGTCGCAGTCGGATGGGTGGGAGCAGGGCACTTCGCATTGTTGCGCGGCGGGAGGTTGGGGGTCACTCGATCCGCCTTGTCCGGCGTCTCCTTGGCCTTCGGGGGCCCATTCGCCCGTCTTTTGTGTCTTGGATGGCCGTTGGTCGTCGGCCCCGTCGTCGTCGTCAGTATCTTGACATTCGGCATTTCCCTCGGCGTCGGTCGTACATGCGAATTTGATGTCGAGGAGTTGCTGGAATCGGGAGTTGGGACCATAGACGAAGACCCCCAGTGAGGCGTCTTCACCAGTTCCAAGGTCGCCTGGGTAATGTTTAGCCAGACAAATCTTTCGAATATGTAACGCGATTTACCGGTTTCTACCCATCCTCCGATACCTTGGTCTTCAACACAGTTGAACATAACATCCTGCATGTTTACGAGCAGAGTGTCCCAATCTTCTGTTGCAAAAATAGGCATATGTCGTCTTTCGAGTTGCATGATAGTGATAGTGCATGTGCCTATGTATCTTAGCAGAAGACTTCGAACGAGTGGGCTAGTGACGAGACCATGTGACTTACCGTTTGTCCGAGCCACTGGAAGTTGGACGAGTTCGGGGTCATAGTTCGCGCCGTACACACTATTGAAATCTGCCAGCCGGCCAATACCCACAAAAGTAGCCGGACGATAATTTACCTTGTCAGCAGGCTGCGCAGCTTCCCAAGCGTTCTGGTACCGTTCCATTTCGTCATAGGCGTCATCACAATCTGCGAAGATAGGTTTGCCGTACATGTATTCGTTGCATCGATACAGATCATAGAGCGGAGGATCGTCTTCTTCGACCAAGTCACCGGACGCTGTGGTGCTAATCTTACATTGAGGATTTGGGGGATAGCTCGGGACGGGCCCAACTACTTCGTCCTCTCCTATATCTACAACACAGGCAGGCCTTTGGACAGCAGGGGGTTGGGGCTCGTCTGGTGCGATGTTTGTACAATGGCAGTTAAAGCAGGCCCTGCGGAGGTAGCTAGAGTCAGGTGGACCTATCCACATCGGTGAAAAGGGCCGAAGAACCAGCAACGCCCCATCAGGCCCACAGACGAATCCCATGCCCGTGGTATACTGGAGAGACTCCAAGGTCAGCACTACCTTCCAGGAATAACATTTGAGCCCTGATATTTGCAGAGACACGCCCCAGAGCCCATTCTTTGGATCCAACGAGGATGCTAGGACTTCGAATATACGTACGGTGGAGCAGAGATCGTGTAGAGAGCTGAATCGTTTGACAAAAGGGTGAGTAGCACCGTGGGGATTGGGACTACTTGGTATTCTATCAAAGAAGCACTCGAGAACCTGTGTGCTCAATCAGCAAGACTCAATAGTGTTGGGTGACCGGGAGCTTTTACCATGGATCGCCTGGCTAGTGACTTGGTTGGCGAGAGCTCTATCCCCGACGCAACTGTAGGGAAGCGAGCTACAGCGAAAAGAAAAACTAAGAGCTCAGCAAGAGCAGACGTGCAACTCCGGTGCAACATTGTAACGAAGGAAAACGCTCTTCGAAGGCTCTATGTACCGAAAGAAGGACAGACACTGCGCTTGATTATTTAATAAAAGATGCAACCGACAGACTCAAGTCAAATAGAAGCAAAATTTGAGCGGAAAAAGAGTCGCATTTCGAGATATTTCCTTTTCAGCCGCTCTTGCGCCTCGCACATACCGAGCGACCAAACGCGCTGCAAAGGTGAACAATGCCGCTCCACTCGGCGATTAAAAGGTGGCAATGAGAATGAGAGCGAACTACGGCATGGAAAAGGTAAATACTTTATTCTAAGCAATCATACCGGACGGCCACTTCGACGATAGCACCGAGGAGCAGGTGCCCCTTTGCGACAATGCAATGCAGAGGGAGGTCTATCCCCAAACGTTGGGGAGGGGGTTGAGCACAGTAGGATTGAGCAAATGGAGATAGTAAAAGTATACTTAGAATGCAAGGCGAGGAGAACTGTGACGACATTTGGGACATTCCGTAGAACAGTCCTGTAATGCGTCGCAGAGCTGTTTGTTACTGTGAAGCAGAAATGGCACTCACGATTCCAACCCATAGCCTTTCCTCTTCGGCACAACACCAGATCTGAGTTCTTCCACACCTTCAATCTTTCCGATATCTAGTCATTGGTGGGATGTTCAGGGGCATCAGCTCGGGCTTCCTCCGTCTGTGATGGTCGCAGCCTTCTCCATCGGAGACTCTATGCCCGCAGTTTGCAAACTATCAACATTGTTGACCCCGCTGCGGGGGGATAAGGTCATCACCGGCATCGTTGACGGGAACGCTCGAATCGACAAGTTCGCTAGAGGCATGCAAAGTCGAAGATGCTATGTTGCACCAGTTTGACCGCGGGTTGGAGCGGATCTGTAAGCCGTCTAGACTTGTTCACATCGCTATTACTGGTCCTAGACGATGTATTTTGAAGACTGCGCTGAAGTGACATACAGACCCCGGCGCTAGTTCGGAAGAAAGCTAGCAGGTATCTCGTTCAAGTACCATTTTCATTCATATTCTCTATCCAGCACATGGCCACTAGTCTACTGATCGTACAGTCACACCAATGCAATGCTTCACAAGCACCCAACTCTCTTTGTCGGTCTCCTGACCGAACTACTTCTTCCCGCCCTTCTTCTTCCCCGCCACAACCTTGAAAGCCGAATTCGTCTCCTCTTTGGCAGCCTGAGGCCCCTTCTTCGCCACCTCACTCCACCCACCACCGCTTTTACTCTCACTGGCATTCATGGGAGACGAGAATCCCGGAGTAGAAGCAGAATCAGGAACGACGCCACGGTCGGCAAGTTTGCGGCGGCGGACAAATTCCTCTGCGAAACGGCGACCGTCGAGGGTTTGGGAGGAGGCATAGATAGAGTCAGAGATGATGTCGGCTTCAGGTGGTAGCATGAGAAGTTGGGATACAAAATCGTCAACTAAGGCTCATTAGTTGTAGTGGCAGATTAGAGCTAATGAGGGTATTCACCATTCATGTTCGAATTAAGGCCTTTGCTCAAAGCGCTCTTGGTCCACCTCTGGAACTCCTGGTTCGCAAGTTGTTGGTTCCCAGGTCCTTTCGTGGATGTGGTAACGATCGGCTTGGGCTTAGCCGCCGACGCTGAAGGCTGCACAATACCACCGCTCGCAGATCTCGTGCTCAAACTTGGAGCAGGCGCAGTAGGTGTCTTCACCTTACCACTTGCGCCCACCGTAGTCCATGCAGCACTTGAGGTCAAAGGGGTAGGCACGCTGGCTTTACTAGCCAATTCGGCATAGCGTTTCCCACCCGCAAGAGCCGCAGTGGCAGAAGCATTTGCTGCAGCATTCACAGCAGCGGCGGCGGTGGCGCGGTTCTTTCGGGCTTCCTCCTCTTTCTGTATCTGTGCTAATGTCTTCTTGGCTCCTGCAACAGGTGTTGCGACTGCCGGCTTACCAGCTGCCGGCTTTGCCCAAGGTGAGGCGCCAGTGGTGGTAGGAACAGCAGGCGAGATGCTGCTTGCCCAGTTGGCCGACGACGGTAAGCCTGGCGCTGGTGCAACAGGCTGATTCTGTTGACTGAGACGCTCTTGCTCGGCTAAAGCTCGTCGGGCGGCGACTGCAATCTCTTCCTTTTGAGCTGCATTCTTGGCTTCCAACGCTTGGATCTCCTTTAGTGATGGTCCTTTCGAACCCTCAGCTGGCTCCTTGGCCCATGGCGCGAGGGCAGCACCGGGCGTCTCAACCGAGTCGGCTTGGGACGGGGTTTGTGACTCAGCATTCAAAGCATCTGCAACGCTCTGTCTGTTTCTTTGTGGGGTTGGAGCTGGCATTGGCGAAGATGACTGAGGTGGAGGGAAGGGTTGAGGTAAGCCAGAGTCAACTTTTGCCCACGGCGATTGAGGCTGGGAAGCGGGTTGCTGCTTGGCGGCGGCTTTCTGAACCTGCTCGGATAGAGAGAGCGGCTCGGGTTCGTTGTGAGTTTGCTGTGAGAGATCTTGATATTCGTGTCCTACGTCACGCATTTGCTGTTGCCCTGCAAGATTAAGATCCAATGTCTGGCGATTAACATGCCCACCAATTGGACCTGGCGCTTGCAGTTGTTGCTGCTCTTCCTGCGCTCTCAACCGATGATACTGCTCGAGTCGTTCCGCTGTTGTTCGCTGGTCATCATTCCCTCGTTGCAACAGATCGTACTGCTCTTGCTCTCGTCGTTGTCGATCTCTTTCCTGTAGCATTGCAGCTACATGCTGTTGATGACCTGGATCTTGGGCATAAACTGAGTCACTGAACGGTTGCTGACTCCCGCGTCCCATGCCAAGACGTTCCATCAATCTTGGTAGATCCTCCTCACGTACCGAGCTCAACGGATCAGCGCCTGCTCCTAAAGGGCCAGCATTCCTGGATAGACCATCGAAAAAGCCTTGGACAGACGCTGGCGGTTGGATCGGCCCTTGGCCAGGAGACGGCTGGTAACCGATAGGAGCACCAGGAGAAGTTATGCTGCCGTAGCTTGGTTGACTTTGCAGACTGTGGGCACTAGAATGGTGATGCAGTTGCTGACCATGAACCCCACCCATGTGCTGCATCTGCTTGAGCATCACCTGCTGTTGCGCCAGGTGCTCCTTCTGCCTTGCCATCAAATACTGCTCCTCTTGCTTGCGCCTCTCCAAAGCATTCTGCTGCTCAGCTGAGAGAGTGGTACCGAAGCTAGGAAAGCTGCTTGCGAACGGCGGTTGCGCGGCAGATGGAGTCGTAGCGGGAACAGCGCCAGAAGTAGCGGTGGTACTACTAGGTATAGGAGCTGATGAACCGTGAGGGATGCCAATTTGGGGGACTAAGAAGGGTTCTCGTGAATTTCCGATACGCCGAATGAGTTGAGCAAGGGGCTCGTAATCAGCATCTTCGAGCTTCTTGACTTGAAGCTCGGGTGAGAAGAATCCTGCCTTGTACCAATCATGCATTTCAAGTCCAGACCATGGCCCTTGAGTGTTGCCAGAAGGATCTCGATAAATCCATCGCATACGATCCGGCATCACCATCTGTCGTTGCTGAGAAGCAGGCATCTGACTGGAGCTGGAATCTTGTTCCTGAGACCGAGTGAAGTAATTGCCGCCAGATGGTCCGGCAGAGAACGGGGTTTGCACAGAAGCTGACATTGGCGCTTGACTCGACGTGGTTTGACCAGCTTCGGTAGTAGCGAAAGGTGAAGCAAGACCCTGCAAACCACGGCCTCGATTTTCTAGATTGCTAAATATTTCATCCATTCCACCCCGTCCGAGGCGTGAAGAGGTGTCCATGTCTCGCAATCCAAATCCTGGAGCATTGTGACCAGGGTCCCTCAAAAAAGCATCACCACCATCTCCAAACGCTTGCTCATGCCTCGACGTCTCCCCTCGCATCTGGTCTTGCACGGCATTAGAAAGCAAAGAGCTCATCTTGCTGTTTCGATTGGTAGTTCCCGTAGCACCAGCACCAAAAAGAGTCGAACCACTGAGTCCACTCTGGCTTCGTGAGGTAATATCAGCAAGCGATCCAAATGCTGAGTCACCAAAAGCCGCTCCGAAACCAGGCTGTGCCCTACTTGGGGTACCAATCGCGCCTGGGGCCGCTGACCAGGCCCCTGATCCACCTACACTACCGAGATCTCCTGGTCCACCCAAGCTTGGAAACCCTCGTGAAGCGCCAGTGCTCGAGGTTTGGCTCCGATCCCCTGTCTGTGCATCTAGCTGATTCTGGAAACCCCGAGCAGCATGACCGAACGGTCCAGCACCAGGATACTGTGAGTTGCGAAGGTCGACCTCATCGGTATCAACATCTTCAGGAATGGCTTTCTCACCCTCTGGGCTTTGATACGGGTTCGTATTTGTTGGGCTCATCGGCTCGTTCGAGTATCCCATTCCTTGGTTGCGGCTTTGAGGAGTCTGTTGCTGAGCGAAGTCCCGACGCTGCATCAATTCGCGGAAAGGAGGCATTTCAGAAGATAGACCCAGAGAAGAAAATCCAATGTCATCATAGGAAGTCTGACGGTCAGGATTCCTGTATCTGGAAGACTGCGGCAGAGGTGGACCAGCGTCATCGCCTCCCAGAGCCGCACTACCTGTGCCAAAGTCTTCCTCGTCTCCATATAAATCTGCAGGCATATTCCTGGGCAGCGCCGTGCGGTCATTAGCCCATTGCGCCTGTGTGGGTCCATTCGCTGACTCTGCCAAACGTTCCAGACTGTTCACTGATGCCTTCTTCTTCACTTTTGACTCCGTATCCTCAGGGTTTACAGTCCCCATCAGGTCTTTAAATCGACTTTGACCGCGTACACTACCAAATCCAGGCTTCTTTTCATCCGCTGTCGGAGTTTGCGCGGACCCACTACCAATAGCAAAATTGCCGAAAGCTCCCATCGGTGAGAAACCTGTTGATGATGGAGCGCCAGACCAAGGTGAAGAGGGTCCATTGATACCTGTGCTTACTGGCTGTGTGGTTGTCCTCCTCAATGAGCCAAAGGGTGAGGCCGTAGCAACACTGGGCCCTCCGATCTCTCTGTCCTTGTCTTCCAAGCTCGGTCCAAAGTTATCTTTGAAGTCTGTAGTCCGTCGAAGCAGGGATGGTGGAGGTGAAGAGATGCTGGACTCTTCTCTTGAAAACCTGTTGTTGCCGGTCGGAGACGCCAATGGATTTTGCAATAGATCGCCGCCAGATTCTCGACGTCGAGCACCAGGACGTGTGGATGGAGAATTGTTCATAGAATTTTGAGATTGCGTGATGGAGGTTCGCCGGTTGACGTTTCCATTGTTCGGCGTACCATCCTTGTTAGCGTTCTGAGTTGGTGGTTTCAGTGGCGAATTGACCGATGTAGAGAAAGCCTAGACTCCTCATCAGCGACTATTGACTTCCATGCAATCATCGCCGCGGTTCGATATACCTCTTTCTCCTCCTCACTCATCTCCTGCACCGCTATGGGATTAACGCTACCCTCATGATCCCAGCAAATATCTGGCCCTGAGGCTTCCTTATTATCATCTCTCTTGCCCCATCCTCCATTGCTCGTCCCATTGACGGTGCCTGGACGCCAGCCATCGACAAAGAGGTCATTGACATTCGTGCTTGGAAATCCATTTCTCTCTTGCGATCTAAACAAGTCGAGAAGCTGATCCTTTGAATAGCGAGTTTCAGCAGATGGACCGTTGCGATTGTAGGATGACTGGTAGTTTGAGTTCATGTGAGGGGGAACGTAGACGTTGGCGCTCGATGGCGTAGGATTATTGTTAGACTGGCCGCTCTCTTTTTGCTGAGAGATGTTTGTTGCCACGGATGGTCGACGAAAGGTTTGGGTTGCGCCATTTGTGCGAGCGCGCGTCCTAGAGAATCATGTTTGTTAGGTTCATGCATGATGAAGCGGTCACTGCGGCGCCAAGAGTAGAGACTGCTTCTGTGTCACGTACCAATCCCCGCTCGCAGTATTTCGGCCATTGGCTCCCCCTTCGGTCGTGGTGTTCCCTGCCGCTGCCGAGGCAAAGCTCGAGGTGAATGGAGAAGGCATGATTGTGGTTTCGAAGTGGCGATTGTTGGACCAGAAGATTTCAGATTGCAGCAAATCAAGCAAGCTTTTTTGACGAAGGGTGGTCTTGGTGGAGAAATCGAAGATCTTGTCGCCGTAGGTGAAGGAAAAAGTGGTGGAGTTTCGTCTTCGGGGTTACAGCTTGCTAGCTATGCCTTTGAGAATAAGATGCGAGAGAAGTGTCAGAGAGGTAGCAAGTGGTCGAAGATGTTTAAGGTGAAGGAGCCAGTAGGAGAAAAGGGCAGGATTCGACCGAGGGACCAATCGCGGTTCAAGCTTTTAGAGCCGTGATGAAATATACGCAATGGCGCGCTATCGGAGAGGCACACGACACTGGCGCGCTGGCAAACCCGCAAAATTGGACAGTACAACATTCAGACTGTTCTTCTCACGAACATGTGAACCCATGTTCCCCTTGAATACTACTAGTAAATCTTTGCCGACATGTACCTTGGCTCTTTCCATCCAGGGAATCGCTCTCATAAGGCAGATAAAGGCCCTCTCGACCCGAACTTCCCACGGTAAAGTGCATCTCAGGAAGTTCTCTTCCCTGCATACTCTTCGAACAATATGTTACCTAATATCTACATACGGGGTCGTCTCAAACAATGTGAGTCTCTTTGATGAGTCTGCCTACATGGAATGTACGATAAGTCATTGGATAGCCTGAGGATGCCTGATTGCGCAGGCGGGCCGGAGCATCTTCCGATTGCCCTGCAAACATATTATGGCCTGCTTTTTCTGCCAATCTTTCTTTGCTTCATATTTGTCAATCACCTGAAGACCCCGGACGATCTTCTACATTCTTACTTAAGTAGGTGGCACCTACCTTCCTGACCCTTTTCTGCTCTCTCACCGTAGCCAAGAAAGAATCTCTAAAGTCCTTCGTTGACCCGAGTTCCGGAGCAGTTTATAAGTACTTAATTACATAGTGCGCTTCAAGCTGTCGATCACGTTTCTCTCTACGCCATGCCACGCCATACAATTCCTGCGCCGGGCACAAGGTGGCCCATGAGGAAGGCGGCCATGAGAGAAATGGACATGCGTGTCAAAAACGATCAACGCGGCGGCAGAGATCCCGGAACCTACAATCGCCCACGCACCATTTTGCGTGATGGGAAAAATTTCGAACTACCTCCTGTGCTCTACGGTGAGAAACCTATCACTGTACGTCCAGATAACCCTATTAAATCGTTACTTCGAAACGATCCAGAGAGTTCAGACTGGATCCCGGATGGTCTCGCACAGGACCCTGTTTATCGTGAGTTCGAACATGAACGAGCCCAATGGCAGCGTCAAGGATTCACCATCCCTTGCAAACACGTGCCAGACCGCAAAGCAAGATATGAAAATGAATTCATGTTCTGGCTTCACGTGCACCCTAATCGAGAGCGATATAAAGAAGAGCTCTACCCACGCCGAGAAAGTCCACGCTACAAACGACCTGAAGACCGCAGAAATGGCGGCAATGATGAGTATTGGCATGGCAAGCCGCCTAGGCTTGATGGACGCGGCACTCATGTACGTGGACAGCAGCGGTACCCATGGCAAAGATACGACCACAATCAAGGCCGCCCGTCGTATCGCGGAAACCAAACCCTCGGCGTGCGAGACCCCAGGAACCGCCCGCCACTTCCTACAAACGAGATCTGTGAAATTCCCGGAGACCGAATGTACGAAGTTCACAGAGAAAGAGACCGCCAGCCGCGTATGGTACGCAGAGTCCCCATAGCTGGAGGTCTTCCGCCATACTTTGAAAGTGAGTTGTACGATCCTCACGGAGATAGAGTAAGACATGCCCCGCTTCGCCCCCATAGTAGGGACCATGTACGCAAGCCGCTAAGAGCGCATCCTTGGATGTACGATGAAGACGAGCCTCGAGACGAGCACAGATCTGCCTCTAGCCACCGCTATCATTGGGGCCGCGAGGAAGGAGAAGGAGAGAGAGAAGAAGAAGAAGAAGAAGAAGGAGAAGAAGAAGAAGAAGAAGAAGAAGAAGAAGAAGAAGAAGAAGAAGAAGAAGAAGGAGAAGAAGAAGAAGAAGAAGAAGAAGAAGAAGAAGAAGAAGGAGAAGCCATAAGCCAAGTCTCAAGCGAAAGCTTCATGCGCACCCGCCTAAATCCCCTCGTCGTCTATCCAGTCCCACCCCCTTACCACCGTCGCCCTCCAAAACATCCCCGCCGTAACGCTCGCCACGGAGACGACACCGACGATGAAGACGAAGACGAGCAATTCGGCAGGAGGGGCCCATACGTGGGCCGTAGCAGAGATCCCTACGCGATTGGGCGTGAGAGAAGGCATTTCGGCCTTGGGCCTCGAAGCTGTGAGCGGGAAGACTTGGAGTATGCCCTCGGCGGTGACGAGGATGATGATGGTTATGATGGTTGAATGTTGCTTTGCTTTACTTAATGCGTGTCTATGGATGTCTCAACGATTGATGAAGCAACGCGCGTGTTCGGGCCTGTGCTAGAGGTTTTATGTCGTGTGCGGGCGGGTTTCACCCTGTCGAGCGGAGTGTTAGCATTGCTACCTTTGCGTTTTCTGCCAGTGCGGCTGGTCTAGAGAGTTCCTCTTTTGAAAGAATAAATCTGTGAATGTCAGGTTTGGCGGGAGCCAAGAATGGTCACTTTGTCGGGACTTGCCCCTGGACCTAAAGTAGCGTTCCAGCGACGTGGACACAGCGAGAGATGGGGAGATTGAGAAGGTCCGAGTGGTTATGATTGTGAAAATCTTGAGAAAGGTAGATTGCTGTGACGATTGTATCTTCGGTTAACCTGTCCTAAAATTCATAAAAGCAGCGGAACACCGTACACGAACAACCATCGCTTCTCCCGCATTCCGTGCCCTCTCTCGTCCCATTACCACCGCCCCTACCATCCTCATCTCCCACCCCTTCCTTCCCCCCTCTCAATGAGTAATAATAACCTTCTGCCCCACATACCTAGCCCCATCCCCCTGCACCAGATTCTCAAACATCCAAAGTCCCACATCCTCCCGACTAATCACATACCCAACGACCGGCTCCCCCTCAGTCCCAACCCTAATCTTCCTCCCCCCCTGCGCCTTCCCATTCGTCAAAAGACTCGGACGCACAATCACAAAGTTATCCGTCTGTTCCCCAATCGCCCTCTCCATATTTCTCTTATCCCTGTGCGGATTCGCCAAGAACCAGTGATACAGCGGCGCGAACAGGAGCGGGACATCGCGCGGTCCGTCCGACACGCCGGTGGTGGAGAGGGCGACGAAGAGGGGTTTCGTCCCGGATGCGGTCGGGGGCAGGGTCGGGAGGGCGGAGAGGATGTTGTTGGCGGTGGTGGTGCAGACGGTGATTTCGGGACCTGTGGGGGGGACGCCGATGCCGGAGATGATGATGTCGGCGGTGCGGCCGTTGAGGGTCAGGGTTCCCCTGCAGTCTTGGGTGTTCAAGACGTCGCCTTTGGAGATGGTGAGGTGGGTGTCTAGTGCGGATTGTGGGACGCCTTTTTCGAGAAGGAGGGCGGTGAGTTTGGATGGGGTGCGGACGACTGATGGGGATTTTAGCTGGTGGGTTGGCAGTGGAGAGAAGGGATGCTTACGAGCAGTGCAATCGTAGCCGGCTTTGAGAGCGGGCACGAGTGCTGCGAGGGTGGAACCACCTGTTGCACCGTAAAAGGCTAGGAGAGGCTTGGTGTTTGTCATTGCGGTCGCCGGTACTTCGGCGTTGCTCAAGGGACTCGGAGTTTTGGCGAATCGAAAGGACCTAGGGAGAGGGCGAAGGTATTTGGCACTCGAGGACATGGACCCAAGACTTGACCGTATCGGGCTGACGGCGTGGACAGCTCGTATTCTGGAGGACACTCCTCTCCGCCGGAACCGTCACCCCTTTATACACGAAGCCATCACGGCCGCGCAGCGATGGCAGTGCCATTGTCGGACACGGCGTTTACTGCTCTCGGCCGGACACTTCGTGAAGAGTGAAAATTTGGAAATCACCATTGATTTGTATGCTGGCGGAGAAACTGCGGACTTTCGGGCCAAGGATTGGAGAGCCGCCTCAGCTTTACTCGTGTATACAGTTGTACCCGGTAATGCCCGCTACTTAGGATACCCTCTCAAAAAAACTCACCCTAACCTCACCCCCGCTCCGTTACGTGACGTAGGGTTAAAGAATTCGCTCAGACTTCATCACACTCAAAAATTCTTGAACTCTTAGAAATCTTGTCCTACGTTTTATAAATTGATGTGTCAATATTTTATTATACTGTTGTGAAAAGCCGCATTACTGAAGCTTCAAATTTATCGGATTTTAGATCGTAGGAGTCGGGGAAAATATTCGGCCGTGCGCTCGAATTTTTTGAAACACTTGTGCATGCATTATTATTGGGAGGCGCATAATTTGCATAACATATACGAAGAACATTAATAGAGCCCCAGTGTCCGAATTCCTATTTATGACCCAACACCATCTCCGCCACAGCAAAATTTTCAACCTCCTCCACGGCATACATGTCCGTCCGGAACGGCTGCAGACTCAGTCAGAGCGCCACAGGAGAAAGAGAACTCGGCTGAGAATAATATGAGAGAACTATGGACTCCAACAGGCCTGTTTCTGGAAAGCGTATGGTCTTTGACTTCAATACCCAAGGGAGAAATCGGAGTAGCTTGATCTGGCTTCCCATGAGGGCCTCGGTGTATGCGGTGCTCGCATCTAGGTTTCAAGTCATAGATCTCGGTCGACGGCCTGTCACCTAAGCAGTGGAGAGCAGTTCCCCGCAACATATTCAAAGCATCGTTGCATCGCAATATGAACGACCACCGTCCTCGCGGCTGACGGTAAGTTAGGTCGAATGTTCTCGTGCTTTCAGGCTGAGAAACTAGCGTTCGTTGAAGTATCTTACCTTAGAGCTATTATTGCTCGTGGTGTTGAGGGAGGTAACGTCTCCTTGATGATGCTATCCATTCTCTTTGTTCAGAAAGATGCTTTGATATGCTCGTGCTGTCTCCGTAAGGTTTCGTCTCTTGGATTTATGGCCCAATACTGGCAGAAGAAGCGTGGACACCACGGAAGGCCAGCCATAAGATAGCCTTTGAAGGATCTTGAACTTCCTAGACGCGTGCAATCCCTCCATGTTTCGGCTGCCTCGTGGCACAAGGAATCACTACTCTAAAATATGTGGCTCGAATGGCCTGTTATTGAAGTCAATTTCACGGCAGTCGTCAACGGTCGCTTCTCGCTCCAATGGAAGAGAGCGGAACCTTAAGCGGAACCTCAATGCAGTCTAGCCCTCCCCCGCCAATTGCCAATGCCAAGGAGAGTGGCTCGTGGTGCCCCGCAATCAACCGTTACATAAGTACGTACCTATATCCGTTCCACTCCTCTTCCTTCTTCGACTCTCCTCCATCCTCTCCGGGTCTTCAACTTCAATTCCCACCAATCCGCTTCCGAGATGGTTTACGACAAGCAGCGCGACGAGTCGCGCGACTCGGATCCTCGTTTTGAGACTGCAGACCTGCAGAAGATGTCGCCAGGGAGGTACATCAGTACGCGCTTCTCCACCCTGAAGCCGCCAATGAACAAGGCCCCAAATCCTTTCAAACTCCTCGCCATGCTCAACCTCCAGCAATGGTTGTTTTTCCTCGTCGGTTTTTTGGCCTGGTCATGGGATGCCTTCGACTTCTTCACAGTCTCCCTTACCGTGCCACAACTCGCAAAGCAATTTGGGAAAGAGGATACTCAGATCACTTGGGGTATTACCCTAGTGCTTATGTTCCGTTCCGTGGGAAGTATTGCTTTTGGTAAGATACAGTCGCTCCCAATTGTTACAGCGTCCGGCTAATTCGACTCAGGTATTGCTGCAGATAGATACGGCCGAAAATGGCCCTTCGTCGTCAACAATATCCTATTCATCATCCTCGAACTCGGCACTGGCTTTTGCCAGACCTACAAGCAATTTCTCGCATGCCGCGCCCTCTTCGGTGTAGCTATGGGTGGTCTATACGGCAATGCAGCAGCCACTGCTCTTGAAGACTGTCCAGAAGCAGCTCGAGGTCTGATATCTGGCATGCTGCAACAAGGCTACGCGTTTGGCTACCTTCTCGCCACAGCCTTCGCCCGTGGCTTAGTAGATACCACTTCTCACGGCTGGCGCCCTCTGTACTGGTTCGGAGCCTGCCCTCCCGTCCTGATCATCATCTTCCGTCTCTGCCTACCCGAGACCGCTGCGTTCAAAGACCGAGCCGCCGTCCGCCAAGTCAGCGGCAACCTCACAAGTACTTTTCTCGCCGAAGGCCGGGTTGCGCTCAAAAAGCACTGGATCCTTTTACTCTACCTTGTCCTCCTCATGGCTGGCTTCAACTTCATGTCCCATGGCTCCCAAGACCTGTACCCTCTGATGTTAGAAAATCAATTCGAATTCTCCGCCAACGCCGTCACCGTAACCCAAGTCGTCGCCAATCTAGGCGCCATGACGGGCGGCACCGTCGTCGGCTACTCCTCCCAGATCTTCGGCCGCCGCTTTAGTATTATCTTCATCTCCATCATCGGCGGTGCCTTGCTCTACCCATATACCTTCACCAGCAGCCACAAAATCATCGCCGCAGCCTTCTTCGAACAGTTCTGCGTGCAGGGAGCATGGGGCGTTATCCCAATTCATCTCATGGAACTGTCACCAGGATCTTTCCGTACCTTCGTCGTCGGCACATCCTACCAGCTCGGCAACCTCGTCTCTTCCGCATCTTCAACCATCGAAAGCACAATCGGCGAACGATTCCCACTTCAGCCCCTGATCAGCGCCAAGGGTGTCAAGACGAAGCGATACGATTACGGCAAAGTCATCTGTATTTTCATGGGCTGCGTGTTCGCCTACGTGATCATCCTCGCCCTGGCCGGACCCGAGAAACTCGGTCACAAATTCGGCGTCGCGCATGATTCAGATATGTACGATGCGGCGGGTGATGATGCCGTGGCGGCTGTGGTGCATAGGAGGGAGGCTATGGGCCATGACGCGGATGAGTTTGCGGGCGAGGAGAAGGCGATGCCCTCGCAGAGGGAGATTATGGCCTAAGCATTGATCAGCAGTTTCTTCTAGCACGAATTCATGATTTTGATGATATATGGTATACCTTAGCTGCAAGCGAGCTTTTTGTATTTTTCCAATCTATGAACGATCCCTCAATTCACAAAAGCAACATCTTCAAACTCCCCTACGCTCCTTAGATAATCATACAAAAACCCACCCCGTCTCTCGAATCAGCTACTCGCTTCAAGAATGTCCCTTTCCTCCCGAACGAAAAGTTCCGTCGCGACCCTTCCACATCGGTCCTCTTCCGAGAACCGCCCAACTCGGGACGCCACGTGGTGGATAGCGTTCCAGACATTCAAGGATCTCCGTGATTCCGCGTCAGCAAATACGAATCCAGCCCTTACCTACAGGGGGGGGGGACCTGATCTAAGTGTTCCGCCATCGGTCTAAGGCTCTTTATGCATTTTTCCGTCCTCGTCCGATCTCGAATCCGTCCATCGTGGGATGTTTCCGGATTCGGGGCGTCAAGTCTCAGCTGCATATTTTGTTCCTTGGGTACGCGATTCTTAGGATTTGGATTGGTGTTCTGCGCGCCAGGTCGTCTGGGCCCATATTCTCCCATTTTTCTTGGGAAATTTTTTGACCTAGAGAGATGACACTTACTGGGATTATGGACAGAGGCTTTCACATCGAAGCGGGTCTTCGGGAGCTTACTTGTTTTGGGGAAGTGGGCCGTGCACTTTTTTCTGCTGGCCCATTTCAAAATCTATTCCTTCTTGTACATGATACGGGCAATTTACAAATCCATACCCCAAACTATGGGATTCTTACAAATTCATACCCCATCTTACATTTTCATACCCCTCACCAAAAAAATGGGGTATGAATTTGTAAGTTACCATTTCTTGGGGTATGAAAATGTAAGATACCACCAACATCCCTATACCTGTAAATCATTAGAAGGGTATTTTAGGGTGTTCCAGGCTACCTACCCCAGTTGTTAGTAACCCGAGTTACCGCTAAAGGTTTAAATAGGGGTGTTTGCACTTCACGCTACAGACACCTATAGAGCCTGGTCTTTGGCCCCGCAGGGCCCCCGGAGGAATAATTCCTAACATCCAGGACCCGCCCTATTAGATGGCAACTTACAAAATCATATCTCTATAAATGATATCTTATAAAATCATACCCCTGTTAATGGTATCTTATAAATTCATACCCCATTGGGGTATGAAAATGTAAGATGGGGTATGAATTTGTAAGAATCCCATAGTTTGGGGTATGAAAATGTAATTCGCCCTACATGATACAATTTCTGCAACAGCCTGGAGATTTTCTCTTCACTTCTATATATCGCGATCTCACAGATCGGAACTCCGTGGCAGAAACATCGTCCCAATTACGGCTTGAAGATGGTCAGAAGTACTGGGTCGGCAAGATCGGCGGTGGTTACTTTGTGGTAGTCCGCAAAACTACGGAGGGTGACGTTCGCCTTGTCGTCAGGCATAACCGGATACCAAAGGTGGTGTCACAGAAGGTCCTGAGATTGAAGGTTGTTCGAGAGAGGCCTGATGTGAATCTTGATGCTAAGGATGTGCTCGTTTTGGGAGACGAATGTGGGCATTAGCATAATCAATTGAGACGTTTCTTCTGATGCCACGTACTTCCTTCATCAGGTCCAGAGGCAGAGGGTAGACCAGTGCGAACAAATACCATGGCGCCGTCCAAAAGGTTTGAAAGGGAAAGAGCGTAGGCTGGCATGTTTACTGGAGACAGATAGATACTTAGATCCTACAGCGTTTCAATCGGTACATCATACCGACTACGCGTATCACCGAGGTACATTAAATGTCTAATTCTGATTGGTGTGATGATATGCAGGGCGTGTCCCGCCTTCAGCCTGATCTATCCTTCCGTCAGCCTCAGCCCCATCTCGACGACACTTGACTTTCAACAACATACCCTCCAGCTCAGACCCGACGTGCTTTCCTGAAACCCATTCGCCGAATGTGAAAGCAGCCCCCTCCGCGATATTTGCGAGGACCGGCTCTGCTTCTAAGCCCACCTGACTCAGCCTGTCCCCGGAGCCTTCGCGACAAGGTCTCGAATAGAGAAGACTATCTGGAGTGCTCGTTTCTGCTATTCGACAGACTATATACCTTCTGACTATCCCGCATGGACGGCGTTTCGAGTGCACTCGCGGTGGTCTCGCTCGCCATACAGCTCGTGGAGACAGGCGAAAAGATCAGCGAATTCCTAAGCGGTGTTCAAGATGCACCCAGTGAGGTCATCAAATTAGGCCAGACTTTAGACCAACTCAACAGCACCTTGAAACAAGTCAGCTATCTCCTTGAGCAACAGTATCTAGTGCTACGCCTACCTGGTTCGCCTGTGTTCATTACAAATGCTTTGGAGAGCTGCGAGAAAAGGATCAGGACGCTCGAGGATGTCATTCAGAAAGCCAAAAAGTCAATGGATCATCGAAACCGGGTGCAGAGATCGTGGGCTGCAATGAGGTTCGTCTCGAAGAAGGAGGATATTCAGGAGATGCAAAGCCAACTCCGCGATGCCGAGACTGGATTGCAAACGGCTATGCTGAGTAATTCGTGGCAGCTGCAGTACACCAATAGCGCTTTGACTGAGTTGTCGTTTGCTGATCATCCAGTAGGATGCATCACATCCACGCCACAAGCTCTGTCGGGCTGCAAGGTACAGTGATCGAAGACCCGTCAGTTGCAACACCTATCAGGACCCTTTCGCATGAGATGGCACAAAAAACATACCCGTCCGCACCAAGAGAAGTTTTTCGTAGCATCACCAAAGAGACTTATCGGATCTGGTATCGCGGTTTTTTCGGAAGGGTCAACATCCAATCCAAGTCAAATTCGTTGAACAGATCAAACACTCGCAAATCTGGAATCAAAACAACATCTAACGAGACAATCATCACAATGACGCCAATCTTTTTGCGTAAGACTCTCGAGCTGCGATTTCAGAATTCTTTTGGCCGAATCTCGAGGACGCTGAGCACATATCCTGTATTGGAAGAAACAGCGCCAATCTTTGATATGTGTTTTACGGGTGATTTACAGGGTTTGCAGGTCGCGCTGAGTAGCGGTGCTGTTTCTCCATTTGTGGTGGACGAACAGGGTTGGTCTTTACTCCATGTGAGTCCTCTGAGAACCCAATGGTGTAGACGACTTATGTATTCACTGGCACTAGATAGCCGCATGTAATCAAGAGCTTGAGATCTGTAGTTTACTGCTCGATGTGGGTGTAGATCCCAACCATGTGGATCAAACCGGGCTGTAAGTGGCGAGACACCGACCACCTACGGTTCCCGAAAACATCCCAACATATCTGATCATCTATTTAGAAAAGCGATGAGCAAATCAGCTTACGGGGTCAGTATACCTGCAGAGAGGTCAGTCGATACTCTAAGGCTTCTGACACAATCTCAAAATGAGATCTCTTCGTGGGAGATATCTAAGTTCTGGAGGTGTTTTATGGGGCCGGTGGAAGCTGCGGAGTTTATGCTCTTACAAGAGTTGATCCCATCAGAGTCAGATGCTTCCGATGGTGAGGACCCCTTCCCTATCTTGGCTACAGCATTGAGAGAATACGGCCAAGAATCGTCGACATGGGAGAGTTTTCTTCGGCTTCTCCTTCGCAAAAGAGTGGGTCTTCACGTGCCTGTGCCTAGAGAATTTTTAGTAGTAGAAAAAAGACACGACTATCTTGGCCCCATGTATCCATGTAAAATCTTGGAATATGGCACTCCACTAGACGAGCTTTTTATGTGGACCTGGATACCTTCCGAAGGAAAAGCGGCCGCTGACCGCTGGTTGGAAATCCTGTCGAGCGAAGGATACGATGTTAAGGCTTATCTTGAAGAAGAGCAAGTGCTACATGCCGCACAGATGCAGCTGACTTATCCTCATTATGGTAAGTGATCTGAGGACCGTTCATTCCCAATAAGCACCACCGAAAGATACACGAGACAAGCTCTAGACGCTTCCTTGGGGCGCAACCCCATGATTTACCTCCGAACCTAGATTACAATCGTATCGGTTCTCAAGACGCCGTGCTGACTCCGAATGCTCGAACAGTCTGCGCTGAGCGCGGCAATCTACGCCAGCTAATCTATCATTGGGGAAGCCACCCTTCCGTTTCCTGGGATTGGTGGATCAATCCTAACTCCTCCACCTACCTCGTACGAGACGAATTTAGACATATGGCTTCTCTATTTCTGGACCATTATTTTTGGTGGTATGAATGGGAACACCTATGGCCCTTTAGGTATCCGGCGTGGTCTGATCGCTGTGAAAGATATGAAAACTCTATCACCTATGGGAACCGGAAGCCTCTTTATGATCGTGCACAAGAACGTGCCAACAGACGGATGGAGAAGAAGTCGATGAAACTAGCCCGTGCTCAGGGGTTCAGAAAACGTGACCAGATGCCCGGTGCTTGGCCTGTCTGAAAAATTCAAATACTTGCAAGGAGTCACAGTCTTCTGGACGTTGTGGCTACACATTTACCATGTTGGACGCAGACAAAACCATCTACAGCAGACACGTCGCGATACTACCTTGGCATGGTGGAAAAGGGTCTCTTTCATTGGCTTTGAGCATCTTCGTCACAGTATCATCGTTATCATCAATGTAGGCTTTCTGAGTGAGAAGGGAGGCTGTCGGGCAAGGATTAATGGCGAATTAGAGGGGATGTTGAGAGAGCTGTGATTGGATGTGGGAAAACCGGGGCTATTGAGTGTACCGTTTTGCTTGAGAACTTGCTATATAAAGTCGTTCCACCGCACACGGAGAGGCGTTGGGTCACTGTCTGGCTGTGATGCTTTGGATATCTGGCAACTACTTGTGGATTCCAGAAGTGAGTTACTTGATAGAGCGAGGACACCAATAGATATTTCCACTTAGCGGCATGTCACTTGATCTATTGGTGTCCTCGCTCTATCAAGTAACTCACTTCTGGAATCCACGAGTACTTTCGTTATCGAGACATTTGGCGCGCTCGATCAGCATGGCCTACATGCTGCTGCCTCCGAGGTTCTATCCCTTTCCCTGTGCTCGGTGGGTACACGCTAGCAGAGGTCGAATGTAGGGTTTATCATTGGTCATATCTGGCTTGCCGCGCCCCTGAGCAAGCAGATCCTTGAGCAGCGGTGAGCCGCAGTGATTGGACAAATGATAATCCCTACATTCGACCCCTGCTAGCGTGTACCCCCCGAAAACACTTCAGAAAAAGGGAGTTCAAGAATGCAAATCGCGCTAAGAGATCAACCGACTGCCGATAGGGCTGAGGCCTTTGGCGCGAGGTTGATCTCCGGGCTTGCTCTCCTTCAATGCTATTTTCATCTCAATATAAAGCATACTCATCAAATGCATATCCAGTCCATACTGGATGCCTGGCGATTGTGTTCGAAAAGACAACTATCTAAGGATTTGATACAGAACCATAAGCCCATCGTGCGGAAGCATCTGATTCAGCAAGAAACTGAGTCATGCTTGGGGACACACGCGTTGCACAATCCTGAGCAATCCACTGACAAGAACGGAAATCCGGTAGAACCCTTGCTGAGGGCTCGAGCGCTTCAAGGCCTACCACATCAGGCATCGGGAGGCTCGAAGATACGGCCAGCAAGTTTTACACCATGTCGATTTTACAGCAACAACAGGCACAAATCGTTTGCGTTGACAGCCAGTGAGCAGCTAGCCACATCGCAATCCAACTGTTCAAAAGGTCAACCCGAGAGCGCCACTCAGGATTCAAGAGGTCCGGAAACCCTGACAAGGAGGTCTCAGGCATCTCACTCTCATCCCAATGTTCAGGAGCCTAGCAGTCAGGCGCCTCACCATGCCGTCTCTACCAGTCGCATAACGTTCTCGGTGGTCCCTAAGAAAATATCTCAGGTCGACTTTCCCGCTGGCCGCAGTGCACCTACCCCGCCCCCTCCTGGCCCGTCGCCTAAGCGAACGGCAGAAGACAGGCGAAGGTCGGAAGCTGTTCTGAAAACACCAATTCCTTTATTGAGGAAATATGTCTCCACCAAGGTAATTGAGAAAATCAAGAAATCGCCATATTATGTACATGATGAGGATACGATCGTTCTCAGATGCCATCAGCATCAAAAACAGGAGCGAAATGAATCGCTATGTAACGGACAGCTTTTTCGCTTGCTTGAGAATGTTGAGAGGGAAATTGGGTACAGAGAGAGTGTGGGCCAGATAAAGGACTCGCAGTGAGACAATACCCCGCTTGGGTCTAGTGAATCGATCATACTAACACGTTTTGATTTAGGACCGTGATCGTGTCTGAAAATGAGACAGAGGCGATGGCTTGGAACTTGACGAAGTCTTTCAATATCAAGATGAGACAACGAAAGCGAAAAGCTAAGAAGGCAGAGAGCCTAAAAGCTTTAGAATCACCCGAAAACTAGAAAGAGGAGTGAAAACCACAGACGCTTTGCCGTCTTCGAAGATGGGCTAATCCATTCCTGACTAAGTAAAATAAAACGGGGCGAGTGAACCCGGCACCAAACCTTTCTCCCATTTGGACTACTACGTCCCCTTTCATTCACACACGTCAGCTGCATACTATTTCACGCACACTCCACGTTTCTGGTTATGGAGGTAGGTGTCAGAGGTGCCAGTGCAAGGCATATAACGCTCGGAGGTCTTGAATGTCCAGTCAATAGAAGGACGGTAAGGCCAACATACACTAACCACTCGCCCAGGCTTCAATACACCGTATATAGTCGTCTTCACGGCTTACAAATTTAGCCTGCAGCGATGCCCGCCGATGTGAGAGCCGGCCAAATGCGACACGTAGCCCTCAATCAGTCCTGCTTGTCTAGACACTTTCGATCCAGCCACCTCGCCATGTCGACGCACGGCTGATCCACAAATCTCCAAAACAGATCAGATGCCCACACAATGGGTATACCAGTAAGAAAAAGCCCAGCCAACCATTGAAGATGATAGCCCCAAAAACCAGCGCCGTCCTTCCCACCGTTCATGCGGAAAATGGGTTCCATGGTAAAGTACACAGCGTGCATCACCGGACCGTGCATAAGATATAGCGCATAGGATATCGACGCCCAGTACTGGACGAATGGCGTTGTCAAGATCTTCTGTAGTGGAGCCAGCTGATGGCATGCACCAACGATTAAAAACGAGACCGGTATGAACCAGAATGTGTCCGGGCAAGGATTATCTGGCGATCTTTGTTGCAGCCATCGGAAAAAAGGGACCTCGTGGGCCTTGGCTATGGGCCAACCACAGATGTAGAGCGCTATTACAAGCTGGCACCACCAGAAGATTTCCCAAGCTTTGCCTATTGCATTCTTTGTCGAAGACGGAAGATTGATCTGGAACTCGTCGCTGTCTTTTTCCACGTCGGTCGCCGGATCCAGAGCTACAGCGTGCGCGTTCTTGTATTCGTCCTGAATCAGGCCGAACTCCGCAATGAGCGCACCGGCTAGAAATTCGGCTGGCGCCCAATGTTTGCACTGCAGCGTGTACCATATAATGGCCATGGTCACCGTGAGGCGAACCCACGTCTTACACCTAGACAGGCCTGTGATCGTGATAAACAAAAGCATCGACATGGACAACTCAACCGGAATCGTCCACAAATGACCATCATACGGCGGATCCTGCCGTCTGTCCCAATTCCACGGCTGCGAAGCAAACACCCACAACTCGTGGAAACAGTGCGCCAGTTCCGGCCAGAAACCCCCCTTGACAAGCGGCGGATAACCCCAATCATTGTGCATGAACCAGAAGCTGACGAAAGTCGACGCCACACACGGCAGATACAGGCGCAACCCGCGCCGAAACACGGACGAGGAGAGCGTGGTGTGCAGATCGGCGTAGTTATGCGCGCGCGCCAACCTTAGCGGCTTCAGCGAGAGCACGAAACCCGAAATCACAAAAAAGACGTGCACGAAGGGCCGGCCGGTGTACAGCACGCGGATGAAAGGCAGTTGCAGCGGCGACGAATGCATCTTGTCGTCGGAGACGCCGTAGGAGGCGTTGAGGCGCGGGGCGAAGTTCGAGGTGTAGTGCAGCAGGCAGACGGACAGGGATGCGAGACCGCGAAGGCCGTCGAGGTAGGCGGTGGGGTGCAGGCGGGACGCTTTGAACCCGGAGGGCACAAGACGCCGCTGTACGGGGCTGGGGAGGAGGGCGAATGCTATCGTCTTGAGGTAGCGGGTTCTGGCGGGGCGGGCCCAGAGGGTGTCGGGGTCGTTGTCTGCAGCTAGAAGACCTTTTTGACTCGAGGGCGCGGCCTCACTTTCAGTCTTCCTTGTTTTTTTCATTGTTTCTTGAGGGGAGGCGGAGGGATTAGTTCCTTGGAGAGGAAGAGGGAGGGAGGGATGAAGACGTTAATAACCACGACACGTTGAAAGTTTCGGCGTTGAAACAGAGTACGAAGGATCGTTAAAGTTCGGCCGTTGTCGACCACAACCAACAGGCGTCCGCCCCGGACGGTTAAGCCAACCAACGAACATTTTCCGGACATGAAAGCACCGGGGAAATTCGAACCAACGGCTATCCCCGGTTAAGAAGTTTAAAAACCTGAGGCTAATGGCGCTGCCGGAAAATAAGAAAGCACCGCAACACCATTGTACCAGCGCCATTAGGAATCGAACCTAATACTGTACGAACTATGTAGATACCCTCAACAACAGTTGTTTCATACATAACGTAAGCGACAAGGGTCCGAAAAGACATACTTTATTTCCTAAGCGACGCCAAGCAGCCGCGGCGTTCGCTCCCCGTCATCTGAAACGCCGGACAATCCCAGCAAAATGTCAAATCGTCCACTCCATGTGCCCATAAAAAGGGGGCAACTTATGATTTCCGTCCTCGGGCTTTACTTTTTTCCTCGATCTGGCTGAGCGAGTCGCTGAAGAGCTGGGCTCATGGATGGATGGTGTGAGGATTGAATAGAGTGAGTGGGATTGGAGAAGGAAGGGTTGGAACTATGCTGTAGGAGGGGGGGGCACGTTGCGCGTTTCCATATGAAGACGGGGTTTTGTGTGTGACGGTTGGGTGACCGGCGCGTGGTGCTGCGGCGTGGTGTTGTGGGAAGCGGTCATGGGGATGAGAACGAGAGCGAGGGGGGAGAGGGAGAGGATTTAGGGGATGAGATCGATGATCGGGGGAGGATTAGAGGGTGATGGGGAAGAAGGGCAGAAGGAAAAGGAAGTAGATGGGTCCTGGTAGATCTATCATAGGATAATTGACCGGGACCGATTCAAGCTTCACGAGTGAGGACACTCGTCCTGATTTTGGTCTGGTGGTAGAAAAAGTCATAAGGCAGAGTGTGTGCATTGTTTTAATCTGACAATATGCTGATACGAGAGGGATTGTCAGCGCTTTCGCTTTGGGCAATTATCCCCATGGGACGACGAGGACAAAAGCGCAGAGCACTACCACTGCCGTTTTGAAATTGTTTCTTGCTTTCACTGCAGCCCCCACGAATGACTGGGTGCTACCGGTCGGCATTGGTCCCGCTGCTGTTCCGGTCGCGGCGGTAGATGTATTTGCAACAGCCTGAGTGCTCGGAAAAATGATCCGCCCATACTGTTCCGTCACCGACTGGCCGCCAACAGCAAAGACAGACTGCAAAGGCTGAACTGTCGGTATCGTGAACGTGCTCGCGGCATTGACTACCAACCCGAACGAGCCTAGCGATACTGGCGTCCCGGAAACCGTCACCGCTGGCCCATTGTTGGAGGTTGTGGTGCCTGCAATGGCTACGCCTGCAGGTCCAGCGGCAATGACCTGGCCAGCGACGGTGTAAATCGGAGCTACACCGGAGGTAGCGAACGGCATGGTGGTGGTACCGATGACCAGGGCGGTGGAGCCGAAGGAGACGGGCGTGCCGGCGATGAGTGTGCCGGGAGCATTGCGTGTCAGAGTTGCATCTCCGATGACGACTTGTGTTGGGATTACGGTTACCGTGGTGGCTCCCGCCGTGGCCGTAGGATATTGTGGAGCGGGAGTGATATCTGGGTGTATTTAATTCTTGGGTTGGAAGCAAGGCGTAAGCCAGAAAACAGGAATGAGGGGTTACTACCTTGACTCAACGTGGATTGGAACGTAATTGAAATGTTGGTGAATGCAGAATGGGCGGCGGAACACAAGATAGACAACGTGATAATGTGTTTCATCTTAGAGCCCAACTGAGGATGGTGACCCAAAATAGATGACAGGGGATGATTTTGATTCTCGTCAATCGAGTAGGCAAGAAAAAAGCGTTGTTCTATGGAAGGAGAGATTCAACAAGTAACGACCTTGGACTGGACAGCTCGAAGCGTGCAAAGATTGCGAGTATGCAAATGCCATCATGGCTTTATGGTATCGGAGACGTTCGGAGTATGGGAGATGTCATCATAAACTTGTATAGTGGCGCCGGCGATGTTCGGTCATCCTCGTGGTAGTTGGCCAGTCACACGAACCAATGAATCGCCTTGCGGCTGTTCGCCCAAGATGTTGCTTAGAGGAAGGGCATTTTTACATGCGTGTTGAGTCTCACCTCTAAAGAGCTCTCCTTACCCGTCTGGCTATGTGTAATAGTCCTTTGGGAATATTGCTGAATGTTGTGCAACTCCGTCAGTGACCTTGGTCATATCTGCCATCCTGACCAGGTCGTTGTTCGAAGCGCTATATCGATCGATCAATATGGTAACATAAGAGCAACAACAGTCTCCCGAGTTCAGAAGTGCGTGATCAACTCGTTTCGAGCCTCCCTTGATGAGGAGAACAAGAATTGCTGAGACGGAGAAAACCCGTGTCCTGTGGTGATGCTTTTCGGATATTAGCAATCTGAAGAGTATGGTATGTCCGAGAGCTTAGTCAGCCGAGGGAGCAAAATTCTGTAGACGATTTTCGATTCTAAAGCAAATGGCCAACGAGTTCGAGATTACCACGATGCTGCTATTTGTCTCATGTGGAATTGTTCGACGCTAGATCTTCTGGGTGCTTATGCCATATGAGCTTGGGTCTTCCAATTTTCCGTGAACAGCATGTGAGTGACATCCTCTCATCTTGCGAACCTTACTCGATGCGGCCCTTGGTTCTATGCCACCTCAAGTTTACTGCGGAGCTCCCGTATCCTTGCAGACTACTTATGATTAAGGGGGTTATTCTCGAATGTTGTGAGAACTTTGGGTTGACTTAGCAGAGCACATAAGTCTCTCGCTCGCGTCTCACTCATCAATCGCTTGGGACTTGTTTTGCCAGTACTAACTGATACACTCTTCATTCGATCTGCCTCTAATCTCATCCCCTGTTTCCGGCTCGCTGCATGTTTGTCGAACCATTCATATCAAACAACGTTTGATCATCATTCTTTCTCCCTATGACTAGTCCATACTTGAAATGCTTCACCAAACCTATGTCTCAAAGACACCTGAGATTTTCGCCTCATCTTTGCAGACATAACTCTGCCCAATCAGATCTTAAATGAACCTGTCTGATAGCTTTGCTTTATCTAGAGCCATACTCCGTGCCATCATGGCCTCAGAGACAGACGAAGATGGCGTTACAAGTCCCTATAAAACAGAAATCAGTGACCCGCTCGAGGGCTACCGTCAAGAAGAAGCGAGCGACTTGTTTCGAATCACGTGCGAACAATATGTCGCTGACCGAGAAGCCAACACAAAGGGAACAGCCAATCCATCTGTCATGAACAAACCGTTCTGGATGTTCCAGGTTGGCCCAGGAGGGTTCCCCGCGTGGAAAGCTCGAACAACTTTTGGAAATGCGGAAGACCCTTTTGCAGACTTTGAAGACCCGGTATGGTGCTTTACCCGGTATGGCGCGACGCGCACAAAGCTTCCTGATGGCCGCGTCGTCTGCATAGCTGGGGAGCATGAGGATGGCTACGATCCAGATTTCTGTATATACAACGGTAAGCCCTTTCCACGCGCCATTAACAGGCAACAAGTGAGAGCGTGTTTCAAAATTACCTCATGGATCTGATTCCTGCAGCTCCCAGTGGCCCCATCCACTGACTAAATGGCAGATGTGGTAGTCTTCGACGCGCTGCAGAAAAGTGATCCGCCTCCCCTGCTCACCCCAGAGTGCATCAAGATTTACGGGTAGGTCCCGCTGCTAGATTGGCCTACGCATGTGATGGTTATGTCTTGACGTTCATTTACCTCGATAGGTATCCAGTCGAAACTTTCCCACCAACAGACTTCCACACGTCCACATACTTCGTAGACCCCACAACCGGAAAGGAGTCGATCATCATCGTTGGCGGACTTGGTTACACTGGCCAGGCCTCTCGGTCTCAGACCGACGTCTACCAGCTTGACCTGACTGACTTCAGCATACAACGACTGAACACGTCTGGTGTGGGTCCTACTGGAGGAACCAGCAAGCACAAAGCAGAGCTTATTGGTGGGGAAGGGCAAGCTGCAATCAAGGTAATGACAGCAGAAAGCAAGGTGTTCACGCTGCGCATCCACGACATGAGATGGATCTGACGTGCACTCAAAAAGCCGATCTAATATCCTACTTTGCGCCTCAGCTCCTCAATCATGCGATGGTCGGAATAGTACATTTAACGGACAAGGTGGTGAATCATGCAGAGAAGGAAAAGCGTTTATCCATCGGTAGCGAATGGCGCGGAATAAGTCCTAAGGGACAATCACCGCTCTGACTATCAAGCAGCGCCAGCAAATTTCTCATATTGCTTCAAATTTGTACATAGCTAAAAAAAGAAAACCCAAAAACCTCCCACAAAGCACTTGAAATTTCCATTTAAGCAACACCTATGCAAATCAGAGCCCACGCCTTCGGTCCCGAGCAGCGATTGATATCAAAGATGACTAGTCGGATCATCCTCTGCTCCAGGGATAAACAGTCCCTGCGCCTTGATTTCCTTCCAACCCAGCTTCTCAAACATCTCACGCAACTTACGACTGTATTTATGCTCATCCATAGACCTCCCGTCTTGCACATACTCAGCACCTTTCCCCCTCCTGACTCTCACCTCAATCGAAGGCCGCACCGGCCCAACATCCGACTCATCATCCCCTTGCCGCTCAATCGATAGCACCGGCTCACCATTCCCTTCAAAACAATCTTGCCCCGCCGGATCCTCCACCTCCGCATTGTAATCCCCTTCAACTTTCCTCCATACCCCGCCCTCCCTACGCGACCACATCTCAACCCTCGCCCCAGACTCCTCCCCATCCCTCTCTTTAATCATCCTATCCCACGCCCCCGGCTGCTTATCGCGACCATTCGTCTCCCTCGTCACCGCCCCATCCGCCGCGCGACTCTCAAAGACGACGGCATCCAACCAGCGATCACTTGCACTCTTGAACACCAGCTCCTTCCACCCTTGACCCTCTTTGATCATTCCTTCCAGATCATAATACGTAGCGTTATGGCCCCACCCATCCTCACACACATCCTCGCCATGATACGCATCCGTCACTTCCAACGTGTCAAGCCGCAACCCCTGGAACAAGGGCAGCAAGCTGGGAAAGAGGTGCGTGTGATAGCACGAGTCGTCGTCGGAGGGGTACACAGGTAGCGGTAAGCCGCGGAGCGAGATGTGGCGGAGCTGGGCGAGGGAGGCCGGGGTCAGGGTGGTCAGGTGGTCGACGAGGTGCTCGGTGGTGAGGAGGTTGTAGGTGGCGTTGGGGCGGAGGGAGGGGAGGGCTTCGGTGTGGATCCGGTGGGAGGTGGAGAGGAGGGGTGGGAGGGTGAAGGTGGGGTAGGTGATGGTGGTGGCGCGGAAGTGGGAGGCGTAGATCTGGTTGCGGATTTCGAGGGGGAGGGCGAGGAAGCGGGTGAAGGACTGGGGGGGTGTTAGCTTGCTGGGCTTGTAGATTCGACCCATGGCGGGAGGAGGGGAGTGCGATACCATTGTAGGAGGCTGAGAGGTGCGGCCGGTCTTGAGTTAATGAACGGTACCAATGGGTCCAGATTGGAAACTCCAGTCAATGGCCATTGACCGATATCACCCAGATAGACGAGGTACGGAGGTCGGCTCAGGACAGCGCTAGCGGCAGCCCTACCCCTGTTATCGGAAGGCGGCCCTGAAGTTTCTTAGATTTTAGGGACTTCCAGGTGGGGCTTAAGCCCCAAGCCGGGCACCGACCAGGGGCAATTCCGAGGACCTTTGGTGACCTCTGTAGAAACCACAGAATCTACGGCATAGCTAGAGATCATGTACAGAAGTTGTGCTTGTCGGAGGGTTCTACTTCGCAAAGCCTTCCTTCAATTTCCCATTGTGATTCGCTAAATCAACAAGAAATCCACGAATCGAAGATCGATGTACGAAAGAAAGCGACGTCCTCCCAGCCTGCTCAGGTGACAGCCACCTTCAACTCCTTGAGCTTCTCTCAGACCGCAAAGAAGGCCTGGCAGGGACTGCTTTCTACCAAAGCACGACCGAAAGCCTGCTGCTGAAGCAGCATCTTGACCGATATTCAACCAACAGGTTGATGCCTATTTAATTCTTGATCTTCCATTGAAATTAGTCAGGTCATCACTGAGAGGAGTGACAATGTCATCGAAGACCTTCTGCTGCAGTTGTTCATTGTCAGGGCTCATGTCCCGCACATCGAATGGCTGATACAAACACCTCCAGACTGCGTCACCGTATCGAGTTCCCATTTCACTATAAACAGAACTACACAATCTGTGTGCGGTCTTCATTTCCGTGGTTGACTCGTTCGGATCTCCATCTTCTGGAACGTGCATCTCTGTTAGTGTTTTCCCGAAGCAGAGTTCGATCAGCGTTAGACCCAGAGCATAGAGAACTTCGCTGCGGATCATAAAGGTTCCACAGAAAAGCGAGTCAAGAGAGCCAGAAATGTTACTATCGGTCATGCAGAGCTTCCATGTCAGGTAAGGATACGGGTAGCTTGGATGACTGGCATCGTTGCTCTTCTCATGGAAAAATATGTCTTTGCTCCTCCACTGTGATTTGAGCCATGACGTTCCGTCTAGCTGAAGGACACTTGATGCAAGCGTCACTGCTATTTGAAGACGGTCACTTCTCAAAAGTGGGGCGCTGGATGATCCATGCCCAGAGCAGCTCAGAAGATCACCGAGCGACTTTGATCGGCTCTCGGGACCAATCGTGGTGTTAGCTCGATATACGTAGTGCTTGTGCGTGTCGTCCTCTTCATCCACAAGGAATCCCATTGGCTTTTTTGAGTCGTGTCTCGCGCACAATGTGCTACACATGTCATGAATTAACCCGCAGTCATACTCAGTTGCAGGCTCTTGTGAAGAGCTCGCCGTTGGGATGGAAGCTGCGTCTGTTCCGAACCTCACGCCCCTAGTCGAAATTTGCGGCCCAACGCTGATGGCGTCAGGAACTTTCTTATCCAGTGATGGTATGACCTCAACTTCCTGCCACTGGGAGGTCGTCCGCGGACTGTCTCTTTCCTGGATGGTGGACAACAAGATCCGAAACCTCATTTTCGGTGCAGTGTCTGCATTTACTGCTTCGAGTACCTCAGGCCGTGACTCTAGTCGCAGGCTGGCCATATGGAGCATCTTGCAGCTACATTTCCAGGCTTTGCCGGTAATGAAGACGTGATAGAGGCTTGTGGCATGCTTTCTTACGAGCTTCAACTCAGCTAATGGACGCCGTGACCGGCGCTTTTTTCGGTGTGGCTCCAGGTAGATGTTTTGATGCGTAATGTCTCGAAGGTCCTTATTAGCTTTGTCAATCATATCTAGGGCTTCCTTGTGGATGTTTTTCGATAAGGTGACTTTAATCCTTTTCATCTCACGCTCCACTCTCGAGGAATCATCCGGGAGAACCTGTTGGAAAACACCCATATTTAGCCGCCGGTGGCGTTGACGGATGGAGCGAGACTTGGTACCAACCTTGCCTGAGGTGTCGACTCCCAGCTTCTCGCACATTGTACACAGAGCCTTCACCATCTTGTTCGAAGTGTGCAGATACACTTCATAAGAACGGCCTAACCGTTGTCTCAGCTTTTCCTCATACTCCGGCCTCTTCCAGATAGCTCCTTTGGGCTGGGCCATCAAGTCTGTGATCTCATCTTCGGATTGGACAATGTCTGTTAGCAATTGTTCCAACGTGTCCTGATAATACACCCCTTGGGTCCCCATAATGTCGGCACATTCTTGATGTCTGGCGCGATATCGTCGCCAATGTTTGATGGTTTGGACACCATCTACAAAGCGGACCAGCCCATCTACCAGAATTGGAGGAAACGGGTATATCACAAACCTCCTATGCGCCAACCCTACTCAGTGGAGGGAATATCGCTATTCCTCCGCCTCCTAAAAGTTCTTTGGGAGGAAATCCCTTTGAGTGCCCTTATTGCTTCTATCTCGTTACTGTTCATGGAACTCGCTCATGGAACAAGCATGTCTTCCAAGATCTACAGCCATATATCTGCATAGCCCCAACATGCGCGACTCCGGACAAGCTGTACACGACAAGACATGAATGGATACACCACTCAGATATGGTTCATCCAGCAGCGACGATGGATGATGGCACACCAAAAGAAGGTCAGGGGTTTGCCGCCTGTCCTTTGTGCATGGAAGAAATCGAATCAGGGAAGCATTACCATCGTCACCTTGCTCGTCATTTACAGGAACTTGCTCTATTCATTCTGCCCGGCGGTGAGGAAAACTCTGACGTTAGTGAGGACCAGGATGCTGAGTCGAGTTCAAGCGCCGAGAGCGTCGACCTCGCGGCATCTCATGATAGGTCGGAGTCGCCAGATGGTCTACCGGATTCTCCGGTCGAGCACCCGGCTGCAATCGAGAATCTACCCTTTCTGTATGCGACGCAAGAGATGAATGAGATTCGGGAGAAATTTCGAAAGCGGTTTACGGAGAGGCGAAGGCTACTAGGAGAAGACCATCCAGACACGCTGACCAGCATAGACGATCTGGCATGGATGTATCGAGGACAAGGACGGTGGGAAGAGGCGGAGGGCTTGGAAACGAGAGTGCTAGAAACGAGACAAAGACTACTAGGAGCAGACCATCCAGACACGCTGATCAGTATGAGCAATCTGGCATCGACATATCATCAACAAGGAAAGTTAGCACAGGCGGAGGACTTGGAAACGAGAGTGCTAGAAACGAGAGAAAGAATACTAGGAGTAGATCATCCAGACACGCTGAACAGTATGAGCAGTCTGGCATCGACATATCAACGGCAAAGAAAGTTAGTACAGGCGGAGAACTTGGAAATGAGAGTGCTAGAAACGGGACAAAGACTACTAAGAGAAGACCATCCAGAAACGCTGACCTGTATAAGCAATCTGGCATTGATATATCAAAAACAAGGAAAGTTAGTACAGGCGGAGAAACTGTATAAACAAGCGTTGACCGAAGGAGAGAAAGTATTGGGCCCCAACCACGAAATCACTCTCAAGATCGTTCACAACTTGGGCAGTCTTTATCATCTTCAAGAGAAGCTGGCAGAAGCCGAAAAGATGTACCAGCGGGCACTGGAGGGAAGAGAGAAATTTTTTGGCCGGGACCATGTTGACACACTCGATACTGTCAACAGCTTAGGCAGTCTCTATGTTAAACAGGGCAGGATGGCAGAAGCCGAAAAGATGTACCAGCGGGCACTGGAGGGAAGAGAGAAATCATTCGGCCGGGACCATGTTGACACAATTGCGCAGGCTTTTACAGCAAACAGGGCAAGCTAGCAGAGGCGGAGAAGATGAGTCAATGGCTACGGGACATGAGAGAAGCTGTTAGACCCATGTCATTCAATGACCAAACTGATCGGTCGCAGGCCACAATCAAGGCCTTTTGATTGTTGCAGATCGCGTGGCTCACGAGAGCACTATCAGATTTTAGGAAGGGAGGTTCGCTGCGATGTGCATGGTGTTTTCGGGAAGTGGTGGCATGACGTGTGGGGTAGATTGAATTGATAGCCCAAAGGAATTCATATTTGCCATAACCTTATCAACCTCCCACCCAGAACTGGTCGTAAAAAAAATCATAATCGTTTGCATATCGCATCATCGTTAAGCATTCCACAGTCGTCTTTCATTACCCAACGCCAAAAATCTCTACAACATATGAGAACCGCTGCGCCTAGAGCTTGTGATCTTTACGCGTTCGAAAAAACAAGAGACATGATCCCTTCGACCTAAACTCCCAGCACTGCCTTCAAAGCGTCTTCCATTCACTCCAAGAACCCCTCAACCGCTGCCTCTCGAAACAGAAACGCGGCAACGGGACCACTTCATTCCGCCCATTGCGCGCGACTGTATCCATGTCAGCAATAGTCCTCCAGCCATTTCATGCAGAGGACCTCTTACCAGTACGGACACGTCTTCACCCGTCCAATCGCCTCTTGCGAAGCAAGCCAAAGGCTGGCACACTCGGCGTGGAGGTTCTGCCTGCACTGTGCTCTGCACCATACGGTGTCGCCACCGCTGCTGAGATCTTCGAAGCAGATAGAGCAGTCGCCTTGTATGGGTCTGCGGTCGTGGGAGTGGTGTGAGGGTGTGGGTGGTTCGGGGATAGGCGCTTCGGATGACGTTGCGTTTGCCGCTTCTTCTCTTGGTGTGGTGAGGTTGGCCGCGGATGGAATTGGGGATGGGTTGGTTTCCGGCTGATTTGTTTCTTGCGGTAGTGCTTCCGGCGGGCTCGACGAGTTAGGGTCTGGGTCCGTTTGCCGTCTGGATTCTCCTTCATTTGAATCATTGTTCTCTCTTCTTCCCGGTTCTTCTCCAGTGGTAATCGACAGGGTTGCTGAGGAGGAGACGTGAATAGATAGGTGCACCACCGAAGTCGCGGTTTGGTCTATCCTAAGGGTCGTTGCTCGAGTTTGAGCCAAAGTGGAAGGCGCCAGAGATGGGGTCGTGCGGACTGTGCTTGGCCGCTCCGCCTGGACTATGCTCGACCGTTCTGCCCGGACTATACTTGAATGCTCTACCTGAGTTGTGCTTGACTGTTCTGCCCGGACTGTGCTCGACTGTTCTGCCCGGACTGCACTCGACCTCTCTGCCTGGACTGTGCTCGACCGTTCTGCCCGGACTA
Organism: Letharia lupina; assembly: GCF_014066315.1. Lineage (NCBI taxonomy): Eukaryota > Fungi > Ascomycota > Lecanoromycetes > Lecanorales > Parmeliaceae > Letharia > Letharia lupina. The sequence goes on from NW_023502985.1 coordinate 445,187, forward strand.
TACTTGAATGCTCTACCTGAGTTGTGCTTGACTGTTCTGCCCGGACTGCACTCGATCTCTCTGCCTGGACTGTGCTCGACTGTTGTGCCTGGACTGTGCTCGACTGTTGTGCCTGGACTGCACTCGACCTCTCTGCCCGGACTGTGCTCGACTGTTCTGCCCGGACTGCACTCGATCTCTCTGCCTGGACTGTGCTCGACTGTTGTGCCTGGACTGCACTCGACCTCTCTGCCCGGACTGGGCTTGACCGCTCTGCCTGGACTGTGCTCGACCTCTCTGCCCGGACTGTGCTCGATCGCTCTGCCCGGACTTCTGCAGCTGTGAATAGGAGTTGCACCAGGTACTCCGTACGCTCACGTAGACGAGCAGTTTCGGCAGCTCGGTAACTCTCAATGTTACGTCGCCACTGTCTCTTCATATCTAGTGCTTGGTCCTGGTGCCATCTCCTGCAAAGAAGGCGAGACGCTAGGTCTTCAAGTTCGTCATCGACTCTTTGGGACTGAGGATCAAGTCTCGACATCTCCAGTAGTATCTTTGCAGAGTCCTGACGGTTGGCACATGCGATGGGGTTACGACATCTCCGGCCTTTCGACGGGGCGTAGCCGATACATGTGAAGCCGGATGAGTAGGGGTCAAGTCGGAGTACCTCGGCTGGTTCCCATTGAGGAGTTGGCATGGCGAGCGGCTTCTAGGGGAGAAAGTGAAGAGACTTTGAACGTTCGCTTGAACAAATGATTGCTGATATGGAAAGTAACGAATCGAGTCGTCCATTTTGTAGTCCATGGCGAGTCTTATGTGTTGCATTGACTGCTTCTTCTTGAGTAGAAGCCTCGCGCTCGTCGAATCAGCCACATTCAGCCTGACACTGCCCCGTCGAACTTCGACATCATTGTATGTGAAAGGGTGTGGTGGGGGTCACGGCATCATTATTAGCATTGAGAACCATTGGCCTAAAAGGCAAAAGGATTCCTGCCTTACTGCAGCCTCCTGGCACAGTGCTCTAGTGTGGCTTTTAGAGTGTCGCTGAGCCACCACTTAAAATAGCACTATGGCTCGCTGACGCAATGATGTTTCTCTTTCTTATGAATTCTTTCTTTTTCGCGTTGCACCTGGTGCACGTAGGACAATTCCGTATCGCCGAATATAGTACCCGTCACTGTCCGGAGATTGTCCGCTACGACTGTTCGATCACGCACTTCTGCTCAAGCGATGGGTAATTGGATGGATTTTAAAAGGCCGCTCTCTTCCCGCTCTCTTCCCGTGGCTTTTGACATGGAGCAAGGTTCATGAAACGGGAGTTGCTGCGGAACTCATAGTCCGGGCGCCTATCTCAAAATTGACCAATCAGCATCTCGCCGTGAAAAAGGTCGATCAAATTCAGTCAAGAATCACTGGATAGTCCGGAATCTCTAACAGTATGTAAGCATGGCAGAATGCAGATGAGATGACCAGGGTTTCCGATGATAGAATTGCCTGATAGTGCATATGGGCCCTGCTAGCCTCTAGAAGATCGTGGAGATGCATTTTCGCAACACGTGGGGTGATTGCCTTGCATGATCTGGTTCTCGAGAGCATGAAAGAGGGACGATTGCTATACGAAGTCTAGCTGCAGTCCTGAAACCTTGTGTTGGAATCAGCCAATAGGAGGCCAGGATTTCTACACACTACTAAGTTCCAAATAGGTGTTGTGACTACGCCTTATGGTGGCAAATAGCCTTAGCGTGGCTTCACACCATAGATAGGTAATCACCTCCATCCTTACTACATACTTCTTTATAGAATATAACAATAAACAATCATTCTACATTAATATGAGACTATTGAGTGCATACCATTTCCAATAGGTTATAAGCCCGGAATTTCGCTACCATGGTCTCTACACTGTTAACTAGGAACACTCACCTATTTAATGATTTGGTGTTGTGGGAGTTAAACGAATATTCCCACATTCTTACTATATATTTTCTATTCACTCTTTTATCCTTTCTTCTATAGATAGCTATATAAGATAGCTACGTAGGCGTTTAATATACACGCAGCTATATTAATTTAGATCTAGAATTTTTTAAAGCTTAAAGAGTAAGAAAACTACTAGTCGTGGTTAAAGAAGATAAAGAGTACTCTAAAGTACTACGGTCTATAGAACATAGTGAAATAAGGATCAATACTATTTCCAGACGACCTATTAAAGAAAATTACTATTACGAATATACTAGCTAATAAAACTCATCGTATAAGAATTACCGTATTGGGGCCTATTAATCAGTAGGTTTTAACTTATAATGTCGAGGTGAAGGTCTAGAAGAACCTTAATAATTAAGTATTGGAACTTATTTACTCGATGTGTGAGGACAAATCAATTAAAGTAATAGAAGATGAGGAGGTAATTATAATAAGATAGATTAGACTTCAAATCGACTATATTGACTTCGGATTCGTACTTCGCTTTACGAAGTTGTAGGAACTATAAAACATTATTATAACTAATAATAATAACTCGATTAAGATCTATATTACTAATATATATATAAAATTTAAGAACCTTAAGCGTATGGGAGCTCTAATCGATAAATAGATTCTTATTATCCTATTATTAAATAATTTAAATAAAAAGTATAAGGACTTTGTATATCATCTTATTATATAACTTAATAACATATTAGACTTTAATAAAATTGTTATACTTCTTTATGAAGAAAACTGTCTTCTTAAGCGAGATAATAAGGAATAAGCTATGACTATTATTATAAAGAAATATTATAAGGAATAGGAGGATAAGAAGGCCTTTAGAGATAATAATAATTTAAAATATAGGAGTAATACTTTAGAATAAGGCCGAGGTGGAAATAACGGTAGAAATAATAACTATAACTTTAATTCTCTATTAAATAACTCGAATAGTATCTATTATAAGGGATTAGATAATATATCTAAGTATTTAAAGTACTTACTATTATTAAATAGAAGTAAGAAGAGGTATTAATTGTATAGCTGCTGGACTCTTTATAATAAAAAGATATCTAATTAATTTCGAAATAATAATAATAATAATAATAGTAATAATAATTTAAACTTTAAGTCTAAAGCGAATATGATTAATATAATTAATAGGCCGGACGATTTCGTAAATTAAAATCATACTTATATTTCAGTAATAGCCTATATTATAATCGATGGTGGGGATACTGTAAGAGATGAAGAGTATTGGGGCTACTTAGCTAACAGCTTAACATCTAAATTAGATGAAGGAGTGATAAATAAAGAGCTCGAAATTAAGTCTCTCGATTATCTCTTAATCGAAATAGCTAAATTGTAAGAATTATAAGAGAATATAGGGAATTAGTTAATATCTTAGCTTAATGTCAGCTTAAAATTAAGTAGTGAGGTAAGTCGGGAGACTAAAAATATCCTTAACTCTTTACTTAATTCTTTAGAGGATATCGAAATAATTAACGAATTGTTATATGAATTCTTAACTCACTTTCTCTTCTATACAGCACATATAAATAGTTAATCTACTATCATATACGAATAAATGATAAACTTAGACTATACTAATTATATATTCTTCGATAAAGACGAGTTTATCGATTATTAGCTATATTATATAGGTGTTATAATAGCTAATAGAATTATCGTTTAAACGTAGGGCTGCGATATAATTGAAATAAAATAGCTATTATAGAATAGATCTAGTAATATCGTGAAAATTAGTAAAGTCTTATATATTCTGGATCTTATATGCGGATTGTTTTCGATTAGTTAGGTCATACGAAAAGGATTTAAAATCACCTTTCTTAATGATGACTATTATATTCTTTAAGATAGTAAGCTTATTGATAGCGCTTCGAAGATAAATAATATCTATATCCTTAGTATCTTACAGTCTATAATTAAGGTTTTAATACTTATTTAGGAGAATATAAGAGCCTTAATAATAAGCTTAATATTTAACGAGGAAGCTATTGAGCTATAATATCGTTAAATGAAATATCTAAACGAGGCGGACTTTAAGAGACTAGTTAATATAAGTAAGGGCATTATACTAACTTAGAAATCTCGGGTTAGATTAATATATAAGGTCTATTTTAAGACTAAATCTATATGAAAGATTTTAAAAAGAGTATAATATGAGGTACTCGAAAAACTCGATAAGATCTATATGGACTTGGGAGGACCTTTCAATGTATCGTCTATTAATGGGGCCAAGTACTATATGCTTCTAATCGATTAAGCGACCCTTTAAATCTGGTACTTTATATATAAGTATAAGGATAAGACCTTCAAATTATTTCATAACTAGAAAACTCAGATAGAAAACGAATTCGGTTGTAAGGTCAAGATAATTCGTCTAGATAATAGTATCGAATTTATTAATAGTAAGTTTAAAGAATATTTTAAGGACTTCGGAATTATATAGAAGTCTATTATACTCTATACGCCTAAGCAAAATAGACTTAGCGAGGTATAAAATCGAATTATTATAAATAAGATAAGGGCTATACTTTTTAACTTGAAGTTATCCTACTATTTGTGATTAGAACTACTTTATATTAAAGTATATTAAAAGAATAGGAGTTCTACTACCCGCCTTTAGGGCATAATATTATATGAGATATAAATAGGCGAATAACTATATCTCGAATATATGAAGATTATCGGCTACGTTGTCTAGGTATATATATCTAAAGAAAAGCGTAAGAAGCTCGATAAATATAGTAAGAAGTGCTATCTGATTAGCTATAAAGGTATGAATATCTTTTAAGTATAAAATCTAGCCACTCGGCAAGTGAAATAATCCTCTTATATCGATTTTGATAAATTACGAATAATAATTACTGCGGTCTCGAATATTGACTATTAATTAGTCGAGGTTATTAATAATGATATAATAGATATATTTAATATAGAGAGTAACTCTATAGTGCACTAATATATATCTAAGGCCGTTGTCGATATCGACGCGGGCCCTATTAATATAAACAAAATTAGAAATATTCTTTTTAATGGAAATATCGGAGAAATCGGAGAAGTCGGAGATGTAGGAGATAGTAATGTGGGCCTAGAAGAATCCAACGATGATGATGTTAAAGAGATACCTCGAGGTAGCCCTATTGTTTACCCAGATCTATATCTTAATACGATATATAATTCTCGACTAAAACGAACTCCTATACCTTTTCAGAAAGTTCTTTTAAATAATAAATGAAATAATACTAAAATGTGAGCCTAGAGGGCCATTATTCACATCAAGTGTGATAAGACTTTTGAATCGGAACGCCTATATTGTAGGCAAGTTATACTGAGTTATAAGGATCTAGATTATTATGACTTCGATCCCGTCTTTGACCTCGCTGCTGCTGTTTAGTAAATAGCTGATATGAGATGCTAATAGGCTATTGCGGAGATTGACGATTTCGAGCTATTGATCTATGACTAGGTAATGGCTGGCTCCTATGCTAAATAATGAAAGGAGGCTATAAATAAGTAAATGAATTCCTTTGTTATAATGGATACTTGGAAGCTTATTTCGAGGATGAAGGATATGCTAGTTCTTATTGGTAGGTGGGTCTATAAGATAAAGAAGAAACTTGATGGCTTTATTCTCTATAAAGTACGCTGGGTAATTCGAGGTTTTGAATAGATCTACGGCGTTAATTATGACTAAACCTTCGTCTTAGTTGTTAAGTCTATGTTATTTAAGGTACTATTTATAATTATGATATACTACGACCTGGACTATAAGTAAATAGATGTTATTATCGCATTTTTTAATATACTGCTAAAGGAAATCATCTATATGAAACAGTTTAAAGGGTATGAGAAGAAAGATAACAAAGTATATCTACTACTTAGAGCACTATATGGTCTAAAGCAATCGCCACGAGAATAATACTTTACTTTATGGGACTTCCTTGTATTCAAAGGATTTAAATCAACCGAATTCGATTACTTATTTTTTGTTAATGAGAAAATACAACTCATTGTTAGCGTATATATAAATAATATTTAGATTTATGATTTAAAAGGATTAAAACTGATATCGAAATTTAAACGAGACCTTTATAAACGATTCGCTATAACCAATCTCGGGCTATACTCATATTATTTGGGTATGGAAATCTAGAGAAATTAAAGGGAGAGAATTGTTCGAATTACGTAAACGACGTATCTAAGGAAGGTACTGTTATGATTTAATATGACTAACTATATATCTGCTCTTATATTAATGGTAGTGGGCACTTAACTATAAGAGGAACTGGTCGATAAGATTAAACCAGAAGTTATTTAGGAGTATCAATTAATGATGGAATTAATAATGTACCTCATGATTTAGACTCATTCAGATATCTATTTTATCGTTATAATTCTTTCTCGATATAATCATAACCTTAATTTAAAATATATTATAGTCGTTAAATGAGTTATTCGTTATCTAAAGGGAATATTAATTTATAATATTATATATGGGACGGCTGATGTATTGGAAGGCTATATGGATGCTGATTGGGCCTCGGACTAAGAGACCTATCGATCTCTTGGAGCCTATGTGTTCTTACTTTATGGTGGGGTAGTTAGTTAGACGTCTAAACGATAATAGTTTATTGCACTGTTATCTTGTGAGGCTGAGTATATGGCTTAGACTTAGATAGTAAAGGAAGCTGTTTGGTTGACTAGACTTCTAAGCGAATTAGATATTGGTTTTAGATTATCTGGTAGACTAATACTAATCAAAGTAGATAATTAGGGGGCTATAGCATTGATAAAGGACCCTCGCTTTTACTTACGCACGAAGTATATTGATATTCAATGGTATTTCGTGTGGGATCAAGTGGAAACGAGGGCAGTCACATTCGAATGGGTTTCTATAAATAAAATGGCTGCGGACGGGCTTACTAAGGCTTTTACTAATGATAAGTTTGTCACATTTATAAATCAAATTAGACTTAAGAAGAGTGGATAGGGAGTAGCTCAAATTCGGACTGTATGGGAGTGTTGAAACTAATAGTGTTTCCAGCCCATTATTTAGACTGTGTGGGAGTGTTGGAATCAGCTAATAGGAGGTCAGGATTTCTACACATTACTAAGTTCTAAATAGGTGTTGTGACTACGCCTTATGGTGGCAAATAGCCTTAGCGTGGCTTCACACCATAGATAGGTAGTCACCTCCATCCTTATTACATACTTCTTCATAGAACATGATAATAAACCATATTCTACATTGATATGAGACCATTGAGTGTATACCATTTCCAATACCTTGTCGCGAAGTGAAGCAGAAGACGCACAGAACTTCCGTCCTTGTTTCGTTGACTGTGGTATGCCAAATTAATGAGGTTTCAACCTATTGAACAAGTTATCGAATGTGTTATGGAGTTCACGTTTCTCATCAGAGATTGCACAGGAGAACTAGAACTCGCTAACAAGTCAGTGTAGCGCTAGAAAAAAAAACAGGCATCTTGTCTGGAGGTGGCCAGGTCTTCTGAGGCCATCTAACAATCTCAAATTTTGACAGGATAATGAAGGACATGAGCCCCCGTCCAAGACTGACAAAGAACTATAATTACATCAATGAGCAGGCCAAGACAGAAAAGCGAAAGCATCAACACGTCGATGTCACCCCCTCCGAGACCTGCATATTGGGACCACTAATGTACCTACAATTGAGGCCGTGCAAGTCTCGTGGTTTCAAGCGCTCACGATAGGACCACCAATGATCAGGAGAGGGATTGCGCCGGGAGTGTACGATGTTTCGTTGAAGTGATATAATGAATCAGGTAATCATTGGATACCCTCAAGATCTGTAACAGGATACAAGAGCTGAGAAGCCATGTTCCACCACGACCTTCACGCCTAGTACTGATTCTGGGTTCCAGTGCGAGCGAAGTAGACCTATCGGTGGTTCCTCTACACTTAACATGCCGGGTTTCAGAGTGGTTCCAACCCCATGGTGTCGCGTCTCGTCACTTGAGCGATATTACATCCATTGGCTGTTATGAGACCGGCTTCGGGCTTGAGTATGGGTCGACAAGTAACGGGTTGGAATGCTCTTTTACCCAAATTCCCTTTGTAGTTGACTGTTCGCGTCGGGCCCTTCCGCGTCGTTGGTCACTTGGCCCTGCCCAGTACTGCCTACGGGCAGGTCGAGACGGGGTCGGAGACGGAACCACGTAGGGAGCCTCACCGAAAGTCCTGAATATCAAGGTTCTAGTCTGATGCCTTGGCAACTGCTGACATAAGTGCCTCTGTAAAAACGGGCCGTGGACATTTTTCGGGCGCGTTGCAATTGCGCTTTCTGAGGAATGTTTTGGGGTTGCTTGGGGCAGGTTGAGCCCAGATGGGTGCTACCCGAGCTACCGGGTGCGCCTTCCGGAGCTGCCCTTGGTGACTGCCCTAGGTAGCCTTTCCGGCGGGCCGTTACCCGAGACCCTGGCGCTAGGATTTTTAGTACAAACGCTGTCTGCTTTTCAACATCAGTCTTCGGCTTCGTCAAAGCAATTTTGACTGATCCATAAAACGCTCGACCTCCACGATCTCTGCAAGAACTGACGTCCGTACCAGGAGTAAACTTCGTTTAAGCTAAAAAGCTGCGCTGACGCCGACTTGCTAGACGTCGATCCAAGGGTAGAAGCAGAGAAGTGGACAAGCATCATTAAAAAGTCTACTCTCCGTAAATGAAAGCTCTGTTATAGAGCAATTAACTCATACATGGAGAAGGATGCTCACCGGTAAGATGCAACACCTTCAATTCTTTCTGCTCAAAGGTATTACAGCCGCCATTCAAAGACAGACTCAAATTGGTATACGCCTATGGTCAGACGGTAGGTTTCAATAGAATTTCCGCCAAGAAGTTTGTATAAGGATTTGCACTATACTACATATGTGGACTCGACAGCAGCACACCCATACACTACCGAAAGCAGATCTCTGTAAAATTTCCTGACACAGAGCTCGCGCGCCCTACAGATGCTATCTCTCCCAAGTCTGACTCGAAATGAGATCTGCGAGATCGAAGCTTGGCACAGCCGCAAAAGTCTGTTTTCTCTTCCGAACTGCTAACTTGCATTTGCTCTTCTTGGCCACGTGGTCGTTGAGGAGACACGGACACTCGCGTCGAGAAACCACCCAAGCGTTATCCTTCTCTTCTCGACGGAGAGGGAAGCATGAGAGGCAGTATCAACGACCCGAAGTCTCTGCTGAGACCCCCCAGTAGGCTATCTGCTCGTTCTTGCCGCCCAACGGATAGTCCAGCATCGTCGCCCCTGCTTCAAGTTGGGCTTGAAAGCTTTTGAGCTTGCACTCGGTAAAGACACGCTGCTCACGCCAACGGGCCAAGTGGTCCATGGAATCTTGACAGCGGATCTATATCCAATTCTGAAGGTAGATCTACCTAGAAGTCAGCTCTTAGGAGTGTCAGGAACCTAGCCCCTTGAGCGGAGAATATTATTAACGGTTTCGTGTAGAAAGATCCCCCGACTATGACCGAAAGGCGTATTGAAGCGAAAATATGACCTGCAAAGGTTTGGCGGTAGGCCTTGAGCAGGAATTGCCGTCTTGACTGTCATGTCGAAATCAGCCGAGCGAACATAGCCTTGTGGACGAAGATAGACCTTCTCTTTGCTTGGTCACAAGAAAGCTGGAGAGCATTCCTTGGTATGGAGATGCATGAAAAATTTGGAAAACGGTGGACAACGAAAAGCGATTAGAATTTCAACTAAAGCGGACGTAGAGATTTGGATACTGATGTGAACAGGACAGGGCTACCTCAAGGTCAACATGAGGTACGTGGACTGAATTTCTCAGCAGTAGCGAGAGATAGCGCTCTCGTCAGGGTCATAAACCATCATTCATTATTACATAATCCCTCCCCCTTTCAAAGCAACTAATGTCTCAAATAGTCAAGCATTTACAACAACAAAGCCCTTAAAGCCTTCATCCAAACTCTCCTTTAGCTCTTTTTGGTAAAGCGGAAGTCCACCCGCGTAGCACAATTGTTCCCTCGGCTTCCCCGGAATATTGGCCCCCATATACCAACTATTAGCCGATGGAAACAGCGTCTTGTCACTCAGCTCCGTGACCTTGCGTCTCCAATCCTCCTCCGCCTCCCTCGTCGCCTCAATGCTCTGAATACTTTCGTCCCTCATCTTCCGAATGGAGTCCACGATCCAATCACCCTGGACCTCGACACAGGTGGGCCCATTGCTGAAGGCCGTGGGACCCTGGGCGCCATAGAGAAAGAACATGTTAGGAAAGCCGTTGCAGGTAGTGCCGAGGTAGGACCACGTGCCCATGGCCCACTTTTCGGCCAAAGGCTTGCCGTTGATGTCCTTAAGGCCCATGTTCTTCATGCCGCCCGTGACGGAGTCGAAACCCGTCGCGAGAGCAATAAGGTCGACTTCGTGTAGTTTACCATCCGCGGTAACAAGGCCACGGGGACGGACTTCGATAACGGGGTTCTTGTTGACGTCGATGACGTGGACATTTGGTTTGTTGAATTGCTCGTAGAAGTCTTGCTCCAACGAGGGGCGCTTTGTCCCAAAGGCGTGAGGGGGTTCGAGAGGTGCGAGGATATCGGCGATGGCAGGGTCGGTAATGCGAGCGCGGGTTTTCTTTGCCCAGAAATCGTAGTGGTGGCGGTTTGCTTCTTTGTCGTAGAGCATGTCTTTATAGGTAGCGAGCCAGAGCTTGAAACCTCCTTCTTCCCAGAGCTGTTCGAAGAATTTTTCTCGTTCCTCGGAGCTATCGTCCAGGGTGTTTTTCTGTATGTAATCGAATGGGAAGCCGGCGAAGGTCGATTTGCGGTCGCGAAAAAATTGCTCGTAGTCGAATTTGCGATCCTCTTGTTCCTTCGAGGTGAGGCTTGCTTGTTGCATTGGCAGACAGAGATTGGGAGTGCGTTGGAAGACTGTCAGTTCTTTGGCTCTCTTCGCGCATTCTTGTGCTATCTGGATGCCGGTGGACCCAGTACCAATAACCGCAACTTTCTTGCCAGCAACATCTACATCTTCCTCGGGCCAGAAAGACGAGTGATGTATTGCGCCTTCAAAGGTGTCAAGGCCTGGCCAGTCCGGAAAATTTCGTTTGGCAGCAAACCCAGTAGCCAAGATCAGATACCTGCATCTTGCAGTCTTGCCATCTTCCGTCTTGACAGTCCATCCCGGTCTTTTCTCGTCCCACTCGGATGACACCACAGCGCTCTCGAAGACAACGTCCTTTTTGACTTGCAGCTGCTGTTCGACATGGTCAAAGTAACGTCTCAGCTCCTGCCAACCGGGGTATTTGCACGACCAAGACCAATTCTTCCATACCTTCTCAAGCGAGTATTCGTATACGGGAATAGGAGAATCGACACGGGCGCCAGGATAGCAATTCCAATGCCAGATGCCGCCGAGGTCTTTTCCAGCTTCGAAACATTTGACATTGAAGCCAAGCTCGTCACGAAGTCGGTGTAACAGGTAGACGCCTCCAAATCCAGCGCCAACGATGAGGATGTCTGTTTCAATATCTTGTGGCACACCACCTGATTGCGCACTCTGATCTTTTCTTGTTCGAAGGTGGTCTTTGCGGAGGGATATAGAGGAGCTGGTAGGCAAGGAGGATGCGTTGGCTGCCTGGACATTGAGGTGGGATGCAACAGCATGGTTTCTTGATGAGAAATGACTCAGGACTCAATCAGGTTGAGAATGAAGCAGGGACTTACAGGTTCTCGATGTCATCCATCCGAGGCTCCAGTCGAGCCATCGGCTCTGCGTTTTGCGCCATAGTGGTTAGATGGTAAAATGCAAGTATCTGAGAGTCCCCGCCTCAATATGATACAACAAGAGGGTCAACTTAACGCAGTACAGAAACTTGTGAGATCAAGAAGAATAGAGAACTGAGAGGCATTATATCGTATCTGAGGTATACATATTCTGATTGGGGATGCAAGTCCCTCGATTCCCCTCCTTTCGACGGCCCATCGGGTCGATTAGGGGCCAATGAATAGATACGAGTCGTGTCACGGTTCGATCGGTGACTTTATCTTACCCCACACTTTGGTGTCCCTCTCTGCAAGTCGACGGTTACATCACCCGACAGCTTGTTAGCGTGTATTACTTTGAAGATCAGCAATGCAGATACTAATAAAGGAAGGAAGCCGGGCCGTTCGTGCCCCGACCTCTACAAGTACAAGGCACAACTTGAATACCTTAGACCTTAAGGACAGTTCCCCCCCGCCGCCCCCCCCCCCGTCCATACTAAATGCGGTATAAACTCTCGATTGCCTTCTAAGTATGCTACAGGCACTCTACAGCGAAGAACACATTAAAGATTACCCAATTGACTTACATCCTCCTCCCTAGGCCAGCAGCTATGCTGTTATCAACAGCCGTCCTTCGCTCCTCTTCGGCAATAAACGCGGCATAATGACACTTACTCTGGCCATAGTCGTCGCTACCGTTGGAATAAAAAACCATGGGCGCAACCCATGACTGTTATGGCTTGGTTCTATGCTTCCGTTTAAATTTGCACTGCGATCTCTGTTCTGCGTTCGCTGGTTCGTTCTGCCGCGCTACCCTAGTAATAAGGCCTGGCTTCAGCGAGGAAAGAAGACACTGTGTCCAAAATTCCAGTCATGGTGTTGGTAAATACCTGGGTATGCAGTTACTGCTATAATGAGACCTATCATTAGATGTGGTAGTCTTAATGATATCTGTTGTGTCTAAAGAAGAAGGACTCTATGTACAAGAAGATAGCCTTTATATATCAATGTACTAGGCTGAATAAGTACTAGTGGTAGCGTGTGTTGAGTTACCGACACTGGCAAAAACCGAAAAAGATGAGGCTATTCGCCTGCTATCAAAACATTACTTCTTCAAATCCTTCTCCGCAATGCTCTCCATAACTGCAATTGTTCCCTTTGCTGTGGGCGTAGATCTGATCATGCTAGGTGTATTTCTAGTAGCAATGAGAGAAAGATGGACCCTCATGGCCAAATCCCTGGACAGCTACATCAAGAATGCACCGTCTATATACTCCATGCACCTATCCTTGGCCTGTAGCCTTCCGCTTCTCCGTATCACGAATGTAGCCGAGCGGAGAGGCGAGCCAAGAGGCGAGAAAATGAGCATGCTGGGAGGCGAAAAGTGGAGCGAGAAAATGAGTATGCTGGGAGGCGAAAGGTGGATCGAGATTGCTGAGCGAGAAAGTAGGCTCTCTGAGAGTCGATATGGTGCGCGGACGTGAAACCGCAGAGAGTTGGCTCGTGTTGATAGGGCTGCTATCTTGAATGACTTGGTTATCCTCAGGCTGTTGTTGCTGAATTGGCTGCATTGGCTGTTTCTGAGGCTGACGTGGAGGGCCGTCGCTTGGGGTTGGAGGGAGAATCGGAGTAGTATTCTCTGGTTGATAAGGCGGTTGCGGGGGGAGAGGAATAGTGTTCTCCGGTCGATAAGGCTGTTGTCCCTGTATTGATTGAACCGGTTATTGCTAAGGAGGGTAAGATTGAGACTGCTTTGATGGAGGACGTTCTTCGTCGTTCGGTGGCCATGGGTCGTTCGGTGGCCATGGGATATCTTCCTGAACCACATTTGCCAGTGCTTGGGCTATGGAAATCCCTCTCCCTTTTTGAACATAGACTCCGTTGGTCCGTAGGCAGTCTCGTAAGCCACAGATATTGTCTTTGGTAAGCTTTTTAAAGTCCTCTTTGGCGAATAGTTCAAATTCCTCAGCAAAGATGTCAGAGAGGGACTCCCATTTGTTCTGGTTGTACTCTTGTATTCTCCAATGAACGAGTTGATTGAGTCTCTCCTCGGTATCTGATGATTCAACTCCTTTAGATAGCATGTCCTTTAGTTGATGTAGAGTCATAGTGTCAGGCGGTTCGGCTGAAGATGAAGAATCAGGTTTCTTGTCCTTGGAGTCCATTTTGGGTGTGTGTGTTATGTGTTATGTGTTAATATGGTGTGAAGCTTAATGGTGTTTGGTGTTTTCTGGGTGTTTTCTCTGCTGGGTAGAAGTCGTAGGAATTGTAGAAATTGTAGTTCTATTCAATCGTATCATCAAGTGAGCGGAATCGATTGAGTAACCATAGAACCGTGTGAAGCTATCGCGGCGATATCGAGGCGGACTTCCTTCAAGAGTATGGCCTTGCTAATCTGTGTACTAGTATTGAAGTACACTGATCAGTGTTGGTAAATACCTGGGTATGCAGTTACTGCTATAATGAGACTTATCACTAGATATGGTAGTCTTAATGATGTCTGTTGTGTCTAAGGAAGAAGGACTCTATGTACAAGAAGATAGCCTTTATATACTAATGTACTAGGCCGAATGAGTACTAGAGGTAGCGAGTGTTGAGTTACCGACACAAGGCTCGTGAGGGCTAGATGTCAGCGTGTCTAGTTCCTTCTATGCATGCGTCCCTTCTACATCCTTCCATGCATATTCCATCATTGTTCCTTTCATGTAGCTAGCCATAGATAGCAGTGCTTTGTTCTCCATCAGCTACATAACGGCTGATGGCCCCACCACTGAATCTACACGCTTTCTACCATCACCACTGCTGTGCTACGCTGAGGCTAGAGAGCGGCTTCGTGCAAAGCAAGAACGAGTGCCTTTCCACGAAGAAGATGCCGAGCGGTTTAAGGAGACTGCGTACTTCGATCTCGGCTTGTATGACACTTTCTGGACGAGCTCCTTACCGTGAGATAAGCAGACGCTGAGCTAAGGTCATTTGAGGATCATGATCGACCAAAAGGGGAGGTGGAAGCCTTGGGAGGCTTACGCCCGCAGACTATAGTCATTTGCTGGGACCGCCGACTATTGGAATTTGATGTGTGGGAAGGAGAGATGGAGATGTTAGGGTGTACCATGAGCTACAATGAGGTGGTTGGGGTCATGGAGAAGGTAACGGGAAGGAAGATATTGGTGAAGGAAAGCAACAAGGAAGAGTTGAAGGAGATGATCAGGGAGGATGAAGGAGCGAGGTTCTACAACCAGGCGAGGCTGAGCATTGCTCAGGGTGATGCAAAAGTGGAACCGACTCTGAATAAGCTCGCCCCGGACGTGAAACCCTGGACAGTTGAGGAGTACCTGGAAAAGCATTGGAGCGGCGTGGAGATTGGAGAAGCTGTTGAGGCGAAGGGCAACATCCTCACGTAAGCGAAGAACGGGTGCCGCGGCCAAGCTAGTGATCTGGTGAACGTCTACCACGATTGATGCAAGTCGGTGAGTCAAGTCTGCAATTCGCCAAAAACTCTCCTAGCGGCATGTTGCGCATAGCGCGAGAAGTAGGAGTATAGCCATTATCCTGACGGTCAAGGGCGCAAAAGACCATCCGCTTCAACCTTACAAGCGTCAACCATCCGGTCCTTTCATTTACCAATGTCTGCACGTCTGACGTCTTCGCGTCATTCGTGTCATAGGGGCTTAGTATTCTGCCCCTTTGCAACGTAAAAGTAACAACAACCATGCCTCAGGCGCTCGCCTTTACGCTGTCATTGTCCTTATATTTTCTAAACCTCATTCCATTGTTTGCATCAGCAGCTGTTTTCCTGCCCTCCATCTCTCCAAACAACGACGTTTCTCTCGCCCTCTCTCCTACTGCCAAACTCAACACCAACCTCACCGCCATTCCACATGGTCAAATCCGTTGCGTCCTCCCCTACCCGCACCCCATAGACCCTGTCAGTCTCCGCACCTGCCAACCCACAATCGACCGCCTACTCAGTTATCCTTGGATCGACACTCCGCAAACATACCGTTTCTCGCAAGACCGAAAAGGACTCATCAAGATAACGAGCACGTTTTGTGCCATTAGTCTCGATCGAAAATACCATGCTGGAGAGATTACGATTTCGCTCAGGCAGATTTTGCAGAGCGTGATAAGAATTTTATCGCTTTGTAGTGCGTATGGGGAGGGCGGATGGCAGTATATGGATCCGCCTTGGACGGACTGGATCGTGATTATACAGGGCACTAGAGATATGGCGGTTGGAAGCAATGGCACCATCGGAGAATTGGAAGGGAACTTAGTGCATGTAGGCGAAGAGGAGTGACCTCGGGGCGGTCGTAGCACAAATCTTTCGACAGATCCATGGATTAAGTATGCCCTTAACAATGGCCAGATCCAAGCCGCCAGGATGGTGGTGCGGTGTCTGTGTTTGCCTCTCCACCTCACATCAATGTACCCGCGGTCTACGCTTGCTTCACCTCTTTCCTTCTTCGAAGGAAAAGTGTTTCCTAAAAAGGTCTGCCGGTAATCATTGCCATCACAAACTTCTCGCTCTCCTCTACATGCATTTCCACTGCATTGCGGCGCAAGCTTCCTCCAGCCCCTCAGGGCTAAACTTTGGGGCCGTCGAGGCATGGCCCTGAAACATTGTTGCTTGTAGCGGGATCATGCGTACATCCTTCTCTTGTTCAGAAAAACAGCCATCAAAAACATATGCCTAGATCAATCGAATTATATCGCAGTGGAGAAAATCCAAGTGTGCCAGCGACGTGCCAAGGTCTGCGTCTTGGGCTTTTGCGTCGAGGAACCATTTGGTCCATTACCATCACGGCGCTTTTGGTGGATCGAAAGACAGACACGCTGTGCAGCAAGGGAGGTTGAGCTTATCGAGTAGTATAATTCAGGCGAGGGATTGGGTTCATGGCATGTTTTGTCCTTGGTTTGAGGGTAGGTGGTGTGCGCGGGCGAACGAGGGTGGTTGCTTTTCCATCAAGCTTTCGTTGGAGCACAGTTTTTGCGTGAAGACAGACGGGAGGTGTGGAAAAATATCAGGGTATGGATGAAGGGGTTTGTCGAGTCTCAGACAGACGCCGAGTCTTAACGGTCGAGATGAGTGAGTCATGCATGAAGACTCTTGATGGGTTTATAAAGATTCAAATCTCCTCTCGCTCCTGACATTGTACTAAATGATAACTCGAGATGACTGCCTCGTCTACTCTCGACTCGTCGAACGCAATCGCACGTGTAGTTCCGCAACCACATGGTCGACAAGTGAATGTGCGCGAAGACATCGACAGCTTCCAATAATTGAGATTTGAAGAGTCATTTCGGCTTTACGAAATCACGTCTCCCTGATTGAACACTCAGCACAGTCCGCTGAGCTATTCGCTCAACTCCAAACTGGTTGGCAACACTATCGCTTTGGTAATTTTTGAACAATCACAGTGAAGACGACTGGTGTTCGACTGACAAGATGACGTTAAAGTGGCCGATGGCCGCATCCAAATGCTATCAAGTCGACCTTCTTACTCCTACATAGTACACACACTGGATCATTCCGACAACCAGTGCGGTGTTTGCGGGAGTACTTTGAACGCGATGTCTGTACGCGCATGCGCATCGTGCAATTTCGAGACCTGTGCACCTCGCGGGATGAAGGAAGCCAGTGGTGCCTACACTTCAAAGGAAACTGGGTGCTCATGAGCTTTGCGGCTTTGCATACCATGGTGATAGAAGTCACATATCAACCTCCTCCACTTCATCGATTTGGTGATTTTCATCCGTTAAGTAAGGGGATTGATTTAGCTTTCTCGAATACCAGGTGCGCTTCTTGAATGCAAGATAATGATCTCTTCACTATCCTCGCGTGCGAATGAGCAAACTCGAAGAACGGGCGTCGAAGCGCAACCGCCCGTGGTCTCAAGCAATGAACTCCCCTTGACTCCGATCTCTTCTTTGAGTTTCGACATTGAACTATACAACGAGCCATTTCCAATGCCCCAGATGGATTAGCATTCTACCAATTATCGTATCTATCTTCTACGACCGTCCCACACGAAGCACTTCCATCAGCTAGGTTACACCACAATTACCCCTCAACACAAGGAATTACAAATGTCACTGCACAAAAGACATTGGCCAAACGGTGTGGTGAGTGGACAAGGGGCTGCTCCGGACATCTACAGGCAGGACTGCAACACGGCGCTCAATCTCTTCATACGAGATGTAAGTCGATACGAAGAGCGTGACACGAAATGGCTCTCTATTGGTGTGCCAGCGTCTTGGATGGTCCCGGCCTATCAGAGGACTCCGAAGAGATACACTTTCAGTGAGTCGCGATAGCTGCCATGATAGTGCGGATCGCCACAGTGGGACTGGGGGTTAGTGGGTTTCATGACATCATGGCCCTGTTGGTACCCCTGTTGGTACCCATGTTGGTGATGGGTCGATGAGAGAGTCATACAGTCGACCTGGGCTATAACGATATATCGTTTCATGGAGACAGCATCGTTACAACCAAATTATCGTTAAGCCTAGATTTACACTAATTACTACTAAAATACGCCTAAATCGATATCTACTTTTACGCAGAAGCCTTATGAGCCTTAATCTCTCTCTCATATCGATTCAGACGTATAATTAGTATATTATCGTCGTCGTTTTATTATTTCTTATATAATTATAGATATTTCAGTAGCTTTAGAGTCTCTAAATTCTTAACACGAGATATCGAAATATCCTCTTTATTAGTCTTATAAGCTTATTCTTTATAACTATAGATAACTGCAATTAGATCTATAATATTCTTATCTTTATTAACTATATTCTTATTAATAGAATTTAGAAAACGAGCTATATATATTATCGATTTAATTTTTTTCTAAGAAGCTAAGATCTAGATTCGCTTATTTATTTAAGATAATATATTATTATAGATCTTAATATTCTATATAAGTTTCTTAGCTTAGTCTATAGCCCTTATAGCATATTCGATTATAAAATTATATTTGAAATTAAGAATTCGCGCTTTTATCTAGTAATTATATATTATAGTAAACGTTATATCTTTCTCTTAGACGACGATTCTCTATCGTATAGCTTATAGAATATTTATCGAGATAATTAGATCTCTATTTATATCGTATTTCGAGCATATATAGCTTAGTTATCTCTTTCTATAGTATACTTTTTAAATACGAATAATATCTTAATTTAGAGACTAATAAATAAATATTATACTAGTAGAAAGGAAAATAATAGTAATATTTTATAAATTAATGAGATATATCTTAAGTAGAAGATCTAGGTCTATTTTATAAGCTAAAAACTTATCGATAAGTAGAATAATCTTTCTACTCTCGATCTAGTTATCGAATTATAGTATATACTTTTTAAAGATTATCTTAGTTATTTATACTATTCTATTAAATCTCTAAATTATAACGAGATTCTTAACTTTTATATTAGCGTTATTAAAGAATCGTAATATCTTTATCTTTCTAATAAACTATAACTTTAACTTTCTACTTCCCGTTACATTATAATAGAAATTCGCTATAATTTAAGTCTTCTTATACTTATCGTTAATAGTCTACTTAGTTATTAGCGTATCGTTAAGACTTATTTTCTAGAAGAGATCTATCTTATTTATATTAAAGATATTCTTAAGCTTTATATCTTTTAGATTCTTATATAGCTCTATAAGCTCTTCTTCGATAATTACGCGATCTATCGCTCTAGATTTATTATAACGATAAAACTTTTTAATCTTATATCTAGTCTTAAATATATCTAGCTAATTAGTAGAAAAGTAAGACTATAATTTATCGTTATATTGAAAAAGCTTATTTTAAAATATTAAGACTCATCTGCAAATCTGAAAAATTAATTTCCGCACGATTTCCGTCGGGTCCGCACGATCAGCACGATTTAGTCTATTTAGTAGACTTTATCTATATCTAAATCCTTTCCGCCAGTTCTATCAATTTAGCAACTTTAAAAATTTTTAGTAACTTTAAAATTTTTACGTAATATACTCTAATATACTTTAAGTATTATTCTATATACATATAGCATTAATATATATTATTATTAATATACGTATTATTATACGCTATATTAGAGTATTACCTACGCGATTAATTTTATTAAATTATTTAATTCTATGGTCAAATTTAAGTTAATATTAATACTCGTTATTATAGAATCTTATCATCGTAACGTCGATTATTAGAACTTTTCTTTTTTTATACGTATTGCTATTAAACTAGTAGAACTAGCGGAAAAGATTAAGATAGTTATTAAACTAGCGGAATTTAGATAGATTCTAATCAGATTTGCTAATTCGGCGGATTTTGTGATTTCCGCGACATACGCGCGATCAGCAATTTCAAATTTTGCAGGAACTTTTCAGATTTGCAGATGCTATTTCTTTAAGAATCTCTCTAGTAATTATAGCCTCCTTTTTCTACTATCGCTGTTATTAATCGAATAACGTATTTTCTAGATTCGGCTACTCGTATACGCGCTGTTTCTTTTAATTAGAGTAAGAGACTTCGCTATCTAGTCGTTGAAATTTAGCTAATAAATTCTTAGAGATCGTAGATTAATTTAATTAATAATCGTATTTCTTTAAGAACTAGGCCTAAAGCGTCTCTATCTTACGCTTTTTATCTAATCTAGTCGCATTATATAGATATAGGTCTCGTCGTTTAACGTCGATAACTGCTCGATATTATTTTTAAATAGAATTAAACGATGAGAGAGAGATAGATATTCGAGAATTACTGAAATTCTATTTCAATAGCGACGACGATAGCGAGAATATATTAGTTAGAGCTATTGAATATTATAATATTATTAAATTTATTAAATAAATGCTAACGATATCGTAGTAGATAAGTTATCGTTATTTTACACTAAAAATAATTATTGCATGGCTGTATAATCGTTATAACTAGAATATCGTTATATGGCGAATCGTTATAGCTCAGGTCGACTGTAATAATAGATAATGATCGTCGCGGAGAATCGTAAGACACCGGTGTCTTGGTAAGGAATGTTGGAGACATGCCTGTAAAGCCGTCTGATATTTTTGATTTGCGCTCCACAGCGTAGTTTCGGGGGGTGCTTTATTATCGTGAGCTGCTATATGAAGAATGCTTACTTTATTTGCATCAGCTCGGTTGGATGAACTTTGATACGCTTTTCTTCTTCTCGGGCTTACAGCTCGGCAGAGGTGAAAAAAAGTTCGATAGGGAAGTAGATGCTAAGTATATGCACCTCGTTCGGAGTAAAAGGAATACACTTAGCATATGCCAGCACCTCATCGGGGGTGAAGAAAATTAAATTCAGTTTAGCGACATTGGCTCGCGCGAGGTAACTTACCCACAATAAAAGCATATACTTAGCATATACTATCGAAATATAGCCCCCACGCATCCCAGCCACCGTATTTCCCAGCCACCTGATTTTATACTATAATATAATTAGTAGATTACGGAGATTGAGGCATATGCATAGTATATGCCTGTATCCCCCTCTAAAGTGCCAACATTATTTTGGACCCGGCCCGAGTTCATCCGGGGTGAAACGGATACGTTCAGCATATGCTATGAGTTCATTCGGGGTGAAGCGAGCATATGCCGAAGCTTCACCCCTGCCGAACTTTTTTTCACCCCTGCCGAGCTGTAACCCGCTTCTTCTCTTCTTCATTGATTGTTGGCGAGTTCGGAACGCTGGTGAAGGCTTTTTTGTGTGCGTGAACAGGCACATGTAGTTCTGGACTTCCATTCTGGGCGACTAAATTAGCACTCAATAGACTTGTACCGTCTGCTTTTGGAGAGGCCAATGCGACTGTCAATAAAGAGTGAGAGGCTGAAATATCGACTGAGTGATCGCGGAATGAACTGTGTGTAGAATTCCTTATGCGATAGGGAAACACGGACATGTATTTGCGGGGCACGAGAGAGATTGAAAGGTCCTCTCCATACAATATTGTCACGTTCTTTGCGTGCCTTGAGAAATCTTGTCCCCCAAACCAGTGCACAGGCTATGAAGTCCACCTTACACTGGTGCTCCATGAAGTTGGCTGTTTCCTTCGAGTCAAGATGAGTCTTTCTGCTCTAGGTTCATAGATTACAGAGTTTTAGTCCATCAAACGGAAAAACACTAGTGTCGTTTCAAAAGAAGGGGCTGCGTTTCGAATCTACTGTTATAGCCGCGAAACATTAGCACCCGTCACCAACTTTTCAGGAGTCAGACGGCATTGGATCGCAAATCAGTGAACACTTAGTTCAACCCGCCCAAATCTGGCAACACGATCCATGCCACGTCATTCCAGCGGGTCTGAGCATGCAGGGCCATATATAGAACATGAATATGCTATCTTTTGCAGTGGCAGCCGCGGAGATCAGACAGATCCACCATGGAAATAAAGAATTGGTCGGAAGTACCTCGGCCTAAGGTCTTTAGTGGTACCAGTGTTGTAAGAAGACGCCCTCTACAATGCCTCATCTGGACCTTCCTCGTCGTTCTTTATATCCACTATATCAACCGTCGTCCCTCACCGGACCTGACCGCTCCAAAGCCACCTCCATTAGATGACATCCCGAATAAGATATGGCAGATCTTCTTCAACTACACTCCCATCGACTCCTACACCGACTCCATCCAAACCTGGATCACCAAAAACCAGGACTACCAGTACACGCTCGTCTCCGCCGCCGGCGCCAACGCTTTTGCCCTAAAAAATTATGCCAATCGGAGAGAGATTCTTTACCCGTTCCTCTCACTGCGCGTCCCCGTGCTGCGTTCCGACCTCCTCCGCTACATGCTTCTTGAGTCCGAAGGCGGAGTCTACAGCGATCTTGACACCGCTGCGCTGAAACCTGTCAACGAGTGGATACCATTACATTTGAAATCCAAAGTGCACGCCGTTGTCGGCATCGAGTACGACCAAGGAGAGGGAGAAGCATATCCTGGGATGGAAGGTCCAGGCTTGCAATTCTGCCAGTGGACAATGGCCGCTAGCCGCGGACATCCGCTCATGGCGCGCATAGTCACCGACGTAGTCGATGCACTGCACGCACTCGCTATGAAGAACGAGACGACAATCGCAGAGCTGCAGCCCAGCGACGAAGAAGTGGTTCAACTCAGCGGACCGGTCATCTGGACGAGAGCGGTTATGAAGACTCTGTCCGAGGCGACGGGGACTGAGATGAGTTATCGGAATTTCACGGGGATGAAGGAGCCGAGGTTCTTTGGAGATGTCATGGTGTTGCCGGTCAATGGATTTGGGACAGGGCAGCTGCATCCGGGGAGTGTGAGGAAGGGGTCCAAAGACGCTTTTGTGAGACATGGGTGGAAAGGGAGTTGGAAGCGGGATTGGAGCGACTAGTTTTACTTGGAGGTGGGTGGGATTTGGTGCTGCAAACGTGCTCATTTCTGTCCAACAAGGTACACCAGCCTACCTGAGCGTGAAAAATCCTCCGAATGCCTCCTCATCTCTGCCGATCAGCCCAGCACCTTACTGCTGGAATATCAATGTTGCTTTGTATGCAACGGATTCCCAGTCGAAATCATGTTTCTCGGAGTTTTTACAACGTTGAGTGCTAAAATGCTCGAGAAGATACAGGGGTGCTGCCAACGATAAGCTTGGACAATAACCTAGACCAAGTTCAACGTATGGAGGTGGTAGAACTGGCTTGTGCGAGGCCATCTGACATTCGAGACTCAGGGTGAAAGCAAACACATATGAAAGCCAGTCCGCATTGAATTAGATCCTCGGTGCATTTACCCACCGTCAAACCTTCAGACTTTGACACAACTTTTGAAAACCCTTCCTCGCCGTCGTCTGATGGACACGTATGCGTACCGAAGGCTCACACCTCCAAGGATGGGAGTTAACATGATGGTGAGCCAGGCAGACGGAGTTTAACACTGTCGTATAGAGGCTAGATTGCTCTTGATTTTCGTCCAGCCCTTCAACCCGCAGGTGCGACCGTTGTCTGATCCTCTCGTAACTTGCAACGCAAATATATGCCGGATGGCGCTTGCCAGTGCTTGAAGCTTTCCTTGGAGCTTCAACCAGCATTCTGATACATATGCCTGAATACGTTCCACAGCTTTTACTTATCGCACCTGAAGTCTATCGATTGCTCGGACGAGTCGCAAAGGTTGAGGCTGAGCGCTTGGTATCGCGCATGCGGAGCCTTGCGCACCGGTGACGGGAGGTAGCAGCAGGGTGTTACTGCAGGGGGGACTGGTTACGATTCGATTGTCGTGGACGTGACCGTTCATAAGCCAGCATGATCTACAGGTCTGGTCACCACACATGATGGGCGTTGGGAACATGCACAGAGCTTTGCGAACATCTGAGTCCTGTAGCCTTGTAGCCTTGAGGCATGGTGCAGTACTGGTTCTGCATGAAAGCTAGGCCGTATTTGCATCTGGATCCTGACGGCCAATCTACCTCTTATCTCGTGATGACGGTAATTTTCTTCTTCTTCTTCGAATGCGCTGCCATAACGGTTGTTGTGCACGAAGACATTAGCGATCTTGGTTACGACTAGCTACATCTTCCATTCATTGTCATTTTCTGTACTCCGCTCCGGGCCACTTGGCTTCTGATTGTTCCCAGCTAAGAAGACTTATCCACCACAGGGATGTTCTTGGACAGATGTTCTCTATATTCAGGAGTGCACCGCCAGCCACTGATCTGATGCACAAGATCTTCGATGGCGCTTGCCCATCTAATCAAAACATCCTCTTTCCATGCGGTATGCTGCAAAGAAAGACTGAAGGGCAACCCAGCGGAGTCAACACCGATTGGTATACAAATGATGGGATAGCCTATTAAGATTAGATCAGGCTGATAACGGCAATATGACACCATTGTTGGGCAAAGAAGCTGATAAGCAAGCAAATTTCAAGGCTGTGGGTCTCAATAGGTCATTCAATCTTGAAGAAGGAAAAGCAGGAAACACGAAAACATTACAGGGTTTTGCTTTATAGAGATCGAAAGAACTCAGCAGTTGTGTATAGACTTTTCGAGATATTTCGGATGACGAGAGAAAATATCGCAATGCTCAACGTACGCACAAAATGAAAGTACTTACCAGCCTGGGCAGCAAGCTGCTGTCCCGCGCCTTTCCGGTCAAACAAGATGAGCGCATCGAACACTGTATTAGTCTTGTTGTCCTTTAGCGCAGCGTCGATGCCCTCAGTGCGGCATTTTTGCTGGGTGTAATGCAGGGCTTGGTAATAGGTTTCCGTCGCTTCGCCGCAGCTTTGTATGATTTGCTGAAAGTTGTTCTATAGATAACGTCAGCCGAGACCAAGCGCTCTGTTCAATAAATGTGAAGCAGGGAAATATTGTAGAACATAAGAGTGAAGTAAAGGTGGTGGCGTGGCTCACCTGTCCTGTTGGAAATGCTGAGTGGTCACCGGGTTTGGCGCCTTCTGTACCGCTATTCTTTTGATTATACTCGAAGACGTCCTCCAGGGTCTTCATGCGCGTTTCTGAGAGTTCTGATAGATACGCGTTGATGCCCTGGAAAGCCTCGACCTTGACTACGGAAAACTCTGACTCTGACGGCTTGCCGTACGTCCAGTCCCAGTTGCCGTCTCCTGGTATACGATCCTCTGCACAGGGAAAGTCAACCTCGACGACGTCCGCTCCTGCCTCTTGGATAGCTTTAAGGACCGTGAGTGCCGTCTCTCTGATATCTTTGGCGACGAACTCCCAGCACCGTTTGTTTGGGAGGCCGAATCTGGCACCTTTGAGGCTACCCTTTGTCGTCAGGTACTTGGAGTAGTCTTTTCTTTGGGAGCGTGACGAGGAGCAGGTCATGGCATCCCTTTCGTCACTGCCAACGATTGCATTCAGTCCATGGACCGCATCGGCAACAGTCCTACCGAAGCTGCCGACGGTATCCATGCTTTTGCTGATAGGTATAACACCAGCTCTCGAGGTAAGTCCAAGAGTAGGCTTAATCCCGACAATGCCATTGATCGATGCTGGTCCAATTATTGACGTGTCGGTTTCAGTCCCAAAGGATACGGGTACGATGTTTGCGGAGACCGCAACTGCAGAGCCTGAGCTGGAGCCATCTAGAATCATATCAGTAGACTGATCATCCGTGACTCGCTTTGTACGAAAGCTTAGGGTGACACAAATCATTTTGGTTCTCCTTGAGACAGGAAATACGCTTGTGGTGCCCTTTCGAGACAGGGCAGCTTTTGAAAACGCTTTTCTGATAGTTCAATGACTCGCACAGTGGTTTGTTTGCAAAAACAAGCCCATACAGAAGATCCTTCCCATGTATGGAGTCCTAAATATGCTACAATGATACTCTAGCAACCAGCATTCTGACGTCAAAGAAAGGGGGAAAGCCATTGTATTCCTGGAATCTCTGCTCGATGCAATATAATAACTTACATGGACTACTGGAAAGATTGTACGGATTTCGCACTTGACCGCCGCGCGGAGAGTACCCGGTGGAGTAGTTCGATGATCGGACCGAAGCCCATTCACTCATATTAGCATGCCCTAAAATGATCGCCCCTGCGCGACGCAAAAGCGAGACTACATGGGCATCTCTGGGGACCTAGACCCCCTATGACTCAGCATTCCCTGGAGATTACCTTCAGATTTTAAACCAGTGTCAAGACCGAAGTAGTTGCGATGTGTACATACTTGACGGCTCGACACTGTTCACCAGGGGAGACATTGAGACGGATTGAACACTCACAATACTTCCAAGTAAAGCCCATGAGCCGGCCGTTGTTTGCATTTTGTCCTTTGTAGCCATGTTATCTTTGACTAGGATTGGTACGCCATGTAGTATGCCTCTAGCTTTACCCTGCAGAAAGTTTCGGAGTCAGCGATTTATCGAGAAATGACCCGATTTGCTTTTTCTAAAATCACACCTCTTGTCTCACAATGTTAAAGCTCGAAACTTCAACCTACTTGGCGTCTTTCGTCGTCCAATTCTGCAGCAATCTTAGTAGCGTCTGGGTTGATTTCGATGATACACTCGAGGTAGGGGTTGACGTTATATATACGTCGAAGGCAGAATTCGACATAGTCAACCGACGTAAAATGACCCTCTGAGAGATGTTGCTGTATCTCTTCCATAGAGCACTCATACAGGTTGAGACCTTTTAGTTCTTCAAGGCGGAACAGAGGCGATATATCTTGCTGGGAAAGATCGTGATGTCGGCGAACCTCAGTTTCGGTCCGAACCGTGTTATGTGCTTTTGGGGAGAGGAAATATGTTCTCACGGACCGAAGCATTGCTGATGTCGAATTGGAATCCCAGTCTTCACCTCAAAGTTCTCGAGATCGCTGGCTGGCTGAATGAAATAACGAGCAGGGAAAGATATGCGATGCGCTGGGCTGTTGCGCTCAGGAATATATCTTATCTCGAGAATTATCAAGCTCCATTCCCCGCATCGAGAGCATCTGACTTCAAGCTGACAGTGACGTAAGGTTCACGCTAGACTCAGCCAAATCGGCGGTAAAGGAATGTGGCCGCGCCCGAACAGCGGGCAGCGGGCAGCAGCCCCAAGGTAAAATATATACCCAGTACCTTACGGGCGTGCCTGCAAAGGCGCACACCGTGCTAGCTTAGTACCAGTACGATGTAAAGTAATTAGCACCATTTAATTCTATTGCTACGGTTATAGAAAAAGGCGAACCTTACCCCGCGAATAGTTATTTAAGTTTGAAATATAAGAAAGAAATTTCGTAAAGTAGACTATATATTCGACTAAGTAGAAGATTAAAACGTATTTATTAACTATAATTAAGACTATTTCATATCTAAAAGAACTTATAATTACTAATAAACTTATTATATAATTAATATATTTTAAAATAAAGCTATTAAACTCTAAAGCTAATCGTTTTAAATATTAAAAATAAATAGATTAAAATCGAGAGTAGTAATAGATTCTACGTAATCTGAATTAGAATTTAACTCTCTATTCATCTCTTTACTTTCTTTACTTTCTTTTATCTATCTTCTATTAAAATTTAAGAAAGATTAAACTATTTTATCTTCTATTAAAGTTTAATAAGTATTAAACTATTTAAAAGATATATTAATAGTCTATTTACTATTAAGAAATTTATTACTTAATTATTTATATATAATAATTCTATATAATAGATTAAATGATAATAGATAAGTAATATAGATATTAAAATAAATAGAGATATAGTATAATTAAATAATATTATAAATAAGTAAAATAAATAAATAAACTTCTATTAAGTAATCTTTAATTATTACTATTACTTATTAAGATATAATTCTAATTCTAATATAATATAAGAATATTTATTAAATTATATAATCTATAAATAGATATATATAAAGAAATACGCTTTAAAAAAAATTTAATACTAGTAATTTTATATAATAAATTCTTCGAAATAGAGATAATTCTTTAATTAATATAAATTAATATATATAATAGAATAAGATAGAGCTAAGCTAGAAAATATTAAATTTATATATATAGTTAATTATAAACTCGATAGATCTACGCTTTTAAATTAGATACTATAGATGAATAAATTAATATTCGTAATTATTAAAATCTCTTTTTCTACTTTTAACCTTTTAATAGCTTTACTATCTTCTATTTAAATTTAAATATTATTTTTTTCAACTATAGACCGTAATTTGCGCTTTCTAAAAATGTAAAAATCTCAAATTTTGATCTTATAGTTCTTTAAAGAAAAGAAATTTAAATATCGCTTACTAAAGATCGTAAATCAAATTTACTCGACAGCTCTAATTAAAAAAAAAAAATTATAAATTTAATTTATAGACATTTACTCGTATAAATACTAGTTAAATAATATTATTAATTTCTAAAGAGCGAGTTATTTTAAGATTTAATATATTATAAAATATAGTATAAGAGTATACTTATATATAGAGCTTTTTTAAAAAGAGAGAGATTTTATTTATAGTTAATATAATTTATAGATAATTAGATCTTAGCGTAATAAGTATCTAAGATTACGTTTAATTTAATAAGTTTAGAAATAAAATTTAAAAACTATATCTGAATATAAATAAGAAAGAATATAATTATATTATATAGAGAGATATATATATTACGAGTTAAAGTAAATTATTAAATAAGATAATATATAAAAATCGACTTTTATAATTTAATAAATAGAATTTAGAGAACTATAAAAGATTAAACTTCGAAAATTCTTATATTAAGTTAATTTATTATCGTAATTCTTATTATTATTATAAATTAATAAACGTCTATTAAGATTTAATAATTCTTATATCGTTAAAAGTCGTAGTATTTTATTCTATAATAGTAAGTTTAAACTTATAAATTCAATTTATAAAAAGTAATTAATTTTTAAATCTAATCTCGAGATTGAATTCGACTCTCGAAGAGTGAAAATACTTTAATTTAAGATTTACTTAGAACTATAAGATCGATTTTTTTTTTTTTAGATTATTTAAAAGCGAAAATTATATTTTATAATTTAAAAAAATTTCAAAGACTTTAATAGAAAAAAGAGAAGTTATAATAAATTAATAATAATAAGTTTATAAAGATTTAATTAACTTTAAATAAAATTAAATTTAATTAATAAAAAGTTAAATTTAATATCTATTATAGTTAATTCTTATTATTTTTTTATTTTTTTATTTCTACAATTTTACGAATTTTTATTAATTTTATTAATTTTATAATTTTATAAATTTTACGATTTTACGAATTTTACGAATTTTACGATTTCACGATTTTTTAACGAGGGAGATTTATGAATTCGAATCGAGGACGAAGTAAATTAGTTTCGAAATTTATTAAATTTATTACTACTCGATTATCTAAGCTTATATTAAAGAATATTCTTAATAGAGTAGATAAATTTTTAATAAGCGATATTTAAATTCTTTATCTTAAAGTATTTATAAAACTAAATTTTATAATTCTTTTTTTATTTAAAAGCGTAGATTACGTTCTATAATTAAAAAGAAAAATTATAAGATTTTAATAAAAAATAAAAAAATTATTTTAAAATTAAATAATATATATCTATTTTTTAATTAGAGCTATCGAGCGAACTTTAAAAAGCGATATTTAAATTCTTTATCTTTAAATATTAGTAAGACTAAATTATAATTATTCTTTTTTTTATTTAAAAGTCTATATTACGTTCTATAATTGAAAAAAGAAATTAAAATTTTTTAATAGAAAATAAGAATATTATTTTAAAATTAAATAATATAAATTTATTTTTCGATTAGATCTATCGATAAATTTAATAAGCGAACTTTAATAAGTAGTATTTAAGATTCTTTTTCTTTAATAGTTATTAGATTAAATTTTTAAATTTTTAAATTATTAAAAAGCGTAAACTTTACTCTATAATATAAAAAAATAATTTTAAATTTAAATAGAAAATAAAAAGGTTATTCTATTTATAAATAACGTATATCTATTTTTTTACTAAGAGATCTTAAGAGAATTATCGAGCTAACTTAATTAGTCTAGCTAAAAGATATAATAATCTTAAATTTATAATTAGTTATATATATAAATTTAAGATTTTATAGCTTAGCTCTATCTTATTCTATTATTAATATACGAGTAAAGACTTATAAATTAAATTCATAATTTTTTTTTTTGATTAGGGCTGTCGAGTAAATTTTAGTAAGCGATCTTTAATAAGCGATATCTGAATTCCTTGCCTTTAAATATCTATAAGACTAAATTTAGTAATTCTTTTTTTTTCTAAAAGCCCACATTTTGTTCTATAATTTAAAAAAAAAATCTTAAAATTTAAATAAAAAATTAAAAAGTTATTCTAAATTTAAATAATGTGTATCTATTTTTTAATCAAGGCTATTTGACTGTCGAACGAACTTTAGTAAGCGATATTTGAATTTCTTACGCTTTAATTATCAAAAGACTAAATTTAGAAATTATTTTTTTATCTAAAAGCCTACATTTCATTCTATAATTTAAAAAAAAAATCTTAAAATTTTAATAGAAAATAATAAAGTTATTAAAGGGTTAAAAGTAGAATAAGATATTTTTAATAATTGCGGACGTTAACTTATTTACCCGCGATGATTTAGTCGATCTAGTTAAAGAGTATAGTAACTCTAAATTTATAATTAACTATATATATAAATTTAAGATTTTCTAATTTAACTCTATTAATAGTAAAGTTATTAAATGATTAAAAGTAGAGTAAGAGATTTTAATAGTTACGGACGCTAGTTTATTTATCCGCGATATCTAATTAAAAAGCGTAGTAACTCTAAATTTATAATTAACTATATATATAAATTTAAGATTTTTTAGCTCAGCTCTATCTTATTCTATTATTTAAGATTTTTAACTTAGCTCTATCTTATTCTATTATATTAATACGAGTAAAGGCCTATAAATTAAATTCATAATTATTTTTTAATTAGAGCTATCGAGTAAGTAGGTGAGCGATCTTTAGTAAGCGAACTTTAATGAGTAATATTTGAACTCCTTGCGCTTTAATAATTATAAGATTAAATTTTAGAATTCTTAAATATTTGAAAAGCGTAAATAGCGCTTTAAATCCAAAAAAAATTCTAAAATTTTAATAAAAAATAAAAAAGTTATTTCTATTGTGAATAACGTATATCTATTTTTTTAATAAAGAGTCTCGAAAGGACTAGCGGGCTAACTTAGTCGGTTTAATTAAATAATATAATAACTCTAAATTTATAATTAACTATATATATAAATTTAAGATTTTCTAGTTTAATTCTATTTTATTCTATTATATATACTAATATAATAGAATAAGATAAAAGTATATATAATAGAATAAGAATTTCGAAATTTAGTCTTATAATTATTAAGAGGTAAGGTATTCAAATATCGCTTATTAAAGATCGCTTATTAAATTTACTCGATAGCTCTAATTAAAAAAATGATTATAAATTTAATTCATAGGCCTTTAATCGTATATATTTATAAGTTATATAAATAGTTTAATTTAATTATTAATCTTTATTAGTAGACTTTATATTACGTAATAAAGCTATTAAATAAGATAAGATTATTAGAGACTTTTATTCTTTAAGAGTCTTAGACTAAAGATAAGATCTCTTAAACTTCTTTATATATAGTATTCTTAGAGTCGTTATTATCTAATAGAATAAATATATATTTAAATTATTATTCCATAATATAGAATAGTAGTTTAATTTGTTCGCGATCGACGACGCTAACTGTTATCATATGAGGCTAGCCTATGTAACTAATACCATTTTCGGTTTGAATCAATCTTCTGAATCACATTGCTGTCTAGTCTTGCGAATTCGTACACGACCCGGCAGCGAATTGACCACGGCGCATCGTTCTCGGGACCAGCACAAACCCACACCTCTTTTCAATTCAGTAGTCCACTGTAATTGATCTCTGCAGACGCAGGGAAATTCCATTTTACAGCAGCCGTCGTCAGAATGCCCCTTGCGGAAGCCAAAGCAAGTGGATAGATGGAAATCCTGCCAATGTGTTTTCAGTCCCAAGAAACCAGCCCATATGGCCCACGGCACTTCTAGTATAGAGCCAATGCGATCCAAAGCACCTCCTTCGTCCACCTACCCTAAAGCAAGCTCTTCAGCGTCGTCAACGTAGCCTTCGATGTTCTCAAGTAGGTCAATGAACCCCCTTGCCTTGGCTCCTTGGGCCTTATCCCTTCTTAGGCGTAAGGACAGATCCTGTCATCATCCAAAGAAGGATGAAGGCAACGCAGACTGCAGTAACTAAAAGCACAGGAATACCAATTTCCCAGAATTCGAACAGTGTCCCAGTGGCGCCTTGTGTCAGTTCTTTGACGTTCATGCCGTAGAAACCGGTTAGTAAGCTCATGGGTGCCACGATCCCAGCAAGTCCAGCAAGGAACACTCCTATCTTACCGAACTGCTCTGCGACCTCGCGGCCGTGATCTAATCGCTCGGTGATTTGAGTGGTGCTGTAGGAAATAACCTAGGGAACAGCATTCAGGGCTGGTCTTGAGGCATGGAATTCGACTCACCAATTGAACCAGCGCGTCATATTGTCTCATATATGTTTGGCAAAGCCTTTGCTCTTGTCTTATCTTCTCTCGAGCTCTCGAGGCTTCGAATTGTGCAGACTCTGGTTCTCGCCGAGCGAAAGGCAGGATCATCATCATCGCTGGCATCTGCAATAGGCTCTGGAGCTAGCAGTCGCTGGACCGAGAGGAAGAAAGACTGGAACTCCTCCAATCCGGCGAGATACCTGTCGATGCGTGCGAGTCTGTTCGATTTTTCTAAGATAAAAGGTAGGTCATCGAGTTTTGGAACATTACAAAGCTGACGATCGTCAGCAGATGTCCCAACTACGGGATGAGCATGGATTCCGCCGACCTGGGGCGATGAGCCGATGGGGTCGAAAATGTCGAAGGTGAAATCAAGCTGCTCCGCCGTCGTTCTCAGTGTGGCAAAGGCTAGTATCCAGACGCAAACCAGTGCCTGCGGGCCTAATGCATGGCTATCCAGGATCCGGCTCGCGTATATACTACTTATTTCTTGCGCGAGGCGGAGTGGGCCAACGAAATTCGTGATCAAGGTGCCTACAACACCGACAGTTAGTATGTAGAAGCGCCATCGAGTTATAGCTTACCAGCACTGGTTGCTGTCGGCAGGCAAATGACCATTCGAAGTCTTGTTTGCCGCATAGAAGAACAAACAGGGGCACGGTTACCAACGAACCATATCTGCGTGTGGAGCCAGATAACTTCACTGCTTAGCCGTCGCTGAACCGAAACAACGTTCGGGTCGGCCGCCTACATTGAGAGTCTTCACCTGCATACGTTGGCCCGCCAAGTGTCTGTCTCGATACAGTCTCCAAGTCCAGACACCTGTGGCCCCCAAGATGAAGATTTGCGACCTCCTGGTAGTATGGTATTAGCCTTTCCACTATTTTGATTCTCCCGACGTGAGACCCACATCTAACAAGCTGCTAGATCATCCCACCACGTTGCTGTAGCTCCCTAAGATTTTGTGCGTTTATATCCATGGGGGCGAGCATGCCTACATCCATCGAGTCCTGTGCGGATCTCTAGCCTAGCAGAAGTAAGCTTGGTATTTACAGTTTGGAGCGTAGTCGGGGTACCTTGAGATGCTGCCTGAGTCCCTCGCGGTCCCCGAGTCCTCCGTGCCATGTAGAAGCGTCGAACCCTCGATTGGGAGCGTTTGGAGATGTACTCTGGTCTGAAAGTATGTCATCGTATATATGTATGTCGCAACCTTGGCTCTGATAGTAGTCACTGTCTAGGCTCGAACGCAAAGAACTTGGGCCGGAGGCCGGCTCTTCATTGAGGAAAGGGGTGGAGTCGGGGCGAACGGAGCCAAGCTCCATGTCACCGTTGCTGCGCTGTCTGTTGCGGCCTGCATACCCCTTGGCTGTTGCTGCGCTCACTCAGAGGGCAAGGATGGTGTTGAGAGAAGAAGGTGAGGCAGCCATGGTGTCAGGTGTCTGTTGTCGGGGTCTTCCGAGGCTGTCGTTTCTATTTTGAGAGGCAATTATGTCAGCGTGTCTAGTTCCTTCATGTTCTATGCATGCGTTCCTTCTACATCCTTCCATGCATATTCCATCATTGTTCCTTTCATGTAGCTAGCCATAGATAGTAGTGCTTTATTCTCCATCAGCTATATAATAGCTAATAGCCCCACTACTGAATCTATATACTTTCTATCACCACTGCTATACTACGCTGAGAGGTTATAAGCTTTTAATTAATACTGGTAATATATCAACATTTTAATTATATTAAATTTTAAAAAAAATATATATATATATCCTTCTAGCCATAATAGGCAAATTAGGATAATAAGACGATGAAGGTTAATAGCCTATTATATCTATATTAGAGGAGTTATAGAAATTATATAACTTATAAACCTAGAAGATAAATTAAATAAAGTTTAAATAATTATAATTTAAAAAGATCTTTAAATTCGCTATATTCTTATCGATAGTTAATATTTCTACATTTAAGAGAGTATTCAATTAGGATCGCTAGTATTAAATAATATATAATTATTATTAGATAGCTAAAATATATTTAATTCTCGCTAAAATATTAATCTAGTTATAAGAGAACGAAGAGTATAATAAATAAGAGTTCGCTAACTTATAGATTAAAGATAATATACGTATATCTCTTAAGTTAGATAACTATATTTATATCGTAGATATCTATAATATATATAATATAATTAAAGTACTCGAAGATATATATAAATTTAAAGGATATATCTCTTATAAAGTACTATAAAGAATTATTAACTATATAAGCTTAGCTAACTATAAAGAAGTTATTAAATATATTAAGACAATTAAAAAAGCTAAAATAAAACTCGTTAAGTTAGATTATTAATATATATAAGAGATTATAATATTCTTCCTTTATAAACTTCTCTTCTCTTACGAATTATTTATAAAAATTATCTTAAATAGTCGAGGTAAAGACGTTAACGAAAGGCTGTTAAAATTAGATTTCGACTATATTATCGAATAACTTCTTAATTAAAAACGTCGTTAGAAACTAATTAGTATTAATAACTTTAATAATAAGGCCATATTCACAAATAACAAGAATAAGAGAAACGGCGGTAAGAATAATAACAACATTATCCTCTGACCTAAGTGTGACGACTGCGGTCGCCATTATAGTAGGACTTACTGGCTATTTAACCTCGATTAGGCCTTCGCTAAGTAGGTTAAAAGAAATAAGAATTATATCGAGGAATTTAAGAAGAAAAAGAAGGTTAGTAAGCCTATTACCTCTATCGAATTTATCGAAAAACTAAAAATAGCAAGGGCGGCTTATGCGAAGGCTATTACGATATTATATAATAACGACTAATATTTCGATAATATAGCCTCATTTCATATAACATATTTCGAAGCCTATTTCGTTAAGAAATTAATATCCCTCGAAAACTCTATTTTAATCGAGACTACTAACGAAAGGATACTTAAGGTTACTACTGTAGACAATACTCTACTAAAGACCCTTATTAAGAATAATAACGACGAGAATAAAGAATATATACTTATACTTATAAACGTCTACTATATCGAAGATCTATTTATAAATTTACTTTCTCTAAATATATTCTAATATAACGATCTTACTTATATTAGAAAGAGAGATTATCTAAGAGTCTATAATAATAATAATAATATCGTCTTTAAGAGAGAATTAATAAATATACTTTATAAGCTAAGATTTATATTATTTAAAGCTATAATAACTAAAGAGATTACTATAGTCGCGATTATTAAGAAAGCTAATTACTAAAAGATAATAGCTATTAAATAGCATTAAGTATTAAACTATCTAAATTTCGATAATATTATTAGACTATTAACTATAGTAGAGAGAATAGAAATTATAAATAACATTAAAAAATAATTTTATAAGTCATATATCTATAGGAAATAGAAAAAAACTCTAAGTTATAAATTAATAATTAAGATAGAAAATACTTTTAATAGTATTTATATAGACCTCTTTAATAGCGAATTAATATTATCTCGCTCTAAAGGAGGCTATTATTATTACTTTATAAAGATTAATTAAAAAACTTAATTTCGATAGATAGACTTCTTAAAAATCAAGTGATCGGTCGTTTCCTTTAGCCCAGAGGTCGTGGTATATACCGTCAAGATCTCATATCATACGATATGAAATCATGCAAATCTCAATAACTCATATCATATTAGAGTATGGTATGGCAGGTCAATATCCCATATCATACCATACCTTTCCGGCCAGTAGATTAGGTATTTAAGTTACTATAAAACTTTATTATTATAATTAAAATATAGTTTTATATTATCTCTAAGTGTATTCGCTCTAATAACGATAATAAGTATAATAATAAGAAAATTCGAGATTAACTAGTCTCTTAAGATATATAATAAGAGTTAATTATACTCGATTTATCTAAATAGAATAATATTAATAAATATATTAATAGTATTCTTACTTAGAAGATATATATCTAGTTAATAATTATAGATCTATTATTAAGTCTATAAACTAAAGTAATTAAAATAGCTATTCTAAATATAAATTACTTATCTACGACTTTATTAAGAAAGATAATTAGAATATTATATTAGACTCTTATTAAAAAGAAGTTAAATATAATTTATCTAAGGTTATTTAAGATAATAGTTTATATCTATAATTATAAGTATAAATAAAAGAAAAAAATAGTTAAATAAGAGTTTAAATATATTTTATTTAACTATAAGAGATTTAATTAATATCGACTATAGAATAAATGTAAATCTTATTTAATACGGCGATATAATATCTTATAAAGATCTTTTTATACTTTTACTCCGTCTTATAGTAATACTAAAAATAAACTAAATAAGATATTAGAGAATAAGAATGTTATAAATACTATTATCGTCGCTAGAAGAATTTTATTATCTCTAGAAGCTTCTTCTTTACTAGCTATAAATAATAAGATAATAATAAATATATCTAGAGAAGACTCTAAGATTATAATTTAAAATCCGTTTATAGGCCTAGGAAATCCTAAGATCGACTATATTTTAAATTTATCTAAACTAAGTAACTAGAAGAGTGTTATTTTTAATATATTAAATTTATTTATATTTAATTCACTAAAACGCTTATAGCGAATTAAGAATAAATTAAAGAATTATTATATTATTTAAGACGATAAATAAACTAACTTCGATACTTTAAAGAAGAAATTTACTAAGTTAATATAGGCTATATCGCTTATACTCGATATTAAGTCTTATACTTATAAAGAAGTAATTAATGGACCTAAAGCACTTTAATAAATAATCGCTATATAGAAGTAATAGAACTTATTATAGAAGATAAAGATATAAAAGCTAGTATTAAGACCAGTATATCGTATTATTCTTAAGAGAAGATAAGTCTATAAGAAGAAGATAAGAGTAGATAATAAAATTCTACACTATAAGACTAAATATATTATTAAGAATTTTCTTTAATAAGAAGATATCGATTATAATAAAATCTTTTTAGATATTATTAAGCTAATTATATAAAAGATTCTTTTAGTTTTAACTATATACTACAATTAAGAAGTAAATCTAGTTAATATTATAATAGTATTTCTATATATAAAATTTAAGTATAAGATCTATATAAAATAGCTAGAAGGCTTTATTAAATTAAATTAAGATCGAGTCTATTTATTATAATCGTATTCTATATCTCCCTTAATATACTATTTAGCTCTATGACCTATTAGGGCCTAGCGTGTCTTAATAGAGCTATCTACTATTATTTAATACCTTCTATTTATATAACTATTCGATATCTAGTTATCTTATTTAATATATCTATATTAATACTATATCTATATCGATTCTAATATTATAACTAAGTTATCTTACTTACTATATTTAAATTAGTAGACGAATTTAAGAAACTTATTAATAGGGGCTTTAATAAGATATTAAGTTAAGTTATTATATTTCTAGATAAATCTATTATATAGATAATACGTTATAAAGAATATCTATTAAAATAGCGTAACGATCTTATAATTAGTTAGAGAAATAAAGTAATTATTAAACTAGTTTATTTATACGGCTAATAAATTTAAAGAAATTATTATCTAATTTAATAATTATATAATTAATTCTCTAAGCGAAGTGAAAGTATTTAAAAAAACGATATTTAG
This sequence comes from Letharia lupina, assembly GCF_014066315.1. Lineage (NCBI taxonomy): Eukaryota > Fungi > Ascomycota > Lecanoromycetes > Lecanorales > Parmeliaceae > Letharia > Letharia lupina. The sequence goes on from NW_023502985.1 coordinate 483,677, forward strand.
ATTATCTATAATTTTTACGATAGCTTAAACGATCTATAAATTAGAAAAAAAAGTTCTCGCAAAATATAATATTATTTTTCGAATTTATAGTAAAGTCTTATAAAAGGTATTATAAGAAGTTTTTTCTTTTCTCTTCTTCGCTTAGTGTTTATAATATTAAAGAATTAGGAGAAATAATGTAATTCTCTTATCTTTATTTTAAAATTATTATTTTTAATATGTAATTAAGTAAGATGAATCGAGTTAGTAATCTTTTTACTTAGATATTCGATTAATAATAGTTCTTGCTATCTGATGATATAGCGGAGAATATCGCGATTATTACGAATTTATAGTAGATTATTAGCGTTAATTAACTATGTAATTAGATCGATAAGAAGTCTAATTAGTTTCTTATTATACTTTACGATCTTCGCTATTAATGAGACTAGTTTCGAGATATAGTTAAATAATATATTGATTTTAAGGCTAAGAAGAATAAGATAGTAAACTAATGAAATAAGGTTTAATAACGCTTAGAGTAGATTAGTATTAAGGTTGAGGAGCTATAAGAATAGAATAGAAAGCTTCGATAATAGCTAATAATAATACGATTGGGTATATTTAGAGATTTATAAATTACTTCTAAGATATAAGTATTAACTCTAATAAAGCCTATCTAAATTTTATATCTTATCTATAGAAAAGAGAAGTCTATTAAACTATTAAATTCTCTCTTCTTTATTAACGATAAGAATCTTATATAAGAGAATTAATTAGTTAAAATGGAGGAAAAGTTATTAGATAATAAGGATTACTATCTTATCGAGATATTTTAGATTATCTATCTTCTATTATATATAGATAGAAAAGCGATCTCTTATACTCTAAATAGAAGATATAGAAGTATTATAAACTTTTATATATTAGTTAGCGAGGTTATAAACTAGCTAGCTAAGATCTATAAAGAGATAGATTATTATAAAAAGATAAGATATGAATATAATTCTCTTTAATAAATAATTTAGCCCTTTAATAGATTCTATATAGAATTTATTAGATTCGATTCTATATTTAATTATAACGAAATTCACTTAAGAGATAATTTAGATACTAAGCTACGAATATATATCTAACTTTACTTCGTTTTTATAGCTCTTTTTAATTATAAGTCTATGTCTTTAAGAAATATTAAGGAATATCTTATAGATAACGATAACTTATAGTGTATAGGCTATGAACTATATTTAGCTTAGGCTGTTAATAAAACGATTTTTAAAGTCATCGTAACTCGAATAAGAAAGATAGTTACCGCTATAATCGAGGATCGTATATCTTTTACTATTAAATCGAGTATTTATATTCCGAGTGTTTTTTAGAGTATATCGAAGGCGATAATTAATGTAGATTTAAGGGATTTAATATATTTTAATTATAGGAAGATAGGTTATATAAGACGCGATTACTTAATATAGAGATAAACTAATACTAATAAGAAAGCTTTATAAGAGGTAGAAATTTACGAACTTATTATTGATAACGAATATAAGGTAAATCTACTAGTTAACGCTTATAAAGCTTCTAAGAATTTAGGAAATGAATAGCCTCTATTAAAGTTATAGTAAGGGGGATCTATAATATATACCTACTAAATGCTCTTAATAATTCTTTAGCACGTTGTTTTTTTAGAATATAAGTAACGCTATTGTTATAGGGATGGAAATATTTACTCTAGAATACCTTTATTGATAGTAGATATATTAAGATATATATAGTTATTAATAAATCCCTAGTTTATAAAGTTTATAAAGAATTACTATTAAAATCGATCTTATTATTAAAATTTAAACCTTTAAAAAATTATAATAGCCGAATCGTAAAGAAGTCTATTATCTATTATTTACTTCTGATAATAATAGTAAATAACTATTGAGAGGGAATATATTTTATACTTATCGTCTTTTTTATATATAATATAATTCTAGAAAAATTATAGATAAATAAGTATAAGATACTTCTCGATATAATAAAAGATAAGATTCTTTTTATGCTAGACTGCTATAATTATAATAATAACGAGATCTTTATAGTAGAGGATCTCGCTATCTTACTAAATTCGAAATCGAAACTCTCTACTCTATAGGCTATTTTAAAGAAAGAATTTTCTCTCTAATTCGCATATAACGACGATTTGAATTTTATTATTAACTCGAATATCTCTAGCGAACTAATTAATAAGAAGAGATTTATATCTACTTCTCGAAATATAAAATAAAAATAAGATATAAATCTATAATCTATTAATATCGTCGAAATTAATATTATATTATACTATTAATTAGCGCGTAATAAGAGAAATCCTTTATTTATTCTTATTATAAACGAGATCTATAACTCGTTATTAAAAGAATTACCTCTTTAGAAGAAATTACGTAATCCTCGCGTATTAGTTAATAAGCTATATTTTTATAACTTAGAAAAGAAGTATAAGAGGTGCTATAAATCGAATTATTCTATTTAAATTAACGCTATTAAAATCGTTAGCCCTAAAGATATTAAATAAAAACTCTCTATAGAGTATTATAACTATTTAGATATTTTTGATAGAATAAAGATAAATAAACTATTATTATATCGCCTTTATAATTATAAATTAGAATTTATAGAGATTAATATTATTAAATTATTAAAGAGTTAAGTCTATTCTATATTAGAATATAAGTTAAAATAAATTAAGAAGTATTTAAACGAGTATCTAAAAAAGGGTTTTATAATATCTAGTTATGCTTCGTTTATATCCTCTATTCTATTTACCGAGAAATCAAACGAGAGCCTACGCTTTTATATAAATTATCGAAGGCTAAATACTATTATTAAGAGAAATCGATATTTAATTTTATTAATAGATAAAATTCTCGCGAGAACTTAAAACTATAAATATCTTACTCGATTAGATATTATAGTCGTATTTAATAAATTATATATATACTTCGATAGTAAGAATTTTATTATATTCGTTATCTTTCTCGACGTATATAAGTATTAAATACTCCTCTTCGATTTAATTAATAGCTCGACTATCTATTAATAGTATATAAATAATATTCTATTTAAGTATCTAAACGACTTCTATTAAGTTTATCTTAATAATATTCTTATTTATAGTTAATCGAGAAAAAAATATATTATATATATTTAAAAGATTCTTTAGAAGCTATAAAAGGTCGAATTATAGATAGATATTCTTAAATATAAATTTTATATTTAAAAGATAAAATTTTTAGATCTTTTTATTTCGATTAATAGTCTATAAATAGATTTTATTAAAATTTAAGCTATTATTAAATAATCTACTCTTATTAATTTAAAGGAGATATAAGTCTTTATTAGCTTTTATAACTTCTATTATTAATTTATAAGAGATTTCTCGAAGATTGTAAAACTAATAGTAAAACTTATAGTTAAGAAAGTAATATTTGATTAATTATCGATCTATTAGAAAGCCTTTTATTTACTAAAGATAGCTATTATAAGAGCTTTAATTCTACGCTATTTCGATAGATCGAAAAACGCTATACTCGAAATAGACTTCTCTAATTATATTAATAATAGTATTCTATTCTAATATAATAATAATAAAATCTTATACTTAGTAGCTTTTTATAGTAAGAACTTTATTTTAATTAAGTATAATTATTAGATCTATAATAAGAAGTTACTAACTATTATTCGTTATTTAAAATACTAATATCCTAAGTTAAAATATATCGATATCTCTATTAAGATCTTTACGAATTATAAGAGCTTAATATACTTTACTAAAGAAAGAAACCTAAATTATCGCTAGGCCCGCTATTTAAATATACTATTTAAATTTAATATTAAAATTATCTATCGTCTAAAGCCTTAGAATATTAAAATTAATATATTTATATATATAGTCGATTTTAAATTAAATAGTTTAGAGAATAAACGCTTAAAGTAGTAATATTAGATAATATTTATATCTAATCGCTTAGAATTTAATAATAAAAACGTTAGAATTTATATTATTAATAACTTTATCTTTTATAGAATAGTTTAGAAAAATAAGACTAATAAGTTCTATAATAAAATTCGTAAGGTAATTATAAAAGATAAGAATAAACTCCGCGGAGTTATATTTAATAAGTGCTTTATAGAGAATAGGATACTCTATTATAAGAATCGCTTATGGATATTAGAAGATTTATATATTAACGTTATTCGCGAAGTATACGATTAACTCTTATATAAATATCTAGACGTAATTTATATCTATAAGCTATTTAAGCGAGAATATTATTAGCGAGATATAAAAGCTATTATTACTATCTATATTCGAAATTACTATATTTATTATAAATCTAAAATCTCTTATAATTAAGAATATAGCTTATTATAATCTCTATTAATTTCTTAAAAGTAATAATAAGATATCTCGATAAACTTTATAATAGATTTATTTATATTTAATAAATATAACGCTATCTAGATAGCGATAGACCGACTTATTAAGAAATAATACTACGTCGTATACTCTAATATAAATAAAAAAACTACGATTGAAAAGACAATTAATATATTACTTAAGAAGGTCTTTCGCTTATATAATCTATCGGCGTTAATAATTTCGAATAAAGGCTCTTAATTTATATCGATAATATAAAAAGTTTTTTATAAACGACTTAAGATTAAGGCTAAGCTATTAATAATTTTTTATTCTAAAATTAACAAATAGACTAAATGGGCTAATTAGAATATAGAATATTATCTTTAAATATATTATAATTATATATAAGACGATTAGTCTAAATAATTATTTATTATTAAGTTTATTAATAATAATATTACTTTTATAGTAATAAGTGTTTTATTATTCTTTATAAATAAGAGCTTTTACTCTCGAATAAGTTTTAGCTTAGATACTATCGACTATAATATTACTCGTAAACGCCTTAATACTACTTAAGCGAAAGATATTATTAAATATATATAGTAAGTTCTTAATTATATTCGAAATAATATAAATCGCGCTTAAAAGATTATAATAACTTAGGTTAATAAGCGATATTAAAAGATTACTTTTAAAGTAGATAATATAATTTTTCTTAGTAATAAGAATATTATCTCGAATTAATTATCTTAAAAATTAAATAATAAGAGGCATAGTCTATTTAAAGTAATAGGTCTTATAAAAATCTTATATCGCTTAAAGCTTTTAGTGAGTATAAAGATTTATAATATATTTTATTTTAATCTCTTAAGTCTTATATCGATAAACCTCTTATTTAAATAGATTAATTCTTTATCGAAATATATTATTATTAAGGGTTAAATTGAATAAATAATAGAAGAGATTATTATCTTTAAATTTATTAATAGTCGCCTTAAGTATTAAGTGAAATAGAAGGGTCTTAATAAGAATCTTAAATAATATAACTCGAATAGTGGCGAATTTGAAAATTGTTAAGATATAATTAATGATTTTTATAAGCGATATTCGTAAGTAGTTTATTAAGCCTAGTAATATCTTAAATATCGCGTTTTTAAATAAATTAAAATTATTCGATATTTTATAATAACTTTATTTTCTTCGCGTTCGTAATTCGATTTTTTAGGTCTATATTATTTTATAATAGCCGCATTTTAGACTTATTAGATCGTCTTCTTTTATTAATATAACTCTTAATATATTCTAAGACTATACTAGGTTATACGCGGATCTTATTATTACTATTATTGAATATAATCGATATCGACTAGATAGTTTATTATAAAGAAATTTACATTAAATTAATTTAATATTAAATTAAAGTTTAGCGTCTATAACTCGATTTAATTTAAGATCTCTTAATTAATTAATTTATACTATTTTATTAATATTCTTTACGCTAAAATATTAACTCGAGAATTACTATTATCTATTAAAACACTCATATTTACTACTCGCCTATTATTATATCGATTTCTTTTAGACTAGAATTTCTATACTCGCTATATTTTTGGCTAGTAATAACGCTAACGCGAAGACCGAGATATAAGCTCTCGCTATTTATATTACCGTCGAGAAAGATTATAATATTAAAGATTCTAGATATTAAAAGTTCTTTATTATTTTATTAATTTTCAAGCGAGCGTATATATATAATATTTTTACTACTCTTTTACTTATTAATTATAAGAATATAATTCTATAAGAAGAGAGGGGTAGTATTATAATCGTATTCTATATCTCTCTTAATATACTATTTAGTTCTATAGTCTATTAGGGCCTAGCGTATCTTAATAGAGCTATCTACTACTATCTAATGCCTTCTATCTATATAGCTATTCGATATCTAATTATCTTATTTAATATACTTATATTAATATTACATCTATATTAGTTCTAATATTATTTATTATTTAGGATACTATATAGACTAAAACAGTCTAATTATAAATAATATAAGACGCTAGTAGAGTTTCTACTTAAAATTAAATTTATATACTTATAATTCGACTTATACTTATTTCTCTATTAATTAGATAAAGAAATCGTCTTTCTAGTTATCTATATCGATAATATTAAAATCGTCGATAATTAATTATTAGTTAATTAGGCTAAGAGACTTCTATATAAATAATTTAATATCGTAAATCTCGGTTTATATATATACTATCTAGGTATAAAGATCGAGAGAAATCGTTTAATAAGAATATTTAAAATAAGTTAATTTATATTTATTAATAAGATTCTTATAATCTATAATATAGGGGAGTATCGTATCTCATCTATTCTAATAAAATCAAATATAAATAATTATCTTATTTTTATATCTAATATATATACGATTAATCTAAAAGATATTATTATATTTAAGAGTAACTTAGAGGAAATTAACTATTTAGCTACTTAGATATAATTAAATATAGCGTTTATTATTAATAAACTAGCTATATTCTCTTTTAATTTAAATTATTAATATTAATAAGTATATAAAAAGATATTATAATATCTAGTTAAGATTAGAATATATAAAGTAATCTTCGAAATTATAAAAATAATAATACTATAATTATTCGATTACTTAGATATTAATTAGATTAATAAGATATCTATAATATAATTAATAATTAAAATAATTATAATATTAAATAATAGATTTATTAATTAAAGATCTATTAAGTAGAAGACTATAGTATAATCTATATATAAAGTCGAATATATAATTACTTCTAATACTATTTAGAATATAATATAAATATAATATATTTTACTAGAGCTAGAATAATAGCTAGATAAACTATTTATAATATAATATAATAATAAAAGAGTTATTAATTTAATAAAGAACTCTATAAATTATAAGAGATTACGCTATATTAATATTAATTATTATTTTATACGCGAATTAATAGCTAATTAAACGCTAAGATATAAATATATATTTATAAAGAATATAAAGGCTAATAATCTTATTAAAGTATTAATTACTATAAAATTTAATAATTTTATCGAGATAATAGAATTAGTAGATAAAGACCTAAACTAATAAATTAGAATAATATATAATTTTGGCGTTAGAATAGAGGTATTTAGATATTACTAGATAGGGGGAGTGTTAGCGTATCTAGTTCCTTTATGTTCTATATATATATTCCTTCTACATCCTTCCATATATATTCTATTATTATTCCTTTCATGTAGCTAGCTATAGATAGTAGTGCTTTATTCTCCATCAGCTACATAATAGCTGATAGCCCCACCACTGAATCTATATGCTTTCTATCACCACTGCTGTGCTACGCTGAGAAATTACGCTTGACATGCATGCAGCTTCGAAGAGGTGGGCGCCAAAGCGCGGATCGCCCCAGGGTTAAGATAGGGTCTAGCTGTGTGGGGGACAAAACCCATCAACCCAGACCGCTCTCTCGCAGTAACCCGTAATCTCTTTTCACATTTTGATCAAAAGCTCCTCTTTCAAGATCTAGCGTCGCTCAGAATCCACTAGATCTATAGTGTATAACATTGTGGAACGATAGCGATGATGTACATTTATAGTGACAAGCAGCCTCTGCTTCTTATATGACAATAGATCGTGATATGTTAGATGATCATAATTGGCGCCTTTACCCACGATGATTATCGAATTACAGCGCCTGAAAAGTTGCCATTTTGTTACGGGGGCGCTGTCGCTTGTGGATGCACCTGTTCTCGGAGGCTGTTGGCACTTCTTCGCATCACAGGAATCAGAACTAGTAATCCACTCGTCATCGTCATCCCGCCAGCGTATGCAACAAGGTACTGTAATTGATTAAAGGACATTGACGAAAGATCAAAACCTCTTTGACGAACCTTGTATCTTCCTATCGCATAGTCTTGAATTTGTACCTGTGGCGAGCGATTCAAAAGTGCTGTGCCGACCGGCCCAACAGATAGGATCGCCCACCCTTCAAAGAAGCTGAAGAGGCTATGAATCGTAGTGAAGAGCTCACTGTTATTCCCTGAGACTTCAGAGAAAAACGAGAAAAGACAGTTGTGAAAGCCTTTCCTTCGTTAGCTCTAGCGGTCCCGGAGGAAACGTACGTACTCACCTCCATTCGTGAGTCCAATGCAAACCGCGTATACAAATACACCAGTCTTTGTTTTTGCCAGACCCCACATCAAGAAGTGGATTAGCGATGCTAAGAGAGCAGAAGCGCCCATGAGGCCTTCGTTAAAGCCTCTGTCGCTCAGCTGGCCAATGGCAGAAGTTCCGACCAAGTTGCTGGCGAACACTAATGAGAGTGCCAGCGCTTGATCGGAAGTATCAATGTTAACATCCGACGAAAATTTTGTGATGAACATCATGGGAACATTGGTTACAAGTGCGAACAACAGAGCAACAAAACAACGCTAGCTTTGAAACCGGTGGCTGCACGGGCTTTGAGACCACGGTCGATGCTGGATAACGACCACGAAAGAGCAAAACGGTTGGCAAGAGAAGTGCAAGCATCGGCGCCAGAAGGACTCGTAGTGTTTTCTCATAGCCATGCTGGTCGAGGAGCCATTGACATATTAGAGGAAACGCCAGACCACCAACTCTGTATCCAAGCCAGATAATACTCAAAGCTTGGCTTTGCTTTTTGTCAAACCATTCCGAGAATATAGAAACGTGCACGAAATTGAGAAGGATGCCACCAATGCCGTAAAGGATGCCCTGCGTCAAGACGATTTGCCAAGCTTCGCGGGCATAGCTCGCCAGAATCAAAGAAAGAAGCATGACCGTGATACCAATTAGGACCAAAGTTTGCCGATATCTCGCCGCTGTTGGAAGTATCTGGAATAAGATTCCTTCCTCTATATCCTGGAGTCCTGGTGCCAGGAGAGGAAGGATCACTGAATCGGCATGCCTCGAAAATCTTTGAGACGAAAGATGGGTTTGAAAGACTGGAAATGCCTGGGGGAATCCTATGAATCCAAGACTAAGTGAAATGCCCCCTAGACGATTTTGAGAAGCGAACTACTAAACCCAGACGACAATGAACATTGCAAAAGCGCTGGCAACATAGCTCCATGCACCAAATCCCTCATCCACAGGGTGCAACCTGAAGCCCTGTGCAGTTTCATCGAAACTTCCTAGTTCAAGTGTATTCGTAGGTAGGTCTTGAGTTGAAGGAGACCGAGAACGGTGGCTTTTTGGAATCTTGGGAACCAGTCGGACTTGAGCAGTGGTCTCGGATCTTCCTCTGATCGTATTCTTTGACTCGTCGTTGCTTGTTTCTTTTGTAGAAGCAGGTGAAGAAAGCACGGTCAGGCGCGTTCCAGCCTGGCCTAGAGCGCTGTCCAGTACTTGATCTGCGGGCGCTTCAGACCGTGCTAGTTCAACCCGAAGAGCGCTTTCCATTTTCGTACGAGCCTCGCGCACGTCCTCCCCGTTCAGGGCGACGTCAGTCGTTATCTTATAGTCCGACATTACAATGGAAACGGTGATTTTAACACTTTCTCTTTGGGGTGAATGCCATTTCGTACAAGCGGAGAGTCATACATATTGCGTAGAACCTAGTGGAGGAGAAAAGGAAATGCAGCCTTTTCCAAGTAGCTACGTAGCCGCGCATGCGGCTCGCAGTCACATCGTTCGGAGATCGGGCGTTAAAGGCTACTCTAGGTAAAGTGATCCAGGTTGCATAATAAAGCGGCAACAAGTCATTAGGGCTTTGTCTGAGGCAGAATGTCTCGGTTGGACTCCATCTGGGGTGCGGAGGGTTCGCAAATCGCAGATACAATAGAGTCGATGGCGTTTTCAGGGTACTCGTGCACGATGCTGTCGAAATTTGTCGAAATATGGAGTTCCCAGCCATGTTCCTAGCTACTCTCCGCTATAACCTATACGTATGTCGGCTATATCACTCTATTTCTATGAGGTTAAAGATATACCCTAGAAGAATTTAGAGATAAAATAATTATTCTTTCATATCACCGTTATTTATATATTATTCTTTTTAATAGATTATAAGCTCGAAAGCGAATAGAATAGTATTAAATATTCTTTATACTTTCTAATAGAATATTAGTTAATACTAATATATAATAATCTTATATCTATAGATATATCTTTATTAATATTATAATAGCTTATTTTTTTAACTCGTAATTATCGACGAGAGAATTATCGCAATTTAATCTTACTATAAAAAATTAAGTATTCTATCGTTATAATAATAAAGTCTTAAACTTAATCTTATAATAATAGTTATTAAGACGAGCGTTTTAATTTTAAGTCTCTAAATAAGTAATATAAGAAGAGTATTAATTTCTCTCTAAGAAGAAGATTTATACGTCTATAATAACTATACTTTATATAATTTTATTAAAAAATAGTTTTCGTTATTAAATTATTTTTATTATTTAATATCTTTTATTAGAATATTCTTATTAATATTATTCGAAGTTTCTTATATAAGTACTTCTTATTTTTTATATAAGAATTCGAATCTTAAAGATAATATCTAATCGCTTTCGATATTAATAAGACTTTTAAAAAATCTAACGAAGAGTAATAGAGCCTCTATTTTACTTTAATTACTCTATCGTTATATAATAGCGATTTTAAGACTAGCGAGAATATACTTAATTTTCTAAGTAATATCGAGCTATTTAATTTCTATATAAAGTTATCGCTCTCGCCTTTATCTATTTTTTTAAAAGTATATTTAAACTTATTATTATCGTCTTTCTCGTCTTTATTCTCTTTTAAAATAGAAGATAATTATCGATTACGATTAGAAAGATTTATTATAAATTTACTTATTAATAATTAAAGAGCTAATACTCTTTCTCTTTTTTCTATAAGATTTTTTAAGATTTAAATAAGACTAATAAGAAGTTAGAGAAATTTTATTAAACTATTTATAAACTATTTAAAGAAGAGATTTAGATTATTATAAGCTATTTATAAAGAAGTATCGAAATATAGAGTTCTTAGTTATATTTTCAACTACTCTTCGCTATAATCTATACGTATATTAGCTATATTACTCTATTTCTATAGAGTTAAAGATATTCTCTAAAAGAATTTAAAAATAGAATAATTATTCTTTCACATTATCGTTATTTATATATTATTCTTTTTAATAAAATTTAATCCTTACGCGTCTCAGTTATCGTATTTCTCAGCTATTTAATTTTATACTATACTTAGAATTCTTAAGCCTATTAATTAGATTAGCTCGAAGCTATTACTCTCGTAATATTTTTATAATACTCTTATAAATATAATCTTATATATATTCTAATTATCTTTCTAAGTATCTATATCTTATAATCTAATTTAGACTACGATATCGTATTCTATACTCTATTTTATTCTATTCTTAATATATAATATCAAAATTTAGAGGGGTCGCTCAGGGGTACTCGGGGTCCACCGGGTCAACGGGGTATACCCCGAAACCCCGCTCCGGGTCGGGGCGGGGTCGGGGTTTCGAGGAAACTCGAAACCCCGACCCGAAACCCGACCCCGACCCCGACCCCCCTCGAAACCTCATCGGGGTCCCCCGCCCCGTTGCGCAGCGTAAGAGGTTTTGAAGAATTAATCCGTCCGTTCTACACATCACATACCTAATATTTTAACAGCTACTACTATTATAGCTATTACTATTTATTATTCTAGTAATAGTTATAATAGTAGTAGTTATAATAGTAATAGCTTAATAGTAATAGTTATAGTAGTAAAATACTACGATACTATAGTCGTACGATTAGTCGTTGACTAGAATAATAATTAAAATAGCTACTTATACTTCTAAATATAGAAATCTTAATCGAAATATTCTATATATATATTATTCTATAATATAATATTATAAATATACTATTTCGTAATATATATTATTAAGATTTCGAATTTATATTAAAAAAAAGATATAGTATTTAACTCTATTTCTATTATACTCGAATATAATATAATATAAAATATTAATCTATTATTTATACTCTAATAAGATATAGAATATTAATATTTATATTCTATTATATCTAATACGATATAGAATCTTAATAATATATAGGACAGGCGCTTGAATTTTTGGAGATATTTTTGTAAACGCTCAGACTATTTCCTCTAGAAAGTGGGCAGTGCATGCATGACAACGCATCATATGACGCAAACGCTATAATAAGACTCTGCCTACCCTGAAGGTACTATGAATTTAGCATCTTCCCCGCAACTCCGTTCATTTGCACCAACACCAAAGGACTATTGCAACTGATCACACTACCTCTATCACCTCCGTCATAAAGTTTCTCCAATATGCCTCCCCAGCTCATTTTCGGCACCGCCTCCTTCGGCATGGACATGACCGATTTCCAAGACCCTCCATCCCTCTTCGCTCTCTACAAGACACTTCAAGAGTTAGGCATCCGTAAACTCGACTCGGGCGCTCGCTACCCGCCATTGAATCCCGGAAGGGCGGAATCGCTGATTGGCGAGACGAAGGAGATGAATAAGGAGTTTCTTATTGATACCAAAGTCTTCACCGATGTGCGGACGGACGGCAGTGGGGATCTGAAGGGTGAAGCCATCGAGTCATCAATACAGGGGAGTCTACAGCGTCTTAAGGCGGCAAAAGGAGTAAGGAGACAAATGAAGTGTTGCCCCCTACCATTCATTGCTGCTATATATCACGAGAGCAGCATCCATTTGGCTTGATTAACGCTGCCTCATTTGCTTCAAGGTAAACATCCTTCACGCGCATCGAGCCGATCCTTCCACGCCACTCGACAAGCAGATCCAGGAATTCAACCGGCAGATCGAGCTGGGTCGTTGTGAGGCCGTACGTCTACTCCAGCATCCCCCCTTTCCATGACCGCGTCCGGATTCTTTCGTTACCGTACTGACACACCTCCTTCCGAGTAGTGGGGAGTCTCAAACATAGCTCCACAGATGCTAGAGGAAATGATTCTGCTGTGCGAGAAGATGGGCTTGCGGAAGCCGGTTTGCTACCAGGGCGACTACAATCTGATTACGCGTGGTATGGAAACGGAATTGCTGCCTCTGCTACGCTCGCACGGCATTGCCTTCAATGCCTTTAGGTGAGTTACTACTGCGCTATTCGTTTCAATACGCCATTTTGTAACGAGTCATCAAGCGACGACCAGGGGTGAAGCTGATCTCTTTAACCGAGCAGGCCCCTCGCTGCAGGGTTTCTAACTGGCAAGCTTGTCAATAACGAGCATGGAGGTACTCGCTTTGACGACAGCAATCCGCTTGGTAAAGGCGCGCAGAAGCTCTTTGGAGGAGAACAGCTGCACTCCGCCATGAGAAAGTTTGACGTGCAGGTACGATTGCAAAATATCACACCGATGGAAGCGGCAATCCGTTGGATCGCGTACAACTCGGCATTGGGAAATGGGGATGGTATTATCCTTGGGGCAAGTAAAACCGAGCAAATCCGTGAGACGGTCATGATGATGAGGAAGGGACCGTTGCCTGCAGAGGTGCTAGAGGCGGCTGATGATCTTTGGAGCAATGTTGGAGGGATTAGGGGCGAAATCGTTTGAATGTACCCCTTGAACTCACGATCAGATCGAGAGATGGGCTGGGCGGCACTAGATAGGCGAGATGTTCATCAAAGTCTCGAATATTGATTGAGAATATTTCTCTCCCTCTTAGCTAGTTTTGCCACAGTACGCTTAGCCCAATGTTCCAGCCCAGGATCACAGCCAGAGCAACCAAAATACATCCATTCAGCTAAGCATAGATAGGGAAGACTAAGGACTTTTGTGGTAAGTTCGGAAAGGCAAAGATTCTAGTGAAGGCTGACATTGGAATTTGCACGTGGAGATCAAACTCGAAACTACGACATCACGGCTCGAGAAGGAGTTTCTCAGACTCCAGTACCTGTCTGCAGCCTAATTTCCACTCTCCCCTTTGGATTGGGGAAGATGTATTCGTGTGCGCGAACATCATCTGGGCGGCCTTGACCCGATGGGAAGCGGAACTCGAAGTCGAGAAGGAATCGTCCAAGAATAAGCTTAATCACGTTTGAGGCCAGGAACCTTCCAGGACAAGAAAACTTGCCATGGCCGAAGTGTAGAGTGTATGGGTCGGTAGTTGCAAATTGGTGTCTATTTGCATGTCCTTCTTGCTTGCGCATTCCGTAGTATCGGAATCCATCGAAGACTTCGGGATCTGGTATGCTTGGATCGTCCTGCTGGTGCGGCTGGATGGCCATGAGCGTGTGCGCACCTTTGGGGATGAAGGTGCCGTCGGAGAGGGTCCGCTGCTTAAGGAAAGCTCGCTTGAAGCCAACTGTAGTCATTGGATCAGTGTGGTGAGCTTCAAATTGGAAAAGGTGTCGTAATGATGTAACTCACGCAAGCTGGGCGGATGAACTCGCTGTGATTCTTTGACGAAGCTATCGAGCTTGCGCAATTTTGTCAGCGTGGTCTTGCGCCAGCCCTCGTCCTCTTCGACAGCCCTGCGAACTTCTTCCCTCAGCTCGGGAATGTACTCGGGGTATTCGCACATCTGAAATAGTGCCTGGCAAGCTGCCATCGAGGTGGTATGTGATGAAGCCAAAGTCAAGACGAGGGTCCTCTCAGCAAGCTTAGCTGGCCTCGCGTCGACTCCAGTAGCCGCATCATCCATGAACTGAAGTAGATTGTCGAACTTTTCGTCGCGCATGAGCGTGCCGGCAGCCTCCTGTTTGCGTCGTTTGGCAATCAGAGGCTCCAGAACCGCCTTGGCCCTGTATAAGTGCCATCTTACCATCCAGACATATGGCACAAATTGAGCGACATAGACCTTCATCCACTGCGGAAATACTCGAAGCAGAATTATTGATTTGAATGCGTTCGCTGCGTAGCCTTCGATTCATTAGCAGCTGAAGCTACCACAGGTCAAGACATTTACCTCGCGAGGCCTTCAGCCACGTCATGTCCCGGCAAAGCTCGTCCCCCACAAAAAGACGAGATGAGACTCGGCTCACGAGACGGATGATCAAGCTGAAAGCCTCAACAGTATTCCATTCCTCTTCTGAGTGAATGATTAGCACGTTCTTCACGTCTTCAACACAATCCAAGAAAGCAAACTGTCAAAGTCCTGCAACTCCTGGGTCATCGCATAATCAAGCTCATCGCGAATAACCGGGACTAGAGGGCCCAATTTCGGATTCAATCTCGTCTGTAAGACACGGGAGTGGAGATTGCTTTCGGTAAGGATCGAAGTTGCAGAGACTTAACTCTTTAATAGTCTAATAGTATTATTCTTTATAAATTCTAATTTATAATTATAAAGACGATATAATAATAGTTCGTTTATCTTTATTCTATTAAAAATATTTAAATAATTATAATATTCTATAAAGAGTTTTTATTTAATATCTTTAGAGTTAACGATTTTAATAGCGCTAATTTAAATAAAGTAATTCGATTTATAATATCTCTTATACTTCTTTTCTAAATTATAAAGATATAGCTTATTAATTAATATACGAGGATTATATAATTTCTTCTAAAAAGATAACTTTTTTAATAACGAGTTATAGATCTCATTTATAATAAGAATAAATAGATGATTTCTCTTATTATATATTAATTAATAGTATAATATAATATTAATTTTAACGATATTAATAGATTATAGATTTATATCTTATTTTTATTTTATATTTTAAGAAGTAAATATTAATCTCTTTTTATTAGTTAATTCGCTAGAGACGTTTAAGTTAATATATCTGTAAATCTGAAAAGTTTCTATAAAATTTGAAATTGCTAATCGCGCGTATATCGCGGAAATTATAAAATCCGCCGAATTAGTAAATCTAATTAGAATCTATCTAAATTCTATCGATTTAGTAAATCTAATTAGAATCTATCTAAATTCCGCCGATTTAATAACTATTCTAATCTTTTTCGCTAATTCTATTAATTTAATAGTAATACGTATAAAAAAAGAAAAGTTCTAATAATCGACGTTATAACGATAAGGTTTTACGACGATAAGTATTAACGCTAACTTAAATTTAGCTATAAAATTAAATAATTTAATAAAATTAGTTACGTAGATAATACTCTAATATAGCGTATAATAATATATATATTAATAATAATATATATTAATATCATATATATATAGAATAGTACTTAAAGTATATTAGAGTATATTACGTAAAATTTTTAAAGTTATTAAAAATTTTTAAAGTTACTAAATTAATAGAACTAGCGAAAAGAGTTAGAATAGTTATTAAATTAATAAAAAGAATTAGATATAGGTAAAGTCTACTAAATAGACTAAATCGTACTTATAGTACGAACCCGGCGGAAATCGTATGAAAAGGAACTTTTTAGATTTGTAGATATAGTAGAATTCGAGTTATCGTTATATATAGATTAAAGAGAAGATTTTTTTTAAGATAGTCTATAAGATAAAGGATTTCGGTTTCGAATTTAATAAGATAGCGAGATTCTTCGCTATCGAGATCTTATTATTATTATAATTATAGCGATTTAATATAAAAAGAATCTTATCTTTTATTATATCGAGAAGCACTTTATACTTATTTATCTATAGTTTTTCTAGAATTATATTATATATAAAAGAAGCGATAAATATAAAATATATCTATAAATCTAAAAAATTAATTTTCGTATAATTTTCGCCGAGTTCGTATAATTAGCACGATTTAGTCTATTTAGTAGACTTTATCTATATTTAAATTCTTTTCGCTAGTTCTATTAGTTTAATAACTTTAAAATTTTTTAATAACTTTAAAATTTTTACGTAATATACTCTAATATACTTTAAGTACTATTCTATATATATATAATATTAATATATAGTATTATCATTAATATACGTATTATTATATATTATATTAGAGTATTACTTATATAACTAATTTTATTAAATCGTCTAATTTTATAATTAAATTTAAGTTAGCGTTAATACTCGTTATTATAAAATCTTACTATTATAACGTCGATTATTAGAACTTTTCTTTTTTTATATATATTGCTATTAAACTAATAGAACTAACGGAAAAGATTGGAATAGTTATTAAATCGACGGAATTTAAGCGAATTCTAATTAGATTTACTAATTCGACGGATTTTATAATTTCCGCGACAAACGCGCGATTAGCAATTTCAAATTTTGTAGAAACTTTTCAGATTTGCAGATGTATATTCTCTCTTAATAATTATTTATTATTATTATTAAAAGTAAATAGTAAATAATAAGCTTCTTCGCGATTTAATTATTATAATTTTTTAGAGATTTAAATTTTAATAGTAAGATCGATTTTAATAGTAATTCTTTATAAACTCTATAAATTAAAAACTTATTAATAACTATATATATCTTAATATATCTACTATTAATAAGAATATTCTAGAATAAGTATTTTTATTTCTATAATAATAGCGTTATTTATATTCTAAAAGAATAGCGTATTAAAGAATTATTAGAAGTATCTAGTAGATATACGTTATAGATTTCTCTTATTATAACTTTAATAGAGACTATTTATTTCTCGAATTCTTAGAAACTTCGTAAATATCGACTAATAGATTTATTTTATATTCGTTATTAATAATAAGTTTATAGATTTTTATCTCTTATAAGACTTTCTTACTAGCGTTAATCTATTTCTATATTAAATAATTACGCCTTATATAACCCGTCTTTTTATAATTAAAATATATTAAATCTCTTAGATTTATATCGATTATCGCTTTCGATATACTCTAAAAAATATTTAGAGTATAAGTACTTAATATAATAGCGAAAGACGTATAATCCTCGATTATAATAATAATTATCTTCTTTATTTAAGTTATAATAATTTTAAAAATCGTTTTATTAATAGCTAGAGCCAGATATCGTTTATAGTTTACACGCTATAAGTTATTATTATTTATAAGATATTTCTTAATATTTTTTAAAGATATAAATTTATAATTAAAAAGAATTATAAAAATAAAATAGAGTAGGGTATATATTTATAGCTTAATATTTAAATTATTCTTTAAATAGATTTCGTTATAATTAAGTATAAAATTAAGTTTAATAAGTTTTATATAGAACTTATTAAAGGGCTAGATTATCTATTAAAGAGAATTATAATTATATTTTATCTTTTTATAATAATTCGTCTCTTTATAAATCTTAGTTAATTAATTTATAACCTCGCTAACTAATATATAGAGATTTATAATATTTCTATATCTTCTATTTAAAATATAAAAGATCGTTTTTTTATCTATATATAATAGAAAATAGATAATTTAAGATATCTTAATAAGATAGTAATTCTTATTATCTAATAACTTTTCCTTTATTTTAACTAATTAATTCTTTTATATAAGATTCTTATTATTAATAAAGAAAAAAAGATCTAATAATTTAATAGATTTCTCTTTTCTATAGATAGAGAGTAGAATTTAGATAGGCTTTAATAGAGTTAATACTTATATCTTAGAGGTAGTTTATAATCTCTAAATATATTTAATTACATTATTATTAGCTATTATTAAAGCTCTCTATTATATTTTTATAGCTTCTTAATCTTAATATTAACTTACTTTAAGCGTTATTAAATCTTATTCTATTAGTTTACTATCTTATTCTTTTTAATCTTAAAATTAATATATTATTTAACTATATCTCGAAATTAATCTTATTAATAGCGAAGGTTACGAAGTATAGTAAGAAATTAATTAAATTTCTTATTAATCTAATTACGTAGTTAGTTAATATTAATAATTTATTATAAATTCGTAATAGCTATAATATCTTCCGCTATATTATTAGATAGTAAGAATTATTATTAATTAAATATCTAAGTTAGAAGATTACTAACTCGATTTATCTTATTTAATTATATATTAAAAATAATAATTTCGAAATAAAGATAAGAGAGTTATATTATTTCTCTTAATTCTTTAATATTATAAATATTAAGTAAAGAAGAGAAAAGAAAAACTTCTTATAATATTCTTTATAAGGCTTTATTACAAATTCGAAAAATAATATTATATTTTATAAGAACTTTTTTCTCTAATTTATAGATTATTTAGACTATTATAAAAATTATAGATAATCTAAATATTATTCTTTTAAATACTTTTACTTCGCTTAAAGAATTAATTATATAATTATTAAGTTAAATAACGATTTCTTTAGATTTACTAATCGTATAAATAAACTAGTTTAATAATTACTTTATCCCTCTAACTAGTTATAAAATTATTACGCTATTTTAATAAATACTCTTTATAATATATTATCTATATAATAACTTAACTTAATATCTTATTAAAGCTCTTATTAATAGATTTCTTAAATTTATTTATTAATTTAAATATAGTAAGTAAAGTAATCTAGTTATAGTATTAGAATTAATATAAATATAATATTAATATAAGTATATTAAATAAGATAACTAGATATTAGATAGTTATATAGATAGAAGATATTAGATAATAGTAGATAGCTCTATTAAGATACGCTAAGCTCTAATAAGCTATAGGGCTAGATAATATATTAAGAAAGATATAGAATACGGTCGTAACAATTTTAAGTATAAAGTTAAGTAAAAAAATCTCGATAATAACCTCGTTTAATATAATTTAAATAGCGATAAATTCGAAAATTACTAAGATCTAATAAATAATTTCCATAAGAGATATTCTAAAGTATTTTATCTATAAAGAATTAACTAGCGAATAAGATCTTTAATAGTAAAAAAACTCTTTAGGCCGAAACTATCTCGAATACCTCGTTTTTAATTAAATTAAAATCATCCGATATCTTCGCTATAGTCTTATATTTTTTATACTTCTTAAGCTTATATTACTTAATAATAACTTTATATTAGATTTATTAAGTAAGTTTCTTTAATAAAAGAGATCTAAGCGTTTTCTAAAGCTATAATACGTTATCTATAGACTTTACTATCGTCGTTAATAGCCTTTATTAATATCGATTATATAATATCTTATAAAGAAATTTATTTAATATTAGATTAGAGTTTTAGCGTCTATAGCTCGATTTAATTTAATTTAATTTAAGAGTTCTCGATTAATTACGTTATATTATTCTAAAAATCTTTTATTCGCTTAGATATAAATTCGAAAACTATTACTATTTATCTTATATTAATAACTATTATTTTTATTATATTATATCGATTTTCTCTTAATTAGTCTCTCTATATATATTTATATATTAATTAATAATATCGCTATAGTATAAATATAGAGATCTACTATTATTTCTAATATCTCTTATAGAGAAAAATACGATATTAAGATTTCTCGAATACGATTATTTCCTTACTGCTTTTATTATTAAAAAGCTTGCTTTCTTATTACTTAAGACTGAAATTACTTCTATATCAAGCCTCGCTATAAGATTATTCTAGGAAACTCTTATCTTATTAGAAAGTAACTAAGAATTTAGTAAATCTTAACTAAGAACATCAATTTCTACTCTGATTTTCTCCCTATCGACTTTCTCCCGCAGCCCTTATTAAAAGTCGATAGAGACTTTTATCCTCAACTCTTAAATATTATTTCATATCTCTAAGATATCTTAATTAATTCTTAATTTTAACCTTATATTCTCTATAGCTCGATATACTATAAATTAATATTAAAAGAATTATAAAAAATAAAATATTAAGCGCGCTCTCTTATAGTTATACTTTTAAAATTAGTTATAATTTTAGAGAAAAGCTTAAGATTAATAATAATATTAATTATCTTTATACGATATTATATTATAATCTTAATCTCAATCTATAATATCTTAAAATCTTTTCTAAACTACTCTTAAAGGTCTTAATTCTATATATATTATCGAGATATAAATCGATATCTTTAAGTTTAATACTCTAGACCTCGATATTAAACGCCTTATATTTAATATTTATAATATATATCTACGAAAAAATTAAGATCTTAGCGCTCTAAAACGCGTTTATAGAAAAGTTAAAATAAGTTATTTTTATCTTTAACGAGAGGTTATTAAGGATTTATATAATAATTTTATATATTAAATACGTCTTTAAGAAGAGCGATTCTTATAAGGGCCTATTAATATCGAATTATAAGATATCTTAGATTATATATTTTATATTATGAAAGCTAAGTATATAATAGTTAATTAGTCTTAAATTAAGAATAAACTTAAAACTTTATTATATACGACGATTCGATATAGAGATCTTAAGACTATTTATAAGTAACTTCGATTTATAATTAATAATCGTTATAAGAAATTTCTTTAAAGGGATTATAGTTATAATATTAATAAAGCGAATAATTCTATATTAATTTTAAAATAGACTTTATATAAATAATTTCGAGCTTATGAGAATAACCCCTTCGATAAAAACCTCCGAAAGATTCTCGAAGAGCTCTCGGAGAGCTCTCGAAGAGTAGAGGAATTTAGGGGGTCTTCTCTTAATAGAATTAATATTATATAATAATAATCTTCTTAGTCTTCGAGTTCTCGAAGAGCTCTCGAAGGATAAAGGGATTTAGAGGGTCTCCCTTTAATAGAATTAGTATTATACAGTAGTAATCTTCTTAATCTTCGAGCCCTCGAAGAGCTCTCGAAGGGTAGGGGGTTTAGGGGGTCTTCTTTTAATAGAATTGGTATTATACAGTAGTAATCTTCTCAATCTTCTCAGTCTTCTCAGTCTTCTCAGTCTTCTTAGTCTTCTCAGTCTTCTCAGTCTTCTCAGTCTTCTCAGTCTTCTCAGTCTTCTCAGTCTTCTCAGTCTTCTCAGTCTTCTCACATCCTCGGCAAGTTTTCCACTACTGGGTAGCCCCGCGCCCCAGCACATATTTTTTAGACGTTAGATATATATATATATTATTCTCTATCTTTCTATTTACTAATTATAAAATATGATTTTATAAAGAAAGAGAATAGTATTATAAGAGTATTCTATATTTTTAATATATTACTTAGCCCTCTAATCTATTCGAGCCTAGCGTATCTTAGTAGAGATATTTATCTACTACTTAATATCTTTCTTTTATCTATATAATTTAATATCTTAGTTATCTTATTTAAAATATCTATATTAATATTATATCTATATCGATTCTAATATAACTTAGCGTATAACTACTTTCTTCGTTTCTTTATAGCTTTCTAGAATCTTTAATTAATTAATTAAAATTATATAAAGAAATATCTTTCTTCTTCGTAAAACTTCTTTTTCGAAGTATATATATACTTCTTATATCTATAATCTTAATATTTAGCTTACTATTTATTCTAGAAAAAATAATATTAAAATTATTTTATAATATTAGAAAATTTAAAGTTTATATATAAAGACTTCTCGAAATAATTTCGTCGTTAGATTATAAATATTAATATTCTACTTATAATTATTAATAGTTTTAAAATATTATAATTTTTATATTATCTCGATTTTAATATATAATTAAAATTAATATTTATCATAAAGAATTAATTAATAAAAAGAACTATAGAGCTAGAATTAGAATTATTAAAAAAATTATTAAATAATAATATTAAAGTCTCTCTAACTCTAAATTATTAGTTATTTTATAATTATTAATTATTAATAATAATTTTAATTTTTTTTATTAATATTAATTAATAATAATATAAGATTTTTTTAAATTTTAAATATATTAAAGATAAATATATTAATTAAAAACTTATAAATTTTATTAATTTAATTTTTATTAGTATATATAAAAGAATAAGATAGAGCTAAGCTTGAAAATCTTAAATTTATATATATAGCCAATTATTAATTTAGAGTTACTACGCTCTTTAATTAAATTAGCTAAATTATCGCGAATAAATAAATTAGCGTTCGCAACCATCAAAATCTCGCCCTTCCGCGCCTCTCTTATTAAATTATAAATATACGTTATTTATAATAATAATAACTTTTTATTTTCTATTAAATTTTTGAATTTTTTTTAAATTTTGAAACGCTATTTACGCTTTCCGAATTTTTAAGAATTTTAAAAATTTATCTTATAATCATTAAAGCGTAGGTATAACAAAAATCGCTCACCAAATATCGCTCATCAAAGTTCGCTCATCAAAGATCGCTCACCTATTTACTCGATAGCCCTAATTAAGAGAATAATTATGAATTTAATTCATAGACCTTTACTCGTAGAATATAAAATTAAAATTTATATATTTAAATTTATAATTAATAACGCTAATAATAATAATATACTCTTCGAAAATTTAATTATTTAACTTTTTATTTTTATAATAAATAATCTATTTAATATTAAAGAATTTAAATTAAATTATATATAATATATTCTTTAAATAGCGTATATTATTTAATTAATCTTAAAAGAATTTCTAAATAATATTAAAATTATTTTAATAAATAAAAATTTCTAGAGAAACTAAGATAATAAAAAAATTAAAAATCAAATTTAAATAAATATAATTAATTTATTAATAATCTTACTAAAGATATAATATTTTTTATTATTATTCTAATTATTATATTATGAATTATATTAAGATTTAAAAAATTATTATATATATTAATATTAGCGATTAATATAAAAAGATCTTTTTTATATTATAAATTAAATAACTTTAAAATAAAATTATTTTCATATTAGATAAATATTAATTTTTTAAAAAAAAGTAATATTATTAAAAATATTCTTTTAAGCTTTTTTAGAATATTGAAATTTATTAAAATTTAATTTATTAAATATTAATCTATACTCTACTTCTTTATATTAATATTATATACTTTTTAAAAAATAAATTAATTATCTATTTAAAATTAAATAATAAAAAATAATAATAAATAAAAATTATAATTTAAACGTTTAAATAATTTTTAATTAATTTCTAATAGATTTAAAATTTAATTTAACTTATTAAATTTTTTTATTAGTATATATAAAAGAATAAGATAAAGCTAAATTAGAAAATCTTAAATTTATATATATAGTTAATTATAAATTTATTAGATCTACGCTTTTTAATTAGATATCGCGGGTAAATAAATTAGCGTTCGTAACTATTAAAAAAATAGGTGTACATTATTAATATATAGAATAACTTTTTTATTTTCTATTAACTTTTTAAGATTTTTCTTTTAAATTGTAGAACGAAATCTAGGCTTTTAGATAAAAAAAGAATTTCTAAATTTAGTCTTATAATTATTAAAGCGCAAGGAATTCAAATATCGCTTACTAAAGTTCGCTCATCAAAGATCGCTCTGTTATGATACGTTAAGGCCTTATCTTAGCTTAGGGCTAGAACTACCTAGCGTAGACTTAATATCATATATATCTATCTTATAGATATACCACATATCAAATTATAACATAGTTATATTATTTTCTAACACGCTTATCTATTTACTCGATAGTTTTAATTAAAAAAAAAAATTATAAATTTAATTTATAGACCTTTACTCGTAAATTTATAAAATTAATAAATAGAGAAAAGAAGATTATAATTTATTATATTTTTAATATCTATAATTATTTATTTAATTATATAAATAAAAAACTCGAAAAATTAAAAAGAAAGAGAATTTTTTTTTAAAAAAAAATTGAAATTTTTAAGATAATTTATAAGAAATTAACTCTCTACTATAATCGAACTTAATTAAATTTAAACTATTTATATAAATAAATTATACTTTTATATTTAAATTATAATAATATAAAATTAAAAAAATAAATTAAAATTTAATATTAAAAAGTAATTATAGATAAAGATCTATTAGAAAGCGCTTAAAAAAATATTTTAAAATTATTAAAATATTAATATAAATAATTAATTATAAAAAGCTAAAAAAATTAATTAATTAAATAAAAATATATTTAACTAAATAATAGAATTAAGAATTAAGAATTTAGATAATAAGAATAAATATAATTAGCTTTAATAATATTAAAGAAATAATAAATCTTCTAATTATTATTTTAATTATAATCTTATTTCTAATCTTTATAAAAATTCTTTTAATAATTTAATAAATCTTTTAATTCTAAAATAATAAAAGAAATTTAAATTTAAATACGCTATAATCGCTCGAATAGCTTATAATATTCTTTATTCTCTCGCGAAGATTATTATATATAAACGATACTTCTTAATAATTAAAAGATATTATAATATTTAAAAGTATTATTTATTAGCAATATTTTATATTTTAATAATAATTTTTTATATAAAATATTAAGAAAATAAGTTTAAATAACTTAAAATTAATTTTAAAGAAGATTTTAATATATTAAATTAGACTAAAAGAGGTAATAGTACTTTATATAAAAATATAATTAATAATTATAATAATTATATTAACGAGAATAATAAGCTTATATAAAGTATTTTAATAAATTTAATATTTATAAATTTATTAAAATATATCGCTAATATTTTATAATATATAGAGAAATAATTAATAAACTTATAATTAGAGAAAGTTAATAATAATAATTTTAATTTTAATAAAGAAATTTAGAGTAATCTAAAAAGCGAATTTATTTATAAATAATTAATAAATTTAATTAGATAGAGATAGATTTAGAATATTTAAAAGAATTACGATAAAATAGAATAGAAGAGAAGCGAAGAGTTTAAAAGAAAAATAAATATAAAGTTTATTAAGCTTATCTAACGCGTTAAAGTAAATATATAAATAAAGATAATTATAGAATTTTATTCTTATAATATTTAAAGATTTAAAATTTAGAATATTCTTTTATATTATTATTACGAGCGTATTCTTAATATATCTCTTAGCCCTATAGCTAGCGGGCCTTAACGAAGATATTCTCTATTATATTATATCTTCTTTTCATCTATATAATTCGATATCTTAGTTATCTTATTTAATATATCTATATTAATATTATATTTATATTAATTCTAATACTATAATTAAAATTAATCTACTTATTTTATTTATATTAGTAAATAAATTTAAAGAAATACGCTAATAGAGGCTTTAATAAGAAATTAAGTTAAGTTATTATATTTTTAAATAAATCTATTAAATAGATAAATTGATTTTAAAAAGTCTAAATAAGATAGCGAAACGATTTTAATAAATAGTAGTTAAAGAATAAAGAAGATATTAAATTATTTATATAACTAGTAAATCGAAAGAAATAGTTAATATTATCTTATATTTCTATATTTAAAATTTATATTAATAGTATTACTTATAACTTTATATACTATAATATCTAGAATTTTAATAAGATCTTAATTAAATAAGAAATAGTCGAATTATAATTAATTTAGAATATTATTCTCTTAAATTTCTTTATATATAACTTCTTTATAAGATAAAGAACTCTCTAAATAAAGCAAATATACTCGAAAAGTTATTATTTAAAGTACTTATAATCTTCTTAACGTCTTAAATAATTAAGAAATAAATATATTAAACCTCTATAAAGAAATAATCTTATCTTAAACTTTATAGTAAAAAATTTTATTCTTAATATTAAATAATTTCGACGCGTTTTTAAGAAATTTTACTATTCTCTAATATATCTAATATTTCTAATACTTATTCTTTCGAAGTATTTAAACTTCTCTTTACTTTATTTTAAATCTTCTTTTCTTCTTTTTTATAATAAAGTTTAATATCGAAAGAATGAATTAAATTAAGACTTTACTTAAGTAAATTAAGTTTTAATAAATATTAATTCTATTAGATAATATAGTCGACGAGTTTAACTCGATAAAAATATTTTAAAATATTATTAATATTCTATAATTATAATATTAATTTAAATATTAATTTAACGAATTTATAATTATATTAAATAAGATTTATTAGAAGTAAGATAATTTTTAAAAGATTACTACTTAATATTATATTATTATAATAGAAAAGAATTTAACTATAAACGATTTATTTTAAATTTATAAAATAATTAAGAAGATAAATTAATTAATTTAAGACTTTTAGAAGAATATAATTTCTTTATAGCGAAAAGTTAATAATCTTAATCTATAGTCTATAAAAGACTTATAATTATTTCTAATTAAGAAGAAATATATATCTAGATAATTAAAAGAAAAATTAATTAAGATTCTAAATTTATCTTTATTTATTAATAATATTAATTTTACTTAGAATAACTAGTTCTTTAGAATAAAATAGAAATTTAAGATTAATAGCGATTATTATCTTATTAAGAACTTTAAGATAATCTATATAATCTTATAATTCGATAATAAGACTATATAATATATAATATATAGAAGACTTCGAAATTTTACTAACTTATATTAATCTTTTACTAAAATTATAAATAAGTTAATTAATATTTATAAGAATTTAAATTAACGTAGTAATATATTATATAATATATATACTCTATAATAAGAGACTTAAATCTTTATTAACTTCTATTTAAATCTTATTTAACTAAGTATTATTCTTAATATTAACGAAATTCTTATACTAAAAAATTATCTTTTTAAAAAATTAAAAAAGAAATTAAAAGAGTTATAGTAGATTATAGAAGATTTTATTATCTTAAAGATTATAAAAGAATATCTTTAAAAGCTAAATAACTTATAACGTACTAAGTATAAGAATTTTAAGTTTATAAAAGTTATTATTAAATTAATTATAATATAAATATTAATAAAAATACCCGCAATTAATATATATCTTAAATCTATTATTAGATTTAATTTAAGTATAATTACTACGCCTCTAAATATTACGACTAATTTAAAATTAAGAAAATTAATATATTATAATTATAATAAGAAAGATTACTATTAAAAGAATTATATAATAACTATTTAAACTAAGATTAATAAAAAGGCCTTTAAAAAAGTATAACTCTACGCGATAGAAATAAATAAAGAATTCGAAATTAATAACGTTAATACTACGAATAGCGATAATTCTTTTTCGAATTTAAGAAATAAATAATCTCTTTTAAAGTTATAATAAGAGATACTTATAAAGTATATCTAATAGATACTTCTAATAACGCTTTAATACGTTATTCTTTTTATATATAAATTACGCTATCTTTATAAGAAAGAGATTACTTATTTAAAAACTCTCTAATAGATAATAAATATATTAATACTTATATAATTATAAATAAATTTTTAATCTTAGTAATATATAAAGCTCTATATCTAAAGTTACTTCTACTATTAAAATTTAAATTATTAAAAAATTATAACGATTAAATCGTAAAACGATTAATTATATACTATTTACTTCTTATTATAATAGTAAAAGATTATTAAGAAGAAATATATTTAATATTAATTATATTATTAAAATATAATATAATAGTTAAAAAATCTTAAATAAATAAGTATAGAATAATTCTTAATATATTATAAGATAAGATACTCTTTTTATTTAATCGATATAACTATAATAATAATAAAATATTAATAATAAACGAACTTCTTTTTCTACTTACTTTAGAGCTTCGACTATCTATATTATTTACCTCTTTATCTATTATATTAAAATAATAAGAATCTTTTTTATTTACTTATAATAATAAAAATAATTTAAATATCTCTTTATTAAGTAAGACTAAATTTATTAATATAGCGACTTATTATTAACTAATCTATAAAAAAGATAATAAACTATTTATATTAATAATAAATAAGATTTATAATATATCGTCTATATTATATATATCTCTCTCTATTTAAATATCTCGCGAACTTTATATATCGATTAATAAATTATATCTCTACGACTTAAAAAAGAAATATAAGAGATATTATAATTTTAACTATTCTATTTAAATCATAGCGTTAATATAATTAATTCTAAAAAGATAAAATGTAAGT
The DNA here is from genome assembly GCF_014066315.1 of Letharia lupina. NCBI lineage: Eukaryota > Fungi > Ascomycota > Lecanoromycetes > Lecanorales > Parmeliaceae > Letharia > Letharia lupina. The sequence goes on from NW_023502985.1 coordinate 512,998, forward strand.
TATCTTCGAAGTATTATAATTATCTAGATATTTTTAATAGAATTAAGACGAATATACTTCTTTTATATTATTCTTATAATTATAAATTAAAATTTAATAATAGCTTTAATAAAATAAAATTTTTAAAAAGTAAGATCTATTCGATATTAGAATATAAATTAAAATGGATAAAGAAGTATCTAAATAAATATCTAAAGAAGAGATTTATAATATTAAGTTATATACTATTCGTCTTACTTATTCTATTCGCGAAAAAATCGAATAAAGGGTTATATTTTTATGTAAACTATTAAAAGCTAAACGCTATTACTAAAAGAAATCAATATTTAATTTTATTAATAGATAAGGTTTTAATAAGGATCTAGAAATATAAATATCTTACTCGATTAAATATTATAGCCGCGTTTAATAAACTACGTATATATTTAAATAATAAGAACTTTATTACTTTTATTATCTTTCTTAGAATATATAAGTATTAAATTCTCTTCTTCGAATTAATTAACGACTTAATTATATATTAATAATATATAAATAATATTCTATTTAAGTATCTAAACGATTTCTACTAAATTTATCTTAATAATATATTTATTTATAGTAAGATAAAAAAGGAATATATTTAATACGTTAGATAAATTCTCTAAAAATTAAAAAATGTCGGCCTTTAGATAAATATTCTTAAATACGAATTTTATATCTAGAAAATTAAATTTCTAGGTCTACTAATATCTATAGACGAGTTATAAATAAACTTTATTAAAATCTAGGCTGTTATCAAGTAAATTATATTTATTAATCTTAAAGAGATATAAATCTTTATTAGATTTTATAATTTTTATTAATAATTTATTAGAGACTTCTTTAAAATAGTTAAATTTATAATAAAATTTATAATAAAGAAGATTATATTTAATTAGTCTCTAGTATATTAAAAGGCTTTCTACTTTCTAAAAGTCGCTATTACTAAAGCTTTTATTCTATATTATTTTAATAAAATAAAAAAGATTATTTTAGAGATTAACTCTTTTAACTATATTAATAAAGATATTCTTTCTTAATATAATAATAAAGAAATACTTTACTTAATAGCCTTCTATAATAAAAATCTAATTTTAGCCGAGTATAATTATTAGATTTACGATAAGAAATTACTAGCGATTATTCGCTATCTAAAATACTAATATCTCGAGCTAGAATATATAAACGTTCTTATTAGAACCTTCGCTAATTATAAAGAATTAATATATTTTATTAAGGAAAAGAACTTTAGTCGACGCTAAACTCGATATTTAGATATATTATTAGAGTTTAATATAAAGATTATTTATCGATTTAGACCTTAGAATATTAAGGTAAATATATTTATATAAATAGCTAGATATAAACTAATTAATTTCGAAGATAAATAATTACTTTAATAATATTAAATAATTCTTATTCTTAATTAATTAAAATTAAATAATAAGTATATCGATATATATATAGTTAATAATCTTATTTATTATAAGATAGTAGAGATTAATAAAGAGAATAACTATTATATAGAAATTCGTAATATTATCGCCGAAAATAAGAATAAGTTTCGAGGGATTATTCTTAATAGGTGCTTTATATAAAATGAAATACTTTTTTATAAAAATCGTTTATAGATATTCGATAATATATATATTAATATTATTTGAGAGATATATAATTAATTATTCTACGGCTATCTCGAGATAATATATATCTATAAACTACTTAAAAGAGAATATTATTAGCGAGATATAAAAACTCTTATAGCTATTTATATTAAGAATTACTATATTTATTAAAGAATTAAAGCGTCTTATAATCGAAAGTATAGTTTATTATAGTCTCTATTAATTTCATAGAAATAATAATAAGATATATTAATCGACTTCGTTATAGACTTATTTATATTTAATAATTATAACGCTATTTAAATAGTAATTAATTAATTTATTAAGAAATATTATTATATAGCCTATTTCGACATTAATAAAAGTACTATTACTAAAAAGATAATTAATTTATTACTTAAAAAAAAAATTTATTTATATAATCTATTAATCTTAATAATATTAAATTAAAATCTTTAATTTATAGCTATTATATAAAAGTCTTTTTATAAAAAACTAGATATTATAGCTAAGCTATTAATAGTCTTTTATTCTAAAATTAATAAATAGATTAAATAAGCGAATTAAGATATAAAGCGTTATCTTTAAATATATTATAATTATATATAGAACGATTAAATAAGATAACTATTTATTACCGAGTTCGCTAATAATAATACTATCTTATTAACTATTAATATTCTATCTTTTCTTATAAATAAGAGATTTTATTCTTAAATAACTTTTAGTTTAAATATTACTAATTATAAGATTATATATAAGCGTTTTAATACTATTCGAATAAAGGATATTATAAATTATATAAAATAAGTTTTTAAATATATTTAAAGTAATATAGATCGCGCTTAGAAGACTATAATTATATAAGTTAATAAGTATTAATAAAAGATTACTTTTTAAATAGACGATAAGATCTTTTTAAATAATAAGAATATTACCTTTAATTATCCTTCTTATAAATTAAACTATAAGAGACTTAATCTATTTAAGATTATAGATTTTATAAAAATCTTATATTATCTAAAACTCTCGCTAAGTATAAGAATTTATAATATCTTTTATTTTAATCTTTTAAGTCTTATAATAAATAACTTCTTATTAAGATAGATAAACTCTCTATTAAAATATATTACTATTAATAATTAAATCGAATAGATTATTAAAGAAATACTTATCTTTAAATTAATCTATAGTCGTTTCTAGTATAAAGTTAAATAAGAAAATCTTAATAATAATCTCGTTTAATATAATGCGAATAACGATAAATTCGAAAATTGCTAGAATCTAATAGATAACTTTTATAAGCGATATCTTAAAGAGTTTTATCTATAAAGAATTAATTAATAGAATTTTAGAACTATCTTAAATACCTCGTTTTTAATTAAATTAAAATCGTTTAATATTTTCGTAATAGCCTTATTTTTTTAGAGCCGAGAATCAATTCTTTAGATTTAGATTAATCGAAAATTATATTATATATAGTCTCTCGTATAAGATTCCCTTATTAACTAATATCTAAGTATCTTTTAAAGTTATAATACGTTATTTATAAATCTTACTATCGCTATCGATAGTCTTTATCGATATCGATTATATAGTATTTTATAAAAAAAACTTATTTAATATTAAATTAAGGTTTTTAGCGTTTATAACTCGATTTAATTTAAGAGCCCTTAATTAATTATATTATATTATTTTATTAATATTCTACTCGCTTAGATATAAATTCGAAAATTACTATTATTTACTTCTATATCTATAGATCTTATTTTCGCTATATTATATTAATTTTCTCTTAGCTAGGCTCTCTATATACGTCTAAATTATAATTAATAATATCGCTATAGTATAATTAAGAAGAGTTACTATTATTATTAATATCGTTTTTAAAGAAAAATATTATACTAGAAGATTCTAGATACGATTATTTCTTTATTACTTTTATTATTTTTTAGACGTTAAGCGTATATATATATCTATTTTTCTATCTTTTTATTTACTAATTATAGAATATAATTTAATAAAGAAGGAGGGTAGTATTATAAGCGTACTCTTAATATATCTCTTAGTTCTATAGCTAGCGAGCCTTAGCGAAGATATTTTCTATTATATTATATCTTCTTTTCACCTATATAGTTTAATATCTTAATTATCTTATTTAATATATCTATATTAATATTATATCTATATCGATTCTAATAATTATAATTTTAAAAAAAAGAATAAAAACGCTTATAATTTTAATTATTACTATTAATAAAAAGATAAATAGCTATATTAAATTACTCTTTATATTTTCTCTCTCTTAATAAAGAATAATAAATATATTCTATATATCTTAATCGAATTATTCTATAAATATAGAAATCTTAATTAAAATATTTTATATATATATTATATTATATTATAATATATATCATTAAGATATTAAATCTATATTAGAAAAATAGTATAATATTTAATCTTATTTATATTATACTTAAATACGATATAATATTACTTAATATAAAATATTTTATAGAATATATTATATCTTTTCGATTAGTAACTATAGAAAGATTATATTTTAATTATATTTAATTAATTTCTTAAGAGCTCTTTAAGATCTTCTAAAAGATTGCTATTAATGAATCTACCCTTATAGATACTCGTATCTACCCGGATATATACTCTTTAAATCCCGATCTTTTATAATTCGCCATTTCACAACAATATAATAAAAGATTAGAAAAAGAAAACCAGGGAGTAAAGAGTATGGTTTTTATTGAAAAACATTATTCTATTGGCGTGCCCGAACGACATCCAAGCGGTGATCTGCCTGCCTTCGACTTTTCTGTGAGCAGCTTCCAGGTCCTCTTGTTGCGTAGCATATATGAATAGCCTGGTATGCCTGGTCTGCCGCATCCGTCTGACTGCATAAGCGAGTCGGTCTGGAGCCATCCAGCAAGCCAAGATGGGCACGGTACTTATCCCACTTGTTCAGCCTCGTGCTTCTATGCAAGGCTTCGTTTTCCCCACTTCCGAGAGATATATATCCGCAGTCAGTCGTTCTACGCCCTCCGTGCCAAAAAAGTTTGCATAGACTTCGAAAATTGACTACTCTTGACAAAGAAGCCAAAATGGTGTACAACGAACTTAGACCAGCTCTGTTTCTCCTCACACACGCACTACCTATCATCTCCGCACTCGGCATCAACTGTCGAGGCTCCATCCTCTGTGGTCGGGCATCTCTTAGCAACCAACAGTCCGTGGGCATTATTCAAATCCTTCGAGACGTTATCTGGGCTTCTCCCATGTCCAACAGCACCACCTATGCCTCTGGCGACCACGTAATCTGTCTTTCTCAGTCTCAACCTATCGATTTTGACTTCGGTGCGGAGGTCGATGGCATCAGCGGCGGCATCGGTCTCTCTATCAACAGTCCGCAAGGCGGCATCTGTCTCTTTCCCCAATACCTGACAGTCGCGAACTTGAACCTAGGACAAATACGGCCGCTCGTTGATGCCATACTCGAACATGGATGTGGGCCTTGCGGCAGCGTTCCTATTCATTTCGTGGACGAAGGGAGCAATGATCCTAGCGATGGGATCCTGACATTCAATTACGTGCAGAGCCCTTTCTGCGTTGGCAATTGTATTTCTGATACTGGGTCGCTGCCATCGTCTTCTACAGCGTCTTTTTCCTCCTCAACAACTTCCTCTCCTTCGGCGGCGGCGGCTTCTTCTTCTTCGACGACCTCCTCTTCCTCCTCAACAACTCCCTCTCCTTCGGCGGCGGCGGCTTCTTCTTCTTCGACGACTTCCTCTTCCTCCTCAACAACTCCCTCTCCTTCGGCGGCGGCGGCTTCTTCTTCTTCGACGACTTCCTCATCCTCCTCAACTTCTTCTCCTTCTACCACGGTTTCTTCTTCTTCGACGACTTCCTCATCCTCCTCAACTTCTCCTTCCGCCGCAACTTCCTCTTCTTCCACGGCGACTTCTTCAGGGATCCCTGCATCGGCCAACGGACCGACGACCGTAACTGAAGCTCCACCTACTACCGTTACTGAAACAGGGCCGTCCGCGACGGCGACGTCGAGTTCGAAGTCTACGGGCAGTCGCTTGCGTGGTTGGCGTTGTGGTACATGGACACCAATCCTTGTCATACTGTCATATATGGGATGAATGAAAAAAACCCGAGAAAATTTCGAAGACTCTTACGGTATGTAAAGTACGTCTTTCGGGCTTTTGCTATGGTGCTTCATTTCGCGTCTGGTACCTCTTGTTATATAGTGACCTTACGGCATAGTCACGAATACCCTTTGATTTAGAAGCCAAAAGCATCCTGGTCTTCTGCGATTCTTCCTTCGAGTCGAAATCTATCGAGGATCAACTTAGCTCTGTCAGATTTCACCATGTATTTCCTATATCTCACCCATTCAACCTTCTTGGTCTGCCTGTTAGGCGTTAGCACTCCCGCCACACCCAATCTCGACCCTCGCTTCACTAATCCTACTTAATTCATATTATTAGCAAAATATATCATATCAACCTCTATCTCCTTCATCTTCTCTTCGACGGTTATGAATTCTTTATTAGAACGGAAGATTATGGGAGGTACTTTGCAGCTTGCTTCACGGTTGCTGGGATAGGATCCTGAACTTGTATTCTGATCGCAGGGGAGATGTTGAAGAGGAATGGGGGCAGCTATGTGGTGTTGGTCATCTCCGGAGGGGCAAGCTATGCTGTTTGACTGGTGCTCTTTGTTTGGGCTAGATTCAGAGCTGTGGGGTGGGAATGGGGAGAGGAAAATTTATTCTGAGATGAGCAAATGTAGATTGGTATCAGTGTAAATAGTAGGGTATCTATACACATGGAATCCTGATCATAACTCCATCTAGCGCCTGGACATGCATGCAAGGCCCTCAGCTTTCACTCGTCGTCTTCAAGAGATCCCGGCACAGGTGCACCGGGGTTTAGTTGTCGAGGCTGAGACAGACCGGGACTCCCTTGTCGGGCACGAGCAGAAGCAATGCATTGCCCGTTTTGCAAACTAGGCGCACACGGAGTCTGTAACCCTCTCCATCCAATGGCGGGGCCGACTTCTGTCCCTCTCTCGGCCAGGTTCTCAACTCATCTTCTCGTACTCTCGCTCAGCTTCCAGTTCTTCTACATTCTCCACTACCTGTTGTTCTTGGCTGGTGGAGCTGGTTCCTTCCTAGCTGATGCTGCTTCTTTTTGGGCTTGCGCTGCTTTCTCGTTCGCCTCTACCGCTTCTTTCTTAGTAGACGCTTCTTGCTTCTTTGCGGGCTTTTCCTCGTTCTTAGCGGGCCTCTCTTCCTTCTTGGCTGACTCCCCTTCCTCCTTCGCTTGTGCCTTTTCCTTGGCTTTATCCACTGCGTTCTTCTCTATCACCGCATCGTTCAACGTCTCCTCTGCCGGATGCGAAGATGGCTGTCCGTCTTTTCCTGACTTCGACGCCACCTGAGCCATGATACCCTCCACCTTCTTCATCCCCATCGACACCTCGGTCGCATTATCCGCGCGCCGCGAGTAGCACATCCATAATTCGGACTTCGCAATCTGCAAGTCACGTGAATTGTCCCCTGCACTATCAACATCCATCATCGTCTTCTTGGCCTTCTTCAACAAGGCCCAGTAATCCTCCACCTGTTTAGGAAGCTTGGTCTTCTCGAGCTCCACCGCATACTCCTGCGGCCTATTCTCCACAATATCCAACCACCTCCCCATCACCGTTCCCTTACTCTCCGGCTGCCCACAACAATCAACTCCAGCAAAATGCAACGTGAATGCGTCAGTGTCATACGGTTCCCTCGCGAGCCCGAACGCATTCCACCAATCGTGCGGTTGATAGATCACATGTTCCGCATATCCTTCTCTTTCCATTACCCACCATAGAGCGCCTTGGTCGTAATGCTCGAAATGGGCGTCAGGTCGTAATTGGCGCAAAGCAAGAGTTTCCGAGAGCATTTGTACCGACCATTCATGCACACGGAATATTGCCATGCCGGCGTTGAAACCGTTGAAGTCTTTGGTGGCGAGGAGGTGGATGTCGTTGAAGTCAGAGGGGGGAAGGAAGAGAGTCCATGGGACGGCGGGATTGAGGATTATCGTGTCGGCGTCAAACCATCTGTAATGGATCATATGTGTTAGCCACATTGGATGCTTGATAAACACGAGAAGGTGTGAATACGTACACAATCCAACCGGCCCGCTTGCCGTAGGGTTTGGCCATCTCCTCAATGATGAGGCCCAGAATGTAAGCGGGCTTATTGAAGAATCCTGCTTCAACAATATCGTGTCGCAGTATATGCGTAGGCACTCCCCACTGCTCTCCATGCTTGATATGTGTATCTATGCTCCTTTCGTAAATGGCATTGAACCTCTCGGTTTCGTATATCATGGTCGCCTGTCGCACCCTTGGACCCCCTTCATCTGGATCATCGACGATGTCTCCAGAGATATGGTTCTCAGCAATCTCAGGCGTACTGTCCGCAGATAGTTTCGTAGCAGGTGGACTGGCATTGTGTGGGGCTTTCGCTGGAGGGGCGCTCTGTGGGATCTCGGTTGCGGTGGCATTACTTGGCGGTCTGTTCGTGAAGGAGAAGCTCGAGCGAGAAGGCGCATATGGATGAAAGATGTAGAGACTGCCAATGACAGCGAAGAGGAGGATGAGGGCTCGAATAGGTGAGGAAATTTGGGCGATCATGGTGGGCGTCGAGGCGGCCTGGCGTGAGGAGAGTGAGCAGGGATGAGGTGTCGTTAAGGGTAGCTTTTAAACCTCAGCCCACCCCCACGGTAATATTACCGGAGAACGATTAGGCCGACACGCCGGATTAGTAAGGCCCTCCCATAGTAATTTGGCAGCCCTCCTTACCTGTTGCACTCTTCTTCTCCATACCTCGCTGTCGCCCACCAATTTTTTTAAAGCTATCCACAACTCCGCCCCGCCCACTATGACCTCTCAAGAACGCGTCGTTCGCCAGCCCCCGCAATACGGGGGCTTCGAGGATACTCAGGAGGAGCTGAATTGGTACGGCAGCAACCCTGAAGGGCATTAATCGAGATGGTCCTCCGTCAGAGGTTCTCTCGGAAGACGATATAGCCCTGCTGTAGGAGAAGGATAAGAGTAACCCTAGTGATGATGAGTGAAGTCGCGACACGTACTCTGACGCGTCTAGATCGCCGTCGCCACCATTTAACACCCTCTCTACCTCCCACCGCCCCCCTATTAAGCGAAAGGCCTCTATCAGCCTTGATGAGCAGAAAGAGCCGCGAAAGGGGATCAAACGTAGTAAACTCGCGCCTGTGATACCCTCGGAGGTCGCGTCAACAATACTGAAGTTGCCCGTGGACACTCCGAGTACGATGGATTAGGGGACGATATAAGGGAGCGTATTTCCGCCTAGGAGTAGGGAGGATTAGACTAGACTACATAGACAACACCACCGATAAAGTCCTCTTCCCCGTGGAAATCCCCAGCTCCGGTGGCGGCGAGTCTCCTTTCCGCCCTGTATGCCTCGGGAAGGCGGAGAGCCTCCATTGTACGAATAGCCTTATCGGTAACAGCGAGATCTAGCGACGGTGTGATAGTGACAGCGGGGTTGCTACGAGGCCGCGCCTTATTTTGGTGTGACCCCCATACAAATCTGGCGCGGCCTTGTAATCCCGCTACTGGTATTTTTCTTAGCATGGGCTGAGGTTTAAAAGCATCGTCGTTAAGTCCACGGTACGGCCAGAAGTGCGGCGAATTCGGGCGATACAGTCAGGCGAAAAGAAGGTATACTCTATTTGAGCGAAGTCTCGGAGGAAAAGGAGATGAGTTGGGATAAAAAGATGTATGAGCTCGCATGGTGAAAAGTGAAAAGTGGCAGATACATTTCGTTTCGTCTTGTGTAACTGTGTTAAATGTAAGGAGTCGTAAGCAGTGAGCAACAGCAACACCTTTCGTGCGAATTGCGCCGAGTAAAGTAGGTACTTAGGGTTGGTGTAGCCGACAGGCTTGGCTTAAAGTAGCTTAGCATCCAACTCTAAAGTACTTTACTTGAAACAGTAAGGAACACTTTCGAGCCGCATAACCTCGTATTTGCCGAACGAAACTACTGTACAAATACTCCGTAGACTTCTACAAGTATGAAACAGATATCCGCGACTGCTGAATACACTTTCAACGATGCGAACAGATGATACGTCTGGTAGATATGATACGTTTGGTAGATCGGTCCCACTGCAATTTTGGTTTCCTTACGAATATGATGTTTTACTGTTTTCCGGGAAGATAAGATCGCTTAAGGTTTCAACGTCGACGAGCTTGGTATTATTGCCACAGAGCCTTCACTGCCTCCCAAAGCTCCGGAAACATGGCACGAGCGCTGGGCAAGTCTCAGCGCCTGGAAGGCGACGAACTGTAATCAAAATTTCAACTGAAGGTATTGTTCCCAAAAATCCAATGTTGAAGTTTTCCTCCTATGACCTGGTCCATTCAATCTTCAGATTTTTAATTACTTCCCTTGCCACACTCTGTCGCTGCTACTATCGGTACTCGTGCCAGCCCAGTCCACCCTGTCTGAGGACCCGAGCTGGTGCTGGGCTGATTCGACTCATCCACCAGCCCGGCAATGGCCAGGCTACAGATGCTGACCAGATTGTTCGATTGGCCAGTTGATGCTGGGATGGTGCTACTTAGCAGCGCATGCACAGCCCCGTACCATTCGTCTTTGCGCCTGCCGCTTGTGAATACCACGCTTGTCAAGTAGTACACCTGAGAACTTCCGACACAAGTAAGAATCCAACGTTGTCAGGAACCTTCCGTGCGGCAGTATTTGTCGGGCTACGGTATTTGAATCTCTCCTTGGAGATAGACATTAGTGCTTGGACAGTCAAAAAAGCGCTCGAAACTTATCGTACAAGACCATGTAGTTGCATAGGCTACCATTTGATGATCTTCACAAAAGAACGAACCGTCCTACTTGCTCTACTAGCTACCTACTCTAGGTCAAGAACCCATTAAACAAATCGGCGACTTTAAAGGGCTTTCGCTCTAGTGAACTTATTTTATTTGAAAGATCAATAAGATTGAAACGCAGAAAAAGATCTAAGGTGCATTGGGAAAGGGTTCCCTTATACGTACTTATGGCTGTGCTTCGGTCTCTGCAGAATTACCTGAGACACTATGGACTTCTCATACATGAGGCGACTGTTGAAACGCCAGCCCCCTATGCTAGCGCATACCGTGTACTTGTCTAGTCATCTGTATGTATATGACTATTCATACCCCCCATAAATCAATAGTCTAGTATTATTCTGACTCTACTCCACTATCCCTGTATTCTACCGGTCAACAGAGACTGTCTGTGTGTCTTTTTTTTCGGGGGTTTTTTTTCAGCAAGTTTACCTCGAAACATGGCAAATCTGACATGCATCAAGACAAATGCCTTACAATCTTGACTGTTTCTGATAGCAGCCTATCGTTGTTGCAGCATCGTTTGACAGCTGCTTGTTACTGTATTTTGGGCGTCGCTTAGCCAACGTAGCGGAAAGGGATGTGTCGATTAAGCTTTCACAATGGTAGTACAGTGCTTTGCGCACCTGCGACACGTCCGCAACTGACATCTTGATTCTCTTCTCACATACCGGCACCCCTGATAACCCTCGACTCGGCGCAGAAAGCGAGACTTGAAATCGACGGACGGACCGGCGGTATCCCGATTCCGCATCAGAGAGCAAGTGAAGGTTTCTTGTATCTGGACGGACAAAATCAGTATCTAAACCCATCCAATGCACAAAAATGATACATAGCAGGTACCTCCGGATAACATACTGAAGCACAGCAACTATCAAAGACAAAAGATCTGGGGCAGGGAAAAAAGTTCGAATGCGATCAGGGTTCATACTTTGCTGGAGCGGCTTATTTGCTCCTGTCTCTGTGCTGGCTGTCATGACAGCGGATGTGGTTGTTTACATTACCATAAAAAGAGGGAAGAATATCGACAGCTGGTCTGTCCTCGCCTTCCAAGACCATTGAAGAACGTTCAGACACTGACGACGGAGCCAAAGTATGACCACGTTAAAAAAACCTCAACGCAACGCTCAATGCGAACGACCAATTTCCTACGAAGAGATGACTCAACCAGCCCTGCAAATCCTAAAATTCCAAAATATAAATCCTACATCATTCGTCCCCGCAAGTGACTGCTCCAGCCTAGCGTCGCCTTACACACCCTCGGCAACTGTTTTATAGTCGACCGCAAGCAACAACTCATTCAACATCAACTGCGATACGGACCATTTTGACATGTCTGCGGCTCTCATGAGGTTCACCGCATTTACGTTTGAAGACTGCATTACCGCTTGCGCCAGCCACAACCAAAGAGTCCCGAGTCTGCACCCAAGCTCGACTCGTTATGGCGCGAGCTTTGACCACGGCGTAGGCGGAAATCAGGGGCCTAGTTGTTTCTTGAAGGGAATGCAGGTTCTTGCGCCTTCGTCGAGGCCTGGGCTTAGTAGCAGTGCTGTGTTGATTACGACTGAGTGATCAAGAGGAGTGTGTCTCGTAGCGAGGCTTGCCAGGTTTCTTTCAGCGCACAACCCTCTTCAAAAGAGCTTTCCGCCGTTCTTCATGTTTGGTCATTAGATTTGTAACCCTGTTCATTCTGCTGTCCTTAAATGCTGAGGCTTGTTTCTAGACGTGTTGCGATATCTAAGATTTCTATCTTTGTAACTCGCTCCGAGTCAAGTTGGCCCTGGACTTTCCGTGCCAAGCTTTGAAATAGTAAAGTTTTCTTCCTAGCTACACTTGTACGCGAACAGTTCAGCATCACGTGTATTGACCACCTGGCTTTCGTCGCCGTCACGCAGAAACCTTGCTAGAAGTCAACGAGCGTCTTTGAGTCGCACACACTTACAGCTAGGAACTCTAACAGTGCTAATGCACTCGCTGCCCTATATCATGAAACTTGGGTCGTTCGAACACACTTCGGGATCTGTACCCCTCCATGGAAGCAATGGTATCAAAGCAAAAATCTTACAAAGAGTCATATTCCGCTGTTCCCAAGTTTAGCGTGTACTTTAGGGAGCTAGCCAGAACATGCTGTTGCGCCAGGCTGTACATAACGGCGAGACTCCACTTCCTTCCCAAGCGCTGTATCTCCACAGCTTCATGCTTTTCTGCGCATTCTGCGCACGTAATCACTTGCCCCATTACCAGTACGCTTATACGATCCCTACTCTCCGATCTCAGTAGACAGGGTTGGCGGCAAAGGAAGCACTTCGCTCTATCCTGCAACGGCTCCACAAACATTTCGAAGAAACCACTCATCGTGTATGCCAGCATCGTGATATGTTGCTGGTTGGTAGGGCCTATTTCCTTATCGAACTCGCAATTTAGTCTCTTGCGAGCCTCGACGTAGTGCTTTTCACCCGAGCTGAAGGGGCTACATCCAACAAAGGTAGCAGGCATTTGTCGAACTGCGCCACCAGTCTCATTGAACTTGAAATTTCTGGTGATCTCGCGGCCAAAATCTGCTTCCGGGATGGAAGGTTTCATCCAGATCAGTTTATGGCGCGTTTGCGAACCATAAGGCCAAGTGCAGCGGAAGAAGATTGGAACAATGGGATCATATGTCGATCCTGCTAAGACCCTGTCGATGCCGTCATCTCTAGAAGTACCGTTGAGAGCCGTCGTCTGAACTAATGTGCGGACCCTGTTGATGAGTTCGTCGAGATTGCCGAGGGGATGGTCCAGCGAAACCCCTATGGGAATAGCGTTGATTGTTGGGTTCATGTTGGCTGAGGAGGAGCTCATTATCGCTGTCTTCCTTTCCGGTGTTGAGATGGTTCTCAAGGGAATGCGACTCCCTGGAGAAGAGGATAGTACTTTATTTCAAAAAGAGAAGTGTGCCGGAACGTGCGTGTATAATTTGCAAAATCCAACAAGAACAAACAAATCTTCAGATGTGCTGGCCGCTGCAACCAGAAAATGAGGAGGAACGGCAGAAAAGATCATGAACATTTCGATTCCGCGGAGGGAGAAGATCGAATGAGCTTAGAGCGTTACTCTTTCCCTGCCATATGGTGTTGTTTTCTAGCTCCTGTCTGTCATTCGAGATACGGGACATCCCTGACAGACGTAGGAAAGACGCGAACAAGACAGTCAACTCGACATGGAGTAGTTGTAACAAAACTTATTGAAATGCACTCAGAGTAATCTTCGCACATACCGTGCTACTTCTATGGGTACACTTTGGTATTCGGATGCATAAGTACTCGTACACGCCATCCTAGTTAAGAGGTTCGATACTTTTTGGCATGAAATTAGGAATCGTTTCGAAGCCATGGCAAGTACAGAGGTCGGCACCGAAAGTCCTGCACGCGCTAAGAAAGGGTCCAGCTGTCGGATAACGCCCTACCCGGAGGACCACCTGGACAATGCGCTCAGAGCTGCTTCAAGTTTGTATCCGGCGTGACCCCCACTCGAGGGTCTACGCCCCTATCAGACCCCAAAAAGGTCCCTAAGTTCAATTTATTCTAGTTCAGCTACAGGGCTGCCTTCCGAAACTAAGGTAGGGTTGGGCCTGCTACTAGCGCTGTGCAGGACTTTCGGTGCGGACGTCTGTAGAGGACATCAAACCTACAGCCGAAGCGGTTCAGTGGAAGGTAACCTGCCGGTCTTTACCACTTTCTGGACGTGATCACCGAGACGCTGAGCTGACAAGGGTGGCTGGGTTGGGGAAAGTGTACCCGGAAGCCCCGCCCGGTGCTCTCCGAAGCTTGCAGAGTAGAGTAAGCGCCGACCCCCACGTTGCTCGGCGCGTGGAAAAACTTCATCGTCCCTACCACTCCCACTTCACTGTTATGGTCACACACGACACGCAAGGTTCACTGTCGTTGAGCAGCTGGACTGGCTCTTTCGAAGTGTTTCTATTGCTTCGCTCCGAAAACGTCTGAGCTGTGGGAGCGATGGCGAGACAAACGGTCCACATCTTGCATTCGATTTGTCTCGTGAAGGAGGCGATGCCCACATGAAACGAGCTGGCCGCGGAAAAGGTCGTGTCCAAAGAAACGATGGCCAATGGATAAGACTAGCACAGGCTGTGCCGGCGACTCACCCGGGGCTGAATGCAGCATCGAGGCGCTTGTTTAAATCTTGTCACTTCGATCCAATGGCAAGCCAGAGAAGTGCTTGACTTATCGTTGGTTCCGACACAAAAGAACCCTTGGTCAATGCACTCTCTTCTCCCGTATCTCCGTCGTTGACATGAGTGAGAACGCACATGCATAAACGTAGCGCTGAGTCCATCAGCTGTGGGGTTTCGTGAATGCACGGGGTCGTCTTGAGCACCGGATACGGCAATGTTCGTCTCAAGTTCGATTCTGTGTGACAGAAGTACGCTAGATGTGCAAGGTTATTGGTATGAGTCTGGAAAATGCGCTGGATGTAGCATTTTTTCGGTTACATTAGTCGCTTCAGCATCAGCACTAGCGAACAGCAACCATCAGATCAGCATGAGTTACATCGGGGTCTTTAGGGTCTCTGCCATTCTCTTAAAACTGACATGACCAGGATTCAAGGCAACCCAACAGCCGTCTTAGATTCACAGTATGAAGACCATCAGTCGAGAGAGAGGACGTGAGATCGTGGACGAAATCAGAGAGAACAATGGCGGCATCAGTGCGGCAGATCGCGCCAAGACACCTGTAAGCGTACTTAGATCTCTCGACAGTGTACGAAGGAAATTGGGGTCTGCTACCCAGACGTAAGTTTCTTCCCGCGAAGCTCTGGGCCTCTGGTGCTCACGAATTTTTCAGTCTCGCTACCAATCTGTATTCGAAAGACACGCGATTCGTGTTCGAGCTTATTCAGAATGCCGAGGACAACGATTACACAACAGTAGAAGCGGCTCGCGACGAGCCGCTTCTTACATTCGGACTACATCCAGACAAAATTATCATTGATTCCAATGAGGATGGATTCACGGAAGCAAATGTCAAAGCAATTTGCAGTACTGGAGAGAGTACCAAAAATATCTCCAAAGGCTACATTGGGGAAAAGGGAATTGGCTTCAAGTCAGTCTTCAAGGTTGCTTCTAAGGTCCATATTCAGTCCGAGCCATTTTCTTTCTTCTTTGAACACAGACGTGGCGATGGTGGCTTGGGAATGGTCACACCAATCTTCGAAAATCACCATGGGATCCCTTCAAACATTCGCACTAGGATGACCTTGACACTTGCCAATCCGTCCGAAGCCGCGAAACTCGCACAAGAGTTTTACGACCTACCCGAGACATTGCTTCTGTTCCTGAGCAAGCTCAAAACAATTAAAATAACCAGGTTCGATGCACTTGGCACCGCGTCCGAGACCACGTACTCGAAGCAAGTCGACCTGATACAGCACCGAGCGACCTTGACAACACTCTCGGTCTCCAACGGGATTGCCGATGGATCGAGGCGTAGAGTGGTGTCTACTTATCAGATCAAGTCTAGACTTTTAAATAATCTTCCCGAACACCACGCCCGTCTTCACTCCAACCAAGCGGAAGTGGTACTAGCTTTTCCTTTAGACAGTCAATCTATACCTATCATTCAACAGCAACATGTGTTTGCTTTTCTACCCATCCGTCAAGTTGGTTTCAGCGTGAGGAACCACCTTCCTGAACGAGATCATAATTGCTTACATTCCTCAGTTCCAAATCCAATCCGATTTCATTACCCAAGCAAGTCGAGAGGACGTTGAAAGAACAGATTGGAATGAGGTCATACTTAGCGGTGTTGCAGAGACCTTCCGAGATGGAGTTCTCGACTTTTGCGGCCATCCTACGCTCCAATACCAGTGGATGAGATACCTGCCAAGCGAAATGATCTTCGAACCCTTCTGGGCACAGCTTCTTCCGAAAATTGTAAGGCTTTTGAAAGAGACACGTGTCTTGCGACCCTGGAGTGGAGGTGCCTTGAAACGTCCAGACCAGCTGAAACGAGTTCCAGACTACTGTCTCGACGAGGCAGGTAATCCTCTGTTCAAAGACATGCCCGATGAAGTATACCTTTCGGCAGGATACGAATGGGGTGACTTTCAGTTACTAGATAGACTCGCAGTAAGAAAGCTCAGTCTTTGGGATATCTCGACCAGAGTTAACATGGATCTCAATGATCCCTCCTCGAGATGGAAATCATCTACGGCCAGCGATGAATGGGTTACGCGAAGTGCATCTATGCTCATGCGGCCGTTTTCCACGCAAGGATCCGTCGCCGAGGCTACCGGAGTCAGGGCATTGCCTTTGATTCCCCTGCAAAACGGATCTTGGGTCTCGGGCGACTCGGGCACAATTTTCCATCCAGACAGCGACCGCGTCCCGGTCCCAACAGACCTCGGTTTACGACTTGTGGATCCTAAAGCACTCAGGAATTCCGCCCGAAAAGCTCTGTTCACGCACCTTGGTCTGCGGAATTGCGCTCCCAGAGACGTAATTGCATTGATCCTCAAGAAGTATAACACGTGGGGCAATATCTCTCTGCAATCATCGGTCTCGCACCTTCGGTATCTGTACTGGCATCTCCCGAAGAACGAACGCGATCTGCCAAAAACCATCTACCTCAAAGACCAGGAGTCACGGCCAGTATACCGTACTTTCGTCACACTTGGCAGAGAAATCATCGTGGATGATCTGTACTTCGAGACAGACGAGAAATACGATGCCAAGCGGCTTACGATGCAGGAAAAGGTTGGCAGCAAGATCATCTATCCTGGATTTCCCCTCCATTACATCAACCGCGCATACATAGATGCAATGCCATCCGACGCCCGTCGCTACGATAGCTCCTGGGAAGGCTGGCTCGGAGACTCAGCAGGTGTGCGATGTATACCTAGACTTGTCAAGCCGTCCACTCCTACAGCTCTCTCGGATCTCTTTCTCTACATTTTAAGATGGCGCAAAGAGGTGGTGGGAACGTTGAAAGCACATTGGGCCTCATACAAGGATTTGATCACCCCTCCCGTGATTCGTGCGCTGCGCGAGGCTGAATTTCCTTGTGAAAATTCGAAGAAGGCACCTTTACAAACTACCTATCTACCTCTCTCGAAACTAACGAAGAGGTGCAGAAATTTCGACGTTAACCGAGAACTGCCATTCTTAGTTTTGCCTAGTGAGACAGACGGTGGATCTCAAGAAGACTGGAATTTCTTAGAAGTGTTCGATGTTGGTCGTGAAACCAATACTAGATTCTATCTCGACGTCCTTCGCTACTTTGTGCGCACTCATCAGAGCCCCAGCGAAGCCTCAAGAAATATCCTGCTCAAGATCTACGAGGCAGTTGAAATACACAGTAACGCCGAGGACCGTGAAAAGATTAGGTCAGGTCAGGTCTTGATGTTTGTAATTGTTTGTACTAACATTTTTTCAGCAAGGCCTTTGCTGAAGAGAATGTCATCCACGTAACAGCAAGAAGATGCCAACCTGCAATGTGGACAGAGCCTAAGAAGTGCGTCTGGAAAGCGCCTGAATTTCTTACCGAGTATCATTCGCTCTCGAACCAAGAAGGGTTTCGGGACAATGACAGACTGAGGCATCTTTTCCAAATCATATTGAATATTAGAGATGCGAACTGGATCTACTACTTACACCAAATCCAAGTGCACAAGGCAAAGGGACTCCCCCCAAATGACATCCAGGAAATATATCGACATCTTTATTTGGAGGTGGAGGGGGATGACTGGGAACACGTGCGGTAAGCAGTCTTGCACAATTGGCGTTCTGCTACTGACTGCGTCTCTATTACCAGCCAGCGCTTTAGTGATAGACATTTGATTTACGAACCTTCTGGACGAAATTGGCATTCACCTGCCTCTTGCCTGTGGACAGATGACACCCGGATATCTGACAAGGTGGCTCTAGGTAGGCACTACCCTAAGCTTCAAGCTTTCTTCGTCCAGCGCTTGGGAGTCGAAGAGCCCAATATCGATACGTACATTGCCGAGCTACAGCTCCTGACGGCGGGCGATCAGTCCCCACCAATGGAGGATGTGAAGGGCTTGATCAAGCAGATCAACTCTTTTGGGCCGCAAGCGGGAGCTCTGGACAGACTGAAATCGTCTAACGTTCTGCCTGTCAAAGGTTCAGATGGTCAAACGCGCCTCAAAAAGACTTCCGATGTATTTGCGATAGTTGACCGAACCGGATATGGTTCTGCATTTAGAGACAAAGTACCAATCCTGGATTTCGAGATAGAAGACGTTCGAGAATTACGGCCAACCATTCTAGCGTTGAATCTGGAGGATAGATACATGTCTCGGGTGGTCGTAGAAAGCTCGACAGTCAAAGATTCTTCGAGGAACATGAAATTGAGTAATCACGTCCAGAACAGAGCATATGCGCTTCTACGGTATGTCTTTCCGCATCGTACCTTTCCATCCCGGAGTAACTCACTCCGTGCAGATGTGCTTCTTATTACGGAAGCCGAAATTCGTCCTTATACCGCAAGATCCAAGCTACGGATGTTTATGAGAGCGATGGAATCTCCAAAACCATTACACTTACGCTCAAAGGCCTCTGTATAGCTGTCGAGGGAGCAAAAGGTATAGTGCACATTGTGGAGGACGATCAGCAAATGCGATTCTATGTGCCGAGAAACAGGGAAGACCGAGAGCTATCTTACTGCACAGAGTTACCAGAGAAACTGGCTGCTCAATTAGGCATGAACGATATAGCAGCTATCAGGGTTGTTGGAGATATCCTGACGAAAAGTTTGCCTGTGCTTGAGAAAGTGCTTGACCACCATGGCATTGTGCAAGTGGCAGGAATAGAGCCTGGTCCACAGACGGTCTCTCACGATTCATTGTCGGACGAAGACGATGAGCAATCAGTAAGTCATAGAGCGACAAATCAGCCGGTGCATGCTCCATCAACCCCAGTGAGGCATGGGTCGACGGAGTCGGCGTTTACTTCAAGCTCAGCTCCAAATTCCACAACGCGCGCAGGGTCGTCGTCGTATGCGGGAAGCGCTTTGACCCCGCAATCATCGCAGGCAAATACGAGATTCTCAAGCACCCCTAGGTCAGGTTTGTCACCATTTCCCGAGAGAAGGAGGGATTATACAACGCCAGAGATATCCACTAGCGGCTATGAATATCGCGCCCTTCTTGACCGCGTGATTCGTGCAGCAAGCCGAGCTCCATTCCCCAGGCCTGGTATGCCCTCGCCAGAGGTAGCCTCAGACTCGAATGACGACACTCCCTTCGCGTTGTCAGATACAGTGTTTGGAAGTCGTTCGGATAGCAAGGTCAGCCACGACGTTAAGATTGGCGCCGCAGGAGAGTTATATGTAAGTCAATCGCGCTTTGCCTATGTTCTTACATCCCGAGAAGACTGATCTTGCGTGATCTAGGCTTTCGAGTTTCTACTCAATTTGAATCTGCCAAATCTAGACCGAAGTAATTGGAGAAGCACCATTCGCAAAGAAGTTTGCGTGCACGAGAAATACAGGGACATGCCCGCTTGGAATGGTAGAGAAACTGCAGACATCACGTACGAGGACCAGGTTACGGGAAATGCGGAAACGACACTTAAGCTCACTCAGCTCTTGTTTGAACATGGCCATCTCCCTCACGGCCTACTCGTCGAACCTGAGGGTCCCGGGATCAATTACTACTTGGAAGTGAAGACGACAACACTCGGTTGTGGAACCCGCCTCTTCGTCAGTAGAGCACAATACCAAAGGGTCAGTGGTACATCCCTGCTATGGGTGGAAATAATTTACGCTGCATATACCTTGGATAGGAGAAAAAGCTAACCACTTGGTTCCAGATGCACGAAATGACCTTGCGTCCCGGGCTTCCGGTCAAGAACATCTACGTGATATTGCGAGTCTTCAATCTGGGTCAGGAGGATATGGGCATGCGGATCTATGTTGACCCGGCGGCAATGGAGCGAAATGGCGAGCTGGAATTTCAGGCGGAGACATATACGGTGATTCCGGCAGTAGAAGAAGAATTATAGTGAGCGAGCTCTCTGTGGGTATGACAAATTGTCTGTGCTGTTGTGGCGTTCTGTACAAGCCAGGACCAGGTCGACTTCTTTTGAAGCATCTCCTTCTTTTTCTTGTAGCAGCTATTGATTCATGAGTTCTTTCATGCTTCATTATCGGCTAGCGAACATTCAAGAAAGACCCTTCAATTCAACTTAAAGAGAGACACAAAATAGGCTGAACGCAGGCTTACAAATGGCATAAAAGGGACCACACGTGGAAGCATGGTTACCAAAGTGCCAGTACAAGTCGGTGGACGAGGGAAGCGAACTTTTGACAATAGGCGAAAGGGAGGAGTGGGGATTGTCTACAAGAACGTCACACGTGCAGAAATGGGAATACTCAGATTTTCCTAATCATACGCAATACAGGCTCCAACGCTGCCGATCGCGTCGACGGGCATGAGTTTCTATCGCGTTTTCTTGATGATAAGTGCAGACAATCAAATGCGCCCACAGCCAAGATCAGGCCTCCATCTGGCAGTGCCCTAATTTTGCAATTCCAACTCGTACCCACTCACCTCGGCCTACATCAAAGCAACTCATATCTCACCTCAGCTCTCACTCGCTCCGATAACTCCAACAAATGCCTCCTCCCAACTCTCGAGTAAATCAGAAACCAAGCAAACCAAGTCGCCTCATCGGCGGTAGGATCCGGCACACGCTGCCCTTTCTCAAAGTAACAATGATACGAGGACACGCTCCGCCACAAGTCGGGACAGCGTTTCTTCAACCCATCAGCCAACATCGTCCGCAGCAAGTACTCCGCCCTTGTCGAGTGTGATGAACACAACGTTGCGCCAGTACTGTGGTCCAGCACAGAAAGGCTGTGAAAGCGCTGCGGTCCTCTCCGCGTCCCCCACTGCAATCAACAAGTGGAGAGCGGCATAGCTGATACCGTAGGTACTATGAACTGCTCTGGTAACCATAAGGCCTGGAAGACGCGGATTGACTTCGATGAGGAAGCTGTTCGGCGCTTCGGTAAGGGATTCACTTGCTGCGGTCTGAAGATCCAGGACGCCGTCGGATACCCCGTACTGCATGCTGGAATCGCGTACGCGAGCTTCCACATGGGACACCCCGGATCGGAAACCAAACTTGAGTAGCGTTTGATGCAAAGACCTTTGGACCATCTCCAGTTCAGCCGCTGGAAGGCCGGAAGGGTAGAGCACTGCGCTCGCTTTGAAGACGGTGGACGTTCCAGCCTCTTCCCGGTCGCCCGCTTTGGGGAAGTCGTCTGCGCCTTCGACGAAGAGGACCTCACCATCCTGCAGAACGAAATTGGCATCGATTTCAGGTCCGTCACAGTATGGCTCCACGCTGACTGCGTTGACGCCGGTTAGGAGTTGAAGACTCGGTCGACCGGCTTCTTGCAGCTCTCTGTGATCCCGTTGACATGTCGAATGGCACGAAATGCTCCCTAAGATGGATGGCATCGGGTAGTTCAAGCCAATGACCAGGCGTGTCAAGTACAATCATCCCAATGCCAAGCGCTTTGGCAGAACGCAACAATGGCTCAGTGGTACTTCTATCTCTGCCGTCGACGTAGGCTAACATCTTTCTTGTAATGGGCTGCGGCGTCATCCATGGAAAGGAAAGCCTGTTGTCAAGTTCCGCTTCTAGTTTGCTTAGCTCAGACATAGCACATCCATGTCGTGGAACATTGACCAAGATGCCTCCAACAACATCTGATAAAGACCGTCCCACTGCACTTGTTCAGCACTTTGAGACCTCAGGTATTGTCGTGGCTGGCAGAAGCTCTGGACTTTCTCGACCCCTTCCCATTCAATCAGACGTTGCTCTAGAAAATCGGATTTGGAAAGATAGCCGTCAGCCCGAGGCACAATCAGCTTCACAGCTGCCTCGCGGCCCTCAGGTGTTTCCGCCGCAACGGAACACCAGAAGAGGAAGAAGTTGATCGCTGCAAAAGAACTGTCACCGTTACAGCCCCTGTCGTCTTGGAAGCAGGTGAGGTGGTCCAGTGAAGCCTTGGAGGCATTTGAGACAGAGATGTCTGCCTGCGACTTGTCATATTGAAGTCTCGCATCTAGAATGATATTGACACTCCTAAACATCCTTTGTGATTCGCCATCCTTCGTGTCGCAGATCGCCCCGAAACAAGAGATGGGGACTAATTGCGCGTTCTGTCAGCCACTGACCCGTCCGTCGTCCAGTGAAGACCCTACCTGTCTGACCATGTATTGGGAGCTCAAATCATGTTGTACGAGCCATCGTCCTATATGAATGCAATAAGCAAAGCGTGCGGTGAACGACAATGCTAGCGAGAAGACGTGAGGCCGCAGTGATTTTCCGGTATATGTGCTCATATTCGCAACATTCTGCCTTAGTGAATGTTCTCAATCGGCGGATCTGTCGATCGCCGAGTATGTCCTTCGAAGTCTAAAAGTGCTGTGCCACCTTCTATGGCATTTACCAGAGTGGCAACAGACGGCAACTATGAGGTTGAACCAGGTATAAGTCACAGAAAAGTCATCCTCCGTATTGCCGACTTGTAGTAGATCCAGTCCCAGAAATCTGCAATAATCGTCCCCACAGATCGAACATGGTTGAAAACGTGGGCTGTGCCGGTGACAATGATCAAAGTCTGGCGGTATCGAGCCGCAATGGCAGGAATCATCACGAGGTCGAGAAACAGAGAGTAACATCTCTGAACCCACGGATGGTGGTTCCTCCGCCTGGTTGCTACTCTCAGGCTCTTTCTTTCTTATTTTCAGTACCAGGTTCGTCCAGCGTCACCGCATCAACACTCAAACCATGACTGACCCCAAAAGCTGCCAAAACATCAGCCTTCTGAACAGCTTTGGCGTCTACCAAGCGTACTATTCCCCCGCCTTTCTAAGCAACAAGTCTTCGTCGGCAATATCATGGGTTTGCACGATTGAAGCTTTCCTCCTGGAGATCATAGGAGTGATCATCGGCCCTATCTTTGACCGTGGCTACTTCCACACACTCGTCTACACAGGGGCCTTCCTGGTCGTCTTTGGCATGATGATGCTGAGTCTATGCTCTGCGTACTCTACTGGCAGGTCGTCTTAACGCAGGGGGGTTGCGTGGGTCTTGGCAGTGGTTTGATCTTCGTGCCGAGTGTAGCCGTGGGGACTGCTGCGTTTAGTGAGAAGCGTGCGATTGCGGTGGGCATTGCTTCGTCGGCTTCGAATCTAGGTAAGTGGGCCGCCATCGTATCTATACTCTACGTCGCTTGAAATGACGTAATTAACCACGCTGCACCCAAATCTAGGTGGTATCATATATCCCATCACATTCCGTCAGCTGCAACCCAGAGTCGGATTTGCGTGGGCCACGCGAACAATCGCGTTCATAGCCCTTAGGACATTCATCATCTCGTTCGCGGCACTGCGCGACCATAAAGTCGCCGGCAAGGAGCCACGCGCACTGATCGATGTCCGAGCTTTCCGTGAGCTCCCTTTCATGATATACCTACTAGCCCTCTTTGGTCTATACGCCGGATACTTCGTCCCGCTCTTTTACGTCGCCACATACGCTTCCACCCATCTGTATACCACCTCGGATTTTGCTTTCTACCTCACCGCCGTCACGACCGCCGGCGCTTTCATCGGAAGGCTCTTTCCAGGTTTGTTCCTAAAGCCCTTCGCTGCCATCGAGACCCTCGTGCTGGCATCGGCAGCAGCAGAGATCTCGGTGCTCGCGTGGGTGGGCGTCTACAACCTCGCGGGCATCATCGTCTTCTGTGTCGTGTTTCGCTTGCTATCTGGAATCATCATCACACTGACGACCGTCATGGTCCCTGTGCTATCGCCCGGAACGCTACAGGGTAAGGTGGGGACGAGGCTGGGCATGGCATATGCGGGATGCGGGATGGGGGTTCTCATATGTAGTCCGATCGCTGGAGCGGCTTCGCGTACGACGGTTGGAGACTTCCGCGGAGCCCAAATCTGGGGCGGTGCGACGCTGTTGCCGGGCTCGGCTTTGTTGGTGTATCCTTGGTCAATCGTGAAGAGAAGGAAAGAGTGATAGAGAGTGTGGAGACGAGAAGCTCAATGTCTGCCCGGATGGGTTTGTCGGAGCGGATAAAGTATGATGGTTTGTGGGCTCTGTAGGTGCCTGCATACTTTTGCGCTCTTCTGAGCCTTCCGGTCGTCTGCACACGGCGCTCCTTTCTCTTTCTCCCGCATCCCTCCAACTGTTTATCGAAGAGATTAACAGTTGAAAGGTTAAAAGGTTGCATGTGGCCAAAGTCTGCGCTGTAGTCCCCACACGTCTTCTAGGTTAACGGAGGTCCTCGGATGCAGTTCTAGACCATTCGACAAGAACCTGTCGAAATTTGGCCCCCACGCGTCCCAGCCACCGTGTTTTTCAGCCACCTGATTTTGTACTGTACTTAGGATCTGGCCCCGGGAGGTTTTGGAGAATTAAATCCATCTGTTCTACACAAAACATACCCATACCTGATATTCTAAAAGAACCACCAAGATCGTCAACTGGAAACATCAAAGAAATCCCGCTCTCATTGCAAACAAGTCTTATATTCTTGATTGCGCAGCTGCACGACAACATTCTCCCTGCAATTGACTACACAGGGATCGTTGCAGGGACGAACGGCCGCTATCGCTGCTACAGAGACGAACACGGGTAATATCATGGACAAAGTCCTTGTAGGGCCGTGGTTAGGGCGGTGCTAATTGCCACTCTACCACGGGAGCTATGATTGGCACAGCATCGTTTCTGCAGCAGGGGTTTTAGAAGCGCTACTAATGCAAGCCGTTGAGGTAGCCTCCCGCACTACCATAAAATCGCAGGAGGTTATCCATACCGAAAACCATCTCGGGAAGGGAACCTTTCTTTATGAGACCTCGGTCATTCCGCAATGCATGAGACATTCTGTGAAGCAGCAGGAGATTTCATAAAGTGTAGTGCTGTTTTGTGATTCATCTGTTCGACCTCTTCACGGCTTGGTACGGAACAAACATATGCAGGTCGAATCCTACGCGGGGTAAGTGTTAAAGGTATCCTTCCGTTGCTTAGCTGGGTAAGTGTTCAAGATATCTTTCGGTTGTTTGGCTGGGTAGTGTTAAAGGGATCCTTCGGATGCTTAGCTCAGTCTGTTTGTTCAACGTGTCGGCCAGACTTCTTGTTTTTCCCTTTTCAAACTCGGGTTTTTTTGTATGTAAAGCTTTGCATTTCACCTGATCTTTCTTGTATGCAAATTGTTTCATAGAAGAAGATATTCCTAATCCCGAAGGCATTGCCTTCTTTACCGATAGACAGCAGGAAAAGATGTTGATTTCACTTTCCGTCCTTGCGATAGGCTTAGCCTACCTCTGCCACACAGCTTTCGCATCAACAAATCAGTGTCGTTGTTATCCAGGAGAAACCTGCTGGCCGTCTCCAGCAGAGTGGGCAGCACTTAACAGCTCCGTTGGTGGGAGACTAGTTGCTACCGTTCCGCTTGGTTCACCATGTCACGACCC
Source organism: Letharia lupina (assembly GCF_014066315.1). Taxonomy (NCBI): domain Eukaryota; kingdom Fungi; phylum Ascomycota; class Lecanoromycetes; order Lecanorales; family Parmeliaceae; genus Letharia; species Letharia lupina. Next base: position 539,127 of record NW_023502985.1, read on the forward strand.
TACTTACAACGCTACCGTTTGCAAAATTTTGCAGGAGAACTGGGTCTGGCCGCAGGAACAGTGAGTCTTGGAGTACCGCGATTTGAAAGTATCCTGAGAGTAGCAGTTACGTGTCATCTTCGTCTGTCATGGCACCCTTCTACGCCAATCAAAGCTGCGACCCTTTCACGCCGGAGTCTCGGCCTTGCACCTTGGGCAATTACGTAGATTACGCAATCAACGTCACCGAGCCCTCCGATGTAGCCAAGGGAATCGCATTCGCAACGAAGAACAACATCAGGCTCGTCATCCGCAATACAGGCCACGAGTAAGTATTCCCGCAACCACTCCCACCCCCAATCTTAACCCCAATCATCCTAATACCACTCAACAAAGCTACAACGGAAAGTCAACCGGCGCCTTCGCCCTCGCGATCTGGACCCACTACCTCAAAACCATCTCCTTCACCGACTACAAATCCCCTTCCTACACCGGCAAAGCCATCAAAATGGGCGCCGGCGTCCAAGGCTTCGAAGCCTACGCCGCCGCACACCGAGTCGGACTGTCAGTCACCGGAGGCGAATGCCCGACCGTCGGCCTCGCGGGCGGATACACGCAAGGAGGCGGCCATTCGGCCTTAGCGTCCAAGTATGGCTTAGCGGCTGATCAGACGCTGGAATGGGAAGTCGTTACCGGAACCGGGGAGTTCGTGAGAGCCAGTCCGGGAGAGAATGCGGATCTGTATTGGGCGCTGAGTGGAGGGGGAGGGGGCACTTACGGTGTCGTTTGGTCGCTGACGTCGAAAGCACATGTCGACATACCCGTCTCGGGTGCCAATCTCACGTTTTCGAGCGAGGGTATATCGACAGATACGTACTACGCGGCCCTGACGGCCTGGCATGCGAATCTGCCCCGGCTCGTAGACGCGGGCGCGATGACGGTCTACTACGTCACCAGCGCAGCTTTCACCCTCACGCCTTTCACGGGGCCGGGTATTTCGGCGTCGAGGGCCAAGGAACTCCTGCAGCCTTTCATCGATGAGTTGAATCGGCTGGGGATCGAATACAACATGACGGGCCCGACGGAATTTCCTACGTACTTGGATGAATTCAACACGTTTCAGCTTCCAATCGAGGTCGGCACCGCGCAGTACGGCGGCCGTTTGATTCCGCGCTCGGTCGTTGAGAATGATACTGATGCGCTCACGGCTGCAATACGAACAATCAATGAGCAGAATTCAGCGCCTTTATTTTGTGGCATAGGGCTAAATGTAAATATGAGTGTGGCGGGGGATGTAGACAATGCGGTTCTGCCGGCTTGGAGGGATACGTTGATCGATGCTGTCATTACGACGTGAGTATAGTCCAAACCCGGGTTGAGCAAGGCGACCGTGGGGAACGATGGGGCTGACTTTGAGAAACAGGCCTTGGAATTTCACAGCGCCGCTTTCGGATATGGTGGAGTTGCAGGAGGAGATGACGGATGTGCTATTGCCGCAGTTGGAGGCGATTACGCCGGGGTCGGGATGTTATCTCAACGAGGTATCCCGTCCTTTGTCTCACCGCGCATCCCTCACCAGGTATTGTGTAAAAAGACGCTGATGAGCGTGCAGGGAGATCCTTACCAGCCTAATTGGCAAGAGACTTTCTACGGCGCGAATTACCCGCGTCTTCGCTCGATCAAAGCTAAGTATGACCCTCATGACATCTTCTACGCTACCACGGCCGTTGGGAGTGATGAGTGGGAGATTGAGAGCCCGGGAAGGCTGTGTAGAGTGCCAACTTGCGAACAAGTAGGAAATGTTCAGTAGGTCAAACGCAAAGATGGAGATCCATGCCGACCTGGAAGAGCGTCTGCGGACGGACGAAACGTGATGGACTTTACCGGTGCTGAGGGGCCACGAATAATGATGACAATTGCTAGCAGCACGGGCAGTGAGTGTTTAGTGAAATGCTCAATAGTCTTTCCAAGCATGCAAGATCACTGGTGCCGAGGCTGCACTGTCTGGAAGTTAGTCTACCACATTATCTGCAGCATGTGCATGAAAGACCGCCCGGGTCTCTGTAGTTGCGTGAGCTGCGTTATGTGGCCACATTGTTCGAGGATGCAGGAGTTTGAGTCGTAAGCCCATGCCCGTAGCGTCGTTGTAGTTGACAGAAAAATGTTCCTAAACCGAGAGCTCTAATTGGCCAAGTCTGTCTTCTCAAGACAGAGGTTGCAGACCCCTTCCGCCCATGTGTGAGTACTACTTCAAGGGATCTGGATTGGAACCGGAATGCTCTATCATACAGAAATCGTTGCCAGTCCTCTTGGCGCATGATGTGACGTAAGTCATGCTTGTCAACTTTCAGTATGCTAATACCTGCACTCGCGGCGAGGACCTGCCGTACGCAATCCTTGTCATCGGAGCACAGGGCCAGCATGTAAAATGCTGTTCTCTGGTCCGCTCTTGGTGTTGATAACGCATCGGACTACGTCCTTGATGAGGAGAGGAATATGTCAAAGCCGCGTTACTTGGCCAGTCTTCCTCTGCTATCGTATAGATGTCCGCGTCGTGATCTGTAAGTAGTTTCGCAATGGATGTATCAGCTTGGCGGCAAAGCAAGTTGAAGACAAGTACCGTGGCATGGCTGACCCCAGTTGAGCCTTGTGCCAAGAAATGTCTCAACGTGTGTTATATCCTCTTTTAGATGAAATTTCCAGCAGACTGGGGTTCTCTTGGACGTCAAGCTAGATTTGGATCTAGGGGAATAGAAGGTGCGAAAGTTTGGAGATCTGTCAGGCGAAGAAATGGCAAGCTGCATGCACACTGAACAGTCCCCGCAACAAGACGGCTGAATCCGGTAGCAACGTCATGACATTCATTTCCACGAGCGAACTGGCAGAGGCTCAGTTGAAAAGTAGGGTGAAAAGTCTCAAATTTGTTGATAAACAAAAATGTGGATTATCCGGATTTCAAATGTGACTGCTCCATACAGGAGCGAAATGATAGAAAATTTGGGCACGAGCCGCAACACGTTTATCAAATCTCTAGCGGTTAGTGACCGATGGCGTCCTGGCGAGGGACGTCATCCCAACCTCCTCATGTGACAGCAGAATCGTCCAGAAACCCTCAGGAATGGCTTTCGACGAACTCCGCTGCAGTGGACCTGATTGATCGCGGTATCTTCCCTAGTCCTCAAGTAATGCTTACAATCGTGCCTCTACTGAGTTGATCATCCTCCTTCTCCTTGTGTTGATCACTCCACTCCCTTCGTCCGCCCCTCCTGTTCCTCCCGTATTTTGCGGACAACTCGCGCTCACCGAGCTTGCTGCCGGCCCATCTCTTATCACTGGCGCTGGCATCCATAGGCCTGTGCTCTCATCACAACAGACAGTCGCGTTTGGTGCATACACTGCATCATTGCAGAAACCCTGCAAGGTGTTGAGATCAGGCGGTACTGGTACGGACGGGGGGATTTCGGAATAGATTGGTAGTGTAGTATTGGATTCGCTACAGTTGGCGCATATTTCTAGTAGGTGGCGCAACTCGTCATGTGGGTTTTGCATATTGGGAAAGTTGGTGCAGCCAGCCTGCACGGCTGCCAAGCGTGGAAAATATTAGCGAGATTGCTGCTTCTCAATGGGAAGATACGTTAAGTGCTCACATGCATAGTAGAGGGCGTAATTTGGCGGATGCTTCAGGGACTCCGAAACATTCAGCGCAGAAGCGTCCGTAATAGTGACAACCATATCGCCAGAAACTCGATGATAAAGATGCACCAGATTGCCAACAAGAAGAGCCTCCTGGTTTTTGAGTAACCGATCATCGTTCGGGGTTAAAGTATTCGCTACCACTAGCGGACAATCAGATAGCCTTGCTTGTTTCTTGATTGTCCAAAACAACGGACAGAGAGGCATCAACTCAGTCTGCATCCAACTCATAAGTGGGCTGTTTGGCGCATGCATGCAGTGTTGGTAGAGGAGGTCGGTTTCTGGGACGTTGTTGGCGCATACAAAGGTTGGGTGTCGTATAGTGATGGGATTGATATTGCGGCCTTGGCCGCCCAACGCGACACTAGCACCAACGGCCATTCTCTGATAAACTCGCAGTATTTTTGCTTTGCTCGAGTCGTCCTTGAAAAACGCGCTGTAACCATGCGTGGAAGCGGTGCCCAGCTGGAGGTCTGCAATCACTTTTTGTAATCCATTGTACACCTGTGGCAGAAGGTCTTGCAGCTTGGATGCTTCGGAGTCAGGCTGTCCGGAGTTGCACAGATGGATGAGATAGTTGCCGCTGCTGACCGTGTCCTCAGCACCGACTGAATGCAAGAGGGCCAAAGCGAAGAGCAATAGTGATAGGGGCTTGAAAAGCATTGTAGCGATGGTTTAGAATACACATCCCCGCCCTGTAAGCAACGCAGAGATCGAATTTCCGTCTCTCCCTTGATTTGAGGGAAATCTTCGAGGGAAAGTTGGGTGAAAAAAATATCTGAAGTTCTCATTTAAATCAGACGCACAGACAGGTCGGATTAGTCGACTAGCAGCAAGCAATGATGCTAAGTGCTTGAAACGTCGGAAATATCAATTTCTTGCAAAAAGCCAGAAGTATATTGCCGCAGGCGACAGCCTCCACCAATGCTATTGCCTCTCATGTACGGGTTGCATTACGCAACAACAATAACGAACGCTACAAAATGTATACCTACCGAGAGTTTCGCTTACCTTGTTTCTCACGAACAGCCGATCTGTACGAATCGGTGGGAAATGACGCGCCTACCCAATGATATCATACGGCACGTACAGGGGCGTACTCCTTGCATAGTCCTTTAGTGGTGTATCATTGGGATATCTTGTGACTTGAAAGTATCAGAACAGATTTGAGATCTCTGGGTTTCGTCCCAATTTCAGCGACAGATGACCCAGATGGCGTAATAAAAGACGTGCTTCCAAGGTTATGTACTACAGTATAACCCAAGCCAGCGTAAAGCTACCCCAGACCAGCATTGGTGCATGACGTGCCGCGTCAGGATAGGATTGAAAAGATATCGACAGTATCTCGGAGAGGGTGAAAAAGGTGATAATGTTCGAGCAGTTGCAGCTAGAGCCGTTTTGGCATAGCGCGGTAAAAATGTCGAAATTTGCCGAGCTTCCGACCTTTCGAAGCTTCCTCTCTTCACCCATTTGACCGCATCTCACATCCTGCAATTGCTTCAATCCTTCCACTCAAACTAAGCTCGACATTACCTGTATACATTATGCTTGCTTCAAGAACTATGCTTGCCTCTAGGCCTATTCTCGGCGCTTGCCAGAGGAGAGCTTTCTCAGCAACAGTCAGACAAGTACGAAGCTCCTACAGCTCCGCCAGCCCCAATTGCTGCAGCTCAACCCCCGAAAACTCATCATGGCACTGACAGTGCTCGTCAGGCATCCAAAGTCACCGTTCTAGGTGGTGCGGGGGGTATTGGACAGCCACTATCCTTGCTGATGAAGCTGAACCCTCGGGTCACCGAGCTTGCCCTATACGATATCAAAGGCGGACCTGGTCAGCAACAGAAGCTATACTCTATGGATCACCGCTGATCTTGAGGGCAGGTGTCGCCGCTGATATTGGCCACATCAACACCAAGAGCGTTGTTACCGGCTACCAACCCGATGCCGATGGCTTGAAACAAGCTCTCACTGGTGCAGAAATCGTCCTAATTCCCGCCGGCGTACCAAGAAAGCCAGGCATGACCCGCGATGGTGCCGTTCTTCTCTCATTTCCCATACACGTCTATCCCCCACTTCCGAACAGTCTTCTAACAAAGCCCGCTCACAGACCTCTTCAACACTAACGCCTCCATCGTCCGGGATCTGGCCAAAGCCGTCGCAGACGCCGCCCCAGATGCCAACGTTCTGGTCATCGCCAACCCTGTCAACAGCACTGTCCCCATCTGCGCCGAGATATTCAAGGCAAAAGGCACATACAACCCCAAACGTCTCTTCGGCGTTACAACCCTGGATGTCGTCCGCGCGAGCCGTTTCATCTCGCAACACAAGAGCACGGATCCCGCTGATGAGAACATCACGGTTGTGGGAGGGCACTCAGGTGCCACGATCGTGCCACTCTTGAGCCAATCGGGATACAGTCTTGAGGGCAAGGATTTGGATGACTTCGTCTTCCGTGTGCAATTTGGCGGTGATGAGGTTGTGAAGGCAAAGGACGGTGCTGGATCAGCTACGCTCTCGATGGCCATGGCTGGTGCTCGCTTCGCCGAGAGTTTGCTCAAGGCTGCTCAGGGACAGAAGGGCGTTGTGGAGCCCACGTTTGTTGACAGCCCGCTATACAAGGACCAAGGCATCGACTTCTTCGCCTCGAAGGTGGAGCTAGGACCAAATGGGGTAGAAAAGATCCATGATGTGGGTAAGATCACACCCAAGGAACAGGAACTATTGGATGTTGCCCTGAAAGATCTAAAGAAAAATATTGTGAAAGGTATGTCTTCCGCGCCAGCATTGAACCCTCCTTCCTAGAAGCGCACCACGACTAATTTCTACTTGCAGGTGTCGAGTTTGTCAAGTCGAACCCATAGATAGGGACGCAACTATTCCACTGTAAAGACCATAGGCGGTTATGCTCTAATCCCCGGATATGGGATTTGGAATTTGGCAATGGGCCTGACCTTACCGCCTTCTAAGGATTTGTTGTATTCCCTTTCTCCGAAAATCCTCGAAAGCAAGCAATATTTGTGAAAGTTTCCTTATCAGATAGCTCTGTCTTCATATCAAAGACCTTGACAGGTTGATCTCATCCTTTTCCTCATCTCCTCTACGGCGGATCCCATGCCGCAACATCTCTTCCTTCCCTTTTTCCGCGCCGAACGCAATGCCCTGCATTTCACATTCATGGCATGATGATATCATGCATGAGATTATGACGTCGCTCTACGCTTCTTCTCGTCCGCCACTTTATCCTCCGTCCCTCGCCTTCAATCCATATTCACATCCACACCAACACCACCCATAATCCACACAGCAGTCTCCCATTATACCTATCGACCATGAAAATGGCATCATCCTCCTCACCTGCGCCAACGGCAAGCCATGTAACCAGCTCATCCCATTCCTGCTCCCCAAAAGGAAGCATTTACGCCTAGCAGTCAGCAATGACTCTTCCCGCCAACAGCTCCTCGAAAAATATGCCGGCAAGTCCAAAGCGCAAATCGAGGTCGTCCTGGCGGATTTGACGCAGCCAGATGACTGTAAGAGGATACTAGAAGGTACCACAGCAGTGTATCATGTCAAACCAACTTTCCATCCAAGAGAAACAAAGATCGGGTCCAACATTCCTCTACTCACGCGTACGAACCTTCTCGCTGACCACCTCCCATCGCAGCTATCACATGATCGACGCCGCTCTGACCAACAACCTCAAACACTTCACCTACTCGAGTCTCCGTCCTGCACCCCTGCCTCCGCAAACTCCTAAACCACAACTGCAAGCGCTACATCGAGGCAGCACTGATCGAATCCGGCTGACCCTACACCATCCTTCAACCCTCCAATTCCATCGACCTGTTCCCGATCCGGGAGATACTATCTGACGAGCGGCCGGTTTGCCGCGCGCTTTGGAACCCCGATGTTCCCTTGTGCTACACGTCTCTGTACGATCTCGTGGACGCTTCATCCGCTATCCTCGATCGGTGTGAGGACCATTTCTATGCGACTTATCAAATGGTTTCCACCTCTCCGCCGAAGGGATATGGCGAAGTTTGCAAAATAGTAAGCAAAGTCGTCGTCAAGGACATCAAAGTCGAAAAGATGCCGTTTCAGAAGACTATGGAGAGAGATTAGCCTGTAGAAACTATGTTTGGTCTAGGTGATAATCCGCACACGAGGGATGTTGCGCAGAGGCGGCTGCTTTACTATAACTACAGGGGGTGGGTGGGGAGTACGAATGTGATGAGGTGGGTGCTGGGAAGGGAGCCGATGGGGTGGGAGGGATTGGGTGAAGGGCAAGATGGAGGAAGTGGGAAAGAAATGATGCTAGAAGTCTAAGCCTTGTGGAACGGGACGTGGCAGATATTCAGGGAGCATTTGGGGTCTGCAGTGGGCTCCAACCTCGGCTGGATGGCGATATCGAGAAGTTTCAAGCTAAGGGATTGTTTTCCTTGGATCAGCACTGCAGGGTGTTGACAATCCGTTTGGGCTGTCGACATCTTGTTATCGACTACCACAGTGGGCCCCATCCATGAAAAGGTGGCGCTATCAGACGGAGTTGAGCTTGGAATCTGAACTGGCTGGGTTCACCTAGCAACACGTTGACGGAATATCTCGGCTGGCTTATTCAGGAAACGATCGTTGCCGAGCTTAACCTTGCATCACGTTAACGCAGTATCTTGGCTGTTTGCACACATTTGTTCACAAAGCTAGCATTGCCAGCTCTTGGGGGTACACCTTGTCTCGACATTTTGCCCTTGCCTTCGCACTGCCTAGCTATTGCTCAGGTGTCCGCAGTCTACATTTTCTGGGCCAGGGCCCGGCGTGGGACGTATAAAGACAAAAGACTGCATGAAAACTTGCAAATTCCTTTAGATGCTTGCCGTCCTGTTTGGTCTACCTTTCACCACTCGTATAGTCGTTGACCAAACGGTGTGTCCTTGAAAAAGGGTGTTGAGATCCACTCAAACCTCACGCCCACATTCTTGAATGTCTCCAGCGCCAACCCCTCAACATTGGATAATTGGGATAAGTTATGGTCGTTGGGATCTTGTGCGGAGGGATGCTGGAGCCACCAGATTAGACGTTTGAGCCCAGGCACACACACTTCCTTATTCTTCGCAAGCTCCCGGAACAACACGAGATCATCCTCCGGGCCGGCTGGCTTCTCCTCGCAGCAATTCAGCCTTTCGAGCTGGAGCTCTTCCAACTGTGGTGGTAGGACTTCATGCAACATGGCGTGAGACAGCGTGGCATAAGGCACCGCTAGCCGTTTGAGGGCGGTCCACTGGACGAATGAACCAGGAGACTGCACCGGTTGGTAATTCCTGAGAGCATGGCCCGTTGTAGAGAGTGCAAGTTCTTCGATTGTTGATAGATGGGCTAGCAGTGCGGGTCTGAGATCAACCTCGTGTGCCGGGTCGTTGGGCACCATCAGAGGCTCCCAAGGTGATTCGATCTCGAAAACGAAGCATCTCAAGTGTATGACAGCGTTTAGGAATGCCGTTACAGAATCGCCATGGATGCGCGGACAGCAATTCAGGAATCGAAGGTCCTCCACAGCCGAAAGACCAGCACGGATTCGACGCTGATCAAGCCAGTGCTCATGCTCGAATTTATCCGTGAAGAAGAGCTTCTCGGCCTGTACCTTCCGTACCGATGGCCCCCAAAGGTGCTTGGCTACGATCTCCAAGGGGACGCCAAGTTCCAACCACAGGCGGCCACCATCTTCGTCATAATGGTTCGTGACATGACTGAAATCGAACCGTTGGGCCGTGAGGTCCTTGCATTCAGTGGGGGTACCACCGCCATGAATAGCGGGTGGGTCGTATGAAAGCTTGCGCAGTCCCGGCATGCGACGGATGATGCTGATCTGGGGATAGCTCTGGTACCAGGGAAAGTGGGTGACTCTCAAGGAGAAGGCGGTGGTGTATCTGCCGAGTTCCGGACGCGCCTTCAGGGTTGCGATGAGTTGGTCTGTCCGCTTGAGGGTGGGTATGAATCCTACTGGACATTCCTCGAGTGGCTCCGCGTCCAGGTGAACGATGCGGTAGAGGAGGGGTTCGGTGAGGTTCTTGAAACGATGTGACACAAGCGTGACTCTTGCTAGGTCGCTGTTGAGGGGAATGTTGGCGACGACATTCTTGAGAATCTCGTTTGGAAAGTCTGTCAGCTTCATTGTGGTTGTATTATGATTTCGTTTGTGGTTTGAATCTATGTGTTACTTGGGGAAGAGATAGATGGGAAGGGAAAGAAGAGTGGGTTGGGCGAAACGGAAGTTGCTTAGCGCCAAGCCACTCTGAAACCACAGTATTCATCGGTCGGGCACAAACATACGGACTTCGGAGAAGCGTGGCATCACGCCTACCTTGGAAACGTTTCATATCATCTGCTCAATGATGCTCTTATCTGTTTACTGCAAGCTGGATAGTGGATACCCGCCTTCAACATTTCGTGCTGCTTATGGGCTTAGCCTAGACAATCCCACATTAGCTAATCAATCAGTTGGAGCGACGAACAACGTTGGAGAATCCTCCCATGGGTGAGGGCCGAGGTAGGCTCGTGTCCGCCATCTGAGGTGATCATCTGCTCAAATGTATCTAGGAAGGCGGTGTATACGAGTAGGTCTGCTTAGTTCGCCACGTGGGACGGGGGTTTAGTGGGTCACAGGATATGCCCCTGTTTCAGACGGTTGTCAGGACCCCTGCAAGGGGTAGGAGACATCTGCCTTACCGGCCCACGCCTGTACATGGCTAGCTAGATGCGAGTTTTTCATGAATGGCACAACTAAAGAGAAATCAAACATGACTGACGCAAGTCGATTTGAAAAGCTGTATTCGAAGACTTTTTGGGTATACTCTACCACATCACGTACTACCTCCGAACTCCGATTTCTGTCACGTCAAGCTGTCCTCTTTGAACTCTGCGTGTCACATGAAAAGCACAGTCATGAGCTATGTTGAGATCGATCAGAAGATTGTATGCAATTCTTGTCGTAACAGAGACCTACTCCGCCCGCGCAGCAATTGCACTTCTTCCAGCGAACAAGATGGGGCAGCCTGTATTCCAATCTCAAAGGCTTACCGAACGCCGATCCAGTCCAGTCAAGTATCCAAGCTGGCTCGAGAGGTAAGCAGATTTACCATGTCTTTGGCTGGTTTTGCATAATTTCCAGTCAAAAGTTGCTCGAGACACGGGCATACAGAGTTAACAAGATGCCTGTTGACCCCATCATCGACAAATTCTGAATCTCACTAGGTGGAATTACGTGAATGCATACTTGATTTTAATCATTGATGTGGGATGTGTACCTGTTTGCCCAAGCATTTTGTATGCTGCCAAGGGGATCGGGTATGTGGAATATCAATGCCCCATGGTCAGTTGGTGGGGATGCTGTACTGCGGTATGACTTTGGTGAGGCAGACGTAAATTCAGAATGCGGACATGACTCAGAAGTGTGTTAAGGCTGTGACAGGATTTGATGTCGCATTCGCTCACTGATTGAACTCGATTGGATTGAGTTAGCAGCCACCAATTTCTTTTCGTCAGCTTTTGTTTTATTCTCGCTTTCTAGGCTGCTTGCTCATGCATGAGCTTGAGTGAAAGTTTGTGGAATTTCGGTCGAAGACTTGCTCACTTGCCGGTTCGCTTTTTAGGGAGGTCGCTTCTATTAGCAGTCTCCCAGTTCGACTGCGTGACGCAAACTACGTAAGAGAGGACTTGATCCAGATCAATTCTGAAGTAGTGCCAGCGACATCCTTTCTATAGGGAATCCTACCACCTCAATCCCTCTTCCACCTGTTCCAGCCTGGAACTTCCCCTACACAGACTGTCAGCGTGTCTAGTTCCTTCATGTTCTATGCATGCGTTCCTTCTACATCCTTCCATGCATATTCCATCATTGTTCCTTTCATGTAGCTAGCCATAGATAGCAGTGCTTTGTTCTCCATCAGCTACATAATGGCTGATGGCCCCACCACTGAATCTATACGCTTTCTATCATCACCACTGCTGTGCTACGCTGAGACAGACTCAATCCTACTCCAAAAAATCCGCAACATCTTATGTCCCAATCTGGCAGTAGCTTATCCTCGAGCGTACCTGAATGATCTGGAAAGCACTGGTGGCATGTTTGAGTTAGAAGTCGTACTCCAAACGACCTCGATAGCAGATGGAGATCCAGGTGCCGAAGCGAATATTGAATACAAGCAGAAGGTGGACTCTGTCCAGAAAGCGGTTAGAGGGCGGCTGCAGAGTGCGGTTGCAGCAACACAATGCCCTGTTCCAATTTAAACAACCCCTTGCATCGTGATCTTCAGTTCCCAAAATACCCTCCACCTGCCCAGGATATTCCATGCTGACAGCGGAAATTGGAAATTGGAAATGCTCTCGGAATGAACTTGAGATATGTGATAAATGACGGATGTGAGACAAAGTGTGGCCCAGCGAGCATTGACGGTCTAAGACACACCGCCCTTTTGATTATGCAAAAGATTCGACATCAAGGAGGCTTGATTCCGCATTTACTATTTCCGAAGAGAGTTTCCTTCAAAATACATCCTTCCGGCGTCTTTCTCCTGTCAGCCAGTTTATCAAGATCTCACTGCCTACAAGCTGATCGGTCTATCTTTTCAACTGCACTTTCTCTTCTCAAGAGAATACTTGCCATAATGTTCGCCTTCAAGATCGCACTCGCTGGAGTCCTAAGGTGAGCGCTTTCGAAACCTTTTCCTCCAGTCACGTCTTCAAAAGGTCATTTCCATCTATCACGGAAAGGGAGGAGAAGCTGCTGGAGTCCTAAGGTGAGCGCTTTCGAAACCTTTTCCTCCAGTCACGTCTTCAAAAGGTCATTTCCATCTATCACGGAAAGGGAGGAGAAGCTATGACTCGGCCTCCAAACCCACCACATATCTTCCACCGCTATTCTTTCCTCCCTCTCCCGCCCGGGTTACTTATCCCACACGCTCACCAAACCCAACCAACCCATCACACTAACGCTCCCACAGTCTCCTTCCCCTCTCCCTCACCCACATGCCGCTCGACAGAATCCACCCTCCCCCTCCCAACAGCCTCTCCACCATCACATTCTCCAACCCGACCGCCACAAACGCAAACACCTGTCCCACAATTACATCGACGGTCCGCCCGGACGAGTGCTTCAAGAACCTGCAAGCGTGTCCTCAGTTCGTGATGCTGGAAACGACAACGGTGCCGTGCGGGTGTCCGGCCAGTGCTGAGACGACAACGGTCACGGCTTGTTACGGGTGTGGGAATGTGAGGTGAGCGATTTCTCCGGATCCTGATTTGATATTGCGAGAGCGGAATATGTTTCTTGACGGAATTTGTGATCTTGGGAAGGCAACTACTGACCGGAGAACTTGCAGGTGGACGACTGTGACGGCGAAGGGCTGTTAGGGTTCGCTGAGCATAGAGGAAGGGTGGCGTGGTGTGGTGGATGGGGGCAAGGAGGGATGTCTTGTGAAAGGTTTTCCGTACTGTTGAACGAGGATTCAATCAACAGATGCCATGGCTAGGCGTTGGGGTTATGCTTGTATCTGTGGAGAAAGACTGGGCAGGATCCGCCAGCGTCTACGACCTTGACGATTGAAGTATAACAATGCACCAGTCAAATTACGGCGCCATGATCCGAGGGCGCGTCAAAGAAACAATCGGAGTCGACGTTCTGCAATTAGGATAACGAAATCTTCGCTTTTCTTGTCGCTGCGCAGCTCTCTCTCTGTCTCTCTCTCCATCTTTCTGCCTTTCCCACGAAGTGGCGAAGACATTTGACCTGTAGACCAATTTGACCGATATCAATTTCTCCAATTCTTGATCTAGCATGCTTCCATTTATCAAGTTTAGTAGTGGCACCTACGTGCAGTATTCTCTCCTATACTCGAATTGAATCTCACTGCATGGTGGAGAAAAAACGGGATTCGGAAAGTCACCGAAAACCGCTGATTGTTTTGGCAGCTAGAAGCCTAAGCCAATCAAACTGCCTGGTTAAACATGGGAGGAAGCTGAGGTGGTAAGGGTAAGGTAAGGGTCCAACTGCTGGCGCATTCTACTGAGAGTCCATCGTCCTTCCAGCCTCAGTGAACATTTCAAACTGCCTCCGCATCTTTGTACTACGATGAGACTACCGAACTACAGACTTCCTATGGACTGTGTCAGATATCCTAGCATGCATGCCAGCCGCCGCACGTGTGGTGGCTGCCACTGCCAAAAGCTCCGCTGTCAACGGGACAGTCAGGACAACATCGATAGCTGTTCCCGCTATCTGAACGTAAGAGCATTGTGCGTATATAGCGCGCCTCTACCCACAGGCCATCTCATCACCCACCCATCTAAAGCTTGGAAGAATGCGGTCCACGCGAACCACTTGCAGACATCTTATAAGTCATGAGAGGGAGGTAGGGTTGAGTCTTACCGTGACTACTTCTATATGCTAGTGTCAGCGCTAGGTACGATTTCGGTGCGACTCCTTTTACAGTGGAGATGTTTTTCTTCAAGCAATCACTAAGTCCCATACGAGATGCATAGAGAGTTTTGACTCTCAGTGACGAGTTAGATAGGTCCAAATCAAGTTCACCTCGAGCTTTGAGAATGCGATTCGGCATGATATGAAACTGACATTCAACTAGTTGGTAGCATAATATCTGTAAACTAGTCTTCTGCTGGGTTCTCCAACTCCCTCTCATTCACAACCTCCAACCCGGTCTCGGTCGGCCAGTCCTTCCATCATTACTTGCAGGTTCCTCAAGCTATCCATCCCCTCCTTGCTCCTCATCTTCTCCTCCAGCTCACTAAGATCCTGGTGCCAGTACGACTGCGTAGGTTTTTCATCCAGACTCTCAACCAGTCTCTCGAAATTCTGCACCGATTCGCTCGATTCGGCGTTCAGCACCCACGCTACCAAGTAGACCAGCTCTGCGAGTTCGATAGGAAAGAATTCGATACCCATGGCATCACATATCCAGAAATGGGCCTCTTTCCAGTCGTTGAGCTTTGCATGGCACATGGCGATCTTGCATCTTAGCATGAAATGGAGGTAATTGAATGCGAACATCTCAGTCCGGCCACCCAGCAGCCCCGTCTCAAGAACAGTCTTGGGAGTAAGATACCGGTTTTTGGTGAATGTCTGTACTATGGCTGACATGTACTTGAGGATTGCTTGCGCATGGTACCCCAGGTCACTGAGTTTGACGGCTTCTCGTGACATGGTCATCACACGATCGACAGTATCTTCGACACTCGGGGCTGGTTTCGAGAGCCTCGCGACAACACTGTTCTTGTAATCAGTGTTTACGTGACCGCTTATGGTGAACTTGCGCACGCTGTGGAAAGCGGTGAATGGTTCCAACAAACGACGTTGAGCCGAAGTGGACACTGGTTCAATGATCATATTCTCGTTGGGTTGTGGACGCATGGCGACCTCGAAATGGACATCCGGGAGAGACGCTTCAGCTGGTTCGCAAGTAGCGTCGTGGTGTAACATTATCTGACACAATGATCCTAGATCATCGCAGGCAATCACATAATACATTCTTCCGTAGTCTACGTTGAGATATCTGGGATCTTCCTCCAGAGTGACCGACATGGCGCAGTATTCGAAGGAGTGTGCCTTGCTGCCTGTTCCACCTGCGTACAGTAATGCTATGCCTCCAACGGCTATATTATCATCAAGATTGAAAGTAATGCTTGATACCACGACGAAGAGGTTCTCGTGATACAAGATTTTGATGGCTTCATCGTGGATTTGTCGATTGGTACGAAGAACTGCGGACTGAAAGCGAAAGTAGGAGCACGGCCAGAGCTTTGCACAACATGGATCCTATGAGCACCGCCGACGTCAGCAAACTTCAATACCAGGTATCGCATGACTTACACGGTTAACATGTTCGGCATAGCATTTGACATTTTTGGCCAAGAACAGGTACCGGTAGATCTCGTCGCGTATCTCTCGTGGTAATCGATTCGTAAAGAGGGACACTTCGATGTCAAGGTCAGCCATGGCTGAGCAGACGTTGAGAGGGTCTCGAGGATCATAGGATATAATCGTAAGAGGTGGTTGAGGTCGCTTGGTGGTCTCGCATAGGGAGGGAAATGTCTTCTTGCTCATTAGCAAAGACGACCTTGAGACTACAACTAAAGATTGAGGACCAATGCTCCACGGCTTATCCTTTTTTGTCTTGAGGTCGAAAAACCTGCTGGCATCGTGTTTCAGGATGAGATGAAGATGATGGCAGACTACAAAGCGACATTCAAACGGAAGCCAATGTATTTGTGGCTAATGTTATCTAACGAGGTAAGCTTAGTGTCGATTCGGTACGGTAATTACCGGCGGCTGCGTGGTAACTGTCTTGCTTGATTTCATTCACCAAATCTCAAAGGAGGGCAAATTACAAATTCATACCCCAAACTATGGGATTCTTACAAATTCATACCCCATCTTACATTTTCATACCCCTCACCAAAAAAATGGGGTATGAATTTGTAAGTTGCCAGTCTTTGGGGTATGAATTTGTAAGTTACCATTTCTTGGGGTATGAAAATGTAAGATACCACCAACATCCCTATACCTGTAAATCATTAGAACGGTATTTTAGGGTGTTCCAGGCTACCTACCCCAATTGTTAGTAACCCGAGTTACCGCTAAAGGGTTAAATAGGGGTGTTTGCACTTCACGCTGCAGACACCCCTATTTGACCCTTTATGGGGCCCCCGCAGGGCCCCCGAAGGAATAATTCCTAACACCAACCGCCCCTATAGATGGCAACTTACAAATTCATACCCCTATTTATGGTATCTTACAAAATCATACCACTGTTAATGGTATCTTACAAATTCATACCCCATTGGGGTATGAAAATGTAAGATGGGGTATGAATTTGTAAGAATCCCATAGTTTGGGGTATGAAAATGTAATTTGCCCCTCAAAGGAAGTGCCATAGAAATATGGTAATGTCAGGCTATGAATTTCCAAGCAACTTTCGTTGGATCTAATGCTCTGATCTATTATTTTTCATACTCCCTCCTACATAGTTCCTCATTTTATAGCCCGCTTAATTATTGTGACTGTACGGTTTTTTACTCAGGATATATTACGAAGCTAGCCTAGTGCGGTGCGGAAAATTACATCCGATCCAAAATACCCAGAAATTCATCTCCCTCCAACTACCCACACGCGGGTGACGCAAAAACCTGCACACACCAAGAAATCCCTTCACCTTGTCAGCTGGAATAACTCAACGAATATCCTTCTTATGAATTAGGCTTTGCGGAATAATATATTAGTATTATCGAAATCCTTAAATTACAACGCATAACTTTTCTGCTAGGGTTCTTCGTTGTGAAATCATCATCAAATTTCAAGGTGTGCAGGTTTTTCTGTCACCCGCGTGCTACCCTCCATGGGTCACGAGGTCCAAACGCTGGCTTGGGATCTACGAAGAAGGTGCACCATGCTGATGTGGCACTGACATCTAATCCTGTCATGAAGTGCTACAGAGGAGGTCTCAGGGCCGAAGGCTTCCGAACGCGGTCGTTAACATGCTCTTCCCAGCTTTGTCCGAGCACAAGAAAGCTCGCGTAGGTGGCCGGATCTGGACTATTCCTGAGCAGTGTAACTTAAGGCAACTGAGAGGCACATAGTTTTGTCACTGCGCTGATAGTGTATCCAACCAAAAGATCTGATAAGTCGACAATCTTTCATAAATAGGTACTAACAGCTTTCAGTATTAGCGAAAGGCTCCTTTCGGTGGTCTTTGTTGAGCCACGAAGATGTTGAACCACAAAGAACTTATCTGGATGTCAAGTCGAAGACAAAGCCTGACTTTGTTTGCTGGCAAACAAAGCCTCAACGAAACCCAATGAACGCATAATTCTATCATCTTTTCTCGACTCCTCTTTGATTCCTCCTAGAACTCACCTCACAACAAATATTGCGCAACTAAACTTATCCTAAAAAGAACGATAAAGACTTACGTCTAGTACAACCTCGTATAGATGTCAGACAATATGGCTTTCGACCAAACAGAAAACACCGAGATACCTCTGATCGATTCACTGCAGCCGGCGATAGACAGCTCGCACGGGACAAGTGGAGGAGTGTCTGATTCGCCAACCCGATCCGTCAATGCTTCGCCAACCCGATCCTCGAACTCGAACGGCTCAGTCCGAACGTCTTCTACGGCGGCCTACGAGCGGGCAGAGCGGGAAGCCGAGGACGCTTTCAATCAGCGCATCGAAAACCTGTGCCAGGATTTATGGCCTTCCCCAACGTCTATCAAGCACCGCTTCTTAGCTAGTCAAGCTGCTTTACGCCTACGCACGAATAAGTTCTTTCGCTCTTTTGTACCAGCGCCACAAGTACCACTGATCGAGCACCTCAAAGGTGGAGGTTTCAATCACATCACAAGTATAACACTACCGTCGTCTTACGATGAAGGCCACCGCAATCTCATCCTTCGAGTACCCCGAGAAGGCGAGTCACGGCCTGATCAGCAAGTGGCCACTTTGGATTATGTACGACAGCGAACAGCAATCCCGGTAGCCTCGATCGAGTCTACCGACTTTACCTGCAACAACGCGGTAGGGAAACCATATGCCATCCAGCATCGGATTCCTGGACGAGATTTGGATTCGGTATGGGATGTTCTTAGCCGCTCACAGCGATGTGTAGTTGCAAAAGAAGTGGGCTGCTTGATAAGAGCTCTCTTGTCAGTGGAGAGTCCGGTCGCCGGCACCATTGAAGCAGCTACCAACGGCTCATACACTTCTGCCGAGCTGCCAAATATCGTCCCATTCATACTGACAGATGCACGTGGAGATCTCGTTGAGGAACTGGAGCCGGACGCGACCAGTGGTGCAGGGACTGCTCGTTCGAGCGAGACTACCGTGGAGTTCTTTGAATACTACCTCTCGCGCTGGAGGAAATCTGCTCTCGCAGAGAGTCTTGGGGAGAACAACTGTGACGTCGAATTATACGATGACATGCTCAAAGTCGTGCACGAGATGAACGCCCTGTGCTTGTTCAAGCCAGAATTGAACTGCTTGTGCCACCTTGATTTGCACCCTCGCAACATCATGGTCGAAATCAATTCCGAGGACTCCGTTCGAGTCACAGGGATTCTTGACTGGGACGAAGCGGTGGTCGCACCAAAATTTGTGAACTGTCAACCCCCTGGCTGGCTATGGGGCTACGACAAAGACACCCATACCGAGAATAGCTTACTTCCCTGGCCATATGAGCTGGAGGGGGCCAACAATACACCCTCGACACTCGAGCAACAGGAGCTCAAGTCCATTTTCGATGACCATGCTGGGCCCGAGTACCCACGATTGGCATACTCTGAATCCTCCCGCCTCATGAGGGGACTCTACAGAGTCGCAACACTTGGATTAACAGCGAATTGGCACAGTGCAGCGGCGGAGAGGATTGTGAAAGAGTGGAACATACTGCGCCCGAACTTGACACATGATTTGTAGTCGAACTTGAAAGAGCCGGAAGCAATTATAATAGTGATAGTACAAGTGTTCTCGCTAGGTGAAAAATTTCATCCGAATTGCACAGACCCTTCCTGTCTGTTCAATTGATAATCCAATAGTAATGCATTGTCTCCCTTTTCTACTCCTTTGAAGTGAGGATAACGTTTATTAAAAAAGCACTCAGTTTGATCTTAATTTCGTACCATTGTCCAAAGCATTCATACGTCATACTTTACCATTTTCTCGTTCTTATCCAACGTTCGAGGTCATTAGCAGAGCCCGTTTTGTCACACCGCTTTACGTTGCTTTCATACTGTTATAAAGCCAGTCTGGCTCCGTCAACACGTACGACAATGTCTGGCTCTATAAACTATCCTTGGGAGCCCGCTTTTCGTGTCACATCTCTCTGTGCGTTTCTCTTTGTTTCCAATACAAACGAGCGACACCCTGATATGTTACTTCTACATGTATTCAGGGCCTCCCCAGCTCTGAACCCTCGAAACAATACCTTATCATCCCAGCAATTCTCAAACCACGCTTGCCAACTACCACGCTTACGAACCACCACATTCACGAACCACCACACTTACGACCTACGCGAAACAATTTTACATATAACAAGATGGGAATGGGTAAAAGGTCCACCGTCCACCACTGCCCCAAGGCATCGAAAGGCAACTGCCGCAAGGGGACAGGCACGGATGGAATGCCAATCTGCACCAAGCATCAAAAAAATTGCACGAACGTCACCCGTGTCGGTAAGGTATGCAGCTACCCACGCCTTATAGACGAGCGGTGCAGAGGACCTTGCTCGCGCTAATCGCTTCGCGGATTGAGTATACATTTTGCTTATGAACAGCAAATGGTGTGGCGATTTTTCTGATTTTGCTTTTATGTCCTTTCTTTTCTGGCTATTATACCTGCGTCTTATGAATATAGTGTCCTTACCTGTCAACCCACTTCTGTATCTCTAGTGAAACTGTCTCATGTATTAGAATTGCCCCTGTGTCTGCGTCTCGATACCGATGTCTGGCTGTCGTAGTACAAATCTATTTCCATTTGACTCACATCCTCCCTCCTTTTTTCGCTACGATCGGGCTCATTTGCCAAAAGTCGCGTCGCCAGTCATCCGCTGGATCATGATAGTACGCAAAGAGTCAATCCACGAACATTTAATCTACGCTCTCTAGCAACACATGTAGCATCGGTACTCGTACAAGTCCGCAGTGAAGTCAAGACGAAGACCCGATTCTTCAATTCATTGGAACAGGACATTTTAAGCGTTGGAGGTCTGGACGTCTCTGCGCGACACGTGTAAAAAGGGTTCCACCATCGCCCCGAGCAAGCCGATGTTGATCAGACGAGTTGCCCTAGCCTTAATAGCTACTCGGTATAATACATAGACTATTAAGCCTACAGTAGGATTCCCACCAACAAGTCATGAGCGGAGTCAGCAAGTGACCAGGTACCCGGATCCCGCGTTCATCATCTCCATGTTCAGCGCCATGATTAGTCTGCTACAGATCGCCACAGCTCCGAGGAACCTACAGAAGAAGTCGTCGAAGACTCTCCTAATTGAAGAATTTCAGTGTGGCCATGAATCTTCTGCGCAATAAGTTCGGAAGTCTCAAAGAAGGATCGATCGGGGGCTATTTTCCCCGAAGAACAAAAAGAAGAAGAACAAGATGGGAGGAACTGGGGAGTGCGAAAATGAGGGAGGCTCCATCTGAAGACTGTTCTTTTCATGAGCTCGAGCGCTTGGGGAACTTCGGCTCATCCCTCTCTCTGTATATCTCACTCTATCTCACCATTGCTTACCCTACTTTTTTCTAGCTCACACAATGGAGCTCACCCTTGTCTTCATTACGATCACCGTTGATGGATGAAGCGGCGTGATTAAAGCTAAGTGGTTTAAAGCGATATAGAAGTATCCTGACTTGGAGTGGTGAGAGAACCCGGGTTCGATGAGAGTCGCCCTTCCTAATGGCTGACGTGTCTACATCGAGTATGACGCCTGTCGCCGCCGTCAAAATTACCCTTCAAATGTGAGTAGGGGTGAGCCACCACCTATAGGGTTTCGTACGTCCCCTTTAAGTTACATGAGCTGATACTTTCCTTTGACCGATCAATGTATGTTCATGCACAAGTAACTTTACGCGCGCGAATCAGCGAGATGAGTACTATCTTAAACTGCTGCCGTAATCCGATTGGTATATGCATAGAGACGAATGAGTGTGTGTGATCTCATGTCCTGGATTGGCTGACTTGTTCAATAAGGTGCTTACAGATCGACTGTATCGTCATCCAAGCCACCACGGTCCGGCCCCTTGGTACCCAATCAAGGCCCGTGCCTAGACCAGCTCAAGGCTGACAATAAGGCTATGCTAAAATTCTGCCCATCCCCCAGCCCATACATATACCCCTCGAGACAACTTTACCTAGATGAATTGTTCTATTTAATAAACTTCACTGATAGCCGCGACGGGAATCTATCGTCCAGTGCTTCAAATTTCAAGATGAGCTCGCGCCTATTTGGCAACGGCACCAACTTAGTGCATTGGAAACCCAATCCTAACACTCGTGGCACCTCTGACATCCTAAGCACATGTATCATTACCATGCTACTATGCGTCTGGACCGCCGTGCATCTTAATGTTTCTCCACCTGGAAGCGTTTGGGTACCGAGACTGAGGAAGGTTGGATGGCTGGTTTTGGCACTTCTTGCCCCTGAGATGATCGCTTACACCGCCTGGTATGTGCGCTTTGAATAACATTTTGATCGCCGGATTTGGGACCTGCTAGTTGCCACAGTTCGTCGAAATAGTGTAAGCTAATAAATGGCAGGTCCCAGAGGCGTCGGGCGCTCTCCATAATGCGTGAGGTCAACAAGGCCTTTGCGTTACCGGACCCTCCCTCCTGGCATGAATCAATAGCCAAAGGCGCCAAAAAGGCTGTCACAGGGTTCAAAGGAGTGTTCATGCCACATGACCAAGAACCTGTTCGGGTGAGTTGGAACGATTAGAACTGTGCACTTGAGCGAAGTGCATTGATCTTCTAATAGCAACCGACTCTTGAAGCTCAGAGACCTTCCTCATCTGAGGACCGTCACCCATGGACTATGGTGCATGGATTTTACGCGTTAATGGGTGGAATAGCCTTTGAGATTCCAGGAAACCTTCCCGAATCCCAGAGATTCTTACCTTCCCAAAACAGTGAGACTTGGTTTGTTGGTTACTATGGAATATGTCGGTTACCAGAGCGTGAGACCGGCCGCGACGTAATCCCGAACCTTTCAAAGGAAGAGATAGAATCGAAAAGCAAAGCCAATGGACTCGCGAAGGCTCTTGTCTGCATCCAGGCCTCATGGTTCATTGCACAATGCGTGACGCGTCGTATGTAGAGAGAATACCCTACCTCCGTGGAATCTTGAGGAAGTTACTCTAACAGCCCTGTACAGTCGTACAACGCATCCCGATTAGTTTGCTGGAGCTCAACACGTTTGGTCACGCGATCTGTGCGCTGCTGATATACTTTCTTTGGTGGGAAAAGCCTTTCGAAGTAGACTATCCTACGATGACCCAGGGTCAAATCCTTTGGGATATTCGCTCTTTGATCTGGATGGAGAGCAATCGATCATCTGCTGCCGAGTCATTCCGTCGTGATCTTAGGGATTATCTAAAAAGTGACCAATGGTTCCAGACACTCTCAGAGGTAGAATCTTTCAATTTCGCTTCATTGGGTAGTATTCTTGCACCGCTTTCTCCGCCGAAGACATAGAGAGTGCCATTGATGACTTAACACCTTCTTCTTTGACATATATTGTTCTTTGCATTGATTCTTCGCATGGATGTAAGAGTAATTGCCAAAAAGTTCTTAAATGACCAGCTCGCTTTGGACCACAGATGCTAATACTGCTACCGCAGGAAGACAAGCGACTGCTTTTGCCGTACGAAGAAACGGATGCTAGTCTCGTCGATTCTTCCCAGGACATTCGCAATAACGAAACACGTTTAGAGCAAGAAACAGGGCATGAAGGAGACAACGAAACCGGCTTGACTATCTTGAAGCCCGGTCAAACTCTACAGGGGACAGGTTTCAAGGCGCCAAACCTTGAAAGCATTGTCGATCGAATCGATAAAACGTCTACTAGAAATTTTACAGAGTCTTTCAGCAATCACACCGGATCACATCTACCTCTTCCGAACATTAGGCTCACAACTCAAGACGTCAACCGTTGGAAAATGGCCTGGCGCGCTTATCAGACTGAATTTTATTCTTCTTTGACAGTTCGGCGATGCAAAAACTGGCCCGACACAGATCGATTGGCAGAAATTCCAATAGCCCTCGGTTTCAGTGCGGCAGCATTGATATACGGTGGACTCCACGCATTGGCATGGTTCGCACACTTCGATTCATCTACTGAGCAACTGTTGTGGCGGATCTCCGCTTGCATAGTGATGGGCGGGACTCCTGTCCTCTTCGTTGTATACACCTCTTCAGTTCTACTTAACGAGTTTGCGTTAAGATCTATATCTGAGCTTCCTGAGTACATGGAAAGCGTTATCTTCTTTTCTCTATTTGTTCTTCTTATCTTGATACTTGTGGCATACACATTAGCACGAGCCTACCTGGTGGTCGAATGCTTCATCAACCTCTCACATCTCTCGGCCGGGGTCTACGATGTTCCAAATTGGTCCACGTACTTCCCTCACATCTCTTAGGCGAGCCCCCATTCGAAACAGTATACAACATCTCGCGGATCTTGGACGCCAATACAACGGACATGGCTTCGGAATGGAGTGGCGGAGCGGCATCAAAATGAGTACGGACTGGCACGATGACGGAGGGTGGCGAGGAAGCGGTTTGCCGGTTGAGAATTGCTCTAATACAGTCCTTTTGAACGGAGTGAGATGATATTTAGCATTTTGTCTTAACGACTCTCGTTTTTAGGCGCACAATTATAATGCAGTCATGACAACGGGGCCATTGCACTGGCTAATATTCTCACTCCCTCTCAAAAAACGCATGTCTAGATCAATTTGGGACGCGTTATCAGTGGAGAATATTTCGCAGATTCCTCCGCAAAGACCAAGACTGAGGCCGCCGTCAAGCCAGGATCTTGGACAAGGTCAAAACCAAAGCTTCCCAAATTGGGAGACCGAGAGTCCCAGCGTTGATTCTAAGGGCCCAGAAGGCAAAGAAATTCTGATGCTTCGCCTCAGCACTAGCCTTCTGATCCCTTATCGTGTGTTGATGACAGGAGGAGTATCTGCCAAAAGTGTGCCAAATCCGTATATACAGAAGCCGAAGCACAAAGCTGCTCTGCCCAATTCTTGCGACTTTCACGCGTGATCAGATCTTGGCCCCCTGACGAAAGAAATCATTCCAGAGTCCAACAATGGCAAAAGCTAGGGCACACCAGGCACGACAACATTCGTGAAATGGAACCCAGGGCCCAAAGAAAGCTGTGCAGTGGCTCAATTCAGCGTCTCTAATAAGACAGAAACCCCCGGACCGCACTTGCCATCCTGCCTGTTTTCTTCAACCTGATCATCCCTACATACAATTTGTAAGTTCAACTTCTCCGCAGGGTAACATGAATCATATAAATAGAGCTCACCCGACCGGTGTCACATTCCGCATACGTACCGTACGATGAGAGAATGCATCTTCTCAGGACATTCGATTCAGGCACGGAAGACACTCTCTACCCTTCCTACCGTTTCTAGCAAGGCCATACAGTACATACGCTCCAGTAACTTGCATGACATGATCTCGCTTCATATCACTCGTGTCTGCTCTTCCGAAAAGGGCACGCTGCTGACTGCTCCCATCTGCACACACTGCAATATGCTGCTTACGGTTTGTATCTAGCTCAGACGGCTTTAAGAGGTCATGGCCATCTACTAACAGTATCAGGGTTCTCATGATGTGCGGTATCAAGGGTGCTAGGCCAAGTCTCAATTGACAACGAAGAGAATGGGATCCTTCTGTCTGCAACCTGCTTCGTTCGGCAAGAGAAGCGCGTACTAATGCTTTACGCAAGCGCAGTGTTCCAACGAAGCCAGCGGTGCGTGTGGTCCCTTTCCGGATCCTGTGTATTGGCTACGTGCTGTTTACAGCGGCTTTTTCGCAAGGGTGAGTGGCATATGCGGTACCAGATGATGCGCAGCTGGAGAGGTGATGGAGAGAGATAGGATGAATTAATACATCCCTCCTCACCATATTCTCGTAGGTACCGTGCCGGTACGCAGTTTTCCGTAGACTCCCATACCCAAAGTATCCACTGATGAAGGCTGAGATGACACGAAGATGCGTCACTACCCTGCGTGGCCGGATGATCGGATCTACATTGCTGTTACGAAAAACGTTCCGGATAGAAGCGCAGAAGGGCGATCTACACGAACAAGGCCCGTGCGAAGTGATCGACAGACGCACAAACATGCAGCTCTCCTTTTGGACAGAGGACTATCCAGTCAGACCCTCATGTTACACACAAGCCGGGTAACAAAGGCGATCTCTTCGCGTTCCGTTTGGGTGGAAGATAAGGCCCGAGTCCATGCGGGGTCTGCGTTATCATTGACCAACCTTCGACGATCTTGGGCAAATTACAAATTCATACCCCAAACTATGGGGTTCTTACAAATTCATACCCCATCTTACATTTTCATACCCCTCACCAAAAAAATGGGGTATGAATTTGTAAGTTGCCAGTCTTTGGGGTATGAATTTGTAAGTTACCATTTCTTGGGGTATGAAAATGTAAGATAACACCAACATCCCTATATCTGTAAATCATTAGAAGGGTATTTTAGGGTATTCCAGGCTACCTACCCTAATTGTTAGTAACCCGAGTTAACGCTAAAGGGTTAAATAGGGGTGTTTGCACTTCACGCTGCAGACACTCCTAAGAGGCCCCGCAGGGCCCCCGGAGGAATAATTCCTAACACCAACCCGCCCTATAGATGGCAACTTACAAAATCATACCCCTATTAATGGTATCTTACAAAATCATACCCCTGTTAATGGTATCTTACAAATTCATACCCCATTGGGGTATGAAAATGTAAGATGGGGTATGAATTTGTAAGAATCCCATAGTTTGGGGTATGAAAATGTAATTTGCCCGACGATCTTCCGGAGCATACTTCCCCTTCTTCACAACTGCATTGTGAGTGTCAGTCCAAAATCAGCCAATCGACGCCAAATGCCGAGACGATGCTTAGCTTTACAACTCGTCCCCGTTGATCCTTCAGACTCAGTCTTACACCTCGGCTCACCTTTAAAGAGTGGTTACAATGTCGGCGAGAGGTACTTTATTCAATTCAGGTAAGTCAGCCTTTGTACTAGTACATGCGCACCGAGAAGGAAGTAGGAGATAGCTATAACACCGATGCTCGATCTTCAATTTACGAATATTAACGGTACATACAGAGGCAAATCACTTACCAATACCCCAAATTGTGAAATGCTTACCGATTCATACTGTCTTGGTTATGGTTCGGTAAGTTGCCATCTATTGGTGTATGATTCAGTAATTTACCAGTCATCGTCTTCCTTTCCAGGGGGTTAATCCACTAATAGACAATTAGAAAGATGATTAAAAAAAGTCTAAGCTTGTAAAGTGTTGGAACGACTCAACACTCGCTACCACTAGTACTCATTCGGCCTAGTCATTGATATATGAAGGCCTTCCCTATATATAGATATCCTTCTTTCTTAGATATTATTAAGAATATTATATCTAATAATAAGTCTTATTATAGTAGTAATTATATACTTAGATATTATTAATATTAATTAGTATACTTTAATAATAGTATATAGATTAGTAAGGCTATACTCTTAAAAGAAGTTCGCTATTAATGTCGTCGCGATAGCTTTATACGATTCTATAATTATATAATCGATTTAGCTCTCGAGTATTATTAATTAAATAAAACTATAATTTCTATAATTTCTACGACTTTTATCTAGTAGAGAATACTTAGAAAATATTAAGCTTTATATTATATTAATATATAATATATATTTAAAATAAAATTTAAGAAGAAATCTAAAGCTTTATCTTTAGTCGAATCGCTTAATACTATAACTCTATATTAATTAGAGAATATATTATTTAAAGAAGTTAATTTAATAGATATCGATAAGAGAATTAAATAATTTATTCGTTAGAGAATATAAGACTATAATAAAAATAAATGAAAGTCCCTCTCGAATATCTTTATTAAGAAATTTCGACTATTCGCTAAGAAGAACTTTAAGATTCTTTTTAAAAAGAATCTCTATAATTTATAAAACTATTTATAAACTAATAAAGTCTATATTAAAAAAGAATAAGAGGTTTTAATAGCCGAATTATTAGCGAATATAATTTAAGAAGAAATCTTATAACTATTAGACGACGAGAATCGTTCTTTATTAAAGTATTATTCTTCTTAGTAGCAGCCTTATTATTAGTCTTATCGATCGGAGAATACTATTTCTCTTCCGCCGTAATAGCCTTATTAGTAGCCTTATCGACCGGAGAATACTATTCCTCTCCCCCCGCAATCGCCTTATCGACTAAAGAATTCTACTCTAATTGTCAAGGAAATGGATGACTGGGTCATGAATTCATAGTGGTGTAAAAAGATGTTCATTATTCTATGTGCCTGCAGGGCAGATATGTGCGGTGCCAAGCCACGCTAGGCCCAATTGGGTGGTGGCTCTGGAGGAGGCCTTGGCGTACCGTGACAACATGCCCGCAAAGAATGAAAAAAAAGACACGTCCTCGTGGCTGCATCCCTGGATAGCTACATCAAGCGTGCGCCGTCCATATATCTATACACCTATCCTTGGCCTATAGCCTCCATATCCTTCGCATATCGAATGTAGCCGAGCGGAGAGGCGAGAGTGAGAAGAGAGGCGAGGAGTGAGGTAGAAAGTGGAGTACTGCTGAGGCGAGGGGAAGGATCTCCGCAATTATGCATAGTGGCTTGGTGTGGAATTATGGAGAGTGTGTGACGTGGGATCTTGGAGAGCTGAGCCGTGTTCTTGATGATGGTGACCTTGTTGTCGCTTGATTTCTCCGTAGATTTCTCCACATTTGCCTGTTGCAATGGCTTATGCTTCTGTTCCTGCTCTTGCTGTGCCGGCTTTGGCATTATGACTGACTGCTTTTGCTGTGGCTGCAGTGGGTTGAAATGCTTGTCGAATGCCTGGCGAAGCATTACTTGAAGCGCTGGTAGAAGGATATTCGTGAAGGAGTGGTTTTGCTCTGCCGTGAAACCGCGAATTATCTGGCTGTTGGAAGACATGATGTGATGTCAAATGGCCTATTGAAAGGATTGACTTGATTGGCTAATTTTGCGTAGGCTGTGACGGCCTAGCTGCGTAGCGGAGCGCGGGGGCTGACTGTCGGTATATCGTGACTGCGGGTTGAGTGACGGTATAGACGACTTGGGAGGACCTGGGTTAGGTGTTGCTACCAATTGTCAAGGAAATGGATGACTGGGTCATGAATTCATGGTGTTGTAAAAAGATGTTCATTATTCTATGTGCCTGCAGGGCAGATATGTGCGGTGCCAAGCCACGCTAGGCCCAATTGGGTGGTGGCTCTGGAGGAGGCCTTGGCGTACCGTGACACTAATTCTTTCTCTAATATTAGCCTACGACCTAAATTATCGAGCTCTATATCTACTATTCTTATCTTATTAAATTATTTAAAATTTCGATATTAAATAAAATTATAGTTATAATAAGAAACTTATTACTCTAATTAAATTATATATTATTAAGAAGAAGTATAACGAAAGTCTTATTAAGAGTTTTAGCTATAAATTTATAATTTTTATAAATCTTTATATAAAAGTCGAGATTTCTTATTAAATTCTTCTAATAGTATTTTTAACTATATTAAAATCTATAGTATTAAAATACTATTACTTTAACTATTAAGGAATTAATTTTACTATTTAATAACTCTTTAATCGATTTTAGAGTTATTTTAAGAGAGAAGAATATCGTTATTTTATACTTTATAAATAAAATAATAATAATCTAAAAAGCTTACTTCGAGCTAGTCTCGAAAAGAATAAAGAAATTATCTTTAATAAGATAATTTAATAACTTCGTTAAGTCTAAAGAGAATTAAATTACGAATTTTAATTAGATATAATACTTCGAAATAAGATAGTTATTTCTTATAGTAATATTTCTATATATAATATTATAATTTTATAATAAATAATTATAATTATAGAGTTAATTAATAATATTTATATTATAATTAAAAATTATAAAGAGACTATAAAGACTAAAAGATTCGAGCTATTTAGATTTATAATATACTTTATTAATCGAAAATATTATATTAATTAATCTCTAAATTAAAATAATTATAATAGATTATCTTTATAGATAACTAGCTTCTAGAAAAAGTAATATTTTATCTATAAGAAGATAGACTATTAATTAATAAAGTATATTAATAAGAAATAATAGAAGTCTCGAAATAAGTTTATAAAACGATTTATCGACTTTATTAATAAGCGATATAACTTCTATATTTAAGAGTTTAAAAGTTAGAAAAATAAGATCGAGGATTATAAAATCTTAACTCTCGATATTTAAAAAATTAACTTAAAAGAGATTAAGAACTTTATTATAACTACTTTTATAGTTATATCGAATTAAGCTTAAATATATTACTTAAAGCTTTTTAATTATTTTATATATTATAATATTATTAAATTTAATAACTTTCTTAATATTAGTTAATATATCTTAAAGTAGTTTTATAATATTATATTAGATATCGAAGCTATATATATATCTACTATTAAATATAATTAAGTAAAAACTTATATAAGAGAATTTAATATATAATTAAATATTACTATTAATAATATTATTATCTAATTTAAAATTGAAATAATAGTATTAATTAGAAAATTTATAGTAAATTCATTTATTAGCTAAGTCGATTTCCACGTAATATAAACTAATATTCTATTTTTATTATATATTTAAAATATAAATAAGCTAGAGATCTATCTAAATAATTTTAAAAACTAAGTTATTTTAAGAAATAGTTCTATAGTCTTAATTATTCGCTTTTATAAATATTTATTCTTAATATAGAATTCTATATTAGTTAACTATCTAATCGATATCGAGTTATATTAATTATATTATTAATTCGATTATCTCTTAATTAATAAACTTATTTATACTCTAGAGAAAGTCGAGTATAATAACTCGAAATATTATTATATACTTAAGCGAATTATCGAGTTCTATATACTCTATTAGAAATACTTTTAATCTTTAAATTATTTTAAATTCTCGCTTAAAGACGAGGATAATATTTATTTTAATTATATAATTATTATTAATATTCTCTATATTAATAATAGCCTAATTCTATAAATCGTTAATAAGAGAACTTCTTTTTAGATCACCCGCTGGTTAATAAATATAATTATATTTTATATATAAAATATACTAAGACTATACTAAATAGACGTATATATTAAATCTCTTAATATTATTATTTATAACGCTAAAATTAACTTTAATAATATCGAGTTTAAATAAAACGTTAAAACTCTAAATATTTAAATAAAATATATATTAATTAAGGCTACTAATTTTATTAACTTAGTAAAATAATATTATACTTTATTAAGATAAGTTTATCTAATAATTACTACGAAATTAAAGAATTAAAATATTAAAAAGAAGATTTATTTATAAATAATTATTAAGGTTATTAACGATATAGTCGAATATAATAGTATTATTTTTATATTACTAGTTTTTAAAATCTTTTCTTATATTATAAATAATAACGTATTAACTTTATCTATTATTAAGAGAATAAAAGTTATTAATATAATAATAATTAAAGTTATAAAACTTTATATTAAGAGATAAGTTAATAACGCTCTATATTAGCGAAATAACTTTTAGATTATAAAAATATATAATACTTTAATTAGTTCTTCGATACTAATATAAAGAACGTATTAAAAAAAAATTAAACTATATAAATTGCTAGCCACTT
Organism: Letharia lupina; assembly: GCF_014066315.1. Taxonomy (NCBI): domain Eukaryota; kingdom Fungi; phylum Ascomycota; class Lecanoromycetes; order Lecanorales; family Parmeliaceae; genus Letharia; species Letharia lupina. Next base: position 570,328 of record NW_023502985.1, read on the forward strand.
CTCAAGAGATATATATTATCAAATTATCTAATAATTTTATAGACTTTCGAATTACTATTATTAAGCTATATTTAAAAAAAATAGATATTCTAATCGAGTCTCTCGAGTTTTTTTAAATAAGAATCTTTATAATTAAATGATATTTAATACGAAAATAACGATAATTAAGATTATTAAGACTCTTTTTAAAACGCTTTACTACGTTATAACCCTTCTCGATATTAATATATTCTTATTTATTTTCGAAATTTAGCTAATATTATAATTTATATATCTAAGTTTATATTATAATTATCTTTATTAAACTTTTAGATATCTTAATAAAAAGAATTTAATAAATATTTAAAAAGAATATATTTAAGATTATAAAGATCGAAGATATTCTCGTAGAAGTATAGATATTTAATAGTCGTTTTATGAATTAAGTTAAGAATAAGAATATTAAGAAAGTCTTCGAGAAGTCGCGATTAGTAGTATAAGTATTTAACGAACTAATTAATAACTTATTATCGTCTTAATATTAGCTATCTTATAGCTATCTCTATATCTACGCGATATTATTTAGATATATATATAATCTTAATTTAAGTTAATTAGAGATATCTTTATTTTAACCTTAGCTAAAATAGAATTATCTTTAAAAATAATACTTTATATTATTCTCCCCCTCTATAAAATTACTAAGTTCGATATTTACTAGTTTTAGATATATTATAAATACTATATAAAGAAGCTAGAAATAACCCCCTCTATATTTAATACTTATTTATTATTTAATAATAATATAATAGTAATTATTAGCTTATAAATCGATAACTCTCTTATCATCGATATTATCGAGTTTATAAATATAGAATTATAAGAATTATATATCGCTAAATTATTAGCTAAATTATTCGAGAGACTTATTTTAAAATAGCCTCTCGAATTTAATAAATTCGTTATTACTTTTAAAAATAATATAAAAATTAGTTAACTTAGATAAGCGAAGAAGATTTAATTATTTATAAAATTATTTATAAAAGAATAATATATTATCTAGCGAGTATAAGAAGTATATATTATTACTATTTTATAGCTATAAGCGATATTCGCTCTATTATATATTATCTAGATTATAGAGTTTATATATAAAAATATTTAATATTTAAATCACTATTTTTTATAATAAATAAAAGAAAAAAGCTTTATATTTATTAAGTTAGATATAACGTCTCTAAAAATTATAGCTTTTATAAATTTATTATTTACTAATAATAAAGATCTTTCTTTTTAAATCGACTATATAATAACTCTAGCTAACGCTTAGAATAAGATTAATATTATTTATTAATAATCGATTAAATACTATCGAGTTATTAGAAGCGTATTAGTCTTCGAATTTTATATATTATTTCTAGAATTCGATATTATAACTATTATAAAGTCTATTATAAATTAAATTTTCTCTAATACTCTTTAGAAAAAAATACCTCTTTCTATATATATAGACTCGAAATCTTTATATAAATATCTTATTAAGCTAAAGACGATTTAAGAGAAGAGATTAATAATAAATATTCTATATCTAAGATAATCTTACGAGCGATAAGAAATTATCGAGATTCTCTAGATTAAAGAAGATAAGAACCTAGTCGATACGATAATAAAGAATAAGAGATATAATATATTATAAAGACTAGTAGATACGAATTAACTAGATCTAGATCTGGAAGAATAGATGAAAAGATAAGGTATCGATCAATAAGGAATCATCTTTCTCCTATTGCTACTAGAAATACGCCAAGCATGACCGGATCTAGGATGTGATGCATTGCAAAGACTAGTGGACACGAATCAACTAGATCTAGATCTGGAAGGGTGGGTGGAAAGACAAGGTATCGATCAATGAGGGATCATCTTTCTCCCATTGCTACTAGAAATACGTCAAGCATGACCGGATCTACGCCCACTGCAGCAAAGGGAGCAATTGCAGTTATGGAGGCTACGGAGAAGGAATGTTTTGATAGCATGTGAATAGCCTCACTTTTTGTTTTTTGCCAGTGTTGGAACGACTCAACACTCGCTACCACTAGTACTCATTCGGCCTAGTCATTGGTATATGAAGGCCTTCCCTGTACATAGATATCCTTCTTCCTTAGACATCATTAAGAATACCATATCTAGTGATAAGTCTCATTATAGCAGTAACTGCATACCCAGGTATTACCAACATAAAGTAATCATAGCAATCAAATTATCATCAATCATAAATCTTGATGATTCCACCTCGAAGCATTTTCTAAGCTATCGCATCATACTCATGACACCATTGGGCGCTTCTTCCGGTGAAGTAAAGGAGGTTACTTAGGGGCTACTAGGCTACCGGCTTGGGGCGGGCTTTAGGGGGCGGGCTCCGGGTTATCTACCCCAGCCGCACCGAAACCCCGGGTCACCCCGCCCCGTCACGCAACGTACTCGTATTTTAAAACAAGCTAGTTCTACGGCGACGAGCGTTGATCGATGTCTTTCGATATACCCTCAAATAGCCCTGAACACGATGGATTACCGAATCATACCTCTGTGGATGGTAAGTTACCAAATCATATTCCAAAATTTGGTTGGGAGGGGTATGGGCAAATTACATTTTCATACCCCAGACTGTGGGATTCTTACAGACTCATACCCCATCTTACATTTTCATACCCACACCGGTATGATTCGGTAAGCATTCCGTAGTATGAGGTATGAGTTACTTAATTTGCCCGTACATACAGGGAAGCCGTGGGCAGGAAGCTACATATGCAGACGGTTGTGGCAAGTACTCGACGTTGGACTACATACCCTTATAGAGGTCAAGGCTCGCCCGGGGTAAGGAGCGCGAGAGCCGTCACCCTGGTAGAACCCCACGAAAGTGCAGGGGCCTCCGCCGCCAGGCTGCGTAAGGGTTGCTATCTACCGGTCTGACTGGAGGACATTACCTCTTCTCGCGAAGAACATGAGGATTTTCCTGTCCAGCTGGCCTAGGTACCAGCGGACATCGATCGAAAGTGAATGACGAGTCACTCACTGATGTACGCTAAGAGTTTGTAGTATTCGCTGCTAACAAATGTCTCTGTTTGCCACCTTCCATGGTCTTCTTTGCCACTCTGAGACCCACTATGAGACCGAGTAACCCACAGTCCCACTGTGACGATCAACGGCACGAGGATGTAGGCCCGAGCGTGGATTCCCTGGCATCTCATGAACGGAAGGAGCGAGAGACTGTCGTCGCGGATCTGTTAGCCCACGTAAAAGACTCTTAGAGAAGCGTATCATACCAGAGGCAGCTCTGATGGCGATGAGTGCGCCGCTTCCTCGGAAGAGGTAACTGATAGGACATTAGGCGACAGCTGAGCCCCTCTATCGCTTGGTTCTATCCTTAATTCCTGGACCCTCCGTTGCTGACGATGACGACGGAATAGAAGCACAAGCACTCCCATGATGGCCAGCCCTGCTACCCCCCCGACCGTCCCACCGACGATAATGCCAGTCTTCCTAGGTTTGTTCTGGGAACTTAGAGGAGGGGAGCTGCTAGAACTAGGGTTGCTTGTTGGTGTTGGTGTGCAAATCGCCCTAACTGCTTGTGAGCCAGTATGCTGGTTTCCTTGCACGGCGGGTGCTAATTGAAAGTGGCCGCTCTCATAATCGACGACTAAATAGTTGAATGTTAGAAATATGCCACCTAGGATTGGCTGGACGGTTGAAGGGTCACTCTGGGCGTTGTACACGATTTCTGTCTCCACGACTGATGAGTTTGTGATCTGAAAATGTCCGAATTGATCCGACCCTCTCTCTAAAGCGACGAACTTGGAATTTGAAATGACAGTTGTGTAGTTGTTCTCAAGTGTTATTGTCATATTACCGTCCGGCGCCTGGGCTACGGGATAGGTTAGGCCACGGTAGGAGGAATCATAGCTGGTGACATTTGCGAATTTGTTAACCACATCCGGTGTGAAGGTGAAGCGGTCCTGAAAAGGTTCGATGCAGGCAACCATGTTCTCGGACGAAAGCAATTCAAAACTTTCATTTGGTTGGTTATACATGATACTAATGACAGTGACCTGGAGTGGACAGGGTTGCTGAAGTGTCCAAGTTCCTAGAGGGAACGTGGCGAAATTTCCAGCAACTCTTCCAGGATCGTATCCACCAATTGTCAGAGCACCGTCGATGGGTGATAGCGACCGGTCTCCTGCCCATAATCCCCAGGCTTTGGATGGCGCCACGTTGGCTTCGGTCACAGCTGCCAGGAAAGAGGAGTTCTGACCGAGCGGGAGACCAGATTGAGTCCCTATAAAGCATATCGACAAAAGTCAGCCAACCCTTAACTCAGAATGGATCACGCCTGTTTTAGAATATCCAGTAATGTATCCTAGTACACAAAGTCCCATTGTTCTTGCATAACTGGGCTGAGCTGATTTCAACGACCTACCGGATACCAAGTCAGAATCTTCAACTAAAGGAAAGCCCCATATACTGTCATTGGATTGAAAATCAATGAAGTCATTTAAATAGACGTAAGAGCCAGTGGCAGTCTCAGTATCCGCTGCGCTGCCGTTCCATCGATCTTTGATCGAGACTGAACAGGTCGATGACTTCGAGCTATTGTACACGCCGCCTTTTCCACCAACGCATGAAGTATTCGCTTCCGAGCCGCAGTCGAGTACGTTCGAGAGACGAGTGTTATTGAGAGTGGTTGAGGGTCGGAGAGAAAAGATCTGATTGGGAGACCCGATGCCAAGTTCTAAGCCCCTCGCAACAGCAACGCCGTTGGCAGATACAGTAACATTGCTCCACGGCAGCGACAATGGTGCTACGTCGCAGTTCCCGCTGGCGGCAATTACGGTTCGGAGGAAGGGGAAGATGTAGAGGCTTAGACGTATCCAGAAAAGAGCCATAACGCTAAGCTTTGGGCACGCAGTCTTCGCAACTTCTTCGTACAACGTTCGCAAATGACAGTTTTCTTACATATAAAGAGGGTGTATAATGAATGAATCTTAGAAGGCGAACTTGGCGTGGAAACAGCCTGATCTGAAGGGCACCACCATATCGCTGTGGAGGCAGAGAAAGGTGGGTTGCGGAGGAGATTGACCTATACGTATTGGTTACTGGGGTGCATACGCAATGCAATGGCCAGGAAATCTCCGTAGGTATAGACCAAAAAATGGCGCAACGGTTTGCATCAGCTGACAGGTGGACCAGAGGTCGGCGTATGAACGTCGCTGCCTCAGCACGTGGAATTGGGGGTTGCATGCTTACTGTAGCCTCGTTCGAGTTCGGATAGAAATTTTGAGTCCTAGCGAATGGAGAACCTGGAACGCTATTATGGCTGTCGTTCAGTCTCAGCTGAATGGTCAGCCTTGCGTTCAGATGCACGAATAACGTGCGTGCATTAGTCCCAACTGCCTCATGAAACCTTTACGGTTCGTGCAGAGTAATGCTTGCTCAAAAGCGGTGGCGCTAATGCTCAGCACCGTTGCTTGGGATATACTTTAGCTTTCGTTTCTTGTCGCCATTTTGACGAGTCGTGGTTTCGGGATTCATACATGCCCCTACCCTACCTGGTCTAGAGAGGGTAATTGCGCGCAGATCCTTACATAGCCTTAACTGTTGAAGTGATCGGATCCGTTTTCTGCTCCTGCAGAACTGCCTTAAACTATTGCGGATATATACGGGTGACTCCGCTGCTAAATATTCAGCCTCAAAGGGGACTGTTCGTGAGCGACTATCCGCAGAGGACCTGATTTGGCAGTCGTCTAGCGCACGTGCCGCCTAGGATGAAAACCTCCAACTTTGCGAGTGTAAGCTCAGCGCTAGAACACTGAAGCCTCGAATGATTGAAGTAAACGGAGCCGCCAATCATTTTGGCTAATTATTCATACGAGACCACGGGCGAGTTCTGTCACGGAAACACAAACTTACCCGTTGTATTCCACCGGTATAATCTCACCAAGCTAGCACAATGACGGTTCCTTTCAATGAAACTGTTACTGTAAAGATGAGTGGAGAGCCTCACATCCACTCGATTGTAGTACAATATCGCCTCATAGAGCTGTTCTAAGCTTCGCCGTTCCCGGCATTCAGAATAATTCTCAGATCTCTTCGGCGTTGCTTATCGTCAGTCACCCTTGACCAAGTGGTCCAAGTTAAAACAGTAAAAAGCATAAGAACGGCAGACACTACAACAAAAATCCAGATAGAGTGGTTGGACTTGTCTTCAGTGATCTCGAACACGTTCATGCCAAATACTGACTACTCTTTATTAGCTCTTGGGTGGAAAGACGAGGGACGGCAGCCAACCACATACTGCTGAAAGCATTAATGGTAGGTAAATGAAGGTTAGGACCGTGACGCGGCGGATGCTCGCCGCCAATACGTTCGCTGCGTGGCTCTCTTCCACAGCGACTCGAGTATCCTGAAGCGTTGCGATGTTGAAAATCTGGAGTGGATCAGTCTATCATATCTCGTCTGCCTGAATACTGGTTCGACCAGGTGGCAATACATACCAGGCTGATCAAGTTATTAGTCTGTTCCGAGAGCTCAAGCGACCGTGTCTTATAATCATCTAGCGCAGCCGTTGTCTTATGAAGGTACGCGGTCATTGACTGGTGGGCGTTGACGCTGGTGAAGAAGGGATGGCCCAGCATTTGCTGAATTGTGTCTTTCACCGCGAGGATGCGTCGACGCGATTCGCCAAACAGCGGCACCAGTCTATGTAACTCACGGGTGTAGATGAGCTGGTCATCGGGCGAGAGCTCCTCTTCTACGCACTTTTGGTTCTGCTTACCGTTACCTGCGATTAGGAAGTCTGCCAAAATTCGAAGAGTCTCAATCAATGGAAGGTTTCCTTACCAGGACGTCGAGATGTTCTTCCAATTCTTCGAGGAAACAGCCCCAGGTAAAACTGTATTTGTCTCAGCGCCCTAACTCAGAATTTTTGAGGGACTAGGTACTATTGCTCGTGCTCATGCTCGTGCTCATGACTGACCTGATGATATAGAATACCTTGGTTAGAATATCGCACAGCCCAAGTTTATGCTCTTCAAGCCCCGGGAGCTCCTCCTCGACATTTGCGGCAAGTGCAAGAAGCGCTTCTACGAAAGCCTGGTCGGCAGGGTCAAATACTATCACTCCATTATAACGCGGCCTTTTAAAGATCAGTCAGTAGCTCACAACGTAGCCGGCGACAGTAAAAGCACAGCCTTCGGCATACCTTTCCAGGGGAATTCTTATGAACACCACATTGATCCGCGTCACATGCCAGGTATGGCTTGACTGGCCGCTCTTGGTACGGAAAGTCATCTTCGGAGAATTGCTGCTGCGCTTGGCTTCTGTAGGAAGATTGTTATGGCCATATCTTTCCATGACCTGGAGACCGAAAAAGACAACTATTCGAAGGTTGTGAGCTAATTGTTGCAATTTGGGCAGCTTGGTAAGCTACAGAGTGACGCACAATCATTTACTGGCACACCAGTACTCAGAATTGTATAGGCGAAGTTGAAAAAGCGAGGTGTGATATTGAGATGAAAGCCAAGCATCTGGAGGGCTTCTGCTGAAAGACTGGATACGATACTGTGCGTACAATACCATCAATGGATTTGTAAGATTACTTTCTGAATGCAAGGAGTACGTACTATAACGCACAGTATGTTTCCTCGGGCCGCTTTTTCATATGAGCACAACACTTTCTTTATTTTATCATCAAACACAGATGGCGTACCTGCTCCAGTAAGAGTGCCTCTAACTCTACCGAAGATCTGGCCTGCCTGTCCCGGCCCCACTTTGCCCTCTTTTTGCTAGCGTCGTAGCTGTAAGACAGTCTACAAACAGAGCAATGGGTTCCGGGGTTTTCGCGGAGAAATCGCTCAAGCTCCTTGAATGCTAGTCCGTTTGAGCCTTGGTTCGGCCAGCTCTGATGTGGGTGCAGATGATGTGTCGTTGCATTAAGATACCTGCTTTCACCGCCCGTCCGACCAGTTGCTGGCTCCCGCATCCACCAGGCAGATCGGATTGCCATGGCGTCTCGACGTCGGCCAGACGCGATAGTAAGCTGTACTAAGTCCAAGACAATGTGGAAACCCCAAAGTGCTTCATCTTAGTACGGAAAAGCGTTTTGACCATGCCCCCTTTCTCGGTATGCAGTATTACGTATGTCCCGCCTGGGGGCCAAGCTGTGGCCAATAATACCCCGCATACGGACCACATACAATAGCCTTATCAATACTAGCCGGAAATCGCCGCTGGAGTGGTGGATCGCAGCTACTTTGACAATTTAGCCTTTCAAGCCAGCAGTAACCGCAAGTGGTACTTTAAGGCTTACGCCGTGGGAACATGCACATGCTGAACGACTGAAAACTCTCCCGGCGCAAAAGTACATTTCAATGGAATTTTTACATTGTGAAAATGCGACAGGTAAGATTCTTGCGGTTCGAGGAATATTTTCCAAGAAAAGGGAAAGTGTGAGATTCATGTTTGAGGGATCCAAAATGGCGGAAGAGAATTGTTTGATCCACGTTTCTCACATGTAAGATTTCACTTTGATTGATGGGAAGAGGGAGAGGTGGAGCGGCGTAGGCACAGATGGATTGTGCAAGTAACAGAGTTGTTGTTGGAAATCATGCTGCTGCAGCATAGTGTGTTATAGCTACCCCTCACGCTGGCAATAACAATATGGCATAGCTGTTGTTGGGGGGTATTTAGTTCGTATTAGGTTCGATTCCTAATGGCGCTGGTACAATTATGGTGTTGCGGTGCTTTTTATTTTCTGGCAGCGCCATTAGCCATAGGTTAGCGAGGGCTTAGGTTCGAATCCCATGCGACGCATTGATTTGTGAAGCGAAATGTTCCCCGTTAGTCATAGTCCGAGGGCGGACACCTGTTGGTTGTGGTCGTGTTGTTGGGGGTATTTAGTTCGTATTAGGTTCGATTCCTAATGGCGCTGGTACAATGGTGTTGCGGTGCTTTTTATTTTCTATAGCGTGGCTTCACATGATATATAAGTAACCTACATATCACTCTATAGCTAATTAGTCCTTCAACCTCTCTTCAATTCTAATAGTTGTTATTCTTTCGGTCCTTGCTGACAGACGTGGGATATGAAAACGGTGAGACGATGCGCTCGACGTACTCAGCAGCCCCTCGTGAAGTCCAGAATGATCGGTACGCTCTTTTCCGTAGCCACATGGCAGAAATTGAGAGTGCCAAGGCTGATCATCTTAGTGCCTGGGCAATGCTTGGCTGACATCGAGGTACAACCAGACGGTCTTCGAAGGGAACCCTTTGTCACAGCCTTAGTTGTGGCACATTAGCTTGCAAGGACCACCTACCCTAAGCAGACAGCGTTCAGCAAAGAGGACTACTCAAGAGAAGTGATATGAATCATCTGAATGAACTGCGAACTTTGATGACATGGACTGGAACGGGTTCAGGACGCGGAGTAGATAAATCTATCATTCTTTGTGAATGGGCCCCTGATACACTATCAGGTCACATTACTTCCACCCTCTCCTTCTCAAGTGCATGCACTGACAAATGAAAAAGTAAATGAATGGCACGCCAGATCTCTGGCTGGTACAATCTGTACTAAGTATCTCTTCCGCTAGGGTGTGCTCCTCAAGTCTCCAGCACACATCTCCAACCACCACCACCGTCCTACGTACGCTCCTCGTCATGCTGGCGTGCCGGATTGCGTCGACCAAGCTGAGGGAGCATACCGGTCCGAAATTGTCCGCCTGCTTCACGTCGTAACCATACGAGCTAGTCGACGCTGACGATCGGGTATCATTGAGACACATGTTTCTAGTTGATGCATAACAAGAGGTGTAGTGATGGGCCTGCCAGATAGGCAATGCACATTTCTCAGGTCCTGTAAAGCCACATAAAGCGTAATCAGCCAGCAGTTCTACGCGGGCCCCGATGGGGACCATGGGGAAAAGATCCGCTCCCCCGACTCCGGGAAGAGTCAGGCTTCTGGTCATACCAATCAACATCACTGAGTTGCAGCTTCCTTGCACGATGACCGCTTCGGTTCGTGCCAGACTTATCCGCAGGTCTGGCATTCGAGTTGTTCGACGCCGATGACTGATGCAGGGATGCGTTGTGCTGGTGGTGAGAAGGGCCGTGCTTCTCGCCACCTAGACCTTCAGACAGATAACTGTGAGCAAGCGTGTTCTCATCCAGGGGGACCAAAGAAAAACCAGCAGGTCGCTGGTCACGGAGGTTGGGGTTTGGGTGGGAGAAGTAATCGGAAATGGCATTGTCTGTACCAGCATCTGTGCTTGAGTCTTGCAGATCATAGTTCAAGACCAGGTTCTTGATACGCTGTTGTTCTGCGCGCTCAGCTTCCTTTTGGGACTTCATCGCAACGGCGAAATGGGAGTCGGAGGGCATCTCGATGGTTCGAGTCTGTACCTCCTTGTCAGCAGTATCTCGTTGGCCCAGCACCAAATGATACATACCTGCTGTCTGTTCCCTTTCTTGGTCATAAGGGAAAATGCCATGGTATTGGCGTTGGGTGGGGTCGCGGTACCGCCCTCGTTGCCACTGTCATCGGCGGCGGTCGTCGTCTCTCGCTGTGCACGACGCATAGGTAGTGGAACATCGAACATGGGCTTTCGATCGAATTTGCGAGAATCTAGGCTCTCCGACATCATCTTGGCAAGCTCCCTGTCAAATTCAGCTTCAGCTTCAGGATCTCGCTCTTCCTCTTGACGCGTGACGACAATGTCCTCCTCGAAATCGGAGTCATGTTTCGATTCGCCATTAGTAATGGGCTACATAAATGATCAGTACACGAATAGAAAGCAGTAACAGACTAGAAATCAAACCTCTAATTCAGCTTCGTCACTTGATGATTGAGCGTCCACATCTGGCACGGGTAGCTCATCTTCATCAGCTTCATCCTCGGAAGAGACTCCATCGTCAGGTTCTTCTGCTTCAATTGGCTTCTCTTGTTCCTGTGCTTTGTAGTTCTGCTTCACCAGGTCGGCGAACGCACGACCAGCTTCTTCAAAGTCAGCAGCAAGCTTCCATTGCGGTCGCGTTAGCGAAAACGTGTCCTGGATAATGAAGTCAATGTCCATGGGAAGATTCTCCTTTGTGTGGATATAGTACTAGCACGTATCAGACGGTTGTGCTCATCAATATGGGCTGTTCAATTAATTTACCTGGAAGAATGTCAGGAAGAAATCAAGCTTCTTCTTGGCGGCGCCACGATCAAAGCATAAGCCGCAAGTGTCGAGAAGAGTGCACACAAGACGTATTCTGAAAAAGTCATCGGGCATGTCGATTGGGTTTAGTCTCTCTCGAGTCGGTGTTCCACCGGCTATCTAGTATTAGTATGGATTCGTGAATTCCATAGCTTCCTGTACTTACGGTGTCCGAAGGTAACCATCCGGTAAAGCGTGTCAAAGATCAGGGGCGAGTCAACCATCTTGTAATTGTATAGTTCTCCCAGATACTTAACCTCCGCTAGTCGACGCTGATTGAATTTGAAGTCATTCTGTTCCAAGCCTAACGTGATGTTCTCCATGAGGTTATCAATGACCATGATCACAAAGTCTTGATGGTAGCGATATAGAGATCCGATGAGGACAGCAAGCAGATGAATGTTGCTGTATTTGACTTTACCAGGTTTGGAAAAGATCTTCTCTAGCATATTGACAACCTGCACGCGATCAGCTCATGCGCAGCAGATCAACAGTTGGGAGCTTACCTCTTGTTCCTCCCAATGGAGTTTGCGCAAAGACTTGAGTACCTTGGTGTAGGTGCGTTTGTTCATGTCAAGGTAGACAAGTCGCGAGACATATTGGTGGACGGGCGTCCGTTCTTTTTGTTCAATGGCAGCCCTCTCGGGTGGATTAACATAGTACATTGCATTTTCGATCAGCATTCGCTCCTGCTGCCCAAGGTGCTGAGCAGCCTTCTTTCGTTGCAGCGTCTCCAGGAACGAGTTCATTCTGGGAGCCGTGTCTGGGTTCCGAAGCAGATAGCGACCGCAGTTCTCCAGAAGATTGCCAATGATCTCGATGTTCATCCTTGAGAAGTCGTCTAAGCTGACTTTGAGACAGTGGAAAATGACATGCTCTGGCACAACGCCGAATTTCGTGAGCTCTGCAAGGTATCGAATGTTGCTGGTTCGGACCTGGCCCAGGAAGTCCTTTTGCTTACGCCGTTGCAGGCTTCTGAACTCATCATCGAGATGCGATACCAGGCCGTGAGAGACATCGGGCATATACTTTCCCAATGTTGCCACCAGGCGTGAGTAGGATGGTAACAGGTCAGATCGGCCCTTGGGCACTTCTTGGACGGTCTTGATCAAGCGATTTCGAGATGCTTTAGAATTGAGGAAGCAGAAGTCCATTGCAGCTTGGTCGATCTGCTCCTTGTTTTGAAGTTCCGGAAGGCGAGCTAGAAGGGCATCCACCTGTGCACCAACGGTTTTATTGGCGATTGCAGTCGACTGATCGTTCGACGCTGTAGTCGAGGGCACCTTCTCATGCAAATCCTTGACTTCGTCATTGGTTTCCACTCGCTTGCCCACCTGCTCATCTCCTTCTTGTTTCTTTTTCTTCCCGTCTTCGAGCAGAATCCCTGGTACCCGATCTTGCAGATCTATCAGATTTTCATAGAAACGGCGCTCCTCGTCATCCTCCCAGATGCCTGCACCGTCGGCTTGACCACGAAGGTATTCGCCAGTCTTGACAAGCCCTATCCCAGCAAATGCTCCCGTATCTTGTGTGTCTTTCTCTTTCAAGTCTGGCATTTCCTGGTTTTCCAGCGCGTCGCACAGGATTTGCGCATTAGTTACTAGCTTCTCTTGGGACTTCAATTGTTTGTCATAGTTTGCCTGACGATCTTCAAAGACTTCTCCGGATTTGACATAGGCCTCAGCATTCCGTCGTCCTTGTGCAGTGATACTTTTGTTACCCTGGATGATGTGGGTTTTGACGTCTTCAAAGTAGCGATTGAGTACGTTTTTGAAGCGCTGTTGGAGTTCTGTGGTGGTCAACGGGGGATCTTCTACTTTTGTGGCAAGATCCTCGTCAGTTGAGCTCTGGTCGTATGTTTCCGGAGCTGCTGAGATCGCCCCATCGGGTTTGACAGATTTCTGTCCGTCTGTGCTTGGCGATTTGATACCCAATACATCCCAACCAAAGCTCTTCACGAACAAAACCACCAGAGGAAGATTGACGTGCTCTTTATCATGGCCAAGCAAATCTTTGAGTACTTCGAGGGGAAAGGGTTCTGCGTCTGTAGAGCCCGCCTTCCCGACGCCTTGTCCAGATTTTGACTTCCCCACAGCTTCACCCAGTTTACTGCTCGCAGGTCCAGCGTTTTCCTTTCCCCTGGCCGTAGCATCCTCAGGCCTTGCAACGTCGTCCAAGCTCCGCAGCAAGCCTACAAGCCAAAGTTCCGTCGCAACTTTGAGCAGCACCCTATGCCTTGTTAGACGCTCTTTCTCTTCCTTTTCTCTTGCTTCCTGCCCTAGGTTCTTCAGCTGTCCCTTGTCCGGTGTGCTCAAGCCCCGTCCGATCAGCCATCCGAGGTAGCTTGTGTACTCAGCCGGTCCAAAGCGCTGATGTAGTGCACCGATAATCTCCACCCCCGCCGCGATCTCTCCCGGCGTCTTGAGCTTGGTGAGACCTTCATAGCTGGCGGATATCACCTCGGAAAGGTACTTTTGAAGCGACAGGGAGCGGATTTCTTGGAGAAAGGTGGTGGTGCTAGCAGCTGTGATGGCTGTCCGTAGTCGCTTTATGAAGGCAGTATTTTTCTTGAGGGATGAGTCGAGAGAGTTGTTGACACTGAACAGGTCTACTTCTGAAGTCAGCTCTTTCCCTGCCTTGGACAAGAAGCATGGTGTACCTGTTGCGCCAGCCCAAGCTTTCGAGTTGACGTCACGCAATTCACCTTGATGCTAGGTTAGCGCATGTATGTGAAGTGCTCTCGATAGCCGAGTCTCACGTTTTCTCTTACGATCCATTAACCCCACTTGATGCGCACCTCCACGGTGCTGTTAGGTGTTCAAGGATCTCTCATGTGCGCCGCACTGTGAATGATGAGACAGAAGCTTTGAGGCTTCATATGTCTGCTGTAAGCTTGTGGAAATATCTAGCATTTGTCGTCTCTTTTCTCGGAGAAGAGGACAAGGTGGTCAGAAATTATGGAGGTATGAAGGTAAGAAAATGTGGTGGACAGTGGACCAGAGCGAAGTGGCATGCATTGAGCATGGGAGATCGATAAGTGTTTAGCGGCGGATAGCTAGCGGACGATCTTAGCCTGCAAGGCACATCAATTAAGGTAATCACATCGTTCCGAGACCCGAACCAATCACTCTTCATCTTCCCCACTTCGCGTCGTTTTGCTGGGCAAGGCTGTGATGGTGAAATTTACATAACATTGACATTGACAATACTACATGCAATTCGTGCAATTCATGAGATAATTCGCAGTATCATCGCTCAGCCACATTACTCTACGGCCTTTTGACTTACTACGTTGCAATCTTGAAATACCGAAATGAAATGTGACAGTTGAACGCCAGGCAGACTTGCCAGAAAAGTGTGCAGTCTGGGACACTGAATACTCTTATTAGTACGTTTATTTGACATGTCATCCAGAGATAAGCTGGCATTTCACGAACGAAATTGCTGCAGGTTGAATGTTCAGTAGCGGGATAGATACTTGTTGGTGCTTGTTGTGTCGACGTTCTAGGGCTTTGTACCGCTTCGTCTGCCACCTCTTCTTTTTTTTTGCACCTCGCCTGCCACGGTGTCAATACGGCCACAGAACTCTTGATTGAGACCTTTCGAGAATGGGTGGCAGCCCCCTTTTGTATGACGAGCCAATTTTTGCGCCAGGACAAGAGGGGTTTCTGCACCCGACGGTACGAGCGCGTATATTGTTTTTCGGCAATTGGACCACACAATTTCTTTTTCGTCAGAAAAAGTGGTAAATACAATTTTAGTATCTCAGACTTTTGCTATGCTGATGAACTAACTGCTTTGGAACGACCGTCTTAAAGCAGAAATTCAAACTCCGCCTAGCAGTATCTAGGTGCCGAAAGGGCAACCGAAACGGTAGTAGCGACACTGTGCGTGCGTTGTGAGAGAAGTCGGAAGATGAAATCAAACCGGGGAGAGTCAAAGGGTATCCGAACAGCGATGAGCAGACACATCGAGTCCTGGACGTCGACTGATTATTCAATCCAGCCAAACAACAGAATCATGCGAAGCAGACAACATCCCAACGAGGGAAAGAGAGATACCTGCCACTCAGAAAGGCCTACAACGACTTCATTCACATCGATAACCCTGAAAAAAACAAACCTCCATCGAACCAAAACCATGCACCTACAACGGCGGCAACGGAACCAATTCCGTAATGGCTCAGCCTGCCTGTATAAACAACAACATGCCGGGGATGTCAGAATGCTCTAGCCGCCGATGAATAGAACGGAGCCGAGTGCCTGCCGCCTCTGGGCCGGGTAACGTTTGGGTTATCACCAGACCGAGCACGATTACCCCAACGCTGTCAAGTATTTCAACAGATGTAAATGATGTTTGTCATCGGCAATCAATGCCAATCAGGCCATAACGACAAACTATCAGCACGAGTAAAGAACGCTGAGACATCCGGCCGAGTATAAGACTCATACTAGCGCAACGGGCTACGATGCAGGGCGATAGGGCAGGGAAATCGAACTCGATTCCCGGGACGCTAATCACTCGGTACCACCATCCAACACGGGTGTCGGGACTCATGATCGCACTTTGAACGAGTTTCGCCTCACATATTGGGAGATTGGGCAAATGCATGGACATGCGTGGCGGTTATATTACCCTTTTTTTTTTTTTTCTTGTTTGGTCAAGAGCTCCATCATCCCGTCATCCGAGTCAAACAGTAGCAATAAGATAGTGACGATACCCAAATACCACAGTCTACCACAAACCACACGATCCACGGAGAGATGGCCGAAAACTCACCCGCTACACCAAAACAACGACGACGACGACGATAGAAACCCACTCCCTGCTCAAACACTAAAAGTGAGTATGTTTGTCGCTGTTGAATTTCCTATCACCCTTTCCACTCATCTTCTTCCTCCACTTGGGCAGGCGTTGCCCTTCAAACACAACTTTTTTGTTAAACACGATGTCAGATTGAGAGTTTCGACACAATCGGTTTTGGACACGGCCAGTTTTGAACTCCGTGTTTTCCTTTCATCCCGTCTCTCTTTCTGAATTGAATCAACTGAAGCTTTGAGCCACCTTTCTCTTGTGCAACACCTCCCCTTCGCACGTTAAGGCATGTTTATTTTCTTCAACATTGCAGGTTTTGATGTTCTTGTGTGTAAAATCTGCCTTCAATCTTTGCGTATTCTGCTTAGCTAGTCGCTACAGAGCCAACAATTCATGCGTAAATGCCAGTTATTTGCATGCTATGCTACCTTTGTATCCATGGGCTCATATCCTAGCGAGAGCCAGTAACTTCTTCGCGACTAATACGCCCTGAATCCCACTCTATGCTCTTTGAACTGTTCGCGAAATTGATCAGTTCAACAATCTTGCAAAGATCTCCGAGTACCCAGATTTTGCGAGAGCAGAGGAAAGACTTACATCGAACACCCCTCCAACACCCCTAAAGAAGCCCTCTCCAATGACCCACACATCTCTCATACCGTTCCCTCCTAGTCCTCCTCTGCTAGGACCTGATCGGCCTCTCTTCCCATCATGCACTACTTCATCCCTCTCCTCTCGAATCCCCATCCTCGTCTCCACCACCGCTCCAACACAATACCCACTGCCTGCCTCTAGCCTACCCAGACTGAACTTGCCACCTGGAATACCAGACCATTCGGCGCCGCGACCTCCTTGCATGAATGGAAAAGGGGTTCCACTGAACTCGAAATGTAGCGTTGGTGGGTTGAGGCAAGGGAAGACGTAGAAGTTTGAGAAAGGAGGAGGAAGCGGCCGTGAACCCGAAATGGAGGCGTAGAAGGCTTTTACGGCGAGTGGTGGGGCGAGGATGAAAGGGCTGTTTATCTGTAACGTATCAGCTCACGCCCGCTTGGAGTACACCATTACGAAGAGAGAAATAATCAGTCGTGGCTCACATCAATGACCACAGCCTGATTCTGCAATACCTTACTTCCGTCAACCCATACTCCTCGCATCAGCAGCTGCCACCATCCCTCGGCACCTTGGACTCCTGTCCAGACCCATCCTGTTTCCCAATCCTCTCGCTTTGTCACAACCTCTTTACCGTGTCTGCCCCTCTTCACTAATGGCGCCAATTTCTCAACTGGGCCTACGTCACCCTTTTCCGTCCCATCCAACTGATTTAGCGCGTTCTCGGTCTGGCTGACCACCATCTCTATAGTGCTGGCAGCTGTACCTCCAACACTAAGAACCCCGTCTTGACCGTTGATCAGCATCAAAGAGAAAATCGGATGCTGGATGACTTCTTTCTCAAGTAACTGCTTGAATAATGATATTGAGCCGGTCTGGCTGAGATGTTCTGATGGAGCAAGACCCAAGGAGCTACCGGAAGGGCCAAGCGTGTTGCGGGAGAATTTGGAGGGGCGGCAGTATGGGAACGAAAGGGGCAATGGATCGTTGACGGCCGGTAGAGTGAAGAGGTCTGTGTGTTGGTAGCAGGTTGGGTAGGGACGATCTAGCGACTTCTGTGCTGATTGGGAGAAGAAGTCATCGTATCGACTCCCTTTGCGGCTTGTTGTCGTAACCACGTAGAAGTCCGAGACCAGCATGTTCAGGTCCATCTCAATCTCTTGCGGTGGATCTCCAATCTTGACCTTCGCATACCTGCAACAAGACAGCCATAGATCAGCAAGCCGTTCGCACCTCTCAAGAATTGGCGGACGGGATCTACCAGATTCCATCTGCGGCCACTTCACCCATAAGTGCACTTGGATCCCTTCCACCCACCTCATTGTTCTTTGCCTTCCTGACTAACTTGTTGCCTTTGACCTCTCTCTTCGTAAGGTTGAAACGAGCTTCTGTCTTCTCTAGCTCTTCGGCGAGATAGGTCAGGTTGACGTAGTCGCGTGCGAATTCAGTTGGAGCGAATTTGCCACCTCGACGCGTGAGAGTGAAGTGCAAGACTGGTGCAGTGTCGAGAGAGCGTAAGGCGGGCGCTGAAGCGAGCGTGTAGGACAGAAGTCCTGACGTAAGTGTCAATAGCGGTAGGAGATGCATGACGATGCTTTATGCTCATGTATGAGCAACGTGGTGCTGTTTCTGGGGTCCCGAATGAGTTGAGGAAGGCGCGGTTGAGGGTGTTGACTGTAAGGATGCAACGTGAACATGAATATCAAGCAACATCAGGTAAGTTGTGGGCAAGAACACTATGATGACGATCAATTTCAAGATAGACAGTCATCACGAATTAAAGTGTAAATGCTACCCGACCACGACTAATGAAGTTTTGTTGAAGCGCTGGAACTTCATTCTGGTTCATGTTTATCTCTCTTCAAGGGCAGAACTTCCACCGCGTTTCCCACATCCCATCTCCGCATACGAGAGTGTCATTTTTCATGAGGAAAACTTCCAGACTGGCCAGCTGCGGAGACTCCCTATCAACCAGGTGGATCTTTGTTTCTGCATCCCAATCATCAACATGAGATAGATTCTTGTGTTGAAAGCTAAAAGTTCCTATATTCCATCTTGTGATGGGACAGTCCCTTTACTAATGGAGATGAGCGGCTCTCAGAA
Source organism: Letharia lupina (assembly GCF_014066315.1). Taxonomy (NCBI): domain Eukaryota; kingdom Fungi; phylum Ascomycota; class Lecanoromycetes; order Lecanorales; family Parmeliaceae; genus Letharia; species Letharia lupina. The sequence continues at coordinate 589,080 of NW_023502985.1, forward strand.
TTCGAAAAGCCAACCTTCCTGTACCGCATCTTTCATATCTGGTATGGCTGAAAAGGCAAGAGGTTGAGATTGGTCCTTGTCAGGCCAAAAATCCTCTGCTGTATTCTTTCTCGTAAGAGTACCTTTCGTATTGGGGCCACTCATAGCGGCGTTGTGATTTTCGCTTGTATCCTATGCTTTGGTATAGGTACGGCACGGGCTTCTTTTCCAAAGGCATTCTCAGTCGCCAGGTCTGGAAACGCCTTGGACTCTGTGAATTACAACTTCGAAGCCTACCCCCCCCCCTTCTTTTTTCTTTTCGGATTTGCATGTATTACTTCTCTCGCTTGTAGCGGTTTTGCTGGCAACGGCAACACCTCGATTGGTCAATCAACTTGGTAGTCATGTCGTTCCTACCCACGTCGTGAGAGGACCTGGGTTCATCAATGCCCCTATTCAGGCTTCCAGCAATTCTCTACCACTCTGGACACTATCACCACGGCACCTCCTCCCCAAAGCGATCGAAGAACTTCCCAGAATCCTCGTTTCCAAATCTCCCAATTAACCCCAACACATCCACCACACTCTCCTCCGCACTAATTGCTCCGTCCTCTTTCACAGCCACCAACCCGCTTTCGACCCTTCCCGGATGCACAACCGTAAAGATAATATCCGGCAAATCTATCGAAAACGATTTCACGATCGCGTTCAGCGCCGCCTTGGACGCACGATACGCATACCCGCCACCGGTCGTATTAGAGCCCATGGAACCCATCCGAGAACCCATGATAACGACTTTCGACCCGCCAAGAGGCCTCAGTTTGGGGAGCAAAGCTCGAATGAGTAAGAACGTGCCCACAGTGTTGGTTTGAAAAGTATCCGTCATTGTCTCAGCAGTTATCACATTCATAGTCTCTGCCTCGGCAACATCGGCGCTCCTCTTAATCGATACCGAACTCTCGAGACCCCTCACACCAGCGCTGTGGATCACGAGGTCAATATCCTCGACATCATGGAGTTGCGTGGTGATTTGGGTCTCATCTCTTACGTCAATCGTAAACATGCGGAGCGTATTCGTTTCGTTATTGCCGACGTCCTTGCGGTACGCATCTGCTGCTTCCAGAACGTTTTGTGCAGAGGAGGAAGAAAAGCTCCTATCGACTGCAAGGACGGAATTGTCGGCACTTTTGAGATAGGCTGTCACGAAGGCCTTGCCTAAGCCGGAAGCAGCGCCAGTCACGATGATATTGGGCATGAGCACGATTATCGAAGCTGCACCAGAGAGTCCGGTGAAACTGATTGCCGTTTCCCTTGATAATCACCGATCTCTGGTGCTGTGTGGATAGGATGGATTTGCAACTGGAGTGATGGTGAACTAGCTTCAAAGCGGGCCTCGACGGCTGGGGGAAAAGCGATGAAAGTTTCTTCCAACCCCTCCGCAGTCGACTCGGCGGCGACCCATCTGTACGAGTTGCTGATTGGGAAGCAAAACTTCTGCAGAATCTGTACGCACTACTGCAAACTTAGGGATGCAAATATGCCTGTTGTGCCACGAGTACATTGAGGGGAACACCAAGACCATGAGATCCCTGCACGAAAAAATGGGGTTGATCATGCTGTACAGCCTTACAACCGTAAACTGTGGGGTCCGGACAAAATGAGATACCGCGTTTGATGCATGCTACAAAAGTACCTGCGTAATGACACGTCGACAAATCCATCAACCCCACCTTTCTACGCGCAGGGTATACCACATGCACAAGAGTACAACGCAATACAATGCCTCCTTGCGGACCTCTTGAGCACTATAAAGAACTACGGCTCCAGGTATCTCGCAGATCACAACTCCTTGACCACGAAAATCCATTATTCATATCGCTGAAGTCCTTTGGATCGGATGCCGGCAGCTTTTCATTTCCTAAGGATTATAACTTTGGCTTGACGGTCGCTTTCGAGGTTCAGAACCCATGTCCGACTTATGTTCTTGAGGAGGTATGAAGGCATGGCTATCCTCGAACATCGAGAGCAAAAGACTGTCCTAAAGGTGGCAATTTTAGGATGGTGACTTAAAGATCGCGGTGCGGAAAATGTGGTCAGCAGGTTGTTGCAGCAGCACTTCGGAGCATATATTAGGAAGACTATCAGAACGCTACGTAGAAAATGCAGGATCTAGGTCCCCTCCATCACTGATGCATGTACTCGTTGGTATCATATCCGCTATACAGCAACAAACGATGAATCCACTCACAGCCCCCCTCAACCCCCTCCCTCCCCTGGATGATCCCTATAGAACTCGCTCACACTCTCAAGCTCCGTCATCCTGAGCGCCTCATCCACACTCTTGACAAAATGCCTCGGTCCCCCACACCTTCCTACTATCCCGCTCTTCTCAAACATCCGATAAACATGACTGCTCTCCTTTGGCACTCTGCAAAAGAACACCCTTTCACCGTTGTCAATATACCCGTCCACAATTTCAGTCAATACTTGTGTGCCTGAGCCATCAATCGAGGTGACCCCATGGACGTCGAAGATGATGTTTTTGTTGTGCTCCGGTGCTCGCACGCGTGGCAGGGCGGGATGGGCGGCGTTGGTACCATAGAGTTCGAGTCTCCGGAGACGGTTTTTAAGGTCGCCGGTGTTAGCGAAGGTGAGGGGTTCGGGTATCTTGACGATGAGGCAGCCTTCGATGAATTCAAGGGCTTGGGGGTTATCTTCCGCGTTCTCAAATTGGTCTTGTGTGCCTGGTACTTTGCCCAGGATTTGTATGCGCGGTTTTGTTGAATGTCGAATAACAGAGAGCAGGGAGAGGCCGACACCGAAGGCGATGCCGAGGGTTAGGGAGTAGAAGATTGTGGCCGCGAAGATGAGAAACATAAGAGCAAGTTCCGACCAGCCGCGGATGTGGACGAAAAATTTGATGTCGTGGGGGGCTTCTTCGATGAGGGAATAGGCAACGACGGATATCATGGCTGAGAGGACGGCTTTCTGGGGAAGGGATCAGCGATGGCAACGAGGTGGAGATATGGAATGAAGCGTACCGGTAGGTAATAGAAATACGGCAAGAGGAAGAGAACACATATGACAGTGATAAGACTTAGAAAGATACTACTCATCGGAGTCTTCCCACCTGTCGACGCATTGACTTTGCTCCTTCCATACCCACCGAAAGCCGGTAGGGCCATGAAACACCCACCCAGTACATTGGCCGCCCCAAGGGCCACAAGCTCACGATTGGCACTGAGTGACATACCCTGCAATCCTTCGCTCCCTCCGGTTCCCAGACTTTTAGCCGCTACCGAAGATTCAAAGAAGCCGAGTAGCGCGATAAGGAACGAGGTACTCATGGCTTCTTGTATGTGTATCATTTTGGAAGGCTGCAAAGGCCATCGAAATGGAAACGGTGAGCCGGTGCTTGATTGGATGGTCCCGAGGATCTCGAGACCTTGCTTGTCCCAGCCGAATTTCCACGTTAAGACCGCAGATAGAACGACGACGACGAAGCGGTCCGGGACGTATGCCACGGATGGGAAACGCGGCTGCATGTATTTCTTAAGTTGCCTGTGCGTTTTTAGCAAAATGGTCCTAGTCTCTCGCGAGGCTCACGACATACCTGCAAACCATAATGATGGCAAAACTCCCAAATGCAACACCACAAGTCAATCCGTGCGCATATTTCACGTTCGTCACCAAGAACACAATCTTTGCCGCACTACTCCCGTGGCTCACCCCTCCTGGATCATGTTTAGCCCTTCGATTCAGTCCCATTTCCGGTATAAGCTGATCAACCAGTATCACAAATCCGATTGCGCTGATGAAACCCCGGAGAAAAGGTCTCGAAAGCACACTATCCAAAAACCCAAGCCTTGTCAACCCTGCAACGAATATGATCGCACCAGCCATCCCCGTCACAACACCTGCAATAGCTGCGTTTCTTGCATCGTCTTCATCCCCAGAGTGTCCAGAGTCTACACTACCTCTCACCACCGTACCCACAAGCAGTGAGCCAGCAGCTTCTGGTCCAACAACCATTTGCGGACAGCTGCCTAGCAGCGCGTAGATGAACGGGTTGAAGACGAAAGAATAGAGACCGTTGATGGGCGGTATGTGGCCTAGATTGGAGGCATAGGATAGAGACATGGGTATGTAGAAGGATGCCATGGTAAGGGCAGCGATGAGGTCGCCTTGGAGATATGACCATTTGTATTGGGTTATCCATTGTAGGAAGGGGAAGTAGTACGCCAGATACCTGTGTGAAACACGTGCAATCAGTAGTCAATTCATACCTTCACCAGCTTCGGACACACTCCAATACATCTCTTTCAACATCCTAAGCCGGATTCTGGGGGAAAGACCATACATTACCCTCCTTCCCTTCACACCATGCCTTCTAGCCAACCACTGCGTCGTACTCATGGGCCCTTCATCTCCTTCCCCACTTCCGTCTCCTCTCCCGCCTTTCCCATCGTTTGCCCCATCCAATTGACCGCCCGCCCTGGATCCAAAGACCCCATCCGCAAGCGCATCTCCTAGAATGCCATGTCTCAAATCCGTCTCTCCAGCATGCCTTCCCCCAAAGACACCTCCATTACCTGACTCAGTATGTTGAGGTTCGTAGCTTAAGTGTGTAGGAGTATAGTTGTTTTCTCGTGCATTGCCGGCATTGGAAGAAGATTGTGGGGGCTTGTTGGAGTCCGAAGAGGTAGGACGGCTAGCATGCGGACTTAGCAGACCATGTTCGCATTCTTCTTGTTGGCAGGAGGGGCGATGGTAGGCATGACCGCTCCTGGCGCTCTGGTTAGATATGGAATGCTGGAGGAGCGGTGTCCGTTGCGTGGGAGGAGAAAGATTCGAATGGGAGGACGAGGTTCGGGAAGGCATGGCGAGGCTTGGTAGGGGGTGAAGGGAAGAGTTAATTCCTGGCGGTGGTTGGACGTATCATCAATGCCAGTATGGTAGTGATGGGTCTATAACTTAGATATGCAACAAATATATGATCAACGGTATGCGGGTTACCTCAGATTGCCGGGTCACGCTGGGCCAGGTGGCATGTGTGAACAGCTTATAGAGCGCCCAACTTCAAGTCACAGATAAACGATTCCAATGCGGATGATTTTGGTCAAAGTATTATCGGTCTATTCTCAAATGTATTGATACTGTCTATGATAGTGTGTTTTACAGGCGCATTTTATCTGCTTGCAACGTAACGCCATGAAAAGACGGGGGAACAAAAAGAAAAGAAAAGGGTAGCGAGTCTCTGAACTCCCCTGCTGTAATACGAGTAGTTACGCCACTTGCTCGAATCTGCGTGTCTTGAATGAGCCCTTCGCGTCTCCACTGTCGGAAGGCAGCTACCGCGGAGAGGACTAGGTGGCATCATAGAGCACATTTATCTCACACCTTAGCCGAGCAACTAATCCTCATCTCGGGTCTCTTCGCGTGCGTCTACTGCGCCTTTTTCATTCCTGGCTGCTGTTGACCACCAACGTACTTGTTGATATCCGTAGCATCAGTAGCCTGTCTTCCCGCTCCCTTCACCGTCTCCCAGCCCTGTCTTACCATTGGAGGCGTGCTCTGATTTGCAAGCAGCGCATCCACCCTGGCAACCATCTGCGCAATAGCCGCCTGTACAAAGCTGCTCTGGCTGTATCTGGCCCTCACAAAGACGGTGTAGATACCCAGGAGGATCCAGCTGCCCTTGGTGAAGATGATTGCCGAGAAGAGGACGCGGAACCAGAGGAAGATTTCGAGGCTAGCGACAAGCATCATGGAGGAGTCATAGTACTCTTTGACAAACTTGCCAATTGTATCAGCCATAGGAGAAGCTTTGGTTGCTGGGCGGCCACCTGGTGAAGCACCGGCGGCAGATTGCTGTGGGCCGGAGATAGTGGGAAGGATGTTGGTACGGGTGTAGGTCGCGACGTGAAAGACAGAGTAGACCATGAACGGAAGGAGTGCGAGCGGGACCTGGCGCGCGAAAAGCCAGACAAGTGCCATTGCTGCAGACAAGGGGTATCAGATTGGTACTAGTTGTGGTGGTACGTTAGAGATTCACGAACCTAGATATTGCACATTCTCATCTCCAGCGAGGGCCATAGGGCCACCTTGTTGGCGGCTATTGGTGCGTGCTCGTGCACGGTAGGCCTTGTAGACGACGATTCCATAGGTAGCCGCGGCAGCCACGAAAGCGGTGCGATAGGAGTATCGGGCCCAGGCACTATATGGGTGGAAAGTGACATAGGATAGGCCATAGCGGAGGGTGCAAAGAAGCAACGTCACATGTCCTACAAACCAGCCGAATCTGTAGAAACAAAGTCAGTGCTGGCAAAACACGGTAGAGTAGCTTCCAGGACTCACTGAAGTGTCTGCGCGAGGTGCATGAAGCGCTCGCCTAATCAGGTTCTGATAAGCATGTGTGGTAGAAAGCAAGACTTTGACGGGATGCGAAGTGTACCTAGAGATCCAGTGGAAGGAGGCGGAGCCATTGTTTTTTAATGATATGTTGGTTCAAAGCTGTGGAATGGTGACAGTGGAATGTGTCTTCGTGGTAGTGGTGAGGTGGTTGTTAAAGAAGTTTCAAGCCGTGAAGAACAGGGTCAGGCTGAAGCTCTAAATTTCCCAGCCCTGCTGAATGACGCACAAGTCGTTTCTTGACACGCGACACGAAATAATGCTGCGTCTTCACTACTTTTACATACCACAAGTCACCAGGTGTCCTCTAGCAATGATGGGTTTGGTGCCTACGTCTGCCTAGGGTAAGAGCCATACCAGCCAGGGAGCCTCGAACTCATTCTCGAGCAACTGTCGCATGATAAAGAAGATTGGCTATGGGCTAAAGAATATGAGGAAATACACTTCAGAAAGCTATCTTGACAGACATGCCATTTTGCTTCCTGCCCTTCCTCGACATTACTCTTCAACAGTGTCCAGTCTGTAGAGTTTAGTACCAATGAAATTAGACCTGGGATATCGAGAATATGCTGGGAACCTAATCAAGGCTGCACCGACGTCCTCCCTTGGCAAAGGAACCGGTAGAAGGTCGCATAGTCATGGGCACAATGATGCCGCTTTTAGAGTTAGTTTCTCCCTCCGAGTGAGAAGCCCTTCTTCTTCGTCTTCTCATCCAGTGGCCGTCCGCTTTCCACACGTGACTTCTTCTCGTCCAGCTCTGCACGTTGCCTCTCCAGCTGATCCTTCATCTCACGATGTCTAGCATACAGCTCCTCCTCGCTCTGCTTCAATTTGCTCTCTTTCTCGGCGACCTTCTGCTGAAAGACCATCTTCATCTCCGATTCCATCTTCGCTAGCTTTTGCTCGTGTAGCGTACGCTCCTCTTCCTGCTTGACAGCTGGGTTGACTTCTTTGAACACGCTTGGGTCCTGTGCCACGCCCATTTGAGTAAGTCTGTCAGAGCGGTAATTTTCGTAGAGCGCGTTGTTGGTGTGCTCTTTGAGCTCTTCCATGTGTGTACGGATAAGCATCTGTCGTAGCTTGACGAAGTCGCAGTGGTCTTCGTTGTCTACTTCGATGACACCCCAAGGGTAGCGTCGTCCGCGGACCTTTCGACCTTCTGGGCTAGTGACTTCGCTGTTGGCACCAACGACGGCAAATGGAACCTTTGACATGATCTCCTGGTTTTCCGCGATAGTCTCGTCATCGTCCAACTCGTAGCGTGGTCCTTCAAAGATCTGAATAGAATGGTGGTGGATATCGGTCAAGATCTGACGAGCTATTAGCGCCTGTTACCGCACCGAAAATCCAGCATCAGCTTACTCTCGCTTTGAATGACATGATCTCCTCGTCCGTCAGAGTATCCGACTTGGCAATGACCGGAATCAGGTTGACCTTGGTATGTAGTCTGCGCATCACTTCGATATCCAATGGCTTTAGCGAATGACCTGTAGGCTGGATAAAGTATACACATGCGTGCACTCGGTTATCAACAATGTTCATTCTGTTGACCTTGTTCTCAGCATCCAGGTAGGCATCGAAACGCTGCTCAATGTTCTCGACAATGGGCCTCCAGGAGTCATCATTATTGACAAAGTCACCGAAACCTGGTGTATCCACAACAGTGAGACGTAGACGCACGCCATTCTCCTCGATATCAGCACTGATTGATTGGATTGAGACGGTTTTTGGGATGATGTCCAAGCTAGGGCCCTTCCGCTCTTTTGGCGGGTAGAGGGAGGTATTGAAAAGGGTGTTAACCAAGGTAGATTTTCCCAGACCGGATTCACCTGTGATGGTCAGTTGCTGTGGTCCTCGGATCTTGAGGTTGGCACTCACCAACGACCATAACGTTGAAGTTGAACCCTTTGCGGACACTTTTGCGGTGCCATTGGTTAGGCAAATTCGCGAAACCAACGTATCCTGTGAGCTTCCTCCGAACAACATTCCTCATGTCACTAGCCGCCTGTGCTGCTGCCTTGGGGTCTTTGGAGCTGACAGTTTGAGAGGCAATTTGCTGAGTGGGGCTCATTGGGTTGGTGCGCTCATTGTACGGTGAAGTGGGCTTTCCGTTTGGTACTGGAGGGCCGCTTTGGGGCGCTGGAGATTGTCTCGGCGCTTGCGATAAAGGCCCATTGGTAGCTATAGAGAAATTAGAGATGTCCCTCAGTCTTCGTTCTTTCTTGGGCGTTGATGGAGGCGTCGGCGATCTGAAACTTCCGTCTTCAACACAATATTCGCTGCCTCTCGTACGGGTGACCCGCCTGACATGATGCAATTCGAAACATTCTAACATGCTGGCTATTCATGTTCTCGTAATATATGGCTGCTTGCAGGTACAACGATGATTGGGGCAGAGAGCGTTCTGGGGTATGATGATCCAACTTACCCATGTTGACGAGCTCGACAGAGTGTGGAAGGAAGAATCAAGTGAGGAAGTGACCAGTCACCTGTAAATTCCGTTTGAAAGTTAGCAGGAGCTCGTTGATTGCAGTTTGTAGTCGATGGTGATACCGGCGTAGGATCTTTGGGCGGGACGCGAATGCAAGCCAAGCTGTGGGGAATCCTTATTGTTTGCTTACCTTCTGAGGTCGAAACACCAATTGCGCAAACGAATGTTCCCACGCAATGAGAAGTGAGCAAGCGAATGATGCCACAACGATATGTGAACGATATGTAGGGAGGATATGACAGGCGTGTCGTGGTTTCTGTTGCCGTCCAGAAGTGCAAGATTTTTGGCTTAAGGGGGCCGTTAGCGCTTCATAGAGATGAAGGAACGGACAAGGGTCTCAGCCTTACGGGCTGGTCAACGGCTCCACGATCTTTTGACACCTCACACTCACAGCGACCTTCTCAACGAACTCTATTAAGGGGATCCTATTCGTACAACTTGCACATGTGATCGCCCGGAAGTTCAAAGCTGAATTTTCTCGACTTACTTGTGGGCTATCATTTACTTTTCACGGGAAGCAGCATGACAGAATTGCCTTGTTTCTTTGTGAAGTGGACCAATCAGGATACTTCGCTACTCTGTTTTTACCTTAACGCTTTGACTGTGCATACTGTCTCGGGATTGTTGTCGTGCTGGGACACCTTCGCATATGTGCTAATGCGAGAAGGTGGAAATAAGAAGCCTTGTCTTGACCAAAAATGGGTAAAATGTTTTCACAGCCGGTCTCGGAGTTTGATCAGTGCACTCTCTCCAGCATCAAAGATGAGCCATAGATGAGATAATGACGACGTGGAAGTTGCGGAGATTCAAAGGTTTCTTTCGCTGCTGCATAAAGGGTATTTCTAGGCTTCCAACCTCCCAACCAATGGCTGCTTCTGCTATGAATGTTCCTCCCAGCAACCCCTTTTGCGCCCGGTGGTTCGATCCATGAATTCTCATGAAACGCACTTAGTCGCCCAATATGATGGCCTGAAACTTCCACTTCTCTTTGCAGTCCGAAACGCCACGCTATGGGTAAGAGGCCTTAGAGAACATCAAAGTATAGTCTCTGAATCGCTAGTATTAATAGGGTCCTCGTCGCTCGCTTCGGGACGCCACAGTTTCGGGTCTGATCCAAGTGAACCATCCTCTTGATCTTCGTACAGTGGAGTCTCCGAAACATGCTCAACAATCCCAATGGCGTGGCCATTGCCGTTCAGAGAGACAGCTTTCCCAATTTCCTTACGAGCACCATTCTTCACCCGGGCACGCTCCCCCTTCATCCCTGCTTTCACTTTACCCGCTTCCCTGCATCCACTGACCCTTTCGAAAGCTGCCAGCTGCGCACAGACGATCAAGAAGGTGTAGCTCCAACAGAGCTTTTCTGAAGCGTGGACGTTGAGATGGGGATGTTGGGCTGAAGGACCGAAGGTAGAGTATGGCGGCGGTTGTTTGGCAGCGTCCACTAAGATTGGTGGTAGAACACGTGAGAGTACGGTGTTGAGACTCAGGAGGAAAAGGACCGGGTTGAGGAAAATAGCCGGCACGATGTAGGATTTCGAGATTGCGGGATGCATGGTGGCGAAGGTAGGATGTGAGCAATATGGTCTGATATAGAGGACGACCTTCGTGGTAGAATAAATCGCTGGATGGTCCTCTGCTGAATCTGACGAGAGTGTTGGGCAGATGCCTGCCTCGCAGAGTTTAGGACAGTACAAAGTCGAAGCCTTGGACACAATTGCTGGTTAGCCACCGTAGATGATGTGTGACTCCAATGGGTAAGCACCTCAATTTGTGGCAGACTCACCAAAGAAGGAGTGTATATTTAATCGGTGAACGCGAGCTGAAAGCTTGTTGATCCTCTACCGATATTCAGACCTGGCGGCTTTCCACAGGGTCAGAGGATAGGCTTATGCAAGACTCTCAGGTCTGTGAGGGAAGTAGGAGACTATGGAAATCATGATCGAAGTATAGTTGAAAGTGAGTTGGGAGGGAGGTATTTCATCGTCATTTTAAGAAGTTAATTGGATCCAAATAAAACCTGGCATTCTCAGCAGTCTGAGACCTGTACTTTCTTTCCAAGTAAATCGCCGAGAGCGCGGGGGAAATTGCACGCTCCTGCCCGGAGACAGGACATAGAATCGAGCCAGCACCTTGCACATCTTGTGTTGCCTTGTTTCCTTCTCTCCAAAGACTGCGATCATCGCCGAAGTTGTTTCCAGCAGCTGGAATCTCTTATCTGAAAGGTCTAGAATCAGGGACTGAGGGCACATCTGCATGAGCCACTGGCGGCGGGTGCTCCCGTCAAGGGCCCTCTCACTCCGCGCTAGTCCACGGATTCGAAACGTGTTGCGAATGCGATCCCCTTCCTCCCTGTCAATATGGTTTGTAAAGCTCCAATCTGGAAAGCAAGGTTGTCCTGACAGCGAAGATAGAACACCCTCTTTAACTCTGCTCTCAAGCAGTCATCTTCTCTACGCCGCGACCTCGATGCCTTCGCCGATGCACCAGGCACTTCGTCGCCCGCACTGCAAGGTCAGCGAGGCCAGATGATCTCGTCAAATAGCATCCAAATTGACCAAATCACATAGGCCAAATATCTGCCTCACTTACTTCACTGTCTCGCACAATAGACGACTATGCAGAAATGGCGAAGAAGGAGCTTATTCCAAGCAAACAAGAAAAGGCCCATGAACGCCTGAAGAATTTCCGGATCGAGTTGGCAGACTATAGGCAGAGTTTTGATCGCTTAAGAAAGGATAGAGACGACAGTGTAAGGCGTTCTGATGCATTGCTACAGCGATCCAATCGCCGAATAGATTCTTGTTTTCCCATTGCTAATGCTCGCTCGGCTGCAGCAAACGGCCCAAAACCGCACTGAGCTCCTTGGTCGTCGCCCGCATCATACCGCAACGCCCGAAAACCCCTACTCGCAATCCAGCCTGGCTCAAAACTCAACCTTTGCTCCCCCTAAACCTCAATCCTTGTCTTTTGGCGCCGCTCCACAAGACTACACCCGAGAAACACACGCTCTGCGTGAGCAGACCTTCATGTCTTCAACAAATGCTGCACTGGATGAGTATCTTGAACGAGGACGAGCGGTCTTGGGTGATTTGGGAGACCAAAGAGAAATGTTGAAAGGAACACAAAAGAAGCTGTACAGTGTGGCCAACACACTAGGTATAAGTGGTGATACGATTAGGATGGTTGAGAGGAGATCGAGGCAAGACAGATGGATCTTTGGGGCTGGCGCGATTATATTCTTTGCATTCTGCTGGCTAGTCATACATTACCTTCGGTAAGAGGAAACAAAAAGGACAGCCACTGTACACTATCGCTTTAAGGCAACTCCAACTTGAGCATGGCGTTGGGGCCAGACAATTTCGCTGTTAGGTATTAGTGCAGTTTCTAACGGATCCATACGCACGTTGAACGGCTTCATAGACGGTTTCTAGTCTGGCCTTCTTAACATGGAGAAGTCCAAAGTAGATAGGGTGGCTGCTCTCTGTTTCTCAATCCCTCTTGCAGCCTTGCTGTAGATTGCTCAATTGCGTCGCATCGGGAGAAGTCGTAGCGCGCGGTAGGCGCGAACCGATGTCATTTCGCCAAGGCCAGCGCTGCAAGTCTCAAGCTTGGATTTGCACGAGACCTCCAAAGTCAAACAACTCATCGCTACTTCAACAAAATCTCTGCACATCGTCCTTCCAAGCAACAGCTCAATTACATACCATCAAAAGGCAGGCATCATATGCGTGGACGTCCTTATCGCGTGGTGCTAAGCGTGAACAGCAGACACTCCTTGCTCTCAAGCTTTGAATATTATAACAACAACAGACATGTCGTACGCACAAGCTGCACAGAAGGGACCCAAGCAGTCACCTGAAGAAGTATGCAAAAGTCCGTCTCGCTTGCACGGTCTCGTGACTAACAGTTTGCAGGCGTACGCAACATATTTTCTTTCAAGGAGCAGTACCCTTCCCCATGTTCTGGCTCTGCACATCGCGTCAACATATCCTCTTCACAGCTCGTGCAAATATCACTGCCAAAGCCCGCAAATCATCCATCCCTCCCCATACAAACACTGACACATTATACCCAGAATGCCAAATACTGACATGCCAAACGGTAGCCGTGCGCCAGCACCCCCTTCTTTAAACTCCTCGTCTTCCTCCTTCACCAATGTAGACTCACAGCATCTTGAATCAGAAGCCTCCGAGACCGCCGACCAAGCAAAGGAGAAGACCTCTGAAGCCGCCGATAAAACCAAGCAAAAGTCCTCCGAAGCTGCCGAAACCACCAAAGAGAAATCCTCCGACTACGCCCAGACCGCCAAAGAGAAGGCCAGAGAGGCAGCCGACTATACCAAAGAGAAGTCTTCCGATTTCGCAGACTCCGCAAGCAAGAACTACAGTTCGGCGAAGAAGAGTGCGGAGAAGAATGCAAAGGAGGCCAAGAAGGAGATTAAGAGTGCTGGACAGGACCTGAATGAGAACAGGGACAATCCAGTTGTCATTGCCAACGGCGTGTTGATAGTCGCTGGAAGCGCGGCATTGGGATATGGAGCATACACCAAGCATGTGAAGGGAGAGCTAGATTGGCAAATCGCGGCCATCACCGCTGGAGTCGTGGGCGTGTTGGCTGTGGGCGACTACTATTTGAGCCAGTGAGTATTGTCTTGCCTTCTGTTGGATATCTGAGCTGTTGCAATGATCGATTGCTGACACTGCAGCAGATACCTGTTCAAGAACAAGTACCCCAAGAAGTAGACGTGCGTGGGGAACGCCGAGGGTGCCATAGGGAGGAGACGCCAGGATGGGCGGTTGCGTGTGCTTTTCGACAATCATACTCGACTCATTTCGATTTCCTTGGTCAGAGCGCTAGGTAGCTTGGGATTGCTTAGTCGCCATGCCGTCAGTGATATGACATATGGTGTAGTACTATCAAGTGCTGTCTGATCACAGCTTTGTGGACCTTGCCCGATCACTCAAGTCGTCCTGACTAATATTCTCTACAATCCCGAATGTATGCTCGCAAGCTCTATATGCGGAGAGGAGATCGCAGTGCCGATGCCCATAATTTACAAGGTGCCCATGAGTACCTCCTATACCAGGAGATTAATGCTCTAACACAAATCTGCCAAACTTTCATTTACTCGCCCCTACTTTTCTTTCCATGTAAATGCCGCTCAATGCTTTGTCATACAGTACAATACACCTTTTCCAAAGCCTTCACTTCCTAACACTAGCACCCGTAGCATCATGTGCCGCCTTCGGTACCATCTCATCGCTCTCACTCGTCGGCTCGCCATGCTCACTCTCCACTTGCCGCTTCGCAGCTTGTGCGCGGTCTGTATCACTAATACCTGCTCCCGAGGCCACAGGATCTGGAGATGACGACGGCGGTGATTGCGACGCAGGTACAGCTGACGTCGCGGCTGTTGGTATTGGTCCATCGCCCGACTCTGGAGACGGGGCACCTTCGTCGGGTGGGGGGGCGTCGTATTCTTCGAGTTCGGAGCCGTAGATTTCGGGGTGTCCGCGGAAACAATCTTGCATCGTCCTGTCACTCCAGAGTCAGCCCTCATTCCCCATCTTCTTTTTCTCATTTCCAATTCGTCCTCCTCAAGATTCTCAGCGCGTCAAAGATAGGACGAACTCACTTGAAATTGTCAATACAATCCATCCCCTTCGGCTCCGCCTTCGAAAACACAAAACAGCTAAACGCCCCCCTGAACTGCTCCCCGCACGGCCCGTACGCCATACCCCCTAAGCATGGGCAATCCCAATGTATCTCGCCGGTCTCTTCATTGAAGGCACCCTCTTGTGAGGCTTGTTGCTCTGTTTCTTCAAGTGTTTCCGGTTCCGTAGACTTTGGCGGAGGCGTGGGAAGGGGAGGTCTGTCTTGGCGATTCGGCTTTACCGATTCAAGGGTTGGGACAGAGGTTTCGTCGGAGGGGCTGCTCGGAGGAGGGACTGCGACTGGGGAATTGTTGTTAGTCTTGAGGAATTGAAAGGGGGTACTTAGGGAGCGAACATGGAGGTTCTTCGGCGAACAAGGTGCTTGTATTGTAATAATATATCACTCCAACTGCCAACCCCAACCTCGTTGCGTAGTTTTTCCAGCTCCGCGTCTGTTGCGCTGGTGGCGCGGTGGAAAGGAAGCGGCGCGTTGGGGTGGAGCGGAGGGAAGGGATAGGAGCGCGGAAGAGGCAACGGGGTGCTTGTCTTATCATTGTGGAAGCTGGAAGGAAGGACATCGAGGAAACCTGATGTTGCAGGTGCAGTCAGAGTAGCTGAAGGTGAGTAGCAACTTTTTGGTACGAGATGTTTTGTCAGCGGAAATTTCCGTCCGGTCTGCCATGACGATTGACGAGATGTTGCCAAGACTCTTCTCTTAGATCGAGGGGGATATAATTAGTTCTCGTTTGTTATGTTTAAGCCATGTAATCTTTGAAAAAATTACGTTGAATAGAGCTCTCAGCAGGTAGGGCAAGCATGGTCCAAGATCAGAACCCCAAACTATGGCATCCAGCACGCTTCACCCACGGCCACATCCATGGCTCGGGTGATGGACCATTTGGGCCTGATGAAGTCAAGCAACACACTGTTATAATACTCAATAACCCATTGGAGAACAGAAATCTTCTAGTTGATGTCTGTATCGAAGGTATGCATCATATTAAGGCAAGAGATTCGGGTTTCATGGCTGATATAATAGGTCAGCTCGTTGCATTGTATGTGCCGATGGCGGAGCAAATAGACTTCATGATTTGCACCTTGCGGGAAAAGAAAAAACCATCTGTGTCTGTCATTCGAGTCTTTGTTGGTTATTTCTTTGTTGACCAAAGTTCTAGTTCCCCAACGCCATATGCGGAGACTTGGACTCTTTACGTCTCGACGTCGAGGAACACTATCGAAGCCAAGACGTAAAGATCATCAAAGACCCAGATCAGTATTCAACAGACCTAACAAAATGCCTGAAGTATATAAGAGATCAAATAGTCGAAACAGAAGATGAATACGAATCTCCTCGGAGAGGAGTGGACGTAGCGATCTTCGGAAGCCTTGGTGGCAGGGCCGATCAGGCCTTCTCTCAACTACATCATCTTTACACAAGCTCCCAAGATTTTCCATCGATGATTGGCGATTTGTACCTTATCACAGCGGAAAGCGTGATGTTTCTTTTGGAAAAGGGGAAGAACAGAATCCATGCTCCAGTGGGACCGAGGCATTTCACTGAGAATGTTGGTGTTATACCAATTGGAAGGCCATCAAAAGTTACGATGCACGGTTTCGAATGGGATGTAACAGACTGGCGCACCGAATTTGGTACCCAAATGAGTACGAGCAACCACATCAGAGCGGAAATTGTGGAGGTGGAGACCTCGGAAAGAGTCTTGTTTACTCTTGAGACTGCCAGAAAACCTGGACGCTAAGCTCTGCATCTCCATGGTGGCGAGACTTCTAGGAGCAATGAAACTCATCAACTTGTCCTCTTGCCTTAACGGCATCGATCGAAGATTGACTAGCATGCCGTGGATCTCGCTTATTTCGCGCTAGAGACACCCACCTCTGGGATCATCGATATCTAAGAGGACATCAGTACTCTCTTACTTCGTTGACCCGGTATCTTAGGATCTTCACCCGGCGGTGGCTATGTGCTCGTGAAAGATGAGAATCGTATAGGGGTGGTTGATGACTGGACTCAATCAACCGGACCACTAGCGTCACATGTAGCGTCTTCAAATCTATTATTTTTCTGAGCATTTGTTTACCGTGTTTCAAAGACAGCCGGGTTGTAAACCTCAAATAGGTATAGCGCTTCACCGCGTCGTGGTGAGGAGGTGGAGCGGGAGAAATTTCAAAGGTGGGGGACGGAGAGCATAGAAGGGGTGAAAAGGGGCTTGCTCAGAGTGTTGACGGTTGACTTCAAAGCGTCTCTGCGGCGCGAGCGCCTTCTAACATGCTTTAACAACTGTTTGGCTCGAGAGAAATCGCTCGACTAAGACCATTGAGGCCCGAGGGTTACGAAAAGGCCTTTCATGCTGGGTTCAAAAATGGTTACTCCTGCCAGTACTCCTATCCAGCCTTGCTCCAACTCCGAAAATAGCCCTTCCTGCAGTCCCCTCCGCCGTCCAGTCAAAGAGTTACGCAGAACGCCGTCAACCAAGTTGACTTTTCGCATGCCTACTCTTGACAGTGGGACAACACTTGGCTTGGCTTGGGATGTGTATTGGATCCGACCAACAACCCTTCCATAGCGTTTATCGAGAAATGGCGTCCAACCGGATTCAGTCTTTCGCCGATCAAATCACTCGCTTCAGGTTGAACTACAACCTGGATGTCTCAGATCCGGACGCAAGATGAACCAATCTAAGCGGGCTTCATGTCTTACGACGGCTCGATCCATGTTTCGTCGAACATGGTTGGTGAAGGTGGTCAGATTTACCAGACGTCAGTAAGTTGTTCCGTCAAGCGAACTGATGAAAAGCGGACATGCCCTGATGAGCTATGGATGAGAGGAGATGGCTTTTATTCAGAGAGATATTAGATGATGTAGCAGACCCTTCTCTCTAACCCTGTCACCTACGGAGATTTTCCAGAGATCCGAAGGCTGATTTATCTTTGCATGCGTTCGAAAAGGCAGAAATGCTAGAATCAATCGAGCCAAGCAGCGTCCTGTTTCCCTTCCGACCGTGCCTGGCCTGTTAACAACAGCTATAAACATCGCATGTTCCCTCGGGAATCCGGATTACATGGGCACCACTACCACTACCGATGTCGTAATCGCATATTGGGAAGCGATACTGCTTCGTGCCGCCCCATAGTGGGCAATCTAAGACCTCGAACATGTCTCCCTCAGAGATGGCTATATATTGTTAGCTGTCGAAAGATGATGATGGAAGGGGGGGAACCCGAGCGCGTACAACATGGAGCACAGAGATGGAGGGGCATCCTTCCCTCCCCATTTCTGAGGTGAGGATACATCCTGTGCATTTTCTGGAATTCCCACACATCACCCATCGTTATCCCTTTATCTATCCACAATGTACAAAGAGAGCGACTATTGAGTGGGTGCGCTACCACATCGCGCATCAACAGCCCACCAATCGCCGGTCGAGTGATGAACATCCTCTGCCAAGATGCACCGGGGTAGTCGAACATCTCCAGGATCTTTACGTCCGTCGACCGGCATCTATCATGTCCCTCCAAGTCGTCTTTCCTTCCACCCAAGTGGTGGAGCAAGGGATTCCACTCTAAGCCGGTCAGGTCGACATCGCCTTCAGGGACCTTCGATAAGAGGAACAGCTTTCCTTGTAGCTTCGGAGACGTGTTAATGATCCATCGCCACGTCATGTTGACGCGTTGCTGGAAGAGTAGGTCTTCCTCGGCGGCGTAGGACAGGATCATCTCGAGGAGCTCTGGGAGCATTAGTACGATCGTGCTTGGGGGCATGTCTGGCTCAGCTGAATTCGACATTTGCATAGACGGGAGCACAATGGGCTCTATCCTAGAGAGAGGTTGATCGAGATTTGAATTGCAGAATGCGAAGACGAAGAGTCGAGCAGGTTTTTGAAGACACTCGGCTGCACTCGGCTTGGGCGCTTCAGCCGACGCTCGATGACGCTAAATTTCGGGAAGTGTTGAGGCGGGCACCGACGAGAGACTCCTTTCAATCTACTGAACCGGTGCATTTACATTCAGGATTGACGCACTTCAAGAGATCAGAAACTTTTAAAACTTTCATCGAGGTCTCTGTTTGTATCGAAGAACAGCAGGCTTGGACGAATGTTTGGAGCTACTAGACTATCAAATTCTATTTGTCTAGCAAGGGTCGATCGACCTCTCTCACCGCCTCGGCATGTCTCTTTCGCACCCGATGCAATGCTCTGGGGTGGTAACAAGCGACCAGCATCCCTCAACACTAGGCTCCACAGGTCTTGAACAGCGAGGCAAATCTCGTCTTGGAGGCCTGGAACTTCAATTAGAGTTGAGACTTGAGGACCTATGATCTCGCGAACGAGCCCCTCGTGCCAAGTCATGATCTAGCCCAGAGTCCATCCCGTCTCGCTCTTTCACGCACGTGCAAATACACGCCCGTCGTTATAGGAAATTTGCACGTGCACACGGCAGCTAGCTAGGTAAGTAGGTAACGAACGTGCTCTCTTCCAAGAGGCCGTGGGGTTGTTGTACGCTTCCATGATCTTTATGCTGAGATTTGTATAGTATGGGGGGTCCTCCGTAATATGTTTCCACGGGTAGTGGTATTCCCTCGCCCAAGTGAGACAGGAAAGGATTTCACTCCAGAACTGAGAGCTCAACGCTTATGTCCCAGACATCTGCGCGGAGGAACAGCTTCCGCTGAAGACTGGGCGTACCCTTGACGACCCGGTGCTATTTCTTGTTAATGCGTTGTTGAAAGAGTATATCCTAGGCTGGTACTATGCAAGCAGCGAAAACATCTCCAAGGGTTCTGGCAGGTTCAGGGCCTGGGTCGAAGAACGCGTGGCTCGATCCTGCGCTGGGAGATTTGAGAAGTTGGTAGGTAGAGATACGGCTGGCTCTGCGCCACAATGTGGCTCTGGACTGCCAGGTTTCGGGGCCGTTGGAGTCATGGGTGATTATTTGGCGATGAACGGCTTACTCTTGTCTAATGTGGGAGAGAATGAGCGTAAGGCTGGTGCGAGTGAGCAAAGAGACCAAGCAAAGAGTTCGGAGAAGCTTGGTGAGACGGTGAGGAAGGACGGAAGATCAACGTTGCTTGGTCACGAGATCTAGGCCCTGGGGCCATGATGCCCGATGACGTTGGCCCCGTGACTTTCGATGGTTTTAATAGGACGGACTGTCTGGAACGGAGTTTCTGATTGCACATTCACTTCAAGTTATCGCTTCCATTGTCCACATTGCCTGATGTTATGGTACCAATGTTGGATGACCGGTGGTGGTGAAAAGGCTCAAGTGTTGACAGTTCAGCCATCGGACCAAGCTCCACTTCGAACTTTGCAGCTTTCCAGCACCGAACAGTCCTGCAAGAAGGCTCTTCCATCTGTCCGACCCTTCCATCCTGTCTGCGGGGTGTTTGTTCCGGCGTGTGCCGCTGGTTGTTCGTCTTGCTGTATGACTGTCCCGATCAGAAGACTTGGAAGTCACGGTGAGCAAGTGTGTCTCCTTCTTACTCTATTACGCCTGTGATTATTTACAAATCTTCATGGGTCTATCCTCATCGTAATCAGCATGAAGAAGGTCTCTCTTCTCCTGGGCGTCTACCAGCTGGCCGATCGTGATTCGAGACCCACAAGCAATTGGCTTGATGTATTTATTTCTCTCCCAACCACTAACCGCATACAATCCCAGCTCAGTGATGGCGGGTTTGGTCATGAATATCCGCTTCCATGATGCTGTCGGATAGCTGGCTTTTTCACTGAAGGCATTCTTGGCGATTTGACGCCAATCCCAGGGGCCGTAGTATTTTTGCAAAAGGAGCCCATGAAGGGGTTCCAAACAGCGTGCTTCGGCTCATACTCACCTTTGCAAGGTTTGATTCTGAAGTAAAGCTTCTCCTGGATTGGAGGCGATCTCTGGATAGTTGCTTGCCACGTCTTGTTGACTCGTTGCCAAAGGAGTAGATCTTGTGGTCTATTGTATTCCAAGATCATTCCAAGCAGCTCAGGGATACCAAAGGTCTCGGTGGACGGAAGCATGGCTGATGTTTTGCGGTTGTCCCGCCGTGCTAGGATGGTTTGTCAGCTAAGGTCTAGTCATGTCTTCACTGCCCCTAGCTCACACAGTCTCGGCTCTAATGATGTTCACCGTAGCTACACTGGCTTCGTTGTGTTGGAGACGGTGTCGCTCAGCAGCGTAGATGTGGTGAGCTTACGGAACACTCAAGTCATCACGGTTGACAACGGGAATTTAAGAGGAAGAATTGATGATGAGTGAAGAAAAATGAAAGTTTTGGACCCAGCCCTGGATTTGCGTTATACAATTCTACATTGATCACGTGCTGCGATCTTACTGGCCGCCTCGATATTTCTATACTTTGGCCTTGGTGGGATTTTTACTCATCCTCCGAAACTTCGTCAACGATTCTTCATGATCCGCCAAAGAGACATTGCGCAGACTTGCGTAATCAGGTGAACTCCACAAGCGTGCGTTCTGAAACCCAGAACAAATCGTTCTTTTATCGTTTGTTAGTCTGCTGAAGCCGAGAGTGTGAAATTCTTCTCCGGCTTCCGGACAGGATCTTGAAGACCCGTACACGAATGGTAGTGCTGTCACCTCTCACACATCTGATTGCCACTTCTTTCTCAACCCGCTCCGAGCTTCGAATGTCCCCCATGGTCACGCCGTTCGTGTTCACCACGGGCCCGTATAGTTGGGTGCACCCAGAATCGCTTCTGGGTGAATCGACATACATCTTGTTTACGGCAGGTCGTGTCAAGAACATATGTAAAAAGAAGAGATTAAAGGTCCAGAAAATGTATGTACAGTGGCACGCATGACGCCAACGCCAACGAAATGCAAGTGTTGATAGCGTTTCATGGTGCCTTCCTAATCTGACTTACTAAGGACCGCTAAAATGGCTGGCAAAATATATGTCGTTGAGTTAAGTGCACCAGGACATCAATGAAATGCACATTGGTAAAGAGATAGATGGGACTGCTAGAGGACGAGTAGCGAGAGGGTTGTAATTGATACCTTGAAGTGAATATTAGCAAAGATATTCCAGCATAGGCGACAAAGGTATTCTGTAAGGGTAGGCGATGTGAGGCTACTTGGGGTGAGCTATAATTCATCGTAGTGTCTCTCGATAAGCGACCTATCTATCATTCCGCACGAAGTGGCTTTGCTCGAAACGCTTTTGCTCGATTGCCTACATCCAGCATGTTCAGATGAATGTTAGGATGGGGTCCACATCCCTGTCAAACCTGCCCCCCGACTCGGTTGAACGTATGCTGCTCGATAGCCAATGACTAGAGTGGTCTATAAACCGGTGAGGTACCGCCTTTGAGGGGAGTTGGATGATTACCGGTTATATCTCCGAACTGGGGCAGATTAAACATCCGTATCCAGAGCCTAGGTTTACCTCGATGTTCAAATTCTGTAATGATGCTGTGATCCATTGTAGCCGGCGCATGACCTTGCCAAGCGATCACAATCAACTGCCCCGTCTGCACTCCCTTAACGTCCTCTATCTTATGTATAGGATAGAAGGTAAAGTCGTGACGACATAAAAGGACGTTCCGCATTTGCATTTCGCGAAGCGCAGGTTGCGTGAAGAGCATACGTTTCCAAGAGGCGGAAGAGTAGTCGGCGTTCCTAAGAGACTTCAAATCAAGCTGTACCGAAAACAGCACGATCTTAATGTCCATCAGTGAATGGGAATCGCGGGACTCGAGGGTCACGTACGAATTCATCGATACTCATCGTGCTTTCCACGTTTGCGTTTCGCCAGATACACCAGCTGATCATATACGTTGATCTTGGCAAGTCAGGCATTGGGTAAGTGCAGCCTTTTCCGGGCCTGAAGATGTCAATGAACGGATTCCACTTCCACTCGGGGACCAGCTCGTCATCCAGCTTGGCATCAGCTGTCAAAAATAGCTTTCGTTGCAGATGCAAGGAAGCGGTAGTGGCATCTCGGAAAGCCTTTTTGACACGCTGCGCAAGTAGCAGATCGCGTTCAGGAAGGTGGAGTAGGATACTTTCCAGAAGCTCCGGGATGGCGAAGACTTGAGATGCTGCAGTCATGCCTGGTCCGAATGACTCAAGAAACCTGAGATACACAGGGTCTTGGCTCATGCTGTACATCCAAGAAGGTCAACGTATACCGAGTAATGATGGAAGCTTTTTGTTCCCTTGAAGTTTGATGATGGGTCCGAGATTGCGGCGTCCTTGCGAAGTTGCCAGCTCACGTATTGACAGCTAGGAAATGGATAAGCCTCACAATGAAAGCCTGTAAGCCTCACTTTGACTTGGTCGTTCATGGATAAACGCTGGTGACCGCGTGAATCGACTTAGAGAACTAGCGAGTGTAAATATTGGGATAGTGGAGGGAAGTAAGAAACGAGGAATTGACGTGGGTTGGATCTAAAAAAGTATGTGATCGTCGGACGTTAAGATGTTAAGAATCTTAGCATGCAGCACGTGAGTTTCGCAGTGAAGGACTACTAGCGCTAGGCAAGTCAACGCAGAAGCCGACTTTCAAATCAGCACGAAGACGTGAGTTGGGCTTCTTTACCCTCAGAAAATGGTTATGTCAAGCTCAGAGCGCACTTTCAAGACGGGTTCGCCGCGGAGGAGAAGTAACACAAATGAGCGAGATGGCCACTTCACAATGGACAGATTGCTGTTCGGGTTTGCTTCTCTCCTGCCTCCACTAGAGACATCCCCGGGTTCTGCTCCAGTACTTGAGCAGCAACATAACTCCATCTTGGGCCAAAGGACATAAGAAATTATAAAAGGCCAGAAATGGTCTTATTGACCATCTTCAACCTTTTTCGCAGCAAAGCTTGTGCTTTTCGTCAGCTCGGAGAGATGGATGGACTCGTCCGGTGGCGAGCAACAGCCCGCCATGCGTCCGTATCCTGCTGCGGCTTGCCATAGGTGTCGTGACTGGAGCAGGCGGTTCTTAGGATGTTTGTAAGAGTTGTGTTTAATTTCGTACTGGTTGCCTCGTCTTGTGGGTATATCCCTTTTTGTTTTCGACAAGCAAGGCCGAGAAGGAGAGTCACCACGCGGTGTACGACTATGTAGCGGTCCACGGACTTGTAGCAGCCCATCACCATGCCAGAGAATGATTATATGCATCGAACTGGTTGCCTCATCCAGGCAACGCTTATTGATACGAGCTCACCACGCGGGTGACAGAAAAACCTGCACACCTTGAAATTAGGAATTTGATGATGATTTCATAACGAAGAGCCCTAGCAGAAAGGTTTTGCGTTGTGATTTAAAGATTTCGATAACACTAATATACTGTTGCGCAAAATGTAATTCATAAAGAGGGTATTCGTTGAGTTATTCCAGCTGACAAGGTGAAGGGATTTCTTGGTGTGCGCAGGTTTTTCTGTCACCCGCGAGCTCACCGACGTCACGAATGTATAGAATGAGCTTTGGTACGTAGGAACTGCCGTAGTTTAGCTTGCAAATTGAACCTCGGCTTATTGTCTTTGTGATTCTGTCACGCTCTTCCCCCCACATCCTACAACCTTTTCCTTTTCCTCTTCCTTTTCCTCTACATTCATACCCTCACCAGTCACTCTGACACTCTGACACTCCTCAATCATGGCAACCGAAAGACTCAACTCCATCCTCAGCCACCTCAGCCCCAGCAAGAGCGGACTGTCTGCAATGTACGCCGCTTTCCCCGCCATAAGTCCGGTTGCATTTGCTGATCACCAACTGTCAACAGAACCCAGAAGAACGCCGACGATGTAGTCATCACACTCGCCATAAGGACGCCCTTGACCAAAGGCTTTAAAGGCGGCATGAAAGATACTTCGCTCGACTTCATAGTTTACCAGCTGCTCAAGAAGGTCATCGAGAAGTCAAATATCGACCCGCAGATGGTAGAGGACATTTGCCTCGGAAATGTCAGTATTGACCACGACCCATCTCACTGCCCTTACTGACATGAACGAGGTATCTAACGGTAAAGCCGCCTACATCGCCCGTGCTGCCTCCCTTGCTGCCGGCTTCCCCACGACGAGCGCCGCATCCTCCGTCAACCGCTTCTGCTCCTCCGGTCTGAAAGCCGTGCAAGATATCGCCAACCAGATCAGTAGCGGTAGCATCGAATGTGGTGTTGCCATTGGCGCCGAATCAATGTCGGAAGGCGGCGACCGCCTCGAGAAACCCTTCCATGACGCACTTCTCCAGAACCAAGATGCCAAGGATTGTATGCAACCCATGGGGCAGACATCAGAGAACGTGGGCAATGACTTTGATATTTCAAGGGAAGCGCAAGACAAATTCGCAGCCGAATCGTATCAGCGTGCGGAGAGAGCGCAGAAGGCTGGCTGGTTTGACGACGAGATTGTGCCGTTTGCCGTTACCATCAAAGACCCCAAGACCGGCGAGGAGAAAAAAGTCACATTGACAAAAGACGAGGGACCGCGTTACGGAACCACATTCGAGTCGCTCAGCAAGATTCGCCCCGCTTTCCCAGCCTACGGCGATAGGAGCACAGGTGGTAATTCTAGCCAAGTGACCGATGGAGGTAAGCATTGCTCGCGAACTGCTTTTCTCTGATTACCCCTCTTAATCCCTCCGCCAGCGGCCGCCATTCTCCTCATGAAGCGGTCCACCGCCCAAAAGATGAACCAGCCTATCCTCGCGAAATTCTGCGGCGCCACTGTTGCCGGAGTTGCTCCTCGTATAATGGGTATTGGGCCCTCCCTCGCCATTCCCAAGCTCCTCGGCAAATTCAATCTAAATCTCCAGAAGGACGTCGATATCATCGAAGTCAACGAGGCTTTCGCTTCGATGGCTGTCTACTGCACAAATGTCCTTGGTATCGACCCATCGAAAATGAATGTGAGAGGCGGAGCTATTGCGTTAGGGCATCCGCTGGGAGCTACAGGCGCCCGACAAATCTGTACTGGGCTGAGTGAATGCCGAAGACAGAAGAAGAAGATATTGTTGACGAGTATGTGCATTGGGACAGGTCAGGGCATGGCGGGTCTGTTTGTGAATGAGCAGTTGTAAGTTTTGATAGAGTGGGTTCGATGTATGTACATAAAAGCATTTTCGTGCATTTGGTAGCAGATCAAATACGGTCAAAAAAAAGAAGTGGCCCAGTCAATTGTATGCAACCTCACATCAACTGACCACCCCCGTCGAGTTGAGCGCATATATGACTCTTGCATACACATATCTCTACTGGGCCCCTTCGTCTACTTCGCCGCGACCAGCATCCTCCCCCCCCTCCGTCTTACCTTCGTCCCTGTTGACTCCTTCAACCGTCTCCTTCGCCTCCTTCACTTCCTAGAGATCCGCTCGTGCTTCTACAACAACAACATTAATCCAGCCTATCTCATCCCCATGCAAAACATCCCCACTCACGAACCCTCGGTCAATCTCATTCACATGGACCTTGCCACGGATGAGTTCTCCCGAATGTCCGGAACGTTGAATATTCATCGCAGCTTTCGTTGACGAAATTGAATCATAACCGTCCCCTTCCCTGCCTTGAACGCGCCCTAATTAAGCCAACAGCGTCTTCCGAAGCTAGCCTCTGAATCAACAGCGCTCATACCATTTGTTCCGTCAGGCATCCAGCTAAGCTTCCGGCCGCGGCAACAGTGCGATAAAGGATACATGCTCCGAGAAGAGTGACAGAGTACTCGTTTTTGACCCATTTCATCTTTGACGGGTTCTCTTCCCTCCGGAGAAGGCTGTAGATCCAGCTTCGCCGAGATCTCCCCCTGGACTCACCGGTCCATCTCGGTCGGAACCGGCATTCATGCAGATCTAGATGCGTTCTCGATTGCTTACATTAATCTGACGGCGAACAAAGCCGGCATTTCTTCGCACGAAAGCAATGCCTTCGGCACGCTAATACTGGCGTAAGGAGCTTTCCGAGCAACAGCGAGGGGTCGCCGTGAGATTCATTGATGTACGGGCTACCTTACATGAAAAGAAGGCTGGAGGCTAGAGTGCTATGAGCACTCGTCTCTTGGATAGCGGACACTATTAGCAGTTACCTATGTAACGCTGGTGGGCCTTGTGGGGGTGAAAGATGCTGCCAGGCCTTGGCGAGCTTGGGCTCTTCCCGTTCGGCAGCTAAGATCAATCTCAAGGTGAAACAGGATGTTGTAACCCTAAAGTACCGAGCGAGCCTACCTTATTCTATTAGCTGCCTCCCGCCATGTGCCCTCTAACTCCACCGAGAAAGGGGGCAATCGGCGAGTGGGATGATTGATGCTCCTGGATATGGCTTGCCATCAGCTTCTTACAACAATCGACTCGAGTACGGAGTTCGGGGCAAGATACCGTACAGCGTGTCCAGGGTTGAATTCCTCTCCAGTCTTATTAATACAACCGTGCTTGCTCGTCGAGCTGGTCCACTGATAGAAAAGGGTAAAGAGGGCGCGGAGAGTCTGGAGGGGAAGCGAATCCCTCCAGATGATGCCCATTGCGTTAATCTTCGCTCGCGATTCATGTATCATTTGTAGGAGAATGATGCGAGCGTACGAATTCGAGATTAACTTCATCTTAAGGTAAGCCTGCTATGCCGCAACCTTAGATAATATGAGAGATATAGTTTGTCAGCCCAAGCTTTCAATCTCTCCGACTCAAACAATTCCTCTACTTCGACTCCACTTCCTCACTTATTCAAAAATGGGAATGCAATTCCCATCGCCTTTACGAGTCTCCCATCTCAAACCCATTTGCCTCGCTGTCTTCCTTATAACTGCCTTGCTGTACATTTTCCCCAAACATGACCTTTCTCAAAGCACTGGCGCATTACAAGCCTTGAAACCCTCAGTCTCCCACTACAGCGATGAGTATCGGCACAACTCGTCCCATGAGGAGCCGGCCGCTCCACCTCCGTCTTTCGACTTCATAGACTTGAACAAATTGGATACAGCCTTGTTATCCAATGCGCACTACAACCCATACGTCGAGTCCAATGGTATATGGCGCAGCTCTCGCAGAGAGCTGCGCCATGCGTTGGTCCACGAGGCGTCGATGTCAATGGGAACCCAGATGACATGCTTCTCGCATATGCAGTCTCGCCGCCGAGTACGCATCGCTTTCCTTGCGCTCAATCCAATTCCGAGATCTTCTTCCCCCATCACAGCCCATCTAAATTGATACATTCTCGCTGACAGTCTTATTTTACCGTAGTAAGCATACCTGAACCCATCTTCGGCTCCTATCACGAAGGTGGACTCGACCGCGAGCATTGCTTCGACCGTAACGGCCGCCTCGGCCTCTACGGCTATTCAAGCGCGAATCCCGCAGGATGGGCGCAACCATCTCGAGTCAATTGGACAGAAGTAGATTGGGGAACGCTACAGGACCAATGTGTGGAAGGCAACGCAGACCGCTACGCTCTCGTAGCGACCCCTATGCGTCACCCACTTAGGAATGCCACTGCTGAAGACCTAGTCTTTAACTCGACAGAGAACAAGAGCAACGCGAAAAAAGGTTTGTTTGGGAAACCCAAGTCTCGCACTGCGGTCGTGGTGCGCGCGCACCATAAGATGAATTTCAGGAATGATACGATGATGTTACTACGTTCTCTCATTGCGGAGCTCTCTCTTCATTCCGGCGGAGAATACTCGGTTTTCCTGCTCGTCGAGGTTAAGGATGAGAGGTCGATTGATGATCCTGAAGTGTATCAAGATATCCTTGAAAAACACATTCCGCAGGAGCTTCATAAGATGACACTTTTGTTCAAAAGGGAAGCGCTGATGTCTTCCTGGTACCCGAAAAGTACGTTGAAGGTAGAGGGGTTGAATCAGGCGCTACAGGTCTTTGCGGAGCTGCATCCAGAGTTTGATCATTTTTGGCAGACAGAGCTGGATGTAAGATATACCGGCCATTGGTACAATCTCTTGGAGAATGCGGACTCGGTACGTCCTAATTTAGGATTCAATACGCCTTTCTACACCCCTCTCTGAGGCCGAAGACGTGTTCGGAGAGTATGACTAATACTTTCTCTTCGAATCGATATCCCGAGAATCATGATGCTGACACCAAATTGGTACAGTGGGCACGCTCACAGCCTCGGAAACTGCAATGGGAGCGCGCAAGCAGGTTCTTCGTCCCGCATATCCACAAGACCTGGGCAAATTTCACCGAGCTTGTTGAGGCCAGCACTCCCAATGGTGGCGTTTGGGGGTCCCCCAAACACATTGCCGTACCAGGTCCCATCGGACCTGAGCCTCCCGTCACTAACCCAGCCAAAGACAAATATACGTGGGGCGTAGGGGAAGATGCCGACATCATCACTGTAGGCGCTGTGGTCTACTAGCCCGGTGGGAAGGATTGGGGCATTGGAAAGGAATTCCCAGGCGATCCGCAACGCTCGCTCGAAGTCCGAGTCTGTGTCCAGCTCGCCATTGCCCGCTTCTCCAGACGTCTGTTGCGCGTCATGCACTCGACCCAGTCGCAGGATGGGGTATCCATGACGCCGGAAATCGGCCCCTTTACCTATGCGAAGCTTCACGGGCTCAAGATCGCGCACTTCCCCCTGCCGAATTACTATGATCCCCAGAATGATATGCCGCAAGATGTGGGGGAGGTCGAACACCTGATCAATAAACAGGGTCCGGAATCCCCCTTGAAGAATCCGAGGAGTGGCTACTTTGATAAATTCATGCATCGTTTTACGTATTGGCTCAATTACGGGGGTGGACAAGTCCCGCAAGAGTTGTATCAGAGGTGGATGGGTGATAAGAAATTGGCGGCTGATGATCCGAGCTCGGAGAGACTGTGCATGCCGGGAATGTTGTTGCATCCCGTTAAGGATACGTGAGTCTGAAATGTTGCGTTGTTAACGGGGAACGAGCCGAGGACTCTTATATCCTAACTCAGACAAAAGTGACTGCGTCTATGAGATTTTCGTGGTTATACAGTTCGCTCACCTGAACGTGCCAACCGGGGACGGGTGCTTGTATTCTTTTAAGCGCTGGCACAACCGGTGAAGGGGCAGGGGACTTGTCAACATCGTTACAGGGACGCAGCTTATGAATCAGGTCGAGTCACTCACTGCTCTTCCCGTCAACGCCGGTAGTTCGTCAAGCTGTGACTTGATCCTGCTGGCCGGCTTATTCCACACACGCAAAGATCGTCATGCTCACGCTAGCTCTAGCGTAACGTACGGGATTTTAGGAGGGTCCTTGATTATTCTATCTGAAAAGTTTGATGCGGTAAGGATCAAGGAAGCGAGGGACATCGAGCGCGCCTGTTGATCCGTATGATGATCTCGGGGTTTTACGGAATCTGTAAGATCTCTTGACAGAACCTAAACCCGTGCGATTAGCTGAGAATCATCACTGTTAATGATGATACGCACCTTCTTTATTGTTTTCGCTCACCTGTAATACCATCTTGAGTTTCAGGCGTGCGCTTCGGCTTGACAATCTCATCCTCTGGCTGAACAAAAAGCGTCTCAAAGCACTCGGGCCCGTGAGGTATTCTTAGCTGTCGTGATGTACATCGTAAGAGACGAGAAGAGGATCTCGATGAAGAAAGGCTTGAATGAGGGGAGACTTGAGTATTGATTGACTTGGTCGAATTGGGACAGGACGTATTGATTATTTTCTTGTTCATGATGGTCGAGTGCTGCCTCTTTGTCCTAGGCGTCAGTCGAGCTAATAATAAGCTGTGGAATAGGATAGGATGATGATAGGAATGTCAAAAGCAGCGAGGAAGTTCGATGGATTGAAGGTGACAAATGGAGGTCCGAGGACGCATCCTATGTAAATCGGCTGTGGCCGATCGGATTCTAGCGGCCTTTCCACGTTTCCTGTAGAGGACCGTTTCTTGGCATTTTCAACCGAGCACCACGAGGCAGTGAAATCTTTACTATCTACAGGCAACCAACGAAG
The DNA here is from genome assembly GCF_014066315.1 of Letharia lupina. NCBI lineage: Eukaryota > Fungi > Ascomycota > Lecanoromycetes > Lecanorales > Parmeliaceae > Letharia > Letharia lupina. Next base: position 619,505 of record NW_023502985.1, read on the forward strand.
AGACAAGACATTCACTGACGCCAGATGACTCGAGCCTCCAATCTGGACAGCTACACAAGAGGAGACCCGGCGCGTTACCGTCATCCCCACGGTCCTCAAGGCCAGAGAAGCTTTCAACATCGCTCACGAGGACATCATTGACCTCGATGTTGTTCAGTCTGGTCGAACGTACGGATACGAGTATGGTTCAAAGATGGTCTGGAAAATGAAGACTGGATTGTTATATTTCGAGCTCTTGACATTTACCGTCGGCATGCGACTCCTATCAAGCGGGTCGGGGTGCTTTGCTGTGCTATCATGCATGCGCACTCTTGTTTCCCGCCATTCATGCGCTCCTTGATATCACCATAGATCCAGTCCCCATATCTTGCTTCCTATGATTTAACTGCTTTGTCCTTTCTTATCTGCTAAATCCGACGCATTCTCTGACGGTCGAGGATTCGAAGCGCTTCCACCTATCTTGTGCCAAGATGAAGTTGGCTTCTTTGAACTTCACCGTCGCAGCCGCGACCTTATGTATCATCCACATCACCTACGCACTCCCTGCGTCTTCGAGTACACAATGCAATCTCCGCCACCCTCTCGTTAGATATATACTCACTTCTTCTAGTTGCATTTGGCCCAGAAAGCTACAGCCTTAGCGACTACTTATCAGCTCCCAACGCATCCTTTCCAGCAGCGAACATGACTGATGCGAATAGCATCTTCGTCGAAGAATGTGGCGATGAAATGCGCATTGTTCACCAAGCATACAACCTTGCAAGAGCTGCTGTCAATGTAGCAAAAGCCGATGTCGTTCGTGGCGCAGACAGCCCTTTTGGCTTCAGTGCTATGTTCAAAAGCGACAGATCCAAATATCCTGTCTCATACTATCTGAACATGATATTTGATTCAAAAGGGCTGATCAATCTAAAACCGCATATGGCGCACCCGACCCCACCTCGTCTTGCTTGCGTGCACGAGAACAGTGCATCTGTGTATAAAGGCCTTCAATTAAAATATGATCCTTGGCAACGGTGCATCCATCCGTGGCCTGGCCAGAGGTCTCTCCGGATCTTCTACGCTGTTGACACCGCGTACATTTTCCTCTGTCCCGATTTCCATTATCAAGCCCCAGCGCCAGCCGGCAATCATTGTCCAATGGTTGAGGATAACAAGTTCGTAGGAGACGTTGACGTCTTCTATCGAAATTACCAGATGTACACATTGATGTACGAGCTCATTCGCTTCTACCTCCAAAAGATCGCGCTGGGTTCTGAAAGCCTTCCCAAAGAGACGTTTGACTGGAACGAGTGCGTTGCCTATGGTGTCGAGTCTTCCGTGAAGAACCCCACGAACATCCTACTCTACATAGCGTGTAGGTCGCATATCTGCTTCCCCTGCTCCTATCATTCCTTTTCGATAGATGAATCCAACGCTGACCGGATGCTAGTGGCGCAGCAGCAGTGCCTCGCAGCACCCAACCCTTCCCAACCTCCATGGGTGCTGCAGAGGCGCACAACTACCCTCTCCGCCGTCAACGTGTGGCAGACGCCGGCGCCCGGATTTCCAGCCATGGCTTTTTTTTAAAATAAAAAAAATATATTAAAAAAAAAAATTTTATAAAAAAAAAAAAAAAATAAATATTTTTTTTATAAAAAAAAAAAAAAAAATTTAAAAAAAAAAAAAAAAAAAAAAAAAAAAAAAAAAATATTTTTTATTTTTTTTTTTAAAAAAAAAAAAAAAAAAAAAATAAATAATTTTTTTTTTTTTTTTTTTTTTTTTGCCTTTTAGCGGGTTGCTTGCCGCAATGACAGCTTCCAGTGCCCAGGTAGCAGTCGGAAGCGGGGGTCCCGTGGTATCGCTTATGCTACCCTTAGCCAATAGTGAAACCTCTTGAACACCTTGTCTCTCGGACAACCCCCATGCTCACTGACGGGATGGTCGTTTTGTACATCACATCAATGAACTCATGCAGCTGACAGGATATCAATATCCTCGAGCTCAACATGTTGAAAGTCGGATACCAGACATGTGAGAAATTGATTGAAACTGAAAGACTGATTCTTGATTCATGGGATGTTCGGATATTTATGTACATAAAACAGGTGCCTGGTGGCTACTTTAGGGGCTGGTAATTACCAGCCCTGGTAAATACGCGACATGTATGCGATAGCCGAAGGGGCTGATGTTGTAACAAAACATTCCATCCTTGGACTTGGCGAACATCATCCATCACGTGATAGATCCATCGCTAGCCTTTGCTCAGCGCACGCCGCGGTGGCGCTATGGAAAGATCAGAAGTTCGCGCGAGGTCTGCGTTGGATGATTAGCCTCAGCTTATATCCATCCAGCAACGTAGTATCAGCATCGGTATTAAGGAATCTGGAAGTGAGGGAACTTTGGTAGCGGCAATCGTGTGAAGTGCTCTACGCTAGCGATTGAAACAGTCCATCGATTATATCGTGCGCTGTGAATTTAAGTCTTGCGATACTAAGATGGTGCTTGTGTTGGTCTCTACGTGGAGTGAGGTTGGGACAAGATTCTGTGAGCTTGGCGCTGCAATTTACTATCTTCTACATACACGCTCCATTTGCGGCTCGGATCGACACGTGCAGAATGGTGCCGGGATGCCCAAGACGATCGGAGACTCTATGCTGTGGCTAGATTGAATCAATGGGGTTGTACGTGTGGCAAACCCCCAGCCGGGATACGTCGCTCAAGAGAACCAACACCAGATTGTACCCAACACGCCTCGGAAAGATTCATAGCACACCCTTGGAATGTCATTGCTTTCGGGAAGGATAAAGGCTCTGCCTGTCCTAGTTAGGGTGGAGGTAGTAACGGGCATGCTCCTCGGGCACACCAGGGACCAGTAAGCGTGCTAGGGAACGACAGTGAGCGCTCTCACCCTACGCCGATTGCTTCGGGATGTGTCACTCACGAGGAAGAACCAAACGTGATTCTCATTGTTGATGAGGGCTTTACCATAGTCACCCTCGCGAAGCAATCTGGCTTGATACGGTCCATAAGCTTTAGAAGAGCCACAGAAGTCACCCTCTTGGTCGTCGATGAACTCGCCGGCCTGCAGGACCGTGCCCCATGCTAGCTGACCCACGTTATAGAAATGGCTGTATGGCAACTTCAGTACAAGGCCCTTGTTTCTTCGTTGATTGACCACTCACAGTACTTCGTGGAAAAGGAGTCCTCCAAGGAATTGCATCCTATAGTCTACCTTCGAACCGATCTTGCTGCAGTCGGCGGGATAGTCGGACAGAAACCTCCGATTTCTCAGTACCTGCCATCCGAAGTCGTAGATGGCGATCTTTGGATCCAGAGCCCTAGGAGCAACGTTGAACGACTGGGCAAGGTTCGGAGCCGTGCCATGTTCTCTTAAGAGAAGGATTTCGCTGAGGTCCGTGGGTCGATAAGCCTGCAAGTTCCCGGTCATATCGGTAATCCCTCCCGGTTGGGCCATGCGCAAAATTGTGTAGGCTACTTGCTGGACCTTGGTGACGTGGAAAGGGTGGAAATAGGTCTCGAAGATGTTAGGATCGACTCGAGCCCAGTTGTTATAGATGTAGCCGACGAAGTATACCATGTCTTGATAAGCGTGATTCAGATCCGCGTTCTCGGCATTGCTTCGATAGGCAATTGTCATGGCGCCTCTTTTCTCGAGCCTAGTATGGTTCTCCCGTTCATCAAACTCACTGAGAGCTCCCAGATCATCACGCTCATGAGACCGATCGAATGCAACGCGCGATGGAACGTGCTCTGACGGGTGAGTGCTGGCGCGTGCATGCGCATAGTGCGACGAGGAGAACGGTGCCAAGCTTAAAGTAAGCAAAGTAGAAGCTAGGCATCGAATAGCCAGAGAAGATTTCATAATGGGAATTGCTATATTGCAGAGCAGCTTATGAGTGGTAGCCGCTCACAAAGGATCCATCTGAGAAGGCGAGGGTGCAAGGAAGAGAGGTGTACATGATGAAGGGTAGAGCTTTGATCGGCCCAATGCTATGTAAGGCCTGGATACTGCAGAGAGGAGAGTCAGGTATGATGAAGGATAAAATGAGCTCCAACATGTTGAGATAAGCCGACCCTTGGACGCCATGGTCGACGCAGCAAACCACAATATGGCAGCAATTGCAGATACGCCTTGTCGACTCTCGTCCCGACCTAGGCTGTCGGTCTGTTTGGTACTGCCTGCAGCAAGTATCTTTCAACGGCAATCGGCATGAAAAGCGAAACTTGCCTCCCATCTTCCCCGTTGGATTTGTTGGTGGGGAGTGTCAAGTGTCTAGGAGCCAAAGTTCCTCTCTCTAGATAGATAAATAGTATGTACGTTAATTGTATCGCTAAGCTTATCTATCTTCTTTGTAGATTAGATTTAAAGTCGACACGGGAAGAGGGGGAATTTAATGTATATGCTGAAGATTTTGTGATCAACGCTTTGATGGATAATTTTTGAGTTGTAGGATTTGCAAAAGTGACAGACAATACGACGACAACAACAAGCTCCCTGCGAACCTTCTTTTTAATTGTCAAGTATATCTCGCGAATTTGGCCAGCGAGCAAAGCTTATTGCCATTTGCCACCCCCAAACTCAGTAGATTGCGTCGATATTGTCAGAGTCCCATTAACCCACTTCACGATAGAATCAAATGCCGCTGGACGGATTCCGTCATATACATGATTTGCAACATTGCAGCGTGAAACATTGATCGTTTCCTTATCTGCCCCAACGCGCATACTGTACCTGAGACCTTGTGCCCGTTACCATCGGCGTAATAGGCTCAGGTTGACTTGCTACAGCGGAGCCAGATACACCAAAAAAGAATAGCCTACCAGCTAAGCTTCGTCCAGCACATGTTGGGATCTCGCTATCACCGTCCCACAGAACAACCTCCTTCGATGTGAGTTTTCATTCTCCTACATGAATCTGTTCTGTCTTCAACGCCTATATATTGTCCCGTTATCGTCGCATTACCGAGCTTTGTGTTGGTCGACGCCCAGAGTAAGTTTCCAATAGGACACACGACAACGAGCTCAGACCAAAAATACACTACCTACAACCGCTCTCTGATCACGCTGGCGCCAGGCTGACTCAAGCCGGTGACGGCGTAGCACTGGCCCTATCGTTCGATGGATTCACAAGATTGCTGTTTATCATGATTTCTTATTGAACACGAGTATCACTTGATTGTATCTTGTCCGCCGCTTGAGCTTTATGTCAGTGTTGGTGTGAAAACAGAGAGGGCCACTGTGGGGTTTGAGATGGGACCCAATTCGATTTCGAGGTCCGTAGCGGATCCCCAGCCATAAGCCGTGGCCACTCAAAAGATTGTCAATAACGACGAAAATCCTATGCTCTGTGATATGTTTTCTTCATGATCTTTTCAGTGTCGCTAGCATAGCTGCAGCCTTCAACGACCTGACATCTTCAGCTGTCTTCCTTATCCTTTCCCTTTCCTTCTCTTTCTCCATAATATCATGCTCTGGACCCCTTTATGCGTGCTGCTCTTTACCCATCCTTTCCGCATTCTCGCTCAAACAACCGGAGATGACATTCCCATTGTCGAAGTATCAGACGGGCGCATCTTCCTGCCCAGCGCTGCTAGTGTTGCCGGTGTCTGTTCGACAATCACGACCACGATCGGCAACACCGTCGACTACATACCGGTACCTTGCGCCGACGTAGCTCATGCCCCCATATGGTCTGAGAAAGTCCTTGTCGATGGAACAACAGCCGAGATAATCATTGCTCCTTCAGGCAATGTTCGATTCGCCTCCGAGGCTTGGCTTGATGCAAACCCGCCGAGTTCGACTCGCCCCGCCAGCCAAACCCGGTTCTCCACAAAGGCCACAGCAAGTTCCACGGCTAGCGCCTTCAGCAGGGTCGTTCCGTCTTCTTATATCAGCCTGAACTCTAGCTCAGGTGTCTCGACGTCTTTGTGGGGAGCTCGTTCAAACTCCCCTCCTACAGCCACCCAAACGAGTCTGTATCTCTCAAACACAAGTCAGGGCTCCGTCGCCAATAATTTGTCAATAAGCACCGTATCAAGCTACCAGAACACAAGTTCTGGCTCAGGCAACAGAAGCACATCATTGCGCACCGGATCAAGTTCGCTTAAATCAGGTGCCACCTCCATCTCCGCCAATCTCACCTGGAGTTATCATCTACGTGTTCAAGGCCCTTCATTGACAACTCAATCAACCTTATTCGACTCGGATTCGGGTACTCTCACCTCAATCAACGCTAGCTCGGGCTACAGCGCCTCTTCAGTGACAAGACTTGTAAACTTAGGTCAGAACTCCAGTAGTCCGCAGCTAGAATCAAACCCCAGCAGCTCCTCCCTTTCGTCGTCGTTAATGAGGAGCATCTCTACTTCCCGGGGTAGCCATGAGCCCGCGACCAATGCACCATCCGCCCCACCGACAGAGGGCTTCCCAAGTACGACAACGAGCATTCGCATCGCCTTGGCCGCTACATCTCTGACCACATCGTCTTTCCTATCAATTCCAACCATCACGCCGCCGCCAAAGTCGTCGGCTTCCGCAACCGGCAATTTCACCCCACCCATATCCTCTGACCTCGACGCATTCGAAACATCAGGTCCTTCACTGATCACACTGAGCATGAGTGGCCAATCCATCACCTTGACACGGCAAACCATGCCTGGCTTCGAAGACTTCACAGGCACGACAACTGTGACAACTTCAGAGATGACGACCAACTCTGCTGGAGTAGTAGTTTGGGTAACTGGTGCTGTGATAATTGGTACAGATGGCATATTTTGGGGAGTCTACCTCGCTTCTCTAGGCACCAGAGGCTTCTGCATTTGGCCTTTCTGTAGCGGCGGCGGGATCTGCATATGGCCATTTTGCGGAGGGACTGGCGGTGGCGGCGGAGGAGGACACGACGGCATCCCAAAAGATGAGGGCAAAAAAACGCTACCGGATCCAAAAACGCAGGAAGGAATGACACGAAAAAGGTCCGACCCAACCTCCACCACCGTGCCAACATCAACCACCGCGCCAAAATCAACCCTCCCAAAGTCGACCACAGCGACAACCACAGCCTCCGATACCGCATGCCCCCTCTTCAGCATCCCCACAGATTCCCTTACCTTCGACGACAGCCCCACCTGGAATCCCAACGACCCAGAATACGTTGGCGACATTGTCACTGCCGCTTATGCCATCTGGCGGATAGATACTGGGAGTGGATCTGAGATACTTCCGCCTCTGCCAACCAACACGGGATATGGAAACGCAGTATCGATTGACTTCATACCTAATGTTGCGAGTGGTGGTGGAAGTTCGACGAACGGTCCGTCGTCAACGGCGACTACTACGCCAATGTCAGAGGTGTCGAACAGTGCTGTAGTAGCTGCTAGTGCTGCGCTCATGGCATCGATAATGTCAGCCTCTAGCGCGAGTGTCGCTTCAGTGCAGAGCGTCGAATCAGTCCAAAGCGCAGCATCCGTCGAAAGCGTAGCTGCAGCCCAGAGTGTTGCCCTTGTCGAGATCTTTGCTGCGATCCAGAGCCAGGCTTCGATCAACAGCATCGCCTCAGCGCAAAGTGTAGCCTCCGTGTCCAAGTCCAGCGTCCTCTCAGTCGCCAGCGCCATCTCAGCAGCAAGTGTCGCCTCGGTCCTCAGCGCCGCCTCCATCGCCTCCCTCCCAACGCCAACCCCCAACCTCGCGATCCTAATCATGCGCAACGTCAACTGCGATGATACCAACTGCGCCAGTGACGGCTACGTCTACGACGTCGTGCCGTCTTCCCCCACCGTCTTGATATGCTCCAACCCACCGTATATTCACTATTATTCATACCCTGACGACGCACCCGACGACGTGCAGTTTTACGCCATCAACAGTGGGACGTTCACCAGTCATGGTGTGTATACGAATTGTCAATATCAGGGTACTAGTATTTCGTTTGGGATATTTGGCTGCGATCAGATGGAGGCCGTGTTTTGCAATTTGCCGACGGAGCAGGAGACGAGCTGTTCGAGCACACACGATATATATGAGGATGAGTGGGAGCCTGTTGCTTACTGTGAAGTGAGTCAATACCAGCGATCTGTACCTGAAGACCACATTATCAATGCTGACAATTCTTTGCTTGTAGTGGGTCGGTACGACGCCTCAAAGCAAACGACGGTTTTCGCGGTACTCTATGTAATATTTTCAACCGCAAGTGAGAATTATACAGATCCATCCTTCTCCGTGGCCATCACATCACTCTTGTGAATAGAATAGATAACCACAAGAAATGTACCTCCTCAAGGTGCTGTAACACGCGTTTCACGTGTAAATGTCCATCGATTCCTTGTATCGTCTTATGGATAATCTCAAGATCTATAAGCCACCACTAAGTGTAACGAGACAGCGTCTACCTAACACGAGGTTGTTCTCGAAGTCAACAAGGCAGTCTTCGAGACGATGCAAAGCCTTGAGTAGATCATCGTGAGGCTCCAAGCCAAACCAAACCAACTCAAAACGCACCCCTGGGCCCCTGGGCTAGTTTTGACTTTGCGGTCTCACCACGCCGCACCCTCCGGGCGGCTCGAGAATGCCTGCGTTGATCATTGCGGCAGTCTATGTGGAAACGACATCCAATGGACCGCTTGATACCTGCTCAACTTCCAAAACGACATCTTGCATGAAAAAACGATGATGCTTTGACCCCATCTTGAACCGGATTTTATTTTCACGTAATAGAAACTCGGGCAGCCGCTTTCGGACCCGACTGGAGATGTCGTCTGGGCGTGCGCAAAATAAAATCTCGATGGATTGCGAGTGCATGTTAAAATCTGGCCTGTCTCCTTTTGCGTTTGCTCCTATTCTCCATGCGTGCGTGACTGACATGGGCCTCGTGATTGGTTTTCGTTGTCATAGCTCTTCTTTCGAGAAGGCAGCGTCTACGTATGTCTATTTTGGTGGCAAGCGGATAGCCTGCAGGCCGACCTGCAGCGGGTGGAGATCGGTCAAGCTTGCGGTTACAAAATTCCGTCACTGCTTCCTTGAAAATTCACTTCAGTTCCCTTCCAAGAACCTCTCAACTCATCTTCTCACTTCTTCATCATCACAGTCATTAAAGCTTGTTATGTTTCAGCGTGCTTCATTTCTAATAGAACAGTCTCTAGTCGTCGCATAGCGCTCGTCTTCGCTACGCAGCTACCCCGCCAAGACAAATACCAGCTATCGTCACTTTGGCAAAGTTCATGGATACTCTTGTTCTACCGCGCAGCATTGACTCCTGAGGAGCTTGGAGGTGAGCCGAGACATGTACACTGGGCCTACACATGCCCCCCATGACAGCCCCACCACCGCCCTTACATCGGCACTCATGTACCACTCAACACTTGCCCTTGCTCGTCCACATTCCTAATCAGTGTGAGATGGCTGATTTACTCGTGTTACGTGCAGCCCGCCCTTCCGCATACCACGCGTCATAGCCGCTGAGGTTCTCGTGCTACCACAAGAACCTGTTTTACTCTGACAGTCGCTACCGCTTCAACAACTATGGATCTTTACCCACGACAAGGAGCCACCATGGCCAGCGACCCTTCGACTTCGGCAAAATGGCCGGTATCAGATGTAGGATTGCGGCAAGACTTCAGTGCAAGGCCATGGGCTTACAGTGGCGACTAGATTGTTTTCGTTTCGATTATGGGCTTCGTCCTGAGCGCAGCCGCCCTGGAATGGTTCCTCTGGCTCGCTGCCTTCCTCTATTGCCTGGTCAAAGTCTTCAAGAAAGCTGAGCACTGGACTATTCGACTTCTTGCCGTTATCATGATGATCAGCTTCACAGCCCTGAGGTCAGTCACACAAAGCCAAAGCGCAAGAACGTTATTGACTTCGTTGCAGATGCATCTTTTTGCCAGTCATGGTTGTCACGCTACCACTGCCTCCACAAATCACAGCCAAATTTCCTCCTGAGCTCGTCAAATTCCTGCAATGGTTCGCCTTCTACTCCTTCTCAGGCCTTCTGATCATCCCATGGCTCTTCTGTGTCTACCAATTAGTCGTCAACAGCCTTGGCCGCACGAAAAGGATCAAGACGGCATTGGATGAGGACTCGGCGCCGAAGACTGTTATCGTCATGCCATGCTACAAAGAAGAGCCGGATGTCCTCTTGACAGCCATAGATTCAGTGGTGGATTGCGATTACCCGCCATCCTGCCTCCACGTCTTCCTATCCTTCGACGGCGACCAAGAAGACGAGCTATATCTGAAGACGATTGAGAAGCTTGGGGTGCCTTTGACGCTGGAAAGCTATCCAAAAAGTATTGATATCACGTACCGAATGGCGAGAGTCACGGTCTCGAGATTCCCGCATGGCGGAAAGCGGCAGTGTCAGAAGTCGACGTTCAAGCTCATTGACAAGATCTACACGGAATATCTGAAGCGCAATGACAACCTTTTCATTCTCTTCATCGACTCGGACTGCATCCTCGACAAGGTCTGCATTCAGAATTTCATGTACGAAATGGAGCTCAAGCCTGGGAGCAAGCAGAACATGCTGGCTATGACTGGAATCATCACTTCGACGACCGTGAAGAACACTTTAATCACGCTCTTGCAAGACATGGAATACCTACACGGGCAACTTTTCGAGCGCTCAGTCGAATCCGGCTGCGGTTCCGTTACCTGTCTGCCCGGTGCACTTACCATGCTTCGATTCTCGGCATTCCGGAAGATGGCCAAGTACTATTTCGCTGACAAGGCGGAACAGTGCGACGATCTCTTCGACTACGGCAAATGTCATTTGGGAGAAGACCGATGGTTGACCCACCTGTTCATGATTGGTGCAAAGGAGAGATACCAAATCCAGCTCTGTACAGGAGCCTTCTGCAAGACTGAAGCTGTTCAGACATACAAGAGTCTTCTGAAACAGCGCCGACGATGGTTTCTGGGTTTCATCACTAACGAAGTATGCATGCTGACCGACATCCGGCTGTGGAGGAGGTATCCACTTCTCTGCATTGTCCGCTTCATGAACTGCACGATCAGGACGACGGCCTTGCTGTTTTTCATAATGGTTCTCTCCGTTATAACCACATCAAACAAGGTCTCGAATCTCCCAATCGGCTTCTTGGCTGTATCGCTTGGCTTGAACTGGCTTCTGATGATCTATTTCGGCGTCAGACTTCGGCGCTTCAAAACTTGGCTGTATCCAGTCATGTTCGTCATTAATCCCTTTTTCAATTGGGTATACATGGTATATGGGATTTTCACTGCGGGGCAGCGGACTTGGGGTGGGCCAAGAGCTGATGCGGGCGCGGCTGACGCGCATACAACGCCTCAACAAGCCATTGAGCATGCGAAAGCGACTGGCGACGATCTCAATGTCGTGCCGGAGACTTTCAAGCCTGCCGTCGAAGCTCAGCACCCTGGGAAAACTGTAGCTACCGTCCCTCTACAGCCTACAGACCACGTCGAAGGCCGTTTTGCCCCTGCCGAACATCTTCCTGGTGGTTGGTACCTGCAAAACAATGACTCTGGACTCACCCTACCGAGTATGCTTCCAAGAGATCCGAACGTACCTCGCATCCCATTACATCCTCGAGAATCATTCGACTCCTTCGTCACCAGCGCATCACCCACCAACTCCGTCTATATGCCCCGCCGAGTCGAGAGCATCATGGGTGACGAAGACCGAAGGAAGTATTACTTCGCTCAGCAGGCACAGCAGGCACCCACTGGCGCTTACTTGAGCATGGAGGCACAGGATCATGGCCATGTTTATGAAATGGGAGACGACCCTGACACCAAGCATGCCTGGACCGAATCAGCTGAGTCTGTCGACTCTGAAGAGTATCAGAACCAAGATATTCCGCACTACTCTCGTGATGTTCATGGCCGACATTCGCCTGTTTTCGCGCCTAGACACCCGGTCGGCGTTCCGCTTGACTTTGAAGGACCGGGCCATGGCGATTTGGGAGTGCCAGACTTCTCTCTGAGCCATGGGCAGCGCTCGAGCACTAATAACGGAAGACTTGCTCCCAATCATCCAGAGCGACCACCTGCCATTGCTGGACGACCGATTAGAAAAGATCGTAGTCCACTGGGTCGAGCGCCAATGGTCCGAATGCCTACACGGGAGGATGTGAATGACATCGAAATGGAACAGCAGGCGAGACCTCAGGATTCTTTCCTGGAGCAGCCAGGCAGACAGCAGAATCCCTTTATGGGTCGCTCGGCGCGAACGCACGAGCCTCCGCCAGCGAGCTATCGGCCACCGAGGCAGGAGGATCCGTTGATGGGGGAGACACCCGGTCGTCCATCAAGTACTAGGAGCGAGAGGTCGGAGACAGCCAGTACAAAAAGCAATCGGAAGAGGTTGCAGAAGGCGCGGCCGAAGAAGTGATGAATAAAGTGGTGGTTCAACTGGTGAAAGCATTGTCAAGGCGTCTGTGAGCATAGCGAAGGGGCTTCGGCATAACCAGCACGAAAAAAGCAGCATATACATGGTCGATAGTGGTCTTCTTAGCATTAGCGGCATGCAGTATTTGACGGCATCGATACTGGATATGGAGTATGCTGTACTACTAGCTGTTTGCAATGGTAACGGTATGGCAAGAGAAAGAAGTTTGCAGCATACTAGCAGAGGGTCAAAGCCTTTAGATTGAGAAAGCTGCATCGTTACATGACATTAATTTTTTTTGTTAATCACAAAATCAATAGAGCACTCTACCGTATCTTGCCACTGTTAGTCGGAGGAACGTCCGAAAGTATAAGAACCATCACCACCGTTGTGCAGATCTGCAGCGTGTCTTGGCATCTTCAGTAAATATTTTCATCACTAGAAGCTTCTGGCTGTTTCTCAGCCTCGCAACTCAACCACCACTCAATCACCACGTATTCGCCAACTTCACACATGATATCTCACAACTAATCCTCTACTCGCCATCGAGACCATACATTGCACTCCACCTAATTCCCGCCTTTCAAACAAGCATTTTTCCTAGTCAGCATGTCGGTCGTGGGTGTTGATTTCGGTACGCTCAACACGGTCATTGCCATTGCACGGAACCGCGGTGTCGATGTTATTACCAATGAGGTATGTCTCATAACTTGGCTGTTGTCGTTAAGAAGCCATGCTGACGCCGAAAATTGCGTAGGTCTCCAATCGGGCTACACCGTTCGTTCCCCCACGCACTCCTCAACTACTTTCCCAGCTAACAACCCACAGATCACTCGTTGGCTTCGGACCTAAGAGTAGATATCTCGGCGAACCCGCAAAGACTCAAGAAATCTCCAACCTAAAGAACACTGTCAGCTCCCTCAAGCGCCTAGCTGGCCGCCAACTCCAAGATCCCGATGTCCAACTTGAACGCGAATTTGTCTCATCCCAACTAGTCCAGATTGGAAATGAGGTCGGTGCAGAGGTCACATATATGGGCGAGAAGCAGCAGTTCACGGCGACCCAACTTGTGTCGATGTTCCTTAGCAAGGTCAAGGCTACGGCATCCGCGGAGCTGAAGCTGCCGGTCTCCGATATCGTCATCAGCGTTCCAGCATGGTTTACCGATGTACAGCGGAGAGCTATAATGGACGCATCAGAGATCGCTGGGCTGAAGCTGTTGCGGTTGATCAACGATACCACCGCTACGGCGCTGGGCTATGGTATTCCTAGGACCGACCTTCCGACTGCAGAAGAAAAGCCAAAACGTGTTGCTTTCGTCGATATTGGGCACAGCGACTACGCATGCTCGATAGTCGAGTTCAAAAAAGGCGAGCTGGCCGTCAAGTCTACGGCTTACGATAGGCATTTTGGTGGACGAGACTTCGACAAGGCTTTGGTACAGCACTTCGCTCGAGAATGGAAGGAGAAATACAAGATCGACATCAATACCAACCCGAAAGCTCTCGTTCGAGTCACCGCCGCCGCCGAAAAGATGAAGAAGATCCTCTCCGCCAACGCACAAGCTCCGATCAGCATTGAGTCCCTGATGAACGACGTCGATGTCAACGGAATGATGAAGCGTGAAGAGCTGGAAGAGCTCCTCCAACCATTACTGGAGCGCGCAACAATACCTCTGGAGCAAGCACTCGCCGAAGCTAAGATGAAGGTGGAAGACATTGACACGGTTGAGATGGTTGGCGGATGCACTCGTGTGCCATCTCTGAAAGAACGGATAAGCAAATTCTTCGGCAAGGGACTTTCGTTCACCCTCAACCAAGATGAAGCTGTTGCCCGTGGCTGCGCTTTCAGCTGTGCTATCCTGTCCCCCGTCTTCCGCGTTCGCGACTTCTCGGTCCATGATATCGTGAACTACCCTATCGAATTCAACTGGGAGCAATCGCCTGACATACCGGATGAAGATACAAGCTTGACCGTCTTCAACAAAGGCAACGTTATGCCATCGACCAAGATCCTCACATTCTACCGCAAGCAGCCATTCGACCTGGAAGCCAAGTATGCCAAGCCTGAGATGCTCCCTGGCAAGATGAATCCTTGGATCGGAAAATTTTCGGTCAAGGGAGTGAAAGCCAGCGGTGATGATGACTTTATGATCTGCAAGCTCAAGGCACGTCTCAACCTACATGGCGTTCTCAACGTTGAATCGGGGTACTACGTAGAAGATGTCGAGATAGAAGAGCCCATACCCGAAGAAAAGGAAGGGGAAAAGAAGGACGCGGACAAAAAGGAGGAGAAGAAAGACGGTGATGTAAGTCCCCATATCTCCTTCATCTCTAAATGCTTGCTTTGCCGATGACCAATCGTTGAAGGACGAACTTGGTCCACGTTCGAAATTCAAGAATCTCGCGAAGAGTGTCTTCGGCAGCTCCAAGCGACCACCATCTCGCGACACACCGCTGACAGAGTCTACCAATCAGGCAATGGACACGGACGCTCCCAACGGCACCGCGGAACCCAAGCCCAAAACACGGAAGATCAAGAAGCAGGTCCGCAAGGGCGAACTGCCTCTATCGTCGGGCACGTCATCGCTCGATCAACAAACCAAAGATGCTGCCGCGGAGAAGGAAGGTGCCATGTTCATGGAAGACAAGCTTGTTGCCGATACGGAAGACAAGAAGAACGAGCTGGAATCTTACATCTACGAGCTTCGATCGAAGATCGATGATCAATACTCCGAACATGCAAGCGATGAGGAGAAGTCGAAATTAAAAGAGAAGCTGGAGCAGAGCGAGGTTCGTCTTTGCCCTATGCATTCGCATCCCTGGCTACCCTGAAACTAATACTTCCAACAGGACTGGCTCTACGACGAGGGCGAAGACGCCACCCGCGGCGTCTACGTCGCCAAAATGGACGAAATCCGCTTCGTCGCCGGTCCCATTGTCGGCCGCTACCAAGATAAAATTGAAGAGGAACGACAAGCTGTCCTGAAAATCGAAGAGGAGAAGGCGGCGAAGAAGCGGGCGGAGATTGAGGCGCGGAAGAAGGCGGAGGAGGAGGCGAAGAAGGCCAAGGAGGGTGGGAAGAAGGAGAAGGAGAAGGATGGGGAGGGCGACCAGGAGATGAAGGATGCGGGGGATGCGCCGGAGACGGTGAAGCCCGAGGGGGTCGAGGAGCCGGATGCCGAGATGAAGGGATGAGGGCGCCGAACAGACAAATGACCAAGAGGCAGAAGTGGCAGCCGGATGAAGAATGATGAGAACCTCAGGATGGATGGTATGCATAGAGGTGCTTGGTACGTTCTTGCCGTGACGGACGCGCGAAGCGCAGGGATAGACGATGCTTTCTCCAGTACCTCTTATGACGATAGACAAGCAATCGAAGGAAAACGTTAGCCACGCTCGAATGTTTTTCAATTTTTCCTCCTCCCGGCCGGTTAACGGTCAGACGATTTATTCCGTCATCATCATTATTCGGGGACAAGTGACCGTTCAGACGCACAGTAGTAATATCATTTCTTCGTTTTGCTCTATACAATATCTGAGACTGAGACACAGCTGCTGTGTATATATCCGCGAGCTTTTCAACGCCGCCTGAGTCTCGCGCCGGTTATGTCAAAAGCCGCGCGCGGGGATGGAAGAAGGCAGGCCGGCCGTATGTATATACTCGAGATAAAAAAAAAGATAAAAAAAAAGGCCTCCGATAAGCGAGGGCGGAGATATGTGCAAACCGCATCCCATATGCACAGTGTACGGAAACATATCAATCGAAGGTAGCCAGCCAGCCAGTCCTTTCACGAGTTCCCCCGAAATCAGAAGAATAGGATCTGCTCATCCGCCCACCCCTGCTCCTTCAACACCTTGTGGACAGCCTTCTCCAGCGTCTCCGGGCCGCAGATCAACACCATGGTCTCGTCATGCGCATGGCAGTGTTTTCGCACCAGCTCCGCGTTGATCCTTCCGGTCAGGCCGGGCCAGCCCTCGGCCGGCGCTTGTGTAAGCGTGTGGATGACTTGGGCGCGGTCCTCGTTGCCTTGGAGTAAAGCGTCCAGGTCTTCTCTGCAGAGGATGTCTTCGACGAGACGGTTTCCGTTGAGGACGGTACACGTGGTTGGGTCATCTTTATCCCGCATCACGGCGCGGAAGACTTGGAATATGGGCGTGATGCCGCTGCCGCCGCAGATCATGGCGAATCTCCTGACTTGTTTCTCTGTGCCGCTGACGGCGCAGCGTCCGCGACCCATGTATTCGAATTTACCAATGGGGCCTTTGAAGTCGACGCCGTGGCCGACGGGGAGGGCGTTCATGGCCTTGCTCATTTGACCGCCTGGGTGAGAGTCCGAGGAGAGATAGAGCTTGATGAGAACTTCGAAGTGGCCTTTGCGTGTGGTCTCGGAAATGGGCGTGTAGGAGCGGATGATGGCTTCGCGATCGACGGGGTCGCGGAGGCGGATCATCAAATGTTGGCCTATGGGCAGACCGAGGGTCTGCTCAGGGTGTTCCAGCGTGAAGGTGAAGACGAATGTGTCTGCTGAGATGGCACGCTTAGAGTGGAGGACAGCTTTTGTCCAGGCGCGGGAGTTGAGGAAAGTGGGGCGAGGTTCGTTGGATGCGGTTTCGGAGGCTGGTTCTGAGAGGGCGAGTTTGGCGGAGTCGGAGAGGGTGCCGAGGTGGTAGGAGGGCATCATGCCTTTCGCCGTTTCGGAATGGATGGCCATGAATTCGTCAGAGCTGTCGAGACCCGCGGCGCTGATGATAGATTGGGCCCCGCCGGGGTGTTCTTTCATAAAGGAGAGACCCGTGTAGACTTCGCCATTTATGACGAACCAGGGGTCTTGTTCGCTGTCGTGTTTTCGCAATTCGTCAATCGTGATTTCATTCTTCAAGCCTGCTTTTGTCATGGGGACTTCTTTTGCTTGTTCGTGGACAACGGCCTTTTCTTCTTCGCCGGCGAGCTTTTCGCCCCAGTGCCCATTCGTTAAGTTGCCGCCTGCTTTCCTCACTCTCTCCATCCAGCCGCCTGGCATTAGTGCTGGTTGAGTTGGATGCTCGAATCGCAAATAGTCGCCCTCTTTACTTATGGTGACACGGAACCACAGATTGTTCATCATACCGAGTACGCTCCAGTACATATCTTTTGGTTGGATGTTCATGCTTTCATCCATGGCTCGAACAACGATATCCTTCGCGTCTGCGAGCTCCACCGTTGGTATGTTTAACGACCAATGACACCAACAGAAGCAAGTTTCTCTCCATGACATGTCGAGGCGTCCTCCAAATAACGTTTGCTCGGCTTCACGATATCGATCCTCGGCGTAGTCGATGTCCGCTAACCGCCACGTCCGGCCTTTGTCGATGGAGATCTCAACTCGAGTTACTCTTCTTCCGCCGCCACCGTAAGCATATCCTTTGGCCCGATATCTCTCCGGGCCATCTTTGAGACATACTTGCTCTTCATGCGCAGGATAGGCTATTGCTGAGTTGGTGCTCAAGTCATAGATGGCGTATCTATCATCATGCCACCATTTGGGATCACTGGCAGACTCCTCGGGACTGACCATGGTCGGCAAGACTCGATTGTCGTATATATGATACCAATTGTCACTCGGAGCAGCTGTGACGATGAGACTTTTCAGCCATTTTACACTTCGTCCTCCGATCTGCCCTGGTATGACGGCCCGCAATGGCTTGCCGTGATCCGGTCGAAGCATCTCGCCGTTCATCTTGTGGGCAAGCATCATCCCTCGATTCGGGTCCATGACCCAATTCAACTTCACGGATGTGCCGTAGAATCCATTGGGCTAGGCGTAGTATATTGTTAGTCGAGCTCCCTAAGACGACTGATTGGATTTCCATACCAGTTCATCCGCGCCTTCCATGCACACATATCGGGCACCTTTTCTTGGGCGCGCTTTCTTTATGAGCTCCGACATTGCCACCCCAGTAAAAAGCGCGGTGGAGACGCCGGCGGCTCCCCATGAGAAGCCTTTGCTTTTTCTGACCTGGTTTTGTTCTTTCCTTCTGTTTCCAGCGCAGACAAGTGTGATGGGGCAGGTGATTTGCTCGTACTCGGCAATCAATTGACGAAGGGTGAGGGTGAGGGGTCTTTCGACGAGCCTAGAGGACAGCTGTCAGCGAATTGAGAAGAACTTGGACGCTGTGTTCCACCTACCCTTGGACCGAGATTTGCCAGTCGGGAATGTCCTGGTCCTTGACTTCTGGAACAGCACCATGGTTCCTGACGTAGAAGAGTTCAGGGCTTGTTAGGAAGCCTTCGTTGAAGAGGGCGGACAATGGTGCCTCTACGTTGAATGGGTGGGTGCCGGTCAATCGGATTAATCTCGGGTCTCGGGGTACGTGAGCATCGGGGGTCTTCTTGTCGAGGTCTAGGACATTGGTGGGTGGAGTGGTAGGTGGCGGTAGGGGGATTTCGACTTCTTCGCTTGACTGGGAGTCATTTTCTTCAGTCTGCGGGGGTGAAGGGGGTAATTGGTCATATTGAGGTAAATTTTCATGCTTGTGTAATAAATGGTGAGAGCGTTTGTCTTGAGTAGTAGGGTCCTCCATGGTGATGGGTGGGAAGCAATTGAAGAGAAAGCAAAGAAGTCATTATTCACAGAATAATTCACAGAATAATTAGGTCGAAATTAAAGCAGTGGAAAATGGGGGAAAATCGGTTTATTCGGATTGGATTGCCAAAGTTGGTGGAGTGTCCGACATGATGGCCAAGAGAGGATATGACAGAAGAAAGGGAGTCATGCAAGTTTGAAAGGAGATGGCGATCCTGTCATCGTACCTTGAGAATGTAGAATAATGAACCAATGAGCTACTGACTGTATTGGTGGGCATAAGCTAGGTAGTCATGGGTGGAGGAAAAGGAGCCCGCGGAAGTGGCATATCCAACGCATTGCATAATTGCCATTCCTCGAGCACATGGGACCATCGTGCAGTTCCCAATCGTAGCGGTAGTAGTCAAAAGAAAGAAGATGCTTATCCATTAGCGCGTAGATAAGACATGCCCCGGTCTGGTCCATTTGCCATTCGCCCAATTACCGTTCACCATTTAAGTGCCATTTGCCATTTACCATTTGGCCATTTGGGACTGGAAATGGCAAATCCAAGGAAGTGGAGGTTTAAATAATTGAATAATGCTGACTTGGTGAGCAAGCAAAAGACGATGCCTACTCTATGCATTCATTACATGCAATAATGCGAGTATTCTTGTAAATAATCAAAATGGTATAGTAATTACTAATGGAGGCGGTAGATGTTGTTATATGTCGAAAGAATTATAAAACATAATTATATATGAAGAAACAGGAGCGTTCATTCCATCAAGCAGCGGCCTTGGCTGTGCATAAGCGAAATCCTAACTTTCAATGTTTCGATAACTAAGTGGATGCAGCACTTGGCGTTCGTGGTGATTGACCGTCTGGAACCCACCATTTTCATCGCTGTTGCTAATTCCGTCTCAAATTGAAGAAAACTTCCGCTCCGTCCAACCTCTACCACCCACAAGCCTCTCAACCTTACTTTAGCCCGATCACATCAGAATCTCATGGTCCTGGTTCGAAGATTAAAGCAATGGAAGCAAGAATGCTATGAGCCCAGCCGAGGGCATCCAGCATACCTTTCACGCATCTCATCTTGGACCCGGGTTTCACTCAAGCTGCAGAAAGGTGCTCTTTGATGAAAGCAGATGCCACCACATCTGCTGTGTAAACGCCCGGACTGGGCTTCCATCACGCTGCAGCGGGATCATGAGTGCAAGCGAACCTCAAAATCAATTATTGAAAGGCTCACGTTCAGTGAGAGTCGAAGGCTATGAGAGCTAAAGAAAGTCTTGTGCCATACAATACCGGCCTTTGAAGCCTTCCTCAGCCCCCGACACCAGCCATCACCACACCGCCATAATGTCTCATCAGCAGGACTCCCGCCATCACCATTGCGTGCCTCAATCCTCCGTCCCCAGCCATCACACCTTCATCCGACCGTTTCCAATGCACGCATGCCAGAGCTCGGATTGGAAGGGTTGGAGAAGGGCGAGAGAATTGAGCCGTGGTAAACGGGGGGGAGTCCTTGAAGAACGAAATGACAAAGGAGAATCTCGGGTCAGATGTGTATGGTTGAATAAGAAAGATTGGGTGGACATGGAAGATTTCGATCTCACTTGCAGAGACAGTAATTTGAAGACAATAGTTATGGATCCAGCGGCATCATGGTTGTAAAGTTGATGATCTGGACAAGATGTGTAGAAACGAGGTCTACGTGCGTATGGTGTGGGTAAGGTAGCAAGGATGAATATTCTATGGAGAAGAAGCCTGCTGCAGGATCTTCCCCCACCAAGCGAAGACACTATACTAGCGTGATCAAGGCTCCCGGAAGCGTCTTTCAACTTAGGTGGTGCGAAACATCTCAAACGCCAAGGGATCTAGAATACCTTACGCTAACAGTCGGGCTGAAAAGGAAGCTTACCCTCATTCTCCTTAGAATCTAAAGTATAATAAACAGCAGATTGTAATTTCCTAAAATGTGATAAAGTAAGGTAAAGTAGAGTTGTCCGCGACTCGCTTGTAAGTGGGGAGGGCTAGACTAGCGCTAAACAAAATGTTGGCGCCAACCAGACGACGCATGCTTATCTTCGCTTATCTTGTGCTTCAAGATGAAGTCGACTCCACCACAGTTCGTAATTTATTGAATAATTCTCCATTGCCGAGGAGAAAGATCAATGGTATTTGCCACATTGCCATGAATTCGAATTTCCCTTTTTCCATCTTTTCAAACAACAGGCTCACCAAATAAAACGATAAACCGATAAACCGATAAGCTACCGACCTTCCTCTGCCTTTCCCCGCGGCAAGAGGCCAAGGTATTCCTAGAGCATGAGGCATGGCATGCGTCGGAAACCTGCCAATAACAATGCCTCTTTCTCTGTGCTTCCTTTCGCCTCATCTGCTACTGAATGAAATCTCATTCTAGCTCTCTTTCTCTGCACTATTCTCCGCCTACCTTCCAAGTCTCATTACGGCGTTAGCTTGACTGCTTCATGCAACCCTCTTGAATGCTAACAGCAAACTCTTCCACTATCCCAGCTGTATCATAAATATTCAGCATGTCTTGGGCAGACTCCTCCCCCGGCATGCAGGCCGGAAGAGTGCCTGTCAATGGCCATGACCCGGAAGAAGAAAGTGCCCAATATCCGAGGCCCCCCGACAAGAGGAAGAAGGTTGTTGTTGTGGGGTTGGGAATGGTGGGCATTGCATTCATGTGAGTCTACAAACTTTGCAGACTACAGCGCTGCTAATGCTGGAAACACGAGCTCACGAATGTTGTCGACAGTGAGAAGCTACTGAAGATGGATGCAAAAAGGAGGGAATACGACGTCGTGGTTATTGGAGAGGAACCACATTTGGCGTACAACCGTGTTGGCTTGACTAGCTTCTTCCAGCACAGGAAGGCGGAGAACCTATATCTGAACCCTCGAGAATGGGTATGTCGTAAGCTCAAGCTCGAGCTATCATGACGGGGCTAATGCTTGCTTCCGTCCAGTATTCTGGTTTGCCAGAAGGCTCCCTCAATTACCACCTCAATACCCAGGTAACCGAAATACACTCCTCAGACAAGGTTGTCTCAACATCCACCGGCGAAACCGTCCCATATGATATACTCGTCCTCGCTACCGGCTCCGACGCTCTTCTGCCGCGACACACGCCTGGTCATGATGCAAAGGGAGTCTTCGTCTATCGCACAATTGAAGACCTAGAAAAGCTCATCAGCTATTCAGAAACGTGCAAGGGCGCTACGGGTGCAGTCGTAGGTGGTGGTCTGCTCGGATTGGAAGCTGCAAAGGCCATGATGGATCTCGAAAGCTTTGGCAAAGTCAAGCTCATCGAGCGCAACCGATGGGTTCTTAGTCGGCAATTGGACAACGATGCCGGCAGCATGGTCGTAGACCTTGTGCGAAAGCTAGGCTTAGACGTGCTTCTTAGTAAGCGAGTCGGCAGGATTGAAGTGGATGAGGACAACGCCGTCAAAGGGGTGCTATTTGAAGACGGGGAACACATGGAGTGCAAGTGTCTCATGTTCGGTATCGGTATCAAGGCTCGAGACGAGCTTGCGAGAAGTGCAGGAATCAAATGTGCCGACAGAGGTGGAGGTATAGTCATTGATCCAAGTCTCATGACGAGCCAGGACGGCGTCTATGCTATTGGAGAGTGCGCCAGCTGGGAAAGTCAGACTTTCGGCTTGATCGCTCCCGGCATCGAGATGGCTGAGGTTCTTGCTTTCAACATGACTCAGGCAAAGGTTCATGCTACAAGGAAGTTTAAGAGACCGGACCTGAGCACGAAGCTCAAGTTGCTAGGTGTGGAGGTGGCCAGCTTCGGAGATTTCTTTGCCGACAGAGACGGACCTAAAGACCTACCAATTAGGAGACATGGAGCGAAAAGCCAGGATAAAACCGGGGTCCAAGAACAGGAAGAGCAAGTGAAGAACCTTACTGATGGGCCACCCCCGCCACCAGTGAAAGCTTTGACTTATATGGACCCCTTTCAAGCGGTCTACAAGAAATTCCTTTTTACATTGGACGGCAAACATCTCTTGGGAGGCATGATGATTGGAGATACCAAAGATTATGTCAAATTGGTACCGATGGTGAAGAACCAAACGATGTTGGACGTTCCCCCCAGCCAATTCATCTTAGGAGCCGCCAAGGAAGGAGAGGACGATGCAAACGATTTGACTGACGACACACAGATCTGTTCATGCCATAATGTCACGAAAGCAGATGTAACAAAGGTCGTCAAGGACGGAACATGCAAAAGTATTGGAGATGTAAAGTCGTGTACAAAGGCTGGCACAGGCTGTGGTGGCTGCATGCCTCTTGTGCAGACGATCTTTAATACGGAAATGAAGGCTCAAGGATCGGAGGTCTTGAACCATCTCTGCCCTCATTTCAAACACTCACGAGCCGATCTTTTCCATATCATTACCGTCAAAAAGCTGAAACAATTTCCGGAGGTCATGAAGGAGTGTGGTACAGATCCAGATTCTCTGGGATGCGAAGCATGCAAACCAACTATCGGCTCCATCCTCGCCTCACTCTACAATCAGCACGTTATGGACAAACCGCTGCATGGTCTCCAGGACACCAACGACCGATACCTCGGCAATATTCAGCGAAATGGTACCTATTCCGTG
Organism: Letharia lupina; assembly: GCF_014066315.1. Classification (NCBI taxonomy): domain Eukaryota; kingdom Fungi; phylum Ascomycota; class Lecanoromycetes; order Lecanorales; family Parmeliaceae; genus Letharia; species Letharia lupina. Next base: position 643,058 of record NW_023502985.1, read on the forward strand.
ATTCCTCGAGTATCAGCCGGAGAGATCACCCCGGAGAAGCTCATCATCATCGGCACCGTTGCCAAGAAGTACGGACTCTACTGCAAAATCACTGGCGGCCAACGCATCGATATGTTCGGTGCTAAGAAAGAAGACTTGATCGATATCTGGACCGAACTCGTCAACGGCGGCATGGAATCCGGTCACGCTTACGCCAAGTCCCTACGAACTGTCAAGTCGTGTGTTGGAACTACGTGGTGCCGCTTTGGCATTGGCGACAGTGTAGGCATGGCCGTCCGCCTTGAAGAACGCTACAAGTCCATACGCTCGCCCCACAAAATGAAAGGCGGCGTCTCTGGTTGTGTACGTGAGTGCGCTGAAGCCCAAAACAAAGACTTTGGGCTCATCGCCACGGAAAAAGGCTTCAATGTCTTCGTCGGCGGTAACGGTGGAGCAAAGCCACGCCACAGCGAGCTCCTCGCCAAAGACGTACCACCAGATGATGTCGTCCCCATACTCGATCGTTACCTGATGTTTTACATGCGCACAGCAGACAAGCTCCAACGTACAGCCCGCTGGATTGAGCAACTACCAGGTGGCATCAAGTACCTCCGTGAAGTCATTCTCCAAGACAAACTCGGCATAGCAGCCGAGCTCGAAATGCAAATGAATCAGCTCGTGGGCACCTTCTTCGACGAATGGGCCGCTGCCATTAAAGATCCCGCTCGCCGATCAAACTTCCAACAATTCGCCAACACAGACGATACCCTTTCCGTTGTTGACAAAGTCGACGAGCGTGGCCAACAACGCCCCGCTTACTGGCCCAAAGAGAGCACAACTGAGGATTTCCGTGGCACGCAATGGAGTGACCTCGCGTGGCAGCCTATAGTGGAAAGCAAACACTTCGTCGATACTCCGACCGGCAGCAGCAAGAACGTCAAGCGTGGAGACACGCAACTCGCCGTCTTCAAGATCAAAGGAAAGTGGTACGCCACGCAGCAGATGTGCCCGCACAAACGCACTTTTGCTCTCAGCGAAGGTTTGATAGGCGACGACACGAAAGCGGATAAGCTCTGGGTCTCCTGCCCTTTCCACAAGAGAAACTTCGCCCTCAACGGCTCCGATGCGGGTAAGTGCTCCAATGACGCCGAAGTCAATATCGCTACTTTCCCTGTTGAAGAAAGAGACGATGGCTGGGTCTATATCAAATTACCTCCCGTTGATGAGTTGGACGCGAGACTGGGGACCAGCAAATGGAAGGTCAGGAAGGGCGAAGGGAGTGAACCGTTTGGGAAGCTGGATGAGAAGCTGAAGGGCATGAAGGGACGGAAGCCATTGCAGGATAGTCATTTTAAGGATGGAGCGGGCGAGGTGAAGGCTGCGAGGGAGATTACGGCTGGAGGAAATGGGGGAATTGATTGGTAAGAGTATATGACGACGTGCATTGCGTGGATAAGCATTGTGCGTTGGAGTCCACGATCCTTGTACAAAACGGTTTCCTAGAATGCCTATACGATGGGTGCAAGGTACGCTTCCCTACGCCTACTGGTCGTGCATACAGAGTTTCACCCTTCCCATGCAAGCACAAACCCCTCCGGCTCCCGCCATCCTCGAGCTTGCCCCCCCCCCAAAGCCAAAATAGACGAAGAATCCTCAACCTCATGCACGACAAGAGGAAGTTGCGTCGGCCTCGCCCTTTTAGAAGGAAGGATGTACAGAACAAGCCTTGAGACGGTAGGTCGGTTCGTTCGTCCCTCGTATCTGGATGGCTTGCATCTACATCTACATCTACATCTACATCTACATCTACATCTACATCTACATCTACATCTACATCTACATCTACATCTACACCTACATCTACATTTACATCTTCCCTATCACCACCGACCCAGATGCCTCACCTCAAAGGCCTCACTCAAGACATCCCGGCTCCACGACTCTCACTTCCCCCCCTCCTAGCAGCCGTAACCTGCCGACCAGGCACTTTTAGAAACACGCATCTTCTTTCCCCTCCTTTACAAAACTGCCTACATGTAATTAACATATACCAGCCGATCGATCAACCGACCCTCCCAAAGTCTCGTTTCCCACTCGCCTCCGGCCCTTGCATCGGTCTTTTGAATCCCCCCAAAGTGGAAGCGGGCGAGGCCGACAGGAGATGTTTCACGGCTGAAGCGGAGCGAGCCCTTTCCGACTGAACGCTGCTGCTACGGAGCAGGTCGTTCGAAAGAGGGTATATACCCTACCGACTCCTCCCCCGGCACCAGCACCCACTTTCCCGCAGCCTTGTCAGTCGTTCTTCCCCGCCTAGCACTCCTCTCTCTCTCTCTGTTGCCCCCGACCCGCCATCCAAGCATCCCCTCCGCCCCGCATTCCACCCGCTCGCCCTCCTTCCCCTCACCGCGGCGGACCCGATCCCCTACAACTGCCCCGGCGCCCCGAACTACTGTCCGTCCCCCCCACCCCAACCCTGCTTTCACCTTCCCCCCCCCCGCCCATCACATCTTCGGTCACCACATGCCTTCCCACAACTCCATCCTTCACCACACCCACTAACCGAAACCTCACACGGGCGGATGCCCCGCCGGCGTGGACCCCCGTCCGCACCGACGCGTGCTCCAAGGCCGACAAGGCGAACGGCCGCGCGACTTTCTACCGGTACGTTGCATGCGTACACACCATGCTCTCTCTCGTCCACAAAGCCTTTTCTTTTTTTGGTTTGCCCTGTGTGCGTACCGTTTCCCATACACACACATACTTCTGAGCCGGACGTCTTCGCGGACGAAAGATTGCGATCACTCGGGTTTGACGTTGTTGGGACGGACTTTACATATTCTATTCCATCTGGTTTATCCCGCCGGGGATGTTTAAAGATCTATCATTTTCCCTTTCTTTCTTTCTTTCTTTCTTTCTTTCTTTCTTTCTTTCTTTCTTTCTTTCTTTCTTTCGTCTGGGTTGTTCAAAACAACAGGCGCGGACGCAGACGGCGGCGGTGCAGGTGTGCGGGGAATATCCCGGGGACGTGCAATTTTGAGGAGTAGTAGAAGAAGAAGAAGAAGACGACGAAGAAGAAGAAGAAGAAGAAGAAGAAGAAGAAGAAGAAGAAGAAGAAGAAGAAGAAGAAGAAGAAGAAGAAGAAGAAGAAGAAGAAGAAGAAGAAGAAGAAGAAGAAGAAGAAAGAAAGAAGAAGAAGAAGAAGAAGAAAAAGAAGAAAAAGAACAGAGGGTGAAGTTCTGCGGGTGCGGGTTAAGCGGTGAAAGGGCAACGAACAGGGGATGATGATGTCGAAGGGGTCCGTGATGACGGTGTGGGAAGAGAGAGAGAGAGAGAGAAAGAGAGAGAGAGAGAGAGAGAGAGAGAGAGAAAGGGTGTGTATGGTAGAGTACTAGTACGGGAAGCTGTGACGCCGACGCCGACGCCAACGGAAGAGCTTCCGGGGTGATGGACGTTGCGCGTTGGGAAGCAAGGAAGGAAGGAAGGAAACAATTCACACATCGTATCACGTCCGTTCCGTACCGCATCTGTTTCGAATACTTCCGTTCCGTGTAACATTGCCATGGGGGGAAAGAAGCAGGTAGAGATCGAGCTGAACTACCTCGTTGTCTGGGGAAGGTGGACGTATCTCGAAGGCTATTTCTCAATTCTATCTATCTACCCTGACCCCTTCCCACCCAGGCCCTTGCTCTCCATTTTCCGGCCCCCTTCAAGTCAACAGCGTCCCCCACCACGCAAGCATGTACAAAAAGACGAATCGACTTCCGGTTCTCGAAAGCCAGCGCACCTCGCTATGCAGACATCATACCCCCTATCCAGGGCAGGCAGGTGGAAGTAACAAGGCCGGCCGTACTCGGATATCCTGATTTAGTAGAAGCAAACCGAACAAGTGGTATCTCGCAGTCGTAAGACTTTGGACGTGATGGAAGAAACGAAAGGGATCGCTAAAATGCTGCATCTGATATGCACACCGCACAAGGAGTTAGACACCTCGATACTTTTGGTCTGGAATAGTGTTGTATCGACAGTTGAGCCTTGCTGAGGCTACTTGGGTTTCCGCCAGTAGTATTGCTAGGTTCGTTAGCACATGTCCAATCAGACATTTCAGCCATGGCTGGATTTGCAGTTGCCTACCTTGTGACTCTTCCTACAATTTCTCAACCCTCTCCCTCCCATTCCTTCCACTACTTCCCGTCGGCTCCCATCCACATCCGCCTCTGGGATGTAGTAGTACTCGCTCTCGAGACGCTTGCCGGCCGCGTCCTTGCCTTCACGCTCCACAGTTCCAATGCAGCGCGTACGGTCCAGCGTTGCCTTCAATACATCTTCTGTAAGTGAAGCGTCTTTCAGAGCAGCAGGCAGGGTTTGCATGAGAGTTGAAAGTGGTGTGGATTGAACGCGCGAATAGGCTAGTTGATTGATCACATGGTGCGTAATGGCGTCACCTGCTTCATCTTCTCGATGCAGAGAGTCAGAGACGTCGCGGTGGGCGTTGTGGCGACGGCGTTTAGGAGAAATGCCAGCTCGGCTCGAGCGTTGGGGTGATATGCTCGCTTCTTTGAGAGGATTCAGGGGATGACGATTAGGCGAGGCATTAGTGGTGAATGATTCCATGCGAGCTCCCAGGTTGGCGCCATAGGGACCGAAGGACGATATGATAGGGTCGTTCTCTTCGTCATTGTCGTCGGAGAAGTCGTTGGGGTTGGGGGTTTCTTCCAGGAGAGCAAAAGGTTGTGACGCCACTTGTGTAGACTGTGTAGCTTGCGTGTTACCCGCTGGTGGTTTGTCCTTGTCTTCGTCCGATGGTTCGTCTTCATATACCTGCACAGGTACAGGTATAGGAGGATCGGAAGCAAAATGTCCAGATGGCTGAGCATGAACAGCTTGCACAGCAGGCGAAGGAGACACAGGCGACTGCAACCTATGTTGCTGGCGAAGCGGACTTGTATCTAGAGGCCTATTACGTGGGGCGGCCGTGGCGTTGCGCTGCGGAGAGGTTTCGGAATCCCACGTCGAGTCCGAGTCTGTAGGGGTCGAAATCTTATTCTCATGCTTCGGCCAAGTCAATAACACACGAGCATCCTGTACATCCACCATGATATCCGCATCTTCAGTCTCAGAGGTAAAAGTATCCCCTTTCATGAGCTCCCATGCCTTTCCTTGGCAGTGCACTTTTACGCCATTCCAGCCCCTGCATTCAACTTGCACTCTTTTAGGAGCAGGAGGGTTAGAGGCTATGTACACTGCGCTGACGTGGACGCGGGAGATGAGCTTGTTGGTGGAGAGCTGGTAGTGGGAGGAGTTGCTCGATCTGCCCATCAGTGTTGGCTCTCCATGCTCAGAAAGCTCTATGGATGGTACAGTAGCTAGAGGGGCCCGCTCAGAGACTGCGGAATAAGTCCGAATCAAGCCTGGGCGACGCGTACGTAGTGGTTGAGGCGGAGAAGAAGAAGGGATCATAGTGGTGGAAGATGGAATAGGTGTGGGATATTGGCGCTCTCTATTTCCCAACTTGGCCGGAGACGCGTGAGCCAGGCGCTTCATTGGTCGAGGTAGTGCTGGCGAAGAGGAGAGAGGCTCAAACGCTGGCAGTAGAGAAGGAGCTGGACGCTTGACACCAGCGACTGGAGAGACGGGGAGAGGGACATGCTGCGGAGAGGGAGGCATTTCTGTTCTGAATATGCGGGCTCATGCATGAACGCCAGGGAGACGGCACTTTTTATACTGGATGTAGTATGAGTGCACTGGGTCAGAGGGCTTTGTACATGATCAATTGAGAAAGCGAGATGGTGTATTATGAGTAAAAAGGCTTTGATTGGCAGAAAATGTTGAAGATGTACAGTGGTAAGAGGTTGGAAGAAGAGAAGGTCTCTGACACGGTCAGTTCTTTTTAGTTGGCGCCGCTCCACTCGCTTTCTCTGGCGCGTGCTCTCGCGTTCTCCCACCACTAGATCTTCAATCCGAGAACCCCACATATCCCGACGATCTACATACATCATTTCCAATACATTCATTGTGGAGATTGGTCAAACTGGTTAAATAAAACAATTGATCACGCTCTTCTATCTGACTATCTGAGTGTTAGTGTTGCAAGATGCGCGCTGCGAAGCCTGATCTGGAGACTTGCTTGGGGGTATAAAATGCTATGCTTAACCGCTCCTTCGTCTCCCAACGCCCGCTGATGAAAGATTATGCTTATTCGAATCGTAGAACAATTCTCGACTGCCATGGATGTTATGTGTGAACGTGAATTCCAGGTATATCAGGTCAGTTGAGGGTGAAAGGCTCACGGATGCCACAGGGATATCAATTGCCATATCTCCTTTTCGTAGCTTGTGACAATGAGGATTCACTTTTCCTAGATGCGTTCCAGTCGTGCTGCTCTCATGTGGTTTCTCAATCCTCCTTGTCCTCAGTCGTGTTGGCATGGCTTCCCACAATAGCCTCAGTGTTGTCCGCCTCAAGTGGAGGAGCTGCCAAATTCGAGGGGGTGGCCGGGCTATTGGCAACAGCTGAGGTGCTTTCACTGAGTTGGCGTTCTACGCGTCGTCAGTACCATGGTAGACAAGATTGACCTCTTACTTGACGTACCTAACTCCCTAATCCTCTGCTTCAACATCTGGTTCTCCCTCGTGAGCATTTGCGTCTCCGCCTGGTAGAAAGCACCGTCGTCGAAGCTCGACTGGCTCCTGCCTGCAAAGCCCCAGTCCTCACCCGGTCCCTGCATACCAGCGGAGACAGGGCGCAGAGAAGGCGACGCAGTGCGGCTGGGTGTTCTAGAGCGGCGGGAAGACTGCCGAGAAAGATCCATAGAGCTACGGAAAGGTGAGCTCGGACGGGGATTGTTGAAGATGGACACGGAGGCCGACGGCAGGTTTGGTGGAATGGAGTAGTGGTAGGGATGATTTGCTGAACGCTCAGAGGGAGGAGTGGTGTCATCGAGTGCTGTGGAGCTACTGAGAGGTGTGTATGATGCTTGTTGCTGGATTGCTTGTAATTGCGCTTGCTGTTGGCGGATCATTTCCAGCAGACGGTTCTGACGCGCGCAGAAATGTCAGTAAAGCAAGAAGATAGGTGCAGAAAATGATAGACTGAGAAGACTGCTTACCACTTGAGCCTCCTGTTCCGCCTCCAATTCTTGATGCAGCTCGCCCAAGCTCGGTGCCCTATCCCGCTGAACCCCCATGATTGGACTTCCCATCGCTTGCGGACTGGCTGAACGAAACGGAAGGTTCATACCCTGATATGACTGACCCCTCAAATCTCCAACCTGCAACTCTCCAGGTCCAGGTACTGTGGGGTCGTACGAGCCTAGAAAAGCATTCGAGCGTCTCCTCTCACGCTCACTACGGCTGACTTGCGGTGATGCGCGCCCACGGTTCGAGCTAATGGATGAGCGGCGGGATTCTTCATTTTGAAAGCCTGCGTTGATAGTAGCTGCAGCGGCAAGAGAGGAGCTTGAGGCATGGCGGGAAGGCGAGTGGCGTGAAGGTGAGTGAGTGCCATTGCTGTAAGCGCGTGAGGGTGAAAAGGATTGGGTTATTGAATCGATGTCAGGCATCGTGAGGAGTAGTGGACCCAATACAAGCTGGGTGCTCCAACGGCGGACCTACTTTTTTATACAATGAGACCCTGGGTCATGGTGCAGAGGTGTGACTGAGAGGAACAAGGTGAGGTTTACAGAAGTTCCTGTTGACAGCTCGGCACTAAATAATGTGGCCCGAAGTTGTCCCGGCTGGTTCAAACTTTTGGGGCTCTCGCCGTTGCATGATCACCTTTACAGATCTCTCGAAAGTTGCTTACATCCTCAGAAGAGTTTCTGTGCATGGATTGATCTTTGATAAATGTCATTGTGTGAATCTAATCCATGGGTATCATGTTCCTGCTAGCCTATACCCCCCTCGTTTGGTAATCCTTTTGTAGTCCCATCCTTTTGTGAAAAAAATCCCCAATAGCGCCCGCTAAAAACCGAAGTATTGGAACATAATGCACGAAGTCTTTTAACATGAGTCTGAGACCAGCACAGCATGGGTGGCGAAGTGACATGGGTGAACATACGGTTGCGTGAAATCAAACAGCACCCAGATCGAGAAAAGTTCGCTGGGGCGCCCCGTACGCAGGGTTCCATGGACCGTCAAGCGATCCACGAAATTTCCTATCCGAAACCTTGATAGGAGGAATAAAAGGATGTGGGGCAGCTTCATCGAAGTAATGGGTTGCCGGAGAAATCACCGAGATCCTACTCCTAGGGCTCGGAACGGCAGACACTGGCGGTGGCTCTCGACCGATCCGTGGCGAGCTCTTGCGAAAGCCAAGCTGTGGTCGCTGCTCAGAAGGCGGCGGCGGAGGGTTGCGGGTAGGCCTTAGGGGCGATGGCAGTGACTCTGTTGGTGGCGGTGTAATGTTTTCAAAGTCGAAGGTCGTCTTAAAGGCGGTTTGAGGCGGAGTGGCATAGCTAGCAGGAGATTGGCTGCGCACTTGCATGCTCACTGGACGACGTAGATCTCGAGCTCGGGTTTGATCGATCCTCGTCGATTCTTGTGTGGTGGGAATTTGGATAAAATAGGATTGGTGCGGCGCTTCAGTCTTAGGTACAATAGGGACCGACAAATTCGCTTGAGGCATTACAGAATCATGTGGCGGCTCACGAGCTGTTGATTCATGGGACGGAGTCCTGGGAGGGGATGGAAGAACAGAAGCGCGTGATGAGGGGCTCACATCAGGCACAGCTGGCAGAGCCTTTGTTGGTGGCGGGTAAGAAAAGCCTCCTCGTGGAGGTTCCATCTCTGGCAAAGCTGTTGGTGGTGGCGATGGTGGTGATGGTGATGGAGTGACGAAAGTGTGCGGCGATGGTGTCGCTGAAGGAGACGCGAGCAAAGCCGTTGGTGGGGTCGGAGTTGTGGAGCTGGCTCTTGACTCTTCGGCACCTGGCAACGGGGGCAAGGGGGACAATGGTGATTTGATAAAGGAAGATCGTGAGGAGAGGTCAGCTCCAGGAATTGCTGGCAGAGCCGTAGTTGGGGGTGGGTGCGGCGATGGTGAATGACTCGCCAGCTGAAGCGGAGATACACCTCGAGAGTATTCCAACGAGGAAAATCGACGAGAGAATGGAGGGTTTCCCTCTGACGAAGATGGAGGACCACAAGAGCCTGCCGAACGAGGCGGAGTGCTCGTTGATGGGAAAAGACCATTCAAGGCCCTTGGGCTTGGTTTCTGGAGATGTTGGAGTTCTCCTATGATAGAAGTACGCCTTCCATTACCTGCCCCTTCCTCGCTAATGACAGGTGGAGAAGGAGACGCATGGATAAGGGCTGCCGGTGGAGTTTGCGGCTTTGAAGTAGTGCAAGATAACGCAGGAGAGTTGCTTGAGGACGAGTAACGTTTGCTGAAAGTTGGAACACTGAAGTTGGGTGCTGCAGGGGATGGAGTCCGTTGCTGCTGTGGTGCGTATTTCGAGATTCGATGCGATGATGGAGGCGCTGGAGGGGATGTTGTGGACTCTCGACGTTTTTTATTTGGAGACGTCAGCTGTTGCGCCGAGCTTTTGACCAGTCCATGATACATAGATGTTGTTTGTCGCCTTTCGTTGAAGTTCTGTGGCCACTGCGGTATGTCGGCCTGGAGATTCACTGGCGAAGGTCCAGGCGATGAATCTCTTGATGACGACGTTGTCTTTCCCACTGACGCATACGACTGTCGTGGGCTTTCTCTCAAATGATCGAGGTGGATTTGATTTATAGACTCGGCTGTATTCGATGTGGCACGCGATTCAAGGGACTGCTGGGTAGCCATGGATTGCCTTCTGACAAAAGAAGGATCTGTTGGGTCAACAACGGCTTGCTTTGAGGGCTCCGGTGAGAGAGTATTGTTGCCGAACGTAACATTCGGCACTAGGTCCGTGATCTGAGAAAACCGATTGGGATCCCTTTTGACCAGATATCGCTGGCTTGGTCTCTGATGCAGCTCTTGAATTGATTCAACTTCAGCTGGTTTCCGAAACTCGTCTGGTCGATATTCTTTACCACCCATAGCTTGAATTTCTTTCCTTACAGTTGCCATCCAAGCGCTCAATTCTTCCGGGCTTTCAAATACAAGTAGGAAGCTAGAAGTAGACCGCTTCATCTGGCTTCGTAAACCTAGATTTTTGAACATTGACCTCGAAGCTTCCGTGTCCAATGACCCATTGTCGTGGGCGACTTGAGATATTTGCAGGACATAAGGCTTGCCAGGAATGGCATCGCTTGCAAAGGCGGCTGACTCCTTGGTCAACGACATAATCTTCTCAGGCAGTCTGTCAAATGGCCCTTGGCCAGCATACTGCAGGAAATAGCCGGAAGTAATTAAGACGAAGGTTTTCTTCGTCCAATCTCCCTTCGATAGCACATCTAATGCGGTAGGTCTTTTCAGCTTTTTTTCTTTTGAGGATTTCATTCCATTGACCTCTGGAGTGTACGACTCCACTCTTTGGTTCGAGCTGCCATTCCTTTCAGCATTGAGACGTAAGATTGTTTCTGCGGAAAGTGCGGGCGCTCGTAACGTCGCGTGCCTCACTGCCTGGGGATATGCTTGGAATAGTGGAGGTGGATCCCAAGCGGCTGAGCTCCTGCTGGTAATCTCCCTTCTGAAGGATGATCTGAGCGCTGATTTAGAGGTTCGGCTCCGCAGTGGAGCAGCAGGGGGGTCAATGTCTGGCCGGGCTTGAATTTCTGGGGAGCGAGGCTCGGAATCTTTTTTTTGTAATGCTGTCGTTTCAGCACTCTTTGATGTCCCCGCAGGCTCGTCACATTCCCATTGTACACCCAATTTCTCTTGCACTCCTTCAGTCGCCAATGGCTTTGATCTGCTGAAAAGACTGGATAGCCCGAACCTAGAAGTTCGCCGCTTCAAATTGGGTGACAGTGAGTCCGGGACTATTGAACTATGTTTGTTGCGCTGACTGCTTCGCTTTGGGTTGAAGACGGGGTCCGTGAGGACTGTGTGGTGAGACTGATGAGAGGGAGAGGGCTCGTTATTGAAAGGAGTCAGGGGAGGTGGTGGCCGCAAGCCATTGCGCGGAGGCTCTTGAGGGGTTTCTTTGGAAGACGTCATATTTAATGTTTGTGAGGAAAGCGAAGGGTTTGGTGTGGGCCACCAGGGCCTGAAGTCGGAATGAAGATTGGTTGACTTGGTCGAGGTCAACGGAGATACAGTTCGCGCATGACCTCCGACTGCATCGCATGAGACCAGCTTTCGCGTGAGATGACGTGTCAGAAAGCTGTGGAACGCTCTCCCGGACTGACTTGGGATACCTCGTGAATTATCTTTTTGCTGGAAGAGTGGAATGCGATGATTGAGAGGCAGAATCTAGTCTTGGAAGATGAAATCGGATGTTCAATTGACGACACGGATTAGGCGGTCGGATGGTAGTGGGATGTATGAGAATGATGAGTGGAGGATGCGGCATAGAAGCTGAAACAAACAATGCGAAGAAGGAGCGTGTTGGATAGAGTAGTGATCGACCACGCCTCCGATGAATGGCAGGCAGGCGATATCACCTCGTGGAAAGAAAGAAAGACAGAGAGTGTATGTGTGTATAAGAGGGTGTTCGTAGGGAAGGTGATAGGGCGAGAATACGAGGGAGTTGGAGACACGTCTGGGAGTCTTGGACGGGAGAGTTGGATTCGACACGCGCTGCGTTGCAACCCTCTGCAAGCATCCCGCAAACCTACGGTGGTGCTAGTCTAGCCTTACATGCTTTGAGTGACACTCAGCAGACAGCGGCTGATGGTCGTTAAAAAGTTGGCGCGACGCTGTAGCCTGTGACAAGGGGTGACAGCCTGCAATTTCCAATTTCTACGGAGAAGTTATTAAAGTACCTAGGTACATACATGTAAGTAAGGTAGAGAAATTAGAAATTAGAAATTAGAAATTAGAGAAATCAGCAGCATCTGTCAAACCCTGTCATCTTAACTAGTTAAGCGCACCGACCATCTCCGGAGCCGGAACTAGGGGTGACGCAGACCTAAGCACAGGCCATATATCCATTGACCTGCATCCAATCTCGATGTCTTGCATCGACAAACAGGACATGCTTCCGTCATGCCCATCTTTTTCAAACTTAAAAATGTTTAAAAAAAAAAGTCGAGAAGTCGAATTTGCCCTACTTCCCTATAATCAATTATATTTACAACTACAATTACAGGCAACAGACAAGACACATGCATCTTGGCGACTTCCATTCAAAACACGAAATGTTCTACCCTGAGTATTCAAGGCCAACTTATCAAAGGCTGTTTATCTCGAAGGATTTTTCTATATGCTTGCTGGTAATCAGTCAAAGGAACATCCAGTTGGGCAGCTTCCAGGCTTGGCCCAGCAAATCAGAAATCGCTCCCATGCGCCATCACATGGTTCCGGTGCATTACTCCTGCTTGGTGTAGCTTTTACAAGGCGTCACCTCAGGACTCTATTCTCTTATAGGTTAACCTTCAAGTACCGCGAACCTTCGGCAGTGAGCATGCAAGCCATGTGGATTATCCTGACAAGACAGCTCATACCTCAACACTCGCCACCAAACTTCGCAGCTGCACCGTCTACCACACCTGCGAAATGACGAATATTGGTGGCGCCTGCAAGGATTTCATGCTTCATGGAAGTTGGCCAACGAATTCCCATATTGTCGGCGGACCGCTTTGTCGGTGCCAAGTGTCCTCGCACCCCCGATGAATAACCTGTGTGCGAACGTCCATGTAGCCAACGAAGGAGCGATTGACAATGCCGTCACCAGCCTAGTGAGAAACTCCATGAGATTGCCGGAAGTGAAAGGTAGCCTTTCTCGTGGGTTCAACCCGACGCTGGCGGGCCCGCCGAAGATCACGCTGGCGCAGGGAGATCTTCATTTCCAGCAGCTGGAGCTTCGAGGGGCTTTTGATGTCGGGTCTACGAGCCTTTTCGGGTTCAGATGATAGCAATAGATGAAGTTGCGGGCGCGGCAACGCGGGCTTTACTGTGGGTCTCCCGGCGTCGTATCTATCCGGATTAGACACTTTGAGGACACCCTTTAAGAAAGGTCAGCAGAAACGCGTGTGAAAAACCTTTTTTAGTGACCACGTCTCACTTCTGCCTAAAGAAGCACGTGCTATACACATTGACTATGCTCACGTTGATAGGTACTTCGAAACTCCGCACATTTGGGAGACTCTGCGCATTCGAGAAGAGTAATGGTATTCTGCCTCCACACAACGTTCGGAAACCTGCAAATACCAGCAGTGATGAACAAGATGGTAGGGTCCACAACTAATCTCCGCTCCGTACACGATGTGAGGCCTTAGATGCCAATCAAGCACAAAAGTATAAATTCAGCAGGATTGACAGTCTCGCGGGTGACAGAAAAGCCTGCACACCACCAAGCGATCCTCCCAGCCTAATGTTTGGAATGATTCTATCAACACCCTCTCACATCGCGGTAGATTGTACTACTTCTGCGAACCGAAGTATTCTTAATAGGAACTTCGTTGGCAAAGCGTGATCGATTTGTAGATGTTAGGTGTATAGGCCGATCTGTCACCCGCGAAACTGTCTGTTTATTCACGTGTTCTATCTACACGTGACGAGCTCGCAGAACAGACAGCTCGGTACGAGTTGCCTCCGAGATTACCAATTTTCCGAAGAGGACCAAGATGGTTAGACTTACGAGTAGGGTTTCTATCCAATGACAGGACACTGAAGCTCTCTGCGTGTTCGCGGTCTTACATATCGTTTATAGCGCAAAATATGACAGCTGACAGGTATGAGATTTATTGTCTCGAAGCTAACGATATGTACATCTTGTGCAGAAGTTAGATCACCGGGAGATCCGGGTGAAATGTTGGGGCTCGATCGCTTCGCAGGAAATTCCATCATTGTCCATCCATTTTGTTGAGTCACCACGGCCGACAAAGAGGAAATCATCAACAAAGTATCAGTTGGCTTGGCAACTCGAACCCTGTTCAGCCTTCCCAGCCTGCCCCAAGCGCTGCTGCAGACCCGTCTCCATTAGATCCTAACCTGGTAAGCATTATATCTTTGAAGCCAGGCGAGGGTCGTTGTTTTCTTCCCAAGTTGTTGAAACAATTGATGATCTAAACACGACAGGTAACATGGGCTGGTCCCGAAGATCCGGAGAACCCCAAGAACTGGCCAACAAGTCGAAAATCGACGACCCTCCTTCCAATGTCATTGTTCAATTTTCTATCCTCAATGAGTTCGGCCACCATGGCCCCAGCATTGAACACTATTCAGCAAGATCTCCATTTCCAATCCACCCTCCTTGTCGTCTTATCTCTGTCAGTCTTCCTTTTAGGCACTGCGGTGATACCTCTGTTTACGGCTCCCCTCTCCGAGGTTTTGGGGAGATCGATAGTCCTTCAGTCAACTAATGTCTTCTACATCATCTTCAATACCCTGTATGGTGCTGCGAAAACCCAGAATCAACTAATCGTCTTCCGTTTCCTCGCGGGCTTGGGTGGAGCCGGTCCCTTTGCTGTAAGTCTTCATTTAACTACTGTGTAATGAACATGGTTGGCATATTTTTGAATGCTAACACTCGAGCTGCAGATTGGAAGTGGCATCAATGCCGATCTGTTCCGACCTCACGAAAGGGGCCAAGCCATTGCGGTCTATACCCTTGCACCTCTTGTTGGAGTTGTTGTAGGCCCCATTGCAGGTGGTTTCCTCGTCCAATACACATCGTGGCGATGGTGCTTCTATGTTGTTTCAATTGCTGGCGGCGCGGTCCAGGTCTTCGGCTTCCCCTTTTTCCGCGAAACTTACGCCCCAGTTCTTCTTCAAAGAAGATGCAAACGGTCACGAAAGAGCACCCAAAATCCGGATTTGTACACCCAAAATGATAGGGTGTCTCTTTCACAGCTACTGCGCACTAGTCTCATCAGGCCCTTCATGCTGCTTGGAACCCAACCCATTGTGCAGGTCTGGAGCTTGTATTGTGCATACCTCTACGGTATCCTTTATCTCCTGATTGCAACCTTCCCGAATGTCTGGACGGATACCTATGGGGAAACCGTTTCCATTGGCTCCCTCAACTACATCTCATTGTTTGTAGGAATGGGTATAGCTTCACAACTTGGAACACGCCTTGCCGATAGGTATTATAAGAAGTTGTGTGAGGAAAACGGCGGGCAGGGTCGTCCTGAGTTTCGTCTTCCTGTTCTCATCATAGGGGCGTTCATGGTGCCGGTGGGATTATTCTGGTACGGATGGAGTGCGAGGTCCAGCATTCACTGGAATCTTGCCGTGAGTAATCATCTGCTCTTGACTCTATACCTATCAGGGCCTCTCGTCTGTATTGATGAAAACAGACTTGGAAATTCCACTCAAGAAAAGCCTAGAGGCACAATTTCTTTGATGCTGACTCACATTCGCAGGAACATTGGGGCAGCCATTTACGGGGCCGGCACCGTTCTGGAGTTACTTTGCGTCATTGGTTACATGATTGACACATATCAAAAGTACGCAGCAAGCGCCATAGCCGCTATCATCGTCCTGAGAAGCATTTTAGCTTTTGCTTCGCCTCTAGCTGCCCCGAGTTTGTAAGTCCTCCGCCGCTTGCTGCCTTCCATCCAAGTTTATCAGGCAACTCCCCCCTTCCTTCATTAGCCAGGTCATATTTTACTCTTTCTCACTGATGTATCAAACTAGATATGGCAACCTCGGTTTCGGGTGGGGCAATACCCTTCTCGCATTCATTGCTATATTCGTTGGGATCCCCGCGCCCATTCTTCTGGGGTACTATGGCCCAACCTTGAGGAAACGGAGTCCGTATGCGAGAGATGATTGAACATAGAAAGATTTGTGGAAATTAGATTACGAGTCGTTGGAAGGACTCTCAGGCCCTTAGTGCTTCTTAGTATCTTGCCCTAGTCACTTCTTACTTTCTAAATTTGTGATCATGAGGGTGTATCCAGAAGGATAGGTGGTATGAAATGTTGCTTCATGCTCAGAATGTTCTCAAGCCTCTTAGCTCACAAACAGTACATAGACAAGCAAACAGCTTGCCAAACCATAATACCAATACTCAAGCCAGCACCACATCCGCTACCGCGCAACTTTCCACCTCAAGTCCCCCGCGACCCTGAATCCACGTGCTTCATTTCTTTCACATCAAGCACTCAGCAAGCTCCCTATCCTTCCTGCCATCCTCCCCCCAGCGCCACCCTTTTCCTCTCGTCCTCTTCCCTCTTCCCTCACCCCGTCTCCCCATTCGCAGCAGCCTAACAACAAGCAATGATACAACTGCCCTACTGCGGCATGCGCTTCCGCCGCTTTTCCATAAAGTACACCAAGAAGCACTAGTGGGTGGTGACAACCCTTGCCGGTCCTGCCCACCCCACCGATTGGCATGACGGTACTTGGGCGCCTGCTGACTGTCGTGGCTGTCATCGAGGCATATCGTCGTCCAGACGTCGGATTCGAGCTCGTTGTTGACGTAAGGTATGTGAGGACGAGCCGGCCATGGGTGAACGTGCTTGACACACTCTAGCGTCCTTGAGCCTACAGTGGCGCGTCTTGGCGGAGGCACGTGCTACTACCTATCTGTATGATGCCGTCACACCTTGTACGATTCTCGCTCTCTAGAGTTACTGTCTTATCTATTATTACAAAATATTCGCGTTATTTTTAAACATCGATAGATTTATATTCTTTCGAATCTTAAATACTATATTAAATGACTTTTGACAACAAAGAGATGAATGTGCGAGAAGATTCATCTGAATACCTATCTGACATCTGCTCCAACGGACAAGAAGTTATCTTCCCGCTGATGGTAAATATGTAGGTGAAGCAGGACTTGAGAATCTACGAGCGGATGCCATAGTTGCGAAACAGTCGGCGAGGGAAGGGAAAGATTCCGAAATGTATTGATAGGTTTGCACCGCTCAGCCTGATCCCCCACGCACACGGTATGCCCCACGCCGTGTGCCTTATGCCACATCTCCCACGCTGCAAAAATCATCATTCACGGATCTGCTTGTATCTCGGTCGAATGTTTCGTTTCGAATCATGCGGCTGGGTATCATGATTGGTTCATATCCGTACATGCAGTCATCCAAGGCTGCGAAGTGCATGTAGGTGCAGCCATCTTACAGGTTCCAGGAATATCTAAGATAGGGATTTTGATCCTGAGCAAAAGCTTCGGTCCGCAGTTCTAGAAGCGCACCAATCGGAAGCCGGAGTGGTGTCAAAAGCTGATCAGGCTGGTGTACCCCACCTGTCGATACTTCAAATGCGGTTTCAAATGATATAGGGCGGCTTGGGGTCATCGATCGCTGTGTCGAACCTGATTCTTTCCAAACCAGAGATACGAACAGAAGTAAAGTAATTCGGATGGCACTGGGGCTCGGAGCGAAAGGCGCAGCAGCCTCATCGATGCTTCATGATGGGGTAGAGACCTCTTGGCACAAGTGTAGAATAGACGATGCGTTCGCGTTTGGGGCGAGTGATGACAAGGGGATGTTTTTCTTACGAAGAGCATTTATTGAGAGTGGGAGGGTCTCGGAAAACCAATCTGGAAGGATGGCAAAAACGCTCGGTGTACAGGTCGGATAGAATTGCATGAAAAACATGGATTGCTGGGATGGGGTTCTGACTTGTTCGAACTTGTGCGTGAGCAGGAAGTGCTAAGATCTCGTGTATGAGACGGTACTTGAGAGCATGGGTGCATGACAGGGGGCGGGTGGAGGAATGCGTGGAGGCTGAGGCTGCAGGATTGGGGAAGAGTCTGAATGAATGGTGGGCTGGACGGCGACCAAGTGAGAGGGGAATTTAGAGGGACAAGGGTGGGACTGGAGAAGGTAAAGAACCAAGATGCTGGTTACATACGAGTACCCCTTCCTTCGGCTACACCGGTGCTCGGCTCCAAGACTTCAGCCTTTGCTGACATGCGTTGATGATCGATGGGACAACGCAATCGTGCTCTTTTCACGTGCAGAGAGTCTGTCGATCGGTCGATAGAGTAGCGCCATCATCCTCACCGACGTGCTGACAACTTCTCAACTCCTTCCTTGATCATAGAAATTTGCGTGAACGATCGCTGGTCTGGGGCACGTTCCAAGTCACATCATGTCGCCTTTCGACGATACGGGCAGAATACACAAGTGGCCTTTGCTGGTCTGTGGGGCTCTCAACTCTGTGCGTGGCTTGACTGAAAGAGACTAGATATCCAACTCCGTCCTCTTTGGCGTCTGTCTAGCAAGCGTTAGCGTTCGATACTACGTCCGCTTTTTCATACAGAAACAGTTGTCGATAGACGATGGCATTCTACTCTTCGGGATTCTATGCTTGATCTCAGCCATGGTCTTACTGATCATCTTCGTCGACGATTTGTTCCTGGTCGAGGCACTGGAAGGAAGCACGATCCCGGCCGACTTGCCGGTAGACTTCCTTCAGCGTGTCTTCGATTTCGAAAAATTGGTTGTTGGTGGTCTGGTGCTGACGTGGTGTGCTATCATCTCCGTGAAGTTCAGCTATCTGTTCTTATTCAGAAAGCTTATTGATCGAATTCGTCCTATGGTCCTTTACTGGTGGGTTGCTGTGATATTCAATGCGTTGATCTCGATTTATGGAATTATCATCTATGCCGTTATACGCCCTTGGTATTGTACCACTATTTCAGGTATTCTAGGATTCTTGCTTTGACCCATCCCTATGATTTGGGAACAATGACTGATGGGTTTGGTTCAGTGGAGTGTTTGCAGGGAAACGGTCTAGACAAATCATTTGCTTTCGCAATCAGCCAGATGGTTCTCGACATCTTCGGTGATCTCTTGAGTAAGTTTCACATGGTTTGACCGTTTCATGACTGATCTCTGCCCGCAGTATTGGTTATCCCCTTCCACCTCATCTGGAGGATCAAAGTCCGATTGTCGCAAAAGCTCGTCTTAGCGTCAACCCTCTGTTTCACCGTCCTAACCATCATGTGCACAATAACCCGTGTCGTCGGTGTTCGCACGAGCTCCAGCGATTCCTCCTTAGACACCGTTTGGCAGACATACTGGCAGTACATCACTGCCAACATCGCGCTGACCATGACAGCGGCTACAGCCTTCCGAGCGTTCTTCATCTCCAGACATCAAGACAGACCAGCGCAGAGACAGGGATCCAACAAGTCTTGGATTAGTAGGAGTTGGCGGTTCTTCAAATTGGTGCTGAGGCCGTGGTCATGGCAAGGGAAAAGCAGCGCACTGCAAATTGGTGAAGACTCCAGTAACCGAGGAATAGAACTGCCATTGATCGAAGAGCGGGCCACCATGACTGGCATGCGGACTTTCATCAACCGGCAAGGAGAATTCGGTGAAGAATAGCGCCTGCAATCCTTGAAAGAAGGGGTATTGGCTGGAAAGAGTTCCGGCTGAGGGATTTACCTTCCACGTTGTCCTTTGCCAATGAGGAAGATGATACGGCAGCCTTGCAAAGAAAAAGCATCGACTAAACAAATTATGTGAAAATAATGATCCCGCAGCCGAGCTGAACACATGCCAGACACATGTATGTAATGACCACAGACCGTTAACAGCCACTGAAATCCATGTTCCAGAGATACAAGAACTTGATGTACCATCTCACCACGATTCCATTGGCCGGGTGTGTCAATCCGCCGCAGCAGCTGACAGACACTGCAGATGATCGTCTCCCTGCAGGACGTCGATCGGCGGGACGACCGGTGTCGCAATCAGATATTATTCAGCCCTCTGCATGCAGGGGGTTCGCGACTTTGGGCGATGGTGGGCGCGCCCAGGTATCGAGGTTGCCTTATTTACCGGCTCACCTATCTGGATCGTTCGCTTCGTCTTTCACAGAATATAGCATCAGTCTCTACTCTGCTCTTCTGCTCTTCTCCCCGGACGCTCAACTGGGGAAATCCGTGCAGTGTTCTCACTCTTACAGAAGAAATTGATGTGGTAAACGTAGCCTTCGCGACAATCCACCCATCTTCGAGATCACGATGCACTCGAAACTCCCATACTTAGCGCCACTCGTCCTTCTTCTCTCCTCCAGGTCACATGCCCAGAATCTATCCAATCTCCCCTCCTGCGCAGTACGTCGCTCAGCACTCACTCACCATTCCTTCTCCCCCCCCCCTGCCCTCCCCACAGCCCCACCGACTCGGCTCGCCACTCTCCCCAAGCCATCCTTACGAGAAGAAGACCAAGCTAACACCATACTTCCCTCTTCCCCAGCAAAGTCCCGCCCTCTCCGCTATCGGCTCGACGGGCTGCCAAGCCAACGACTTCGCATGCCTCTGCAAAGACAACTCCTTCATCAACGCAGCCCTCGCCGGAGCAGAGAAACAGTGCTCGCAAGCTGATTTGCAAAGTGTGTATTGCCCCCGTCTCATAACCTTTCTCCCCCAGCCCCACCTCCGAGGTCCAGAAACAGCGTACAGGCGCGATGATCGCTACGGAAGCAAGGCGGTACGAAAGCTTCCAGATGTAACGATCGACTGACCGGGAATGTTTCCTCCAGAAGTCCTAGCCTTCGCGCAACAGATCTGCGGTAGCGTGGGCGTGAGCCTCAGCGTTAGTGCCAGTGTAGAGGGAAGTAGTACTCCCTCTCCGATCACCAACACACGTACACCCACGCCAATGCCCTCGCCTGTGACTACCAGCACACAAGTATTGCAATCTGCGTCCCCATCGAGGTCTGCGCTCGCAGCGGCTACGACGGCGACGAGTCAGGCGAGCGATACTGCAACAAGCAAAGTCAGAGGGACTGCGACTTCTGGTGCCAGTGGTTGGGATGCGAGATTCGGTTTGCGAGGCATGATGTGGAGCGGAGCGGTCGTGGGATGGTGGTTATTTGGGGTTGGGGCGTGAGGGAAAGAGGGAGGAGGGGGAAGGAGGCAGTTTTGGTTTGTTTTCTCTATACAGATTGAACGCAGCCTGTTGCCAATTCATTTGGTTGCGGGAAGTCTCGAACTATGAATCCCGGATTAGAAGTGTTTGAATAGACAGAATCCATGTGAGAGCTGAGACTATCTTGGTCTGATGTTTTGACAGTCAGTCCCGACTGCGCATGCAGCAACGGAGCCCCCCCCCCCACCCAAAACAGTCTGCAATAGAAAGCTCAAATGTACATATCCTGAGATTTAGGCGTACACATCAAAGTCCTCATCGAAGGGTTTCCCGCCTTGACGGCCTTCGCCCATATCTTCTCCATGGCGGGGACATGTGTGAAGAGCCATGGTCAAAGACGTTGTGCCTGTAAGCACGCAGCGCAGCCCGCCCTTCCTCATCATCCATGAACTTCTGACGGAGTTTTGTCACATGGAAGATCTCCGTCTCATCATCCATGATCTCAACCCAGTGCACCAGTATGTTGGCATACTCTGGGTTCCAGCAAAGCGAGAAGACCCAGAAGGCTTCGACTGCACCAGTCTTCTTCTTGTAGCCGCGCCCTTCGACGTATGCTTTCAGTTTGACGAGTGACTTTAGGACAGCGCCGCAGTCGCGTTGAGCCTGGTTACGGGCATGGGGGATGGCGGTTTGGGCGGGCTTGGCTTCGAAGATGAAGAATGGCCAATCAACGATGCAGCCTAGGCTCTTGATCGCTTTGATGTCGCTGGGTCCTCGCGTTCCGGGCTTTATGAATTGGGGTCGCAACTTGCCGAAGACTGTGTCGGGGTTGGGTTCGGTCATGCCCAGCGCCTTCACGGTGTCGACCTTCCCTGGAACAAATCCTGTTGCCAGATTTGGCTTTTCCTGGCTTCTCAGACCATCATTGGCCGCATAGCTTTCCATCATTATCATCATCTCCCCTTCGGCATCCCGATTTTTCGTCTTCTTCACCATCTTCAAAATTGTCAATGGGTATGTGCCGGGAGCTAATACATTGTACCTCTAAGCACGCACGCAATATTCAAGAGCGGAGCACCGTCAACACGTGTGAATTGGAAACAGAAAGCTGGCATGCATGGAAGCTGGGAAGCTTTGGGCTGCGGACTTTTCATCCGAGTGTATAAAGTAAGCACACCGTAGCATGTCATGACCAGGCCCGAGAGAAATGTTCCTTGACCTCACACCTTATCAGGCTTAGGTCTAGCGATATTTCACAGTTGTACAACGCTGGTGAGAGTCGCATTAGTCTTGCGAGCTCTAAAGCTCAGAGCTCGCAAGGCTTCTCTCACAGAGTCTTGAGTCCTCTATAAGTATTTGCTTGTACTTGTTGCTGTTTTCATTCGCCGCTGAAACGGAATCAACAACAGATGATTCAGTCAATAATAGCGTTGATGACAATGCAGTACGAAACAGCTACACTCTACGTGTCGAGATACACGCTTTCTTTTCTCGAAGGCTGAATTGGTCGCGTTGATAAAGAAGCATCGCAGGATAGAGAAATATCGCAGAGTAGAAGAGTATTGCAGGGTATGAAAACATCGTAGGGTAAGAAGGTATCGTATCGTAAGATACATAATTTTGGTAGGGTATGTAGAGGGTAAAATACTCTACTTGAGGCCCAGCCACGCTAGTGGAGGGAGCTAGACAGGGCTATTGATTGGCTGATTCAGACGTCAGGCTTAGATTCCATCACCAAGTAGTGTATTTCACATCAAAGAATGTTGCGATTTGCGCGATATTACTGTAGCACTCTACGATTGAACACATAGTTGTCAAATGAAGATATTTTGAAGCTATACACAATTGTCACTTTACAAAAAACCGGCAGAACTTCGGTTCCGGGGGCTAAATGAGAAATTGGGTACGCAGCCATGAAATGGAGCTCTATGACTGCACTCCCTGCACATAGCGATCTAGACGACTGAACTGTGCCAGAAACACGTCATCGACCGGCTTACTGACATATCTTTGCGCGCGAGACTAATCCAGGAGGGTGGTGAGGTGCAGTGTGGTGTGAGTGTACAGGGAGAGATGCTCTGGTGGAGTGGAAGATCTGAGCGACATAGCCTGATCAGGCGACCCAGGTTATACTTTTATATGTAGAGTGGTTCAAATGGACATAGATAGCTGCTCTCCTAATTTGCGGGCGCGATTTCTTGTCTAGACCTGACTACAGTTTTGATGCCAAGACGGCCGGAACTACATTAATCCCCTCCTACTAGCGTGGCCCTCCCGAGCACAAGGGAAGGGATAGCGGCCACGCCCGTGCCAAGGAAAGGAGCCAAGCAAGACCAAGCACAGAGGTTCGGGGAGGACTGAAATATTTAGCCTTAGGGTTTCTGTTCCGTGACTACTCCTAAGCCCGAAATCTGAAGCTCTCTAATGTCGTTGATGGCTCAAAGAATGGCAGCTGGCGACGCATGAGAACATGTCGTCTTGAAGCTGGTGATACATTCATCTTATACAGAAACCTGATTACCAGGAGGTCCGGGCGAAATGTGGGGGCTCGATCGCTTCTCAGGCCATTCCACCCCTTCTGGCTCTCCTCCACCACAGAACAGATCATTTTCACCTGCGCCTCGACGTCCCAGTCACCTCGGGCCTGGACTTGCGGCGAGACCACCACACAATCCTCGATCTTCATCTCTCAACGTCTCCGGCAAATACAACGCTTCCACCACGTCATTGAACTCTCCACGTCTGCCCAATGGTTCGGGTCTAAAGCAGCAGATCACCCCGCCAGCAGACTTCACGAACCCACTGAAATTGCTAGAGGAGATAGTTGGGCGCCCAGTAGCTGACGAGGATGAGGGGCATGGAGAAGAGGGTCAAGGCCAATGGGAGAAGCCGGCTGACCTGGTCGAGGATGTTCATTTTGGGGGGCGGAGCATACATAATTTCTTGGAGGACGAAGATGAACGACACGACATTGGAGATTTAGACTCCTATGACAATACCGCACAAAGTGCCATGGAATGTGAGTATGTATACTCTTACAAAATCCCACTGTTCTGATACTGAACGTCGGCATCAGATGAACGAGCCAAGGACAAGTTTGAGGACTTGCATAGATCCATCCTCGTAGATCTTCTCCTAGTCAAGGTAATGCCTGCGTAATGCTGATGCTTTGTTAGGCATGCGACGACGTTCTCAAGTCCGTCGAAGTTTCCCTGACAAATTTTCAAAAAGACCTGGGTGCAGTGTCAGCCGAGATCGAGACCCTTCAATCCCGCTCAACTACTATGAACATCAAGCTAGAGAACCGAAAAGTGGTTGAGAAGCTTCTGGGTCCTGCCGTCGAGGAGATTTGCGTTTCTCCTACAATAGTCAAACAGATCTCCGAAGGTCCAATCGACCACGCTTGGATCAAGGCGCTTGAAGAACTTGACAAACGATCCAAGACAATCGAACACAAATTCAAAGGACCTGACAAGGTCCTTGCAGTGTCAGAGGTCAAGCCGCTTTTGGAGGACCTTACCAACTTGGTGAGACTTGCGACTTTTCAACAAGACCTGACTGATATCTTCACACAGGCTATAGAGCGAATACGTGACTTTCTGGTCTCTCAGATCAAGGCTTTACGTTCACCAAGCATCAATGCCCAAATTATTCAGGAGCGAGCATTCATTGCTTACAAGGACCTCTATGCTTTCCTGGCCAAACATCATGCCCAGCTTGCCGATGAAATTGCTCAAGCATACATTAACACTATGCGTTGGTACTACTTGAGTCACTTCACACGCTATAGAATGGCTCTTGAGAAGATCACTCTGTACACTGTGGACAAGCATGATGCTCTGGGAGATCAAATGAACCAACGAGGTGTGTCTTTTGGCCACGAATGCTATATCCTGCTCACTAATTGGTCATCCCAGGCGCCGCCTCCAAAAGTGCCCAACCCGCTCACGACGCTCTCTCACTTGGTCGACGTATCGACATTCTGAAGCGCGCCTCTTCTTCTGCGCTTTCCTCCCATGTAGCGGAGCAGTCAAAAGCTCCCACGTATCTCGAAACCCCTTTCTACGCCTTCAATACCGCCTTGATCGACAATGCTTCCTTCGAATACTCCTTCCTCACAAGCTTTTTCACTAACTTATCATTTCATGTCGTCTCCCAGCACTTCAATTCGATATTTGCCCCGACTTTTGCTTTGGGAAATGCTTTTACGAAACATCTAATAGATACTTCCTACGACTGCTTGGGAATACTACTTTGCGTTCGTCTGAATCAACATTTAGCCTTCGAGCTGCAACGGCGGAAATGCCCAGTCGCGGATGGATATGTTAATGGCACGAACATGCTTCTTTGGCCGAGGTTTCAGTTGGCTATGGATGTGCATGTTGAATCTGTGCGGCGCTCTACAGCTTCGCTCTCAGGTGGCTCCCGCGCTACATTGTCCTTGATGAACTCAAGTGCAGATAGCAAGGGGTCCACAGCTCCCCACGTTCTGACTCAGCGCTTTGGGCAATTTCTGCAAGGCATCTTGGCGCTCGGCAGCAACGAGAATATAGCATCAGTCACAGGAGAGGCGGCACCGAGTGATGCCGAACCTGTGGGCCGCAGCTTGGAACGCTTGCGCGGGGAATTTGAAGCTTTCTTGATGAAGTCTTCGAAGGGACTAGTACAGGGGAGAAGGGGAAGGTTCTTAGGGAACAATTACAGTCTTGTATTGACTATTGTAGGAGATACGGGCGGCAGATTGGCGAAAGAGACGAGGGAGTGGTTTGAGCAAGCGAAGGAAGGTGTTGGAGAATATTGAGACAACGCGGAAGTAGAAATATCCAAATCAATCATACGTTGATTCGCGGTCAAGTATATGAAGCACGTGAACTGCTTGAACAAAGGGTTTTCATATCGCTCGGGGATAAGGTCGGCAATAACAAAATTCTGGTTGCGCTGTCCTTTCGAGGAGCGCCCACGACTGTTGTAAGATCTTAGAAAATCGAAAACCTTTGTACAAAGAATTACAGAGACTAGATTCGCTCAGCACCACCATTCAACATGTCAGGCCCACCACCTCCGGGCCAGCAGCCCACCCCTCAGCAACTGGCAACCATCCAGCAACAAATCGCCGCCGAAGCCCAGAGACGAGGCATGACGCCCCAGCAGCTGCAAGCCCAGCAACGGCAGCAGATCCAAGCCGAAGCCGACAAAGCTGGCTTGACCTTCGACCAGTACATCAACAAGCTCAAACAACAAGCTTTCGAAAACCATCAACGCCAGCAGCAAATGGCGCAGCAACAAGCTCAGAACCAAGCTGCACAACCACAAGGGCAACCGCAGATGCAGGGGCAGCAGGGGCAACAGGTGCCTATTACACCGGGAGCGCCGGATCCGAGGGCATTGGCGCTAGCAAAATGGTTGAAGGGTCAGGATTTGAAGCCGAGGACTTGTATATTGAATGGGCAGCGAAAAGATATGTTTAGAGGTATACATTACGCCTTTCACCTTCGTACATATCTCTACGAGGTCACTAAATGCTCGAGCAGTCAAACGTGCCCTCCGAGCCATCGACTCCGCCGCCTACACGAAAGCCCGCAGTAAAAACCCTCTCCTCCCCGAAATCACTACCGCAACCCCAAAAGCCGAAATTTTCAAACTGCTCCCCCTCTCCCTCCTTGCTCTACGTGTGTCAAAATCAGATCCCCACGAAGGCCATGGCCATGCTCCTTCGAAGCCTCAAAAGCGAGTTAAGGGGCTATGGACCGTTAAGATCGAACAGCAGCAGGATATAAACGATGATCTACATTATGTCTGGCTGTACGAGGGACCGCAATGGCGGACAAAATTGTATGCGGTGGGAGCTTTGATACTGATTATGACGGTCGTCATGTTCCCACTGTGGCCTGTTACGTTGAGGATTGGGGTTTGGTATCTTAGTATGGGCTTCTTAGGCTTGATAGGGTTGTTCTTCGCTATGGCTATCTTCCGCCTCATACTATTCTGCGCGACGGTCTTTACGGTACCACCTGGACTATGGCTATATCCGAACCTCTTTGAGGATGTGGGTTTCTTTGATAGTTTCAGGCCGGTATGGGGGTGGCAGGAGGTGAGTTACCATTCAGCTTGTATTTCAACTTGAGGAGCGGGCGGTGAGGCTGATCGCAATCCATGAGCAGGACAAGAAGGCGAAGAAAGCCAAGAAATCGAAGAAAGGAGGAGGCGGGGAGAAAGCGGCTGCTAAATTGATTGAGGCATCCCCATTGACAAATGGTACGGAAACAACGAATGGGCAAGTCAGCAAGCGGCACGCGCATGCTGCGCCGAGGGTTGAAGAGGTGGAAGATGAGTAAATGATCCGGACCGCTAAGAAGTAGCTTCAGTCATGCCGGCTAAGCATGCAGATTGTACTATGGACGTGAGGACATTGGCGTTGATGGCCTAGAATGGGGGTTTTGTCTTGGGTGGTGGAGTAAGCACATGCTTCATGGTGTACCATAGAAGTGTGAGATACTTCTCTTTCGTGCAAGGATTTGACGTTTCTGAACTGTTAAGATCTGAGAATCGGGGCAGTTGATCCCGCGAATAAGATTCAAACGATTCTGCATGCATGTCTCAGTTTTTCTTTTGGCTTTTTTGGTTATAAACAGCGAGGTATTTATCTTGCCAGATCTCTTTTTGTCACCGAAAGACTAGCCAAACCACCGCCAATTCAGCGAAGATTACAGGCAAGGCCCTTTGTTCCCAGCGAAGTTCCTCTTACTGATATCCTGCGAGACCAAGAAGCCCAACGAGCTCCCCCATCCACTCCACACCAACACATACCAAATCCACACTCCTGCCCAGGCGACAAGATGTCACTATTTATCAACCTCGACAGCCAATCGGGTGCCACCGTCAGAGGCATGCTCTTCGGCGTGCTAAAGGCTCTCTCCCCCATCGCCCTCTTCTACTTCACCAGACCCCACAGCCTCCACTGGAGCACCTACTTCTTCCCCTTACCGACCCTGGCGGCAGCGGCCAGGCTCTCTTCGAGGGCCGTCGCATTGCACGCTTTGACGGAGAGAGAGAAACACTGGTATACGATGACGATGAACGGGGCGTTGTTGAGCGACGAGCAGATGGAAATGGGGCAAGGAACGGGGTATCTGGCTCAGAAGTTGGTCGGACTTATGAAGGTGGATATCGAAGAGGATTGCCGGAGGAGAGGTCAGCGGTGGGGACGGCGGGCGGAGACTTCGAAAGGCAGAGTTGGTGGGTTGCATAGTGCTGGGGCGCTTCAAGGATTTTCGCTGCGCCTCGTTTTGATGTATTGGTATGATGAGAAACAGAAGAAAAGCTCCACTCCGTTGTTATCGACTGATGACTGCAGTGCTAAATATTTACTTACATAGTGAGCTTCCCCTGCGCTGTCGATTTGGCAGCTACCGCCAGGATGTAGCGGGTTTCGTATACGTTTTCACGAACGACGTTGTGGATGCCCAAGGATTACCTGGTGCATATCGTGATCGTGAGCCGTGGTGTCCACTTCGACAATCTCTGGTACTTGTTGATTGGTAAAGCGATCTTGTTCTTCGCTCCCAATTAACCCGACGTGAGTGAGCGTTAATTCTTCCACATCTCGAGCTCGCTCTTTCAGACCTCGCACGCAGCCCACCCTGGGTAAGTACAAAGGAGGGGCTGTCGCCGGTCACTGAATGAGCTGACATGTGGAAACATTGCCAGAGAAGCCGCATACCATGCGCTTGGAAGGTGTTAAAGTGGGCGATGGCTTGGGCTGTCTGCTCGTTCTAATGTACGCCCTGTGCCGTAGGGTTTACTGCTGAGGAATGGCTTTGCGTGGTAATTCGCTTGTGTTGTTGGTACATGTTGTGGGCTGTGATATACGTGCCGGAGGGTTGGGATCTGACCTAAACTTCCCTGATCAAACGGCAGCCGTGTCGACCTGATTCACCATGAAAGAGGCAGATTCTGATAGCATTCACAATTTTCGGTCTTCAGAGTCGAATCAGATTTTGGTTTCTTCATTGACATGCTGATGATCTGAGCGTTGTAGCCGCTTCGTAATCTAAAGAGGCCAGCACCCATTTACATGAAAATGCCACAGCCCTATTGCGTAGCTAATCGATCTCTTCCTCAGTTGTACTTCCCCTGATGCTCTGCCCCTCAGGCTCTGATCCCCCCAGGACGGAAAGACCGGCAACAGATGACCAAGATCTCGACTCACAGTCCCAACTTTCTGCCAATACCAAGCGCACCCAGGATCGGCATGGATCCTCGCTATCTCCTGATTCCTTTCCTGCATCGTAGAAAATTGGGAACTATACCCAGCCATAAGCAAAAAGTCATGCAATGTAGGGGGGCATGTGACAAACCTTAGTCTGGACTCCAAGCAATGCTCGCAATAGATCTTCCCAGCGCGGATATCAAGCAGGATCGTCGCTTCTGCCGACTTCAGCTTCCATCCATCATACATCGACATCGGACGCAGGCAATCGTGGCAGGGAATTCGTTGCTGGCCGCCAACAGTAGGGAGGCATCTGTGCGAGTGTTCTTTCCTTCGAATGCCGCAGGCAATGCACGTGCGGTTTGCCTTCGTCTTCTTAGCGTCAGGATCTGAGAACTGAGCCGTATCTTTGACAAGCCCGCAGTGGGTGCAGCAACAGCGAACTAGCTCTCTATTGCGTGGGAAAGCGGCCTCGATGGCGGCATGTCACCTTACTACTTCTGCGAGGGTGAGGGTAGTCGTGTCGATGTCAGTGGCCCAGCCGCGGAATCTCTTGGACACAAGCTTGACGCTGAGATGATCTGTAGCGTTGACGCTACTTAGGATATTGAGTAGGGTTTCGTTAGGGACATTGTTGAAAGGCCCGAAAGGGGTGGCCATGCTGTGGTATCCTTAGCAAGGTCTTAGCTATTACGCACATAGTGCCATCAGGAACGTACTTTGGTGTGAGAAGTGGTGATATTTTGTCTTTCAGTCGCCCCTCAGATAGCACTTCTGAATTTGGCTCAAAACATCGGACAGGAGCGTCGCTCACCCGCAGGTTGAACGCTCCATTGGCTAACGCCCGAATGGAAATTATACAAGGGGATCTTTGAATCAAAAGAAGACACTAAAGGTTTCCGGGGGCCTCTGAGGTATATCCAGTGCCTAGTCCATTTCTAGCGAGTACTATGAGCTCCACAGTCGCAGCGTTATGATAGAGGGCTCTGGACCATCAAGTTTCTTGCATAGACTCCTCCATACATATAGAGAGAATTAAGCAACGCAGGGGTGATGCCATGGAACATAACATTCGAAACTGTTTTCAATTTCGGCACCGACAACATGTTCGAAGTCTGGAGTGACATACTTTTGGCGGAAACAAAGTTCTTTCCATAAGGGCTACCGAGTTGACAAATCCTTGGCCGGTCATGGCAACTCTCAGATTTGTGAGAGAAAGTGCATGCTCAAGACATAGCAGAGCAGTATTACTTAAGGTAAGCTTGTGCTGCGGAAGTGCCTTTTAGGTTTGGTAAGGGCGCCGCAAGGTTACACCAACATCAAGGACGGTCGATGGACGGAGCTGACGATTGAATATTTCGAAGAAAGATATGGGTATCGAAAAAATGAAGCTTGGATTGGCAATGTTTAAACGAGTGACACATTGCCATGATGGAGCGGGTGCATAGTCAATCATTCAAATCGACAACATGCGGACCTTTTCAGGTCGAGGGCAATGGTAGAATGCAAGCTGATTCATGCGCAAGATCATCTCGAGAGTGACTCTGGAGTGATTTGGACCGTGACCTATGGCTTCATCACGATATCTGGAACGTTGACTTTCCTCCATTGCCCAAGAGCGTAAGAAACTCTCTCTCCGTCACCAGGTATGTAAACATGCTGCTGGCCTGGAATGGCTCTAATGTAAGGTTTCCTTCGTATGGAAAAGTAAGGTTTATAACTCGTATATAATAATGGAAAAGAGTCTTTCAGGACCTAATTCCAAGGACCTAATTCAGAGACTTTACTCTGTAGGTTTGAGAAAAGACTGATTTGGCAACGATTGTGGGTTTGAGCCTGCGGCTGTCGGTATACGAAAGAACAAATGCCTGGACTGCGGTCCATGAATCTGCACTCCTAAACCTCAATACCCATGCTCGGCCAATTGTTGCTCGGTCCACTCCCACAACTCCCCCGCCAGCTTCGAGTCTCGCGAGTACTTGGACCCAGCATTCTCTGTGGCAGTAGGGACATAGTACGTTCCAGTTTTGGCCTCTTCGCTCGTCGCGGCTGGAAAGATTTCGGTGTCAGCATTGCCCTTTCAAGAGCGGTCTCCGAGTGTTGAAACAAGCCTACACAGCAACATTCCTGACACTTGATGCGAGTTTCGGAAATGGAACGGAAAGGAAAAATTCTGGCTGCGAAATCACATACCAAACAATTGCGTGAGAGCACCCTGTTGGACCGTCGTCAGGAATGGTGAGGCTATAGGGCGAAGGAATGCCGCGAGCCATGGGTGTTCTTTCTGGAAACCCAGGGAAAGTCCAGTGTCAATGCCTCCTGGGTGAAGGACAACGCTCTTGAGGGCGGGGTAGCGCCTAGTGAGTTCTCGCGTGAACAGGATATTTGCCAACTTCGACTGGCCGTAGCGCACCCAGGTGTTGTAAGAGGCCATATTTGAATGGGCATCTTTCAATACAAGTCCGCCTTTTGGAGGAAGCCTGTGCCCTTCTGAACTGAGATTGACGACGCGTACGTCTCCTTTGCCCTCCGCGGTGCGCTGCAATGTGGGCATGAGAAGCTTTGTGAAGAGGAAGTGACCGATATGATTGGTACCGAATTGAATTTCGTACCCCTCTTTGGTGGTGGAGGCAGGTAGAGCCATGACCCCTGCATTGTTGATAAGAACGTCAAGTTTATCGGACTCGGCATTGAAAGTATCGGCAGCTTTTTTCACAGACTCGAGAGAAGCTAGGTCCAGCTCTAGGAAGGTTATATTGGCATTTGGCGCTGTCCCTTTAATGTCTGATATGGCAGACTGTGCCTTGGATGGTGTTCGGGCGGCTAAGTAGATATGGGCGTTATGTTTGGCAAGCTGACGGCAGGTCTCCAGTCCTAGGCCATTGTTACCTAGGACTAAAGTTCAGTATATTGCCCGCTGTACTGACAGCCAGATCTGAATCTAACCTCCAGTCACCAGGATTGTCTTCCCTGTTAGATCAGGAATCTCCGTGTCCGGATCAAATTTCTTGCCGCCAAACATTCTGAACTGTCGTACGAAGAGGAAGGAGGATTCGAGAGTGTTGGATTGTCGGATAGCTGGATAGAAGAAGAGGGCAGTAGCACTGCATCTTTTGGCTACTATCCCTTGCCCCTAACGTCTTTCCGAGTGATCGCCCGAGACTTGCCGAAGACAGATTGGGGCAAGCCATGATAGATATCTGCAGCTTGGCAAGTAGAGTACAAGCACAAGCGACAATTTGCACTGGTGACCTTATGCCTTACGGAATAGAAGCGACATAAGAAAGCTGGAGAGTAGAATCCTGAGAACCTCAGTAAAGCAGGAATCAAAGCACGCAGGGGCAAGCACTTGGTGACCCCACACCCATCTAGCCATAGTGAGCCGAACTAGCTCGCCCCGCCAATCGCACTTTCTTCGAGTTCTTGACTCTTTCACGTCAAGAAAAACTTCAACTCTTCAACAGATACTCTAACCCTCGCCGCCGGCGCCTAGTCCCCTTTAGTTCCTATTTATCTATTCGCTCCTTTCATCTCGCTTTTATCAGCTTTCATCATGGCGGACGACGCCCAGGTAAGTGACATCCAAGCTGTCTCACAGACTTTCCCCCGCCAGACCGGCGCATGAGCTCGAGCATTTTCTTTCCAACTTTTGCTGACCAACTTGCCCATCAGCATGAGCATACCTTCGAGAGCGCCGATGCCGGTGCTTCTACCACCTATCCTATGCAGTGCTCTGCGCTCCGCAAGAACGGATTCGTCGTCATTAAGAGCCGCCCCTGCAAGATCGTCGAAATGAGCACTTCCAAGACCGGCAAGCACGGTCACGCGAAGGTTCATCTCGTTGCAATTGACATATTCACTGGCAAGAAGCTCGAAGACCTTTGCCCCTCCACTCACAACATGGACGTCCCTAACGTCCAGCGCAAGGAATACCAGCTTGTAATGATTCACTGCATACGCCTGCAAATTACATTTTGCTGACCGTTCACTAGCTGGATGTCACTGACGATAATTTCCTTTCTCTCATGTCTGACGACGGCACTACCAAAGATGATGTCAAGGTTCCTGATGGAGAGGTTGGTGACAAGATCGAGAAGCTCTTCCGCACCGAAGAAAAAGACACGAGTAAGTCGAACCTCTGTCAAGAAGTATGACTTTCGCTAATGTTTGCAAGACGTCATTGTTCTTACTTCCATGGGCGAGGAGGTGGCTATTGAAGCGAAGGAAGCCCCGAAGGCCGCTTGAAGGCTTTTCTCAACCAAAAAGTGGGCTTACATCCTCCGGAGAACAAAGACAGTAAAGTGGATATCATGGTTAACGTTGGTTGCTTTTGTGCACTTTAGCGGGGGATCGAAGCTGGCAGCCCAGCTTATCTTGCTACACTTCATGATGGATCTCCCTCAAAAGGTATCTTGGGTTTCGGCATATACCTTCTGCATGTATTAGGCGATGGATACTGCATGAGTTGATGATAAGGATGAGATCAATGTAGAAAAGAATTCAAACGCTGAGATATGAGGACACCGAGTCATTGAAAGTCGATGTTGATACACATAGGCAATATTTAAGTTTTCGATGTAGATCCGTTGCGCGACGTAGCTATGAACCTCTTCACTCCTATACACCCATCATCCAAGCCGCTCCAAGGCAAGGCCCATCACGAAGATCAGCATGCCTCAGAATAATACATGCCTAAAAAGTTGGAATACACGAAGGGTCAAAGGTGCGGCAAGGAGGATAATTGCAGATCAACGCTGTACTACGAAGAAAATAGCTTCCAGTACTGCAAGAGGGGGCATCTGCAGGAGGTAAATGGGGATCTAAGCCAGTTGGGCATTGAGCCTGACAGAGTCATATCCAGGGAATACCAACGCAGCAAGATGAGGATGACTTTGGCACCCAGGGTAGAAAGACCCGCGTCAGAAGGGAAACAAAAGAAAAGGTCTCCCAAAGTAAGCCCACGCCCTGCAACCCCGCTCCTCTACAGAACCTCTCTAACAGCATCCAGTTTACAGAGGCGCCACTGCTACAGAGCTCTACCTTCAATCCTATCAGCTCATCCTCTGGAAACAATGCTACGCCTTGGTCCACACCACTGGCCTCCCAGCAGAGCTCGAGACCGTGGTCAAAGACTTATGGGCGTTGCGGTTGCAGTTGCTGAAAAGCAAGACTGATGCTACCTCAGACGAGGACACGATGTTTAGCTCACAGCCGCAGAGCGAGACGGAGACAGAAGATAAGCATGAGGGTGTTGGGAGAAAGTGGAAGGTTAGGGGGAAAATTATGCCCAGCTTGATTGAGACGCTGGGACTCTGCTATCTGGGAACGATCCTGCTGCGATTGCCTGTTAGTATTGGGGAGATGCATCGGTACGTGGCTTGCTGTCTGAGCTTCGGAATAGACTTGTGCTAAAACGGTCTCGATGTCCAGGTGGGCTGTCAGAGAGGACATTCCTTTCATAAGGGCCGTGAGATTCGTACCGGCTATCATGAAGCAAAGGCTACCCGCACAGTACCTCAAAGCACTGGATACCACGGCATGGCTATCCAAAATATTGGAAAGGCTTGACTGACTTTGTACTTGCAGTCTCCGCTCGAGCTAGATCAGCTACGCAAGACGATCCATAATCTCTCTCTTTTCTACACACACCATTTCGCGCTCGTCTTCCCTCCACTCAACGCTCCTCTTTTACTCTACAAGCAGATACGCAATCTCTCCTTACCAAGTATGTCTAGGTACTATCCCTCTTCAAGTCTCCAGCTAACGAGACGCAGTCACGCTCCACCTCAAAACGCTCGAGATTTCTCGACTACTATTAATAACGTTCGCCTTTCCATTGCCTAGCTTTCGGCAGCAGATCTCTTCCTTGCCCGAAATTCAGCTGATATGTCTGCTGATAATAACGGTGAAGCTCTATCACCCATTTGACGGCTTTACCCGCCATGTGCGCTCTCTTGCAGACTCGGCTGTATTGACAATTGACTGGGCAACATGGGTCGACGTTCAAAGCTCTCACAAACTCCATGCTACCGGCGAGGCTCACGTGGAACGTGGAAGCGAGATAAATGTCACGGAAAGGGATGTCATGAATATGACGGGGGAACAGTTGGACGATTACATGGATTGGTACGAACGCACCTATGTCGACGAGTCCCGTGTGGAGGAAAAAGCTCGTGGCCTTCCAAAGCAGCTCCTCGACATGTTTCCAATAGGTCGTACAGATGGTTCCAGCCCTACGCCATACAATTACGATCAGATGGCTGTCAAGGAGCAGGAGACCATCGACAAGAGGCTCAATGTGGTGATGGGCAAGCTGCGTTTGCGCAATGTAGTCCCTGACAACCCTGAATATTCCGCTGGGGTTCATGGGGACTCGACTCGAATCGGAAGCTTCTACAAGAGATACAGGAAAGTTGAGGATTTAACGCCGCACGCCAAAGCTTTCCATGAAGCAGTTGCTGAAGCGATCGGTGTCAGGCTTGAAAGCCTCATTCTAGCGGTGGGACAGGTGGAGCGAAGCTTGGTGAAGTGGAGAGAGGCAAAGGTGAAGGCAGACAAAGAGGAAGGTGATGCGCTCATGGAGAATACAAGCGACAACAACGCTTGACCAACCATGAAGGTGCATGACCGCAAACGTAGTGGATTTCGGGTGAGGACCATGGAACTTACCTTCGGCTGGCGGCGCCGTTGCTACTGATATTCATAGTAGTTCCAGACTGTAGGCTTTCTCGGTTGTGTTGCTTCTTCTTGAAACACTGTTCCACATCCATGAACTTTTTCTATTCCAACTGGATCGCTGCAGAAGACATATAGCGTTATACACAAGAAAACTCTTGTGCGACATCTGCTGCAAGGAGTGGGCTCGTATTTCTACCAATCGCATGCGCAACCATTGTTCTGCTTCAATATCCTGATCGGCTCAGTCAGACGGCGTACCCTTTGTTTTAGACATCTATGGTTTTTTTACTCGGTAAAGAAACCATCTAAATCACTTTAAGAACCGTCGGAAGCGAGGGGCAGCGGCTGGATTGAGGGATTCGGAGCGCCATTTTACCCTCCGTCACAACAGTCCTCGTCTGCGGCAAGAGTCAGCACTTTGTGTCACCGAACTACATCTAGACATTCACTGTTATCACCCG
The DNA here is from genome assembly GCF_014066315.1 of Letharia lupina. Lineage (NCBI taxonomy): Eukaryota > Fungi > Ascomycota > Lecanoromycetes > Lecanorales > Parmeliaceae > Letharia > Letharia lupina. The sequence goes on from NW_023502985.1 coordinate 679,210, forward strand.
CCTTTTGCAATTGGCAAGACATTCAGCGTACACCGCATAGCGCGTTGATCAGTGTCCGTGTACTAGGTAGGATTGTTATACCCAGCAATGCCCACAACATCAGCCGAACGTGTCTTCCACGCTATACCCGTCCCAGCCACAGCAGAATCGCTGTACAATCGCTCCTATTTCTACGTAGGAGGTGAGTATGTGGATGCCGAGAGTGGCGATGGCCAGCGTATATTCACAGGCCAGATGTACGTGGAGCAGCTCACGCCAGCTGGTGGTGTAAAGCACCCATGGCCAATAGTCTTTATTCAAGGAGGTGGTCAGACAGGAACGGTGGGTTAAGTCATTGCTTTGTCTGCTTCAAATTGTTCAATTCACTGCGCAGGCAAAGAACGCATGTCGATCATGACTTACGTCCTTTGAGAAAAGAGAAGGTGTGCCGTACGCGAGACACCCTGGGGAAGATCGGCCTGGGGATTGAAGAGCTAACAGTGCGAGCAAGCAGACCTTCCTCGCCAGTCTCAACGCAACTGTTTTGGATTGATCGTATCTCATCGCATGCTGTTGTCCTCTCTTGTACCAGGATTCTTTTGGCAAATTCGCACTTGGCATATCCATTAAAGCGTCCACCTTTCCTTTGTAATCCCTCGCTGACATCCATAATGCACAGAACTTCCTCAACACTCCTGATGGCCGTAAAGGGTGGGCATCCTGGCTCCTAGACCAAGGCTATACTGTCTACCTCCTCGACCAAATCTCGCGCGGCCGCTCTTCTTACCACCCTTCTACTGGCCCAACTATCACCTATACTGCCGAACTGGCCGAAAAACGCTGGACTGCATGCCGCGACTTTCAGCTCTGGCCGGAGGCCGCCCTTCACACGCAATGGCCAGGCTCGGGCCGTGTTGGCGACCCTGTATTTGATGCTTACTACGCCAGCACCGTCCCCTCCCTCAGGGACTATAGCGTGGAACAAACACTTATGCAGACCGCTGGAGCTAGCCTGCTGGACCGCATAGGGCCCGCTGTCTTAGCCACTCATTCTCAAGGTGGCACCCATGGCTGGCTGTGGGCTGACGTTCGACCTGAGCTTGTCAAAGCCATTGTCGCAATTGAACCCAGCGGACCACCTTTCCAAAGCACTATTGTCAAAGACGCCACGGTCAAGCTCTACGGTATAACGGACATCCCCATGAGCTATGATCCACCAGCCGATGCCACGATTGACGGCCAGGCACCATTGCAAACACACGAACAACCTGCCCTCAATGGCAGAACCTGTATCCTGCAACAGGAGCCTGCGCGAAGACTCAAGAATCTCTCCAAGATACCCGTGTTGTTAGAAACAGGCGAAGCAAGCTCCCATGCTTCTTACGATGAGTTCACTGTGCGCTTCCTTAGGCAGGCAGGCGTGAACGTGAAGCATCTCAAGCTTGCGGACGAGGGGGTTCACGGGAATGGGCACCTACAGTTTCTTGAGAAAAACAATTTGGAAATCATCGAGATGCTCGAGAAGTGGATCAAGACGATTGAATAATGTCCTCTTGATAGCTTCGCATAACTCCCACAAACCACGACCTGAGAAACTTGTTAAGATTCCCACCTGATGTATCAGTGATCAAATGTGCTGCTGTCTGCGTGCGAGCCTGCGTATTGCGTGTTTGTCCCGTCTAGATCCACTGTCTGATCCAGAAGTCCACTATGCAGTATCATCAGTGTATCCATGACAGATAGCATAAGCCCATTCGTATGCGGGTTTCTAATTGAAAAGAATGTACTCTATGATCCAAGCCCCAACGTCACAGGGTAATCCTCTACCCGAAGTTTTGAACCACAGAAGCTGAGAAGCTCTATCAAGGTGCACTCTTTACAGTCAACGTTCCTGTTTTCACGAAAGGTTTCACTCGAGCCTTTATGTCTAGTCTTATCCTTCTGAGAGCAGCATGTTGAGATTATTGTAGTAGTAGAGATCGCTAAGAGCGAAAATGTAGCTATAACGCCTCATATATTCTTGTCTTTGACTGCCGTAAACGATGATCTATTCCGTCACCCGTTAATTCTCTTACTCCACAATACTTATGTAGAGGACGTCGTGCCCGAATCAAACTAGCGCCAAGTCTCGGCTGGCAGAGCCATTTCGCCCCACGAACAATCCAAAACTCCAAGTCATCGACATCAAAAGACCACACCTAAGCACAGCAGGATCGAAGAACCGCAATCAGTAAGCCACCTTCCACATCGCCATGTCATTGAATCTACATGTACTAACTTCTGCTCTCAACCACAGTGCAGATGTAAGCTCCCGCGGCCCTCACCCACAACAGCCCGTCCGCCCACAGAGAACTGACAATGTCACAGCTTCGTCAAAACCCTCACGGGTAAAACCATCACGCTCGAAGTCGAATCCTCCGACACCATCGACAATGTCAAGGCCAAGATCCAAGACAAGGAGGGTATCCCGCCGGACCAGCAGCGTTTGATCTTCGCCGGGAAGCAGTTGGAGGACGGGCGTACGCTGTCGGATTACAACATCCAAAAAGTAGGTTGCATCCACAAAACTGTTGGTGGGGAGCAAGAGCAGTGGGCCAGGGAGGGAATCTGCCGGAGTTTCGAATTGTGCAGGCCTTTGGGAAACAAAACGCTGACGACCTGCACGTGAACAGGAATCCACCCTGCACCTCGTCCTCCGTCTCCGCGGCGGCATCATCGAGCCCTCCCTCAAGGCTCTGGCCTCGAAATACAACTGCGACAAGATGGTCTGCCGGAAATGTACGTCCCGGCCCCCTCTCCGATTCCCCAAGCTTGCCCGGGTTCCCAGCGGCAAGTGGGGGAAGACTGCTGACGGATGGGGGATTCCAGGCTACGCCCGTCTCCCACCACGAGCAACGAACTGGTAGGCGTTCTTTCGTGGAACATCGCGGGCTGCAGCTGACAGGACGTAGCCGTAAAAAGAAGTGCGGCCACACGAACCAGCTGAGGCCAAAGAAGAAGTTGAAGTAGAGGATACGCTGTGGCTGTGGGTTGAGCTGGACGGTTGAGATGAAAGGAGTTTGTGCTGTTGTTGTGTGCTAGGCGGATGAGATAGCATAGGCAAATACAAAGCTACTTGACTCGAAAGTCCGCGGGTTGTTGGGTTGATCTTGCCTATTTGTCATGATGACGCCCTCTGGTTTGTTTTACAGTTGGAAAGTGCATAAGCGAACGTTCGTCATACTTCAAGGATTCCTGCCATCATTCTCGTAGCTCATCGGTCTTCATCCCCAAGCCTCATCATTCATCATCATAAACACATCTAAAGCGCATTCCGCAATTGGTACCTAAGCCACAGTACCACCCTTCCCAACACGTCGCCCTTCTCCACGTCCTTCAGCACTGCCTTCGCCAACTCCTCAAACCTCTCCCTTCTCTCTTCCTTAGACCCAAAGTCCGTGTGGCTTTCATGGTCCGGTTCCACATCTAGCATGTCGTTCAACAGGCCTTCGCCCCCTCGATCGACTATTCGTTCGAGTATGTCCCCGTTGATATGCATGTAATGCGGTCGGGCAGCCGAAGGCTCAATGTGTCTTCGATGGGGCTTGCCTGGGTGGAAGGGGCAGATTATGGGGTGTCGCTCGGCCATGTTTTGAGTGAAGCGAAGGAAGCGCCATTCAATGCTAGAAAGGATAGACATTTGAGTCAGAGTACCATCTGCGGAGGAGCCGAGTATTACTTCATCCACTGGTGGTGAAGAGTTGACGGGCTTGTTCCCATTGCTTTCAAGGGAACTACGAGGATCGTGAGACCATATCGGACGACTGACGTGTCTGAGACGGGTTATGGATGCTTGCAACACAGCCTCAAACACTGTAGTCATCGCATTATCGATCCTTCGCTCGGGAGGCTGCCATAGTCCTACGACTGTATTTGACATATCCGAAGCTAGAACAAGTGAGTGGGTGGGCAACTGAAGATGATGTAAACCACATCGAGCGGACTGATCCCCGAACTGGTAGATCAGCTGACCAGCATCGCACCGATATACTGACAACGACTCACGACTGCTTGAAACATATATGTATGGCTCTTTCACGGTTATATGCCTTCCCGGTGACCGCATTGCAACTTTGACTGGAGTTTGCCAATTGATCCGAGATGGATCAGCTACCCCGAGAGACTGCATGTATAGATCGTTTCCGCAGCAGTAGACGAGCGACTTGTCAGGGTATATAGCCACAGAATACACAGGTTCATCCGTATCAATCGCTTTCTTTGTGACAAGTTTTGGAGGCTGATTGCTTCTTTCCTTGGTAATTGCGAAGAAGAGTAACCGCCCGACTGGCTTTTGTGCCCGGGTCAACATGGTGTTAATGACCAACATATGGTACTCGTTGACGCCAACTATAGGGAACCACTCGGTCACACCAAGGAACTTCTCGCCTGGTTTGCATTCCGATATCATGAGCGCTTGATTGTCTTTGGGCTCTTCCCCATCATCAATGTCCATTGCATCGGGATCAAGCCCGGCGACTGGGTCGACATCCGAGTCCAGAAACGAGATCATCGGGCGCAGAGCACGCTTGCCTCGGACGTTAGGTCGCCCATGGATTTGTCTAGCAGACCGAAGAACTTCGAACTTGTTGTGGAGAACAATGAGCTTATCCAGGTGTTTTGAATATAACACTCTAACAGGACTCCCACCAAGCTCTAGACGGCGAGGAACCATTTTTGGCTGCGAATCGAGAGAGATCGTATGGAGTTGATTGCCATCCATGCAAACGAAAGATTCAGCGGTGAATCCAGGGGTTCCTCCGGGCAACCATGAATCCACAACTTGACTGATTGCAGAGATTTTACCTTGCTGAAGTGAAGGTTTGCATGGGTCTGTTATCCACACGTTGAGCACCGTCGCGGGTGCTTTATCGTCCTTTTGGGGATATTCTAGGGTGCATAAAGTGTTCTCGCAATGGATGACGACTCTATTGGCCGTTGTGTCCTTAAGGACAGCCACGGAAGTATGGCCGAAAGCCAGCTTTTCGCAGAGAGTTAGATGGTCCATTGCCATTGTCAGCATGTACATCTTGGGTAGAATCCCAGGATAGTGGTAAACTCACATGTACCTACTTCCTTGCTCAGATTTAATGTTTCCACAGTGCCATCGCGGAGGCCACAGACAAGGAGCGGTTGTACCCCTTTGCTCGTGGCCCTTGCGATGATAGCGATACTATCACATATACCAAAGGGACCGGCAAAAGTATGGTGAATGGTAGTAGCAGGGTTCAGGAGCCCGGAGCCAATGTTGGCCGGCAGATAGATATCCAGCTCTCCCGCAAGAGTACCAACGAGTACGAGAAGTTCTTTTCCGGTTTCCAGCACAGAGAGGCAGGATGGTTGTACGTGAAGCGGTATTTGTTGATCCAAATGCTGATATTCATTGGCAAAATTTCCAGATTCTAGATAAAACTGTCCATTCCGTTGGGTAGCGAAAACAATAATGGTGTTGTCCGCAGTTGTGTGTATACAGGCCGCCAGAATCCGCGAGTCTCCAAATGGATACTTAGATCCTGGCTCATATCTCTCGGCGTCAAGTTGATTTTTGTCCGGCTTTGTGTCCTCCATATCCTCTTCTTTAATCTCTTTGTCGTTCAACGGTGGCGAAGGCAATGATGTGGCCATAAGAGAGGTTTCTGTAATTTGAATAGTGAGGCCTCGATTTGTGCGCCCTGCAGCGATCGTCCTAGCGTTGAGGTCAAGACCCACATCATGGTCAATGAGTTTATAATCAGCCTTTAGCAGGCCTACATCATCGCCAGTGGGTTCTGGTTCTTGCTTCAGCCACACTCGCAGAAGATAAGTTCGCAGTGGGTGAGACAAGATGATATATGTGACGTCTTCCAGATAATTGTCTTGCCTGTCTTGCTCGTCTGTGTTTCCGTAGAAGCCGTGCAAGGCCCAGATTCCAAACAACCCATTTTTCAATTCATCGATAAGATCAGATACTGTGCTGATTTTCTTCGATGCTTGCACTCCGTAGCGTATCTCTGAGATCGCGCCGTATTTTCCTCTGCCGGAGCATGCGAACAGCCGTTGTTGTCCCTTTGAGGCGTTGTTTGCTGCAACTGTGATCCCTGCATTCTGTCGGTCCATCGGAACATTGGCAATAGCGAAATCATTGATCGGCGTCCAATTTGGTAAAGTACCTCGCTGATTGGGACTTTTCTGACGGGGTGGAAAGCTCCACAGACCTCCATCGCTTTCGTCGCCGCCTGCGATCAGCACATCCTCTGTATAAAGACCAATATCTACAGTCGCAAATGATGTGTTGATGTTGACCCCGAGTCTGCCAACGTTGTGGTTGCTGTCGATCATCTCTTTGAGACCATGATCAATCACCACATACTGCACAATCCCGTCCTCTCGGCATAAGACTATGTTGTCTTCGTTAGGCCTCTTCTTCTTGGATCTCATTGGTCTTGCCCATTGAACCCAAAGTGGCCGCCTCGTAGAAACGCCAGGTTCTTGAGGCTCTTGCTCAACGGCGAGGCGATGTAAGAACCGGTGGCAACCCCCCGTCAAGATATCCTTGATCAAGACCAGGCGTTTCTCACACACCATGATAAATGCACTGTTTTTCATAAGAGGTATCAGAAGTAAGGGCAGCTGTTCGTCTGGATGCAAAGCTATCTTATTTGGCCTCGGCTGAGACAGGTGCAAAGGCATATCAGCGTTCCAGTCGTACCAAAACAACCAACTTTGGTGATCCCTTGCGACAACGAACAGCAGAATAATTTGGTTTGGCTCGTCCTCCGGCGGATGGAGGAATTCCATCTTCAGAATTCTTCCGCCCAGCAAGATGAGCTTTTCCTTACAGTGAGATGGTTATTAGCTGGGGGGTGTGCACAAGCTAGATTGACCGAACACTCACTTCTTTGATCGGCCCAAGCTGAGACTTCTCCTTGAACTCTGCTCTCATCTCGTTCATTGGCTTCAAAGCGTATACGTAAGCTCTGTCTTCGTGAGCAGCAACAGCCATTGCTCGGGACCTAGACTTGTCAGTCAGGAGCTTGTCCAACGTATCTGGCTCACAACGCACTTCGGATCGACAGCAATATGCTCGCCAAGGCGTTGCAAAGGCGAGGTCGGAGCTGGCAAGGCCTTCTGACTCCAGAAAAGTTCAGCATGCTCCAAATCTCCACTGACTGCACACAAGAACACAAGCCTGTTCGACTCCAAAGCTAGAACGAGGATATGAGGTGGAAGCTCTCGTCGGTACAGGGCAGCACAATCCGGAAGATTTTCTTCCGGGACCAAATCGTTATGTTTGTTAGCGTGGGTATCATCCCAACGCTCCTCCTTCCTGAGCTTTCTATAGCTGTAGTCGTGTCTTGTCAGCTCCCTTCGCTCTCCGATTACTCTAGCGGACTTGATTGCTGAGTCAAAGTCACTCTTGGTGGCTATTTCTCTTAAAGTGTAGTCCGCTTTGGCTTCTTTGATTGTTACTGAATTTGCCGATATAAAGAGCACGTCGTTCTTCGTCTTGTGCCGTATTCTTGCAGGGATAATCCGGTTGATGACGGAACTTCTGACCAGAGTCTTCGTAAGGATTCCTAAAGAAGGCGTCTTTGGAAGACTGATCGACGGCTGACTCCGTTCTTTGCGCGGCGTTTCTGCATTTTGGGCTCTTACATGGTAGGGGTCCACGTTTCTAGTGACCCATCTTCCATTCTCAAGGACAGTAGTTCGAACCGACATTTTGAGGAAAGGCTCAACGATAATCCACTGTTGTAACAATGTTCTTGGGCCTTTTCAAAGATTACAGGAGAGGCTATGGTAGATCTGCAGTCCTCTTAAGCCAAAGGAAACAAGGACAAGTTGCCAGGGAACTAGGGCAACTCGAGGGAGCAACGGCGTCCTAAGACGAGGGAGAAAAGGAATCAACCCCTCTGAAATATGCCTGGCCTAGTCTGTAGAGTCTGGAAGCAATTGTCAAGGGGCTCATTGCCCCTCATGCGGAAGACAGAGAGAAAGAGCTGTCTCGATGTGGTGAGGGTACATGGGTGCGACGCCAGCAATATTCACGCAACCTAAAGGAGAAGAAGCTAAAGGTTCCAGCTGAGCGGGAACGATTATGCAACTGAAAATCGACGGCGACCTATTCACGGGACTTGCACCCAAATATCCTTGGGCTGGTGGGCCGGCGACCTTTTTCTGGGGATTCGAGCGGAGTACTCGTACCTCTCCAGTAGAAAATGTCCACTACTCTCAAGGAAGGACCAATTGAATTGTGATGAAGATGATGATGATGGAATCAACGAATCTTCTGCTTGAATGCGGGTCGCCTTTTGGTGTCTCAATGGAGAATATGTAAAGGTCATTATTGTGCTGCTGGTACTGCTGGCCGTGAAGTACGGTAGAGTAAGGTAAGCTGGCGCTTGGAGGCCTGTCGGTATTAGTCGTGGATTCCAGAAGTGAGTTACTTGATAAAGCGAGGACACCAATAGATATTTCCACTCAGCGGCACGTCGCTTGATCTATTGGCGTCCTCGCTCTATCAAGTAACTCACTTCTGGAATGCACGAGTATCCGTTAAACGCCGAGAGGCAACAAATTGTTTTCTCCGCACCATTATTTCGATTACTACCCCACCACATCAATATGATTCAATAAATGTAGTCTAGATCTATTATATAGAGTTCAATGCATCATTCCTTCCATGAAATCGTCTTACGCAATCCCCTTTGCGACATAAGAAGACCTGACATACTTTATATCCCCCGCGTGTCTTGAAAGCATCATCCCTATTCCCACTGATCTCTCGCCCAAAACCTCGATTTTGAATATCCTTACGACACATAAGGCACGCCCGAATGGCCTTTAAGTCTTACTAATTATGATTACCTCGTAGTGTAGAGATAGAGAGAGGATTTGGCCTTGCTCGATAGAGATCTCCTTCTTTTAATAACTCTATTATTACGCTTTCATAAATAATAGAAAAGTAAAAGATTCTTATATAGATTATAATAGCGATGAAGATTTTAAGCTCTGATATAGTTGTAGAGTACCAATAAGGATCGCGAGAACTCTGAGCAGAGGCATACAAATTTGTATTATCTCGAAGTATTTCCCAGACAGTAGTAGTTTATATGAGATCAAACATAGTACGTGAAGTAAGAAATAGGTCACTTGGAAGATGACTGACGGCTGCCCGATACTCAATTTTCATTGGTTGATACTCTGGGAGTGGTGGAATACGCTGGAGAAGATTGTCACGTTTTTCAAGAAATTGCTGTCTCTCCTTGGTTTTTGAGGCTTTTTTTTGCTGCTCTAAGGCCTAATCTAATTCGTCCTTATCAGAAGTAGGTAGGGTAGCAATTTGAGGCATATTGGACTATTGGTAGTGGAGTTATTTAATGATTAATATAAGGAAGCTATTGAATGTGAGGGAAGAATCTCGGTTAAATTTGTTGCCTCGGCCTGGGCGGTTATCGGATAGTACCTCGGTAGTCGGTCCCCGCCGTCTTGCCCTGCACCGCCGATCATCCGCCGTACTACTCGTAACATCTCAGCACCCATGATTGAAGACCTGTCAGTCTTGCTTCTACATTACGGTTGCTGCAAGCTATGATCATCTCCACCTTTCGCAGGCCTTCGGGGTCGACCATATCACCATACACGTGCAATGGAGAGGCGGAATGAGGACAAGCGTGAGCTGTCAGAACAATCTGACAGCCGTACCTCCGCAGTTGGTATTTCCAAAGAATCTCAGAACAGGGATGCTGGAGAATCAAAGCTGCCACATGAGGTCAATCGTATACTAGCTGCTTGCGAGGATCCCCACGATCTAGATCTCTTGATCAGACTGGCAACTTCTACCGGTGGCTTGATCAACGACGAGGTACGGAAGGTGGTCTGTAAGTCTGCCAGAGCTGAAATTCCCCTATTTCCCGAGACTGACCGCTACTGAGGGCCACTTTTGCTGGGCTACAGAAGCGAAGAGTCTGAGCTCACCGGCTCTGCTCGCTACCCGCTGGATCTTCCAATCCATAAAGATGAAGATCAAGTCGAGCTTGATGTGAACCGGTCCTTCATCTACTACCCGAAAGGTAGGCGTGCTTTGAGCCCCTAGGATAGCTTGATGCTAATTCAAATCTAGACGAATCGGAAAGGCAGCTTGATCGACGGAAACGCGAGCTTTCGTCGGTGATCATTCAAGTCTTAAGGGAACACCCGATGCTTTCCTACTTTCAAGGATTCCACGATATCGTTCAGGTCTTTCTACTTGTTCTTGGTGTCGATCGAGCGCCCACAGCTGTCGCTCATATCTCACTCTTACGTATTCGTGATTTCATGCTGCCTTCGCTCTCGGCATCCCTTGAACATCTGAACCTACTGCCGACCATCCTCTACGCGGTGGATCCGAAGCTCTGCCTCCATTTGTCACAGACGCGGCCGTTCTTCGCCTTGGCGGCTACACTTACTTTGTACGCTCATGACATTCAGGAGTATGGTGACATAGCTCGACTGTTTGACTTTTTGATCGCGCAACCAGCTGTTGTCTCCATCTACTTCTTTGCCGTTATCATACTCTCGCGCCGCGATGAACTGTTTGAGATCCCTGCGGAAGAACCCGAGATGCTTCATTCGGTCCTGTCCAAGCTACCCAAGCCTCTGAACTTGGAAGCTCTGATCTCCCGGGCGATGACGCTATTTGAGGAGCATCCTCCGGAAAGTCTGCCGTTAAGAGCTTGGGCGAAGATCTCAGTTTACAGCGTCCTAAAAACCACAAGAGAATCTGTCAGAAACCAGACTCTCGAGGACGGCGAAGACCTGTTCGAATACCAGGCATTACAGCTACGGAGAGAAGAGTTGCAGAAACGAGCAATGGCAACTATATGGAAATACAGACGTCCTGCTAGTCGAATGGGGTTGGCATTCTTGGTCGGTATCTTTTCGATATGGTTTAGCAGAAGAGTGGGACTGGATCCCAGTTTTGGTCTAAAGAAGGTATTGGAAGTCTTCAGGAAGTTTCGTTGGAAACTGTGAGAGGCTACTTATATGGATGTTGTACTTTATATACACCAATAGATCACAAAAGCTAAAGAGATTCAGATCTCTGCCAGTCGACCTGTGGAAGTCCCTACACTGAAGTGACATCGAGTGCGGGATAGAGTGACCTTGGCCTACAAAAAAGGCAACTTAGCCGATCTCGAGCTTGGCGACACGTTTGTCAATCGACGCTCAGCTCCGCCATTCACAGTACCTCACCCAGGACAAAGAAAAGGTGGGTACAGTTCTTGATGGCGAACCAGGGCTATGATGTCGTCGTAGACGTCGATGAAGGGGTATGCTCACTGTCCAATGGAAACTTCAACCCACACACGCTAACCTCGTCCCAAGGGCGATCTGGGTCATACAGACCTCCAACAAGACGACCTCGAATTCCATTCTTCCAGTATGCTCTCAGGACTCGCCCAAACCTCCTATTTCTAACTTCCTGCTGCTAGACTTCAACGACCCATCGAACCCACGCTCCAAAATACTTCCAGACACATCCACTCCCTTCGGCAGCACCCAAAATCCCACACCGTCCAAACGTTTCCTCTGGACCCTATCATTCTATGCCCAATTTTTCGATGTCGATACATCAGAAGTGCTCCGCCGCTGTACCTCGTCTCTCTACCCGCGTGCCCCGTTCCTGGATATTCTAGACGGAAACCCCGATCTCTACGGCCCGTTCTGGATCGCTACGACGCTTGTCTTTATACTTTTCATCACAGCTACTATGAGTCAATACCTGAGCCGGAACCATGATATCCATTTCGAATACAATTTCGCCCTGCTCAGCGGCGCCGCGGGTTTGATTTACGGTTACACGGGCTTCGTCCCTGTTGGACTATGGGCCTTGCTGCGGTGGTTTGGAGCCGAATCCGCAACACTCGTCGAATGTTGGGCGTTGTATGGGTATGCGAATGTGATATGGATACCCGTGGCCATCATCAGCTGGAGTCCGATTTCAATGTTGAACTATGTCTTCACTGCGTTAGGGTTTGTGGTGAGCGTTGCGTTTCTGGTCAGGAATCTGTGGCCGGTTGTGAGTGTTACAGACGCGAAGATTAGTCGGGTGCTGGTCATTGCGGTGGTGTTGTTGCACGCGGGATTGGCTATTGCGATCAAGTTTACATTCTTCGCGTGAATATCCCCTTCAGTTGCTGGAGATTATGTGCTGATATATTTTGACAGACATGGCAGTCCCGCTGTAAAGGTCACCAAGCCGAGTGGCGATGGAGTTGGAGCCACGAATACGACAAGACCTTTGTTAGGCTTTTGAATGATATGAACTCGCCCTTCGTTTATAGCTCCCTGTAGTTCTTATTCGGATACCCAGCTTCTTAAAAGTAGAGTCGAGCACTCATAGATCTGAAGAATTTGTGAAATGACTCATCTCAATGAAGCTGATCTTCCTCCTGTAGAGTACCGAGTCCCACACATCCTGAGTAGAAGCTTGCTCAGTGTGTATCCACAGCTTAACGAAAGGAATTCTCAAAAGGCATGAGACATTTATGTGAACTAAATTTGTATGTTCAGGTTCATCTACGAAGTATCTTCGGTCACCGTCAAACCACCGCCAATTCCTTCTCCGCATCCCGCACTAGCAAGCATCTTTGCCGCTCCCACGATCAAACTTCAGCCCACGCCATTCAGCGCCGCCCACAGATACCCTACTAAACGTTTAGAGAACCATCCTTCAAGCTCTTTATTCCAAAAGCCTTCCCTGCACAAATGGCGCCCAAAAAGAAAGGCAACAAGAAGGGCAACGACGACTGGGAAGCAGACTTGGGTGAAACCCCGGATCCTATCGCCGCCGCAGCCCAAGAAGCCAAAGAGGTTGAAGCAGCCCGAGATGCCGAACCTGATGAAGCTCCTGGTGGAGGAGGCGGTCTACTGGCTGCACTCAAGAAAAACAAGTCTAACAAGAAGAAGAAAGGCAAGGTTGTGGAGGAAGACTATGTGAACGGCGAAGATCCTCCCACAGCGGATGGTGTCAACGGTCATGTCGAACCCAATGGTATACAAGACCTAGCCTTCACGGCACCTGAGGAGGCTACGACAGAGGACCTATTCGATGAGCAGGTTACGAAGGCCAAGAGTGGGAAGGGTAAACAGGGGAAGAAAGAAGGGACACTAGTGCCCAACGAGGACGAGGACGGAGAGGATACAGAAGAGGGGGGCACAGGAGGGGTCAAGAGTAAGAAGGAGAAAGAGAAGGAAAAGAAAGAGAGAGAGAAGGCGAGGAAGAAAGAGCAGGTACGTGCATATCTTTAGTGTTGACCTTACAAGCGTAGGGATACAGAGAGGCCGTGGCTTATTAACATGCTTTTTGTTTCCAGGCTGCTGCAAAAAAGAAACAAGGAGGTGCTCTTCCGGCACAAAAAGAGGAGCCTGTGAAGCCCGTAGTCGAAGCGAAGTCTGAGGCTGCCTCAGCTGCCGATGCAGGGAAAGGAGGAAAGAAGAAATTACCGCCCGCCCTTGCAGCACTCCAGAAACAACAGGAAGCTCTGAGAAGACAGCAAGAGGAGCAAGAAAAGGCAGATGCCGAAGAGAGAGCCCGGATAGAAGAAGAGGAGCGATTAGCGGCGGAGGAAGAAAAGAGGAAAGAGGATGCTCGAGCGCGGAAGAAGGAGAAGGACAAGGAGAAAAAAGAGCAGTTAAAGAAAGAGGGCAAGTTGATGACACCAGCCCAACGGGAAGCGCATCGGCGGAATGAATTGAAGAGAGAACAAATGCTTGCCGCCGGTGTAAAGGTTGCAGGACTGGACGAGGAACCTGCGGAGAAGAAGAAGCCGGTGTACGATAACAAGAAGAAGAAGGGACTGAAGAAGCCAGGCGACGATGCCAGAATACAGGAAGAAAAAGAAGCTGCCGAGGCAGAAGCTCGGCGGCAAGCTGAAGAAGCGGAGCGTCTGAGGCTAGAAGAAGAGGAGAAGGCGAGGGCTGAAGCTGCGGCGGCAGCAGCAGCAGAGGAGCCCGAAAGTGACGGCCTCGAGGACTGGGAGGCTGTTGCCGATGCTGACGACGGTAATGTTAAAGAGAGCTGGGAGATGGACTCTGATGAAGAAGCTGCTGCCTCGCAATCACCGCCTCGGAAGCCCAGTGCTGTCACTAATCTTATGGAACAACTCAAAGCCGCACAAATAGACCTGCCTTCGAGGCCCGCTCCATCAGCACAAAAACCACAGCAGAAGCCACAACAGAAGCCAGCTGAATCCGATTCCGAGTCGGATTCAGACGACTCGTCTGCTGATGCGCAAGGAACAGCCACACAACGAGCGGCTGCACAGAAGAAAGCTGAAGCTGCAGCCAGGAGGCAGAAACAACACGAGGAGGCGCTTGCCGCCAGATCAAAAGACAACCTCCGTTCTCCTATTTGCTGTATCCTGGGTCACGTCGATACCGGGAAGACTAAGCTATTGGACAAGATACGGCAGACTAATGTCCAAGAAGGTGAAGCTGGAGGTATCACGCAACAAATAGGTGCAACCTATTTCCCAGTTGACGCCCTAGAAGCTAAAACTGCGGTCGTCAACAAGGACAACAGCTTCGAGTTCAAGGTACCTGGTCTTCTGGTCATCGATACTCCTGGTCACGAATCCTTCACAAATTTGCGATCTCGAGGATCCTCGCTATGTAATATTGCCATTCTCGTTGTCGACATAATGCACGGGCTGGAACCGCAGACTCTGGAGTCGATGAAATTACTCCGTGACCGGAAAACACCATTCATTGTTGCTCTCAACAAGATCGATCGTCTATATGGCTGGAAGAAGATTGATAATAATGGTTTTCAAGAAAGTATGGCCTTACAGAACAAGGGGGTTCAAAACGAATTTCGAGATCGCCTCGAAAAGACAAAAGTCGCCTTCGCCGAGCAAGGCTTCAACTCTGAGCTTTACTGCGAGAACAAGTCCCTTGCTAAATTCGTTTCCTTAGTACCAACATCAGCGCACACAGGAGAAGGTATACCAGACATGCTAAAGCTGCTCGTCAGTCTAACGCAAGAGCGAATGACCAACAAACTCATGTATCTCTCCGAGGTCGAGTGTACAGTCTTGGAAGTGAAAGTCATTGAAGGTCTAGGCACAACCATCGACGTCGTCCTATCTAACGGTGTCCTACGAGAGGGCGATCGGATAGTTCTTTGCGGTATCAACGGCGCCATTGCCACAAACATTCGAGCATTACTCACCCCAGCACCGCTAAAGGAGCTCCGCCTGAAGTCCCAGTATGTCCACAACCAAGAATGTAAAGCATCGCTAGGTGTCAAAATTGCGGCCAATGACCTCGAACACGCCATCGCCGGTTCGCGCCTCTTGGTCGTCGGACCAGGCGACGACGAAGAGGATATTGAGGAGGAAGTCATGTCTGATATCGAGAACCTCTTATCGAAAGTCTCTAAAACAGGACGTGGTGTCAGCGTCCAAGCATCCACCCTCGGCTCTCTCGAAGCCCTCCTTGAATTCCTCAAGGTCTCCAAAATTCCTGTCGCAAACATCTCCATTGGCCCCGTCTACAAGCGGGACGTCATGTCCGCAGGCATTATGCTCGAAAAAGCCAAGGAATATGCAGTCATGCTCTGTTTCGATGTCAAAGTTGATAAAGAAGCGCAAGAGTATGCTGACCGGGAGGGAATTAAAATTTTCACGGCGGATATCATCTATCATCTTTTCGACGACTTTACGAAACATATGGCGCAGTTGGCGGAGCAGAAGAAGGAGGATAGTAAATTGTTGGCTGTGTTCCCTTGTGTGCTGAATCAGGTGGCGGTGTTTAATAAGAAGGATCCAATCGTGGTTGGGGTAGATGTTGTTGAAGGCAACCTCAGACTCCTCACGCCAATCGCCGTGGTACGGACGAACCCGGTCACCAACGTCAAAGAGGTTGTCAATTTAGGCAGAGTGTAAGCTTCCTCGTCCTCCGTACCCTCTTTCGCTTCTTCCACAAGTCTTCCGAGAATTGTTACTAATTCCCCTACAGCCAATCAATCGAGCGCGACCACAAACAAATTCCCATGGTAAAGCGCGGCCAGCCCTCCGTCGCCATTAAAATCGAAGCTCCCAACCAACCTGTCTATGGTCGACATTGGGAAGAAAAGGACGCACTCTACTCGTTAATCTCACGGCAGAGTATCGATACTTTGAAGGAATTTTATAGGCCTGATGTCAGCAATGATGAGTGGGCGCTGATTAAGAAGTTGAAGGGGTTTTTTGACATTCCCTGAATTGGAAGAGGGGAGCGAGATGTTTGAGTGACACGATTGGCATGATTTTGCATAGATAGCTTGGCTTGGATGTGACAAATAGCGGACGCTTGGTACATGTACATACGCAAATGCATCTCTGGAGCCTCATTTGCTGTTGGGCATGTCGCGATCTTTACAGTGACGGTGTGACCCAACAATATGCAAGAGCTGGCGGTCTAGTTTCGTAGATTCGTAGCACTGTTTGTTCCTCATCGACCAAATCCGAACCACCCCTTCTTCTTCTCTTCTCCGCCTTTCGCTCCCTCGGCAACCCCGTTGACCGCTTTTTCGTTGATCTTTTGAGTCCGCCCTGGATACTCGATGTAATTGAACGCTACGTCCAAGAATAGCGGCTTAACAGGTATCGGCTCCACCTTAGGCGGGTAAGTGACCAATTTTGTGAGGTCGACGTCATTTAGAGGATATTCGTACAATCGCTCTATCAGCGGTGGTACGGGGTTAATGTTTTTGTTGAAAGATACGGAGTGGATATTGTGAAGTTCGACCAGGGCGCGGTGCTGGGATACGAGACTTTGGAGGAGTGAGTGGAGATCGGAGGCTTGGGTTGGGGTGATGTCGAGTTTTGGAGGCTTTGCATCCGATCGTTGGGTGCTAGAGGGGTGAAGAGACGCTCGACTAGATAAATCGAGAGCACGTGACAGCAGGGCGAGTGCGTTCTTCGTTTCCGATAGCAGGGCGTAAGAGCGAGCGATAGCGAGGCATCTTAATGCTGCAAAATATGCCCTTTTGGGTTCGAGTTCCTCGACGAACTTTTGGTCTGCTGCTACACCGGGTAGCTCTTTGACGGAGTCTAAGCTCTGTAGTGTGGAGTCGTAAAGTACAACTCTTTCTCGCAGCCTGGTGAGTTTCCGTCCGGTGCTTTCTTCTTGGATTACAGTCGTCTTGCCGTCTTTTCGAGAGTTTCTATATATCTCTGGTTCAAGCAACGCCCCGTCTTGTCTGCCACAAAGTATTCGATTCCTACCAATTCGCCACTCCACCAATGCGTAATTGACTGCGGTCCTAGTAATTTGCAACGCCTGCATGCGTCGATCTCCTTGGGAAATACCTTCGGCAGACAACTCGTCAAGAGCAGTCTTCGTGGCGTCAACTGCGTCTTGACTGGGTATGAGGACTTCATCGTAAGCGGCTGCTTTACCTTGAGGTGCCGCATCTGGGTTAGCTGTCAAGAACGCGGAGAGCTTGGATTCCGCATTGGAGACCGCTGCCAAAGCCTCAGCAGTGGCTGCGTCTTCGAGATTCACGAGGCGTGATCGCCATTGGATTGTCTTTGGTACATTTTCAGCGTTACCGCTGGGCGTCTTCCTTTGGGCAGTGGCTGGGTCATCCAATGCATCTGGGTGGTCTTTCAAGATCTCTCGGACAAACGGGCTGTCTTCGGGAACATAGCGTGAGATGATGGTATCGATCGATGTGGTACGGGGCAATTTCAATTGGTAGGCGGCATATCGTATGCTAGGGTCAACTGTGGTGTTCAAGAGATCCCGGAAAAGATCCTCCTGTTTTGGGCCTCCACTTTGCGCAAGCGTGGTATAAATGAAACGAGCCTCCGAATACTCACGCAGGCAGTCCTCCCAGCGGTGCTTCTCGAATTCAATGGCTCCCCGCAGTGAGACGTAGTACGCTCGTGCTTCGAGTAGGGCCTCCGAAGTAGCCTTCGTAACTTGTTTATTCTTAAGCAACTTCACAAGCTGTCCAGCATAGGTACTAGCTTTATGTAGGCGAGAGTGCATGTGAGACTTCGTTGATCCGGTACTACCATGAGCTCCGGATTCTGCAGAATGCGTTGACTTTATTTGCATCGCTAGGGCCCATGCTCGCTCTGAAGTAAGCAGGAGCAAGTATATAAATCTGAGTTTCTGTATGAGGACTTGCAGATCAAGTTTCTAGGGTTGACGCACTCATGATTCCCAGCTATATCTTCGGCCGTGACCGCAGGTCTTGCCGCATACTTTTTGCCTTTGGTCGAGGTATAGTGGAGCTTCTTCCGTACAACAAGCAAGCGTCGAGAAAGCTGTTTCCTGTAGGATGCATAATCACCAACTAGAAGTGCCTTTTCACGCTGAGAGACGATAAAATTGGTGATATCCATTGTAGCTTACTTGGAGGAGAACCATGATGTCCTTGACAGTGAGCTTGCCCGCTTTGTGGGTGGATCTCGGAATGAATTCCGAGGTCTTGGCGCTCCCGTTTCGATGATGTACTCTACTCGTAAATTCTATTCGTAAATTCTGTTTGTCTATCATGCCACTTTTGAGGCTACTAGGTCTTCGCCTGTACATATCTTCTACTGGCCTCTGCGCGAACATTTCTTCGGGCTCCCTTTGACTGACTCTCCCATTTTAGACTTTTCTTCGAGGATCTATGACAGCCAAAGCCTCGGCGATCCCTTCCCCTGTGGTAGCACACTTGCCAGGGCATGATAGAGAGAGCGGTTGGATGGCTCCACACGGGAGAACGAGCTGTGCTCCGGGGCTCCAAGAAGCATTCTCGCAATCGACGCCACCTACACTCTGCCTTCTGGTCTCACGGTGCCGGTAACATCGATCTACCGTCTTGGTGGATGCTCTTTCTACAAAAATCAGGCTCCGCCCAGGAGTCATGTTCGAGCAAAAGACACGGAATCCCAACGGTAGCATTGTCCAGTGGGCTTCAAGAGATCTTCCTAGACTTCCTGTATCCTGTACATACGCTAGCACTCATTAGACGGCTCAAGCGGTCCACAAAGGCGCAACATCACGCTGCTCAGAACATCAAGCACTGTTCCAGAAGCTACACCTCAATTGCTGCAGATTTAATCAATGGAGCGAAGGCAGTTAGAACAGCTACTGGGGCCCAGGCCCAGGACGCTTCCGCGAGGTCTTCGTCAGAGACGCCTCAGCCGGGCGATGCAATAAGACGAGGAATCAACGAGATGCTTGATTCGAAGGATCAGACTTGGATCTATGATGAGCTGTGGCAAAGCTATCAAGCTCTACTAGAGATGTCACAATCGCTAACGCCACAAGAGCTTATCAGGATGCTGCGATCCTTGGGGGCGTCAAAGAGAACCATTGATGTCGAACGTGCCGTGGCTCTATTCGACAGCATACCTGTCACGCAGAGGCGGGCTATTCATTACAGCTACGCCGTCTCAGCTGCGCTCTCATTGAAGGACCTGGACACAGCAATCGACATCCATCGTGAGGCTTTGGCAAGGATTAGTGGTTCTATCGGGACTGCAGCACTACTTCGGTATACCGTGCAACATGAGAAGTGGCAGTTGGCAATAGACACATGGCACGCATATTGGGTCAATAAACTACACTACTACACAAGGCCCGATATTTGGACAGGAGTCAACGCTCTGTCTCTGCCAGATTTGATGGAGAAGGCTATCTCGGCTGCGAACTTCGCAATTTCGACTGCTGAATCTTCTTCACAACATGAGAATGCAGTGGCTGCTCGCGATTTCGCATTAGAATTAATTCGACAAACTCTTTGCATTCAGAACACCAACTTCGATATCCACAACCATTGGCGGCTCGTTCAGAAGGCAAGAACCCTTGATGCTTCGGATATGACGACACAAACCATGGCTTTGGAGCAGCTATTATCCATTAACAGTAGGGAGCATGGGCATCGCGCACTGAACCTTTATCGGATACTACGAAAAGAGTCGGCATTCTTACCTAGTACGGACTTACTCTCATTGGTGACGAGCAAGCTAGTGGCAGAAAAGAGTAGTCTCGGCATGTTTATGATTATCGAAGATTGGCGCACTTACCATCAGAAACTACCCGCTGGCATTGCTATCAATGTGGCGAACGTCCTTGCTCAACTCGGACAGCTTGAGCCCCTCCAAAACCTATTCCA
This sequence comes from Letharia lupina, assembly GCF_014066315.1. Taxonomy (NCBI): domain Eukaryota; kingdom Fungi; phylum Ascomycota; class Lecanoromycetes; order Lecanorales; family Parmeliaceae; genus Letharia; species Letharia lupina. The sequence continues at coordinate 699,347 of NW_023502985.1, forward strand.
TGATTTTTGTTCTACGTATGGAAGGCCTACCAGGAAATGGTGGTACAACATCCTGCTTTTCGTCCACAATAGGCGAGCAGACCCTGAGGGTGTGGTGCGCGCCTTCAACGACCTGCAGAAGGATTTTCACTTCAAGCCTACCGTGCGAGCCTGGAATTATGTTATTGGGACATTCTCTCGCATTGGCGACGTTGACGGCGCTCTGACTTGGTTCAACAAACTCCTCGAGTCCGAGTTACGGCCGGACTCCAGAACCTACTTCCTGCTAATGTCTTTGTACGCGAAAAGAGGGGACTGGGAGACCGTCCATGAGTTCCATCAACAATCGAAGATCGACGGTAATAAAACAACCATGTTGATGGTTGACAGTATTGTCTTGGCAAACATTAACGATGAGAGATTGGCAGAAGCCGAGCAACTTGTAAAAGAGGCTTTGCACATGGATTTAGAAGGATCTCGGACGTTTATGTGGACCATTCTGCTCAACGCGTATGCTCTGCGCAGAGAGGTAGAGAAGGTGTCTGTGTTGCACAAACAAATGCAAGCTGCAGGAGTGGCATCTAATGGCATGACTTATGCTGCTTTGATGACAAGCCTGACAATTGCTAAGATGCCCCAAGCAGCATATAAGATCTTGGATACGGTAATGCCGCGAGCAAAAATGAAAAGAACGTCGCTACATTATGCCATCGTCATGGGAGGATACCTTGCAAACAAGAACTACGGCAAAATATTCGAACTCTACAAAGACATGCTGACGCGCAATCTCAGCCCGACAATGAGCACCCAGAACATCCTTCTCCGAGCGGCAGCCTCAGTGGACAAGGCGAAGCAAGGTTACGACGAAGATCCTGAGAACCGAACCGAGCTTGGACGTGCACAACAGACTTTTGAGCAGACGATATCCAATCTGGATCCAATGGAACTCGCGGCTTCGGAACCGCGCAAATTCGTGGGGCCTAACCCCCTAAATGAGTCCTTCTCCTCCACCTACTTCGAGTATCTCATCTTCCTCTATGGCAGAGACGCTGCTTTTGCTAAGGTCACTGAGCTCTACGAACGCTACATCTCCACTTCCGCCCGATTCAGCAACCGTGACGTCGAAGCCAGTCCTCCAATTCGGTTACTTAGCGCTCTCATGATCGCTCACATACGCGCTGGCGACCATGAAGAGGTTGAGCGATGCTGGTTCCTCGCTCTCGACAAGTCCGAGAAGCTCGCCTGTCGCGCCAGGGCCGTTACGTCGGAGCCAGGCTGGGTATTACACTCACGCCGCCTTGTAATGAATGTACCTCTACGGCATTACATAATCTCCCTAGCTGAACAAGGCCGCATCGATGATCTGATCAGCACAATCAAACAGCTACACTCCTCTGGCTTCGCCCTCAACAGTCCTAATTGGAACCTCTACATCCAACACCTTGCCCAGTCCCCCGAATCTAGACATCAGCTGCTCGCCTTTGAGCTCTGCGAGCGCGAACTGATCTCAAACTGGCCGGGCTGGGATACATTGGGAGATCCCACTTACGTCAAGGTCAAACTCCGCGCAATGATGAGGGATACATTGCTTTTGCCGAACCAAAAGATGCCAGCATACTTGACTCTGGTACATTTGGCAGCTGTGTACCTGCAGGCAAAGCAAGGGATTCGTCTCACGCCGCCATGGCGCTTTGTCAGGGTTGCGCCAAAGACGGTGGATGCGCTCAGTAATATGCCTAGGATGGCAGATACATACCAGATTACTCTTTTACGTGGAGGATAGTGGTGCATGGCTAGAAGTAGCTAGGAATGGAGAACTTCGACATGTATATATCCGTACGATATGGGACAGGGGCATCTTTGGCGTACATAATTTCTAGTTTTTGGTCCCATACTGATAAAAGGATGTCAATACATCTGACCCTCGCGTCCATTTCTGTATCCGTTCTACATCTTTGGAAACCGAATATGTAAGACCGATAGGGAGTCTATTCCCTGACTTTCTACTATGTGACTTGGGTATATGTCCATCACTTGTGTCATGTGAGATAGTAATCAGACAGTAAAGACATTGTAAGCAATCTCTAGGCACCAAAAAAAATTCTCGATTTTAAGAGCAGCTGTATTTCAGGGGTATCATTTTGCATAAAATCCGCTCATCTCAAAGTCCAGAAGAAGCTGGCCAATGGTGTTTCCTCCATCTGCGCTCAACGCCTCACCTGCATCGTGACTTTTAGTGCCGCCCTCGCCTCGCCGCTCGTTCAAACCTCTGCAAACGCTGATGAAAATTCTGACTTTCTTCTTGAACTTCTCATAGGTCTCCTTCAGGTCTACCTTGAAGCCCGAATGGCCCATGTCTCGGGTAGCTTCAGTCCTGGCGTGCCGTGCAAACACCAGTATCAGGCTGAAAATTTCCTCGAGCAACTTCATGACCTGCGCCTGTCTTTTCCTTAGAATCAGGCTAAACATTAGCCGGTCCAGCAGATTTTCGTGAAAGTCGCGCAGTCTATGAAGACTGTCGCCATCGCTCGTGCCAACGCGGTCCAAGGCTATGTCAACCTCTTCGAGCCTCCGTTGGAGGATATTCCAATTCGCTTGAACGCCGTTGAAAAAATACCGACAGATTGCGGAGACAAAGTGGTGGCTTTCGATTCGGAAAGATTTAGATATAGGGTCTGCTTCTTGACGAATTGCAAAGCGCAGTTTTGTGTCACGAAAGAGCTGGTTTACGACGAACAGCATTCGTACTGCTCTTAGCAGGAGTTTGAAGACAGTGTCATACTTTGTCAGGGAAGCCTGGGTAATCACTGCGTCCAAAGGTGGCGGAGGCCTATACTGAAGCCTCAAAAAGTCCAGGGCCTCGATAGAGTTAGGGTTCATACAACGCTGCAGCTCGTCTTCAGGCATGTCTCGAATGGCAAAACTCAGGCCTCCAGGGAGTTCTCTCCGGAACATTGAAGAACCATTGGCTTCTCGCCCAGATTCGTAATAGCTTTCTGTCAAAATACCCATCAACGCCAGTCGCAGTTCAGAGCTCGCTGGTGGCCAAGTATCTCGAGAGCCCAATTTCAAGCCCGAGGTGCCAGCGCGGGAGCGACCTTTCCGGCGTTCAGCAGAGTCGAGTTCAGGGTCAAAGAGAGCGTGCGAAAGGCGAGAAGCGAATACGCCGTCGCCAAAAAGGCTGTAGCGGTGAAGGAGAATGAAGTGAGACCGTATGTTGTGCTCCTTGAAAACAAGGCGTAGGCACGCACGGTTGATGAGAAGGGCCTGACTTGCGATCACAGGATTGAAAGACAGGATGGGAAGCAGAGACAATGGAGGCGCAAAGATCTCTTCCTCTGGCAAGTCATTGTAAATACACTTGGGTATAAAATTATTGCCCTTCTCCGCCTTCAAATCGGGTAATGGTTTCTCGAAGGTTGCAATGGATGCGTGGATGTAGGCTTTCGCCGTCTCTTCCGAAAGCGCAACCGTCGCTATCTCAGCCTGTGCGACGCCTTCTTTGGGCATATGCGCCTCTCTTGGATTGCCACCATGGAGGTTGAAGTCCGCGATGGCTTTCTGAAGGTTTGATTCATACTCCTGGGCTTGCCTTTGTGTTCCTTCCAAGTCCCGCCATGAGAATCGCCAATCTAGGTCGGGGGCCTCCATAGTACCAACCTGTGTCGGTCTCGAAAGAGGATGTTCGGGTTGATGACTTTCGAGTAGTCGCAAGCTTTTTCCGGTTTCGAAGATTATAAAAGAATCCTCTTCTGAGATAAAATTTGGCATTGATAGATGCTTAAAATCATATTCCAACTTCTTCGTCTCCTTACCGCCCTCGAGTCTTTGTGATTCCTCTCTCACAACGACAAAGTTCTGACCGTGACCATGAATTCCAGCACCGGTCTTTTCCTTCAGACCCACCCATTTGCAGACAGAACTTAGCCATGGTTTGGACACGCTTGCAAGAATCTGGAACAATGCTGGCCGAATCCACTCAGCTGAATGTTCGGTATCTTCCACATATTCATAGAGCCGAGATAAGAGCTCTTCATCACTCCTGGCTGCGTCAACCTTAATGACTATGTCGTTAAGGTAAGACAATACTAAGCCAGGCCTTTCAAACAGTGATTGGAGTTGGAGTAAACTACGTGCTGACGTCGATGAATCTCCGACTTGAGCGTGAAGTGTTGCAATGATGGCAGAGATGCTACCCACCAAAGCTATAGATGTTGGAATTGACATGCTCGAGGTTTGTGTCTCGTCAATGAAAGACTGTAAGCGTTTTGTTTTGTTGCCATGGTCGATGAAGGTAGCGCTAAGACTTTGAACTGTCTCGAGGCTGTATCCTGACATGCGCCCATTCCCGATGAGGGGAAGAAAGGATCGTTCGTGCTCATGATAGCGATATAGCACGGATTCTCTTCCCAGCCCAAGCTCGACAAGGCTGGATACCAGAGCGGCGGATTTGATCACACATCCAGATCTTTTGCCAAGACTATCATTCTTTGTATCTCCGTCCTCGACGGCAAGGATGGCATCAAAAACCCGGGGTCCACCTTCGCTAATGTATGTAGTCCGAGGCTCGTGGAAGGTCTTATCATAGAAGGTTTCCCAGCTTTTCGATTGGGGCGGTCTTTGCACTTCTGGATCAAGTGGAAATGACCAGATGTCAGGCGTTTCAAGGGTCTCAAATGATTCTGCGGAGGAAAGCACAGAAGAAGCGTCGAATGCGCCTAGGTCTTCTATGGGGCCATAGGTAAAGGTCGAGAAATCGGGCAGCTCGAGGTCTAGGTCTTTCGATATCCCAAGTCGTTCATGACTTTCATCTTGTACATCTTTCGCAAAGTATAAGCATGGAGTCCTTTCTCATACACTCCTAGGTGACAAAGACGTACTCAATGGTTCAATTTCAAATGCAATAGAATCTATTGCGCGCTCACTAAATTGAGCGAAGGTTGATGCTTTCCAAAGGTCTGGAATCGCGAACGCGTTTCCATCTCTGACCTGTTGATCCATAATCCCTTTGTATATAATCTTCCAACATGAATGGATTGTGGGCGACGTGACCTGCGCAAATTCCGGACGACGCGATACTGTCGCCAAGGCGCTAGTCCGGCCTTAGGAGGTAAGGTACAAGTTCAGAAATTAAGAGGTTTTCAGTTGCACATAAACAATCCAGCCATGGCTCCCAAGAAGAAGATCCGCCAGCCTTCGAGGGCTGCCTCAACACCGGTCGGCGACGTAGTCGAGCAGGCAGAGGAGACACCAACCACAATGAAGTCGGACTCGGGCATAGGGATCATCGTCACAGATGCATGGACTGATGAACAGGAGACATCGCTCTTCAAAAGCATGGTTAGATGGAAGCCTGTAGGTTCGTTTTCGAATTATATGAGTTCGCTTCATCTACATGGCGGATTGCACTGACAGTCATTGCCAGGCATGCACAAGCACTTCCGAATGATATCTATCTCTGAGAATCTGAGGAACCATGGCTACTCCTCTCCTCAAAATGCTCATACACGAATACCAGGGATCTGGGAGAAACTGGGCAGTCTGTACAATCTCGAGACTCTTGATGCAAGAGTTAGTCTTCCAGAGACTGGGCCACAGGAAGCTTAGACTTATAGCTTCCAGGAAGACGCTTTCGGCGAACCAATCCAAATGGACGGTGATCCTGCTGAGCAGCCCTTCTGTCCGTTCGCATTACCTGAAGATGAATACCGGGACATGATGTTTGGAAAGAGATTAGCAGGTGAAGGAACTTCGTCGCCGCCGCTACTTGCCCACCAGCTCTCTGGCATGTCTGTTGAAGGCGGAAGAGCGGCAAGAAGATATAGTACCGTGGACGACACAGATGGTATGCATGCTCATTGCTTTGCACGGACGCTTAGTGAATGTTCCAGATCCACGTTCTTCGCCAGCATCAATTAGTGGGCAAAAAATAAGCCGCAACACTCGTACGTCGAAGGGTACGCGAACATCGCTGCTAGCAGAAGTCTCCACGATTGGAGGAAGACAGGGGAGTAAAGGATCAGTGGATCAAGGTACTGACGATGGTCAGAAGGACGATGAAGATGACGGCGAGGCCATGGGGGAAGACGAGAACGATAGTAAAGCTGCCACGCTGAAGGATACTAGCAAAGCATCGAAAGGAGCTGCAATAAAAAGTAATGCGTCGCGGAGAAGTGGACGGAAGAGGTAAGGTTCGGAATTGCGGAATGTTGAATTGAAGGGGGGCATATTCTAGCCAAAGCTGCGAACCTTTTCCCTTGGCATTAAGCGTGAGTTTTGAGGCAATATACTGTAAGCCATAGTTTCACAGATTTGACCACAAGAATAGGGAACTAAGTGAATTCGGTGCTCAGGTGATTGATCCCTGTTGGAAGGAGCTGGAGGTTTTGCCCCACGAGACCGTGTTCAAGGCCGTTTGGTGGGGTTTGCCTCGGCACTCGGCTAGCGCTCATGGAGAACTGCAACTGCATTGCTTCGTGTTCAAGGACACACGTAATTTGGGGCATCCTTAAAAACAACAATACTCAAGAAAGCAATTCTCTTCCGCTCTTTCCTTGTTCTACACTGATCAGGAGCTCCTTTTCCCCTTAATTTTCCTTTGCTGACTGGCTCCGGGGATGTTGCAAGCATTGGCAAGAAGCCGCTCAGCATTCCGGAATAGCTCGACGACGGTCCATCCTGCAAAGGTAGCTTTAACAATGGCTGAGATGAACAAATTGCAGGAAAGACTGACGGATTGCTCAGGCTTTCACCATGGCGCCAGCAAATTCCCGACGAAGCTCGTCTGCGCTACCCGAAGGTATGGGGTCTTTCCTTTCATCCGGGCCCATCCTATTGTCGCATCGCTCATGCATTGCGTGTCAGGGTACCGAGAAGACAGCTCGAAAGGTGACATGCTACGATTCGAGGATTCGCTCCCTAAACTACCGGTTCCTACCCTCGAAGAGACCTCAAAGCGTTACCTGAAGTCCGTACAACCACTGTTGAATAAAGCCGAGTTCGCAGCAACGAAGAAAACCGTTGACGATTTCGTGAAACCTGGCAGCATTGGACAAGAATTACAAAAGAGGCTACAGGCCCGTCGAGAAGATCCCAAACACCGGAATTGGATCTACGAGTGGTGGAACGATGCAGCATACCTCAGCTATAGAGACCCGGTCGTGCCGTACGTCAGCTACTTCTATTCACATCGGGATGATAGGAGGCGACGGAACCCAGCGAAAAGGGCGGCAGCGTTGGCTACGGCTGTCCTCGCATTCAAAAAGCAAGTAGACAGCGGGAGTTTGGAACCAGAGTACATGAAAAGGCTTCCCATTAGCATGGAATCATATCAGTGGATGTTCAATGCGTGCCGCATTCCTGGCAAAGCAGTCGACCACCCAGTCAAATATTCCCATGAAGACCACAAATACATTACGGTGGTCCGAAAGAACCAATTTTTCAAAGTGATGTACGAGGTCAGTGGCCAACAGCTCAACGCTGCAGAGTTGGAGAGGCAGTTCAATCGAATTTACAAGATGGCGCAAAAGACTCCAGCGGTCGGTGCATTGACTACTCAAAATCGTGATATCTGGTACTCCGCTCGCGAGACACTTCTCTCGGCGCATCCAGCCAACGCTGCTGCGTTGGAGACCATCCAGGCTTCAGGGTTCCTGATCTGCCTGGATGATGCCTCACCAGTAACGTTAGAAGAGCGTGCCCATCAGTATTGGCATGGTGATGGTGCGAATAGATGGTTTGATAAACCCCTGGAATTCATCGTTAATGAGAATGGCACTTCTGGCTTTATCGGCGAGCACAGCATGATGGACGGCACTCCTACTCATCGACTAAACGACTACATAAATATGATGATCTTCACCAACAAACTCGACCTCTCCGACTCCAACGTCCGCTCCGACCTCGCTGAGCCTGTGGCCGTCAAATTCCACATCAACGAAGTTGTGAACAAGGAGATCCACCGGGCCATCTCCGATCATGAGAACCTAATTGCACAGCATGAGCTGAGGGTGCAAGCCTATCAAGGCTATGGCAAAGGTCTAATCAAAAAGTTCAAGTGCTCGCCAGATGCTTACGTGCAGATGATCATCCAGCTCGCTTACCACAAGATGTACGGCACCTGTCGTCCCACCTACGAATCAGCCGCTACTCGACGCTTCCAACAAGGCCGCACTGAAACTTGCCGTAGCGTCAGTGATGAGAGCGTAGCATTCTGCGCTGCCATGGCGGACCCAGAGGTTCCTCCAGAGGAATGCATTAAGGCTTTCCGAGCCGCTGTTGACGCCCACGTCAAGTATATCACTGATGCAAGCGACGGAAAGGGCGTTGACAGACATCTGTTCGGCCTGAAGAAGTGCTTGAAGGAGGGAGAGGAGTTGCCAGAGATCTTCAAGGATCGAGCATACGGTTACAGCGGAACGTGGTATCTAAGCACCAGTCAATTGAGTAGCGAGTATTTCAACGGATACGGGTGGAGTCAGGTTATAGATGACGGCTTTGGCATTGCGTATATGATCAACGAGAACAGGTGTGTAGTCCAATTGGTTGATGAAATCATGGCTAACGACATGTAGCATTCAGTTCAACATTGTGAGCAAAGGATTGGGCAGTGAGCGCATGAGCTTCTGGCTCAACGAGGCAGCGGGCGATATTAGAGATCTGCTTCTACCAACGACCGAAGGCCCAAAAGCAAAGCTGTAGATTTATGGGAAGCATATTGATTCAGGAGGCACCTTGTATAGGATACTGCAAGGTCTCTACATTTTGCACATTTTGAAAGCCATGGATTGCTTCAAGTAGGGTGTACTCTACCACAGCAATAGCATACTATTGTTCGGGCAACCTTCTGAATCATCAGTCGTCATTCCAGACTCCACTGCGTACTGGGTCTCGCATATTTCGGGGGTACTTTATATAGTACTTTACTTTATATCGTACTTTATATAGTACTTTATGAAATCGGCTTTGCTTCTGGTCTCATTTGTGCTTATCGGATTGGCTTGGACGAGGAGCTCGACCCCGCTTCGGCAGCTCGCGCGTTCCTGATCCGGCCCCGGGTTACAGCTCGGCAGGGGTGAAAAAAAGTTCGGCAGGGGTGAAGCTTCGGCATATGCTCGCTTCACCTCGGATGAACTCATAGCATATGCTGAACGTATCCGTTCACCCCGAATGAACTCGGGCCGAGTCTAAAATAATATCGGCACTTTAGAGGGGGGTAAAGGCATATACTAGGCATATGCTATAGACTTCTAAATTTCTAGCCACTACAAGAAGTAATTCTCTATTATCAATAGTTATAATAGATAAATTATTAAATAAATCTGCATATACTAAGCATCAGCTCCGCATATCCTACGTGTGGGGATTATCTCATATACATAAAAATCACTAGACTGAATTTAATTTTCTTCACCCCCGATGAGGTGCTGGCATATGCTGAGTGTATCCCTTTCACCTCGGACGAGGTGCATATACTTAGCATCTACTCACCCCTGCCGAACTTTTTTTCACCCCTGCCGAGCTGTAAGCCCATGTGGCCCCTGTGAGAATTGTGAATCACATCACCCCCGATAAGCGGCGAGTCTCGTCATAATCCTCCAACATCACGTCAACATGGAAGTCATACAGTGTCATGAGTGCAACAAAGCTTCCTCCAGATGCAGGATTCATTGCAAAGCATCTTCTTCGTATTTGCGTCCAGCTGGAGAAAGGAAGTTGAGTCGATTACTCTAGGAGTTAGGACTGCTTTGTCTGCACTAACATTGCCACACTGCACCTAGGGCATGACCTTTATGGAAACTTATGCATAACTCCGCATTTGCACAAGTGTCATACAAAACCGCTGTGTGAATCAGGAGAAAGGTAATCCCTCGTCTCCGCGCCATAACCCTGTTTGCAACCACTCACCCTCCACATCCCATCTGCTCGGACCATGAAATCTGCCAAACCCCGCCGCCAGAATGCCTATCCACCAAGATCCTGAACAGCAGCTCTCGAAAGCTTACAAACAAGAAGAGCTTCCTCCACACCATGTCAACGTGCGGAGACTGTCAGAAGAGAGCATAAGGACAGAATACTGTGACGGGCCAGTACCGGATATCGAAATGGACGATGTTGCCCTACAGACACGGAGAGATGGCAGGGTTAGCAATAATGGAGAAGCAGTCTGCAGTGATAGGGCCGAGTTGATCGAACGAATCAAGCGAGGAGAAAGTCCCACTTGGATTCCTAATCAGGCGGTGAGTTGGGGGTGGCCTACTTTGAAGTACATTCGGGGATTCTGCGTATGGTCCACATCTATGAATACATGGCCATGAACTTTGCAAGCCAACCTCTAAAGGGTGATTTGGTCGTGTCAAGCTGCTTGCTTGAACGTTGTATCATGGTCAAGGAGAAGTTGATTCACATGTACCGGAGGTGCAAGCTTCTTTGACCTTCTTAGAGGCAATGTTACGTTGGAGATAGTAGCTAACGGACATATCGTACAGCTGCAAGAGGAGTACCTCAAGACCAATAATGGGGATGTTCCAAGCCTTCGACGCCAGACTTCCGAATGGAAAGCCCCTTCCCCTCTCCTTCCAGCCGCCGAAATCAAGGGTATGGCACAGAAGCAGGATGATACATTGAATGCCGGATTAAGTACACCATTGGAAGTTCAGAGACCAAGGTCAGCTTTACACGCTGGGGACTTCACGGAGGTACATGGAAAAGTGAAGGAAACTTCACGAGACTCGCCACGGGTTTCCAGGCATTTTGATGCTTTCCCAAAAGGGGCCCTAGGGACTTCACCAACGACTCCCTGGTATGATCCGCCTTCATCATTCAAGGAATTTGATGCGAGCTCCCAAGTCAGTCCCCGTGACCGAGACTACGCTACCTCAGACCGAAGGCCTTGGAGGAGCCGAGCGCCATCACTTAGCTCGTACTCATCATCAAGCTATGTACTCAAGGCCCCCACAACTCCATTGGTCCAGCAATCAAACACCACCGATCTGGACTTCTCCCCAACGATCCGTTCCGTTAGCCCCGAGAAAGGTAACAGGCGCCATACATTACCTCCCAATACCCTTCAAGATATGCACTCGTCCTCTAGTGGCCAAGCTTCGACTTCTTCACAGGCAGCTCGTCATCCTCCATCGTATCGAAGGGAAGGTCCTTTTCCATATGGCCACCATCAGCGCAGATCTTTGACTTCGAATTGGTCTTTGCAAGCTTCCAGCTCCCCGCAAACGCCTGCGTACCTACGCCCAAGGCGGACATCATTCTCTTCCGAGGCTTCCCCTCGGCAGCATGCCCACATGGTGGGATCGTACGAGGAGTCCATCCTTCGTGGATGGATGTCAACCGCTCCCTCTAAGCCTCTAGATTTTACGGCCCAGATTGGCGTCCTTGGTAAAAGCAATTGCAAGCCCAAATGTCCAGCTCATGTGACTGTTCCTTTTCCTGCGGTGTTTTACAGCTGGAGTGCAGGCAATGGTAGGAGCTCCGTGAACGATGATCCTAGCCCCTACGTGGGCCACATCGATCTGCAGCACTCGTTATCACCTCCAGAACCTGAAATGGCTTCAACGCTCCAAGCAGAGGTTAAGGTTGAATCTCAGACCAAAGTGAAGGGTGCGGAGCATGATACAACCGCTGCCAAACTTACTCCGAGAAAATCCAAGAAGAGAAGGCGTACCTCGCCTGCATCTGCTCCGCCCAGAGGGAGCTACAGGATACCTGAGCAGGGCCAATTACAGATTATCATCAAGAACCCCAACAAGACAGCGGTGAAGCTTTTTTTGATCCCGTATGACTTGTCTGGAATGGAACCAGGCACCAAAACGTTCGTGCGCCAGCGTTCCTACTCGGCCGATCCCGTCATCGATAGCCCCCTGGCCTCAAAACCTGAACCGGACGCAGCATTTATATCCGGCAAACCAACTCTGCGCTATCTGATCCATTTGAACATCTGCAGCCCTTCAAAAGGACGATTCTACCTTTACCAGCAGATCAGGGTTGTCTTCGCGAACCGCGTGCCAGACAACAAAGAGCAGTTGCGAAACGAGATCCAGGTACCCCAGCCAAGATTCAGCGCTTATAAACCAAGTAGAGACCCGTTGTTTGGTGCCAGCTTGAGCGCAGGTGCGAAGCTAACGGCAGAAAAGGCATTTAGAAGACGGAGCTCCGGGTTCGGGTTTGATAGCGACGAGGCTGATGGTCATGCTACGCAGACTTTTACAGGCGGATCAACGTTCCCCTTCATTACTGGCCCCCCCGTTCCTCCTATTCCTGCAATACCGTTCAATATCGCAGTGTCACGGCAAAGGCCTACCAAGGGCCAGGGGAGCAGCAACAGTGAAGCCATGGACCTGGATACTTCGAGGCCCACCACCGCGTCGGACATGCAATCGCCATTGAGCGACAAGACTACCATTTACTTGAATGGCGTGCAGCCATCAAGCTCATATAAGAGCAATTCCTCCAGCAATGGTAGCGACGGCTACAACAAGCTGAACAAAGGAGAGTCTGGCTACGGCGGCGTCTTTGGGAGGCCTGGTACTCCGGAGCCCGGCGAAGGCTTATTGGCAAGGAGACTGAAAGGGTTAGGTGTCCAGCGAGATTCGAGACAGGTAGAGGAGGAGATGTGATTGTATTGATCATCAATCATGGTGGAATTGCACGACTTTTTGTTGGGGGGGGGGAGTTGTCCGGGTTTTAGGCCTTGAGCATAGATAGCGGCGGCATTCCGAATACCTATAATATTGTCCGTACAGAGTTCGATGATGAAAAAAAGGTTCCCCTTGATGAATAGTATCCGCTTCAGTTTCGACACTTGAAGCTCTTGGCGGGACCGTTCCTCTTGGCGCCTCGGGCGTGTGGTCTGAGCTTCGGCAGACCTATTTCCCGAGCCCACCTCTCGCCCGCCGCCACCGGCTCCTTTTATTAACGAATGATACTCATAGTATAAAGAGGCGACAAGTATAGGCTTGATAATTCAATGTGCTCATCATAATTTGCGCGTTCTTTACTGGCTTGTTCATTGAAGGGCACATTCTCTTTGGCCTCTGTAAGATTACGAGTAAGTATCAATCAAAAAGTTCTTTGTTTGCGGCTTCAAATTTGACTATTTGACCCAAATTTGACCGCTCGCCAATAATTTTAATTTCTCCCCCTTCGCGCAGCATGGCCGCCCTTATGAATGGAAGCTTTGCATCGCCAATTGCAAGCGCAGACTACACTGCTCTCAGCCCAGCAGAGGGAGGACTCCTGTCAAGAGTGTACAATGGCATGAGCGGACTCAGTGTCACAGTCACCCTGCTGTTGATACTTGTCGCATATGATCAATGTGAGTCTACATTGCATCCACGGCTTCTATGGGTCGCTGAGGTATGCCGCAGTCAAATATGTCTGGAACAAGGGATCAATTGTTGGACCGTCGTGGAAAATACCCTTCATTGGGCCGTTCCTGCAATCCGTCAATCCAAAGATGGACGAATATAAGGCAAAGTGGGCGAGTGGAGACTTGAGCTGCGTTTCCGTCTTCCATAAGTACGGACAAGCAGCTCTGATACCGCCAATTGCAAATGCTGATCGCGCTGTTCTAGGTTTGTCGTCATGGCATCGTCTCGGGATATGGCGCGAAAGGTCTTCAATTCACCTACGTTCGTCAAGCCTTGCGTGGTAGACGTAGCAATTAAGCTGCTCCGGCCTACAAATTGGGTGTTCCTGGATGGCAAGGCACACACCGACTATCGCAAAGGTTTGAACGGCTTGTTCACCCGCCAGGCATTGGAGGCATATCTGCCAGGTCAAGAGGAGGTCTATGACAGATACTTCGCGAGGACTTTGGAAATATCTGAACAAGGAGACAAGGAGAAGGGTGTACCCTTCATGCCATTTTTCCGAGAGCTCATGTGCGCCGTATCCTGCCGGACCTTCGTTGGCCACTACCTGTCCGAAAATGCAGTGAAGAAGATTGCAGACGATTATTGGATGATAACCGCGGCCCTTGAACTTGTCAACTTTCCAATCATCCTTCCTTTCACCAAGACGTGGTATGGGAAGAAGGCGGCGGACATGGTCCTTGACGAATTCGCCAACTGCGCCGCAAAGAGCAAAGCACGCATGGCCGTCGGCGGTGACATCACTTGCATCATGGACGCCTGGGTAAAGTCTATGATCGATTCCACTAAATATAATGAGAAAATTGCCAAGGGAATTGCGGTCGACCCGGAAGCGAAACCTGCCACCCTCGTCCGCGACTTTTCCGACTTTGAGATCTCCCAAACTGTCTTCACGTTTCTTTTTGCCTCGCAAGATGCGACCAGCAGCGCCTGTACCTGGCTCTTCCAAATCATGGCCGACAGACCCGAGATTCTCGACCGCGTACGCGCAGAGAACCTTGCAGCCCGCAACGGTGACAAGGATGTTCGCTTCAGCATGGACTTACTCGAAAACCTCCCATATACCCGCGCTGTTGTGAAAGAACTCCTACGGTATCGGCCGCCAGTTATCATGGTGCCCTACGTTGTCAAGAAGCCCTTCCCTGTCACAGATAGCTATACCGCGCCTAAAGGTTCCATGATAATACCGAGCTGCTGGCCCGCACTACATGACCCAGAAGTCTACCCAAATCCTGATTCATACGATCCCGAGAGATGGATCAGTGGGGATGCGGAGAGCAAGAGTAAGAACTGGTTAGTGTTTGGTACTGGTCCACATTACTGTCTGGGACAGACATATGCACAATTGAATTTGATCGGTATGATTGGAAAGGCCAGTCTGTGCCTAGACTGGTCGCATAAGCCTACCGAGAAGAGTGAAGATATTGAGGTTTTCGCCACGATATTCCCACAGGTGAGTCTGTCATCCGGAAAAAAAAGCAACGAAGTGCTGATAGTTGGCAACAGGATCACTGCCCGTTGGTTTTCACAAAGCGATCATGAATGCTGCCGTCTTTGTTTCTCAGCTTGCACCAGTCCTCATATCATTGTAATTAGATTTCCCTTTTTTTTTCTTCGTCCCGCGACATTACATTCCCCGGAGTCGTTTTGGGTGGCTTTTATGGCCGTTCTGGGCGTTCATATAGCGTCTGATTCATTACTTCGAAGTTCCAACATCCTCGTCATATAACCACTCCGCGTCCGTTGTACCCTCTTCTGGACATCGCTGGATGTTACACTGCCTCTATCTGTTCTCTCCAATACGTGATCTCTATGGCAAGTTTCAATATTCCGAGGACTCTCACCTCCTAACCCTTCACCGTTCAACCTCCCCTCCCCTCCCCTCCCACTCGATCCACCCGCCTTTCATATCCCCGGCCTGGACTCCCACCCACTCCCTCGCCATCCTAGCTGCAGCTCTACTCCTCACCCCGGCCTTGCAGTAAAAAACCACCTCCTCCACCCCCGTCCCCCCTCCATCTTCCCCCCCGTCCCCCGCTTCCCCATCGGCATCCGCACCCTCAACCCCATCCTCCGCACCCAACCCGCCGCCCGCCTCCCTCCCCTTCGCTTCCGCCGAGTACGGCAACTCCGACGTCGACGTCTTGTACGCGTGCGGTTTCCCGAACCCGAACCTGTCGAAAAAGTCCCCGTCGCTCAGGTGGAACGCGTCCGGGTTCGACGTCAGGGGCATGGAGTAGGCGCCCGGGATCCGCCCCGATTCCTGCACTTCGGCCGGCTCGCGGACGTCGATGATGATGGTGCGGGAGGGGGAGGGGGAGGGGTCGGCCGTGAGGGCGCGCACCTCTTCGAAGGTGTAGGGTCTGGGCGCCGAGGGTTCCGTGCTGTGGTGGTGTCGGTGGCGGGGGGTGAGGGGAGCGGGAGATGGGAGTGGACGGCGGAGGAGGAGGTGGGTGTGGTGGTGGCGGCGGAAGAAGCGCGGGGGAGCGGCGAGGACGGGTTGTCGGGTGAGGATTGGGATGACGGTTTGGGCGAGGAGGGAACGTGGTGGGGCCATTGGGATGTTGGGGAGCTGTACTTATTGGAGGAGAGAAGGTTGGGGAGAGCGAGCATGAGCTCCGGCCGCCCCGTCATCTATCGACCGAAGTTTATCCAAGACGGACTATTTTCGCATTCAGTTGTCACATCACACCAACACTTTTAGACAAAATGTAGAACAATCTTTGGAGGATAGTCGGGCTCGTCCACGTATGTTTCTGTCTGGCTCCTTCGGGATCGAATAACCTATCAATGACATCTGGGAAGGCGCTCCCCCTTGGTGCAAACTTCGTCGTCAAGCCCCACTGCTGGATCGCTCTCTTTTTCCGAAGAAGCCATAACCCCTCCGTTGCACTCCCCTCCGCACGACCCTCGAAACAAACGAAAATGGCACTACGAAGGAGGCGAGCGAGGATCTCGTCTTCCCACAGCACAAAGTTCGAAACCGAACATGCGGACGGTAAGCGCGAGACGCGAACTAAATAGTACGCTGGGTGAGTAATGGATGGCGATCCGAAGGGTTTGCTCTGCGCTGGCGAGACCGGTGGGTGTGGCGGTTATGCAGGTCTTTGGACGGGAAGCTGCCAAAGGGGGCTGTCGGCGCCTGAGACGCCTGAGGTCTGTGATCCGCTGAGGGAGGAGCTTGAGGGGGTGAGATGGTGGAGAAGACGGTTGGGGAGGTGGAGATGAATACTCGGTAGGTCAGGAGCTGTGAGACTGCTAGGAAGAGCCGCTGGAAACAATGGTCTCTAGATCAATACCAGCATGACGCCAAGAATGATTCGACGAGGTCAAGGCAAGAGGTACAATGTTTGCACAAAAGCATCTGAACACTCAGTCATTCTTCTCTACTAGCTTCCACAAATCAAAAGGTACTCTGCAACGCCGATGCATCAAATGATCCCTCCCTCGCGGCTCGGTGCAGATTCGATACCGCAAACATTGTCTCCCAGACCAACGCCGCCCCCATCCCAACCACTTCTCTTACCTCAAAACAGACCGAACTTAGATCTTATACACAATACCGTCGCTCTCGGAATACCTATTTCACCAATCGTTATTAGCCAAACTCCCTTGACACCAACTTCGACAAAGCGAAAAGGGCTAAGGCTCACATAATCTCATTCCTCTCCTGCATCCCCTCCAGCGCCTTCCCAGCTTCTGCCAGCCCGAACTCCGCATCCCCTGTCCTTCCCAACCTCTCATTGACTGCCTTGACAAGCGGCTCTACGTCGGCGCTCTCGTTTTGGAACACACTGGTATTCACCAATTGCCCTAATGCAGTCCGGAAGACTCGCAGGCGGTTTGCACTGATGGGCTGTTGTGAGTCGCCGTTAGTGCTGGCTTGGCTATCATCTCCTTGCGATGTGAGGAGCTGAGATGCTGGCGCTGAGGACGCAACCGACATCTGCGATTGCGTGGTGCGGCCATTGGTGCGGGGGCTGGCAGTGTACATGTCGTCATTGTCCGAGTCGCCATCACCGTCCACGTCGCCGCCGTTGTCGCCGTTAGTAGCAGCACCCCTTGTCCTTGCGGTCCCGTTGGTCCGTGTTGTTCGGCGAGGAGTGGTGCCATTCCTTCGTGGTGCTTCTTCTTGGTCTCCGTCGTCATCGTCGTCATCAGAAGAAGAGTCGCTGGACATTGCATCCGCATGGCTGACTTTCCTCCGCTTCTTCCGCTCGTCCTCGACAACTTCCTTGAAGAGGGCGAACCGGAGAATCGACTCTGCGGCTTCGGCATCTTTCTCTTCTACCTTGTGTGAGAGACGAGCTTTGGCGTGAGCCGTTGCAAGGCGGATCAGTGTTTCGAGGGTACGAGCTGTCATAGGAGAAGTCTTGCGTTGATTCCCTTCCAGCTCGTCGTTGCGAAGTGCGGAGTAGGTTGTTACGATGTGATCTGCAGCCCCTTTTGTGAGGACAGGTTTGCGCTGTAGCTTGGCGTACTGAATATACTTCTTGATGAAAGGGATACTCAGCACGTCAACTTTTCGAGCGGCGCCACGACCTGAGGTCACGGTCACGCCGGCGTGGAGCATGATGTTGAATTTTTCGTAGACTGTGGTGGGTTGGTTGGCGTCTTGTTCTTCGTCGAGGCCTACGCCGAGGGTCTGATATTGCTGTTCGCGAACTGGTGCGCCTTCTTCAGTGCCAGGCTGGCGATATCGATGCATACGGAGGACGTGCTCAGAAATCTGACGGTCGCGGAAATCATCGATATCGTCTGTGACGACGAAGAGAAGATCGAAACGGGAGAGGAGCGAGTCAGGAAGGGCGATGTTGCGGTGCGGATCTTTGTGAGGGTCGTATTGGCCGTAGATGGGATTTGCGGCTGCGATGACACTGCAGCGGGCATTGAGAGATGTGTGTATGCCCGCTTTTGCAATGGTGACGGTTTGTTGTTCCATGACTTCGTGGATGGCTACTCTGTCGATGTCGCTCATTTTGTCGAACTCGTCGATACAAACGACGCCTCGGTCTCCAAGAACCATGGCGCCGGCCTCGAGACGTCGTTCTCCTGTCTCTTTGTCTGAGGTCACTGCTGCTGTGAGACCAACGCCTGAGGATCCTCGGCCAGTCGTTGCAATTGCCAATGGTGCTGTATTCAGGACGAATCGGAGCAGCTGAGATTTCGCAGTCGAAGGGTCTCCCACCATCAAGATGTTGATATCTCCTCTTAGATGTGTACCATTCTCCAAGTTCTTCTCCATACCACCCAATAGCATGAGCAGTATTGCTTTTTTGATGTGATCATGGCCATATATACTCGGTGCTAGCGACTGTGATAATAGTTCAAAGACATTCTTTTTCTTCGATATCTTGTTGATATTTCGAATATCCGTATCTGTGATTGCCGACTGAGCGATACCCCCACCCGACTTAGAAGAGAGCATGATGACATTGTTTGCCAGTATCAGTGTCCTGAAAGTCGCACTACCTTGACCGGCATTGCGGTTCCCTAGGGACCGGTAGATACCAACGAGCTGTATTCGGTCTCCCGGCTTGACTTGGTCTACTAAATCATCGTCCATGATCACGTCCACACCTCGAGGAAGCTGTCCGGCCGGTGCACGCTCTGGCATCTCCTGTATCGAGATGGTTTGGTGATCTCTGTAAGTGCAGTAACCATATTCTGTAATGAGCTATTGATTGTCAGCGCTTACCACCAAATAGGCTCCGTCTTCCAGCATCTTACCGGCTCTCCATCCTCATCCTCTTGAGGATACACACTTGTGCTGGCGGCTCCATTCACGGTCATCGTCTGATCCCGGTATTCCCTGAACCGGAATATGTTCTTCTTTTCATTGTAGTGCACACTTTTCACCACCTTCGGGCGAACTAAAGAGCATTTCGTAACAATTCCTTCTAGCGATACCATATGGTTGAGGTGATTGGAGCTGAGGGTTCGAGGGTTGCAGGAGAATTCACCGAAGCTGCCAACGTATGCGCAGTAGTACATCTAGCAATGCAATCAGGCCTGTTGATAGGATTTCGAACGAAGAAAACTTACAACATCGTCAGACGCCTCCCTAGCAGGTCTATTGGGTAAAGCCACAATCGTATTTTTGAGCGCCTGGTCGAATGCTTGAGAGAAATCGAAAGGTGCTTGGAGAAGTCCATCTGCCAATTGTCTATTGTGTGTTCTGATCTCATCAAGGCTGACAGTAAGTCTTCGAAGACCTCGATTGAGCATGAGTATGATGTCCGCGCGGTAGCTTCGAGCGCTTTGATCGCTGGGATCTAGAAATTCTTCTGCCAGGCGTATGCGATCTCGTACTGCCTCATCGCGAAGCTGTAGACCATCCATCTTGACAGAGATAAAGTGGTAATGAATGAAGGTAGGGGATTTTCTCTTGAGATATTCAGAAGATGCGGAAGGTTGATGTTCGGTCTGTGGAACGCGTTGAAATCGCGTTCCTTCGCGGGAAGCTGGCGGCTTTGTACGTGTGAGCTGCCGTAATAGATTGGATAGGCTAGTACTATTTGGGATCTCACGCCATGCGCGTTGAGACCGCCATATATTCAAGTTTGTTGAATCTTCGTTCCGACTACATCGAAGGCCCAAAGAATACACAAAAGTCTCTGAAAGCGTCTTTCATCTATCATAACATCTTTCAGCCTCATCGCTGCTGTCAGGAATCATTGCACAACTCTATCAAAAATATCCCTGCAGTTTCGTATCATTCCCTTTCTCGACGGCTTTTGGTACATCCGCCCAATCAATCATCTTCAAGAACTCCTTATGAGCGTTCCCTACTCCACTCTTGAATCCTGAGCGACGTTCATCCGGCGTTAAGACAGGATACCGAGACGAATCGGCGCTTCTTGACTGGGACATTCCGCTCGGCCTTCGGTTGTCGCGGACACTCTTCCAGCGGAACAGCGCTGGGAACGTAGGTAGGCAGGCGCCGAGGATACCCTGGCAGACCTCGACGACGGCCCATACGCATGGCTTGACGTCGGACCCTAGTAGCTTGTTAGTGTAGTCCCGCAATACGAGCTCGATATCACGAAGTCGAGGCCTTACATGGTGCGTCTGAAAGCGAGATATTCGCCATTTGAGGAATCCGGTATAGGCTGACGCCACAAGTCCTTCACGTCTTCGGTCAATGTCACACCTACCAACGGACGGATCTGGTAACTTACAGGCTCCCAAGCGAAAATATACCAATGAGCTGAAATTTTCTCGCTTTGTCGGCGTGGAGACGCCACAGAAACGGCATTGGCAGGCAAAGTGCAATGATATCAGTAAGTGCGTTCAACGAGCCCAAAATAATGAACGCAGTGTTCAGGTGAATGCATTGGCCCTGCACAGTCAAGTTCCAAGACGCATTGACTGGTCGACACTGAAAGACGACAAGAAGGTTCATGGTTAGACCGCAGCATATTACGAAGCCGCCAACGGTGCAGAGGGCAATCTTGAATCGAGGATCTGGGAAGAGGCGACGATAGAGTAGCAAGATGGACAGCTTGACTGCTGTGATGGCAGCGTTGTACAGCTCCTCGGTGGCGATTACCCACTAGCATACAATGTTAGCCGGCGCTCAACCATATGTGATATCGAATACTTACTTTAGCGAACGTCTCGGGGTTCTTGAGCAATACCGCGTGTTTTCCACCTCCGTAATGGACGCCTAATCAACGGGAATCTCTCAGTATTATCTCGCCATATCTATTGGGTGAGTGCATACACATTAGACCTCCTGCGACCTCTCCAGCTGCAAGAATCTAGGCGGCAACATTTGCACCGGTTAGCCATCTCTTCTTGCCAACGAGAGCGCTGATGGCGGGAGTAATGCGTTCAAAGGAATCTCACAAGTGCAACGATGGTCATGTAGTCGTCTGCTAGGATTGGAGCTTTGCATAGTCGTCGGGAAGAAAATCTGAGAACCACTGCAACAGCCGCAATGACAATGCATATGCCGTGTGATACAACGATATCGTTGGACCGATCCTGGTGGATATGTGCGAGTTGATATTGGATCTCTTGGGCATTTGGTGGTGCCATTGAACGACTTTGCCAAAGGCCCAGATGTAGAGCACAAGGCTGACTGTTTGAAGACCTTTGGTTTCGGACTCAGGGATTCCTTCGTAAACGAAGCTCGAATGTGACGCTTACACAAGCCTGAGATTGCGGAAGGATGTAGTTTTGCTCTATGTTGCTTGATGATTTTAGGTTTCTCTTCCAGCAAGCCACGAGAAGCGACTGAAGAATGCGCGGGAACAGTAGATCAAATGAGCTTTGACATGGAATAGAAGGTGCCGTTAGAGTATGGCGCCTCGCTAGAGGAGGGCCCAAAGTGGGAGGGCTGTCAAGACTCAGGACCAAATTTCGGTGCATGTGGGGTGCTAGGCTTTGGCTGTAGTATTGCGCCGATAGGTTGAGTACGTTGCAGCAGATTCGAGTCGAACACGCGGCACAGTGACATTCATGCACCTTTGACGAGTACTCGGTTCATGACGGGGCGCTGTGCTGGAGGGTGGTGCACTCAGTGGTGCATGGGGTGCCATCACCGGCGTATTGATTGATGCACTGTTGTAGGCTGTGTGCGGGTCCTTTTCTTCCTAACAATCTCTATGGTCCTTCCATACAATCATCTTTTGCGAGCATCCAATCAAAATCTGATTCAGCCCATAAGCCTGCATCTTGATTAAGGCCTCGCCTATAATCTCCGCATTCTCCAACATGAATCGCGTATTTGATGTGGTACGAGTAATAAGTCGGGCAAAACGTCGCACTCGGAGTGTATACGTGTATAGGATTAGTGGAAGTACATAGAGAGAGGCACAGCGTATGGCCAGTCGTGTGTCTCCAGGATCATCGATCATCGATTATCGATTATCGACATGAATAATTGAAACTTTAGATAACTCCTGCATGTCATGTTAAAGCCTCAGTTACCCGCAACCGTTGTGGCGTTCTTCCCACATCTTACGTCTTACGCTAGCAGCGACTACAATCGCTACACTATCAGTCGTTCTTCATACTTCGCAACCTTCGCACTGACACTCGACCAATAGAGGCTGTCCAGAGACCCTACGATGAATGATAGGCTCAGAACGAATCAGAAAACACGCCGATCTTCTCAATTGGGACCGCCAGACTACCGGTTTGAATGCGCGCATATACTATACTAACTGCATTGTGCATTGAAGCGCGCCATCGACAGCTGGCAATACCAAGACCCTGTGAAACCTCGACACGGGCATATTCTAATCGTTTGCTGAATCTGCAACGAGGAGTGAATTACAGTCACTCCCAATAGGGGCCAGCAGATGAAAAAAAGTGGATATTGTTCAAAATTCGCGGGGTTCTAGGCTCGCCCAATGCTCGATGAGATCTCGTGCGATGGTCGAGATGCTGCAGGTACCGGTACCCTTACGATTTCTTCGCGAACCTACTGGATCGGGACCCCGGCTACGGTTCACAGACGATGGCGTCGTGGACGAAGACAGACCGGTGACGAATTCCAAATCATTTTGTTCACCCATGCAGCACGTATTCAACGCGAGTTCTAAAGGCCGGGATAGCTCTTCCAAGATCAATTTGGTAGCAGGCAGAGGCCATGGATGAAAACCGAAGTCCTTCAGTAAGCATTCTAGACTGTGTCCCACGCATGGCGAAAACAGAAACATTACCTGATGGAGAACGCTCTTCGAAGGAGAGTGCTTAGTCTTCACTAGAGCACATTCGACCTGCATCATGACGAGATATCCAGTCTCCAAACACGAGCAGGCATGCCTCTGAAAGGCAGCTGAGATTCTGGCCATCGATCCCCGCCCACTTGCACTATCTAAAAGCAAAGCATGCCGAAAGTGACTTGATTCTGAGACCTCGCCATGACGACAGACATTTGAGAATGATGGTACCTAGGCACAAGTAAAGGTGGCGATCTCCTCAATGTGGCCAACCATGCTTTCTCAGAAACAAGTGGGCATGCATGCCCGCATACTGAAGATGGGTACATATCAATCCAGGATCAGTCGCAATGACGTTGGGCGATCATATCATGCACAGATGCTATTGCATGTTGAGGAAGCTCAATTGAGACTTAGAGATGGATGAAGCCGACACACAAGTGCTTGTTGCAGGACGCATGCCTATAGTAGGTAGTACAGTCGTGGTGATCGGATAGTTCAGAAGACTGCTCGAAAAAGAGTTTCATTCCTTCGACCACTCGTCAGTGAGTGGGCAATCTCCGCCCTTCCTAAATTCACTCTTCGACGGCCTTTCGTTCCTCAATCATAGGTACGTCTTCCGGAAGACGAGTATCATCCCACTTAACGACCCCCAAATCGAAATCTCGTCTGGGAGTATCACTGCCAATCGAGCTTAATATTCAATCTTTCCGGATCGTCGGCTCCGGAAATCAGATCTTGGACGCGCCCATTCCTCAAAAACCGGCGGCATTCTAGTAATCCGAAGCCGATTGTGTGTTCCCAGAGGCGTCCATTCCTATCGAGAGCTGCAATTCGAACATGCGAACCTGCGACAGCGTTGCTGCGAACGCTTTCAAGTCGCTCTTGGAGCACCGGAAGGTTTCCAACTGACATCACCACACCCAGAATTCTGCAATTTGGTGCCGGGGCCATGCATGCTCAGTAAGCAAGACCGTAGTTGTGGGGCCCGGGATGCACAAGTACTCCTGTTGTCACCGAATGTACCACTCAGGCCGGCGCTGAAGGCTTGCTCCAGGTGGTCTGATCGATTCGAAAGACTGTTCGCCATTGACATGTAGAGTTTTCAAACCTTATCAGCAGCGACTGTTGAGAGTATCAATCTATTCTGAACGTTGAAGCAAAGCGCGTCGTCGCTGTTTACTCGTGTGTTTACCACAAACGCCATCGTACAGAGCGCCAAGATCTTGATCAGTCAGCCTCCACCCGGTGTGCTGTCTGCCACCTTACTTTACACCTCAGCGAGACTATTTAGTTTCATCTTACAACAGTAAATGCTTAGTATTTGAACTCAGCTTTCTGTTCCGAGCCAAGCAGCGGAAATTATTATATATGACGGTAAGGCCGCAAAGCTTTCCTATATACCGTGCCATGTATTCTCACGGCATCGATGGTCTCCTTCCAAAAAAACACCCCCGAACTCAGATGTCATGAAACGTGTTTGGGAACACGCGTCTAGGGCAGAGTTTCGCTAGAGTATTTGTTGCACCTTTTGAATTTCTATGGAATGGTACCGACCAGATTCCAAAGGTTACCCATCACAGAATAACAATGCAAAGTATTGATGGCTCAGTAAGTTGGCAAGAAGCGCGTATAAATACCATTTCCTACCGGATGGATTATGCTTGGCTTACTTGGTCAAGGGCTAATGATATTGGACCTAAAACATGAGTGAGGTGGGGCATTTCTGGATACCGACATGGAGGTTTGCTTCGTCTTCACTCTGAGCAAACTTCAATGAGTGATGTCACATTGTCTTGAGTATATGCCTCATTCGATGAGCCCACGACATTTCGAGACACGCTCCTCTTCAGTGACATCCTGGACATCAAGCATACATCATTAAAGCGTGAGAGCAAAGTCTTTGGCCATGTCGTCTTTGAATCCCTTCTCGAAAGAACAACGTCGTCAAAGTATCATTCGGGCCGCAAGTGCAATACTCAAGGGTAATACAATCCAGGCCACTGACAGGAACGCAATCAAGGCTATCATCTTCGAATATCCAGCAAGGTTTGAATCTGTAGTGAAGTTGTATGGAAGTGATATGGTCGTCCAGATAATATCCAGCTTGCTTGAAAACGGAACATTTGCGTTGGAGTCAAATGCTCAGCTTGAATCCGCTAAGACTCATCAGCCCTCTGCGCTCAGGGACAGACAGCATGACGCTTTGGAGCAAGAGGCAGCCCAATCAGAAGCGATGGCTCTAGATGAAGCCTCAAGATCTGATCTAGCTATGCTTGAAGGCGACCTAGGTGGCGAGCACGTCGATGTTGCAGGTTACAGCTTCTGCCATGCGATTATTGTTGATCCCGCTAATGTGTATGAAAAGAAGTCGGACCGATCGAAGACCCCTCCGGGTCCATTTCCCCCAAATCGCCATCTCTCTTTCCCTCGTACTTGTCGTATATTTCTCAGCATAAGCTGCTGAATGCTGTTCAGAGAGTTTTGGAGAACTGCTGCTACGATTGGGCGGCCAGGTGGATCCCTTCCTTGTTGAAAGAGCGGAATTGGACTTGTTCGGAAGCCGTAGAGCTTGGCAGGTGGACCGCAATCATACCTAAACGAGCTGACGCTTCCAGCTTTGATGCGAAGATTCTCGGGTCAGGGGAGGCATTAACCGCGGTCTTCCAGGCAACGCACCCGCTTCGTCATGCAGCTGTACATCGCCTTTGCACAAGCGTCAAAGGAATTGAGAAGATGCTCAGAAATGCGTTGAAACTGGCCACGGCTCTACAAGATACGCCACGCAAGCGCAAGCTTCACGATATCCTTGTGGCTTTCCGGGCTACGATGCAGGCCATGGAACGAAAGAAAAACGACCTCGAGAATCAATTGGACACAGAAGTCTGCAACATTCAGGAACAGAGAGCAGCTTTGGATAAGAAGGCAAAAGAAGCAAGGTTAGGCATGTTCCAACAGGATCGGGAGAATACAGTTCAAATCAGCCGCCTGTTCGAAAATTCGATACGAAACCTGACCTCGACGGACGAACCTGATGCGACTGGCATGGAGCAAGACAACGCAAGGAATCATGTCTCGGAAGAGGCTTGCGATGACGCAGTTGTCGGCGGTACCCCAGATAAGCACAGTGCTGAGGTCATTCGTCATACGACTGATAAAGCTAGTTGTGGAAACAGAGACAGCAAGCCAAGCAATCATGGTGACAGTGAAGCCAACACAGCAGACTCCACGAAAACTGCACAACAGGCGATCGAAGATGAGATGGCCGCATTGCCTTCTCAATTTGATCTTGACGGCTCAAATCTGCCGTCACAGTCCACTGGTCAATAAATAGCGTGGCACCTGACATCGGCGTAAGGGAGCGGCAAGTAGCCCAGCAAAGAGCAGAGAAAAGTTAATTTCTAGGTTCCAAAACATCCATGATATGTGCGTGTGTTATACCAACGAGAGCAAAAGACCTCGCTGTGCAGAGCGAGCGTGAACCATCGCCCAAAACCAGACACGAAGTCCCGAATCACGCCCTTCACATCTCCTCACTCCCGTAGCCTCATTTGCACCATGACAAGCGATTGAATCAGTCGGCGTCGCAACAGCCACATTCCCCACCACGCCCCACCTTTCACGTCCAATAGCGAACCGCAGTCCGTCACCACGGTGTCCCCGGTTCATATACCTACCCATCAGGCCCCGGAAGCGCCGCTGGCAATCGCCAATAAGTCAGGCGCCGGACCGGCTTGCCTGAGCTCCTATCCAGGCTTCCAGCCCACCCCATCCCATGACTGTGCACTTCCTCCCCTCGCAACTTCGCCCTAGACACCTTTCAAGGAAGGGCTCGCTGGAGGATCGTCGCTGGGGAGTAGCGGTCCGTCACCCGCGGAAAAGAACGCGCGCCTTCACTTCGGGCAATGCGTCTAAGTCCATGGTAGTGCAGTGAGGGTTGATCTGGACGTGTGGTGAAGGTTGGAGGTGCAGAGTTAGGCTTGAGGTTAGGGGATGTTACAATGTAAGTTGCGAAAGAGGTGTGGTTCAAGATCGGGCTGTGGGTACTTGATGGGGGCGTTGATGTGGATCCTGTGTAGTAGAAGTCGGAGAGGCGAGGGTCGCCGTAAGAGCAGGCAAAACGCCTTGAAGGGCGTGTAGAAAGTCGGGGGGGGGGGGGCCCAATTAAAGCATCCGATGAGATACTGCATTCCGGCAGATGATGCTCTAAAAGATCTCGATGCCCCAGTGAAGGCGAAGCCATCCCTTGTCGTGTTCGCAGTCCTTGCGCTTGCCACTGCTGCATCTCACGCTTCAAGTTGGGCAAAGGCAAAGGCAAATGGAAGTGTTTGGCCGGCGACAAGGGATCAGAGTCGGCCGGTGCTATGGACGAGTGTCTCGGATTGCTTGCTGCGACTCTTGGGAAGCTCGCTTTGGGCACTCACGGGCTTTTTTCGAGCCCCCCTACTGCAAGAGTATCGTATCACGTGGAGGAGCTTCGCCAGTGACCGTTTTTTCTCCATTAATAGTACATGCGAAGCCGTGCTATATCTCATGTGGGTATCTAAACCTCAAAAGCGCCATGCAGCAACACCGCCCTCTTCTAAAAAAAAATGACGCCTCTTGCGATTTCAAAAAAAGCTCATTCCCTAGCATCTCGTCCTTACGCCTCATAAACATCGTTCCCATAAGCCGCCGCCGCCGCACGCTCGTCACTGGGACCCTGAACGACAACCTCGGGCTGCTCATACGAGTACCTCACCCCCCTGCCCAGCTCCTCCGACATCACCGCCCTCCTCTTCCCCTTATCCCCCACCGTCATCCCCGTCGGCGCGGGCGGCATGCCGTAATGCAACGGCGCCTGCTGCTCCACCGGCTCGCTGATCGGCACGAACCCCGCGTTCGGATTCCTCTCCCCCCCCGCGCCCGCGCTGACCTTTTCGTTGTACATCCTGTCGGCGATGACCGTAGCTTGAGCGTTGACGAGCCGCGCGTTCGTGTAGCGACACGCGGAGACGAAGAGCGCGAAGTGCAGGAGCAGGACGACGAAGCTCAGGGCGGCGCCGACGGCGATGACGGTGCCTTTGCGGTTGACGGCGTCGTTGTAGGATTTTTGGGCCGCGCAGCTGGTGAAGCTTTCGCAGAGGTCGGACGTGGTGGAGGTGGCGTTGCTTACGGTGCTGTTTGGGAAGATGAAGTAGGAGGAGCTGTTGTCGTCGCTTTCGGTGACGGGGCCTCCTTGGTTGTAGTTGTCGTAGTCGTTGGGGTACCACCAGAAATAATTCCCGGCGCCCACCGTTGCGAATGTGCCTGTGACTATCAATCCGAGCCACAGCAGCAGATCGCATGCTACGTTCGCGCCGGGGTGGATCGGTCTGTTGCGGATGAGGAGCACGAGGATGTTGGCGACGTTCCAGATTATGGAGAGGCCGAGGCTGATAAACTCCCAAGGGAGGAACCAGATGTCGCTGTTGTAGGGCCAGTCGTAGTAGGCGTAGTCGTAATTGTCGTAGATGTTGTTTGGGAAGACGACTTGGTGGGCTAGGGACCAGCCGATGAGGCCGATGCTGATGATGGCGAGGATGATGGCGAAGGAGCGCAGGATGTATTTCCAGAGGAATTTAGGGTCATCGGCGTACATTTCCTGGCGGGAGGGACGGATGGTGATCATGATTGGGGACTCGAGAGGGAAAGTCAAATTAAATCTTTTCACTTAGAAAGAAGAGATAGAAGTATTACAGTCTGATAGATAAGATGACATTGGAAAAAAAGCGAGAGACACAAACCTAATAAATGTTGTAGGGGAACGGTTGTGAAAGGACGGCAGGAATAGATGCCGCAGCCCTCGCTCCGCCACGCTTGATGTTTCAAACATATAGTAACAATGGCTGGAGAGACAGTCTATCGGATACCCTAGGAGAGGCGAGGCATTCCTTGCTGGTGAGTGAAGCGATCGTATCACTGTTGAGGCCGAATGGATTCAGGGCTGAGTTCGGTTCTAAATTTAGTAGCAAAGCACAAGGTGTTCTCCTCGAGCCGTGTCTCAAATGCCTGATGCGCTGGCAAAATGCGCATCAAAATGTGAGTCAAGCTTGCGAAAACAAAGATTGCATGCGCGAGAGACCAAAAAAGCATGAATACTCTCGGGTCGCATGCCTTCCTAAAATTGGCATTCAAAGTCTGTCTTGAGGGGCCGACAAGTAGCAAGCTCAGAGGGGCGCGAAAATTGGAGCGTAAATAGTGTGATAGTATATGGGTGGCAAGTATATCTAAGACAGATGCGTGTGGTTGTATCTACCCAATGTATGTCATCAGGAAGGAGTTTCGTGGGAAAGGAAGGAACCACTTCGAAGCATGGGAAAATCCAACTCAAGCCTCGACGGGCGAGTTACATCATGCGCCGCACAAATCCATTCCCAACCCAAGGTCCCGTTCCTTCCAATCCTTGATTTTAAAACCGGAACGCCCGCCCATGCTTGTTCATCCATCTGTGGATGTGAAAGCGCAAAGAGCATCATTCCTGCAAAGCACTCGTCATGAAATCCAATTGACCCATACTCCGGGCCGCCCTGTCCCTCCCCACCCTAACACTCCCTGGACTTCGAGGCGGAAGATAGTCTGCATTTTCGTATGGATCTAATCGAATCTCATCACTGTTGGGACTAGCCTCGCTCTCATTGTCGGGTCCTTTGCCCCATTCGCTAACACTCGGCCTGGTACTTCGTAGCAAGCCGTTGGGCATGACAGAGTTATCAAGGTCAAGGTGTGGAGGCGGAGGAGCCCGGCGACTGTGGAGGGTTGACCCATCTATGTCTCGGGTTGGTGATGTCTCAGGAGAATCGGGACATGAGTTAGGGATGCCGCCAAGACCATCGTGTGGAGGATAGCCGTCAGGCTGTTGTCGGCCAGGCTTGAAGCAGGCGGCGGGATTGGTAAATACATTAAGTTGGCAGTCTTCAGTGTTTTCGATGTGTTTTGTCTCAACGACGCAGTTGCGATCCAGAGTGGGTATCCATTGAAATCGGCTCTTGTTGTTTGGTCCAAATGAATTCGAGCGGCTGTGATGTGGTACACGCGAGGTGGAGTAGCTACTGTGGATAATGGCAGGAGCGGATCTCTTGGCGTTGTCTTTCGGTTTTTTCGAAGGCTTCTTGTACTTATTGCTGATGTACTCCGTGGATCTAGAACGACCGGTGGGCGGTTTGGTAGGTTTCTCGCTACCCTCTTCTATGTTCAATTGCTGGTGACTACTGACAGTCGAATTGGCGAGGGTCATGAGCTGGTTGAGCACCGCGAATTCGAGCTTCAACTTGATGCTGTAGACCATCGCCTTCAATGTGGCTTCGATCTCGTAGATGTTCGAGTACTCCATGGCAAGCAGGCAAACGTCCATCCCGATGATGATTAGGTTGATCCATATGAGTTGCGTCATGACTTTTCGTGTTCGACCATGGTAGACTGGCTTGAGAAGTCTGATGGTTGACCAAACGTATACCCCGGAGATAATAAACTCTTGCGAACAGAAGGCCGTCATTTGGAGCTTCTCCATAACGTTGAATGCGGGGATGTATTTGGCAGAATCCATCGTATTTGATCCGTATGTGAGTATGGTAGTAGGTATATGAAAGCAAACAGCATCGACGATGATCATTGCGAGAATTGCACGGAGGATCTTTTGCTCCCGCACGACGAGATGGAGCCTCGAATACAGAACTACGGCCTGACCGGTCACCATGCAATACCAGCCAACGGTGATGATAGTAACTGCAACATAGTCGTTGAGGGACTGATTGCGGGAAACCAGCTGGAAGAACTTGAGGAGGAAGCCGAGAGCATGAAGCACACAGCCATAACTCGATATCAGAAGTGACCAGAAGTAGAGGCCCCGATGTCGTTTGAAAGTGAGGAAGACTTGGACATTGAGTTCGGCGACATTGTACCATGCGACTGCAGTGAAGGCAGCTATGGCCATATAAACACCCTTGTTGAGCGGGATTGGGCCCCCGGATTCTCCTTCAGGGGGGGCCATTTTGGCGACTCTGAACGTCGGGTATTTGGGGCAAAT
Source organism: Letharia lupina (assembly GCF_014066315.1). Classification (NCBI taxonomy): domain Eukaryota; kingdom Fungi; phylum Ascomycota; class Lecanoromycetes; order Lecanorales; family Parmeliaceae; genus Letharia; species Letharia lupina. Next base: position 730,429 of record NW_023502985.1, read on the forward strand.
GATTGTTGAGGATGGGTGAATGGAAGTGTCAACAGTGTGGACTCATAGGGGTCGCAATTACTTGTAGTCGAATTCAGGGAAGCACTTTTGACTGCACAACCAGCCAAGGCCGCAACAAGAATCGGTAGAGGGTTTGATGGAAAGGGAAATGATAAGATAGTTATTGCGGAGTAGTGGATTTTGGAAGGAAGGATATAACGACGATGGAATAAGCGGACGGGTAAATGTGTCTTTGCGGAGAATATGGGGTCAAAAATGCCGTTTTGCGGCTAAACAGCACGGTTCTGACGGCTTGCGCATCGAAGAAGGTCTTGACAGACGAAACAACGGGGGGGTTGAATGTGACGTTGAATGACAGGGTAAGGGAGAAAGGGAATACAGGGAGAAAGGGAACAAAGGGAGAAATGAAGAAGTGAAGAAGTGAAGAAATGAAAATGGGTTGAGGGTGAAGAAGTCCAATGCGATCGACCAGCAAAGTTACGGGGGGGGGGGGGCTGAAATAAAAAACCTAAGCAAAATCAAACCGTCGCAGGCCATGTGCAAAGGGTGAGCAGGCAAATCATATCCCAAATTGCGGGGTAACAGAGCATTGTTTACGTTATTAACGGTATTTCGATTACCACTAGAACCATATCTTCTTTCCATACCTCTATCCTAAAGGTACCTTAGGGTTACCCTCGAAGACTTTGTAGGGTCCAGTGCATCTGTAGTACAGGCAGTAGTATGATAATAGTATGTACTATATAGAAGTAGGGGGATATGATCTTCAAAAGATTGAGAATTTGAGTGACAGCAGCGCGAAAGCCTTGCATCTAACCCATGCTAGTGTAACCTCGGTTATGAGGCCGAAAGCGCCATGACCGAAATCGACATGTAGCACCGAGATACTAGATACAACTAGATACTAGCTATAAGGCTGTCCTGTCAAATATAACCAATCAATAAATCATACTTCTCACAATATCATGTAGTTTTCATCCAGTCGCCCGTCGAATCGCTGTAAGCCAGCCAACCAGTTATCACCTCATCCCCATCAACTTCATCAACATGATTGACTTGCTACACCTCCGACCAAGACGGCCAAATCGAATGCAGATTGACATTATTATTGTACCACTAACATTCCTACTGTATAAAACGCCAAAAAATATTCGAACTGGGAACTGGGAACTGGGATCTTCAGAGACTGCATGACCGTGTCTCATCTGCACGCGCACATTTCTCCGGAGTCCGCGACTCTTGGGATTTCGCGAAAAAAGAGATAGACGCTTCAATGGTGTGCAGCTGTCAAACCTTCAGCGGTCCAGTCCATGCAAACGAGTCCACTCGCACAATTTGTCGACACGGATCGCATCGCAAAATTATCCCATCGAGATCTTCTGCTCATGCGCCTATATCCTCCAACTCCCCGGATGTATGGTTTGGGAAAGTACTTCCCTCAGCGCTGGCATATGCTTGGTCTTGGAAATCTCACCATTTTTACCACCCCCGCCGTATCTTTACCAGAGTTCCCCGAATCCGGTCATGATGAGGCCAGACCCAGCCGGAGATGTGGCCAAATCGCTCGCAAGTATGACCCTTCTCGGCGACTTTCATTTCAAGGAAAGCCACTCGTTTCTCGTGTGCCCGGGTGGTGCTTTTGGAAGGATCACCGTCTCATCTTATTCATTGGACCGCGAGATAGCATCACGTTCATCTTTTCCTCTTTGAGGCTTAGCCCACTGTGCGGTAAAAGCGCCTACATCTTATTCGTTTTCTTTTGACGAACACCTCTTCCCTTCCTTCCAATTCGTTGGCTACAAGCAGAGTTCACCTGCGCCGTCTCATGCAAGAGATCGTTCCCGGTCGCACTCACAGATAACGCTGCCAATTTTCGGATTGAGCTAAACATAGCTGCTGTGCCTTCGGGCCCGTCACAAACACCAGCGTGGCAGTCTCATCAGACGAGGCTCCAAGCCTTATTGCTACGGTACCGCTGAATCTGCCACTTCAATAATGTGGAATAGAGTCATGAAGACTAGGATGTGGCTGATCTTGTCTGACCTCCAAGACACGCAAAAGATATGTATTAACTGCTCTGACTCGCGTCAGACTGTCAGTCCGGAGGCAACGGCGATCTCCCTGCAGTGCATACGTTTCATAGGCTGAAAATAGCTCACACGCATTGTTGGCAGCATCATAAACACTTCTGTGCCTAGATGATCTGGGTCTTCTCCCCTGTTTTAGGTCTGATCTGTTATCATGCAGCGGGTCTGCGATACACAGAAGACAACAGTACTGTTGTCTAAGTACACAATCTTGGTACCATATCTTACGAATTTCAGTAGGCAGACTCTACCCAAATTCATATGCGCAGGTATCACACTACAGCACCATGTTTGCCGACTTTCTTTCCCCAGGTTTCGCCAGGAGAAATTCTCGAGCTCTATCTCCAGGCGCTCAAATCTGGGCTCGAGATACCAACTTTAGATCATTCACAAAGCTTCGACCATTTCATCACCACCGACGGAGTTCACTCTTGAGCCGAACCGGGCCATTGCAGCGCAAATGATATATGTTTCCGATGTCAATGACCGCACGATCACGATGTATCTAAGCAAGGACCCACAAGATCCAGGTTTTAAAGCTTCATGTCCCTTCCGTTGACATTCGGAAGAATTACCCGTTGACATACATGCGCGAGCTTTATGCCTGCACGACATGGTACAGGCGCCGTTTTGGTTTCAGGTTGCAAAATAGTGTCAGGAGTTGTTGTTTTTATGCACGTAGGCTCAGCAGCACTGCAAGAAGTGCTCTCCATTTTGAGGCGCTTCAGTCATGAAGATTGGTCAATGCTTTGACGGCAGGTTCATGAGTTGACTGCGCATCAACCTTCACCTCCGTTTACAATCATTTTGCATTGCTAGCTCTGGGAGCCCAACCTGAACAAGGGTGCAGTTTAAGTAGCTACAGTATTACAAAGGCTACCCGGCTCTACCACAAGCTCGAGCAACTCGCAACCCTGCTTCCTATGTGTACATGGCAAATCGAAACGCCATGCAACGTGCGCATCGTATAATTTTGCGCTGTCTGAGATACAGCCCTCGGACCTGACCTTCTTGCATGGAACATTGCAATCAGAAAGTCTTTGGGAACGAAGATGGTCCTCCTTCGTTGCTTTAGACGAAGTGGTATTGACAGCCTCACTATCTTCGAACAGGAGCCTTCTTTTTTGTTTACTTGTGTTTAGCTATGTTTGCCGTCCAAGGGACATAAATACAGTCCTCAGACCGACACGCCTAAGCAACAGTCCAGCGCGTCCACATCTCTCGCGATGACATGCCGGACTTGCATAAAATCTCCTTCTCTTCTTCTCCCGATCCACGCACAGACGGAAATAGTTATGCTCACGTATATGGAACATGATCCATCAAGCCACAGCGGATTTGCTAGTGCATACACAAGGACGCACGGACCTGCAAGTATAGTACCTGCAGGCACGAGGCAGCAAAAGACCAGAAAGTTTTCTCCTCCAAAAGATCATTGCTGTAATCCTACCACATGCTGTGCTCGTATCGAGCGGAGTACGTGCACGCACTTGTATTGCTATATTAGTTATGTCTTACCTCGACTTCCTCTACTGTGCTTTTGCTCAACCAATACCTACCCGTTGTCCAAATACGTCCATGTCACCCCATCACCAGCCCTCCAGTCAACTCCCATATCCATATTCCCCCAACCCACCTCCAATCCTCTCACGAGAACAATACACCGACGAACCAAACGAACCATGCACGCCCCGTCTCTCAACCTCATCTTGCTATTCTGGTTCTTGAGTAGCCGCATCGGGGCCGTACCAATGGGTCCTACTGAGCGGCAGGGATCCTCATCTGATTATTTCTCTTTCAATGTGACGTCTAGTAAGACTACCTACTGAACGTGGTAGATCTGGGCATATCCGATCAATTGAGAGATGCTGATGTTTATGCAGCAACTGAGAGAGTAGGCTTGGAGAATGCCGCGATGGATGGGTTGGCAGATGTGAGCTGGTCCTTCTCTAGTCTGGCATGTCGTGAGAAGGAGTTGCTACAGAGATTAATGGCGGCTGATGTGATGTGGTGTCAAGCTCTCGGAACTCGATCTCGTCAAGGAATGACCAGCGGGTGGAAGCAGGGTGGCCAATGTGATCCTCGTGTACGACTTTTGCTTGGGAGGTGCTTTGTCTGGTCGATACAGAGACATGGTCTATGGTTTGCTCGGGTCTTTCTCGCTCACAAGAGCAACTGATGCGAAAGTTTTCGTGCACAGATATTCGAATATGATAACGGACGTCAAATTCAACACCAGCTAATCTCGTTCCGAAATGTTTTCCTCACCGCTCGAGACTTGAATGTCAGGAAAAACGCTACCGTGCTGAAATCCGCTTGGGCCACAACAACGCTTTGAACGTCCCTTCAAGTAAGCATGAACCTCGCTCTTTGAACCTGGTGTTCCTCTTCAACGATCAATTGCCCCTTGGCATCCCCCTCCATTTTCTATCTTCATCAACCAGCGCACGCCTCACGACGCCCTCGATCATCATCGTGCGAGACTCATATACTCAACATACTGGATCATCCAAAACCCTGTAGTACATCTGCACATCATCCGTAGCCATCAGCCTCACCTGTTCTTCCAGGCGCGATACTTTGTTGATCTCCGCCGCAAACCCATCCTGTAAGAGACATGCGTAGAGGTTCAAGTCTAGGATGGCTGACACGTCGTAGTCGAAGGCATCCAGTGCCAAGGCGCTAAAAGAACGTCGCCGAAAATCAATTTACTTGCGTCTCGCCAATCCTCTTTGTTTTTTCACTCCTTACCAGACATGGCACCTAAAAGAATAACAGACGAAGTCGAGCATGATCACCCAGAAACACAAGCCAAGAGGTTCAAAAAAGGTTTCTCCGTAGGACCAGCCACACTACCCGATGGCACATATCGTCGCAAGGGTAATTTCTCTGCACGAAGGCAAATCCATAGACTAACCCATCGAAAGTCCAAAAGATCAAGCAAGATCTCATTCGGAAAGCCAAGGTCAAGAAATCCTACAGCAAGCTCAAAGAACGAGAACCAGTTGACACAAAACCTTCCGTCTACACCTCGACCCCTCCTCCAGAAGAACCCTCTGCATCGCTAGAGCTGCACCCTGAGAGACAGGCTATGCTGGATGAGCCTGAGCCTGCGCCACGGGAACAGATAGATACAAAACAGCAGGTGCTGCGAGGGAGGAAACCACCACGCCCAAAGTCGGTGCCTTTCCGAAAAGAAGCCCTCCTGGCCCAGCAACGCAGAGAAGAGAACGAAAGGCGTCAGAAGGAAGTTGAGGAAATCCGTCGGCAGCGGCAGGCGAAGATCGAGGAGAGGGAGAGGTTCCGCAAGGCCATGGCTAAAGCAAGATCTGGAGGCAGAGATGGGCAGAGGAAGCTTGGGCGCGAGAGCAAGGTTCTGCTGGAGAAAGTGCAGAGGATGATGGGACCTTGAACCAAAGATGGTCTATTTGGAATGAGACTCTCTGGTCCTTCCGCTCCCACGACACAGACATGCACATATCATCGCCTCGGGCTTCAGATCTAATGCTGCTATTAAACTGCGCCAATAGGCTACTTTCAATCGCATTGGGCCAACGTCACGTCACCAAATGGTAGCCAATGTTGAAACTGCTCTATGGGAGCCTCGACACTTTATTGTGATCGCAGAGATCGTCTCGGCCAGGAATGCCGATACTTGCACGGAGACAGATCCTTGCCCAGCTCAAAACGCCGAGAAAAAAGCGTCTTGAGAAGCATTGCCAGTAAATCTTTTCCAGGTCTACGGATCTGTTTGATACTATCTGGAAGCTTGTGGCTCCTTGCCTCTACCTCCTTGTTGTGATAAGGGGCATGACTGTTAGGGAAACAATGCTACGATTCTGTGGCTCTTACCTAGCAAGTCTTGCTATTATATCACTTCTCAGCCGTAAGAATTTCAGCATTGGTCAGCCGTCGAACATCGACCTCAGTTGATGATGCTGGTTTAGGACCCAGAGCGCGGAGTTCTTATGTTTCTTAGCCTCCTGCTTCGCGACAAAGTACGAACCGAAGCATTGGCCGACCTTGCCGCTCATGTCTTTGACTTTTTTTATGGCAATCATTCCTTTGTACGTACACTTACGCTTTGATGTTCGTGGCGAGAGAACACCAGTCAAAAACCCCTCAGCACACTCAATGGAGACAAACATTGCCATTTCAGTCAGGACCCATCATTGAAACAAAGCTACAACACCACATCCACAACCGTTCCATTCCCTTCCACATCCCGCAAACCACCAGCGGGACGCAACCGAATCCGTATCCGATCAGACACCCCCACATCCACCCAAGCGCTGCCGTACCTCCGCACCGCCCCCCTGCTCCCCGCACACCGTCCGTTCATCTCCGCCGCCGCCCGCCCGGCATCCAGCCAGCTCCCCCGATCCCGATCCGGTCCGCCCCCGCGCAGTCCCACGACGACGTCGCACCCGCCGTACGTCCGGGAGACCGGGAGCCGGAAGCCGTCGTCGGCGCCGCCGCCGTGGAACGTGCCGACGGTGTGGTCGATGGGGAGGCGGAGGATGGCGCCGGCGCAGGCGTGGAGGGAGATGCGCCCGGGGAGGGGGGTGCAGTGTATCGTTTTGGTATCGCGGACGGTGATGATGCCGGGAGATGGGTCGTTGCCGTTGCCGGTTCGGCGGGTGCGGGCGGCGTGGGTGGTGATGGTGGAGAGGATTAGCACGGAAAAGGAGAGGGCGGGTGGTGGTTTCATGGCGTTCGATTGTGGCTGGCAAAGGCAGGATGTCCTCTTTTCGACGATCGACAAGCGGGTCACTTCTCTGCGTATGTTGCGCCTCAAGGGTTTTCTTCTCTCGCTTGGATTACTTGCAAGCGCCGGTCACGCGCTCAAGCGATAGATCAACGACTGTTGAGACATTGTGGGCAAATTACACGTGCGAGCCGCAATTCCGTGCTCATACACCGGATTCTAGCCCCTTGTTATGGTTTGTTCTCAGGACTCTAGAGCTGGAAATGGGTGACATGGAAACGCAAACGATTTCAATGGGGGCTTATTCTAGCTGCTGCCCCATGTTACATGGCTATTCTGGGTTTGAACCCGCACAGGATAGGCACGACCGCCACTCTTGACCAGTAAAAAGGGGCTCACAGCCAATCTCAAACTTCAATGACCGCGGTGGAACCTATGTCACAGTTGTTCCGTTGATTGGCACGTCGTGTGGCCTTCTCCCCCCAAGGACAGATCTCTGCAGTTTTATTCAGTATCACTGAACCGATCTGGCAGCTCTCATCGTCTGTACAGTTACGCTACGAAGCTCGGTCTACCTCTTTAAGATCCACCATTCTAGGTGCAGTATACCGCAGCGTCCCGCGCGCCAGCTTGACTACGAGCATGTCGTCCACATCGGAACTCAGGATCCGATCATGCTCGTCTCCTCTGTCAGCGCCAGTCACTAATAGCATCAGACCCCACAGTGTTATAGAGCTGGCTCCATGACCGTAGAGCTGACTTCATGACATCATGTGAGGCAGATTGGTAAAGATTGTCATGCGGACACTTTCTAGAGCTCGAAAGAAGTGGTTAGCAGGGACTGGATCTGTACCATGTTCCCTGCAGAACGGGCCGAGCTGATCCAGCCAGCCCAGATTGCGACGTCGAGCTCGCGCCATGGAATGGACATTCCATGGTGTTTGAAGGTGACGATGGTTGGTGTGTTCGGCATAGGGGAATGGAATGATTCCCGCTATTCTGCTCAGTGCGTCCCTTTCAAGCTAGCTCGCGGGAATACCACACCGACGCAGACCCCACCTTTCCATGGCCTACGAACTTGATATCGCATGTCAAAAGCTGGTAATGTTCTGGCGCTCCGGTCATGAAAGCGTACATTCCGTCCAAGATCCACGACAACTGCTTCCAGGTGATGATGATCCCCTTGTCGGGAAGAACAGTGATACGAACACTTTCTTCCTCGTGCTCGAACTGGTCGTTAGGGATAGGCGAGGAGGGATGCTGACCCAGAGGGCTAATGATCTGCGAGCGGGCGCCGTCGAAGGCTGCCCAGACCGATAAGATCGGAATCGCGTCGCCGAGGACGTCGAAGATTAGGGCGAAGGGAGTGTCGGGTATTCGGAAAGGGATGGTTTTTGCTCTTAGCGCAATTAGTAAGGGGTCCGTGGGAGCCAACAGGAGCTTTGTGTCTTTTGCGTTCGTCAGATTGAGCAGTGTAGGATCTCGGAATTGAAGGCCGCGGGAAGGGCGGTATGAGACGAGCCCTTCCCCCGTCCTGGTCCCGTCTTCGATGATCTCGAATGATAACTCTTGCATATGCTGCCGGCCGGCTCCCGGATCACCATTCATGAAACTGGATGCCTGACGCAGCACAGAATTCAATTGCTGCCATGATACTCCGTGATGCAGAATCGCCTCAACGCCAATCTGTACACTGCCGCCAACAGCACGGTACTGAAAGTCATCGTTCGCGATGGGTTCGTCGGGTTTACTTTGGAGGAAAGGGTGAATCCTAGTGATGGCGCCGTTGAAGGCGGCGTTGACTGCAGAAGACGGGATTTGAGAACCGAAGAGATCAAAGGTCAAAGAGATTGATGAAGGAAGGGAAGTCAAGCCTATACGAACAATTGAAGAGGTGTTAGTGGCGCCTAGTGATGCAATAGAGGTTTCATTCCTAAATTCGGACGGCGAAAGTACCGTTGTCGGAACGGTGAGAAGGGATTGGAGAAAGAGCGTGGATAGTGCACAGAGGGTGTGCATCTGTAGGCTTCAGACTGCAAATCGGGCTTGAGCAACGTAGCACATTCGATGATGAAGAAAGCTGACAAAGTCAGACAGAGCTCATGTAGAGCAACTATCTGAAAACAAAAGGTCCCACGCCAAGTGACTACCCTTGCAATTTGCCGCATGTCGTAGTCGAACTAATCGCGACTTGCGGTGTTTTGAGTGGTAATGGATGATAGGTTTTCGATTGACTGGCTTATGCGACAGGCTTGCAGTATTGAGGCTCTGGGCCGTGCAATGATGACGAAAAGGTAACCAATCACCTGATACACCATCGCTGAATCGATGAGAACTTCACGTGTCTCAATGAAGTGCTTTTTCCAACCCTGACGCACCTCACTTCCCAGTCCTGCCAAGCGAGGTTTTCTGACGTAGACTTTCGTAATAATAATTGCGTATATGACGCCTCCTCGTTCTTCGGTCACAGACACAAATGCTGATTCTGTACTGTCTGTTGGATTCAAGACTGTTGCAGGAAGAGTGAGCTCCCTTATGACCTTGTCCAATCCAATGCCTTTGTTTACCGATGACATCTTATCAGAGTGTTCACAGTCGTCATGAGACCTCATCCGCCCTTTTGAGCTCCGTATCCTGTAAATTGCCACTGTAATAGCTACATAGGGTGAGTTCGTCTAGAGTTTGGGGCCGTGATTTATGTCTAGTGGCGATGTAACCAGTATATCGAACGTGGAGATCCTCGGCATCGCACTTTGCCCGGGGATCACTGAAGACGTTGTTTCTGTTGTTGCCCAACAGAGACGCCGGCGCCCAGCGAAAGCCATCAGCCAGTCTTTTTGATCGGTGAAAGAGGACGGAAGCCGGCAATTGTTCGATCAGCGTATACATCGCCTACATCCTTTGCTCCGCTGTTATGCCGTCCACAAACGCTCTTCGGATTCTGAACATATGTGAATGTTGCCAGACATATCGTTTCACCCTCTAGCTTGCTCGTAGTCCGATACTCAAGTGCCCGGCTCAAAAAAGCATACGTCCTATCCCTTGCCTGGAATTGTGGGAAGGCGCTGTATACGAGCTTCATGGCAGACTCGGTATGATTAGACTAAGACCGCTCCGCCTGACGACCGCATTGAACTCAATCGAGCCTTCGTGGAAGTGGGTATCCAATTTGCTGCAATTTGGGGTCTTTTCGGTCATCACAGCCTCTTGGAGGGTCCAAAGCCGTTTCATCCAGCCAGATCACAGGATTCTTGTTGCCAATTCTGTTCTGCTACAACGCCTAGAAGAGCGCGGTGTATCCGCATCGAGCACGACTGCTTGTCTGGCTTGACGGAAAGTATTTGCCAGCTGCGTAATTGCAAGTTTCCTGAGCTCTTTGCGGACCGGATCGATAGGAATACACAGTGTATCAACCCAGAACGCGGTTTGTGTCGCACGTCTTGTCGAGGACCACACCAGGTCAGCGCTCAAGCGCTTCAGTCGTAATATTTGACATGATGGAAGAGCGTTTGCTTTGGGGTTTCCTAGAACGTGTGCCCAAACATGAGAAATCGCCACATATTCAAGGCCATTGGCGATATAGACTATAATTCTCCCTTTGGGAGGATTTCCATGCTCTGGAATAAACGGCACATAAATCATGGGCGTACCGCCGCTTCGTAGAATGGAGCCGATCTTCTCTTGAGCAATCGAGACCTCCGGGACGAAGCACCACATGGACACTCATTCGCATGATTGGTTTTGCAGTCGTCGTCTGAAGTCTGCAGGGCGAGACACTGCAGCTCAGTATAACTTCCGTGGTCCAGCTTTTGCGAAAATGGTAGCTTGAGCATGCTAGCAAGTAAGAGTCTAGTGTCCTCCATTACTTTCGTTAGCATAGATACCTCATTTCGGCACTAACTTCCCGACTGAGTCAATGGCTGACAGGATTCTGCCTCTGAACGAATGTCACGTGTCTTAGATCAGACTCGCCATAAGACACAGGCCACGATTGCATAGCTGCATGCTTAATGGTCTCTCCTAGTATCAACATAGGTTAATATTAGGTCTGTCGACAACACCGACGATGGGTCCCAGCTTGCCTTGGTCTTATTTGAATTGAAGTGGAAAAAGAAGCCTTCAAGGACACAAAGACACTTATGGATTTGCCCTTGACGTTGCTAAATAATCTCCCAATCCCGAAGATATCCCCTATAAGGGTTTTTCTTTTTGTTGTTCTAAATCCTGGGTTGGTCAAATATAGTGTTTCTGATTCTTTTCACTTTTTGTTCTTGCTCCTTTTATGTTCCATATGTCACTTACAATCTTCCCCCCCGAGCAATATCCTAGCCATCTCCTGCAACTCTCAAACCGAGTGAAGTCACAAAATATAGCCCAAGTCTTGCTACCATCCATCCTTTTTTCTTCCGATACCGACTTGCTTCGCCCGTGGCGGCGATGCATTGTCTCAACACAACACAACAAAAATGCGGGGGCAACAACCCCCCATCAGCATATCATTTCTAGATCTCATGCAAGGGATCTTCTCAACTCATCAGGTGTCGGGTGCAGCACTGCTGAACCGAGCAGCATTCAGCAGCAACGACACCTCTTCCGAGGCAGACGTACAGTTGTAACGAAGAACGCCTTACCAGCAGCTGAGAGAGCAGAGCTTGAGTAGAGCGTTGCCAGATCCAAAGCCAGGATTGCCGCTTCGAAAGACCGACTAGCAACCACCAAAGCTCAAAGCATGCCTTGGTGCCTTTGACCTGGTGTACCAAAGTGGCTTTGTCACATATGCAGATTTGCGCGTCATGCAGCAGACATTTACCCAGCATGGTAATGAATTCCTGACAGCGTGGGTGCTCTCGGCGGTTATGGTCAGCGATCAATTGGCGTAGGATCATGAAGATCGCAGACGAACCTCTTCGCCTGGGCACTCCACTCGAAGTTGACACTCCAGCGCTGCTGCGAATGCCAAGAAGCAAGATGACGCAGAATCGACGAGATCTCGAATTTGAATGCCCTCTCGGCACGATCTTGAGTGTTGTGGGAACAAGCTAGGAAACAGGGGAGTTCTCTGACACAAAAAGGTAGAAAATAAGATCGGTAGGGGTTCAAGTTCCAAAGATTTGTGATGAAAAGTATCTCAATTGAAGTGACGAGCCTTCAAGTCTAACCTTAGGAAAATTCATGAGCGCCATCACCAAATTCCGCGAATGCCACCCAGTTTCAACGCCACCTCTTTCGCCACCATAAAAAAGCGCCCCCTTTCCACGTATAAGCCTGTCATCAGTAACCCTCGCTGACCTGACTACCGACCTCTGTCCAGCTTCCCGGCGTACTGACCAGGGCTTCGTCATCGCTCATGACATCCATATCCTCGCTCCCGACTTGACTAGCATGCTCACCGGTACCTGCATGTGACCCACCAGTGTGGTTCTCCATTTTCTCTTCGATACTGCCAGCTGCTTCGGATTGAGGTGGTGAGTAGAAAGCCGGTGCACTGTTCTGGGCCCATTCATTGACAGACCAAAAATTTGAACGTGTTGGCTGGGGTTCATTACTGAGCTCAGCTAGATCTGCAGCAGCTGAGGAGGCGGACGTGGTGGGTGTGAGGTCCAGTAGCTGTTCAGAGGGATGGTTGGAGACTTCGTCGGTGTCGATAAGGAGGCGTTGGGGTTGGTACGCTGCTGGTTTCGGAGGGACTGGAGGAGAGGCCGGAGAATCACGGAGAATAGGTGGGGAAGCAGATGAGGCGGGATGAGTAGGTGTGCTGGAGCCTGAGATAGTATCTGGCTCTTGCTCTTGAGGTAAAGGAGGTGCATCCATTATTGGCACACCCATCTCATCGGCGAAAGGGTCCGCATATGCAGAGCCCAGAGCTGCGGCCCTGGATTCTATATGTCTGAGGCGTAGGCCTGGTTCCTCTGGTTGGGCCTCGGCAGCCGATGAAGTCGCCGTCGTTTCCTCGACTTTGAGAGCGCCATCCCTGTCAACCAGGTCATCGAAGCTCCTTGCCTTCCCCCTGGCTGCTTGCTTTGATCTCCGTCGCTCTTCTATCATTCTGCCCCTCTCTAAAATCTCATGCCTGGCTCTACGCCTTCGTTCAACCGCTTCTGGGTCCTCATCCTCGCGAGTTGAAGCATCTGGTGATGTGTTTCGGGATTCCGATTGTGGTGCTACTTCGTCGCCTAGGCTGTATAGGGCTATTGCAGCCTTACGTCGTGATTCATCGATCCACTGCCGTACTTGGGGGTTTTCGTAGATAGCGAGACCGGCAGCGCAGATGAGGGAGATGGTTAGAATCAGGCCTGGAGACTGTAAGCTTGCTGTGAATGGTATTGTCGAGACAGAGGGGTGTGATTTGGTCTCTCATCTGAGACTAGTGCAGGCATTCAAGTTTCATGAGGGTGTGACTGACCTTTGGCCAATGGCGCCGGCATGGTGAGAGAGACTTTAGGTGTCGTGTATAAAAACTTTTTTATGTAAGGTAAATTGGAAATATGGCAGGCTCAGGAGAGAGTGATAAGTGGTAGACTGGTAGAGGTATTGCAGAGCAAATCGGCGGTGCCTGGAAAAGAGGCCGTCTCGTCGTCATACCGAAAGACCGAGTACTCATTCATGCTCAAGCTACTTTAAGGTAAGTTAATGCTTCGCCCCCGCACTAGCCCCGATAAGAAGTCCCCGATATCCCGTGCCTCGGCTCAGGGCGCGTGTAAAAAAGCCCTAAATAAATACGCGACCTTTTGATGCTTTGATTGCCTCGATTGCTTAGGATGCTTCTCCAACAAAGTCTTCTTCCCACGAAGTAGATAGAACATCATTTGTAACCATGTCGCGCCCAAGCGCCTTCGGACAGAGGGATATCAATTCCAATCCCACCTCGGCAGCTCAAAGAAACCTCTCCCTGACCGAAGAGCTGGAGAAGCTGGAACAATCCATTACCTTGACCCTCCAAGGTGATTCCATACCATGCGGGTACCAATGTGCGGCGCTGACTTTGCTTCTTAGAGATCGATCATAACTTCAGTCGAGCCCACCGGATCGTAACGACGAGCATTCTGCCAGTTGTCGAACGATATGCAGAGCATTCGAAAAATGTCTGGGAAGGCTCCAAAGTATCCCCCCCGTCCTAATCGCATCAAGCTTATAGCCTGACATGCCACAGTTCTGGAAACAGTTCTTCGAAGCCTCGGCCAACGTCTCCCTCTCTGGCTATGGGGAACCTCCCGCCGACGACGAAGCCACCACCACAGAAGAAGACGATCCCACCACAACCACGCCGTCAACGTCAACCTACGACTCCCCCCAGCCCAACACCCCTTCGAACCAGCCGTATCCTAACGAAGAAACACTCTCTCCCTCCCCAACCAACAGTACGCCACGTCCGCCCAAGCAAAAACGGCCAATAGCAACAGCCCCGTACTCTTCGCCATACGAAACCCTCAAGCGAGAAACCCTTGCGCCCTCGCCGTCTGAATCTACTCTTCCATCCACACCCCGCGCCGCCGCTTCTCCAGTGCCTCAATCATCTCCTTTCGCTCCGCCTTCCACATCTCACCACACAGCCCGCCGCACGCCGGCAAACGATGTCCTTCTGCACCGCGTTCTGGACAAGAACTGGCGAATACAGGCCACCCCCCACTCCACCATAAGACTGCCTCAGCGTAGCAAATCATTCACAGATGCAACGCCGAAACCCAGCACAGCCAAGAAGGGTAGAGGCAGAGCGAAGGAGGACTTCGATCTGGATTCCTCTCCTGCAGTGCCTGCACCACAATTACATTCAGAAATCTTCGATACGCCGGCACGAAAGAGCCGTATACCAGGAGTCAGTGTGCTCACTCCTGCAAGAGGGAGGACACACAGCGCCGCCGAAAGTGGGAAGAGGGGAAAGCAACAGCAGATGTGGGATAGTGACAGCGACGATGGTGAAGACGATATGGGAGTCGGGATGAGCCCGCCAAAGACGATGCAATTCCATGTTCCGCAGCCGAGGTTGTTGAGGACGCCCGCACGGGAAGCTTCGAAGCGGATTGTCGAGGATTTGTTGCTTACGGCTGGGGGGAACGTGACGGATGATTTGGAGGAAGACAGCCCGAGTGTGGTTCAGAGAGCGAGATTGGGAGACGAGGACACCTTCTGAGGCTTTCTATGTGTATAGTACAGAGAAGAAAGAGGCCCAATTTCCATCTCACATTCCCTCTACTGTCCAATCCTGGTTTTGCAGAATCAATCAAGCATTGCTCTTCGACGCTTGTAATCTTATCTCTCGATCTCAGCGGAGCCGTGGGCAATGTTCCAAATGAAGTGGCTGAAAGCTGTAAAATTGTTACTTCAAGCAATTCTCAAACGGACACTCAGTCCTTCCATGCTTGTATCCGTTCAGACTCTCGGTATTTGTACCGTTGCATCTGTCATCTTTTCTGGTAGTGAGCCTGATATTCTAAATCCTCCTCCGGAAAGCGTGGTTATAACCTCGTTTCCAAACAATTTGTTCCAAGAAATACCCTCACACTGGTCTGCTGCTCCCAATCAAAAGCACGACAACGATTCCAGTGCAAAGATTACTAGTAGTCTAATCCATGATATACTTTCTCAAGCTAAATACAACTAATGGTATATATCTACCCGTATCATCAGGTCCTTAAAATGCTCCATCCGTAAGGTAAAAGATTGAAATGCCCCCATAAATGATGCACGCTTTGCTAGTCATGCCGGAACCCAGTACACGGAGGAAACTAAAAAGTATCATCTCCGAAGGATATATGGTAAGATAAACAAGGATAGCGCCCGCTCGAAGTGCTGTAGAAGTAAAAATCATTCCAATAAGGGTATCAGTATCGTTTCTTCGATGTGCTCTCGCACTCTCGTAACCTGGAGGCCGAAGTCACTATACCCACTTTCGTCTTGTGACGTTTCCACTCCTCGAATTTGAGAGTGTAATGGTGTCTCGGACCTTGCCAGGTCCATCTCTCGATACTTCTTGGACGGCGGCATCGAGCACGCCGTCATGAGCCTCCCTCTCTCCCTAGGTCACAATTTTTTTTTTCAGGTCGCTCTCATCTCCGTTCATCGTCACCCATGAACACCTCCTGGCAATGCTCAATCAAGAATTGCACGGCCCCGTTCTTGGCCTGCGTGTCTTGCATTTCTCTCGCCAGACTCTCTGGCCGCATAACAGTGGGTGCGAACACAACCGCCACGTTCTGGCTCGTCATCAAGTTGTCCGCCTGCTGCTCCACGACTCTCGCCAAATGAAATACCAGTACTTCCAGCGTATCACGGTGATGCGTGGGTAGCTCGCTGATTGCGTTTCTCATGCTGCTCACGCGGTAGGTGTGGTTGAGGGGATTATTGGGGTGGGCCGGATGTGAGGGGTCGATATCCATTGGGTTCTGCCCAGGAGGTGGAAGAGTCTCGAGGAGTTTATCGTATACTTCGTAGGTGATAAGTGGTGTGGGAAGCTTTCGGAAGTATTGTTTGAGGGTGGAGGTGACGGCGTTGATATCGAGGTCGGGATCAGAGATGTCGAAGTCGTTGCTGCGTTCAAAGCCTTCTTTGATGGTTTGGATTTGGGAGTTGCCGCCAGATTTGCGGTAGATGCCTTCGATATCCATGCCTAGTGAAGGGTGTCAGTAATAGACAAGGTTATGGAGCAATGGCACGAAAACATACCTCGGGCGTCCACTTCTTGGATACAACGCATTACGATACCGGGGATGTTCACCCGCTCGTATTCTGCGCGGTGCTCAAGCTCGGAGCCAAACAAAGCTGTTGGTTATGTTAGCGAGATCATAGCACTGGCGGAAGAATGCAAGTACATACCTGGACCACCTTCGTGATTGATAGCAGGCATGCTACCGTTGGGCGAGTTCTTCCACGGCTGCTGCCTTCCCCTCTGATTGCCGAAGAAGCCTACGAATCCTGGTCGCGCTGGGTCATGACTCTGATTCCTGGAGAGGCTACCGCTGGGATATTCTTGCTGCTGCATAGCTCCATAAGGCATACCTTCAGGATACTGGCCTTCTCTTTGATTCCTGTTCCCATCGCTAGAGAACGCTCCCTTCAGGCCTTTCGTGACGCCTTTGGCAACGTTGTGACCTCCTTTCTTCCAGTTGAACTTCTTTGGTTGGGCCTTTCGGATATTGACCACTTGAGGTGCTGTCAAGTATGTTGCAGGCTCGACTTCGTTCTCCTGCACCACGGTGGATCCGGTCATAGTACTTTCCGTGAACGAGGGCCGTGAATCCCGAACGTCCATCCCAGAGTTAGACCTACTATTTTGGTTCTGTGCATAGATACCCAGGCCATTGGCTTGAGGTCGGACAACGTCAGGAGCAGGGCCCTCATTTGCTTTTCGAAGCTCTTGGACCTGGTGGACAAGCTGATTATTGAGATCTGCGAGTTGCGCATTCTTCAAAGACAGCTGTTCAAATTCCTGAAAGCTGCTCTCTCTCAGTTGAGTGAGGTTGAAGATTTCTTCGGTCAAATCGTTCCTTCGCTGCGTCAGCTCTTCGATTTGCGGCGCAAAAGAATCCTTCAGCTTCTGTAGGCTTTCCGCAAACTCTCTTAGTACCGCGTTACTCAAGTTACCAACGTCCAGTGGGTCGCCGCTTTTCTTGGCTGCAGCGATATGCTCTGTCAGAACCTCCAACTCCCGGACCACTATCTCTTTCTGTGTGTCCAGTACGACCATCGTAGATCTTTTTTCCCGCAGTTCTGTGTTCATCTGTTTGATATTGGTCCTGGCTTCAACCGCTGCTTCCAATTCGACGATTCTCTGCTCCATTTCGGTCATCTTCTGCTTGTCCCTACGACTTTCGTTTTTGTACCGTCTGAGCTCTTCTTTGTTCTCTGGCGATGAGGCTGTGGGACTGCTGACTTCATTGGCAAAACCAGGACTGTTCGATCCAACGAGAGGTGACTTGGGCCATTTTTGTTCCCTAGAAAGACGGGTACCTCTGTCACTGTAGCTCCGAGCGTGACGGACCGAATGCGAGACACGTCTTAGGAAGCCACCTTGGTCTTGCTGTCCGTCAGTGTTCGTAGCGTGAGCTATGTCATTATCCATGGTGAAACCTTCCGCTGCGGGGTGGCGCATATTTGGTGAGCCTGAGGAGTCCCCATTGCGTGGCGATTCAGGCTTCATCAAGTCGGTCTTTGCTTTGAAAGTTGCTGTATTCGGAGGGTTCGGAGGCACTCTGGGTGCGACAAAGGAATCGCTTGAGGAGGCACCTTGCTGAGCGAGGCGTTCGCGGGCACGTAAAGGAGGCGGCGGAGCATCAGCAAAGTTGACAGCTGATGGGGAGTCCTGCGCCCTTGTAACGCCTCTACTCCCATTGGTGTTTGCAAGTGGTTGAGTAGTCGTTGTAGCTGGTGCCGATGCTGGTTTCTCGTAACCGCTCTCAAAATTTGACACATTATTCGACAGCTTGCTCACAGTTGCTACATCCATCTCTCTCCTGGGAATAGGTTGTTTGCCAAGCGATGGCTTAGCCAAAGAATCGCCCCTCTCCGGCAGGTTTTTTAATTGCGTACTCAACGGCGAAGTATGCGAAACTGGCGAATCCGTCGAAGTATAACTTCTCGAACCTTGGGTGTCAAGAGGCGAGCCGCTTAGAGTTGCTTCAGAGCGTGAGGAGGTTGGGGACTCATGCGAAGATAATATGACCTGTTGCTCTTTTACCTGTGTACTTGCCGTTACTGGCGCAGACTTCGTCTTTGACGCCGGTATGGAGGTATCTCTCGTTGGCGGAATCGGGTCTGACTTCGAATTCCTCTTCTTCTTGGGGGCTTCTTGTAGCATGAACTTGCCATTAGTTGTCTCGCCGTTCCGACGAGGACGAGGCTCCTCGCCTGGAGTGGCTCGTGGGGTCTCGTGGGCAATTGCATTGATTGAGTTGCTCCCAAGCTCTTTCTTGCTGCGGACTTGATCCGTGAGGTCAGTGGACAGTTGCCGACCTCTTTCTTGATATGCAATGTGTGGACTTTGCGGTTGAGAAGGCGGAGATGAATGGCGAGAGCTAGTTGGCGAAACAGGGGTGGGAGCTGTCTGAGTATTTTCTTTCTCGATTGGCGATTTCCGTGACGCGGAATTTATCGCGTTGAAGTAATCTCGAGCGGTAGGTTTGCTCTCGCTCGGTTGAGACTTGGGTGTACTTTTTTGCTCGTCGAACAACTCCCGCCTAGCTAATGGAGACGGTCCAGGCGCTGGGTTGGGATCAAGTGCCATGGGAATGAAGAATCCCTCGCCATTTCCAGATCCATCAGATAGTTGCGAATGAACTGAGTGTCTATTGTTTTGATAGGTGGTATTGGGTAGCGTGATATTTTCTGCCAGTTGTCAGCTACCGCATTGAAGGAAGCCACCCCACTGGATGTATACCTTTGCGCTCGTCTTCTTGAGTCATAGGTGACCTTTCACGTTTCTCACTCCTTGATGAAAGCGATCTGAAATTCGGCGGCCTTTTTGGAGGCCCTCGGGGTATTTCAGCCGGTGCTCCAGTCTCCGACCTTGATCTCAAATTCGATGGCACGTTGTGCGCGCCAGGTGGGAGTTCGGTAGGTGTTTCGGAGTAGCCCTCTGAAGGTGGGCTCTCATTGTCCGGCGGAAAGGCACTTTGGTTGACGGCGCTTGGCGGTAGAGATGGCAAGGACTTGTCCAGCAACATGGTGTTGTTCTGGGGTTGCTGAAGATGTTTATGACGATTTGAGCCGTTCTTTTGAGATTTCTTCCGGCGCCTTTGCATCAAGGATTCGTGACATTCCATGCAAAATATGCCCTGTGAAGTCCTAGCATATTTGAGATTCTCGATCTTCTTTTTGCAATTCCGACACTTGAAGCACGTAGCGCAAAAGGCCTGGTCTCCCGTGAGAATGGCGAGGTCCTCTATCTTATTGTTACAGACGCTGCAGCTATATGTACAATTGTTGCAGATGAGTGAGCCGTCGCCGAGCAGGAGGAGGTTTGCATCCGAGTCGAGGATGGTACCGCAGGTGTTGCAGCGGAAACAGTCTATGTGCCATCGATTGCCCGCTGGTAGACTATCAGTATATCGATCTCGCAAAGTGACCATGGTTGTAGCAGAGACGTACCCAGTTCGAAGGCCTTTCCTTCCTCGAGTATCTACGTGCAGGTTACACTCGTTAGCACTCCGGCCTAGCACAGGGGGCTACTCAGCTGAAAGGCAGCAGGGCGGCGTGAAACATACCTCTCCACATCCTTTACACGGATATGCTGCCTCGTCCTGCTCCATAGGAGACTCAGGAAAGCCCGAAGACGAGTCCATCATCATCAGAGGCACTGGGTTGCCAGAACCCAACTCTGCTGTGGCAATCAACAGCAGACGTCAGGGCCAGCGTATCGATAGGACGTTTGATCCTCCCCGCTAGCTCTATTCATGGGACATAGGCCAGACTTGCCCAGATCCACCCAAATGGACTGATATCCCTTGCCGTTTCGCAAGAAAACCAGACCTCAAACAGTCGAAATCTGCGTCTTCCGGGCGTAAGGCAAGCCTAGTCGACTACCGGTTCGGTCTATGGTGCGCGTATGATGGGACTGGCGTTGGCTGACAGGTACATGCACAACCGCGAGCGACAAGCGGAGAGAAAGGAGTGGATAGCCTAAGCTCTGGCCAGGGCAGCGCGCAGAAAGCTGTAATATGATGCAGGCCTCGCAGCTTCCCGAAAAGTCGTGGAGTTAAACCGTAAAGCACTCACACTCGCCCCGAAAGGGCAGTGGGATGAAGTTGGTCGTGATTATATTGATTCATTGGGGAGTGGATGGAGAAAGAATTTCGAGGTGCGGACCTTGGGACTCGTGACTGGGGCTCTCGGCAATGGTGTTTCAGGATTATTAGGGCAATTGGCCTTGTGGGAAGGTCAACGACGAAGCGTGCAAGCAAGAATGAAGATTCGTCGGTGTCGCTGTCGCTGTCAGCATCATCATAGGTGCCAGTGGTGTTCCGAAGTTCAGGGTGACGATGTCCAGGCGCAGAAGAGGAAGTGGCTAGTGCGTTTTTGAGAGTATTTCCACTATACACTACTATACCAAGGGCAAAAGGTAGTTCGCCGGGAGAAAAGTTTGGTGAAGCATTTTCCAAGCCAGTGCCATTACGAATTTACGGTACTTAAAGACAGGGTGGGTACAAACATTTTCTACTGTTCTACGGCAGTGCCCACAAGTACCTCGCATAAGGGGTTTTGGTGACTGATGAGTGATGACTGCTGTGCTACGAATGTGTCTGACCGCTTCAAACGTGCGCAGCCAGGCTGAAACGCATATCTAACGGCAAATCCATGTCGGAGTCCTTTTATGCGGAAGATATTTTGATTGCAACTTTGTGATACGGGAGGGCCGAATGGAATGGAACTGGAATGGGCGCAAGCCATGTATGTAAGGAGTATAAGTATACAACTGCTTGCTCCTTTCCGAATCCTTTCTACATCCCACGACTTGTCAATAATTAGTTATCAGGCTCAGCCAGATCACTGAGCGTGAACTCCAGAAGCCTGATAGGTAGTAGTATTGTTTCAAAATTGATAGAAAAACCAATAACGCGCTGTCCGGAACTCTGGGCGCCCCCGCAACCCCTGCAGGAATACACATACCCTGTCACTGCCAGGGTGTCAGGATGTCAGGGGGCCCTTAGACGCCACCCAAATCCTTTAGGCATAGCGGGGGCTGACGTGGGGCCTGATTAGCGGCCCAAACCTTGACAATATGCCTATTGCCTGCAACTAACTACTGTGCTACTGTACTCTTTACTCCGTATGGTGGTAGGTCTACCTTACTGTACCTGCAACATCATTCATCTCCCTCAGCCTTGTCTTGCCGTTCTGCAGCATTAAGGTATCTTACTAGGTATGCATGCAGTATGCCTCCTATCCCCTTCAGCCTCACCTCAAATCCTGATGCTGATAGGTAATGCTTCAACCTGCCTGTTTTATTGAACTCAAAGGCTTGCAAGTCAAGTAGCATTCTCCACCAGTCAAGCTTTACGCCTCTTGACTTTTCTCAGAAACATCGTTGCCCTGAAACACTTTGCCCATGTTGCACCTCCAGCCCGTCCCTAAGAAGGCCTGGTGCCGCCGTCGCCGTGCAAGCTTGTCGTTGACAGGGCCTAGTAGTAATGAGTAAAGTTGGAGATTATGGTCCGGCGAGACAATAGAACCTCAATAACGATAGGCAGATGACAAAGATCTGGGATGTTAATCATTCTAATCAATGTTCCATACGACGATATCCGATAATCGCGGCCCGCAAGCATTTCCTAAAACTCAAAGGTTCAATCTGCTAGCGCCGTTGGGATCTCGAATTGGGCACTAAAAGTAATAAAGTACGACGCTACTAGCGTTGTTGATTCTGCGCTTGTAGAAGCGCGCCTGACTGTGATCATAATCATCACATCGAGAGGAGACCAACTACCAGGCGTATGTTCATCTTCGAGGGCGGCAGAAGACTGAAGAGGCGTTCATACGCATCCACTCAATCAGACCAGCGCCATGTAGCTCTACTACCTATAATGCTCCAATTGCGGCATACTTCTGGGGTTCAGGACACCTCGACTGCTTTAGCCAGATGGGCGACTTCATCCATCGCACCACTTTAAGCAAAGACCTTTTAAAAACCTCATCACCAGCTACGTCAAGAGTATTCAGTCTTATTGTATTCGCACGGAACTTCGAATCCTCCAAATGTCCTTTGTCTTCTGTTCAGACGTGGATTTGACATGACACAACGAAGGGCCTACCGATGGTAAAGCGGTTCGACGACTACTACAAATACTCGGGTCAATCTCCTTGAAAGGATTGCCCCTGTCTTCAACAAGTCCCTACGTCAGAGCTCTCAATGGAGCCCCAATCAGCTCTTTCAGTATCCGGTCAAGCTGGTATGATGACAGAGATTGTGCTGATTGGGCGTCAGGACTTGCCGAAGACCTTCAGTTCCTATACAACATATGCTGCTTCTTGTCCTTGACGCGTCTATCAATTGACGGCCTTCAGTATTGGACCCGAGAGGGGCATATCAAAGGCTATGGTGAACGGAGAGAGACTAAAGCGTCGGACGATTCTGATCGAGCTCTTCGCAATTTTGGTACACCAGGCAATGGTCCGCAAGAAGTGATCATTCGGCCCAAAGCTCTGCGAAATCTATCCATTGAAGCGTGCCCTACGAGCTACGCCGGGCATCTACATCGGCCATGTTCGAGCGGGAAGCTATACGATGCATTACTCTTGTCTATCCCCAAGACCTGGATGATTCTCGGTCGCTCATCCTGCAAGACTTCCCCAAACTCAAACGACTTTGTATGAGAATCGATTCCTTAGTCTTGCGCAATCTGTCAATGTCGGCCGCTCTTCCACCGGTATTGGAGGAGCTTCATCTTGAGACTCAAGATGACATCGGAGCCATTCGTACGTCTCACGTTCTCAGAATTGGCAATGCGTTGTAGCCCCATTTTTGGATCACTTCCGTGATTTGAGAAGTGCAGATGCATGCACGAGCTCTGGGCGAGAAATCTCTAAAACACGGATGATACTTCCGAGTCTCCAGTCACAGATCCGTGCCTTTGTCTTTTTGGCGTAAAGACTTGAACCTCGGAACCCTGTTAGAAGTTGAGGCCAAACAGTCCGCTACTCAAAGAAGAGAACCCTCATAGCTCTAGGAAACTATTTGTAGAACTAGTTACCACGGCACGCATAGCTTTAGGCAGAGACACATCGAACAGTGAACACTTTGCATTTTATTTCAGCGCTATTTAATACATTTTGAGTGCACAAATTGGGAAGCCCTACTGAACAGTGCATATACAATACAACGACAGCCACCAGCGCCATCGCTGAAATGGAAGGCTCGAAGCCCAGAAACCCCAGAAACGTTCCGTCATCAACCATGCGTTACTGCATAACAGCCCTCTTTCTCGCCAAATAGTAAGTGATCAAGCTGCGATGATCTTCCTTCGCACCCGTCACAAGGCCCCAAAATCTTTTTTGATCCACGGTATCGTATAATTCAAGCACGAATTCGATTACAGCGCGTCGTATATCAGGATTCGTATCTGACAAACATCTCGCACCCATCCAGCCTAGTCTCTCTTCTTGTTCCTCACTCAGATGAAGGCGAGTTCCTTTCTCTTGACCACGGTGTAATAAGCCGGCTAGGACATACAATCCCATGAGAATGGTATTAGTCTCAGCGCCTTCGGGACGTTCGGTCTCTAGAAGATCCATAACAGAATCAATGCAGGGAGACGGGTCACACTGATGGACGATGGACTCAGCGGTCTCTTCGAGACCGCAAACAATATGGGATGTGCTGCTGTAATGCTTGCGAGCAGCAAGGACAGCGGTAAGTGCGCGCGGATGGTAGGTGAAGAAGTATTTCGGCTGATGTTGCAGCAAAACTCGTACCGTAACCAGTACCTGCGTCTTCAAATCCTGCGCTTTGCCTGTGCGAGGTGTAGATTCGTCATTTGGTGTCTCGAGGTATTCGAGGAGTGGGAGGATTAGCTCGTCAAATTTGTAGCCGCCTTCCCAGATTGACTCTCCTGAGGTGCGAATCAGCGCCTGAAGCTTGCGAAATCCGTGAACATCCAAGCTCCTTGACTGGACGCGGACGATTCCGCTGTCTAAGATCTTGCGTGCAAGCCGGGGATTATCAATGTTTTCCGAATTGCTAATACGTTGTCTCTCCGCTGCCTCAATAGCCAACCACTTCTGGTGGTATTCGGGACTAGCGGGCTCCTCCGCTAAGAGTTGATGATCAAATACCTGGCGATGCTGTTTTGCAGGCTCGTTCACTGGAAGTTCTTCAAGGGCGCCTGGCGTGTGGACTAATGGCGGAAGGGATAATTTGCCATCGCTGGGGTCAAGCACAGGATCTTCATAGACCTGGAGCGGCCGTTGTTCCTGGAAATAGGAGGTTTTCATGGTCAGATTTTCTTTCCTCGATCCAATAGCTCTTGGGCTCATCGATATTCTTTGGCTACTGGCCCCGTTCATTGATAGATGATCAAAGTCGTTGGCTAGCTTTGTGGGACTCGTGTGGGACTTGTCACCTCCATGGCCATTGATCGATGAAGCGGAACCGTTCTGGTTGAGATACTTCCTTGGACTCGGGGATGATCCAGCGTTCTCGGACTCCGTAGGCATGAATGGATCTCCCGTAGGTGGTATATCTAGTGAGGAAGTAGACTTGATCTCAATAGGTGCTTTGAGTGAAGGCAAGAAGTCGCTGGCGTTCGACTTCGTCTCACTCATATTGGGCATAACCATGGTGAAATCTTCTGCAGCTTTCGTAGGACTATGCTGGGGCTGGACTTTCAAAATGACTATGCCAGCTTTCTTTGATGAATTCGCCTTGACGGAGCTGGTACTAGCAGGGCTACCAATCTTCGTAGGACCCATCTTAATCGTACTTGCGGTGTTTGCGGGGGTCTTTGGTCTCTTTACAGGGCTCACCGCAGGACTTCTTGGTGGTGTTTCCGTTCTCGCGGGTTTCCTGGTAGAATAGGGATCTGCGGTAGCCGGGCGAGCTACATCTGCTCTCCGTCGTGGGCGCACTGGTGCGGAGGATAATGTACCAATCGATGTTGTAGACACGTTTCGGGTGGCTGCAGACATGGCAGTTGCCGGTCTAGCCAGACTAGGCTGTAGGACAGATTTCTTGGGTGATCCAAAGGGTTCGGCCGACCCAGGGCGTTCGGGAAGATGTTTGCCTGCTAGCTTTGCTTTCTTTTGTGCCGCAATGGTCTCCTTGATCGAAGGTCTAGCTGGTACTGAGGTCGTGCTATGAGAGAACCCGGGCTTAGCACCAGCTACAGTAGTGTGCGGTGCCGGTATCTTGTGTGGGTTCGGGTTTGAAGGATCTTCTATCAACAAATCTTGTTGTTTCTTGTCGAGAGTGGACATGATGCTAAAAGACGCATTAGCAACGAGACCAGGTGGTCGAGGATAGACGTGTGACGTACACTTCAGATCTTTCCGGCCAAAGACGGGCGAATGCCCAGTACGTTGATCGCATGCTCTCACGGACTTTTAGGTCCCGGTCTCCGAGACCAGCTCTCAGACACTTCTCAATCCATTCAAGCCCTCCGGCGTGCTCAATGACATGCTTATGGTGTCCGTGTTTGTTGATGATTATTTTGAGCCATCCACACGCATAACTTCTAGGTTGCACGTTCTTGTCCTGGCAAGCGCTGTAAATATGTTGGGTGAGTCGACTGTTAAAAGTCACATTGGCCATGATGGCGGAGACCGTGTCGTTGCCTTTAGCTGCTGTGATCTTCTTTGTATTCGCACAAAGCTTGATCAGATTCTGAAGTAGGATTTCAACCATGCTATCAAGACCAGGCCCGGCGACTCGGGCCAAGTCTTGTACCAAATGGCAGCCAATGGCGGATACGGTTGTCCTTAAGGAATTGACAGTCTTCAGAATACCGTCGAGGAGTCCCTTGATGCCGGCAAGGTAAACTGTGGTGAAGTCTTGAAGTGCATTGCCTTTCGTTATTTTTCTCAATTTCAATATGCTCTTCTCTCGCTTGAGCCAATTCTGCTCAGACTCCTTGCCCTCGAAGTATGGATGCATCTCACGGAACGTTTCTTCAAGATCTCTGTGGCTTTCGATGTACAAGGGATCCAAATGTACGGCTTCTTGCTCAGATACCGACATTGGCGGCGCATCAAGCGGGGGGTCGCTTGCGGTACTACTGCCAAGAAAGTGTGTCTGTCTCGGAAGCTCACCAATTCGCGCCTGTGTTGGCGGGGCAGATTCGATTTCCTCATGAGCAGTAAGTCCAAGCTCGGATAAGATGTGGTCAACAATTGATCTCCGGACATTGCGCTGTTGAAGATGCTTCTGCAGGTCGTTGGTTCCCTTGATTCCAGCATTTCTACGCATTGTCAGCGATGGCTACCGTAGCGGTCGAGACTCAGCTCCGGGCACTCACTGGAACAATTCAATGATTGTAGACTGTGCGGTCCGTCGAACGCTTCCATCAGCCTCTTCAAGACAGTCCACAATATTGGGCACAAAGGTTCGAAAGGGTATATTCTTTTCTGAGCGGATCTGAGACTTATTAGCATCTGTTGCAAGGCGGGAAGGACAACACATACGCTAATTACCCATTGCATCCCAGCTTCTTTCGTCTTCGGGTGTCTATTGGTCAAGGCATGGTCGCGCACATATTGCTCGACATCCGGTGGAGAAACGGAATGAAAGTCAGTGAATGCTTGCAGCGCCCTTTGTCGAATGCGATCTTTTTGGTCTGCGAGGCGCTCGAGTAGACACGGGTAAGTTCTGATTCCTTGTGCTTGGAGAAGCGAGTCCTGGTCCTGCAACTCTAAACGTTTCATGAGATGACCGAGTATGGAGAAACCGGCATCGGTGAGGTGTGGTGTAGCAAGTGAGATGCGAATAGCATCAAAGAGTGGTGCGACAGCATGTTCAGGACAGTGACGGTGCTTGATCTCGGCCTTGAGTTCTGTCAAATGCTTAAGCTTGGTGTCAATAGGTGCAGTGCTTTTTAAGGCAGTGAGTGTATTGCTAGCTAGAAGCTCCATATCGTGGATGCTATGGAGAAAGAATGGCAGCAAAAGTTCGGCGTTGCTTGTACTTATGGTTGTGCTTGCTGGTCCTTCGATTTGCCTCGGGGGGGGGGAGTCGCGCAATGTTTTGAAAGCAACATATTTAGCGTCCGCTTTTAGTGTCCGCTTTCAGGAAGGCCCGGGGGTTTCGCAGCCCAGCGAAAGGCAAAGGCTTAAGGTACGGTACTCTAAGGTAGGTACCTACCGTACCTTAGCACGCGGGTGACAGAAAAACCTGCACACACCAAGAAATCCCTTCACCTTGTCAGCTGGAATAACTCAACGAATACCCTCTTTATGAATTAAATTTTGCGCAACAGTATATTAGTGTTATCGAAATCTTTAAATCACAACGCAAAACCTTTCTGCTAGGGCTCTTCGTTGTGAAATCATCATCAAATTTCTAATTTCAAGGTGTGCAGGTTTTTCTGTCACCCGCGTGCTTAGGTACTTGTAAGTGTACCTTAATGAGGTAGTAAGAGTAGGTACCTACCTTAGTGGGCGCCTTGTCTCTGCATTCTCTTACTTCAGAGACGGGTATGTAAGGTACTCCTACCTTACATTAGGCTTGCCCCTTTACCTATCCAAATCTCTCCCACCGTCTTCCACCTTTCTGAAGATGGCTCGGGGTGGGGTACCGTTGAAAACGATTCAATTCGCCTCCAATTCTGTCACCTGGGCTCGTGCCGCTCAGCCCATCCCCTTTGTTAGCGTTATCGAAACTGCCTCCCATATTTGCTCAGGGAATATCACTAATCAGATCAACGAGGAAGACAGACTTGCAGAATATGAGATTAGCAAATTTCTTAATCCTATGTACAGGTATACGAATTGTGTAGCTAAAAGAAAGCAGGAAGCCAATACTAATGGACCGATGCTTCGACAACAATAGGTTCACGTTTGTCGACCAACGCTCGCATTTGCTACATAGCTAGAAACACTACATATCACACAAACAACCTTTCTTTAACCGCATGCAGCTCCTTCACGGGCTCCGATTTAACTCTGTGGGATTGGCAGTCTTTGAGTTCTGCAATCCTTCTGCTTTGAGCTTCGCCAGACAGGCGACAGTCGTAGTCTTAGACAAAAGCATTATAAAGAAGACATCGACTTCAAAGACACGGTAGATGATACCTGAACTCTGCCGCCAACACAGAATTTAGCCCAAATTTGGACAGATGGCTCTTGGCATTGAGCTGGTTGGCCGACAACAAGAGCAAATTGCTGATGTTCTGTCCGACACTTGATACTGGAGCTCTGGTGGCGCCGCCGTTAATCCTCCCCTCAGCAAGAGTCTCGCGACGGACTTTGGCAGTTTGCGTCCTACTCCTAATCATCTTGGCCCTCTCTGTCTCTCTATCAGTCACGGAGCTACACAGCCTCCTGCGTCACCGCACAGATCCCATAGAATCCTCCAATAGTATCCCAGTAGGCTTAGCCTGTCTTCCGGACGGTCGAGGTCCGTTCTCAGTCCAAGACTGATTGGCTAGCTGCGTTTCGAGGCACTCTTGATTTGACCCAACGTTTCTATTTTGTTGCACCCTCCACCCGTTATCTCACTCATGCAGCCGCCCATCCTCAAAGCTTTTGCTTGATATTCACCCAGTGTCGCGGCCATCGACGGACGACAACATGGCCGTCAAGGGCGTGAATGGCGTTGCACTAATCACAGGGGTGCGTGCATCCTCATAAGCCATACGCTTCATACTATCGAGCACTCATCTTCGCTTGCATCTAGGCTGCTGGTGGCATCGGGCGTGAGGCTGCTTTTGCTTTTGCTGAGGCCGGGGCAAATGGCATCATCTTCGCTGATATGAACGACAATGGTGCTCGAGAAGCAGCTGAACAGAGCAAAATTGTAGCCATCCAGTCAGCCTACCGTTACCTCGTCGTCCATCTCGATGTCACAGATCCAGCGAGCGTGCAGTCCATGGTCGATGCTGCCATCAAGGAATTTGGCAGGATCGACTACAGTGTCAATTGCGCTGGGGTAACACCCCCGTGTTAAGGAACAATGTTCACTGTATCTGAAGCTGATGCGGATGGACATGTTCAGGTAGGCACAGATTCAAACGCACCGACTGCGGATGCGTCCGTCGAGGAGTTTGATAAGCTTGCAGAAATCAACACGCGAGGGACAATGCTGTGTGTACGCGCTGTCTCAAAAGCCATGGCAGTGCAAGAGCCTCTCATGTATCGAGGCCGTCACGGGCAGCGATCTCTTGGTCGAGGGTCCATCATCAACATTACTTCCGTCATGTCCTTCATTGGGGCTCGTGGCAAACTTCCATACGCAGCCTCGAAACATGCAGTGATGGGCATCACGAAAACGGCTGGTAAGTCTCGAATGTTGTCTTTGGGGATGATCTTTCTGATCAGAGACGCAGCGCTTGACAATACAGCTCACCACATCAGGGTTAATGCCATCTGTCCTGCGTGGGTCGATACGGCGATGATGGCCGCAGACTTCGACAAGCAGCCTGAGCTCAAAGGTATCATTCAAGCCGTCTCACCTGTCGGGAGAATGGCTGTACCAGAAGAAGTTGGCGACGTGATTGTCTTTCTGTCCAGTGCCTCGGCCAGCTACATCAATGGCCAGGGTCTCATAGTTGATGCTGGATTAAGTCTTACAATGAACCGAATGTAATCTGTACAGTACGAATAGGATACAAGCCCTAGCTATCAAAAGCGATCCTAAGAACCTGTCTTCTGGAGTTTTGCCCCTATGAGCGAGTCATAGGCTGGACAAGCTTTGGAAGGCAGGTTCCGACATCAGGAAATGTTTCAAGATTATGTGAATCATTCAACAATTTTACCTGTGTTCCTGGGGATCTCTTATATCGTTGTGAATCCAGGTGAAAAGCTAACGCCACTATTAAATCTACTCGGTCACACAAGATTTCGAACCTAGACTACCACGATTCGACGGCCATGGACCTTTTGACCTTTACGAGTATGATTGATAAAGCTCGTTCACCGAATGAACTCGGATTAGAAGTAGTAGAAACGTACAGTTGCAATACACCATCATTTCGAGATGCTGCTAGAATTGGAAGACCAACGAGGCACAGCTACATTTGATCCTCAGAGACCATCGGGAGAATGTGAGTCTGAAGAAATTTGGAACTTGCACCTCGCCTGATGCTTCTAGAATCGAGTTGACTAGCAGCAGATCCATCCTGCTCAGCCATGGGAGTCCATACTCAGCTAATACCTGATCTTTGACAAGCGGATCAATATCGGCTGGGACTGAAGCGTTTTGTAGGATATTGAGTCTATGAGTGGGAAGCAATGAGGGCTAATAGAGAGGATATCATCTCATCACTCATACACCTGGTCTTGCTCGATACCATCAATTCCAGTTCATGCAAGGTTGTCGTTTGGCTTGTCCTTTTCGACAGACTCGTCTCCCTCGGAGCGACCGTCTTTCCTGCCCTTCTCTTTCATTTCAGCATTATCTTTCCTATCCTTCTCGTGACTTTTCGCGCTGCTCTCCACCTTTTTCGTCATTTTCTGTTCCTCGTCTAGGCTTCCTTCATACTCCTTCCACAGAAGACTAACGTTTTTGCCGAACAGTTGCTCCCAAAAGTCATCCTCTGCGTATTTCTTGTCCTTCAATGCGTGATTAATCTTTCTCACACTGCCTCGGCCACAAGTACTTTCTATCCATTCCAAGAAATATCCTGTATGCTGGTATCCAGCATCCCACTGCCCACCTCCTTCCTTCTTCCAATGTGGTGGGCTTAAGCCAGCCTTCAACCTTACAAAATCAGCAATGCCTTCGATTAGCCCGCCAGGTGCGGTTCCCACGGCGTTCCATTGCCAGCAATGGACCATTTCGTGTACAAGCACCCCTTGTACCTCGTCTTTCTGTCGCGCAGATGGAATTCCATTGATATAGTCCAGAGAAAAGTGGATTTCTTTGTGGTCTCCGTCTAAATCTGAGCCCGTTGTATATGCGACACCGCCCATAGCATGGAGACAGAGGGTCACGGAGCGGCACGCAGGGATATGATCGTTGGTTTTGGTGGGTTGATAGAGAATGGAAAGGACGGCGTCGACTGCCTCGGAAAGAGCTTTGGAAGGGTTCGTATTGCTGAAAAAGACATTGGAACCAGGGTGATCAAGGTCAAGGGTAGAGAGGCGGAGCTTTGGGGTTGGAAAGGTTGGTTTTGGATGTGGACGACTAGTCACTTCCCTGTCGTTGATCTGGTTGTCAGAGCTCGAGACAGATCATTAAAGACCCCCTGAAATGCTTACTCTTCCCTTCCATCTTTCTTTCGTCCCGCCTCTTTGAAAAGATGAGCCTCCTCCTTGGGGCGGATAGGAAGAGGGGAGGGAGTAGGTTCATTTGGGGCAGCGGACATAGCGAGGGGTGTTGGTAATAGTTTGGGAGTCGTGCGGACCGTCCGAGTCATTGCTGTATATATGAACAGTTTCTATAAGTAACTGTTACCTAGTCGAACTCCGTTGCTCCATAGGAGAAGGGTATCATCCCTTACACCAAAGGTATCACGACTGAGGTATCCCTGCGTCGATCAAATCGGTATCTCGGTGAGTGACGCACCGATGAGGTTAAACCATGCAGGCTTCGTGACAGCGAAGGTACGTAACAGTTGCACCTGCGCAACTTGAGCACCTGTTGAAACACTCGGTGTTTTTACAATGAGAATGAACTTGGGCCCAATTGCTGAGCGTGGGAAGTAAATCGGAAGAAATTGAAAAAAAAGAGAAGAAAAAAAACAGGGAATCTTTTGCCATTTTCTTGTGCAAGACCTACCTACACATACAAAAGCATTGCCAATGCGAGTGCAGTAAGCCAATCAAGGCCGAACGCGGAAATCAGTAGAACCATGGTATGTCAACTAAAGAATGAGATACATCCCGAATGTCGTTTGTATTAAGACCCTCAGGCTTCTCTTCTCCGATCAATTGTAGCAGGTCCTCGTTCACGCCATCCCGAGGCAGGCTTGGACCTTTGCTACGTTACAGACAATAGTAAACCATCTTACCCACCCTTCACTCTTCAGCCTCTGATACCCGGTCAGTCATCGCCACCTCTGGCCCATCTTCGACTTATCCCCAACGCGCTTACCGCAACCCAACCGACGCTCTTGTTAGATTTCTTGACTACAAACATGGCAACAAGTGGGCGATATGGGAGTTTCGTGCCGAAGGTACAGGCTATCCGGACAGCGAGGTCTACAATCGAATAAGACATTTTCCATGGCCAGATCATCATCCTCCCCCTTTCGCTCTGATACCCAACATCGTGGCTAGTATGCGAGAGTGGCTGAAAGGTCCCGAGTCGGAAGAGGGGAGAACGATTGTAGTACATTGCAAAGCTGGAAAAGGCAGGAGTGGGACCTCGGCTTGTAGTTACCTGATCAGCGAGGAAGGATGGACCATTGAGGAAGCACTGACGAGATTCACCTCTAGGAGAATGAGGAGCGGATTCGGAAGTGGAGTCAGTATACCAAGCCAATTGCGGTGGGTCGGTTACGTGGATTGGTGGACGAGACATGGTAAGATCTACGTTGAGAGGCAAATCGAAATTCTCGAAGTACATGTGTGGGGACTCCGAGACGGGGTGAAAGTGGCTGTTGCGGGCTACGTGGAGGAAGGTAGAGTCATCAAGACATTTCACACATTCGACAGAAAAGAGAGGATGATCATGGATGGGGAGTCGCAGAAGATGGTCAATCCCGCAAGCGTCTCGGATCATCTCAACGAGAAAGCTCTCCCTCTCCAGGAGACCAACTTTCAAGCCGACCCCAGCCATCCTTCCTACTCATCCTCGGTCTACTCCAAAATAGCTCACCAACCGGGCGCGGATGCTGTCCTCTTCCGTCCTGAACGCCCAATCGTACTTCCTACATCCGACATCAACGTCGACTTCGAACGCCGCAATAAGGCTACCTACGGCCTCACAATGGTCACGTCAGTCGCACATGTCTGGTTTAATGCGTTCTTTGAATCTCAACACTCCTCTACCTCTCAACCTGACTACGGGACTGCCTCCATGGCCACAGCCGATCCTCCTAGCGCGGACACCCTACCTGACAGCGGTGTCTTCGAAATTGACTGGGAAGCAATGGACGGCATCAAAGGGTCGGCTCGTAAAGGTACCCGCGCGCTCGACCGTCTAGCAGTCGTATGGCGAGCTATTCCAGAAACCAAGGAAGGCCTCACGAAGATCATCACCGAGCCAAGCGTCGGCCAGCCAGTCCCAGAGAGCAAAGCCGCGGATTGGAAGAACGCGAATCTCAAAATCGCTGCCGAAAGTCTAGGCAAGGACCTAGGACTGCGAACTGAGAGCCCGTCGAGTACGAATGTGAGTAAGGCCAGCAGTACGACTGATCTCAGCAATACAGCACTGGCTGCAGAAAGAAGCGATAGCGATTCGGAAGCTGGCGTCAAGGTCCATGGACCGGAAGGGGAAGAGCATATACCGCATCCGGATCAACCTGCTATTTCTGTATCGGAGCCTGCGCCGATGGATCGCAGTCATTCAGATGGAGTTGGCGGGCCCCCCAACGTCAACTTGGGAATCGAGAAAATGCGCAGCCCTATTCCTGACCCTGATATGAGATCAGCCAGTACACAGGATTTGCCGGGTATTCCCGGGCAATTGCCATGAGGAAGATGACGAATGAATGTGGTCAATGACCGGCGTATCAGGGCCAATCAGCTCTTTCAACTGCATTTGGGCATTTCGGTAGGAGCATAGCAAGCATTTGTTGGAGCGATGGCGTCAGAATGGGCTTTTGAGCAGTGCAAGTAGCCCTGCATTTGGGCATTTCAGTAGGAGCATAGCAAGCATTTGTTGGAGCGATGGCGTCAGACTGGGCTTTTGAGCAGTGCAAGTAGCCCTGCATTCGGCCCACCTAAGCGTGTCTGTCAGCCAGTCTTTCGTGAACTTCCGGCTGTTTGCTGCGGCAATGTGATCGAAGCGTGGCCCATGAGAGGGCCCATTTGAATGACATTCGGACCTGGGAGGAAATCCTAGCTCACATCTCTTACCAAGATGCTGGGAAAGAAGACGACCCTCTGATCACGCTGCCTGTGCTATCCCTCGGTTCGGGGTCAGGATTATTCACCTATTCAACTTCCAGACGAACAAAACCAGCTACTGATAGGCATGCTCGCCTGAGCAGGAACTCATAACGTACGCTAGTGTGTAGTGCTGCTCTTCGATATGAACTCCATGTGGAATTACCATTGAATGGCAGCATCTCATGAAATATTGTAATCGATTACAAAGATCTTGTCAATCTCAATCTTACATGCTCTCTTCTCACCAGCCAGACCTAGACCATCTTTGGCGCTTTTCCTACCCCTCTCATTCCAGATTTCATCTCCTATCCAGCATGTTCAACAATCTCGCTGACGAGCGCACCATTCCTCACCACACTCTTGACCTGCTCCGGCAGCGCCTTCTCGACATAATCATCATCTTCTGTCTGTCCCGGCAAATTGACGTTGATGCCCGTACACTTGCTCGTGAAAACCTCTGTCCCTAGCGAATCTCTACTCAAATAGATCGCCGCGCCATCGACTTGGTCTAGCATGATAGTCGGCAGCTTACCCAAAACCTGCATTTCAAATTTAGGGCTTTTGATGACATCGACGGCACTAACTAAAGAATCTATGACGAGCGAGCATTGCGTGCAGTTGTCGAGAGAGATAGCGTTGGCCTTTCCGATGATACGGATGGGAGTCTTGGTGCAGCGCGTTACGAGGATGGAGTGCGAGATTGAAGCCTCAATTTCGAGCATTTGGCCAGGGTTGTCATAGTTTTCGATGAGCCATTTGTTGCCCTCAAGGTCTTTTCGGGGTGGTCTCTTTCCGCGCATACTTTCTGGCTTAGGCTTTTTGCCAGGGATGGGCGATTTGCCGAGAGAAGAGCTTTGAGATGAAGAGCGGCTAGGAGCAGGCGGAGCGCTGGCGCCCTGGGCACGGAGCGAGGGATTCTTGTGGGTTTGGATGGACGGATCAACCTTGCGGAGGTGAGAGGTCACATCTGAGCCACGAGATATTTGATCGAAGACGGCACCCATGTCTGACGAGCTGGAAGTTGGAGTGACGCCGTTCGGCGGCATTGGCGGTGGAGGTGGAGAGCCATCGAAGGAAGGCAGAGGAGGTGGTGGAGGCGGTGCCGGGCCAGAAGATGGCGGTGGGGTTTTTGAGGACGTCTGGCCTGTTTGAACTTGGTGGAGGGCTTCTTGTGGATCAATGCCGTTTTGGTTGTTCCATGTCACGCCTGACGGGTAATGCTGTTTTACGTACGCGATTAGGGATTTAAAAATGGCGTAAAAGGCGTTAACCCAGTCGACATGTCTCCGATCCCTGATGAAGAAATTAATTGACATCGGGCATCGAGTGCGACGGCGATGACTTACCTCTCCTTATACTCCTTGATCACACGGTTCCCATGATATTGAGCGCTACTGAGTATTTCCGCCACATAGTCTGCGGGTTTGGGGTCAATGGTTATCCAGGCGAGCACTTCAATGCCTTCGGATACAGTTGTCAGATGGGTAAAAAGGGGCGATGCTCGATTGGCTTCTCGAATGTCATTGACAGCACCCATCATCGCTTGCAAGTCCTTCAAGATCTCCATATAGACTGGTGACTGGATGTCCGGCTTTCTGGCTTTGGTGGTGATAATAAGGAACTTGCGCTCTGCAGCAAAGGCTCGAAGGACAGCAGCAGACTGGTGATGCGAGGGTCAGCAAGCCAGATGCTTCGTGGATGAGGAAGTCTTGGTGGACGTACCTGCTCAGCAACTAGTCCCCCAATCTCTTCGCTCATATTAACGAAGGACTTGACTTGCCCATTGATTATAGCATCGAAATCATCAATGACCGGAGGTAGTGTTTCCATGTGCCTGGAAGGCGATCTTGCCTGGTCCAAAGCCCGTTCTGCGGATGGTCCCTGGCCGGACAGAGGCTGGGCGGCATCTGTCGTGACTGAAGGATCGGTTATCGTAGGTACTAGATCTTCCAAACGCGAAGTTGCAGCTTCGAGCCTACCAAGTATGGTCAGTGCCAACTTTGCAGGTAGAGTGGAGGGCATTTGGGGGGGGGGTGGAGTGGATTTGACGGAGATGGAATGGGTAGTTTGGCAGGCAGAGTAAGGCAGAGCAAGACTGTTGGCAAGCAAGTAAGGGTTCGTGCATACCGCTTGATCAGGGTTGTCAAGTTCACCGAAGCTGCCATTATGGGAAAAGGAGAGAGTAAAGACAGGCGCTTCGCTGGAGTACTGTAGTAGCAATCACAGCTGTACTCTAATCAAAGGAGAAAGGACAAGAAGCAAAGCTCTGTCACAAAATCAACAACCAATTCTTTCTTACTCCGGTGAAAAAAAATTGAATAATGTGATAGATACTTTAGTTTTGCTTCGCAGGTACATTTGCATTTGCATGCATTATTTGCCTTGGCAAGATAAGCTTCATCAGCCTTATCGAAGTGGTTTAGTTCTAGGGTTTGGTATAGTCCTGCAAGACCTCACGCCCAATATATACCCTGTTAGAGTCTGTCTCAGCGGTGCAGGTCAAAGCATTTTAGCACTCGCAATAAGCAATCTCGAGCTAATCGCTCAAGCTATCATTACAGTATCATCAGAATCTCAGGATATTGGTTACGATTGGGAGGTCCTAGAGGTAACGGACGGAGCTACTTGTAGTGATTCAATATAAGGAGGGCCTATCTGATAGCCGGAAATGAACTGAACTTATGACGCGAGTCTCATGAAACTCAGGGCCTTGGGTAAACGTTCGACAGCCAGGGTCTTTCAATTCGGAGTCATAGTTCTGGGTGGTCCTTCCTGGAAGGCTTTTGCAGGTAGATAGCTGCCATAGGCTTCTGAACAATCCATCCTTCTACCCACCCATGGCTGGCTCTTCTTGGTTTCTGGAGGTCTTGCCCAGATCCTAGGTGGCCCTCAAGTGATCATTCTTTCATTCTTGCTTGTATTATCACCCTCTTTGGCCGTTGAGCCGTTTGTACAAGTACCCTTCTCCCCTGCCCCGCAGAGACGCCGGCTGCGGAAGGCTTCAGTGCTCTCACTAGCGAATTAGAATCAAGAGCCAAGATACCTACAATCTTCTCATCGACGTCGTCATCATCAAGCATTCCAGCAATTCACCCCACTATCACCTATAAACCCTGCTACGCCAGCAACCCCATCCATTATGCATTCTAGAATAGGATATGATACTCTAAACTTCGTTCTATCTCGTCTCGTTACGTACCTACGTAATAAAAGCTTATAGAATAACTAATATAGTTATCAAGCTATAGATTGTAGAAATAAAGCTACTTCTATAATTCTTTATTATAACTAAATAGTTCATAGCTTCTATAATTTTATCGGAAAATATATAATTAAGCTAGTTATCTAATGGATCACACTAATTTATAGCCATAGAGCCGAAGGCCCCTAACTAATTCTCTTGTACCTTTTCGTATTTATACCAGTCCGATCGCGAGCCGACCCGCTCTTTAAAGTAAATTAGACAAAGTTACTCACGACTACAAGGCCTGGAGAGCGGACGACGGGTTCAGTGTTGAGATTGTACAGTAGACTGTAGATGTATGTATTTTCGGAATGAAACTTCCCTGTTCGATAGCAAATTAGGGCCCACAGCTCAGATTTCGGGAGCAGACAGCTCCTTCACTGTGAATCCTCCAGAATTGTCTTGTTACTCAGGTGAAATGCCGTGTTTCGGCAACGAAAGGATATTTCTGCTCTCCAAATGTGTCTACTCCAAAATCTGCGCAGTGCTCAAATTTGACAGTATTCGGTTCTACACGCAGATCTGGCCTGCAACTACTTGGTTTGTTTTTGCTTCCCAGCATTAGCCATCTGGTCCGCTCTCAAGCTTCTAACTTTGGCACCAATCAGAGGCATCATGCCGGAAAAGCACTTGATACCCGAGAAGGAGCAAGTCAACTTCACGGGAGAAGATGAGATAGAAACCCCCATCGACTTTGTTACGCTTGGTGAATAAGTTACTTGGCTAAACTCATGATGTCAACTGAACATGTTGCAGGCTCGTGCATCATTGGTGAGCTTTTCCGAAATCCCTTTTCATATCTAGACCATCTCCAATGCTTGTCAGACGACATCTATCAAGAATCGCCGCCCAAATTGTTGTATTCGAATGTACTTGGAGGTGCCGGGATTTACGCAGCTCTTGGCGCGAGGATTTTCCGGGAAATCAAAGGCAATGGGGTGGACTCGAAGTCTGTTGGTATGATCGTACATGAAGGTTGTGATTTTCCAGTGGATGCAAAAGTTGAGCTTCAGTCTTGGTGTCTGAGCAGCATCTTCGTCAGGACGCCGCACAGGTTGACCACTCGCGGGAAGAACGTCTACTCTAAAGAAGGAGTCCGTGGTAAGTCAATGGTATGATCTCGAGAAGCAACGCCAATGTTTACTTGACCAGACTTTGAATTCCTGACTCCTAAGATCCAGTACGTATTTTCCGTGTCCATACTTTCTCTTCTGGACCAAACATTGAAATTTGAGACATATCTTGAGAGCTTTTATTCTTGTTCCAAGCCTCGAGATCCCCTCGAAAACAGGTAATACTGACCACGAGTCTAAAATCCAGGGTCGACCACGCAATGCTCAGTGGTCGTTTCTTGACGTCCAAGAGCTACCACCTCATCTGCACTCCTATTCGGTGCATTGAACTAGTGAAGGGCATCATGAGTCGAAGAAAGGCTCTTAAAAACGAACACCCACAATGGAATTCTGATCAATTCCAGACGCCATTCATTGTGTGGGAGCCTATGGAGCACTGTTGTCGGCCTAGCGAGCTGCAATCAATCTTTGAGGCAATGGATTTTGTGGACGTATTTTCGCCCAATGACCGCGAACTCTTTGCCCTGTTCAACGAAGAGAATCAGGGTGAGGGCACTATAGCTCAACAAGATCTCCAACAGTATTGCAAGACGCTCCTCGCGCAAGGGTTCGGACTCAAGCCAAGTGCCGTAGTGGTCCGAATGGGGGAAGATGGTTGCTTCGTAGCTTCGCACACCCGAAATGTTGCATTGCCAGCGTACCATACGCCATTGAAGCACGTAAAACAGGAAGACCGTGCGACCTGGAAGAACAGAGTTACGGATCCAACTGGGGGTGGCAACGCATTCCTAGGAGGCTATTGCATAGGGTTGCTGATGGACGAGTGGCGCGATCTTGGGCCCGGCCTCACTGCATTTGAAGGTAGTGCATTAGTGGGCTCCATCAGCGCCAGTTTCGCCATCGAGCAGTCCGGAATGCCAACGTTAAGTTACCATGAAGGGAAAGAGCTGTGGAACGGTGAACGAAGTCTCGATCGCTTAGACGTGATGCGGGAGAGAGTCGAGAAGCTCGATATCACCAAAGTCTCTGGCGAGTTGTTCGACAAATTTTCACCATGGGAGGTCTCAAAGAGATCTGCGGCGACTGGTACAACATCACAACGTCTCCTACATAGGCGAAGCACAATAAAAGACGCGAGAACGCGGATTTCATGAAGACAAAGGTTCGAGCAAGTGGAGGATCTACCAAGATTGGTAACGGCCTTCTCATGAAAGATAGCAAAAGGAGATAGCGAATTGATCTACACTT
Organism: Letharia lupina; assembly: GCF_014066315.1. Lineage (NCBI taxonomy): Eukaryota > Fungi > Ascomycota > Lecanoromycetes > Lecanorales > Parmeliaceae > Letharia > Letharia lupina. Next base: position 770,419 of record NW_023502985.1, read on the forward strand.
TGTGATACCCATAGGCTCGCCGATTATCTGCAACGCCGGCAGTAATCAGCTGCATGGACCTGTCGTTATTGCTGCCCTTTCGCCGCTGCTTCCTTGGCAGCTTCTGCCCGTTCGTGCTCTATTATTTGCCTGCTCCAACTAAGATAGACCAACATCAGTATATACGCACTTAACTTGTAGAAAATAGGGTATTCTTACTATCGACTTGGGAAAAATCTCCCCTTCTCCGGCATTCTTGGCCTGATCTCCCTCTCCGCACTGATGTTCCATGCAATTGCCGTAATCCCGATGACGACCACCCCCATTACCGCTGTGTTTGCTTTCCAATTGGCTGGCTGTGCATACCATCCTCCTGCTGGTGACCAGACATGCTTGGGATATCTTGAAATGGGGTAAGCCGACTGAGCAGAATGGAGTTTCAAGAGCCATTGGATCCACAGCCCTTGCTCTACTTACGGTATCTTTCCTCCGCTAGAGTGCGAAATTGACGCTCCTTTCGACTCGACCGACTTGATCGAATGGTCTTTCTCCATTGCGCGTAGTAATCGGGTTTCTGTTAAAGACAAAGAGGAAGTGCGCTCTTTCTAACTTTACTCTATTCATGGCCTTGGCATCGGAATTGATCGACAAGACCATTAAATTTAGAAGTAGCTCAAGAATTTTAAAGATGCACCAGCTTCAACATCAACATTCCAGATATCCCTAAGGAACAGTCGTTGAGCAATTGGGGGAAAAGGGAAAACTGAGGACCTACCGTCTTGTCATATGCCTATATGAAAGGCTTGCACCTCCTACGATGGAGCGGCTCAGTCCTCTCGCCGCGCACGAGACCATGCTGCTTCATTCACAAATATCCGAGTCAATATCGACCTCAACCTTTCAACATTCTTCTCCGCTTTCAATCCTCCGCTGCAGTACCAATAAGAACCATCTCAGAACCAGAAGATGACACTGAGCCACAAAATCCAGCACACTACACCCTCCTCCCATCTCCACCACCCTCACGCGCCCTTTCCTCCGCTCGCCTCTCCGCCTTACATGCTCGACTCGTTCTCCCTCCACGCCTTCCCCTAGAGTCTCTTGCCCGCTGCCTTGTCGACCCTTCCGCCGATACAAACCCTAATTTCAACAATGCCTCCCTCTCCATACTCGGCTACGACCTCTTAGGCTACTACACCTCCGAAGCCATCGTCTGCCGCTACCCTCGTCTCCCCACCGAAGTCACGTTCGCCGCCATGTCCGCCTACTGTGGGTCTAAAACTCTCGCGGCCGTTACGCGAGAATGGGGCGTCGAAGTGGCGGCAGCGCCAGGGGGAGAAGTCGATCCTGGGGTTCTACAATGCACAAGGCAGGAAGCGGGAAATGCAAGCGTGAACGGCACTGGCACACAGTTCAAGGACCTCCCAAAAGTTGCTGAAGATCCTAGCACGCGACCTAACCCAGAGCAGCAGAGAAGGGGCTGGAGCAGAGGCGCGACTAGCAAGACCGTCTATGATGACGACTTCGGAGACGAAATCGAGCGCACCGAGACCGACTACGCAGAGCGACCCGAGCTGCGACAGGAAGACGCCCAGCGGAAGGCTAAGAGGGGGGTCACGCTCGAAGTAGCATCCGCCGGGTTTGTGAGAGCGCTGATGGGTGCTGTGTATCTACATGCTGGGAAGAGGGCTGCTTATAATTTCTTCAAGGCGCACATACTCAGTCGGCACTTGGATGTGAGCAAGTTGTTCGAGTTTCGACAACCAACGAGGGACCTGAGTAAATTGTGTGCGAGAGAAGGGTTTGAGAGTCCTGTGGCAAGAATATTGAGTGAGACTGGGAGAAAGAGTCGACATCCTGTCTTCGTGGTTGGTGTCTTTGCAGGGAAGGACAAACTCGGAGAGGGATCCGGAGGCAGTCTGGATGAAGCCAGAATTCGAGCTGCCATAGGTGCATTGAAGGGTTGGTACCTGTACAGTCCGTTGGAGGTGAGGGTGCCCAGCGAGGCTACCGAAGGGAAGCCTTGGGAACCGGTACTTGTTGATGGTGGAGAGGTGTTTGTGTGAGTTTTGGGGGTGGAAGCGGATGGATATACCTGGCCAGCATTTTGCTGCTGCAAGATCTAAGCGCTTCTTGTGGAAATGTTTTGCGTGCATCAGCAGGCTTCATTGGGCGGCGTCTGATCCTGTACACCATATGTACATAGAGGAAAACGCCCTTCTCCAAATATTATGTCTGCTGGAAATGCTTGGTGGTGGTTTGGTCAAAGGACGATACCCCCAATTTCTCCTTTTGCCTGTACACCCGAAATGGACGCCACAAATTCCTCCGTACACGAAAAGAGTGGACACGAGTTGTATGCCACCGAAAACTATTTCCTTGCTGTTCTTGTCGTGATACCCTGAGGACTCCCAATTGCCACCACTTGGGTTAGATTGTGATTCAAAAGAGGAAGTACGTAGACATTGGCTCCATTTCTATTCTACGCGGAGATATAACAGGGGTCAAGACCCATCACGTTGTTGTAGTCTTTGCCATTAATCATTAATCAAGTATCCGCTAGCACTTATCGTTATCTCTCATTTTCAACAATATCCTCATATCAAAGCTATCCTTGTGGCCGAAAAGCAGTATGCAAAAGCAATATGTACAAGCAAGACTGGTATCTTGATACTTTTTGAGGACAGAAAAATGGAAAGCCAATGCCATCTTCTCTCTATGCATGCATGATCATCAGCAAACCGCTGCAGAATGAACCTCTTCTCTAATTGCAAACTTCACATCACGACTCCTCGACCTTTGAATCGACCTTCTTAGAGTTCCCCTGCTCCTCTGCTCCATCGTCGTTTTCCCGAGCACGCTTCTTTGAGCCTGGATCGGCAGCAGCATCTGGAGGAGCTTCAGGTGGTGCTGTAGTCGCATCCACTGCCTTGTCGTCATTTTTCGTCAAGGTGTCGGTAGCCTCTTTGGCTTCGTCTTTGACCGGCTTTTCTGTGCTTGGGCTATCCTTGTCGTCCGATCCCGGGCTTGAGGTCCTGACTTTTGGAACTCCGCTGTCGTTTTGTTAGAATGAGTCTTGCATCAGGTGAATCGATAGTGCGTCTCAGAAGCACACGAACTTACCGCTCGTCTCTCTCTCTCCTCTGATCGTTCCTGTTCCTAGATCTATCTCGGCCTTCTCTGCCTCGGCCGCCTCCTCGACCGCGTCCTGAACCGCGGAAACCCTTGTGCTTTCCGCCATTCCTGTCTTTGAAGCCACCCTTGCGGTCTTCTTCCCGACGAACCCTCCAATCCCGGTCATCCTTGTCGTCTCTATCGCGTCCGACACCTTTCTCTCCCCGCCTATCGTGATCATGACCAGCCCAGTCACGATTACCATTCTGATGAGCACGATCATCTTCGTTGGGCCTCACACGGCCAGCTGCAATATCATCGACCTTATCATCACAGTACTGCTTCTTGCTCTTGACCTGCAGCTCATTGCTTTGCCACTTAGGTTTGGGGTCTAGAGCGAGGAAAGCGTTCTGGGTCTCTTCCGAGTCAAACTCCACAAACACACTTCCCTTGAAGGTACCGTCATACGATCGTCGTAGACGCACAGAGTTGGTGGGGCCGTGCTGAGCAAAGTATGCTTCAATGTCAAATTGAGTGCTTGGCCGTTCTTCCCCGAAACCCTTTGCGTAGACACTTCGAGCCATGGTTTTGTCTTCGTGAACCTTTTGTATCTCTACCATTGGCTTACCTACCAGACCTTCAGGTAGCGGGGTTTTTCGCTGGATGGACGTGTCATCTTCGACGACGTTTAGGATGGTACTCTCTTTGAGAGCGTCGACAATGGCAGATAGGGGCTGGAAGTGGCGCATACGCTTGAACGAGTGGATGGTACTAATTGGGACTGGTAGATTTTCATGGCCTTCGACTTTTGTGAACAGGAATTTGTCTGTCAGAAGGTTGGAGTCTGAGAAGTAGAACTCGACCTTGGGTATGGCGGTCAGTCTTTATGAAGTTATATAACATCGGAGAATTACACACTTGTTTGCGAATGGCAACAGGATCGCTACTCTCTTGTTGAGAAACGAGATCCGACTTGTTATTGTGCCTTTTGTGTGGACGATCATTGGGATTGCCATACTGTTTGCGAGGTCTGTCGTTCCATTTCTGTCCTTCTCGAACCCTCTTCGAAGGTCCGTCCTGGCTTGGACTCTCCTTCTCGGATTCCTTGCGCGTCTTATCTTCCTGCTCCACTGGGCTCTTGGCGCTCTTTCCGGCAGACGCTGCTTCGGTGCCATTGGTCTGACTCTCCGATTTTGATTCTTCAATCAATCTTTCAATTGTATCTTGCGACTGGCCAAGCGATGGTATTTCTACTTGGTCCTCGCTTCCAGGCTTGGTTAGCTCTTCCACCTCCATATTGGGTAGACTCTTCTCTAAGCAACTGTCAGTCTCAGCCATATTCTTTTCACCGTTGACAGAAGGAAAGAGTCCCTAAACATAATGCGAGTTTGATAGATCATCAGACGTGAGGCTAAATGCTTTACCTTTTGTTTAGAAGATCCTATTAGAGACTGCTTTGCATAAATATCGAAGGACTGATAGCTCTCCAGTCACTCTAGTGGGACAGGGTCTTCAAGTCAAATAGTATATAGATGATGGGAAGCAGTGATTGGGTCTCGATGCAATGTACTCGTGTACCTTGGAGAATGTTTCTGCGGAGAATTGTAGATCTGGTTATTACAAGATAAGCTTGTGGTGAGTGGGAGAGAGATGACTACCTTCGAGTCATGAAAAAGTGGGAGGGTCAGCTCTGTCAAACGAGCGGGGCAGTTTTTCCCGGCTCCGACTAGAATACGGTGAACCACTAATAAATCCCTGCAGCGAACGCGAATTCTAGTGATGTGATTGGAAAGCTTGCTTTCTCAATGCTCAAGAGTTGAAATCCCAAATGGCTTCTACGCTAAGAGGCTAGTGACCAATCAGATCATCGGATCTCACCATTTTCAGTCTAAAACACACCTTATTTCTCCATTTTCGATCTAAACGCGGGTACACACGGGTACGTCCAAAAGAGGAAGCTGGAAAAGAACTTCAAAATCTTCAAATCCACCTTTTTTGATTCCTTTTCTTTTATCAAAAATATGATAATAAACTAAGTACGTAGAGTTATAGAATTACTTATACGCTTTCAGATAACGTAGCGTAGACGAAATTTGATAAAGTATTCGTCTATCGAGCTTGCGAGAAGAGCCTCTCCGGCAGGAGCCCTCGGAGAGCCCTCGGAGAGCCCCCGGAGGGTCAGGGGGGTTTTAGGGGGTCTCCCCCTAAGTATATCAACTATCTCTCTCGATTCTCAGGGTTAGACCCTTTAAAATCCCTTAAACCCTTCGGAGCTCTTTAAGGGCTCTCCGAGGGCTTCTATCGGAGGGGCTGTCAAAGCAAGCTCGAAATTAATCAAATATCACTAAAATAATCAAATTTCGAGCTTGCTTTGACAGCCCCTCCGATAGAAGCCCTCGGAGAGCCCTTAAAGAGCCCCCGAAGGGTCCGAGGGGTTTTAGGGGGTCTCCCTGAGAATTAAACAGTCAAAAACCAGTACTCGGCAAGCTTTTCACTACTGGGAAGCCCGCGCCCCAGCACATATTAATTTATAGCGACAGCCCTGACAGAACTGACTACCACTCATACCAGATCGATTGACCATGCGCAAAAGGTTTCATGGTCTCAAGAGAATAGTAAGTCTTTATATTCGGCGCATATGTGTTGGAGATTAAAGAATGACTAATACATCTCGTAGAAACTTCGACAGTCATGGAATAAATACAACCTGTTCAATCTCTCTCGAGTCGAGCCTCCCAAAAATATCGAAAGAACCTTTTTCCAACAGAAATGGACCGCCAAAGCTTTGACAAGAGCATACCATGGCGAAACTATCAGAGAGAAGCAGTGGACCAGGATGTTCCGACGGACAATCCGCTCTGTCGTGCCAATGGATTATAAGATGCTAGCAGAGAAGGATGGATCAGAACAGGCCGAAGGGAGGGGATCAGGACTTGATCCACCTCCTGATCAGAAACCTAAGCCGTTCCCACGGACACCATACCTCAACATGACATATGCGCCAACCGAGCGGAGGCTGGATACCGCTATCTTCAGGGCTCTGTTCGCAAGTAGTACGAGGCAGGCACGCCAGTTCGTGGTACATGGATATGTCAGAGTCAACGGAAAGGAGGTCCTCATTGCTCTCGAGATGTTTGCTAGCACATAGCTAACCTCACGCTCCGCAGATGATCTACCCAGGCTATCAATTGAACCCAGGCGACATGTTTCAAGTGGAGCCTGATCGCGTGCTTTATGCCACCGGCGCCCCAAAAGATAGATTCGAGCGTCGCGCTGGCCGCAAGATACGGGCCAGATACTCCAAGAAAGCGTCTAACTCCGAAGGCTCTGAAGATGCCGAGCCTCAAACGCCCAAGTCAGACCCATCTCATGAACCCACCACCACGGACAAAACCCCCAAAGAAAGCCTTCAGTCTCTCCTCAGCCAAGCGAAAGAACTTCTCGCAACTCCTTCAACTTCTCTAACTGCAAAACGAAAGCAAGATCTCCGCGCCTTTCAAAGGACTGTGAAACGCACCTTAGGCCGCCCCAAGACCCTGACAGCGACCTCGCTCGACAGTCAATTAGCAGAAATAGTAGCGCGTATGATTACAGCACCGAATACTGGTCTAAAATCACCGTCACCCCCAAAACCAGAAGTACCCGTACTCTCAACGCCCGAACTTCAGGCGGAAGCCGCCACCCTCGACTCTACCCAACTCAAGACTCTCCGCGACGCTCTCAAAGACGCGCGCGAGAACCCTGTGGATCCATCAAAACCGTATGCTACTCCTTGGCGGCCTAGAGAGTGGATGTCCGCATTTGCATTTGTGCCCCGATACTTGGAGGTGCATCAGAGAGTATGCGCGGCGGTGTATCTAAGGCATCCGGTTGCGAGACCAGGCTTAGCGGAGGTGCCGACACCTTACGGAACTGAGATAAATACTCTAGCTCATAATTGGTATCTACGGCGGAGGTAAAGGAGTGCGTGATAGCGGCTGGCAGCTGTAAGAATCTGTACATCACCGTGGAAGATTTGTAGCATAGCATGGCACACTGCATAGAAACACTTGGACCGTGCTTGTGCCCTTGGAGTGACAGCGATGTGCTCTATATCCACGAATGTGTCTCTGGGTATCTGGGCGTCATGTACACATATACAAGCTTCAAAATATGAGAGCGAGCATCTCTACTCCCCCTCACGCCTTTCCGGATTTATCTCCATTTCGGGCTCTTCAGAGCCATCCTTCCAATATTCTTGGATCAGACTTTCCACTTTCCACTTCGGGACTCCCTCACCTCCCTCCTCGCTGACAAGCCTCCAGACTCTTTGGTCGCCTCTCTCACAGGCTCTCCTTGCCAATGACACTGCAGTACCATGTCTAGGCCACCATCCCAGGCCACGCATCTCCTCGAAATAGCGCCAGGCATCGTCGATGCTGCTCTCGCTATTGAGGCATACCAATGTGAGCCGATCGTACGTGAGTCTGTCCGGCACGACCTTTAGCGCCACCATTTCAGAAGCCAGGAACATGGCAAGGTCTTTGCGAGCAGCTTGCGAGCAGCCGCGAAAAAGAAGATTGAATGTTGCAGTATCGGGAGTAAGAGAGTCTCCAAAGTTGTGCAAGGCCTTGTAGATTGAAAGAGAAGAGGCGAGGTCATGGTGAGCTATGTACGCTTCCATTATCACATTGATAGCCTGTATCGGAATTTGACGGTCCTGCTCGCGGAGTTCTTCGAGTATTGAGACTGCTGTAGCTACCAGACTGGGCGACAGGCATAGATGGGTGAATATGGGCCGAGTAGACGCTGCTGTTGGAGGATGGCCGGCAGCCGTCATGATGGTAAGGAGAGTGAACGAAGTGCGAATGTCCTTGGCGGTCATGTATGTTTCTAGTAAAGCTTCGTAGTGGTGGAGCTGGATAGGGTTGCCTGATCGGCGACCTAGGATACGTAGGGCGGACGTCGCGAGGTAAATGTCTCCATGACGAGCTGCAGTAGAAATTATATTGATGCAGATTCCAGCAGAAGGATTGAGATACGAGCTCTCGACCCTCGCCCTGTAAGCAAAGAGGGTGCCTCGATGGTGTAGGGCGCGTGAGGCAGTGTCGAGCAGATAGTACCACAGGGTCGCTGAGATGTAGAATTCGCCTGACGAGAGGCGGTGTTGCATTAGGTTGACTGCCGAGTCGAATTCTTCAGCAGAGCAAAGGGTATATATGATCAGGTCATAAAGCCAAGAGTCGACTTTGGCTCCTTCTTTCTGCATTTGGTCCAGAGTATCAAGCGCAAGCTCTAGCTGTCGCTCTCTGATCAGACCCGTAACCACGTCGTGCCAGCCGTTTTTGGTCAAGGAAAACCATCGTTGGCGTAGTTCTTCGAGTATGCGTTGCCTCAACAGGCAGTCTGGATGTACAGCAAGAGCCTGTATGGTGTCAGCCAAAGCATATCTGAATCCTCTAGTGCAATATCCCACCGTCAAAGCAGCATGATATGTAGCGGAATCCGGGGTAAGACCTTCCACCGCAATCTCATCTAGGATCCTAGCAACCTCTCCTGCTGAGCCATACTGATGATCCGTGTTGGCAAGCAGCAATGCATCGTACAACCGCAAATTCGGCTTCTGACCGCGTTCTTTCACCAATATCTTCACACAATCTCGAATATGGGCATAATGACCTTGCAGGGTTGACCTCCGCAACTCTTGATATGCAGATGTTATGTCTAGGTGCCTTATACGGTCTTGATCACGGACATGCTGGCCAACGAAGGAGGGTTTCTGATAAGCGCACCGCTGAGCTTGAAGGTTTCCGGGTTGGCGTAATGGACGCGGAACAGTTCGAGAGCTTGTGAGGAAGCTTTGTGTGTGGGTCTGGCGTGGGTGGAGTTTTCGACATACTATCAGACTTCTCGCACCTGGCCGTGAGATCTCATTGAAGCCTTGCCGCGGGATTCTACTCGATGTTGGACAAAGACATTGCAATAAGCCATCGATTGTCGTTCTCCCCGATGACATTGGCTTCAAATGAAAGCATGTCTTCTCAGTCTCAAGATATTATCAAACTTCGTTCCTCTTGCTTGCCTCGGTCCCTCAGATGTGCCAATACCGCTAAGCCCCTTTGGGGTAGTTCTCTGACTCTGGCAGCCTTTCCTATGTGCCCCTTCAGTCCACGCTCATCGTTGTTAAGCCCCAAGCATTTCAGTCATAGCACAAGAATTTTCCGAGACAAATTCACTGTTTACCAAGGATACTTCATTATGCCAGAGATGCAGTCTCTTCTCTTCGACGAAATCATGATCAAGACCTGCACTAGGTAGTATGACTCCAAGAGGTTTGGAATGTCAAGTCTGCATGATGCGACTTCACTTTCTACTTGGTCAAAAACATCCATATCCCGCGGCATGTGCATACCCTCTAGGGGTTCGCACCACCACTACCCGGGGCCCTGGTTCAAGTTCTTGCCTCAGCTAAGAGATGATAGCAAAAGTCATGCATAGAAGGAATCTAAAAAGATTCCAGATCTCAATAGGGACTGTCCCAGAAAAGTTGACAGTTATAATCAAACGAGCCCAAATTCATAATTCTTGGTATGGGGAAAGCATCTTTCCTGCTTGAATACCCATCATGCTCAATTCCTTCAGATGAACGGTTCACGTATTCTGACTGATTCCCACAAAAGTGTGCCAAAATGGAAAGAATGAAGCCCTTGGGATTTCCCTCCCCCCCTCTCAACAACATGGTTTCCTGTAGAGCTTCGAAATTTCCACTTCTAACTCGGTGAGGGACCTAAAAGTGTCAGAACCCTTGCTCGCCTAATTTCCCCCTCTATGCATGACTTTTGCTCGATCCTCTTACAAAACACAACCCCATACTCTGCTTGCAGGGTGCCAATACAAGGGGTAGACATCTGCCAAGGCCGATTCGCGGCTTATCATGCTCCCGCAGCTACCAAGGGTATCAACAAGTGTATGGAAATTTCTTCTCCAGTTGGTAAGTGGATATAGTAGATCTAGTCTTGTTAGCCAGCTCGTTCCAAAGATTCTGCGCTGTCTTACACAGTATTTTCCAACAAAACCTCGCTGTGTTAAGTGGGCTAGTCTCTCTGCAAATGCTAAGACGAAATTCCACTAGCATATTTCCGGGTCAGCATTTCCGTTCTGAGAATGGCCTCGAGCCATGAGACAGCGTCGAGGGAGCAAAGAGATGGCGAGATGAGCAGCCTGCTTCAGTGACATGTCACGCGACTCAAGACCCAGCGCTGGGCTGCAAGAAAGGACCCCAAAAATGCCTTACGGGTATTGTTCTTGTAGCAGAAAAGAATTCCAATTCAATGTTCGCCCATGTGATTGTGAAGCTATTCACGGGCTGCTGCTGCTGAATCCATTTCTGCCTTACGTTGTCTATGACAACGTTATAAAAGCTTTCGAGAACCGATGCGGCGATCTGCACAGGTAGTAATGAGAGGTATTTGTCGACTCGGCCGATCTACACAACTTTTGGCATAAGCATGTCTTCCTTAGGGGAGGAACTTGACTTGTAAGACAAGTCTATCTTTAACGTTTGGACTGCATGTTCCCGGGCATGTCTTGAGATCTAAGACTCCGAAAGGGTGGAGAAGGAAGTATTCTAGACTGTACGAACCCATCCATTCGGCAACTCATAGAGATCCCTGGCGACAGGAAAACGCTTTGGGGTATACTGAGGACTGCTCCTCGTCTGTGAGGATGGTATAAGTCTTGGTCTGCTTTGAGCGTTGTAGGTGTGTATATTTGCAGCATTTGGTGTTGGACTTGTTGCAGACAGGAATACAAAGCCAAGGAGCCAAAGTAGCAGATGCGGTAAACATGATATCTTGGAGGGACGCATACTGATTGACAGTGAGGGGTCTTCTCTTTGTCCGTGTCAGTCTTGTCATTGTACTGGGAAAGATCGAGCTCGTGACGTTTGGTATACGAACGCCCTGAACAGCCTGATGGCGATAGTCATGGTGGGAAATACTCAGCTGGTTACCCCAGCATGCTTGAACCGTGGCGGAGAGTAGTCGGCTATCGCATACATATGCGAACAAGACTACCCCAACATATAATATGCTTACGAAAGAGATGGAGGAACAATGAGTGAATGTGGAGATGAAGCGATTGGCTTACAAATGTCCCGTTGAAACCCTGAAAACGTGGATGAAAGACCTTCGAGCGCTATGGTATTTCTTGGCAGGGGGTACAGTCTGCGCTGCCGCCAAATCTGCAGCATGGATAGTTCGGCCAAAACAGTCATCACGGCAAAGACCTTGAAAGCTCGTTCTCATGCCTGACTCGAGCAAGCTTACCCTGCTGAGCTGTTTCAAATTGGATTTGGTGCTGATAGACAGGTTGCTCTGGAGAGCACAATCATGTCTGTCCTGGAGACAACAGAGAGCACCGAGGACCTAGACCTTGCACCCAATCCGGAACCCAACCGATAACTTTTCCCTTCCCCAATTGCGAATGAGGAATGTGCGTAAATAGCGATCCCTCTTGTTATGTACCTAGGCCACTCGTCTGCTTCTCGATGCTCTCTGAGAATGCGCAGAGATGATTGACTTTAGACTTCACAGCAATCACGCAAATACGGTATGTTACCCGCCCGAGATTTGAAATCTCGATCTGGTCAATAAGTGGTAATGAAATGATCAGAAGAGGTTGAAAGAGTTGCACTCAGGTGGCTCTGAGCAGTCGCAGTGGCCATCTTTGCTTGTAGCAAATAGCAATCTCGTGGGTTCCAAGAAATATCGCAATGAAAGCAAGATAGCATGCGAGATGAAACAACAAGAAGCAAAAACATGCTAACGTCTCAACTATAATATTGTAGTACTAACAGAGGGAAGCAACAATTACACGGAAGAACTTGCGATCAATCCTCTCGTTGTCGATAGACAAGAATTGATCGAACATGGATTCTGAGGTATTCGCAGTCTCTCATTGCAGTCCATGTCCATAACCCAGAGGGAGGATACGAGGATCTCTATCGCTGGTGTCGTCTACTTCGATGTTACCGAGCTTTCGATTTGTGACCACGGCATTTCCAAAAGTGTCTCCTTTCTTCCTGCATCATACTTTGTAACCGATTTGAGGTACATCCAAGAACGGGGGGACCATGCTTCCTCATCCGTCCGGGTCACTCAATACTTCTACGACAACGAAGCTCTGCTCGAAACCTGTGTAGGTGGTAATGGCAAACGTCGGATGGACTCTTGAACATGCCCATTGCTCGACCATGTAGAGCTCATAGGAAAGGCCACCCCATATATTTGATTTGCAGCACAATTCACAGCCTCAACCTCTGCCTCTGCCTCTTCCACGAGCTCCTCTTACCCCACCCCTTCCTCTGTCTCCTCTTCCCCCGTGATCACCTCTCAGGGCACCGCCACCTCTGGCGCGACTCGATGGCTGGTTTTGCTGTTGGTCTTTGACCAGATCGATGATCTCGTCCGGTACTCGCAAGTATTTGATCTACCACCAAAGTCAGCCCACATTGTTCTTTCACATCAACGAGGGGAGTGATATACATTATTCCCCCTCACATAGACCTCTGGTAGTCTGAAAAATTTATCGCCGTCTGGGCTTGTTTGGACCACTTCCTTGAGCGTAAGGTTCATCCACGTATCGCAACTGATCAAGTGACCGTTGAGCGTCTCTCCGTTCTTTAGCTCGACGAGCATAGGGTGACCCTGGGCTGCATTGAGAAGACCTAACGGCAGCTGAGTCGCACCGAAGTCAGCATACAGTACCGGTATGTCCAATATCGAGCTCGACTTACCATGGTTGGCCTTGATTTAAATGGGGGAAATGCGAAAGCTGCAGGATCGACACTAGGTATCTACGGTCATTTACAATATTCGAGAGGCGCGGTTGAAGCTCCGCGCTACCCTTAGTGCTGGACTGCTGGACCCTTCGGACGCGATTGATCAGCCCTGCCAAGAAATCAAACAGGGCTTAGCTCTTGGCAAGGTGGTGCAGCTGAGTTGTTGCCTGCCCGAGCCTGCTGACTTCAACAACAAAAGGTTCAATACTACAATCCCCTCCTCTCGAGAGGCGACTTCGAGCCGTTGTCGCCACCAGCATGCGCGGCTTCACCAAGGCGGCAGCTTTGCTGTCATCGACTTGGGCTTCGGCTTTAGTCATTCCTGAATCGGGTTCCCTGAGCACTCCGTCATCAGATGCCGTGATCCAATATCGTAAGGCAACCTCTATAAAGCCCTGACGTTTCTGATTGACTAAGCATACTAATTTTCCTTTAGATCCTTATGAAGCTCTACTAGAATTCGGTGCCAGATCTGGCGAGCCAATTGATCCAGTATGATGCACAATGTACCGAGTCTTAAAGAGCATTTACCAATAGCGTATAGATCGTCACATTCCAGGTCCAGGGTACGGAAAAGGCATGTGGAGAGAGCAATGTCAAGCTTAATGGTCAAGAGCTGGAGGCCAAGTGGGAAGGGACGACTGCCGAAGGTCACGATTACCTCGACATCTACGGTGGAAGCGAAGCCACATGGCACATTAGCTGCCTTTACGACGCTGTGCCAACCGATGGAAGCAATTCCGTCGGAGAAGATGTCGTCCATGTCCTCAGTATCCATTTCGTCAACCCAGCCCGTCGTGGATTTACGGTCTCGTACAAACAGATTGGCCATCCGGCAATCCTGCGCTTCTTTCCGAGATACCAACCAGCTAATTTCGCTCTTGATCCTGTGCTCGCCAACCAATGGCGGAGGCCGTCCGTAGATTTCGATCCGGATATTATGGCAAATGCAGGAAAGAATGATTCAGTCTTGTATGAAATTTTGAGTCAAGGCCAAAAGAGCCTCGGGGCTGAACTGACTGCCATCAAAGGTTCCTTGAAAAAGGGCATGAAGAAGGTAGCTGGTATCTGGTGTCACAAGAGCAAGGGAAAGCCTAGCGAAGTGAAGGCCGTCTCGGTAGAACATTCTAAGATTTCCACTGACCGACTACTGGAGCCACCTCCCCTATCCTACGAGGAATCAGTTTCCACAGCTGAGGCTTCCAGTTCAACGAGCACCACACCCAATCTGTCCGCAGCGGAAACGCGATCTTTTATATCGACGGAAGCTCTGCAGACATCGACAAGCCCCATAACAACAGCTCTTCCCTCTCAACCCAATATTAACACCCACCTCCTTAAATCATTTGGCTTGGGACTCATAGTCCTGTCGTGTCTTGCATGGCTCCTCCTACGTTGTCGAGACCCTCGTCACCGTGTTGACTGTGCCGCTCGCAGGGAGGAACGCAGAACCAAGCGAATGTATCGTAGGGCTGCGCAGAAGCAAGCATTCGAGAACTGGCTTCGGAGCGTTCATCTTAAGTTCAAAGCTCTCCGTTTGAGGTACGGCTTCGCGCCTCAGGCAGCAATTAGCTGGGATGAGAAACGGACACGTGTGATCGCACAAGAGGCCGTTCTGGAAGATGCTATGGCCGACGACATTAGGGCACTCAGAAACGCCCACCGGGTCGTGAGCAGCATTACGGCTGCCGAAGAAGGGAGGCATGACTTCGTGTACGAGGCCGAAGGCTCCGAACGGCGGAGGAGCGTCTCCACTCTCCCGGGGTACGAGAGTGAGGGTAGCCTACCACCCTCGTATGACGACGCAGGGGATAGCTTCGAGAGAAGCGCTGTGGTCAACGGGTTTCAATCTATTCCGGTCGACGCCGAGTTCACCTCTAACAGCAGTGTCATCTCGACCAGTCCACGAATCAGCCGAGACGGCACAAACAGCGAATTTGACGAGAAATTTGAGCAGATAACATTGGAAGCAAGCGGCCCGGCTGGTTCGGGTTTCTGATCGGTGAGAGGGCTGATAAACGGAGCGAATAGGTATGGCGAGGGGGCTTGGCTGTAGGCCGTTAAATGTACAGTATTTGGAGCCCTGGATGGAAAGGAGGTGGCGTTCAATTTACGTCTTCATGCCAATGTTCGCACAATGGGATGTTTCTTCTCCGTATTTACAAGCATATGTAGTCAATACCACTCGTCGATCCTATATCGATCTACACAATTCGAAATCATGATTGTGTATCCTTTGTGCAATTGCAAAGGAACATAATGCTCCACACGGGTATCCAAATCGAAGTGGACCCCCAATTGGCAATTGGCCACTACGAGTAGCACTAGAAGACGTGCGTTCGAGAGCGTCATGAACTCTTGACTACACGAATATACTACACAACGCAAAGCTTCGCGCGTAGCTCAAATTGCTCATTCTTTTCAAGCGCCATGGACGGCCTACGAAGATGCGTCATATTTGACAGTTTCGGATCGTAATGTCAGTCCACCGTTCCCTGATTCGCAGTCCCTACCGAGGTCCAACCCCGTACAGATCAAGCCGGACCACGTTTCATCTCTCTGGCTGCCCGCCACGTCACCGTGACCTACTTACGTGTCGCACACATGCTCATTCCAAGCCCTTTTCGACGGTGCACATCGGCACGTCATACGAGCATCTATGCGCCAGGACACTCCCGCGCCTTGAATTCCGAGATCTGACCCGCACAGGCGGTCCTGATGACAAGGGTATTGATCTACTGGGAAAATGGCTGCCATTGTCTCTGCAGTACACCAAGTCCCCACCCCTAAACGTGGTGGTGCAGTGCAAAGCTGTAGCGCGAAAGGCTAGCCCGGAGATGATCAGGGAGCTTGAAGGGACCCTTGCTGGCGCGCCGGGTGAATGGAGGGGAGAAGATACGATCGGGCTGTTGTGTGCGAAGAGGGAAGTTACGCGTGGGGTGAGAGATGCTCTGAGGAGGTCGAAGAGGGCCGTGGTCTGGATCATGATTGAGGATCTTGACGATGCCAAGAAGGACAGGAAGGGAAGTGGAGACGAGGTTGAAACAGAGGCTGGAGACAGCAAGGAAGTGCAGGAGGGAAAAGGAGGAAGGATCAGGCAGATTTTGTGGAACGATCGGGTACAGGAGTTAGTAGGGAAGGTCACAGGGACCCGCGTGATCCATATACCTGGAGAGGATGGAGGGCGAATGGAGACGGAAGTGCTCATGTCATACAACGGCATGTTGGCGGTAGCTGACGATGTCGGAAAAAGACTGGGGGACGATATTCCAGGTTCCTCGCATCTATGACGGTTCGGTTGAACAAACAGGCCATGTTCACCCAGCTACGCTAAATTTGTCATCTTTTCCGGCCGCATACCTCGGAACCGTTTCATCGTAGTCTGGCTGCCTCCCTATCTGTGTTGGTGTTGAGATCAGTGTCGAGCCGCCTCAACCGAAACTTGAATCTGTCTGGTATACGAGACTCCCGGGCACAAATAGCGGCAGCCATAATGCTTTGTAAACGTCAAATATCTATCATCTATCATCATCTTTTCAATAAGACCACTCGGCATGTGTTGGAGGGCCTCATGCACGTATCAAGCCTCACGTGCTCTCTCCCTCTCTTTACGCTTCTTCAAGTTTGCGATCCAGTCGTGGTGTATACTCCAAAGGCTTATTCCCACGCCAACCAAGCTTGCCCCCAGCGTGACAAAGTACGCGTTACGATAACAGTACAACCCGTCTTTGCAATCTCGCTGCCCGCCAGGTAGGATGATCGAATGCCGGTCATAGATGTGGCCGTAGACCAGATTGAAGATGTTACCGAAGACAATAGGCGCAAGCGTCATGCTGCCCCAGTTTTGACTGAAGCCATTCACGCCGAAGGTTTCTGCTACGAGTGCTGGGTAGACGCCGAAGAGGAAACCGTAGGCTAGGCCGGTCAAACCAGACAAGAAGCCAAGAAGGTGAGGATTATCTATTTGGGTCCCGCAAACTTGGGCGAAAAGAAAAATTGTGCTGGATATAAAGAGGCACCAAAAACGGCTCATTCCCAGCTTCCTGACAATGATATCGGAACCAATACCTGGGCAGATGAAATTAGCGTTGGGTTTCGGGAGTACGCAGCATTGACGTACCGCTGGTGAGCCGTCCACAAAAACTCATGAAGGAGAGGATCTCGACATGCATCAATTGTCGTTCTTGTACGAATTCTGAGGAGGCACTGTCGTCGTAATGATGCCATAGCGCTCTAGCCTGTAAAATAGGTGAGAATGTTCAACGAAACAACAAGAAATTAGGAAGATTTACATCGCTTCCGATATTGCTGAGCAGCTTGTTAGTGTGACATCCCTCCAAGATGGAAACAGCGATTTACTTGCTTGATCGTCATTATGCCCAAGCCTGTCAATAGGCCCATTAACACCCATAGTAGGTAGAACTTCGTGTGTGAAAGCATCGCTAAACCTCGTATATCTACATCGTGTGAGTCATGATCCGTTGCAATTTTTGCCCCGCCTTCCTCATAAGGTATATCGCCGGGACACGACCCAGAAGACTTAGACAACAAAGATGTGGTCTCTTCTGTGCCTTGGCTAGGGACTTCATGTCGATTAAAACTTGAAGGATCCTTGGGTGCATCTTCATGAAATTTGATAGACTCAGGTTGCGTACCTGGTTCATGAGACAAGTGACGGACGATGTGCCTGCTGTCTTCAGATTTGGAACGTTGAAGTAATGTTGAGGCATCCGAGCCGCTTCGTTCGAGTGAGCCGGGCAGAGGATCATAAGACTGCGGGACTGGCACAATGCGAAGGAGGAAACTACCGATGAAAGGGATCGTGAACGTAGCGATCGCTAACAAGAGGAGCAGATCTAGAGTATTGTCCGGGAAGGCTAAGGACGATACGGATGCGAAGACAAAGGCGCTCAGGCCGAAGGCTGATAGGGGAAAGGCGGTCGCGGCACCACGGTGATCCGGCCAATTCAAAGCGGCTGAAACTGTGAGTTTCCGGCGACCGTGTTGACGTAGGAAGCCTTACATGTCTTGACAGCGCCTGCGAAAGAAGCGCAACCCCCCACGCCTGTCAGAAAAGCGAAGAAACATAGCCACGGCAACGATATTGAACCAGGACCTCCATCATATGCTGTGGCGATGTCAAAAACCTGACCTTTTGGGCCGCATAGGGCTCCATACCTCTATATAGCGAGAAGTAGCCCACTCCCAACGACACGGCACCCAAGAGAGCGCCTGGCCGAGGACCTCTTGTATCAACCAGTAGACCTATCGGGATGCCGGCGCTGTACATGCCCAGATTGCCGAATGTACCCTGCGAGACATGAGATGCATGTCTAACGCTTTTTCAAAGAAGATGGCCCACAATCAAATTGCTCTGGGTTGAGGAGAGCTTCAACTTTTCTGCAAATGCTGGTGCCCATGCCGAGTACGCATACTGTCCATGCGGTCAGCGTGTTACACAAAGACAAATGTTGCTGGCATATCCACATTAGTCCCGCATGCCAGTGATATAAGAGTGGCTGCAATCACTGATAGTACTCTCGCTGTCCTCAACCTGTTTCCTGACATTGTAGTAGTAATTTGTAATTGGCTAGGCGGGCAGAAGGTCTTTGAGAGACGGTGATTGCTCGTCACCACCTCTTCACGATGGCGAAGCAAGTAGCATCATATCTGCATACAAGGATACAAGGATGAATTAATCAATTTGGACGGACACAAATTGCATACAGAGTATGGTCAGGATCAACAACCGATACGCTGGTGGACAGCTTATCAGTGCCAAGAGAATGATATCATACCCAACCGCTCGGGATTGGTTGACTTTAGCGCCTACCCTAGAATACATCGAGCACGTCCCACTGGTCGCATCAAACACGAATATTGTCATACACCTCCGCCGTATCGCCTTCAACCTCGAAATCGCGAGA
The DNA here is from genome assembly GCF_014066315.1 of Letharia lupina. NCBI lineage: Eukaryota > Fungi > Ascomycota > Lecanoromycetes > Lecanorales > Parmeliaceae > Letharia > Letharia lupina. Next base: position 789,259 of record NW_023502985.1, read on the forward strand.
AGAAAGTGCCTTGGTGGACACCATGGGGGCTTTACTCTCCCTTCCGCTCTTGGCTGTCCCGAGTCTTGGGACGGTGAGTTGGCCCCGCTGCTTTTGTTCCGGCGGGCGTTGCCTCAACCATTCGTACTGACTGACCTATCTGTAGCTGATGACCTTTGGAGCCTCCTGTTGCGGAGCAGCCACTTGTTCTGCAGTATGCAGTTCCTGTGGGAAATTTCAGAGCAGGTAGATATCCTTTGGGCCGTTGCGAGGATGTATAGCTAACAGGAGACAAGCATGGCCACTCGCATCGCCTACGCAGTCATCCTTTTACTCAATTCAATAATATCTTGGCTCATGCTCACACCATGGGCCCTCAAGAAGCTGGAACATCTGACTTTGGACTACATGGCGATAACCTGTCAAGGAAAGCAGTGCTATGGTTTCGTCGCTGTCCAGCGGGTCAACTTTGCTCTCGGTCTATTCCACTTCGCTCTTGCAATCCTGCTGCTCGGTGTCAAATCTTCTAGGGATGGACGAGCTGCATTACAAAACGGTTACTGGGGGCCTAAGATCATCATCTGGCTGGCTTTCGTTGTCATGACCTTCTTCATTCCCGAGGCTTTCTTCCAAGTCTGGGGCAAATACTTCGCATTGGCCGGAGCCATGATGTTTGTGCTCCTGGGACTCATCCTTCTAGTCGATCTTGCCCACACTTGGGCTGAATTCTGTTTGGAGAAGATCGAAAACTATGATTCGAAGGCATGGAGGGGCGTTCTCATTGGATCGACGCTTGGCATGTATACCATGTCGTTCGCCATGACCATCGTCATGTATATTTTCTTCGCAAACAGTGGCTGCGCAATGAATCAAGCCGCAATTACCGTACGTTGATGTATAATCTTACAAACCATGCTACCGCTAATAAGCGTCTAGGTGAACCTCATCGTCCTGCTCATAATCTCCGCCATTTCGGTCCACCCCGTGATTCAAGAATATAACCCCCAGGCTGGCCTCGCACAGTCCGCTATGGTTGCCGTCTACTGCACCTACCTTACTATGTCCGCCGTATCCATGGAGCCCGATGACCACCACTGCAATCCTCTCATCCGTGCTAGTGGCACTCGCACAGCGTCAATCGTCATCGGCGCGATCGTTACCATGCTTACAATCGCCTACACCACTACCCGTGCTGCCACTCAGGGTATTGCTCTAGGTAGCCAAACTAGCCACTCATACAGCAAGCTTGGTTCAGAAGAGGCCGCAGAGCATGGTCTCGTCGACACTCAGCCCTCTGCATCTCGCCGCGAAATGCGCGCCGAAGCCCTCCGTGCTGCGGTCGAAGCTGGCAGTCTGCCTGCTAATGCTCTTGACGACGATGACGAAGACGAAGAGTCCAATGACGGCCACGGCGGTAAAGACGATGAAAGACGAGGCACGCAATACAACTACTCCCTTTTCCACGTCATCTTCCTGCTGGCTACATGCTGGGTTGCTACCTTACTCACGCAAAACATCGATTTCGAGAACGCTGGTGACTTTGCAGCTGTTGGGAGGACATATTGGGCTAGTTGGGTGAAGATTGTGAGCGCATGGGTGGCGTATGGCATTTACACATGGAGTCTGGTGGCGCCGGTTACGATGCCGGACCGCTTTGGCTATTAAGAGGAGCACAGTAGCTTTGCTCCAGATATGGGCATTTTTTGCGGAGCTGTTGCCAGGGTGTGCGTGGGCATTGGCTGCCAGGGGTTAACATCGGATGGTGTTTATGGGTTCATCATCGGTACTAGGTTGTTACGTACATAGTATAGGCAGTCAATGTGAACGGATGCGAGGAGGCTCTCATCAGTCGATATATCACATTTCTCAAAACACGAACTTACTTCAATCTGGTGGTGATGTCTCAAATCTAGAAACAGGCCTCTTCAGATGTGTGTGTGTGTATTGATGTCATGTGTTTCTCAAGTCCGTAGGCCTTTGGCTCTCAGCATAGATTGCCACCTATTAAACGGCACCGTCGTACGAGTAAAGTACATGTAAACGCCTAACGGAAGGGTATTAAAACTCGCATTCTTGATCATAAACTTTTAATCGATGCTGGACAACATGAATTGAATGAAAATCGTGATAATGGTACAGGTGTCCGTAGACTTCGAACAAAAGAAAAGCCGAGGTCGAAGATTAACATTAAGGTGTGCTGCAGCTCACATGTCCCTTTTGGATGTGAGATTCTAACAGTTGCAGAAGGCGTTCATCGTCTGATATCATCAAAAAGCGGAATGGTCAATACTGGTAACAGTCCAGAATGGGCGTGTTGGTAAGGTTAGGCGTGCAACCCGTTGGTGAAGGCTTGAGGCGGCTCTGGGTACTCCGAGGAGTCTGAGATGCGACTTCTCTTGGCAGGTCGTGATTCCGGCTGCTCGCCTCGTAATTCCGCAACCTCACGCTCAAGCTCGTCAACCTGGCGCTTCAAGTCCTCTTCCCGGTGCAGCGCCTGGTCTAAAGACTGACGCAGCTGGCTCTCGGAGTCTTTGGGAAGCATCTCCGCTTGTGGGGCGCCACCTTGTTCATACTGATTGACCGTGCCCTTGTATAGGTCGTTGATGACCTCCAATTCGCTCACCCGCGTCTTCAGAAAGGTATTCGCTTGTAGTAGCCCTTCGTATGTCTGTGGGGGTTCTAAGTTGCGGTCATTGAAAGATGACGTGGAGCCTGGCGAAGGATGACGCAGCTGAAACGCAGGTATTGCGGGAGACTGGAATGCATGCTCCGCTGACGAGACACCGTCGAAGATATGTTGAGGAGCGATGTTGGAAGGATGAGCGGGGGTTTCGTTGTGCGAGACCGGAGAATTTGATCGGTCGGACCCAGAATTGTGGGTCACTCGCTGATTGTTGGCATAATTTGGATAATTTGGAGGAGGAGTACCCTCTGATTGAGACGTGGGCAAGCCGTTACCGTCAAACAGCGACTTCATCACCTTTGTTAGTATATTTCTTTGCGCACTTCGAATGTGCTTACCTTTCGCTTCTGCCCCTGACCTGCGGTTTTGACACGATTGCGACTCTTGATTACATCTGTTTTGAGGGATATAGGCCGAGGCGTACCATGAAGCTTGAGGAAGAGGCCACATGCATTGCAGAGGACGGATCCCATCTCGTCGCGTCGCCAGAGAGGTGTTGTAGACGTAGTACAGTTCTGGCATACTGGCTGTAGGTTCCCAGGCTCACGGTCAGCAAATGTTGCCATATTTCACACAAATACCCGCAACCACAATTTTCGCCGCTCTCGAATTAGTCCTCGACCTCTTCACTTCACTTCAGCCCGGAACGTTTTTTCAAAGCGTTGAAAACAGAGAAGAACGAAGCCCGATAAGCGATAAGTAATAAGCTCTTTTAGCGCGCAGAAAGGGATCTGTGGCCCGCCAGCAATCCAAAAACGTGGTCGCAAAGCCGAACTTGTGAAATACTCTGATAGAGATCATGCCATACATCTGAAAAACACGTCGGTCTTCTTCGCGCTCAGATTCTTGCACGCGAGGGGTCGTGAGGGGAACTATCCTAAGTAAACCAGCTGAAGATACTCACAGGGACGTTGCCTTGACCTGTAGTCGCAGCAGGTAACGATGTAGCATAGCTCATGGTTTGGGAGACATCATTGTACGCCCTATCAGCATCCAGCGGTCAGCCTCAGTCTTGTCCAATCTCAACCACGTGTAATTGTTCGGCGCTCAAGACTAAGCGCCCACTCACGGGGGTGAAGCCAGAAAATGCAGCCAAGGGGGAAGCGTTAGAATATAGGGTGCGTTGCGTAATGGGGTAGTTACCGGAGATGCGGCGACGGAACAGAGGCGACTGAAGCCAGGGTGACTAGAGCAGGAAGTTCGAGGTGGAGATTTGCTTGGTGGGAACGTTGCTGTGTTGAGGCCGAGGACCGCCGAGAGGAGTCGTGGTTGAGGCTGGACGATGGCGAAGGCGCCCGAATATCTGCTGCAGGAGCCGTTTTAAAGGCTGGCAGATCCGGGATCTGATGTGTAGAAGGCAATGGAAGTGTGGGATCCAAGGGGGAGTGTCTGTAGATGAGGGGTACTGATACCGAAGCCGTGGTTGCGGTTGTGGGGGATGTAGAGTGGAAGAATGGAGTTGGAAGCGCTTGGTACCGCAAGGAGGTAGTCGGAAGGTGTTGGCGAAGAAGAGTGTGTTGAGTGTTGTTCGTGGTGTTCGTGGTGTTTTCCCGGGACGCGATAGTTGATTAAGGAGCGAGGATTAAATTAAAGTTGCTTATACAAATGAACGCGCTGGCATTATTAGGTTGGGTAAAGGCAGAAGCAGAAGCAGAAGCAGAGGCAGAAGCAGATTACACGTAAAAGTACAAATGGTTGAAGGATAGCATGGGTTTACGTCGTGGGCGTGGGCGTGGGCGTGAGGATTTGGCTTGGAGGGAGAAAATATGCCCAGGGCCCCAGGGGCAAATCGCGATATAGATAAAAGGGATGATCTGCCGCCCTGCACTTATTAAAGCATTTCAAAAGCAATTAAAAGCACTCTAAGCATATTTGAACAGCAGGGGAGCTATTTTAGGCTCTTGTCATTTCACTTGGTCTTCATCCCCTCCAAATACTCATCATGGAGTTGTTGGATTCGAAAATGAGTTGGTCTTTAAGGATGCTTCCTTCATCTCCTTGCGCCTGAGAGGTTTCAAAACTCAAGCAAGCAAGCCAATCTCGCCTGCAAGAATCCTTTACACCCAAAAATCACACGCTGGTAGACGCGTTCCATTACTTTAGCAGAAGCGTCCGTGTCCTGTCAAAATGGCATGATATGGCAACGATCAAGGCTCTTGAGGGTCGTACTGTTCACCAAATCCAATCTGGCCAAGTCATTGTAGACCTGTGTTCGGTGGTGAAGGAACTGGTTGAGAACAGTCTCGATGCTGGAGCTACTTCGATCGATATCCGCTTCAAAAACAATGGTCTTGACTCCATCGAGGTTCAAGACAACGGTAGTGGCATTGTCAGCGAGAATTACCAGACCATCGCCTTGAAGCATTACACCTCCAAGCTCTCTAGCTACGACGATCTTTCTTCTTTGCAAACGTTCGGCTTCCGAGGCGAAGCTCTTTCCTCTCTTTGCGCTCTCTCCAAGTTTCATGTCACCACTGCCCGTGCAGATGAAGCTCCAAAGGGCACGAGGCTCGACTTCGAGGTGTCTGGCCAACTGAAGAGTACTCAAGTAGTAGCAAGCCAGAAAGGTACTACTGTTGCTGTTGAGGATCTTTTCGTGAGCCTGCCAGTTCGGAGAAGGGAGCTTGAGAAGAACATTAAGAGGGAATATGGTAAAGTTCTCGGTATTCTCCAGGCGTGTGCTTGCATTAGTACGCAAGCGCGGATCTCCGTCAGCAATGTCATGGCAAAAGGCAAGAGAGCGGTAATTTTCGCGACAAAGTCGAACCAGACAACCAGAGAGAACATCGCGACTGTCTTCGGTACAAAAGCATTGCCCGCGCTGGTTGCTATGAATCTCAGCTTCGAGCTACAGCCTACCAAGACCCAAGAACCAGCGTCTAATTCCGAGTGAGTACCCATACTACACATGGAGAAACGAGAATCTGACTGCCAAGAAACAAGCAAGTGCAAGTAATTGGCCATGTTTCAAGACCCACCTTTGGCGAAGGTCGGCAGGCACCTGACCGCCAGATGTTCTTCGTCAATTCAAGGCCTTGTGGACTTCCTCAAGTTGCCAAAATCTTCAACGAAGTCTACAAGGCCTACAATGCTTCGCAGTCGCCATTCATTTTTGCGAACCTATCGTTAGACACTAGTACGTGGCCCTGGAAACACCATAGATTTTTTTTTAATGATCCCAGATGCGTACGATGTGAACGTTTCGCCCGACAAGAGGACGATTCTGTTGCATGATCAGACTAGTTTATTGGAGTCCATTAGGGTTTGTAGACGTTTTAGATTCTTGGGAATAGCGAGCTGACCGCTGCAGGTTTCTCTGACCGCGCTTTTCGAGAAACAGGATCAGACTGTACCACAGTCTCAAAAGTCGGGTCAGACCTTTAAAAACCTTACGGGCCGTCGGGGAACCTCAAGCGTTGATGACACACATACGCCTGGGAACCACGCGTTACACCCCCCGGAGCTTCAAATTTCGGATGATAGCGAGTATGAGGTATCGAGTGAGAAGGAAGAGCCAGCCAAAGATGACGGTGTGCCAAGTCTGATTGAGAGCTTTGCAGGCCGTGACAGCAGAGAGCGTGCTATCAAGGCCACCTCAGCTCCAGGGGCATCGAATAGGACGAAAATGTTGTCCAAAGACAAGCAAAAGCTCGTAAAGAAACTTGGTCGAGAGAAGGAGCAATCACACGAGCCTGCAGACTATGATGATGCTCGGGATCTGGCGAAATCTGATGCCATGCTGAATGGTCTTGCGAGACCAGTGGAAGACTTCAATCGGAGGATTGCCGAGCAGCAGCCTGATTCGATTGAGACTCCAACCCCAATGGGATGTCTTTCGCGCGAGGAGTCCCAAGCATCTTCACCAACGGGAAGTAAGTCAGAGACGGAACACTCTTCAGGAGTAGTGCAAAACGCCTTTGACCGAATGCGCCCCCGGCGTAATCCTCCAGAAGTTGCAACGATAACCATTGGCTCAAAGACTACCACTTCTGTTCTCGGACCATCCTCCTCCTCCAAACGGCGAAAGCTCGATTCGACAACAGCCACTCCAATTAGACCCACGGGCTTCGCTGATGATCCAGCGCGAAAGAAATTCAGTAGCAGCATGAGAGCCTTTGCTGCTCCCGGCTCTGAGCTAATCAAGTCGGTTGGTAGACCACAAAGCAAATCACGGGTGTCTCGGCCGTACCTTGGCAGTGCTAGTGACAATGAAGACGAATCTCGTGTGACGGACCTAAGTCCAGGAGCATTGACAACGTCTGAAGATGATGACGAAAGCCCGGCCGAGTCCCCAGGTGGTCGTGCCAATGAAACCCTGGAGACGCCTCTCGCGGAGGCTGAATCTGATGATGACTACCTGGATGATGAGGGTAAGAAAGCTCGAGAAGAAGCGACGGTCGCCGATCTGATCAAACAAGCCGAGGAAAAGGCAGCTATGCCCTCCGAGGACAACATCAGACGTGTAAACCAGATATTGAGAGGTCGCGGGCAAAAGGACTCCACTACGCAGCTCATGCAGATGATCGACGAGTCCGTAGAGAGAATTGATCAGCAACTGAAGACCCTGGAGACCGCTTTGCAAGCACCCGCCGATTATGGCTTCTCGCCAAATCCTACAGCTCCCACGGAGGACACATCTGCTGAAGAGAGGTTGTCGCTAACCGTATCAAAAGCCGACTTCGCGCACATGCATATTACAGGCCAGTTCAATCTCGGCTTCATTCTAGCTGTCCGTGACCCCTCTCCCTGTTCGCCCAATTCTGATCTCTTCATAATCGACCAACACGCCTCAGACGAGAAGTACAACTTCGAGCGTCTTCAGGCCAAAACCATTGTCCAAAATCAACGCCTAGTTCATCCACACAAACTCGATCTCACCGCCATCGAAGAGGAAATAATCCTCGACAACAATAACACTTTGCTAAAGAACGGTTTCCAGGTCGAAATTGACATCAGCGGCGATGAAGAAGTCGGCCGTCGCTGTAAGCTCATGTCCCTCCCGATGAGCCGAGAGGTCACCTTTGACGTTACCGACCTGGAAGAACTTATCGCTCTGCTTGCCGATAATCCTTCCTCTTCCTCATCAGAAAGCGTTCCACGGCCGACCAAAGTGCGACGCATGTTCGCCATGCGCGCTTGCCGTAGTAGTGTCATGATAGGAAAGACTCTCACGCCGAAGCAGATGGGCGCGTTGGTGAGGAAAATGGGAGAAATTGACAAGCCGTGGAATTGTCCGCATGGAAGGCCGACTATGAGGCACGTCTATGGGTTGAAAGAGTGGGAGGGGTGGAAAGAGGGTGGTGGGCTAGCGGGAGTGGAGGCAGGGAGAAAGGTTGAATGGGGGAGATGGGTTAAAGGCGTGAGGGAGCAAGAAGAAGAGATGGACCGAGAAGATGATGATGGGAAGGAGGAGCAGATGGAGAAAGGCTTCGACAATAATGAAGCTGGGGATGCAGAGAATGAGGAATGGAGTTGAAACAAGATGAGTGAACATGTGTTTAAGGATTGTACCGAGTAGTTACCACATGCATGCTGTACGCTAGACTTTCACCTGTAAAACAATGACATGTTACCCTTTATCCAGCCCGGACTCCCTCCTATTTATGAGCACGCTCTGCTAAACGATCCCTAGAGCTCACATCCATCCTCCGGTCCCTGTCCTTCCCTCCTCCATCACTTTCCCGCTAACTTCTCGTGCTCTGATGCCTCCACTTGGGAAAATTCCTCTCTCCTTGACCTCCACTCCGCTCCTACTAACAACCCTACCTCCGCCACCCATTCCTGCAGGCCCAGATCTCCCCATGCCTCCCCACGCTTTGGCCTTGCCGATCCCAACCATCCCAGGGGCCCAGCCCCCTCCTTGGCCAGGATTTCCGGTTCCCGGCGTCAATGGCCCCTTCTCTACCCCGGCTGCTCCCCTTCGCTTCTGCTGATCGAGCGGTGGGGTTGGTGGGTTCATTTGCAGAGGGCGAAAGTTCTCGTTGGTCGTGTACTCAAAGGGCGAAATCTGGGAAAGTGGCTGGTAGGACGGTTTGTTGAGAAGGTGCTTGAGTTCTCTTGGGGGCGATGGGGATGGAGAAGAGGAGGGAGAAGGGTGCGTAATCCAATTGCTGTCGGGAAGTGATGGGACTGTGGACCGCGGACGTGTTGATCCAGGTCGACTTGTTGCTATTGTGGTGATGGTGCTGGTGGAGTAGATTGATGAAGATTTAGTAGGAGAACGAATTATATTTGGGTGGTTGGTATGGCTCGCGGGGTTGGAAGAGTTGGAATAAAGCGAAGAAGACTTGGCGGGAGAACAGATTACTGTTGGTTGATCGGTTTGTTTCGCCAGGCTTTCGCCCTGAGAAAGGACAGGGAACATGGTACGAGACGACTGGTGGGAGGGGGAGTGTTGATCATAGAAAGGGCCTTGAATCTCAGTACGAGAGGAACGATGAGCAGGCGGTTGGTCGTAGAAAGGAGTTGCGAGGTCAGTCAAAGAGACACTGTCATTGGTGTTGAGATGGGGAGCATCAGTAGTGTTGATATGGGAGTCGGTACGAGAAGAGCGCAATTGGTCATTATTTTGGCTCTGGATCTTGGTCCGCGAGGAGCGCTGAGAGAGCGGTAGGTCATAGAAGGGGCCTCCAATCTTGGTATGAGGGGAACGATGAGCCGGTGGCTGACCGTTAAACGGAGTTGAAAGGTTAGTACGAGAAGCTCTGGCGCTCGCGTTAGGATGGGAGACGTTTGTAATGTTTGAGTAGGAGTCGTTGCGGGTGTGCATGAATGGGACGGTCGGGGAGGCCATCAGAGGATCTTCAGCCCTGAGTCCTCGGATCTTGTCTGTTGATATGGAGATTTGGCTCGTACGGTTATCGAGAAGAGATGACTTATTGCGCTTGTGCCGAGACGTTAGATTGTCCTCTAAAGGGTTCATATCCGGAGGAAGTCTTGAAATCTTGCGGAAGATGACCCCAAGATAGATCGATACCGCTAAAGATACCAGGTGAAACGTCCCGGTAACCACGCTGGTAACAAAGGTGGCGAACACGATACTGGTAGTAGCCTGGTCGCTAGCGAACAGAGTGGACCAATGACCTGGGGCATTGACAGGCTCGATAGACTGGGTGTGAGAAATCAAGGCCGTAAATACAAGGAACGGGGTCAATCCGGCGTCAATCATGGCTGCAAATAACATATAACTGGCCGAAGATGATGGTGTGCGTCCCCTGGCAGAGCGCGAAAGATGATATGTACCATAGACGGTGTGCAATATTGCAATTCCGGGCTAATACAATACGTGATTAACGTTGATCTTTTGTCCTCATTGGGGTTATACATACGGGCACCCGTATAATCCATCCTGTGGTCGCGTCGGTCCCTTTGATACATATGACACAAAATAGCATGCCAACTGCTCCAATCAACTGGCAATTTCGAAGGACTAGCTGAGTGATTCGCGTAGATTTGACTCTCGACTTTGTACGCGGACTCATTGGTTTCCAGTCCAGGTTTCCATACGGACTAGCAAACGATTAGACAAAGCCACGGACAAATCGCCATAAGTATGGGCAAGCAGCCAAACATCAGTGGCATTCATGACGGCACAAAATTCAAAGTGATCTCAAAACATAGACAACGAATTTGGCCAGATGCTCTGATGCTACAAGGATAATGCTTCCCATGGACACGTCGTTTGTTCGAGCACTCGGCCTGGAGCCTTCTGATGCACAGAGAAAAAATTACGCTAGACAGCAAAACCGTGCTTTTTCTGAAAGCTCGCGCCCAAGACTTACGCGACAAAGTACGAATCCGGATGTCGATTAAATTCCTTGGAATTAATCAAAAGGCCATCCGGTTTCGATCTTGGTGTTGGTAGAGACAGGCTCGCTTGCGATATGGCTTTGGGATTGAAGCCTCGCTCGGTGGGGGCTGAGAAAGAATATTTCGAAGGATGTTCGTAGAGGAAGGGCGGCTCAGCACCCATGACTTGGTACAGTGCTCAGCAAGTATCAGATAGAAAATACGACAGATACCTGCATGTATAAGGATATCGAATATTGAATCCGGAACTTGAGTCGGGTGTTGGCGAGGCAACGTCGAGCTGCTTCAAAATAAAGTAGCGACACTATCTACCGAGGCACGCGGGTAGATTGATGAGATCCTCAAATTATCTCGCAAGAACCTTCAGCTACGGTTCTTATTTCTGTCACCCGCGTGGGCACTGCGAGGTTACCTACGTAAAGTACCTTACGTACAGGTAGGTACCTTACTCGTAAGCGACTTGAAAATTCCACGAACGAACCCTCATTTTCTCCACTAATTAGATGAGCACCATCACTCGAACTATTAGCATCTGTACCAGGTGCTCAAAGTTGTTGGTCAGACCATCACATATTCATATTACGAGGCTACACGTCTCAAGGCGGCATAGCAGCCATGTTGTTCGGAATGACCGGCCTTTTCGCATGGCTGTTATTGGATCTGGGCCTGCGGGCTTCTATACAGCTTATAAGGTCATGTCAAGTATAGAGAATGCTATCATCGATATGTATGAGTGTATGCCCGTACCCTTCGGCCTAGTGAGATTTGGCGTTGCGCCGGATCATCCAGAAGTCAAGGTAAAAATGCCTTTTCAACCCGCCTGTATTTTCTTATTTGCCTCTCATGCTCTCACTGTTCACTTCTGATAATCCTTTCTCAGAACTGCCAAGATAGATTTGAGGAAGTTGCTTCATCACCGCGCTTCAATTTTATAGGCAACGTTGCGGTTGGCAAAGATCTGCCGTTGGCAAATCTCAGACCTCACTATAACGCTATCGTCTTCGCCTATGGTGCCACCAAGGACCGGAAACTTGGAATCTCAGGTGAAGACAACCTGAAAGGAATCTACTCAGCGCGCGACTTTGTGGGCTGGTACAACGGACTTCCCGAACACGAAGCACTGGCGCCAGACCTGGAATCGGGTGAAGAAGCAGTGATCATTGGGCAAGGAAACGTAGCCCTTGATGTAGCACGTACACTCTTGAGCGACGTCAATAGTCTACGGAAGACGGACATGACAGATTATGCCCTTGATTCTTTGTCGAAAAGCAGAGTGAAGAGACTTCGTGTCGTTGGTCGAAGGGGTCCAATGCAGGTGTGTACTTCCGTCTCATCAATGCCAAAGAAAACCGCACGATTGACAATTCGTGTAGGCATCCTTTACTATCAAAGAAGTCCGGGAGCTATTGAATCTGCCTTCTGTCTCTTTCGAGCCTATTGATCCTGCTCTGTTTCCGCCAAACGCTGCAAAACTTCCTCGAACGCCCAAACGTCTCACTCAGCTCTTAGCTAAGGGCTCATCAACTCCAGCTTCGCAAGCGCGAAAGTCCTGGTCTTTGGATTTTCTCCTGTCGCCTAGATCTTTCAATGCGTCCAGTGCAACACCTAGTAATCTATCTTCTCTCACATTCCTCAAGAACAAAGTAAATGGTCCAGACGTCTTCGACTCGTGGGCTACCGTCTCTCCCACTACAAGTGAGGTATTATACCCCACTTCGTTGGCGTTCCGGAGTATTGGTTATAAGTCAGAAGCCATCAATGGCATGAAAGATTTAGGCATAGACTTCGATGAGTGTCGAGGCATCATTCCCAATGATTTACATGGTCGTATCACTAGTCTCTCAGAAGACGGGACCGGGATTCCGGGCCTCTATTGTTCTGGATGGGTAAAGCGAGGTCCGGCGGGCGTGATTGCTAATACAATGGAAGACGCCTTCGACACAGCGGAATCCATTGCAAAAGACTGGGAAAACAAGGAACCGTTCATGTCCGGTACAAATGGATGGGACGCGCTGCAAGAAGACGCAGCCGCAAGGCATCTGAAACCTGTCAGTTGGGAAAATTGGAAGAAGATCGATGTAGCGGAAAAGGGAAGGGGGAAAGCAAAGGGTAAGGAGCGGGAAAAATTCACAAGCATCCCAGACATGCTTGAAATGCTTGACTGAAGAATGGAGATGGCGTGGCCCGGAGCGGCTTTCGCAGAGCACAACCACGAGCACTAACGCCAAATCAAGAGGAAGTATAAAGTTGCCGTCAGCTATGACCTTGAGCTGACTCTCAGCAGTGGATTAATGAGCTTGCCACGACGGAGAAATTAAGCCAAGGGACACTTAGGAGATACACCCAGTACGCTGGGGTGCGAATGTCTATACTTTGAGCATGCGGTGCGCAGTGACAGACTCCTCCACTAGACCGATTGAGCTTAGAAAATTTGACTATATCTTTTCCGAGACTGGAACGTATTGCTTGGGGCTGCTAGAGAGGGTAGAGCAGCAGATTTTCTCGGAAGAAGGCGTGTCCTGCTGTTCTCGAGAAAGTTATTCTACAGCAACATGTATGCGAAATGAGTGTGTGTATATATATGAGCTGTGATATGAGTCTCCAATTCCACATGTATCCTCTTCTGCGTGCCGGTAAAGCGTCGACTGATCCTTATCTCCGAGGACGAACGTCATTCGAAGCCAACAACTCTAGCATTGGTAGAGCCTTGAAATACCAATTATGCTGAAGCTTTCTCGTATTGTGGTTGCGAGAACTTTTCTTCTCTATTCCTGACATGTTCGCCAGAGCGTTGTGTCGAGTGTTACGAATGCAATGCGATCTACGGCCTTTCTCGACCTCTTCGACGCCCAGGGCTGACTTCACCCATGTGGTTGGTGCAATGCTCACCGCAACAAACTCTTCTCGAGGTGAAACTAAAACATTTCAGGTGGTCGGCGCTGGAGCTGTAGGTCTTGCTATTGCTCGCAAGCTGGCTGACCGGGATGGCACTTCGACCCTTCTTATAGAGAGGCATGGAGCAGTGGGGACAGAAACCAGCAGTCGCAATTCAGAGGCGGGTCTCTACACATCTACAAAACCCCTCAAAGCTTAGCCATGGCAGGTCATTCACGCCGGCCTCTACTACGGTCCTACCTCTCTGAAGACACACCTATGTCTCAAAGGCAAAAAGATGATGTACGATCTCTGCGAGAAGCAAAACATTCCTTACCGCAACGCAAAAAAATGGATCCTTTCACAGAACGCCCAGCAACATGAAGAGCTCGTCAAGACACATGACTTTGCCAAGTCAATCGGCGTGCCAATACATTTCATCCCCTTATCAGAAGCACATGCCCGTGAACCAGACGTCCGAGTCGAAGAAGCCGTCCTTGAGAGCCCGACAACCGGCATCGTAGATTCCCACACCTACATGTCCTATCTGGAGTCTGATTTCCAGTCAAAAGGTGGTGACTTGGCATGCTATACGAGTGTGGAGTCAGTCGAGCCTCTTGCTTCGGGCTCTCAAGGCTGGAAAATACAGACCAAATGTCCTTCTTCTTCGAAGACGACATGGATAACAGCCGATACTTTGATAAACAGCGCGGGTCTAGCTGCTGTGTCCTTATCAAACAGTATACTTCCACACGCGCGGCATGTTAAGCCGTATTATGCCAAGGGCTCGTACTACTCTTATTCTGCTCCTATGCCCCGTCCGAAGACTCTCGTGTATCCTGCGCCAACTACGGGAGCCGCTGGCCTTGGTACACATCTGACCATCGATATGACGGGCGCGATTCGATTCGGTCCAGACGTTGAGTGGGTTGATGATCCCAACGACCTCTCTGTAAATGAGTCTCGATTACCAGCCGCTCTCGAAGAGATCGAGACGTATCTACCAAGGATTCAGAAAGAGAAGGTTGGCTTAGATTACTGCGGTATCAGGCCAAAATTAGGAAAGGGAGGCGCTGTTTGGAAAGGTAATGGGGATGGCTTTTTAGACTTCGTGATTAGAAAAGAGGAGGGGTTTGAAGGATTTGTCAATCTTCTCGGCATTGAAAGTCCCGGATTGACCAGTTCTCTAGCGATTGCTGAGATGGTCGATGGATTACTCTATAAATGACGTTGACAGGCGGCCATGCATATAGAGCAGAAATGGGCTCAGTCTCTCCGCGGAAATCAGATCTCTTGGTTGTTTCGTATTGTAAGCTCAGCTGCTATGTCAATTTACTCAGCGCGACCTTGTCTCCTTTCATTCTTGCTATCTAGCTAGCTATCCCCGTTCGATGCGGTCTTGCATTGGGAGCCAAGCCAGTCAAATCAGCAATGTCCTTTGCCTTCCACGAATCTCAGATTGTTACATCCTAAGAGAGGTTCTTGAAAAGACCTTACGTTTGCCACCGGACCCCAGATTGTCCTTTCTTTACATCCGCAAGATACAGTCTTTGGCCCGCCCCGAATTGCCAGTCGTTGTGGATCTCCACATCAGGAAAGCAAAGGTCCATTTGGATCAGACTCGACTTTCAGCGACGCGTCAAAAGAAGCCCTAAAGGTTCTCTTAGACTACACTTTAGCCCTCACCTGCTATGCGGTGACATACCGCCACCTGTAGCCGCCACCCCTGTTGAAGAACATAAACATGATACGAGATAGCCGATTATTAATTACATTACAGTGCCGAGAAGCCACGGTACAAGGCCTCATATACGGATATACCCTGGGCACACTGAATTTGCCTTGACAATGTAGAAGTCGTTATCTCTTATCCGTTTTCCATTGCTTCACTAGCATTTAGTTCCTCACAAAAGTTGGACTTCTAAAACACACGGGTAAGTTTTTTCCACATATGACGGCCGTCCCATGCCTTTGCTGCCTTGCGTTGACTGCGATCCGGTATCCTCGAAATATCTTGAAATGAAGTGAGAGCTATCGGTTTTGATGCCCCCATGGACAAGCTGTCCGTGCCAAATACCATTGCCCTAGATAACATAGCATGCCACTACGGATCGAGTGATTGAGGTCCATAGAAAGGTCCTCACAAGGCTATTTGCATATACTATGCTTATTGTCTTTTCCTGGCACGACATCGGAAAGACCTCAATCGCCACGAGCAGGACCACGCTTCTATTTTCCCATCGAGTCCGTAATTGTTCGGAAACCAAAGCATTGAAGTTCTTTCCTCTATGAGACACATTCTCGCAGGCACATTGTTAAGCTCCACCCTTGCTTTCTCTTATGGTTTGTCCTGGGATCCCAGTGCCCCTCAATTAAATAGTGGAAAGGAAGGAGACGTCTCGCCGAAAATATCCGGCCTTCGACTCGGTAAATATGAAAGGGGGAAAAGGGAGTATAACACGAAGTGCTCCTCGATGCTCCGTGTGTTCTGGTTAGGGTTTTAAGTCCGAGAGCCCTAGTCTCGGATCTCGGCAAATCTTTGATCCGGTTTTTGCGCAAGGAAAATCCACATCCATTTTCTATAACTTAGTTCGTGCAATTCAAATTTTTTGCAGGTATGGGGCCAGAGTCTACCGCGTTGACGACAGACGTCGGATCTGAGTCGCCGTATCAACTGGATAAAGTCCAGGTCAGTCCGATTTCAGCTTTTCCGTAGAAAAAGCCTAACGCCGAACAGACACTCAGAGCTTCCAGCGCACTTCTCAAGCATATCAAGACCGAAGTGCAGAAAAAGGAGACTGTCTCTGGGACCAAAAATCTCCTTGCACCGGAAAATTCTTCCGAAGATGTTTTTCCCTCGGACGTGGAGCCTATATGGCTTGTCCTTACCACGAAAAAATTCATGACCGACCAAAAGCGCCTGAAACCTCGCAAAGTCCTACTTCCGCACTCTCTACATACCTCTTCAAACACATCGATATGTTTAATATCACCAGAGCCGCAACGCCAATTCAAAGATGCCATTGCTCATCCTTCTTTTCCCACCACACTGTCCAAGCGGATCACTAAGGTTATCAGCATCAAGAAGCTGGAAGCGAAATACCGCTCGTTCGAATCTAGACGGCAGCTTCGTGATTCATACGACGTTTTCCTTGCCGATGATCGCATCGTCACATATCTAGCCAAATTTCTGGGCAAGACGTTCTATAATACTACAGCCAAGCGGCCTATACCCGTCTCCCTCGAAGCCTCGAAGCCAAAGGAGAGAAAGAATGCGGCTCTTCCAAGCACCAAAGTCCGTAAGGAACCTTCCGACACCAAATCGATTGCTGCACCGCCTTTACTCGCGAAGGAGATTGAACGCAGTCTCTCTACAGCACAGATCAACCTCTCCCCATCGACTACCACCGCAGTACGCGTTGGCCTTGCATCTTATACGCCTGAACAATTGGCGGCGAACATCGAAGCTGTGATGGCAAGCCTCGCCGGGAAACTCGTGGGATGGAAGAACGTAAGGGCTGCGCATGTGAAGGGCCCTAATACAATGGCGCTGCCAATTTGGTTGGCTGAGGAACTCTGGGTAGACGAGGGTTACTTGCTTGAGGATGAAGAAGCCGCAGAGGCGAAGGCGAAAGCAGCCCAAAAGGGAAAGAGGAAGAGGAAGTTGATAGAAGGCAAGGAGGCTGGTCATGCAGATGGGGCAGGGAAGAGAAAGGTGGACGGTGAAAGTGAGACTGCGGACGAGCCCAAGCAAAAGAAGGTCAAGAAGTTGAATGATGAAGACCTAAGTCAGGAAATGAAGGAGAGACGAGAGAAGTTACGACAGCAGAAGAGACAAGCTAGGGACAGTGTTGAGGGAAACGATGTGACCATGGACAGGACTTCAGTGGCAAAGCCCAAGGTCAAAAAGACCAGGAGGGCGACGACAGCGATCTCAGCATTTGAATCATGATCTGACGAAGTCTCATACACGATGATACCCACGCGTGTCGAATCAATGTCGTCGAAACAAGATTTCTCACAGAACTAAACAGCAGCCAGGTACTACGAACAGCCATTCCATTGGTCCTTAACGCTAAATCAGTCAAGACCACCTTTATTGCGCGACTTGAAATATCTGTTGAAGGCATCTGTGAGGATATTGTCGCTCAGCTGCATGTGTCCACCCTCAGCGATCCTGAAATCGAGTCTTCTCTTTTCGTCCAGAAAGCGCAGACCAATCCAATCTTCCTGATAGATGTCCCTTTCTTGCAGCTTCGTCACTTCCTCACTCGTAGTATTTACCTCACTGAAAAATGCACTCTCCTTAGGGACGACCGTTGTATCATTTGCGAACATAAACATGGCGAATCTGCCCAACTTCTTCATGTTTTCTTTATAGGTGTCATTTTTTACCTTCCTTTCGTTATTTATGTCAGCCAGAAAGTTGCTGTATTCGAAATAATTATCCAAATCCTCAGGGTCTCGATAATATTGCGCGGGTACCAGTCTACTTTGCGAAAATGAACCCCATGCATTGCCTTTCAGGACACCGCGCCAGGTCTGACATAACCAATCGTTGGTAGCACATTCTTGAAACTCACTGATACCGTTGTGCTGGCTTCCAAAGGTCACAAGATTCTCCACCCTTGGACTGTTGCAGCGCTCAACGTAAGCTCGAAGGAATTGGCCGCCTTGGGAAAAGCCGAGAGCATTGATGGCCGGTGCTTTGGAGAGTACCGGATGCGAGGCTAGATCGTCGCATACTTTCTGAACCTGCAGGGTCACATTTCCCAGGAAAGTGGCAGTGC
This sequence comes from Letharia lupina, assembly GCF_014066315.1. Taxonomy (NCBI): domain Eukaryota; kingdom Fungi; phylum Ascomycota; class Lecanoromycetes; order Lecanorales; family Parmeliaceae; genus Letharia; species Letharia lupina. Next base: position 807,394 of record NW_023502985.1, read on the forward strand.
GGTCGGCGGAAGGATCACCATCAAGACGAATATAGTATGTGGTTGTGTTTCCAATGGTGTCGTTGAGTAGCTCCCCAATCGATTGAAGGCCTTCAGCTTTGTAGCTAGAATCTATGAGTACAATGACGTCAAGCTGAAAGGAGGCCGACCCACTTGTCGCCGAGACCATGCCAAACCACCAGGGGCAAGTTTGCTGACTCTGCCGAGCTTGCAATTGGAGTGCTCTCCGTTGGTAAGATGGGCTGTTGCGGAGGAGGTAAAGCTGTCACAAATCTCCAAGCAATTGGCAACAGAGCCCAGAGATAGAGAAAAGTCATGCCCATATCTATGCCCATGCCCATGATACGATGAGATGATAACGCTGCTGTAAACACAGATGTCGCCCTTAGGTGAAGAAGGTGGCGGCTGCCAAGAAACACAGAGATGTTGCCAAGACAAAAGAATTGTACCCCAATATCACCCCCTATTAGTTCTAGGGTGAGTGGGGGGTCGTGGGGGTGCATATATGTCTTGTACTGCCAAGCCTTTTCCCCGGATTTTGTTAAATTGACTTCTTCCAGTTTCAAGATTTCAATCACTCTCGTTTCACAGAAGACTTCAATCGTTCCGCAGTAACATTGACAGTCGTCTACTCGAGAAGCTGGATTCTGGATTTCTCGACACTGGATTATGAAATGGCTCCGTCTCAGATAGCAGAGCCGATGGAGCATGGTCTTGTTGGTCCTCACCCGTCTTATATCGAAATTGCAAAGCCATACATCTTCGAACCCAAAATTCATGAATGTCTTACCGTTGCTGGAGTATCAGAAGCGAAGGATGACAGTATTCGACTTCAGGGTGTGGCCTGGATCGACAGTGTGAGAAAAGCTATGCATCTGTCAGTAAAGACTGGTAGCATTCTCTAAAGCCCAAAAGCTGATATGAATAGTCCCGTACGAACTTACAACACTGCAGCGGTGTACTATCACAAGTTCCGTCTAGTACATCCTGATAGCAATGGTTACATTGTGAGTATCAGAAAACCCCCAGTAAATTTTGCCCTCTAATAGCATCGTAGGATGCGGCTGCAGCAGCACTTTTCGCGGCGTGTAAGATCGAGGACACACTGAAAAAGTCAAAGGAAATTCTCTGTGCTGCGTACAATCTGAAACTTACACCGGGAGAGCAGCTTACTCCAGATGACCAAGTACGTGTGCGTCCAGTCGAGAAATCGATCCATTTCCTGACTATGGACAGCTGTTCGAGAATCACTCAAAGACAATCATTGGTCTGGAACGTCTCATGCTCGAAGCATCAGGCTTCGACTTCAGAAATCGTTATCCTCAAAATTTGGTTCTGAAGATGGCAAAGCATTATCATGTAGACCGAGATACGGTAGGCAAAACTGCTTATAACATATCTCTGGACCTCTATCGCACCTTCGCTCCCATCAAGCAGACCACGGCCACCATGGCAATTGCATGTGTGGAACTATCGGGGCGCATCTGCGAACAGCCGGTTTCGGAATTAGAAGCAGGCAAGGGTTATACAAAATGGAGAATCTCTCGCCCCGAGGTCATGGGTATGCCCTCTTACTACACTCCTATCAAAACACCATATCTAATCATGTCAACTCTAGAGACGCTGCTTGACCTCCTGGACTTGTATACTCACCATCGAGCATCTACCATTGTCGGCCAAGATCACGCCCTCGAGACTTTCATTAGCATCCGAATTGCCCTAAATCAGGAAGCATCGGCCAACAAGTACCCACGCCATTTCCAAAGTCACAAGAAGAGGTCCATCACCAATGGCGCCAAAGCGGCAAATGGCATCATGGACTCGAAAGCTAAGAAACCCGTTACTCCAACCACGAGTCCTCGCGATGAATCCTTGAGAGACATTACCTCTCCAACGGCTAATGGCGGCTCGAAGCCTGGGCTGAAGGAGGGCACGGTGCGCTTCATGCTCAACCCGCAGCGCGCAAGAGACGAGAAGAATGCTGTGGCCGAGTTCTTCAAGGTGGAAGAAGAAGAGTACGAGGTCGAGGTCGAGGTTGAGAGGGAAAGACGTAGAGTCTGAGCTTCCCCTGGGGCTAGATTTGAGCCTGACCTCTGACCATGGAATGCGAGTAGGTACTTCCAGAGACGAAACGCATCCGTTCATTCAAAGCCGAACCCGAGGCCACCATTGCAACACCTTACAGGGGAGATCCCGTAGAATGGTGCGGCAATGCACCGGACAAGCCGCATGAGGGTCAGCGAAAAGGCAATGGTCGGCTGGAACACCAAGTCCTGGTCCAACGAGGTCCTCCAATTGTTAAGGACGAGGTCCCGGGACGAGCTTCAAAGCGAAAGAAGAGACGTCGAGGCCGTTAGATACGGCCTCAGGAAGCACAGAGCTAGCTTGAGGGCATGTGCCCACAAGTCTGCAAATTCGACATTCCGACCGGAGATCAAGTTACAGCTTCCGAGTGGTAAGAGCAGTGAGGAGATATATCATTGACGCTTGCAAAGAACGTTTTCGGATCAAAATTATAGCTTTAGATGAAGTGACCGCTGTTTTGGTATGAGTGAATTTCTATTGTCATAAGAATCATGAGGATTTATGTCAAAGCCCCAACTATCTAATCTAAAGATGTTAGGCTACTATTGCCCCCGCTGTCCATGCCCATCCCGATATAAAGATCATATGCATCGGAATTTGTCGCTTATAAGTTAATTGATTTTCCTCGAGGTTCCCTTCACTTCCTCTTTCCGACCACTCCTGTCAGGCAGTCGAGGAGCCGCTCTTCCACAAAACCCTGATTGACCATGTACTTGCTCAAACCCTTCACCACTTCCACCATTTCCTCAGCATCCAATCCCTGGATTGCCCTCTCCATGACATCCCCCACGCTAGCCCTGTAAATCGCAATGAAGCTCTGGTAGTACATGAAAGCAAAGAAACCCATGATAAATTGGCAGTCCATACGATCGGTGATACCGCCGTGGCCCGGAATGGACTCGCCGAAGTCTTTGACTTTGAAGGTACGTTTGAGGCCCGAGGCGAAGAAACCGCCGAAGGGCGCAATGAGGGAGGCGAATGTTGCGAAGACGAGGATATGAAATTGCATTGGGGCGATGTGAACCGTGGAAGGGATTTGGAGGGAGGCTGGGAGAGGGAGGTTGGTGAGGAAGGAGGGGATATGATAGGCCTGATGTATGAAAACGGGGTTTGGGGTGCAGGAGAGGCCCGTGAATATGTTCGCGCCAAGATCCTAAAAGATAATTAGTTTGGGGGAATGACATTGTACGGGCTAGGTTGTTATACATTTACTGGGCAGATGAAGTATTTGTACCGCATCAATACGTTCGTCATGGCAAATCCGAAGATAATGGTACAGATCCACGCTCCAACAAAACCCTCAACAGTCTTCTTAGGCGAAAGCTTGATGAGCTGGGTACGACCGAAGGCAATGCCACAGATGTAGGCGAAAATGTCGTTGGTGATTACGAGGGATGCTGGGAGGAAGAACCAGATCATCCCCTCGAAAATGTTGTTCATGATAAAATGGGCTTGTACAACGATTAAGTAGAGGGCCATGTGCGTCCAGGCGAACTGGGTAAATTGGAAGCGGTAGTGGCCTTTCTGAAGAGAGCCGACAAAGAACACAAACCCTGCAAAAGGAGTCAATCGCGGATTTCCTCTCCAACTGCAGCTGACGATGACCCCTGTAGCGGAGACGTACCAATGACATATAGCATGAAGCTGATGAAGCGATGGTGGGTTGCGAAAGGTAGTAAAACCTTGTCGACCAGCACTATATGCTTGAAGTAATATATCACGCTCTCTCCGTAGAGAAAGTACATTGTCGTCCCCAAGAAGTACCAGTTCAGCGATCTCGTGAATCGTAGGTTCTTGGCCCTGCTTGGAACATTTGCGATGGCAATGACTTCTTTGAAGGAAACAATCTGGATACCCGTCACGATGGCTATCACATATAGATGACCTGAAAACATGGCAGTGAAAAAGCCGGCGATCATGACGAAACTCCAGATCGTCCGTGTGATGAAGGTCTGCTTTTTCTTTTCGTACTCTGATTGCGGTGGAATTTCGGTCTCATCCTATAAGGAAGGCATGGGCATCAGCATTGTTTGATAAGATTGGCCCGTCACGGTGAGAGTGATCCATCTGCACAGAAAGGTTTACCTCTTCTTTGCTTGACTCCAGCTTCCCATTCAGACTTGCTCTCGTTGGGCTACCTGGCTCGGATACGCCCTCGCTCTCGGATATGCTGGGTCGTCTTCCATTCTGGTGATTACTCCCCCTATGTTGAAATTGGACGTTGCGCCTTGGCTTGGCCATGGCTCTTTGTAGAGGGTGCTCACTGCTCAGCTAATAAACGGGCCAGCTTGTATTCTCTAAGGTCAAGCAACACTTCAGACACACGCGCGGCGCGAGATGACCGGGAAGCTCGTCGCTCGCACTCTGTCGAGTTCGGGTAAGCTCAAATCAAGCTTTTGGTGCCTTGAGCAAAAGAAGCATGCAGAGGGCGAGGAAGAGCGCCAATTCTCTGGCGCGGACTGGGATATTCTCACGCCGCACAATTTCAGTTTTGCTGCGAGATATCAAGATCAAAGTATCGGCGTTATCGGCGTTGAAGACGCAGTGTCACAGTGCTGGGCTGCTGGCCCATCAAACGTGCGCTGCAGCTCTACTCGAGCCCTACAAGTACTAGCCCTACTCGAGGTAGCCCGCGCCGCTTCCCGCACTCTCGCGCTCTCGCTGTGGACCCTTAAAGTATAGTACCCTTCACACGTCAATATCTCAATGTTCAAAGTACTCACATGGTCAACTTGTAGACCTCTCAATGCGGATATACGACGAGTGTCATGGACGACCAGGGCGGCGAAGATGATGACTACTCGGATGACGACCTAGACGCCTTGCCGGACCACGCGTTTCATCAACTCCAAAAAAATGCAATTGAATCAACGCCACAACCGAGCCTGAGTACACAAGTCCAGCTTCCTACCATAAAACAATCTACCTCACTAGCAGGTGGTCTTGGACGACTATCGGCTGGGGGACCTGCGAGCCATGCTGCTAACCAACATGCGTTTCAGGCGCCATCGTCAGACTATGGCGACTTTGATGAGGAGATGTTGGACGGCGAGATCCTTGACGCTGCAGAGGAACCTGTTCTAGCTGCGAGATACGAAGCTGGTGCTGGTGGGAAAAAGCCTGGGGAATACTCTCAGAGAGAGCAGTGGAGACTACAGCGATATGCGGCGAACCAACGTAAATCAGGGCCCATAGAAGCGCAGCAACGTGTGAATCAGCAGGGAGCTCTTGGCGTGCCCTTATCCAATGGTAGCGATTGCGGTGGTCCGAACACTACAGGCCAAGGAGAAAGGGCTGTGTATTTGGTGAACCCTGGCCTGCATCCACAGGAGAGTGCGGATGTGAACGCTCTTCAAGCTCAAGTCCTGAAGGTGAGCTTGCTCAAAACTCTCTTGTACAGGGGCTGCTTGCTTAAACTTCTCTTGAGCTGCTACGTGAACGCGAGGCACTTCAACAGGCTATTCAGAATGCCAATGACAATACTTATTCCAAGGCTGGCGAAATTGCTATCGTGCGAGCCAATGCAACCAAAATAGAAAAGGATTTTGAGAATCGAACTCTCGCTCTACAGAAACTGCACGCCGACGAAGCAGCGCGACAAAAGATCGAAGTAGAAAAGGCACGAGCAGAGCTTCAGAAGCTCGCTACGGAGAAAGACTTCCTTGAAAATGATCTTGCGGAAGGGAGCAAACAGATCAGAAACCTACAGAAAGCTATAAAGAAAGGGGAAGACAAAGATGCCGAATTGAAGATTAGGGGCAAGGAAAATCAGCCCGTAACTCCGAAAAAGAACAAAGCTTTGGCCTTTGCAGATGGCTTCGAAGATGAGGAAATCCAGCCCATGTCGCCTTCCAGACTAGTCATCAGATCCAAAGCAAATACCCCTAAAGCCGGGGCAAAAAGGAAAAGGAAGCCCACAGAAGCCAGCCCTGTCAAGCCATTGGATCTCACGCAACCAATCCAAATCGACTCCTTTGAGGAAACAGCTGGATCTCAGAGAGGTCATGTTCAGTTAGCCAATAACCAAATACCAAGGCCTGCTCCAGTACGGCAGGACCAGAAGTTCAAGGTACGAGTTGCGAACGCATTGGGATTGCCAAACTAACATCTACTTCCAAAGCTTACACAAAGATTGCTCGACCGTCGCTTCACACCTGAGGAGCCAAGGACATTCGAGCGCCTGGCAACATTTTCATTCCCTTCAAACCGAGACCGAGCTCTCTCCACCATTCTACTTGATAAAATGTCGACACTTACTTTCAAACCAGACTCTGACAATTTTGCGGCTGCACTTGGTCTGATCGTTATCTCATTATGGTCACAATGTATGGAGGAGAAATATGTAAGCATTTTCCATCTATCTTGACCGGTGTTCCTTCATTTCTGACTGTCTAACTCAGCATCAGCCAGTGCATCTCCTCGTGGACCTGGTCAACTTTATACTCGTGCTCAATTCAATAAAGACAGCACCGGATCTCACGAACCACCTGATGAGTCTGGTTCAATCAACAGCCGATGTGATACTCGTGCCCCGTTGCAAGAAAGAGTCACCTCGGAAGGACAGAGCAGACATTAGCTGCGTCGAATGTCTTCAGGTAATGCAAACGATGGCGGAAGACTGCTCTTGTGACACAGAGGAGATAGTACGCTTCTGGCGCACTATGCGTTTCGATTTCATAATGATGCTCCTCAACTTCATCAACCCTCTGGACGAAATCAACATTATGCTCAGCATGCTCCATACAAGCATTTTGGATCAATCCTTCGCTATGATCATTCCTCCGAACAATGGACAGCAAGACGCATCCGAAGCTCATATCATTGACAACCTCTCCCACCTGCTCATCAATACTCCTCGTACTTCTCCAGGGGAAGAGCCACCCGATGCCGCCAAGCTATGCGAAGTCCGTCTCCATGTTCTTAGTTTGATCGAAGCCATGTGTAACACCATTCACGGCAGTGAAGCGCTTGCGAAACATCGACTTGTTATCGGCCACCTGGTACGCGTCATGAACGATGAGCTCGACCGAGTTTACGATTACCAGTATGGGTATGAGCAGAGGATCATTCTCGTCAATACCTCCACCCGACTCCTTTACCACCTTACATCCAACTACGCTCATCTTGTCAATATGCAGGCTCGTCTCTCCGTGGTCCCTGGCGGCGAAAAGAAGTTCCTCGTCGCTCTCACCCGTCTCGCATTCAGTGAGGGCGGCTTCTATGAGCAAGGCATTGAGGATGACGTTGTGGATTGCGCGCATCAGATGCTGGAGGCTAGGGTCAGCCCTGAAGAGGCAGAGCAGTTGGTTGAGGCATTTTCAAGCGCCAGGAAGTAGTACTAGCTGTCTTTGGATTGCGGATTCGCGATCCTTTTATTGTACCCAGATTTGGCTTTGCGTTGCAAGCATATGTACGAGCGGACAACCCGTGGGCGATATTGTAGATCATGTGCTGCTTGTGGATACACCCTTCGTCACCTTGAGGAGCATATCAAAGCCCGACAGTGACGTTACTTGGCGGCAGAAAGACAGCAACGCGCCTGGCGGAGAGGCGCGGAGTATCGAAACGTCAGACATCACCGCCTTATTCCCCCAATGATCCCATCGACCTTTCCTAGCCAAAGCTCCCTCTCCTCCTCGGCCTTCTTTCGCTCTTCCAACGCTTGCCCAAGCTCGGCATCCAGCCCCGTAATCCGCGCCTTCTGTTTCTCCTGACTATTCTCTACACCCGGCAACACACTGATGAGATGCTCAATCTGCTTTGTTTTGAGTAGTAGATCTTGGGCTAGTTCTCGCTGCGCGAATGCGAACGCGGCGGGAGTGTCGGGACGTTGTTCTGATGGGTATGAGAAGGATTCAGGTTGCTCGTGGTTGGAATTGGGATTTGCGTTGGAGTTGCTATTATTGTGATTGTGTTGAGAGGTGGAAGGAGGTGGGGGTGGGGGTGTGAGGGCGGAGGAATTGTGATGGAGCGATAGATAACGGATGGAAGCGTAGAATTGCGTTCCTAGCTTTTGGTGCGTGTTAGTTTTGGTGAAGGTGAGAAGACGTAAGCGGCATCTTACTTGATCATAGCAGTCTTGAAGCTGTGTCAGGCGATCTGCCATGGTTGTTGTGAGTATATTATACACGATAGCTTGAACTGTTTAGAGACTTTGGACACGAGTTCCCCGCGTGGCCCCCTAGCCCCCTAGCCCCCTAAACCGCCCCTCCGGCCCCTTAGAGATCCGACCCGCAACCAATGACACATGCGCCACAAACCCTACTCATAAGTACTGCAAGTGCTAAAAATACCATTAACGACTTGACCTCTTCCTCATCCTTTTACACCACCATCAAAGAGCACGTTACTTTACTTTAGAGAGACGCTTCAGATGATTACGATAATCGGAGAATGGCGCGTCAGATTATGGGGCTGTGATGGTATGCCAAGATGCTAAACGAGGGTGACATAAGGTACCTGTAAGGTACCTTATATCATAGCGCAGCCAGAATCTCCGAGCAATAGAAGCAAAGACGTCGGAGCATGTCATCCTGGCGCCCCGAGCATGACCTTCGTAACAGCAGGTTGTGCATCGCCTTACAGAAATTCCAAACTTCATGGCACTCCATCTTTCCATCAGAATTCCCAAGACAACGCGCCAATTTCGGCAATACAAGGTTGCTAACAGCGCTTATCAGTCTTGCATCGGGCTTGCTCGAGTGCTTGATGAAATTGACAAAACAGAAATGCTTGGGTATCTCAAACGAACTTCCAAGTATTCAAGGCACAGTAATCCACCTCATTGAAAATGGTCTCCATGCTCTCGTAGGTGCCTCTTCCACCGCTGAATCTTCTCCTTCTCCTCCGCCTCCAGTCTTTTAGCCTTTTTCCTCTCATATACAGCCCTGACAGTCCTCTTCGTTTGGTCTCTGCCGGCTTCGAAGTTAGCTCGTGCGAGGGCGACAACCTTATCGATCTCTTGTGGCGAATATATAAAGTTCCAGGTGGAAAGAAACGGCGACGTGTCTGGATCAACGTCTTCCACCTTGGGATTTCGTAGGAAGGGAAAATAGACAACCGTAATTCCAGCCTCGGGAGCTAGGAGCTTCCAGTCGGCATCGAGCTCAACCCGCGAGCTTTGTGATGGCTTTTCGTCGCTCTTGCGATCCATGGTGGTGCCAACCCAGACTGTGAGCAATTTTCCAAGTCAGCATATCTTTCTTGGTACACGAAATCACCTTGAGGTACAAAAGATGTAGCGTACGTGGAGGATAGACGGGAACTGAACTCCCGGGATAATGTATTGATACTTGAGTGCCGGTACATGCTGGGAGGGAGCTACTCGGAGATTTACGTACCATTGCAATAGCCCAGGTCAGATTCCTGGGTCTCGTGCTTTGCGATGTGATCCTTGACATTATTTTGAGACCTCCCTCTCTGCTCTTCTCGCGTCTCAGCTATTTTGCCAGCAGCCTGTTGAGCTGTCGCTGCATCAGCTGCGTCGAGCTCCGTCTTCGTTTCGTCTTCTGCTCTTGGCCAGCCAGCACCTACGGGCCATCCTCTGACACCTCGTTGTTTTGCGTAGCCCTCGGCAACAGAAAGCCAATTTTCCTGCCTGATATCGGCAGAAGCATCAAAGCAGACAACAATGTCGACGTTTCGGTCTCTACGGAGTAGCGGATAGAGAGGAAGATTATTGCTCATGCCCTAGGAAGATCAGTATTGAGCAACTGCAGAATTGCGGTTCCAATGGAAGACCCATGCATGCATCATCATGAAACATGGCAGTGACTTACAGCATCCATCAGCTCGAGATATTCATCGTTGAAGATGCTCTTCGGACAAGTCGATGGCAGCCGGTTTTCAAGGCCTCTTGCGAAATTTGGGATTGTTCCTGGATCAATTGGATGCAATTTGATCAAGTCATCGTTCTTCTCCTCAAGCAGGGCGTCGATACCTCCAAAGCCAGCAAGTCCTTTTATCACGGGGCGGACCTCTTTGTAATAGTGGGCAAGCTGACAGAGGTTTTGAAGTCAGCATTGGCTATTGAAGACAGATTTGCTTCCTGAGACCTCTTGAAACGTATATCAAACCTCGAAAGGTGGCTCAGCTTAGGATATCTGGACCCAGGAGTTACGTACGGTGGCGCAAAATGCGGAGCCCCATATTCCCATCAGAAGCGGAAGGCGAAGCTCTGGAAGTGGAGGCCTATTGTCACGGTTCACACTTCTTCCCATTTGGAAGTGACGGCCGATGCTCCATGAGGGGATGCCGGCCTCAAACTCTTCACAAAAAAGCTCGTAAGGAGTAAATTCGAACCACTGGAACCATGCCTCTTGCTTTGCCTTTTCCCTCGCTGCGTCCATTGTCTCGCCTTTCACTTTCTCGTCCTCTAACGGTATCTCATGCCTAACAGCGGCATAAATGGGAAGTGGATTTGCACCACTAGAGAGGTAAAACCGTTGGTTGGAGAGCTTGAGATCTCGATCGTCGACGCTGAGCTCATCTCGTGGGATCATCAATCGGCTCGATAGCAGTAGGCCATAAACATCGACGAGGCCAAAATCTGCTTGCGGGTCTCCTCTGAGCCGTTCCACGGAGCCAGCAAGGAGGAATTTATTTGTGGGAGCTCGAGTACACAAGTCTAGGAAACTGGGAGGGTATGCTATATGGATGCCTATGCGTTTCTTCAGGTGCTCTATAACTTTGTCATGTCTACGGCCACCGAGACTTGAGTTGTACAGAGTCTGCAGCCAGCAACTGCCGCTGACACCGGCACTGGATAACAGATTTGGAGTCAGTACTGTTCATTTGAGGGTTTATGTTTAGACTTGTAACAAGACTAGAGAGTCAACAATGCCAAGAAACGTCTCAAATCTCAGGATTCAATCCGAGAGGGGGGACATGGACTCCGCGGATACTTACGTGTAAGTGGCGCAATCAAAGAGCCCTGCCTCCTGCGCCTGTCATATGGTCAATATTGCATGATTGCAGGCCATCATGGGGTCTTTTCTACACTCAAGTATGATGCTGCTCCAGCAACTAGGGCCCTTAGACCTCCACCTGATCCACACACTGCGATGGTGGGCACGTCTTTGGGATCCACATCGGCCTCTGGTATCTCGAGGTACTTTGCCAGCGCACACCTTGTGTATCTCTTTCTGCGCCGGACGAAGGCCATTTCATCAGAACACAAGTCTTTGCCGACCCTTACTCTCGCATTCAGCGCAATCTCGGGATGAATGTTTTCATCCTGAGCTTCTTGCCAGATCTCCTCGGCAAGTGACCCTCTGGCCATGTTCATCTCTCGCTGAAGCTTTGCCACATAGTCCGGAAGATCGTAGGCCCATTGCGGAATGAATCGATCCGTGATCTTGTCTCCAAGTGTCGTCCACTGTATGAATTTCGACGTCAGCTAGAAACCGGCTGCAAATACATCTAGGGAGTCTCCTGTCTTGTGGGATCAGGAATAACAATGCTCTCTGCACCCTTCAAAATGCCAACGAGAAGCTGGATGTATGAAGCAAGCCTTGGAGGTAGAGCTGTTGCTCCTCTACCAATTGAAAATTCTCCTTTCGTAGAAAACAATTCGGTCTCAAGATGACTCTTTCTGGTAAAAGAACCAGATTCATCAGACGATCGCAGAGGGTTATTTGGTTTCTTGTTCCTGAAAGATGTCTCGCGACCCAAACCAATGGTATCGACGAGGGGTGAATTTCTTCAATGTACGTACCTGGACAGATGATATCGACTTGCGGGCAATAGCAACATTCAAAGAGAAAGAGGCCCACGCTGCGCTATCCTCATCCTCGAAAAGGGGAATTTCGTCATCCTGGCTTTCTGCTGGAGCTTTGGCGTCATTGTCTTCCTTTCTGCATAGCCTCGGGTCAGCGTATTTTTTCGAAGTCCTGAGCCACAGAAGTTGCTTTGCCAGGCCAACAATAGGCGCACTGCGTGCCAAAGTAGAAGCTTCAGCAGTATGATTCTTTGTAAATACCATAATACTAGAAAGGACTAGATTTATTACACGCATCAATAGCAACTTATGCGACAGAAGGGACGATTGTACACATGGAAACGTGATCTACACCTGACTTTGCCTATGTCTTGACGGTCATACCAAGCAGTTGAAGAGTGCACTTACTGGCTCGATTCTTTTGGCCCTCTCTTGGAAATATTAGGTCGAGTGCTAGGCCATTGCGTAGTACTACCGCTGTCGTTATATCGCACAGCTGAGGGATTGAGCCTATAGTTGAGGGTAAAAGCGACTGATGATCCCACAACTAGAGAGCCTATGCGCTGGTTCATAGTCCTTGAGGTTCACTGTTTTCGAGTTTCCATCGGAAGAAACACGACGGTTGCCAAGCCACTGATCTCACTATGGCCACTTCGATGCTAACCAATCTGGGTTTAGCGGTATCGATCATCCGAGCTTTATCACGTTGATGAGGCACGCTCTGCAGGCCGCCAGAAAACGTGGCAGTTGTAGGACGGTAGAAGCCTGCAGACGCCTGACAATATAGGGTTGCTTTTTCCCATCAATTGGTAGAATCTGAGGGTTGATAACTATAGATCTGTATAATCAGGATAGGCCAGCACCCAACTGGGGTGGCATTCCCCCCCGTCTCTTATAAGTTGTATCCTGTTCAAGAAGAAGCACAAGCGAATGATGGCAAAAGTTCAAAAGGCAGTCTGGGCGGAGGAAAAAGCGGAGGTAGAGGTTCTCCTTGCACAAAGAGATGAGCATGCAAACATTGGCAGAAGACTTAAGACACTTCAAGCAAGTGTCGAGGGTGGAGGTCGGACAGTCAGGGATGGGATGGGCCAAGTGCACAGCAACACAAACCAGCATCAGATCAAAATACATAGTATGTCGGCAGACCAAGAAGTCAACATGGAACCTAACGTTCTGTTCAAGACATTGAGAAGCTTATCAAGCACATTGACAAGATGCTTGAGCCGGGACAAGACAAAGGTAAGGAAGAGAGGATCATTCGGGCTGGGTAAGTCTAATCAAGGGGAGATTCTCTCTGTCTCTCCGCTGAACCAACATTCAGACCGGCCCAAGTCGGATTGACCGAGTACTTGAACTCGCTGAAACGTGTGAATCGAGCTCTTACCGAGATGGGCACTACAAACATGCGTGCCAATCAACAGGCCATCGGTGACTTCAACGAGCTTTTGGCTGAAGGTAGTAAGAAAATGGAAGAAGTCTATCGTTCCGTGCTACTCGAATTTTCTCAGCCTCTGGAGCCTCTGCACTATCTCACAAGGGGTAGGCCACGCATATGTTCCGTTCTATGACCTCGAGTGCTAATCCACCAAAGAATTGCCCTTCCCAACTTTATCAAATGGGACTGCATCAGAGTTGGAGGCTATGGACAGATATATCTCTTCTCCAAGCGCTCGCAGTACAGTTCCCAACCAGAGCGAGTCAGCCTCGATCCATATCTACTCAGATATTCGTGGTCCTTACCTCGTCGGTAGCCTTCAAAATCTATCTTTAGCATCGATCAGCACCTCGAAGAAGAAGAACTCCGATGAAATCTATCGTCAAGGCAGCAATGCCATCAATCAATATGCCAAAGCGATCGATAGCATTTTCCTTGCCGAATTCCAGAATGTTTCTGCGTGCTTCCCCCGCGATGCTTGGACCATAGCATTCGAAACCACTTGCCGCAGAGCCCTTGCCGAGTTTGCCAAAACTCTGCGCGAGCTTAACATGCACATCAAATCCAACCTGACCACGGACTGCTTCCTGGCTTACGAGATCATTGAGGTCGTCACAGATGTAGCACACCATCTCAACTCCAAGACTGGAGAACCGCTACCCTTTGGGGATGCTCTAGCGCCAGTCCGGGAAATCGCGAAATTCTCACTCCCCGAGCTGCTAGACGACCAACGACGCCGCATTATGTCCTTGGCTATTTTGCCTGCAGATGGCTCGGCCATTCCCTTCACCTCTGAAACGATGACACGCCTCCAGACCCTTACCGTCTATCCCAAATCCCTCTCATCAATTCTGGCCTCTATAGGTGACGGCAACTGGACTCAGTCCGCATCAGCTAACCGTTCGAACAATTCCTCCACCTCCTTACCCTCGCTCAAATCCCTAGATGTTGGCGCAGACGGCGCTCAATTGCTAACGCATTACGTTCTCGACACCCTTGAGGCACACCTGACCACCCTCGAATCACGTGCTCGTATTCTGCTCAAATCCAAAGCTGTTCATGGCGTTTTCATCTCTAACACTGTCGCTCTAATCGACCGCATGATCCGCTCCTCTGATCTCGCCTCACTTATCGGCGCCAATCCCGGCGCTCAAACCAAGATCGACACTTGGCGCAGGAAAGGTGTCTCCACGTATATGGACGCCTGGCGTGAACCGTCATCGGCGCTCTTAGACTCCACTCGCACAAATGCCTCAGGAGCCCGGCCACATTCCGGCGCCTCTCTCACCTCAGCGGAAGTGGTCAAATCTCTCGGCAGCAAAGAAAAGGATGCGATCAAAGAGAAGTTCAAGCTCTTTAACACTTCCTTCGACGAGTGCGTGAAGAGGCATAAGGAGTTGAGTCCCAGCATGGAGAGAGAGGTAAAGAGTGAATTGAGTAGGGAAGTGGGGCATCAGGTGGAGCCGCTCTATGCACGCTTCTACGATCGTTACGAGGCACTAGATAAGGGGAAGGGCAAATATGTTAAGTATGATAAGGGCTCGCTAGCTGCAGCACTGGCGTTGCTCTGAAGGCGGACTGGAGGACGCATTCTGTATGATACTGCCTTGGCAGATATCGTCTTGAGTTTATACGAGGCGGATTGCTGGACGGCCTCTAAATTGGAGGCAGTGTGGTACGTAAGATTCGTGGTGCAGAGCATAGCGGCGATACCCTTCTGATAAGCGTTTACCCGGGTTCTTTCTTTCTTCTCCTTTCCTTTCCTTTCCTTTCCTTTCCTTTCCTTTCCTTTCCTTTCCTTTCCTTGTAGGAGTGTGCAGAGCTTCTTTCTACTAGGGGATGCGGCTTGGGCATAGCGTAGGTACCTACACCATTCAGCGAATCTACATTTTGCTTAGTCACATGCTATCTGTGACCAATACCACATGCACGACTGATGCGGTACTTTGAAATCCTCAGCGATTGGGTCTGGAGTTCAGGAGACTAATCATTCGCTATCTGCTGCAATGGGGTATCAAATCTATGGATTGCCAACGCCTTTGTCTTGAGCAAGTCAATCAACCAATGCCTCTTCTCAAGTATGACCGAACTCCAGTTTCAACTTCATTCGGCTCTGATGTATGCAAATGCCCTCATATGTTGACCAACGACTTGGAAAGTCAAAGGTCTTGATCGTAAAGCTTGAAGTGAGAAGGATGGCAAGCATTTCGATTCATGAATAATGGCGTCGTACGGAATCGACAGTGGATATGCAAGAGACCATTAGCTTAAGGCAGGCAAGATCGAATGCAGAGCAGTTCTGCCGCTCGATGATCTGTTAAAGGTGTCATATGGCTGGCTGGTGATTTTGCTGGTGATTTCCGCAATGAATTTTGGTCATATCTTTCGAGTATCAAATAAAAGATGGCGTGGAGTCTGAGAAAAAATCTCTACCTGAAGAGGCTTCTAAGCTCATCCAGCTTGCGCTTCGCTGCTTCAGCCTTGTCAATTCTGCCACGATTCATACTGAGATCGGCGAGGTTCTGCTTCTTGCGCTGAAGATCCAGCATCTTCTCCTCGAAGCTGTCCTTCATGATGAAGCGGTAAGTGAAAACCTCGCGTCTCTGACCCAAACGATGGACCCTGTCAACAGCCTGAGCCTCAGCAGCCGGATTGAATTGTGGTTCCATGACGTAGACTTTGGATCCAGTGGTCAAGTTGAGACCTAGACCTCCAGCCATGATGGAAATGAGTATGACGCATACTGTCGGATCGTCTCTAAATGCGTCAAGAGAAAGATTGCGGTTCTTGCGGCTCATCTTGCCATCGAGACGAACAAATTTGACGTTGCTGTCTTCAAGCGCGATCTGGATCAGGTCAAGATTGGCGGTCCAGCCTGAGAAGACGACGCTCTTGATAGGCTGTTCACCAGTCGGTAGACTCTGACTCTCGACTTCCGATCTCCTTAAATCCTCCAAAAGTGCTTTGACTTTCGTATGTGGGCCACCATATCTTCCCATAATCTTCGCATGACGGGGATTTTCCCTAGCCATAGCTCTAGCCTCTTCGGCGGCTTCGATGCCGTCCTTGGTAAGCTCGAAAAACGACGTTCGCAACGTCTGCTCGCAAAAAGGGCACTTGAAGCGATGGTCCGCCGAAGAATTCTGGATAATCGAACTCTTGACAGCGTCCATGCACTGTCTGCAGATGATCTGATAACATGGCAACATGCATCCAAGTAGATCATCGCTACCATTTGGCGTATCTTCTCTGTCTTTGACGATAATCTTACGCGTACATTGAACGCAAGTATCGGAATCAGTCTCTCTGAAAAGCATGAGCATCTCGTAAGCTTGCTTTGGGCTGAGAGCGGGCCTATTGTCCTCTTCTTCATCGTCGAGGGTAATGGCGTTGTCCAAGCTAAAGCCTTCTGTGACTTTGAGATCATCTTCGCTGAGGAGTTCACGGCCATGGGCGCAGAGCAGACGGAGTCGCATGATTGCTCGAAGGATGTGGGCATACGTTTTCCCGCCCAAGCTCTTTTTCTGCTCACCAGCAATGACCTTCAGTGTATTTTGAGAATCTTTTGCGAACCAGTCGTACAGACCAAACTCTTCATCAGTAAAAGGCAATCTAACAACGTGATCATGGCGCCCAGGAAGATCAATGCGATCTTTGAGACGTCGAAGAGTAATGCTGTCCACAAGAAGTCGAAGCTTCGGTATGATTTCAGGATCTGCGTTCTTGAACGGAGCAAGGATGAATTGAGAAAAGCCGCCCTTGTCGAAAGGCTGGACTCGTAGAAATTTGACTAACGCTCCCAAGTCATCCAATCTATTCTGGACTGGAGTACCCGTCACGGCCCATCTTCGCTGGGCTGAAAGTGCGCAGATAGCTTGAGATTGACGGGTGGATTGCTCACGGATCATGTGCGCCTCGTCAAGGACAATGCGGAAGAAGTTCGTTTGCAGCAATGGTTCGATGTCTTTGCGTTTGGCACGTCCTCCATATTCGCTAGCCACGATGCTGTAGGTCGTAATAACAAGATCAAATCGGGCCAAAGCATTAATATCTGTGATACGATTGGCGCCATGATAGACATAGTAGTTCAATGCCCCAGGCTTGATGTGAGTAGCGATCTGATCTTCCCAGTTCGCGAGAGTGCTCAACGGAGAGACAAGTAATGTGGTTTTCGAATTGCGAATCAAGGCTCTGTCGCCATCTATTTCTGGCAAGTGCCCGATCTCTTCCCATTCGCCGGCTGCCTCCAAACTTCCAACAATGAGAGACAAGATACTCAGTGTCTTGCCTAGACCCATCATATCTGCTAGGATTCCTCCGAGTACTTCAGGTGGCTTATTGCGCTCTTCTGTGCCGGTGATGACGTTGTAATAGGTAGGTGATCCATTAGGTCGATATCTTAAGCGCCACAGCGAATTATTGTCTTCGTCGTTGTCGCTGAAAACTCGCTTTTCTTCCTTGTTGCTGAGGAAGTAGAGACCTTGTTTCTGATGGCTGAGCAACGGTGTGATGATACGAGGGTCAGCTTCTTTCTCTGGCAGATTCTCTGACTGCTCAAGAGAATCAAACATTCCAACAATATCGTTATGAATCTCCTCTGCAGTACGAACGACGTAACCAGGAGCTGTACGGGGCGCGCTCTGTGTCCCTCCATAAGAGGTCCTCGGAGGCGTGTCGGCAGGTTGATGTGGGTTGACGACCTCGATCCCACTATCTACCATGAATGGAGGTCCGAGTAAAACACTTCTCTGCCTGAGAAATTTACCCAGTGGCTGGGCCTTGACCTTCGGACCGTACAAGTTGATCGTAATGTCAAAGTATTCGGAGCATTCTTTGCCCGGGTAGTCGTTAGGCTGTCTCTTTCTTATGGTGATCCTAGCTTGCGTTCGAAATCGAGGGTTTTTGGAGTCCATGATCCTTGCAAGGGCGAATGAGGTTTTCAGATCAACGTTGCCGAAGTCTTTGCCCATGGGATCGATGACGCGAATAATGTTGTCTTTTCCAGGGAAACGCTTGAGCTGCAACCTCATGGCGGGCCAGTCGCCCTTACTGATGTAGACAGCTTTACCGCCGGGGCACGGCAGTTGATGAGCTTGAACTTTTGTCTGTTGCAAGCGTCCATAACACACTTCCTTCTCCTGACTGTCACCAACGACGACGATTTCTTCATCTTCATCATCTAAGATTCCAATTAGTACCAGTGCTCGACAAAGCTTTCTTTGAATAAAGGATGCGTACCTCCAGTCAGATCTACCACGGCGTTGACAGACCCTGACTCCGCGATGCCTTGCTTCTTTTTCTCTTTCAAGTATTCTCCGATCTCTCCACCCATGCCTCCGCCAACGAAGCTGACCTTCTTGTCCTCTTCGACATCGAACTCGCCGCTCTCGGCTTTCGGCTTCTTCTGCGGACGTTCTTCACGTTGTGAAACATTATGCACTTTCTCAATCAAGCTGCCCATACCCTGACCTTCGTAGTCCTCGTGGTCTCGCTTGCGCAAGCCATTGACGTCGGCCTCGGAGGGTTTACCGTTTAGGTGCAGATTGGAAGGACTTGGTTGAGCTATAGTAGATTCGGTTGAAGCGCTCTTAGAATCTCTTTGCCGTTGGTCATTGCTGAAGCCTTTCGGATCGAGAAGGCGACGTGGATCAAACGAGCTCGAGGCCGCTTGCCCAGCTATTGTCGCATTCTGTGAGCTCACGGCCTTCTTGCCTTTATGATCAAGGGCATCGTAAGCGTCATCCTTTGATTTTTGCGATGCAAGATCGGGAATCAAGGGTGTTTCAAAAAAAGGCTCAGAACGAGGGGGTTCACTGCCGCGACGAGCTGGCACAGAAGAAGATGCAAAGTGAGATGAAATGGAAGTACCATTGGCCAAGTGCTTCTTCAAGGCTTTGGGATCTGTGAGCGCTGCAGCAGATAGCTGGGTACCGTTGGCCCCTGTCCAGGAAGCCATGTGGTGAGATGTATGGCTCGAGGAAGCTGTCGAGGTTGTGATCATGAGAGTGGTGATTTCAGTGAGAGATGGTAGTTTGAGGTGGAGGATGAAGAAAGGACAAAGAGGGCATTGTGATAAGAGGCGAATGAAGTGAAGGAAGTGAATGAGGGGCCAAATGATTCAAGTGATTCGAGTGATTCCAGGCATCTTTCTACAAGTACTTTTGGAATGTTATCTTCTATCTTTTTGTATGTCCGTCGATGCCTCGAAGTGCGAAAACAATGAGACGACTCTTAGCTTGAATGCTTACCCAATGAGATGAGTCGATGCCGAGGAACGCCACGATTACTTGCCTAAGGTAGAGTAGTCGATTATGCCATGCATGCACTTTCATGCAGTGACGCTATCTACGGGAACTAAGATAAGGTACTCGTAGCCGGTGACCTTAAAAATTGGGGTACCTACCTAGGTAGCTAGGTACCTTAGGGCAAGTAAAGAGCCTCACAACTTACAAGCCTCACGAGCCTCACCAGGATGTTCGCTGACCGCTCACTTCTCCAAACGGCCGTGTCACCAAGCTTGAATTGTTTTGGGTAAGTAAGGTAATGAATGTTCAACGAGGTACCTTATACTCTAGTAAATACCCTATCAAATCAGAGCAGGATCTGATTATAACTCGACATACGCTATGCTGATTCTAGGTCTAGCAACCTTTCTAGCAACCTGAGCGCCATCGAGTGGTGTGATGCTTCATGCCCGGTCCACCATGTATCAACACCCTTCATGTGTTATGATACCCTATACTCATATCGTACAAGCAGTAGACATGCACCCAGACCCTCTAACACCATGTGAACACAGGGTTCTTGCTTCTTACCGTTTCCAGCCTTTCCACAATTACTTTTCGCTGATTTCCTTCCATACCCTCGGCAGCCGAGTAGCCTAGATCTCCTTCCAGATCGTCACTACCGCCCAGAAAGCCTCCACCATGTCGGGTCGAGAAAGAGTAGCGCCGCCTTTGGCTGCTCGTGCTTGCATTCTTACCGTGCCCTTCCAAGCTGAGTCGAGTCTTCGATCTTGTGGCACTTGGTCTGGTGTTGTTTGCGTGGACCATTTTGGCCTCGTCTAACTCGGCTTGGTGGTCTACCAATGGCCCCTGGACAGTCATTGGACTCTCGGTCCCATTAGGGAACTGGCCCAGGTCCGATGTGCTGTTATTTCGTGAAAGATCGAAGCGATTTGGATTGGGTAGATCAGTTGTGGGTGACGACAGGCCAAGAAGATCGTGTTGTGGTTGTGGTGCAGAGGCGTTGGCAGCGCTTATGTCCATTTCCTCTTCTTCGATACTTTTCCGCACATCGTTATCTCTCCGCCTCCGCATCTCAGCGGAAGGTACTCGCATAGGAATCGCAACAGGGATATCAACAAGGTCATCCCACACGCACACACGCGTGCGCCGAGTCAACTCGAGCGGGCCATGATCTGATGTTTTCAGCGTCTCAACCACGTTCCATGCTTGCCCTTTCATTACGGCTATCTGCCTGGCAAACATTTTTTCCTTGAAGTCGGAGTCCTGGCTAAATACTCGACGGAGAGCTAGTTGTGTATCGCTCCACCATTTCGTAGAGGTGAGCAAAGGAAGGAAGTGATCTCGAGTCTTTTGTGAAAATGGTTGGCCAATCAGAGAAACAGGGAGGAAGAGCCAGCCGAATGGGAAGCTTCGCCACTGGGAAGCGATTAGCGTAAGCTCGCACTGCATTTGTAGATTGGCTTACAGCATCTGGGTGCTTCCATGGCCACGACAAACTATTGTCGATGGCCCCAATCGAAATGGCGGCACCTTTTTCTGAATCGAGATTCGAAGGTGTGTCTGATCTGCTCGCAGTCGACATAGCCTCTTGACGCTTGTAAGGGGATGTACTGGGCTTTATGTTTCCTTCGCTGTTGGTTTTGATCATGGGAACAGGCCGCTCACCAGAACGGCCGCTCATTTGCGACGGGTCCGCAACAATAGAGACCTCTTGATTCGCAGCATCTACCCTAATCATCCAATTGTCCAAGCCTCGGTCTGTGTTTCTCATAATATAGTCTAGGATCACAAGCTTCTCCAGCTCTTCTCGGAAAGCCTGCTTGAGTGGGTCCGTCCATGAAAACCCCCTATCCTGACCTTGGGGTTCTTCATTGCCGTTCATGGACCGAACGTCGCTGCGAATCTCTTCATCATCCTCTAACGGAGCGCTACTAGGCCTGCATGTCTCTGTCCAAGGCTTCTTTCTCCATCTTGGCGCATCGTCCGGCCGGAAGCCTGAATTGACTTGATCTGGCCATGGGTGATCCCGCAAGAATAAATTTGCGTCTTTGAATCCCTTGAGAAAGACCTGGAAGCTTCCAACCTTTGCAGGTAAAGGTTTCCGTTTTCGGTAGTATGCAGACTTGTCCCAGAAATCGTAATGGAATGATTTAGATGAAAGGTACACGATATCCGTATAGGGCACCAAGTTCGTCCGTAGCCTACTGTCCAACACGTACGCAGCTGCCTCGGATACGTAGGAAAGATTAGGTATAAGACATGCTCTGCCAAAAAAGCAAGGAAACAGATTTCGATGTAGCCACTTGGTCCACTTGGGATTTCTCGACGCGTATGGCTCCTCGTCTTTTGGTTTGAATACTCCGACAACTTTTCCGTCGCTGTTTTGGGCGAAGTAGCTCCCTGAACTACCTTGCGAAATCATTTTTGGATGTACACCAAGCTCGATGGCGACTTTAACGCTCTCCACAACATCGTCGAATCCCATTTTTGTCATCCTGTCTCCTTGGGTTTCGCTAACATCTGACGCAAGAGTTTCTACACTTGCTGGGCGTAACCCTTCCGGAGCCTGGAATACCGAGTGTTTAATCTCCAACTGTTCCTCTTCTTGCGTCTTCCCTTTCACCTTGCTGATCTTGAACTTTGACGCTATTTCTTCCGCCCATCTCTCCAATCTAGCATTTATTGCTTTAATGTCCACACCCGACGAATTCCTTCGCAACCGCCGTCTACCGGTATTCAGCCGTCTCTGGTGTCTGGTAGAGCTCTCATTGAGGTCCGCTTGCATTGGTCCATGGGGTTGTGGCTGAATGGGGGCATAGCGAGGTGCTGAGAGGGTGGATATCGTTCGAGGGACACGGAAGGCGTCATCTTCTTCAGAATCATCCAGATAAGCATTCTCATCATCTGCTTGAGCTATCCGGGCATAGCCTGAAGTTGGAGGTCTGTGTCGAGGCATGCTGTCGTTAAAGGAGAATGTGTCCCTCAGCGGACTTGGCGAGCTTGGATCTGGAGATGCGGCTGCCAGCCGGGAAGAGCCGTCCATCATCTTATCTACCGTACCTTATTGCGAGGCTTTGACCCTTGGTTTTTCCTCATAGCTTCAATTTGTATTGTCCATGATTTTGAATTGTCCAAAAAATGTTGGACAACTGACACATTGAGATGACCTGAGACAATTCGAAATATGAATTCTCTGAGATGTGATTACAAGAAGCAACGCACTTGACACTAATGTATGCTGTCACAGTTTCTGGCGAAGCCACGAACCCCACTTTCTTTCACAATTGCTCCCACCTTCTATATCTTCACATCGTGTCGAGGCTATTATAAGTGCTGCTACACAACAACGAGACCTATTGTTGATCCATGTACAATCCTACGTGGATGCTGGCCTTGCAAATACCAGAAGCCATCGCACAACTCCATCGCCATCAGAAGGCCGATCATCTTGGGTCGAGATGCTTTCAGCCTGCACCAAGCAAGTCCCTTCACCGAGACGCCTTTATTACTCCAGCCGCCACTCGTGGGACGCCACGCTATGTCCGAACATGAACGTCAGATTGCCCCCCTAGCGCATTGTCTGCCAAAAATAATTTGAATAAAAGAATTTAGAGAATTTTGGGTCGACGTTGATAACATGGACGTCGCCTTTCTGGTGGTTTCGGATTACGGCTTTGTTGTAGTTGCCTGTACTATCGGCTTCGACATCAATACCAAGGGATCGATACACCTTTAGCTTTAGTCTGCGAATGCAGTAATTAGCAATGACGCGAATACCATCAGTAAAAATCAGGGACGCTCACATTGTAGGGTCATCCATCTCTCTCTTCGCCCTCGCCATGTTGTCTCCTTCTACCCCTTCGACCTCCAAGTCATGTAATCGGCTCTTCAGACCTTCCCCCTCCTGCTCTAGCCTCTCCCCCTCAATTTCGAGGTCTGAGGCTGCTTTAGCAGCACGGAATTTCTGTGTATCGAGCTCAACTATTTGGGACGCATGATCTGTACTGCTTTGCGAGGAGACAGTCTCGCTGTGTTGCTGTGACATAGTCGCAAAGTTGCGTGATAACTCTGGGTAATCGATAAGTATTGGGACATCTGCGAAGATGAAGGAGAGCATAAATACTCTTCAAGGCGCTCTCGGCTTCCCGTATGCGTAGATCACGAGCTTGCTGGAGGGTCGAGAGAGATTCATTGATGCGGCCGATGGCGATCTTGTCTGTGTCGATATGAAAATTGGCCATGGTGCTTTGAACAAGCTTCAAACAGATTAGTATAGTGACTACTCGGAATTCACTTCAACAGAGAGCTCTTACCATGGCTGGGTCCTCGTCGAATAACATCTTGGAAGCAGGCCGTGCTTACTGTTGTCACTCGATGGACAAGCTTAACCTAGAATCATCAACGTACCCGTCGTTCCTAGGATAGTGATGTTGGTTTCGAGTGGTGTTTGCTTTGAATGGCTTGGATCGGCAGTGAAGTTTTGTGGTTTTGTGAGAAAGTAAACAATGAAGATGATCGACCACAACCGTGGAGCATCCCGCCGGCAGCTAGCAGAGCTAGCGTCCAACGCCACACGAATGACGCGGAGCCAAGCCTACGAGTAAGCCCAAGCCTCACCAAGCCAAGCCAAGCACGAGCACGCGCACGACCAAGAGTCTCTACATTTAAGCACCGTTGTCGCCTACCGTACTTTCACTTTTACTCGTCTCTCTTTCCGTCTAGGTCCCATTGTTTATTCATCGACATTGGTCTACAAGAGTTGGAATGTCTCATTTACCATGTAAGCTTCTTTCGTTCTTCTGGGCTTGGTGGGCCCAATCTTAGCATAATTGAGCTTCCTGGAACCTATGCTAGCTAACATGGCTCGACATGTACCAGATGCAGCAGATGCTGATAGGTAGGACACCCGTTCAAAAAGTACTTCCGGTATCAGCACACTCACTGTGAGGCTACGTAGTCCCCTGAAACCCTCCGAGCTCAAAGTACTGCGAGATCAATACGAGAAAGAGGGAGACTACGTCGGCGTGCAGACCAAATTTAACTATGCATGGGTGGGTCACAACCAGTAATAATATTTCGAATTCTCTTGCTCATTCTATCCCAGGGCCTGATCAAATCCTCGGCACGCGGTGAGCAACAAGAAGGCGTTCGCCTACTGTCGGAGATATTTCGAAACGCACCGGAGCGGAGGCGGGAATGCTTGTACTATCTGGCCCTCGGAAACTACAAGCTGGGAAACTACGCAGAGGCTCGCAGATATAATGATCTACTTCTCGACCACGAGCCATCGAATCTGCAGGCAGGGAGTTTGCGGGGCCTCATTGATGATAAGGTCGCCAAGGAAGGTCTGCTGGGAGTAGCAATACTCAGTGGTGTGGCCATTGCAGCGGCCGGGGTGGGTGCTATGATATTCAAAGGAGCAAGGAGGAGGTAGAGGGCGTTGTTTCAGGTACAGGTTCATGTGGCTGCGATTCGATCAATCGAGTAGT
Organism: Letharia lupina; assembly: GCF_014066315.1. Classification (NCBI taxonomy): domain Eukaryota; kingdom Fungi; phylum Ascomycota; class Lecanoromycetes; order Lecanorales; family Parmeliaceae; genus Letharia; species Letharia lupina. The sequence continues at coordinate 832,369 of NW_023502985.1, forward strand.
GTCTGTGTGCTTTAGACGTAGCTGGAACAAGGGAGCTCATGAGATTCGTCAATCGAGGCGGACTTGCAAGATTACCGTAATGGTTGGTGGCTGTGGTTGACCGGGTTGGTGTGGCAAGAAGAATCATGGTGCTGGTGGTGCATGATGTTCGGTATGGAAAATAGTAGAAAGGCGAAGAAGCGAAAAAGGCCAAACAATATGACACGGGTCTGATTGCTGCCCGCCCGCCTGAAAGACTGATGGCCAATTCTCTTACCATTTACGTATGAATTTACTCTACACCACCAGGGCACCTGGTACCAACTTTTTCTCGACTTCTGACATTTCATTGCCTATTATCGTTTATGTTTCTTTGTATACAAAGTAACAGCGAATTGTTTGACAAAGGGTGAAAGGGTGAAAGGGTACTGGTGTCAGTGTCAGCATCAGTGTCAGTTGCCTTGGCTCGCTTGGCTCAAGGCTGGAACCGGAAACGGAGAAGGGATGATCACTTCCTTACAACCAACCACTCTATCTGACATTCATTACTCCACTCTAACTGCTTACTCTGACATCAATATCCATTTCATCTTGAACAACTCTTTATCAACCAACATATCTTATCATTCACATATACCCCCCCCCTCCCCCCGGCCTGTGTTTCAGTCGTTCACTTCTCTGTCTCACGGGAACCCCACTGCGCCTCAAACCTGACTACTACAAGTCTACAACCACTCCGATACGCCACACCACACCACATGATTCACTGCCTTATCCAGGCACTTGCTTGACGCCTTCACCTTCATTCAATCCGCAGCAACTTGCCACACCAACCTGAAGAAGAGCTTCTTTGACACAATCTAACAACCGCTGCGTGGAGAGGAGAAAGCCTAATCTGTCAAGACATAATATGGCCGACCAAGGGGAACAGCAGCGAGAACTCGTCTTCTGCCACGCCTGTCAAAATGAATGGCTGCGGGATCAGCATGGTCTGCAGTGCCCAGAATGCCATTCCGACGTTGTTGAGATTGTGAGTCTTCCCAGTGTTGAGCTGGTTTACCTTGCTGTCAAAGGCTGCGATATCATTCGCAAGACCTTTCAAATCCTGACCCTTCCTGTCGACAGATCGACGAGCGTCACGATCCACGCGACAATCATGTCGATATGAGCGATGATGACGATGATGACGACGAGGCCACTTTAACCAGCAATGACAGCCTACCCCACCATACTTTACATCATCACAATCCCTGGCAAGCAGAAGCGCCAGATCCCGATGAGCCAGATATCGAGCATGTCGAATGGAATCCTGCTCCGGGCGTGCACTTCGCTCGCACTTCCTATCGGTCGTCTTCTCCTATGGGTCGAGGTCAAGCCAATGATCCCTTCGCGCCCCTCTTTCAAAGCATTTCCACCATATTTGAAGGCGCTGCAAATGCAAATGCAAATGCCCAGGGCCGAACGCAAGCGAGGAACATCCGGGCCATACAGCATCCAACTCATATTCACCGCCCAGAATTCGCATCTCAGAACCCCTTTCCTAACCACCAGCATCACCACATTCACCATCATCATAGCCCATGGACTCCCGGCTCTGGTCCGTCGGGCGGCCGACAGGCCTTCACAGCAACCGGCCGAATATGGCCTCAGAACGGTCCCAATGCACCTCCGAACGACCGAAACATAAACAATCTCCACAGGTCAGTAAATACGTATTATTTGGTACTTGTCAATTACTAAACACCCATAGCGTGCTTGCCACAATGCTACAATCGGTGCAAGCTAGCATGGTCGATCCTCATGGAGATCGTGGCCAGCACGCTGGTATGCCCAACCTTAACACATTCATCACACAAATGCTCGGCGGCGTATCTGGAGACGCCGTTTACAGCGAAGAAGCCCTCGACCGCATAATTACGCAGATGATGGATCAGAACCATCAAGGCAGCGCTCCGGGTCCAGCTTCGGCGGCAGCTATAGCTGCGCTACCCAAAAAGCCAGCAGACAAGACTATGATGGGGTCAGACGGAAAAGCGGAATGCTCAGTGTGTATGGACGCCGTAGACGTTGGAGACGAAGTTACTGTTCTGCCGTGCAATCATTGGTTCCACGGAGACTGCGTGGGCGCTTGGCTTAAAGAGCACGACACTTGTCCCCACTGTCGAGCGGGCATCATGCCAAAGGAAGGCGGAGCCGACGCTCCACGGTCTCCAAGCCAGGCGCCACGGTATACCCAGAATCCGTTCCCGGATAATAATTCGCCCAGTTCAGGTCCCTCCCCGAGCCAGAACGGCATCAATCAGCGACCCCCCATGCCAGGCGCTTTCACCCAGCCAGGCATGAATCTGCCATATGTCCTCGGGGGTTTTCAGCGGTATTCAGAACCACAAGCATTTGTTCAGCCACGAGGACAACTTTCGCCACAGCCTTCGCAGCACAGTCAGAGGAGGAGAAACAACGCGAGGGGAAATAGCAATGACAATGGCAACGGCAACGGCAATGGCAACGGCAATGGCAACGGCAGTGGGAATGTTGGTGAAGGGAGCAGCGGGAGCAGCCAGGGATCCGGTATAACAGGCTGGTTCAGAAATCTACGGGGAGGTGGCAGTGGTGGAGGTCGATGATGAGGCCAGTCCGCCAGTGTTAGCTGCTTGACTCGGCGACGTAGCTATGTGAAAGAATAACTTACGAATTTAGCTGAGGCCTTCTGGGCATTGGCTGCCCATGAGCGTTTGCTAGGTTCTTGATGCTCTTTACTTATTCACATCATGACTGCGATGTCACTGCATTGTGGGCGTTGGGAATAGACAGAAGAGGACTCTGCGGTGGCTTCATGGCTTGCTACTGCACCTAGACACCCGATCCTGATGAGAGCACGGCTTGGGACAGCGGTTTTCTGAAGAGTGGTCGATAGATAGCAAAGATGAAGCTGATACCCAATAGATCCACTGTTCCTTGCGTTTGAGACATTACGATCTGATCTCCCAATCATAGTCCCATGATACATTATCTAATGTCTTGCTTCTACCCATTCCCGAATATATATGCACCGAAGGGAAGCATAACTCGCTAATTAACCCGCTGTGAACCCATGCAAAATCACATCTCTCTACTAAGGTCTCTTCTTCGCACCTCTATCGTTCCCGTCGTCGACTCCCTCTAAGATCTGACTTAAGCCTTGCAGCGACACTTCATTGCTGGAGAAATGCACCGCAACCAACCAAGCACAAACCAAGTTGACAATGTGATGCAATGCGTATGCGTACGTCACGCCATAGACTGCAGCGTAGCCGGCGAGTATGAAGAAGAGGATGTTAGTGACGTAGCGAGCCCTCGATGTGACGCGGGGGATCATCTTGCCGCAGGTAAGGGTTTCGACGAGTATTAAGTAGGGCATTATGGATAAGACATTATGGTGTGAGGAGAACGGTGTGAGCCACTGCACCGCGAGATTGTGGGCCCAGACGAGAAGGACGGGTACGTTGATGGGGAGTACCCAGAGCATGAGGATCAGCATTGAATGAGAATAATTGTAGAAATTATAGTGGCCGCCAGATCGCTGTCCTATATTAGATTTCTCGCAATTTTCAACGGGTTTACGTGAGACTTACAGTTTCCCGAACCAACCGCAGCGCCCGCGTGCACGTCGATAGCTGTACAAGAACAGCGTCTAGGTAGGCGAACTGATAGGGAATGAACGTTGATACTAAGAAGAGTAGTACGCAGGTGGTAATGATGCGTCTTCTGGGTGAGCTGGCAGCGAAGTCGGGAGCAACAGATCTTCCACTACATGTTGGTTAGTCGATGAGGCTTCCTGGTAGACCGAAAGTTGAATATTTGCATACCTCACGTCCTCAACTCTCACCCACGCCGGCCTAGCGGTCAGAAAATTATATGGCAAGTAGAAGAGGTTTGTCAGTCCGAGAGTTACATAATTGACACCAACGCAGATACCAACATTGATGAGGCCGAACAGCGGGACCAGAAACCAGAAGATTGGATCTTGTGAGCCTAGTAAAAGGTCGTTCTTGGTGAAGTCGATGGCTGACTCTGTGGCATTTCCTCCCCAACCAAGCCAGCCAGTAGATACGGGCCTCGGAGGCGCAGCACTTGATATTGTCAAACCCATGGCGAGGAAGGTCAGTGCAAGGAGCAACACCGGCAACGATGTTTTCAGGCAAAGGTCTAGAGATTCTGCAAACGTGATAAAGATTCCTGCTCTGGGTCAGCTACAGACTCCTCCAATTTGGAGAACTTGCACTCACCACTTTCGTCGTACACTTTGAATTGTTTCCGAAGCACAAGGGCGACAATGACTAGTGGAAAGGCCGCGAAAACCATCCTGTACCGCATCACCAATTTCCCCATGCTACCCGGTACATCGACGTTCATTGATACGTCAATCGAAGAATTACAGGTTGGATCGGACCAGAACTGTAATGAGACACCATCACTGACAGTTTGAGCGCGCAGTGGCGGCGGCATGAATGGAGCCACGCCGTGCAGGCTGATGTTCGCATCCTTCACATTCACAAAGTATTTCGACTCATGTGGTTCCGAGAGATGCTGTCGCAGAAGTGGGGTGAACAGCTCTGCGTCATCGCCGCAGGCTTGCTTGCCCAGGTTCAATTTGAAAGCAAGCAGACTCGAATGAAGCGCGGGAATCTTGATCTGAGTCATGAAAGGCCTAGCTGCAGGTAGTTTGAGATGTAGACCGAACGAGAGGAGTCGCCGGAGGCCTAAATCGGTCTCGATAATGGAGTCGAACTTTTCAGTGAACTCTGCGATGGCCCATCCTTGGCTTGGTTCCACAGTCTTATCGACCACAGCGACAAACTGGTAGTCTGCAAGGTCTTCTAAGTCATATTGGAGATAGGACATAGGTTGCGCTTTATCGTATGGGTGAGCGGACATCTTTTTTGAAGCTGGAAGACGAATAACATCTGAGGCAGCGTTTTTGCAGGCCAGTCTAGTAGAGCCAGAAGTACCACCGGACAGATCCATGTTCATTGAGAACAGCGTTGATGATTGGCCATGCTGCAATGGAAAGACGCTGCAGAAAAGCACCTCGATCTGAGCAGTAGTCCCAGGTTCTTCCAAGCGTTGATCAGACAGCAAAATGAAGCTTTTCGAGCCCTGCGGAATTCGCATAGGAACCGGAAGAAGGTGTGCTTTTGGTTTCCCTGCACGTCCAAGGTCTCTCAACACGAGATTTTCTCCCACAGACATTACGGAATGTGAATTGTCTTCTAAGGTGAGCAATGTGGATGATTCTTTTTGTGGCAGCGTTTTCTCCACCACATCCTCCATTCCGGTCAAATACCAACTTCGAAAAATACGCATTCGCTCCGCCCTTGGCTTTGTTTGCCCCGGTCGATGTACATCCAAAGTGCTGAATATTGATCTTACTATCGGCTTCATCAATTGGACACACCACGTAGTCTGTATGTGATCCGCACCAGTCCACACATTGGGTATACCGGAGGTGAAAACAGTGAACCCATGGGTGCTTGGTACAAGGGATTCGAGACTGGCAAAATCCGAGGGCACCACTGTATCCAAGCCTCCACCAGCGATTGAGATCAAAGTGACATGCCATAAAGGATTGTCGTTTGCCCATTTCTGTGTGTACGCTTGTCTCCAATAGTCATTGATCCGCTTGTATGTTCGCACGGACTCAGCATCGACGGAGACGGGTGGCCTTGCATGGGGCGCAGACATGGTAACGATGGTATTGATCGAGTTCGATTGGTAATTTGGCATGGTAAGCATCGTTCGAGCAACAACACCGCCCATGGAATGGCCCACTAGGATGACTGAGCTGGGATCAGGCAGACCAGGATCACGCTGAGACCTTCGAGGGTCATGGTAAAGTGACAATATGTAAGCAACGGCATCGTTCAGGTACTCTGCCTGATCTAATATGGTCTGACCGTGAAAAGCGGAAAAATCTTCATTGAAATCGACGGAGAAGAAATCTAAACTTGTCATGCCCTCTTTCAAAGCCTGGGCATCTTGTTGTATACTATCATGGTAGTACGAGGCTGCTTCGAAAGCCAGGCATCTCGCTTGTTTGTAGCTTCCTGCATTTCCGGGTATGAACAAGACAGGGACACCCTTGACCTAAAGAGAATCAGCATACCAGAATTGGATGTTTCATGTAGACTCCCACCTTTGGGTCTTCGTCAAAGCCCCCTTCTCGGTACAAGTACAGATTGTATTTGCTAGCGAAACGCGTATGCTCGGTATCGAAGTCGGAGAACTTGATGTAAATTGGCCGTGACCAGCACATATCGCATCCCTTAGGATCAAGCTGTCGAGTAAGGAAGGCATGAACGATGAAGAGGAGGATCAGGGCGGACAAGGCGGTAACACTGATGGTCAGCAATGAGCATGCCCAGGGGTTCCGCGCTCGGGAGCGTCGCCAGGTCCGAGGTTCCGGCATTCTGTCGATGTCCTCTCCTGGTGCCAGGAGAAGCTGCTTCTTGCTGGAAACGCCCTGTCGATTTTCTGCCGGCGGAGACGGATTGGATCCATTAGGAGGGGATTGAATAAGGCCAATTGCTTTCTCGATTTTCCTCCGATCCAGGGTATCGGAGTGCCTTGTCACGTCATACTTGGCAGAGGTGAAGCTCTTCTTCTTTCCATGCTTGTTGTTTCCATGCTTGTTGTTTCCATGCTTGTTAGGGGGAGCAGTCTCGGCTTGGGTAGGGGCGCTGTTGTCGGTATCCTCAGCGGAGCCCGACAGCCTTCTGATCATTGAACCCAGCAGCAAACAGGATCAGACAGCATGAGAAGTCGAAAAGCCTCTGGAGTAAGGGAGAAGTCCCTACGGGATTCGAAGAGTGTCGCCGCGTTGCCGTTTGGTGGTTGGGGTCAAGCTGTTCCTGTTACTTCAGCCAAGCCAAGCCAAGCCAAGCTTTTGACGCGCGAGCACCAGGAGGAAGAACGGGGTTTTCCCAGCCCCCCCAACAATTAATAGGGTAAAGTAGTACCGTACAATCACAATTATGAGATAATTACCGTGAACGAGTGTGGGGTGGAGGACTTGGGCATGATGCAACAGGACAAAGAAAGGACGAGGAGTAGGACAAAGCTCCGATCAGCTTATCTTCCAGTGTCATAGAATACATGTACATTACTTTAAGGTACCTTAGCTGCTTAGTTCCTAAGGCATAGTCGAAAGCTAAGGCAAGGCATCTCACATCAAGGTGCTTCAGGTAGACTATTATTACCTGCCTCCTGCATATCTGCATGACACAACCGTGGGCCAACAAACATCACAAAGGTTTGTTCCTTAAGCAGGCAAGCTTAGGCTAATTAATTAATTAATCAATTGATCGTGTTAATAATTGATTCGTGCCATCCCAGTGCCAAATATTTAAATAAAAGTATTCTAAATACAAGGTGCATGGTCTAGCCTCGATCGCACAAGCAAGCGGCCATGATTTCATCCCCTCCATACAAATTGGCAGATCATCTTAAGAAAATGGTACAACGGTAGGTACTTGGGACCTATCAAGACTGGACATCCATGCACACCCCTAGAAAGATGCGGATCCTTGAGGGTCGAACAAAGCTTGAATTAGGGAAGTAGATTAATGGACTAAGGTAGGTAGAGTACGTATGCCCCGTATGTCAGAGAGGTCAGTGAGCGACTGGGCCAACTCGAATCTCTTCTCGCTGCCTCACATTATCCATCTGTCTAATCTTCTCACTCGCCCGGCCTTTCCGCTTCTTCTCTGCTTCAAGCTTGCTGAACCAACCTTTCGCCCCAAATTTGATCTTGCTGATCATATCCGTCGCTTTGCCTTTGCTGATCATGTCCCCGGTCAATTGATCTGCCATTGGCCTGATTTTGTTGACGAAGGCCAGCTGCCCTTCTGTCGCCGGCTGTTTCCTCCAGGCTTGTCCGTTGTGAACAAATCTCCAAGGGAACTTGGTCAAAGCGAACGTATCAGCTGCGTGCACCGCGTCAGAGAATGTACTCGAGTTTGCAACTACGCGCGGACGCATGTAGGGGCTCTTGGCCTTAGACTCGGGTGAACGGTCTCTCTCGGGCACTTTCTGCGTATAGGTGACCGAAAAAGTTGTACTAGAACCAACATCTGAACATTCAATGGTGAGGTAGTCACCGCTCTGCGCCGATAGAACATAGCGATTCTGTCCCACCATCACCCAAGCTAGCTGACTAATTCCGCGTATGTGTCTTTCTCTTGAAGTGTCGTCAATCAGGTCGAAAACCGAAACATAATCTGTAAAGGTGATAGTCGACTGTCGTGATGGTAACGAGATATTAGTAGCATGATCCGCAGCACGCTCTTCGCGAATAGCCTCCAGCTCCTTTCGTTCGTGTTGCGACTTCATTGCCTCAATGTTCGCGCCAGTGACCAGTTCCCCCGGATCGAGGCCAAATCTGTATTATAATTTCAGCTTCAGTGTTGCTTGTTTGAGGAGCTTTGTTGATGCTTGGAACATGTCTAGACGGCCAGATACTCCAAAATACGTCTCGAGATTCAATTTGTGGTCCAAAAGAGGGAACATGGACTTCGAAAATACGTACAGCGTTGGGGTCGTAACAATCCCGGCTTCGAGAGATACAACCATGTCGATGATATGGCAATTTTCCTTTCCTGGGTAAAGGCGCATGCCACGCCCAATCATCTGTACTAGTAGGTTACGTGATTTGGTCGGCCTCGCGAGAACAACGCAATCGATGTTCGGAATATCTGTCCCTTCAGTAAAGACACCACAGTTTAGAAGTACCGGATACTGCCGGTTTCTAAAGGCATCGAGCCTTTCGCCGCGGATTCGCTTTGGCGTGTTGCCTGTGACAAATTTTGCCTCAATACCATGTCTGCGGAAGGTTGCCGTCAAGTCTGAAACGTGAGCTAGGTCAACACAGAATACTAATGTAGATTTTCGGTCGGCGGCTCTAGCCATCCACGCTCTCACGGTGATCTCATTCGTTTCCGGAGTATTAACTGCTCTAGACAGATCTCCAACCTGGAAGTCCCCAGCAAGTCCCTTTTTAACGCCAGAAACATCTGCCTTGGATTGAACAGTGGTAAATATAACATCGGAGAGCCATTTCTCGCCAATCATGTCGACATAGTCTCTGAGCACCTTTCTCAGCATATAGAATCGATCTCAACAACGTCGCTAAACGTACTTGTGATATACTATGTGATCAATAGCGTCGCTAAGTCGTAATCCATCGAAGCGCGACAGTGTTGCTGATACCCCAACCAGAGCTGCTGGTGCTGGGGAGTCGGCAGTGGTCGAGTCTTTCAGGAGTAATCCAAAGTAAGTTAAAGTCTCCATGAATTTGGCAGCCACAATATGATGCGCCTCATCTACCAGGACAAGCTTAAATCTTTTGGGGTCAAACTTCAGCATCCTGTCCCCTGAGACGATGCTCCAGATAGAAGCAACGGTTATGTCTGCACCACCAGAGGCATGCGAACTGCCCATTTCGATCTCGATAGACTTGGATGGATACGCGTTTTTGCAATGTCGAGCGGCTTGTTCGACAAGCTCGCGGCGATGTACCAGGATCAGAGTCTGAGTGGCATCTGGCGTTGGTGCTTGGATGCGATCAATGAGTTGTGTGAAGATGACCTGTCAATCGATCAGTGATTGATTGTCTGGACCCTCGTCTTGGCGAAATACTGTTTTGCCGCTGCCTGTAACGATTGCAGAGTCAGCATCGGCTTTCACAAGAGGATTTCGAGTTTTGAGATATGTCTACAAAGAAAGCGGCTTGTTCGCTGCAGTCAAAGGGGTAGGAAACCCCACTATATCCTCTTACGACACAAATTCCCAATAGCCGAATTCAATGCTCCCGAATGCTTCAAAATAGGTGTTGATCTCCAGAACCTGATTTAAGAAGCCACGGCAAGATGTTCCCCATATCATATCAAGTAGAAGCTCGAGTAGAGCAGACAATCCGGAAGCGATGTCATCAACATTTGGCAGGCATTCAACTCTTGGGCTCCATAACGTGTGTCAAAACTCAAAGCTTGGTGTTGAGAGGAAGTCTGGAATCTGCAAGAACAATACGTACCAGTAGCTAAAGAGATGCCAAGCCTCTTGTGGCCCCTTTCAAGGTAAGAAAGGACGGATTTTATGCATTCTTCTTGGTATTCTCGGAGGCGTATCGATGAGACCAGCTCTGGTGCAATGGCGGGCGCTAAAGTTGCAAGTCGCCGTACATCGATCATTGGAATACATGTCGGACGAAGTCTGAGGCACGTAATTACGCTCAGAGGTATTCGCTGCATGCCTCATGTTGCTTGACTTATTGAGTGTAAGCGTGTTCGCAGGACGAGCAAGAGCGATCGTATTAAAGTAGCGGCTATTGGTAGGGCTGAGGCTTGGCAAGAATCTCGTCTAATGAGCACCACCGGTACTGGTCTGCATCGATCCCCGATAATCATGTGAGAAGAACACTGAAATTGAACCTTCGATGCTCATCAACTCCATCTTGTCATTATTTCGTTGATATCTCGAGGGTTCAAATACTGATGTTTAGCCAGCAACGGCAAGTAACACATTCCTGCCACGATGTCCAACAGCGCGTCCAATTTGGATGCGCTTGACCACTCTGTTCAGGACTCACAATCCGACGCTTTTCATTCAGCGTCAGACAGCTCAGAGAAGTCTTCAAACTCTTCCTATGACCGTTCCAGAAGCCGAGGGAGGCCCAGGAAACGTAAGTCCATAGAAAACTTGACATCTACGCAACCTTGGTTAAAGCGTCTGAAGTCTTCATACAATGATGAGTACCGTGGACTGTTCAATAGCGCAATTATGGAGATTGCGTCGAACAAATCTTCAGAGCCAGATACTCTATTACAGGAGAGCCACGTAGGAGTCACCGTATGGTCTACGGAAGAGAAGGGAGCGTTCTTCCGTGCCCTTACCAGGAGAGGTCGAGAAGACATCCGAGGCATTGCCACTGAAATAGGCTCAAAGAGCGAGTCTGAAGTCTACGTATATTCAGATATGCTATACAAAGCTGCGTTAGACCAGCAGAATTACGAGACTCGCAAGAATATACTGGATACTTCAAACATTGAAGCTGCGCTTGAAGTGCGTGGGGATTGTTGTGCGGCTCTTGATCTCACAGCAGAAGCTCTATCTGCCCTTCAGCAAGATGAGGAAGAAAGGGCTGAGAAAAGGAGGCATAAAGATTTGGCCCTTTTAACCCCAGGAATCGCCAGGTGGGTAGAACGTGGTATAGTATTACGTGAGGGAGGCAAGGAAGGGGTATCACAGCAAATTCCCGCGGCAAGACTGTTGAACCTCACGAACTTCCTTGCACTTTCAAAGCGCTTCTTTATGAATTCGGTCATCGCGGAAGATAATTGGCGTTCTTATACGGGAAGAAAAATCAAATCACCTTCAATCATGTATACAGCATTTTCCGACTTCCACGCAGTATCAATTTCTATCACACAACGACTTGTACAGTCGAGTCTATTCTTCGCGATGTCACGGCTAAGAGCTATGTCCGCATCAGGACACTACACGCCTCGATCACACGTCAGACGACGAGACGTTCTGGCGGCGCTCAATGTGTTGGGCATGAGGACTGACGCGAAAGCCTTCTGGGCCAGGGCGGCTCGAAAATGCAAGCTACGAGTCTATGACAAAGTCAGGCACCGGCAGGTCTTCGGCAAGAGATACAGCTACGCGGAGATTGAAAGAATTCTATCTCCCAGTATGATCAGCGACCCAGACAGTCCAGAAATAAAGGCCAATGACGCGATTATTCCAACGTTTCGAAAAAGCCGAATTCTGACAGAGCATTCAGCAAGCGCATCGGAGGGTTCGATGTCGACTGACGCTGCCGGGACGGACGCTCTGTCAGATTATGAAGACCTCTCGGCGACGCCTTTAGACCCCACAAACAAGCAAGACTACAAGCAAGAGGCCCATGATCAATTACAGGACGCCTACGCGGAAGCACTTGACCAGCAGGCCAGTCGTAATGAAGAACGCCGCTTGTGGGAGATGCTTGGCGAAGATCCGGCAGAAAAGATGGAGCCAGTAGATGTGAAGCTGCCCAAAGCCTCTCTTCCAAACCGGAAAGACAAGGAGGAAATGTTTGACTGGAGAGATTGGGTAGACTACGCTGGGGATTGGGAGACGCATGAGGTTCCAGTATTCGGAAGCAGATTTGCCAATAATCGAAATGTCAAAAGGGACGGGGATTCTGGCGCAGGATTTACCAGCTCCGAATCCAGCCCGGAGAGTCTGATCAACGACGAGTCTACCGGAGAACAGCACGACTCGAACTCTGACTCAGATGCTGACGGCGATGGTGCGATCAACGATGATGGCCCCAATGCATCGTCCGCCGACGACAATGAGCATTGGGCAGGCAGTAATGGTGGTGACCCCGACAGAGACATGTGGCATTCAAGTCTTGACGATGATACTCCAGCTACCAAAAAACGAAGAGGTGGACTGCGGCCAGGCGACGATAACACGCGTCCCAAAAGTCTCACACGCCCGCTAGATGCTACTAACAACAACATGGAGAGTAGTGATGACAATCTTTCCAACGAATGAGCATATTTTGAGGGCTGCAACACCCTTAATGACCTAGACATGCTTTCTTTGGGAATAATCAACAAGACTCTATGTTACACATGCTTTGACCCTAAGGAAGCGCAACGGACAGCCTACTGAACGATAGAGCACAGTATCCAACGACTGGGGTAATTTGTGATACTGTCTAACCCAGCACAAATAGTACATTTCCGAAGAGTCAAGAAGTCTCTTCCCTTGCCGAGATATCTCTTACGATTGCAACTCGCAGATCAAATTCATCTGCGCCTGATGCATTGCACTTGTGATACATCATATTGCGATGTTCTTGAAATGCGCCTAATAATGACTTGGAGCCCCGCTGTCAAATCTCGATGTTCTTGTACCCAGTATCACCAGGCCCATATGGTTCTACAGTCCCCTTTGACATCTCTCGCTGGAACCCGAATCTCTCACCCATTCCCTCTTGTGTCATCCTCGCGGCTTCCTCTCCACCCTTCTGATTTGCCGCGCGAAGCGCGTCTTGTGTTTCGGACACTCGCTTCCTGAACGCCATTCGGTCTAAGAAGAGTTGCTGTCTGCCACGCTCCAATTCACGGCGCTCAGATTGTAGCATTGCTTCCATCTCGGAAAACTGCTGCAGCTTGAGCTCGAATTTCTGCAAAGTTGTGTTCACTGCTGCGGAAACAAGGCGTGTCATCTCACGCTCTTCATTCGAAGCCAACGCTGCGGCACGAGCAGCAGATGTAGCGAACGCCGTTGTTGCTGCAAACGACGACGGATCTTGCCGTTTCTCTGCTGACGAGAGAGCCATCTGATTGTTAGCTTCCGGTTGCGGGCTGTCAACGTTATCAATTTCCATGGAATCCTCCGTCTTCATAGCTTCCTTGTCCTTCCCTTTGTCTGCGTGGTCTCCACCCACACCGATGTTCAGGCGTTTCCGGTAAGCCTTCTCCATTTCCTTTACGGATCTACCTGCCGCTGCGGCAGCAATGGAAGGTTCACTCATACCTGCTAGGAACCCTAAAACGGACATGACCGGGTTGTCTGACTGGGCAAACGGAACACGGCCGTTATCGAGTGGGCCATAGCTTGGGTGGCCATTGACTTCCGGTTCAAGGTACTTGTCCTCAATCTCCAGTTGCAAGAATTTGACGACGCATTCTTCACGGGTGCGGCTACCGACGTGGTCGGCTATTTTGTTCCAATTTTCGTCGTGCTGCTCGAGGCCTTCCAGGAGCAAGAGCAATTCCTCGTCGGTCCATGGCGCATCCTTATCGGCTACAGCGGAGTAATTGGGATCCTCAAACTTGACAAAGTCTATAGACTCATGCTTTTGATCGTATCGGTGGTTCTGATAACAGGCCGGACAAATATCAAAAAAGACATTGTTCTGTTTGCCACGATCAGTGAGGGTCTGAGCGTAGTGGTATCGGAGGCGCGAGCAATCTATAGCGCAAGAAGCACAATATATGGTTCTCTTTGGCTCTTTGGCTATGTCCTCAATAGTCTTCGTAGAGAGATCGCCGGAAGGCGCACCATTAGAGGAGTGTTCCCCACCATTGGCTTGTTTGTCTTTAAGATCTGCCGTGAGATCCTTGCCTTTCTGATCGTAGATGTTTCGGCGGATCTCGAGATTAAGATTCTCCCTCTCATGGGGCGGAGCTTCCTTGTAGGCTTTGAGAAGAGCATTCTCGGTACCAACAAAGGTTTTGCCCGGCTCGTATTTGACGTCTGATGCTGGCTGGAAAGTTTGCAGACCACGAGGTGTGTCCGCTACTATACGGAAATGGCCGGTAAAAGGCGGACCAATGCTCGATGGCCTTGTGTCAGGATCGATCTTGGAAGCTTTTAGCAGGGCAAAATGGCATGGCGCGTTCGAAGGATTACCTGATAATTGATCAACCCCCATGACTCGAGGAACGCATGGACTCTCATAATGGCACAAACATCTCCTGCAAGGTTACGCCTGCAGGCAGTGACGGTGAGGTATTCAGAGGGATTGAGACGATATGTGTTGATCATGAAGTCGCGGTAGTCCTTGTAGACTGCCGGTGTTTTGCTTCGGTTGCGGCTATTGAAGAATTCCGGTAGGGACTTTCTCTCTTCTTTGTGAATTAAGCGCATGTCAAACCAGGTGCTATAGCTGGGTAGGACCACCGCATATCTCTGAGCTACGAGGTGAGATCGCGCGGCCGACTCCAGTTCGGCTTTCGTTTGAGTCGGCTGGCCATCGGTTTTTTCGTCCGTAGGTTCTGCAGGGCTGCCAGGCTGGTCTCCATCCTTGTTGGGGCTGCCAATGTCATTTGCAGGCTCCTCTCCGGTACCTGCCATCTCCTCATCCTCCCTGTCGCCATCGTCGTCCCCTGTTCGAGGCGCATCCGGAGCATCTAGAGGATTGTCTGAGATTGGTAATGGTGTAGATTCGGAGAGCTTCTGCGGTGATACGGAAGATGTGTTGGGATTTGGGGTGACTAGGGCTTCAGGTGCAACGGTGGCTTTAGAAGTGCAAAACAGTGATCAGTATTAGCCCATCCAAACTGTAGGAAAGGATGTCCGGCGTGAAAGTAAGTACCTGCACCATTCTCAGAAAGAGCCGAATATGAGGCATTGATTTCTTCATTGCCTTGCGCCTGTGTAATTTGGTGAGGCTGGTCTAGGGTGTTTGATGAAGCTAGGGCAGACGAGTGGCCAAGGTCCGGAATTTCCCCTTCCATTTCCGCTGACTGGATACAGATGTCTGTTCAGGTACGTAGTACTTGGCCGATGCTAGTAGGCTGCTGATGCTTGCGTTCTCCTGAGCTGTACAAACTGAGACTTGAGACGCCGGGCTAAGCCTCTGATTGTTATGATTGAATGATATCGCTGTCTAAGATCTCGTTCAACATTCTGACCCTACGCTCATAGAGATGGAGAGGGTGGGCTGTTGACACTGATGACTAGCTGCTGGGCGCGTGAAGCGACAGTCTCGCAGTGATAGTGCTGGAAATAAGGTAAGGAAGACACTAAGGGCGACTAGCGTGATCGGCAAGTCGGCGTGATACGGCTCCTCATTATCGACAAATGACTTCCGAGAGTTCCCTATTCCATCTTCTTTTACGCTGTCAACAGAGGTATTGTCATAATTTACCGCTGCCCGATGGATATTGGGGGAGTCCATATTGACCGCATCTACAATGCTGCTCACCACTCGGCACTCTGCTTTCCGGCAAGCACAATGCTACCTCAGGCTCTCGAGAACCTTCAATCGACAACAACAGTCCGCTTTTGCCCGCCTACTAAGCTCCCTTGCTGTCCTTGAACAACGCGAGGGGAAACTTCAGAGTGCATCCCTCAGCGCTGTCACTGCTGCTCAAAAGCTAGGAGGCTCAATAACAGGCTTTGTTGCCGGGAGTGGTGTTAGATCAGTGGCCGAGGAGGCTGCAAAGGTCAGGGGGCTAGAGAAGATCATCATGGTCGAGAATGGCTCATATGACAAAGTACGCTTACTGTGCCGTATACTGCTGTGATTACCCGTGATTGCTTCTAATCATTTCTCAGGCTCTCCCTGAAAATTATGCTCCTCTACTTGCTGAAAACATAAAGAAAGGAGGTTTTACACATGTGTTTGCTGGGCATTCGGCATTTGGCAAGAATCTGATGCCCAGGGTGTCTGCCCTCCTGGACGTACAACAGATATCAGATATTACCGTTATTGAGGGCGAAGATAGTGAGATCGACCAAAGTTCGTGACTTTGGCGAAGCATGCTCTGACTCGTTTGTAGCCTTCGTTCGACCAATATACGCTGGAAATGCCATTCTCACTGTTCAATCATCAGACAAAATCAAGATAATAACAATCAGAGGCACGGCTTTTACAGCTGCCGAGGCCGAGGGCGGCTCTGCTGAGATCACCGAGGGGGTGGATCCCAAGGTTGAAATCAAGACTGAGTGGCTTTCGGAAGACTTGGCAAAATCAGACCGACCTGACCTTGCAACAGCAAGCAAAGTTGTTTCTGGTGGACGAGGTCTCAAGTCAAAAGAAGAATTTGACAGAATTATTCCACCATTGGCAGACGCTTTAGGGGCAGCCATTGGCGCATCAAGAGCAGCGGTCGATAGCGGCTTTGCGGACAACAGCTTGCAGGTCGGACAGACAGGCAAGAACGTTGCGCCGCAACTCTACCTCTGTGCCGGTATTTCGGGAGCCATCCAGCATCTTGCAGGTATGAAGGACAGTAAGGTAATAGCGGCAATCAATAAGGACGCCGATGCTCCAATATTTCATGTGGCTGACGTTGGTCTTGTTGGCAACCTTTTTGATAAAGTGCCAGAGCTGACTATAAAATTGAAGCAGTAGCGAAGAATGCTTGTCTTCATGTATATATTTCGAAATCTTACACCATCTTTGGACAGACCTCTTCACCTAAGCCACTTCGTACTTCACACCTTGCATTGTTCTCTTCGTGTTATGAAGCGAAAGAGCATGACTCTGACAGGTCATGCCCGAAATCTGTTTCGAGTATTCGGCAAGCCGGTTATAAGCGAACCACTCCCTGTTCATCTTCGAGGAGAGTCGCTGAGAGCGAGTTTCCAGGGCGAGGAAGGCTTGCCTACCATAGGTTTGGTCAAAGAGAAGACCTAACTTCGAGACGTAGTTAGATTACACGGAAAGACAAGATTGGTAGAATGCACACTTGCATATGGGGTTCGAATTTAATATCAGAGCAGTCGCGATGAGCAGTATGAAGATAGAAATGTGTCTGAAGCAAGTTTTCTCCGTCGGCTAAATGTTTTCAAAGTGAAGTGATTGTTCACACAATATTGCGGCGAAGGTACTCTACTAGTACCTCCTTTACCCCGCTCCCTTCGTCATATTTCCACTTTACCTCCGAGAACGTTGTCAAATGCATCATGATTTCCATTTTATTTGCGGAGCATGGACGAAGACACACGACGGCTATCAGCCTTGCAAGTACGGACGGATTCTCCCAATATTGAGGCTACCGATAATGCGGCTGCCAATCATGCGCCTGCTAATACTACCAACGCGCCGAAAGCTAAGGATCATGTCAATCAAACCAACCATATTATTGCTGCGAGTCCTGTGACCGCTTCAGACCGAGGGGACGCATCCTCCAAACCGCAGAGACGCCGTAATAAGCCAAGTCTAAGCTGCGAAACGTGCACTGTAAGCCATAAGTACCAGTAATTTGTTTTTTCTAGAAAAAAGGATAGGGAAAATGGAAGGAAGGAAGGAAGAAAGAAAGAAAGAAAGAAAGAAAATGCAGACATTGGTTCAAAAATACTTACGGTCCTTCAGATTAAGAAAACAAAGGTTGGAAGATGCCTTGTCCCTTAACCTTCATTTCCTCCTTATTCCCATGCTTACATCTCTTCTAGTGTGACCGAGGAAGACCGATGTATTCAATACCTAAGAGCACCTTCTTCCTTAAAGCACGCCTCGTCTGACTTCATGGGTAGATGTTTTGCATGCGTTAAACGGAGATCCGAATGTCACTATTCCCACCTTGCTGATCTGATCGAGTTGCTCACCCAATCCTTGACTCCAAAAAATCCTTCGTCTGATGGAGTATTAGGGAATCACATCGTGCCCTGGGCATCGATACGCCAAAAAAAAAGTCAAAACCAAACGGTGATGCTGCGTCAAATTCTACCCTTGTCAACGTCTGTTACCCTCGACTTTGGACTTCGTCTCCATATTGGCACAGGGACTGACTCAAGCACACACACAGAATGGCACCACCAACCCCACAGAACGGCCACTTTCAAGGTCGTCAACTGGATCCTCGCCGATGCCACTCTCCAACGTTCCCTTCTCCCATCCTACAGCTTCCAATATCTTCAAGGCCGAACATCCCTTCAGGTGAACTTTGTGATTCTGGTTTTGCAGAGCTATCACTGACAGGGAGCAAGCAACTACTGGACCCACCAGGGCGGGCTGAACGAAGTAATCGGAGTTCTGCCAAGCAAAGACCAGGCAGATATGTTAGTTCCTCCTTCTCCTCCTTTGTAACGAAGAAAGTGTGTCCAACTTTTCACCCAATAGGCGAGCGAGTCTTTTACAATTTCATCCTTGATTAATCTTGGGCTTCGTTCAGCACTCATTTTCTTTCCATTCTGTTCCCATGCTACTAGTTCATTCTTGTCCCAAGAGGCAGCTAATTCGCGCTCAAGTCTAATTGCCAAATACTTTGATGTCGTTGATCCCGTTTATCCGATGATCCACCGCGAGTCCTTCCTACGAGACTACGAATTCTTTTGGTTGTTGGCGCCAGCGGAGCGTCCGTCTGTAGATGGGTCATTGGTCGCTCTCATATTCGTCATGCTGGCAATGGGTACACAGTTTGTCACATTGCCATCGTCTGATGACAAGGAGCAAACGGCTGAATTTTATGGTAAGATACCAGCCTTGGTGTTCGAAGTAGTGTAAAAGGTCCTGACCTGATTGAAAAGTTTCGGCATCACACCAGGCGCTAAGAGTGTTCTCCTACCTCGGTCGTCCTTCGTTACGGGTCATTCAGACCATGGTTCTCATCATATACTTTCTCATGAACGATAATCACGCAGCGGATGCTTGGGCATTCGCAGGCATTCTCATCCGCCAGGCCTATGCATTAGGCCTGAACCGTGACCCGTCAATCATCGTTCCCCACGCGCACCCTTTCGAGAAGCAGCAGCGCCGCAAGGTGTGGCAAGCTGTGCTCTTCCAAGATACTTTCCTCACCGTCATACTTAAATTACCTCCTACAGCCACTCATACCGACGTCAGAATTGAGGACCTGGCTTTGGAAGTGGAAGAGTCGCTCACCGAGTCCGGCGCAACAGGTAAGCACCCTTTCTGCGTCATTTCTGCCATTTCCCGATCTCTGCTGGAAACCAAACATGTTTGTGGATTAGATGATGTGTCTCTGCATTCCGAATCTGTCTTAATACTCAAAAAGGCGTTTGAAAAGAGGAACGCTGACTCCCGGAATGCCGTAGATGTCACATACATATCGAGCATGTGGAACCTTGCAAACATAGTACAATCGACTCTCTGTACCCCGCGGTCTCTTTCGCTCCCAATATCGTCCTCGCACACCCAACGCACCAGCCTGATTGCTTCATTCCATCGCATCTACATGTCTTTCCCAGCGCCTTTCCGCACATTCACCGAAGCATCTATCTGCGACTTAGCACGCCGGAGCAAAAGGCTTGCAAGACAAACTTTGTTCCTGACAAGCAATTACTTCCACTGTCTTATGCTAGTATATGCCGACGAGCATGGGCAATTAGACATCGATATTCAGGGAACTTTAGACGCAGCTCACGAGGCCATCAATAGTTTCTTTCTGCTGCGCGCGTTGTTCGAGGACGAGGCCATGGTGTGGTATCATTTCCAACATCGAGCATTTTCTGAAGCGGTGAGCGCCCATCCTTCGTGCTGAGCGCGGGATCTATTAGAAGTCCCAGACTGACTTTCGAATATTAGCTAGTAATCGCGGAGCTAGTCAAAGCCCAAAGTGACAACATCGCAATGAATCCAACCAGAATGAGAGCTAAGAATGACGTTTTAAGGATGATTGGGATTCTACAGCTGAGTAGTGGCGTAGACATGGTGGCTCGCACGAGAGTTTCTGTGCTGAGCAGGTATTTGTGAAGGAGGTGCGCAAGCGACTGCCTCTTCCCGTTGATGGTCACCACGCACAATAGCATAATACCCAGGTTTCCGTTGCGAAGCTTGTGCGAGGACATTGACGATGTATTCGTGTTACGTTGAATTCAACGACATCTTGCCTAGAGAAACCCAGTGTATACCAAAATTCACAAATCATACATCCTTCGACTTGTCCTTAGCCAAGACACGCCTCCCTTGTCTCCGCATATATCGATTCAAACTCTCACAAAGTCGATCAAGCACCCACTCACTTTCGCTCGAATCTGCCAACATTGGGCTATCCTCCCCAATCCAATCCCATCCCACAATGCCTTGTTCCTCTTCTGCCAGCTCAATCTCTTCTTTCGACAGTCTGGAGAAGCGTATGAGCCGCGTATACTCGGCCCATTCCTCGTAGCAATACCTGCGAGGCGGGTCGTCTTTGAGGTGATTCGCTGTATGCCGTATTGCTATCGCAAGTTTCCCGGCTAGAGCTTGATCATCGAGATTGTCTAACTCGCTGACTTGCTCCATCGTAGGTGCTGGGTCCATCTCATCCTCCTCTTGCCCAACGGGCATACCTGCAGCCAGGCGTCGCTTCTCTGCAGCTTTCTGCGACTTTTTCTGCAGCCACAGCAGCAGCCATGGATACTTCTCGAGCAACTCACGCCATAAGCCTGCCTTCGGTAAAACGGTCCAATCGGCCAGCTTGAAGGTGCCGCGCTTAAAACTGGCGATGACTGTGTCGCCCATGTCGGAAATGAGGATTGTCATGGTTGGGACGGCGATAAGGGACCAGACGATAAACAAAGGTTTTCCGGCGTTACTTTTGGGACTCAGGTCTCCGTAGCCGATGGTGAGAAGGGAGACATAACAGAAGTAAAGAGCCTGAAAATAGCTCAGACCTTGGGACTTCGATTCCGCTCTCCAGAAGCCGACAGCGCCTACGCACCAGAGAAGTCCGACTGCATAAGAATAAGCCTTCTGGCGAGCATGAAGAGAAACCGACGGGATAGTTGGTTGGCTTCAGCGAAAAAAGGAGTATTCAACCATTACTTACATGCTATGAAGGACATTGTCAAGGCAGAATACCGCTTGAACTTGTGAGTATCATACTGAATTTTCCTCATTGCGTCGAACCGATCCTTTTCTTGCCTCATCAACAGGATTTTTGGTTGCCTCGAACCAACTCGTCTTAGCACCCTTAAGCCGGCAATCACGGGACCAACCTTTGATTTCTTTTGGTGGGATTCGCGAGGGGCTGGGGCGATTGCCTTTTCGACATCGAAGTTGACCGTACGCTGTGTAAGGTTAAATGGCTCGGAAATTGGGGCTGGCTTTTTGTGATGAAGTTTGGCCAACGCATAAGCCTTCAGTTTCTCATATTCGAAGTCCGTAGTTGCAGTCCGTCGTAGTGTATGCGTTCTCTGCTTCTCGACATGCGACTTAACGACATGAGTCGATCCGAGTTCTTGGGCGAACCCTCGGATACTGGATACCATCAAACCTAGGATGATGATACCGCCAACCTAATAGGAGAAGTATCAGATATCTGTTATGCAGACAACCAATCTATGAGGTTGCTCACCGAATACGGGAAAACTAGGCCTCTTCCGACGTCGTTTGTAGGGTAGAAGTCACCAAATCCTACTGTCAGTACCGTAACGTCACAGAAATAAAGCTAGCGCTATTAGTCCAAGAAGGACGTCGGAGTTGGGCGAGGAAAGACGGACCGAGTCCACAAAAGACCAACCCTCCACTTTGGCGAACACGGCAGCGCCTCCGGCAAGCCAACAGAAGAACATCATAGTTTGAAGTATCAAATTTCGCTGATCATCGGACAGTTCAAAATGCTGAGGATAATGGCCAAGAAAGTACCCCAACATATTCAACATCAGGATCATCGATGAGACGAGGTAAAGAATGGCAGCGATGACGGCGTGCCAGAAGCCTTGGCTATAGGTCTGGTCTGGTCGGTGGGGAGGCACGTACTCATCCATGGATGCGGTGATAGCGATGAGCTAGCGTCGTCAGTCAGAAGATGTCTCATTAATACCATGATTTATGATTGCGTATAGACAGCACATGACGAAGTACATAGAGGAGTAACGTCGTGTGGACAAGATGGCAGAAGACGACGGTATAATGATAGAATTGGTATGACACATGTAAGTACAGTGGAGAATAGTGACATACAATTCCTGTTGCGAAGTACCAAAGAATAATAGTGACGGGCAAAGCTACTATATAGCGTATGCGCCTGGTGAAATTGAAAAGAAGAAAGATGTTGCCAGCGAAACCACATGCCAGCGAGGCGCCATTGAGTCCCAGACACCATCTGGGGTCTGGAAAGCCCGTTGAATCTGCATCGATGCCTGGATTGGCCGGGTTGTAGTTGTTCCTCCATGATGTGACCAGTGCCGCAATGGACATGACATTGGCCAGAGGTCCAGTGCAAGCAGCGAGGAGGGGTATAGCTGTGGAGCAGAACCACCAATCTTGAGGTTGATCATCGTCGTCGGGCCTTAGGTGAAACTTCCATTTCTGCTTCCCAGGTGTTTCTGGCGTAGGGGCTTTACATCTCGCGCGCTGTAGTGTGCTTGTGGAAGCGTCTGTTGAATCTGAACTCCCAGGTGGAGAGTCGGTGGTGCCCATCTCGTTCTATTATGAGTGAGGTGCAACATGAACCATGGTCCTGGGAGGTTACTTCCTAACGGCGACGAAGCGGGGCGTGGCGGGGAAAAGAAGCAACTAGCTAGCATATGATCGTTATCGCCAGGCCAACATGACGAGGAGGTGTATGATACAGATATATGGCTGCTCTTTATGCGCAGGGGGTGTAGAGGAGGAGGAGGAGGGAATGGCAATGAACTGTTGCATAAAAACGAATCTCCGAGGAAGACGATGACAAGAACTCATTGTTCCTCATCGATGAATTTACTTAACCTTATCGGGCACTCTAATCCGATGTAAAGTAAGCGAGGTATGGGAGATAACAGTCGAGACAGTTAACTCCGTATTACCTAAGAGGCTAAGGTACTAGTACTCTACTCGTATGGTATTGAATAACCGCCACACACGTCCGCTGCCTGTTTACTGTTCAGCACCAAATCTCAAGTACCGACCCCGGCATTCTGGGGAGACTACACAACTGATGTGAGAGGGGAGAGTACGTATACTACTACTGTGTTCCTCGAGAGCAGATGTCTACGAGTACTTATCTTATTTTTCATCTACGAGTACGTTGATTCACTTTTCAATAAATAGTTCGCAAATTGTACCACTTTTCTCTTTGCAGTCAGCAGCAATACGAGAGTAATGGGGCGCCAGGAGACTTCCGAACCTAAGCCCCCTTTTCCGTGGCACTTAGGAGTATTTGATGCGCATTGTCATCCGACCGATACGGTCCCTTCACTGGACAATGTCGCAGGCATGAAGACTCGAGCACTGACTATCATGGCTACAAGGGAACAAGACCAAAGCTTAGTGGCAGATTTTGCCGACAAGCTGGGCATCACTGACGACGCAATCCCAGCCCTTGAATCTACAAGCGGCAATAAGAAATCAAGGGGTTACATTGTCCCTGCATTTGGTTGGCATCCATGGTTCTCTCATCAAATTTTCGTCGATGGGAAAGGTGTAATCCCTAGTAAACTCAATCATTACCGGATGGCCATATCGCCCTCACCAGAAAATGATGATGATTTTATTGCTACACTTCCTGATCCTCGACCACTGTCCCATCTACTCGATCAGACTCGCAGTTACCTTCAAAAGTATCCTTATGCGATTGTGGGCGAACTCGGACTCGATCGTGCCTTCCGTATCCCTGGAAACGAGTTGGCAGACAACCGATATGAGAGGGATCCAGCTTTGACGCCCGGTGGAAGAGAGGGCCGACGACTGTCACCTTACCGCGTTGATATGCACCATCAACGGAAAATCCTGAAGGCGCAACTCAACATCGCCGGAGAACTGCAAAGAGCAGTTTCTGTTCATGGTGTAGCTGCACATGGAGTAGTCTTCGAAACCCTGGAAGAAACCTGGCGTGGACATGAGAGACGATCTCTGAGCAAGCGCGAAAGGAAACGAAGAGCAACGCTTGATGCAGCACACCAAGAAGAAGAATTTTCCGAGGCAGATGAACAGAGCTCCAATTTAGGTGGTCCTAAGCCTTTTCCTCCTCGAATATGTCTTCATTCATACTCTGGGCCCGTAGATACCCTCAGACAGTACCTCCACCCATCAGTGCCTGCAATCATCTTCTTCTCCTTCTCTCTTCTCGTCAACTTTTCCTCTACCTCAAGCAAGGCCGTCGCTGCCATCCAAGCAGTGCCTGATGACAAAATTCTCGCTGAGAGTGACCTACATGCCGCTGGAGAGAAGATGGATGGCTTATTAGAGGATATTGTCCGAAAAATCTGTCAAATCAAGGGTTGGACGTTGGAGGAAGGCGTGAAGCAATTACGATCAAATTGGTGGCACTACATATTCGGAAAGAAATTAGGGAATGAGGATGGCGCTGAATAATGATGACATTGGCCCAATACGTTCTGCTGCAAGCTTGCCTTTTATGGGCCGAGGACGACCAGGAGAACAGAGAGAGTACCCTGTCAAAGTTTCATAGCAATTGGGAACATCCCTATGAACAAATACGAACACTGTAGTTCTACAGTTCTGAGTGCTCTATCAGCCAAGGAGCACGAAATGACAGATTGCTCTGGCGGTTAAATGATGTTAGCGAGCATATTCCGAGGCCTTTTCTTGAGTGCAGAAGTTTTGGATGTAGAGTAAGACGTGGAGGAAGGGCGGGTGCTGCGCGTCACGGAGCTCAAGAACAACATGTTGGATTGTCAAGAGAAAAGAGGTATGTCGTACGGAGGCCCGCAATGCATCATTGACCAACTAACCAACCATCAACGCAGGCTCTTGTTCTATCATAGAATTGCTGTTTCTTACCCGCTTCCGAGAACATGGCATCAAGAGCGAAGGGAAACCATCGGTTGTACAGTAGTATTCTTTCTGTCAAATGCCGCTTCTATCAGGGGTAAGCAAGGTAGTCCATTCGTCTCGATACCTACCCTAGCGGAGGGCAGTGGGTTCCGGTAACCGTACCCAAACGGTATTGGTGTGCGCTAAAGTAAGGTATCATATCGAAGAACATTTCTGCAGAGACGACAGCATCGCTCACTATGCTTCGATCCCGTCTCAGAGACCAATTGTTCCACTTTCCCGAACAGCTATGCCAATGGGATTCCCTAGACGTCTCCAACGGATGCGCCCGAGATGTTTCGTTCAGTCCAAACGTACCAGCTCAATCCCCTCCTTTACCGTGATTTCACGTCGACTTTTCGCTCTTCGAAAGCCTGATCTATCAAGATGCGATCCAGCCGGGGCATTTTCTTGAGACCAATCTGACGCAGCTCATAATTTGGATCCTTCGCTTTCACTGCGTCTTCTATCTCCATTTGACTGATGCGGAATTGACGGCTAGCCTCTGACTCGACGTCAAGCTGCTCTGTGTTGAGTGCCTCCTCACGGATGCGGGGAGGTGCATCCGTATCCCTCTTGCGCTTGCGAGGGTTTTCCCCTCCCTTCTTGGGAGACTTGGCCTGTCCTTGGGTATCGCCCGCTTGGATTCTGGCAGCCTTGACTCGTTTCACTATGGAATTGGGCTTAAGTCTCCCTCCGCTTAGATTGCTGATTTGTTTTGGGCTCCAATGAGCTATAACCTGCAGTAGAAGCGGTCCCCACTAGACAAAGATGTCGCCGTCAGCATTGCGATTTCAAGTAAGCGTTTCTAGTCTTGAAAAAATTCTACAGACCAAGGTCTTCCAAGACACGACTCAAGGCTCAAACACTGGTTCGATAGAGTAATATGGGTTCCGGAAATACGTACCAGATGATTCGGCCATTGCTTGATGATATCTTCAGTCTCGATACCCTCGGGCAAACGCTCTGTGGTTGCGGGAAATCCGGGGATGTGGACTCTTCGTAACTGCTGATACTTCGAGATATTCTCACCTGTGGGTAATGTGACTTTGGTGCCCGGTTCACCATGGGTCTGTCCTATGCTCCGTTCCGAGCTCTTGGAGACTTGCGCTCGCGCTGTATCCATGACTACAAGTGAGGTTGGAGATTATTGTCAAGGAGACGCTTTAGATGGTGGGATTTGGCGTTAGCACGAAGGAACGTGGGCGAAGGTTTCTCGAGAATCAATGAAAAGGTTCAGAACGTTGCCTGAAGAAGTTGTGTTGTATGAAAGCCTTGTCTTGATTCACTGTGAGGTGGCTAGAAGCACAATTTACTTAAACACAATAGCTATTCAAACGTGTCGGCTTCATCTCAGAGCTTGCGAGGCATCAGAGTGAATACCAGCTACGTTGAGAACGCCGATCCGTGAATATAGAAGTCTTGTAACAATGGCAACCGACCAGAAAGTGGTAATGGTAGCTATTAAAGAAATAGAAAAAGAAGTCTCTGAGATAGATGCAACTGTCACGCCTCAATTGTGGACGGTACAGACTCATGAAAAACTTTGAATTTGGGACAATCTGCTCTCTATCATCAGAATTGGCCATTCTTTCACATCGATCTGACCCAGTAAACACCAGGGTTTGGCTTGCAAAAGGCAAAGCTCAACCTCAACTGCTTAGCAGATGCGAGGCCTTTCAGACAAGACACAGCTCGAGAAAGCAAATCTGTAGGCAGCTGGACATATGAGATATGAAATCTCTTAATGAATCACCAATAGCGACCTATACAGCAAGATGGACTACCAGCATTTCCCACTAAGCTATGCTTTGACCTAGTTCAGTGATAGCAAAAGTAACACCTAACCAGACGTGGCCTTCTGTTTATCCTCCAAGACCTTTTTGACAGCCGGTCTGGCCGTGAGGCGCTCCATCCAGGCATAGTAGTGAGGGTAATCGCCTTTGAAATCGATCTTCGTATCGCCAGTGATATAGGGAGCTAGCTGGTACCACGTGACGAAGCTCAGATCAGCGTACGTGCACTTGTCGCCAACAAGGTATTCCTTGCCGTTCAGAATGGTGTCCAGGACCATGGTGACTCGCTTAACCTCGGCGCCATAGCGGTCTTTTGCCGATTGGACATTTTCGGGATGGTATTTGTTGAACCTGGCACACCATTAATCAGCGTGGAGCTCATGGCCGTTGGTCTTCAGGTGGACTTACCAGGCTGCTTGGCCAAAGTACGGGCCTTGGCCTGAAGACTGGAAGTGAAGGTATTGCTTGCAGTAGTACTTTTCAGGGAAAGAAGTGTACGTAAGCGAGTTGGAAGTATCGTAACGATCGATCAAGTACTCAATGATCTACATTACGTTAGTGAGTTAGTACCTGTCTGAGGAGTGTTTGGGAACTTACGGCTCCAGATTCCCAGAGAGTGATGCCAGTATTTGGATCCTCGATCGCTGGTACACTGACACAGAAAGATTGGTCAGCCAGGGTATTTCCGGAAATCGAGGAATTGACTGAGGAGAAGGTTTTCTTACCGGCCATTGGGGTTTTTGTCTGTGTATGGTTTGGCCTTGACCTCTTTGTGCAGGTCGACGAACTTGGTCTCGTATGGCAGGGCAAGTTCTTCAAGAACGATAGCGACCTTCCAGGGATTGGGTCCCTGCAACGCAAAATTCCAAATGAGTAATGAGTAGGTGTATTGTAGAACAGCGGCCACAGGTACTGACGCTGTCGTGAGACCAGAGGGTAATTGTTTGTGTCATGGTGGAAAGGAGTGGGAGGGCGAGGTTGTGATTGTTGTTGTGATTGTTGATTTTCGAGGTGAGAATTCTGGATGAGAACTGAGCTGATCTGTCCCTCCTTTAAACAAAGTGAATGATAATGAGGGGCCGAGAGAAATGAATTTGAATACTCGTGGATTCCAGAAGTGAGATATTTGATAGAGCGAGGACACCAATAGATATTTCCACTTAGCGGCATGTCGCTTGATCTATTGGTGTCCTCGCTCTATCAAGTAACTCACTTCTGGAATCCACGAGTATAATTAAGGGCCCCTTCGATAACCACATATTTTCAAAATATGCCAACATATATTACCCCACCTCTTAGCAAATAAAATGTGGGCTTAAAATAGCACTAGTAGACACTTGAAAATGTGTAAAATATATATACGGTTTCTATAATCTCGGTAAGTAAGAATCGAATATAGAATAGTCGAAAAATTCTTTCTCGTCAGAGATAATTACCTTTCTATCTACTATTTAATAGTCTTATAACTAATATATCTACTACTGCTATATAGGCTTTAGCCATTATTAATACTTCTATTACCTTCGTCGTTACTCTATCTTTTATTATAATAAGAAGAATAATACTAAGTAGCAGTAAGAATAACACTTATTGCTATCTCTTTAAATAGAGAGTTATCTGTAACTGAAATATAGCTATTGCAGTTATGAAATGTGGCTAGCAGTCATAAAAATGAAATATCGCTATTGCAGTCATAAATATTCATTATTCCTGTGTGCATAGCGCATATCGAGCCTCAAATTATGGGTCAACCCATAATTTACATATTTTCAAGACGAAATGTGACCTGGCAAGTGAAAATATGATTACCGAACGAAACCGTATGTATATAGTACGCTAATTTGAAAATATGTGGTTACCGAAGGTATAAAGTACCGAGTAAGAGCGAGCCGAGCGCCCCCACTTTTTGGATTTCAAATCCTTTAGTTACATTACCTTCACATGCATGGGATCGAGGGGTTGCATACACGCATGCAAGGCACAAATCTATATTGTGTAGAGTAATAAAGTACCCCAAAAGTGAGTTGCTTGATACAGCGAGGACACCAATAGATCCTTCCATTTACCTTAGCCAGATGTTGCTTGATCTATTGGTGTCCTCGCTCCACCAGCTCTATCAAGTAACCCACTTCTGGAACAGCGCAAGTACCTAATAAAGTGAGAAGGCCGAGTTGACTTCGGATTTTCGTCCGTCCAAAATCACAACTATCTTGTTCCTTTTTTTCTGCGACTCCTGCCACTCTCCTAGCACCTAGAATCCGTACGGAATCTAAGCATCTTGCTCTTCCCGTGCAACTTCCGCCCTCCGAGGCTCCAAACCATAGACAGAATGTATGGTAAATGGGAATCCTCGTCGTCTCACAGCCGGCCTTCCGTTCAACCCGAGTCCTGCATATCTCCGTGTCCCCGTGGCGCACATGAGAGCTGATAAATCGTTTCCAAAGTGCACCGAACCGATGTTGGTCACGTGGTAATGCGCTGGCTCGACGCTTTTCCTTGGTGTCCCTTCGATATGAAGCTTCCAAGCTTTCTAGATCGCTAGTAGAAAAGGCAGACGATGGCGTCAAGAACCATGCTTGGTACCTCATCTGTGCGAGGGAGTGTCGCAGCGCTGCCCCAGCGAATGTTCGTGATAGCAGCATCCATCCTCCTCCGTAGGATCCTGGAATAGGCTGCCTCCAGCTCCAGCCTTGATCGCGTTGACCACATCGATTGCGAAGTCTGAGCTTCCCTCGAAGCACTGCCTGTACGTGCTCGCATCGCTCTCGCTCTCGGGGTCCATTATCTGCCGAGCAGCGATCTTACTGACGAGCTTACGGAATGGCGATGATGGAGGGGTCTTGTCATAGACTGGTTTTATCTCTTCTGGCCCAGGTACTAAACCAGCTTCATTGCACCCCTTTCTAAATTGGTCGATAGCTAGGTTCTTAAGCTGGGGCAGGTTGATTTTGTCGCAAAGTATATAGAGCTGCTGGCAAGCATCCGCAAAGTCCCACTTCTTGTCCATCGGCATATCGCTGACATTGTCAATCTTGCCCTGGTATAGCCACTTGACGAGAAGTTCGAAAGCTCTTGGGTCGTCATCAAACAGCTCGACCGAGACATCTTTCCCTCCTTCTTTCATGCTCCCATGCTCGACCTGCTTTTGGAACCATGTTGAGTGATGGCAGAGGATGTTGCGATGAAGTGACCAATGGCGCCTGGTTTTTCCGACGTAAACATCCATGGTCGAGCCTGACAGGAGTCTGAAGCGCAACAATGTTAGTCAACCAAAATGTAGCGCCGCAGGAACGGAAAAGAGGAACCAACTCTGCGAAAGTCTTTGCTGTGGTTTCGCCTATATCCGTCACTGCCATGCGAAAGGGGCCTTTGTGCTCGTAGGCAAAGTCGCAGTAGTGAATGTGCAAGGAGTCTATAGAGGAGTGGCCTGTTGGAGGAGGTGTGTATGGTGGAGTATCCATGGGCTAGGCTGATGCTTGGTCTTGAATGATGCGGTTGAGTTCCGGAATATACAAACGAAGAGGTTGCCAAATGCTCGAACGACGATGACAACATGAAATGGATGGCAGCAGCTGAAGACTCCAGCGCTCCAGAGTTCCAGCGCAAAAGAGCCGATGACCGTATGTATCCCGTCGCGAAGATTAAGAAACGCCACAGCCGGTCCGGCGACCACTACCACGGTAGTGCGATCGGTAGCGCGATATCGGTCGCGTCTTTGGTATGTACGCGTTTTCCTCTTTCTTAACATATATTGTTTCAAGTACTCGTATTTCATTCCTTTGCCTTCGACGCGCAATGTCTCTAGTATCGTCACCCGTAACTTATCCACCAAGTTTGTCACCTCCACTCATACTGGAAAAGCGCAAAAGACAGCATGAGCTGGAAGTACCCTTGCAGGTAAAGAGGAAGGCTCTGAACGCGAAGGACGAAGGTCATGCGAGAGTGGAGTTCCGAACATTTGCATTGGATACCTCTGACACGGTGTCACCAAAAGCTCGGATAGTGGACAATGCACCCTCAAGGTCGCAGGGGCCCTTCGCCGACGACGACGACGATGACAATTACGATGATGAAGGAATGGCGAGTAATGTTAGCATGCTTGGGTCCTTTGAAAGTGGAACCCCAAGGACAACAGCTACGGCACCGGCTTTCAAGTCTACCCTAGCTAGACCAGATAACAGTCGGCAGCAACATTTGTCATGTCGAGCGCCTCAAGCCAAGACATCATCAGGTAAAACCTTCAAACTCCATTCGAAGCATACACATGCTCCCGTTCCATACGAACAGCTCGTTGCTGAGCGGTCTAATACTGCACCAAGGAAGGCAACAAAGAGCTATTATGGCGTCGACGTTCACAAGCTGCTCGATGAGGCGGCCAAGGATGCCAGGAATGAGAAACATAAGAACAGCGACGCTCCACGTCCATCGATAGAAGCGCCATTGCCCAGAAAGACCTCCAAGAAAGGTCGAACGATGCTGTGGACGGAGAAGTATCGCGCCAAAAAGTTCACAGATCTAGTCGGTGACGAACGTACGCATCGTGACGTTCTGCGATGGCTCAAAGGCTGGGATCCAATTGTCTTTCCCGGCACAAGCAGACTTAAGCCAAAGACCAAGTCGATGGAGACCGAAGCAGGGCCTCGACAGCAACGGAAGATACTTTTGCTTGCAGGACCTCCCGGTTTGGGTAAGACTACACTCGCACATGTTTGCGCAAGACAAGCTGGCTATGAGGTAGTGGAGATCAACGCCAGCGATGAGAGGAGTCGTGACGTCGTCAAAGGACGAATAAAAGACTGCGTTGGTACTGAGAACGTCAAAGGTATCAACACCAAGGATGCAGCAGGTACGACTCGCAAGGCTGGAAGACCGGTTTGTGTTATAGTTGACGAGGTCGATGGCGTGGTCAGTGGGAGTAGCGGTGGAGGTGAAGGTGGATTCATTAAGGCCTTGATCGATTTGGTTAACCTTGATCAGAAGAACTCGAACGTTCTCGGATCTACCTCAGCCAATTTGGTCAAATCGAAAAAGAAAGGCGACAGGTTTCGACTTTTGCGGCCGATGATCCTAATCTGTAACGACGTGTACCATTCCGCCCTACGGCATCTTCGTGCTTCCACGTTGGCAGAGATTATCCACATTAGGAGGCCACCGCTGGACAAGGTCGTAGTTAGACTCAAATCAGTGTTTGACAACGAGGGTGTCGCTTGTGACGTTGATGGCGTGCGAAGGCTTTGTGAGGCAACCTGGGGTGTCAGCGACAGAAGGGAGTCTCGGACGAATCCCAGTGGTACTGGTGAAGGTGACATGCGAGGCATACTGGTGGTCGGCGAATGGGTGGCGGCGAAGATGCGAGCATCTACCGGGAAAACGGCTCGACTGACGAAGAAGTGGGTAGAGGAGCATATGCTCGAAAATCTTTCGCATGAGGGAGACGGAGCTCGAGGATTGGGTCATGGCGGCGCAAAAGAGGTCGTCGAGCGGGTTTTCTTGGATGGCGCAGGGTTTCCCAAGGCTGCCTTTACAGCGCCAAATAGCATGTGCAGAGTACAGAACAGAGACTTTCTGGGAGTGTCAGAGCTTGCGAAACACACAGCTATAAGTCGACTGCGGGACGTTGTCGACACATGTGGCGAGAGCGACCGCATTGTCACCGACTGCTTTACTGCATACCCTTCGCGTTCTTTCCAAGACGATACTTTCCTTTCCAAGCCTAACGCTGCGCACGAGTGGCTGCATTTCCATGATCGGTTGTCTTCGAAGGTGTACGGGGGTCAGGAATGGGAGCTTGGACCATATCTTGCGCAATCGGTCCTTGGATTCCACCATCTGTTCGCTTCTCCAGCAAAGCATTCATGGGCCGACCAGAAACGTTGGGATGATGAGAATGAAGAGCTGCTTCCTTTCTCCGGTCCTCGAGCTGACTATCTGGCCTCTGAGGCCTTGAAGCAGAATAGGGCTGTCCTGCTCGGCCTTCAGTCTTCTTTATCGTCCCAATTGCTTCGCTCCTTCAGGTCTGCTGAGGACATCTCGACTGATCTCCTCCCAAATCTCATCAGGATGTTGACGCCCGATGTCAAGCCCATTGTTGTAGGCGGAAGTGGCGACCAGAGAGGTGCAGTAAGCGTTCGAAAGGAAGGAGAGCGAGAAATGATCCAACGTGCTGTTGGCGTTATGGGCGCTGTTGGCGTCACGCTTGAGCGAGCCAGAGTCGAGATGGGTCAAAGTGGCATCAGCAGCCACATCTATCGCATGGAGCCGTAAGCTAGCCAGTGCTGTGGCTCGGATAAGACTTACACTGACGCGTCTCTATAGGCCTCTAGACAACTTGGCGGCTTTTGAAACTGCCTGTCAAAATGGTTCAACGACAGCTCCAGCGAGATACGCGATCCGCCAAGCTCTCGACCAGGAGTATCAGAAGTACCTCCTCCGTCAGCGTGCTGATGCTCGTCAAGCTAGATATAGAGCTGGAGGTGGCCTTAGTTCTGAGGCAGATTTCGGAGCCGAGGACAGAGAAAATGCGAGAACTGAGGAAGGAGTAAAGCCGAAGCCGGTAGCGGTCAAGCGTGACTTTTTTGGGAGGATCATCAATGTAGTTCTACCCGCGGCAAGAGGCCAACCAAGCCAGGGTGAGTGTGAAGAATCGCAGAATTCAAAATCAGATGAGAACGAGAAGGAGAGGAAGGTGTGGGTAAGCTTTCATGAGGGTTTCTCGAATGCGGTCAGGAAACCAATTACGCTCAAGGAGCTAATGCGAGGGTTTTGAACCAATCTCTAACCACGGGCAGGAACAAGCGAGATTCTAATTGAAATTCTTGCATTTGTTGCATTGACTAAGATGTAGGGAACTGAAACCCACGTCTTGCCCTGTGGAGATTCACCATAGAGAATAATCATTGACACCGTTAACATTGTGCAATTGTGCTGGCTGCTAAAGACACTGAAAGTAGAATCTTGGCGGATATCACCACAGCCAATAGCCGTTCGCAATCAAGAAATCTATCCATACCTATTCATTGTCAGTCTCCAGCCCCTGAGATGGAGATAATACTGGGAAGATTCACCATACTCTTATCGCTAGTCGGAACCTATCAAGCGTATGTATGAGACGACCAGCTATGATTTTAACACCCACTCACGTCTGTCCAATGTCATTCCTTGGAACCTTAGAAGAGAGATACCTTCAAAAGACTTATTAGGAAGCTATTTATTCTATTAAGGATAGGAACAGGATAGCAAGGGGAGTGTACCATGTGAATCAGAGGTAGGCGAAGCGATTGGCGCAGTCGACTGGATCATGAACACGGCCAGACGTGTCCTCGAGGCGCTTGCTCACTAGCACCCATGCGTTCTCCATGACGTACTTGTACGCTTCAACAAGCAGCCTATCCTCGTTGTCATCAAAGCCAGCAGGTACCGGTTGCGTGATGACCTTGAGGTTTGTTCCCGCCTGGAAATCAAGGGCACAGGGCTTGTAGACTTCGCCTTTTGCAGCGGCGATGAGTGTCGCGTTTCGCTTGTAGCGGCCATAGATTGCATTTCCTGTGAGGTTCGAAGGCTTGCCGTGGGAGGACCGAACGTTGTTGATGATCTCTGCGATTTCGTCGAATTGTTTGTTTTCTTGTCGCAGGCGATAAATTTCGTGGTTCTCCTAAAAGATTTTTCTAGTCAGCTCTTGCTAGTTCTAGCCGAGAACTAGAGCCATGGGAGATGTTTCTGGACTATGGAATCAGGTTTCACGGCTTCGGAAGACGCTTGAATGAGAAAATTTGCGATTGGGGAACTCCTACAGGATCCATGTCACCTTTCGCCTTCTTCTGTGCCCCACCAGCAGCGATACGGCTTGATGCCTCACTTAATGCTCTTTTCATCTGTGTGGCGTTTCCTCTGAGAGCAGAATCGCTATTTGACGGCCCAGTGAAATTGGTAGCAGTTGCGCTATCCGGAACAAGATTTGCGCCAGAGGTACGACCTGATGCCACCAGTGCTCCAGGAAACACACGCTTGTTTTGGGTCGTGGTTCCCCTAGTAGGGAATGGAATGGGAAACAAGCCTGTAGAGGTGGGAGAGGAAGCCGAGGAGTGGCTGACGCTGAGATCGTATGGGCCGGTAGCTGCTGGGCGTTTCAAAGCTGTATCCGTCAACTGGGGAATGAGAAGGCCTTCTTGGAGGGCGTTGATGACCATAAGGTCGCCGTTCATGATTCCAAATCTGGATTCAGAGTGGGTCTCATTCTCGTATGAATTGACTTGCATACAATTGGCATTCATAGCTTCGAAGCGAGATTCGCTGCTCTTATACAGGGCAGTAACTCCAAGGCCAGGATTGGCTTGGAGGGAGGGGGCATGCATGGAGTCAGTACTAGAGTCGGTG
Source organism: Letharia lupina (assembly GCF_014066315.1). NCBI lineage: Eukaryota > Fungi > Ascomycota > Lecanoromycetes > Lecanorales > Parmeliaceae > Letharia > Letharia lupina. The sequence continues at coordinate 867,706 of NW_023502985.1, forward strand.
CTCTGAGACAAAGATCCGAATCCATCATAGAGAGCGGCATCCCGGTGGTGGTCCCAAATCAATCTACTCGTGCCCAGAGTGGATTGTGTATATTTCGATGTACTAACGGTAGAATATTCATCGTTGTGAGGTGAGGTTGCTGCTAAGTTGGCAGACATAGTAAGATTGGCAAGGAACTCGTCGATTTCTCTCTTGATGTTGAAAATCAAGCTCACTGCACGCTGATCCATATCTAACGGGTTTGACTCTAGAAGAGCAAGGTCAGAGAGAAGCTCAATGAGGTCGGACATCTTGGTGTCTTGATCAGGTGTATCTTGGGACAAACCAGTCACGCGGTAGTAAAATGTGAACGGTAGAATATGTGTTGACGTGAACAGTAAGATATTTTTTCAGATGGATGAGTTTACGTCTGGACCGCCCTGATGAACTTACAGGTTTGTCCGGTTTGTTCACTCGCCTTAGCGAGATGAATTGTAAACCCGCGAAAGCAATATGAGTTGAAGCAAGGAAAGCGACGATGTTGTTGAATGTATTGCTAAGGAGTCCATTTGGGAGAGCGCGAACAAAACGCGGACAATATGCACTAGTGGCGAATTCTGTTGTTTATGTTTTGCCAATTCGTCACCAACATCTAGTTCACTGCAAGTCACATCGTGCACCAATGTTCCGGCCTATCTTGGCCTCCTGGTCATTTTATATAAGCTCTTCTTAGGAAACTTCAGTACGAAGAAGATATCAAGTAGTCATGTTTGTCTATTAATCTGCGGGCTTTGATGCTAGCAGTATTTCATGATCAGTCAGGATTATGCTGTGTAAAGAAAGCGAGGCAGAAAAATTCGACATGCCAATACAATCATTATCAAAGGTTTTTCAAATTCGATAGCAGGGGTAGATGCGCAAGCATTAGAGAAGTAGCAGATGTCGCGACGAATGTGTAGCCTTTTCGAAGTTGAGCAGCTAGCTAAGATTGCATGAGCTGATTTAGATCGGTCAAGAACAATATCTTGAGATCTCGAATAGTATTCAACCGCAAAGCATTCATAGACACCTCACAGAGAAAGCAGTCCATGTAGTAATGACTGATTTAGAGAATGTTGTCAAAGGTCGATGGAGAAGCGGCGCTCCCGGCGGCAAATCAGTGTAACCTGATCTTGGGACCTTTCCCCATGCGCTGTTCTTGGCCGCCCATAGCGGGGTCGTAGTGGTGTTAGAGTACTTACTCCCTCCCTTAGCATACTTACTCTACACGACTCCCTCCCTGTCTTCTTTCTCTTTACTCCCTACTGTCCAGCTACGCAGCATGCCCAGCTTATTCTACATACTGCTCTCGCCAGTCCTTTTGTTCATTTCAATTCCTCTCTCATTATTCGCTGCTCTTACAACCACGCTAGCCTTTTCTACTTTATTCTTTCGTGCTCTTCTTGTATATGCAGAGCTCGGGGCCGTGTTAATACAGAATAAATTTGCCAGTCAACATGCAAATGAAAAGACTATGGTGCCCACAAGCGTGACTCCAGCTGTTGCAGAGGGAAAACAGCCGCGGCACAAGAGCAGAAGAAGCAGTGCAGGTAGCGGATCCCATGGTGGATCTACAACCCCTAGACTTCCGGATACCGGTTTTGGCATCTACAGCGGTGGTGGGGTAGTACGCGACTTTGAAGGGGTGGGGGGGTGGAGAGTCCCAGGCACAGCTGATGAAGATGCCATATGGACGTCTCTGAATTCTCGACTCGAATTGCCTGCAATGGTCGATGGCCGCCGGCGCAATCATCACCGCTCAAGAACTTCCGGTAGCCTCACAACCGTGTCTTTACCTCTCAATTCGCCCGTGCGATCTCGCGCGAGGACCCCCACAAGCGTTCGAGTAGGAGGGAGTACCAGTCCCGAAGAGTATTTTGCCAACCGTGCACCCTCCAAATCGACGACCGCTTTGGATGCAGCCAACATCTGAAGAGCTCTTCTGTAACATAAACCCTTGGGTTCTTCTTCTGGGTCTTCTCAAGGGTCAACTGGCACGTAAATTGACCAATAAGATGTTTGTGCCTAACGTCTACTAAGAACATCAACCATCCGTACAGCGCTATGCGTAAGATCCAGGTCTACCGAGACGCCTTTCTGCGTTTCTACAGTACACACCAGGATACCCGTCTATTGTTGTACAGCGACGCCCGCAGACCGAATGCCCGGACCATCTCATGGGACGGACCGAAGTCCTCCGCTTCCAAAAGCACTACGCCTGCCTTTCGTGACGTGAAACTTCCTCCATTTCTTCTCGCATGACATGGTTAAATTCAGAAAAGCCGTCCAGATATACTGCGCCGGCAACTCTGAAGTCAGCGTCTGCTTTCTAACGCACCGAATTAAGTCAAGTCTGGAGAACGTAGGGGGAAAGAGGAGACATCCCATATCTACTCCCCCAACATGTCTTGGGGTGCAAGTTTCGGTATCGACAACAAAGGACTGCTCGGAAGTTTACGTACCATGGTGACCGGCTTTTTTGATGATCAGAACCTTGGCTGAGCCATTGTCAACCTCCTTCTCAGCGGCAGAGGCTGTCTTCCAAATTAACGCCTTCTCCTCCTCCATCTTCTGCTCAGCGGCGTAGCCACCAGCTATATCCATCCAATCATTCTCTCCGTACATAAGAACGACAGGAATGCCATTCTCTCGCTTTCGCACCGCCGACTCAACACTGGAAGTCGTCGATCCATCCGGTTGTAGGTATTGCCGGCCGACGCCTTGAATACGCCGTATAAGGGGACTCCGGGCAAATGCGCCCGGTGCCAATATGTACGCCAGGGCAAACTCCCCACTACCTCGCTGCTTGAATAGTGAGTACGCGTAATTGTGGAGAGCCTGAGCTTCTTCTGTTGCCAAGTGAGAGAATCGTCGAGATGTCCAGCCTGAGACGAAGCGGGGACCCAACGGGCCGGACCAGCGAACCAAGCTGAACGGAGAGATGTTCGCGTCCCACAGGTAGGTCAGCCATTTGGGCAGTGGCTTCCTTGGAGCAGTAGGTAGCGTTTTGTCTACAGTCTTGCTGGTCTCCTGTCCTTTCGATCCGGCATTTAGAAAGTTGTTCTTGTCTCCTTGCTTCGCGGATTCTAGTATCTTGGGGTTTGAGCTGCTCTTCACACCTTCTTCTTGATCTTGGCTGAACTCATTGGTTAGGGTGGAGTCTGTGGGTTCCGGCATTTCAGCATTTACGGCGTACGGATCCTCAGGTATCCCGACGGGGGAAGCCAGAATCAATTTGTTCAGATGTCCAGGGTATTTCAACGCATAAGCAACGGACATGTAACCACCTAGAGAGTGACCGACGAGAGTGAACCGATCGATCTTTCTTTGCACCCGCCATTCCTCTAGAGCATCGATAAACCAGTTTTCTGCTTCGGTGATGCACTTTTGCCGATCTTTGGAGTGAAGTTTGAACGGTGGTCTACTACTTCGACCCATTCCCAGGAGATCAAGGGCATACACTTTCCACCCTTCGACTCGACTTAGTCCTTCGAAATTCTTATAAAAGAAGCCAAGTCCTGCACCATAGCCATGAAGGATGACCAAATTCTGGTCAATGTCTTCGCCTATGCGTTCCACCGAGAACTCGTTGAGGGCTCGATTATTGCCGCTTAATTTCACCAAATTTGAATGCCATTGCCGGGGTCCGTATGGATCGCTATTGGAATGCGTCTGGACAGCCGAGGCCTTGTCGACGCTATTATCTGAGAAGGATGCTGTTGATGGGGTTTCGGAGGGTAGCATTTTCCCCGTTTGTGTGTGGGTCGGAGGTTGCTTGAGGTACGGAATGTATGACAGAACAGTATGTTCGGCTTTGGCAGCTGGTATATTTGCCCACTACGCTAAATCAGCACAATGCACCTTCTTCCCTGAAGATTACCAACCCATTGACTGAAACCTTCCTTGTAGCCTAATGTAAAGTACCCACCCGTCCTTCCCGTCCTTGCTGTCCTGTTTGTCCCCGTGGATGTGTTGCTTGCTTTTTCACGTTGGGAGTCCAGGGGACTGTGGTGAGGGCTTGCTCGTGATTCATCGTCGCCGCCATTAGCGGTGGCGGTAGACATGATCGCGGTGTGTTGCGAGCCCCCTAGCTGCACGGAAGTTTTAAACCGAGTCACACAACGTGGGCTGCAGAGGACAATTGTCGGCAAGTAGAAGGGCAGCAGGACACGCTTATTGGACGGCGGCCTCGCGCTGAGGTTGATAGAAAGAAGATTCAGTGAAGACAGCTTGATAGAATCCCCTTGTCTCCAGTGAATTCTCGCTTGAATCTCGACAATGAAATGTGTAATACAAGGGAATTTTTAATACTGAAGGTAGGATGGCAATGCAAGCATTGTCTCGTACTCGTAACAGGTAGCAGCTAAACGTTTTAAGGCCGACGGGACGAAGCATCAACAGGCCAACAACGAAATACCCATGTGATTTTTGTTTTCGCACCCTGGCCGATTCGCAATGACTTTGGACTGGTCATGATGAGCAGAGTGGTCTCGGTTGGCGAACTGTTGCTGCCCTTCAAGTGGTGGGAGGAGCTGAAGCAAGGAGTTTAATGATCTTCTAGGGGATCATGTCCGGCTCCAAGCTTGACCAAATTGTCAAAGGCGCTCCTCCACCAGGCACTTCAGTCCCTTCCGTCGTCTCTAGATCATCTTCACCAGCTCCATTAGCAGAGAAAGCGGAGTTGGGAGATCCAACATCATCCCCTCCTTTGGTAACTTCGGACCCACTCGCGACGCTTCCTTCTTCACCTCCGCAAATATACCTCAATCTTCTCATCGTTGAAGCTTCCCTCCGTTCTCAATATTTAACCCTGCGCGCTCGTAGGAGGCAGAATACATTCTTCTTGCTCCTGCTTGTTATCTGGATCACTGGCTTTTCATATCTCTTGTTCCTGCGTCCACGCGAGGATGGAAGCGGAGTGGGTGGCTCCGTCTACTGGGTGGTCGAAATGGGAGAGAAGGTTGCATTGATGGGAGGGGTAGTTACTGGAGTTCTAATATGGGGGACGGGCCAATGGGATCGGGGGGTGAGATGGCCACGGCGCTGGGTAGGCATTACAAATCGAGGCTTGAGGAGTATGAATGCAAAAATCGTTGTTATCAAAGGGCCTTGGTGGAAGGAGATGTTGGGCCATCTTTCCTTTCTCTTTCCCTATTCCTCTTTTTTCCCCACTCAAGGATCTTCCTATCATTACATAGATCACGTTACCGAGAAACACGGCTCAGGTGGTATCCGGCCCATGTTTGAAGAGGAAGGGGGTGCACCGCGAGAGGAGGATCTTTCGCCTGGAGGTGACTACATCAAACTTCTATTGTTGCCTAAGCCTTTTTCTCCGGACTTTCGTGAGAATTGGGAATTATATCGTCTGGAGTACTGGGAGAAGGAAAATGAGAGACGAGCACACCTGCGACACCTGGTGCAAAGAAGTGAAAGAGAGCTGGCACAAAGGCATGGCGGGTGGGTCTGGTGGGTGGGAGGGCGAGGACGGAAAAGGGTGCAGAACACTAGTGGAAAGGGTGATATCGAGAAAATCCATCATAAGCACCCACTCGAAAAAGAAGGGAAAAGGCACTCTCTCATAAGGTCGGACTCACATTCTCGAAACACTTCTCGCAGCAGTACTCCATCGAACGTTGAAGGGGAGGAGCGGCCTACTCGGACACGGCGAGGCAGCACCACTATGAGTGCCAGTGAACGGAGAAGAAAGGCAACCAGATCTTCTACATCCGCAGAAAATAGCCACCTCTCCAAGCTTACCGCGGTCAGTCGCCCAGCTTAGTCCGCACGTTTGTATACCAGCGAAAAGCTTAAATTCCTTTTCCGACACGCTTCTCAAGATCCTTACAGAGATGAAGAAGACAATTCTCGGCGCTGGCTCCTGATATGTCCTTTTCGACTTAAGGGAAGGCCTTTGTTGACTCGGTCGACTTTTCGCTACTGTGACTGCTGTAGTTGACCTACCACTGCAGACTAACGCAGACTGGGTCGGCGTCCTTTATCGCATGACATGGTTTCGTACAAGAAGAGCGCAAACAATGTAGGTAAAAACTGGTGAACCATCACCACTCTCTGAGAATTGGATTTTGAATGTCGAACAAGATACACACGGTGTAACATACGTGTCTCGGTTCCTATTTGGATTGTTGGGGAGAGGGTGAAGGTTCCCCAAAATCTGTTTTCCTCTTGAGCGACTCGATACCTATAGGCATATGGCACCAGCCACTATGCGCGATGATAAACGCAATCGTAGGGCTGGGCAAAAGGAGCCATCGTGGGAGGTAGAACGATGGGATGCAAGGGCATAGATAATACTGTACAAGTTCATTCATTCGCAGCACAGCCAGGAACCTTCTACATGTTGACATTAGTAGGTGGAACACTTGAATGGTTAGATCTGATAGCATCAAGAATAAATATATCGCCAAGCCTCGGCAAACCTTTCTCGCCTCGATAACCCGTTTAATTTAATGCTCTTATATACTCTTATATAGTTTAATTAAATAAGTATAGAAAATACTCTCTATATGAAAAAAACTCTCTCTTCTCTATTTTTTTTAATTCGAGTAAATAAAAATATTTAAAATATCGAATAGTAAAAAAAAAGGGAATATATATATATATAATATTCTATCTATACTAGATAGAAATTCCATTTTTAATTTACGTAATTTTTTAAAAAAAAGGTTTATTTAATATCTATTAAATTTTAATTAATTTAAAATTAAAGAATTATATTATAAACTATTAATATATATCGATAAATTATAAACTCGTAAAAAATTTAATAGTCTATAAAGATCGCGTAAATTGCTATTTTAGAGAAAATATATAATTAAAGTATATTACGTAATTATATCGCTAATTAAATATTTATTATAACTTTTAATTAACTTTCTATTAGCTTTCTATTAATATTAAATTTTTTATAATATTAAATTATTTATAATTTAAAATAAATAGAGAATTAATATTATAGATTATATTTAAACTTAATAGAAGCTAGTAATTAATAGCTTAATATAACTTAATATACTAGATATATTTAAATAACTAGATCTTATAGTAAAAGAATTATCTTATTACTACTTAAGAAATATCTTTCTTAGAAATAAGATTTCTAAGAATCTTATAGAAATATAAGATAAGATACTTAGTTATTAACTATAAAGTTATTATAAAGAAAAGAGCGACTAAATATAAATACGCTAAGATATATTATATAATTATATTACGTAATCGCTAAGAGTTATATAACTCGAATTTTAATATTTTTCTTTATATATATTCTCTTATAGATAAAATCTAGTAAATACGAAGCTTAATATTAATAGAATTTAAAATTAAATAGATAAAATAAAATAATTTAATCGATTTTTATTAAATTATTAAAGTAAGATTAGCGTTAAATAATTAAAGTAAAATTTAAATTAAATAATTAGAGTAAGTTAATATCGAATAATAAGAGTAAAATTAATATCGAATAATTAAGATAAATTAGTATCGAATAGCTAGCGTAAAAATATATCTCTTATACTCTCTATACTCTTACTCTCTTTATATAAATAAAATTTAAAAATTTAAAATTTAAAGTTTATAATATTTAAAATAGAGTAAATAAAGTAAAAAGTCGAAATTTAAAAATAACTATATTAAATTATAACCCTTATTTAAATATAATCTAAATTTCACTTTTTATTAAAAAGCGGTTTTTTAAAAAATTTATTTCTAGACTATTTAATATATATTAAAAATTAATTAATTTAAAATTAAAGAATATTTATAAGAATAACTAAATAAAATAATTAAAAGAAATTCTTTTAGCTATATATTATCGACTATAAAATCTTTATAAAGATTATTTTAAATAATTAATTCTTAATAATAATAACTATAATAGTAATAATTTAAAAATATAATATTTAAGATATTAATAATAAATAAATATAAGCTTCTTAAAAAAGCTTTAGAAATTTAATAGTAATAATAATAATAGTATTAAAAAAATAGTTATTTTAATATAAATAGTAAGTTTATTAAATACTAAATCTAATATAGCGACTTAGTAAATAATTTAAATAAATTATCTATAATATAAAAATTAATAAAATAATTTTTCTAAAATAATTAATAATAAACGACTTTTTTAGATTTAGATATAAATATAATAAAATAGCTTTTCTATTAGATATTATTAAAATAAGATTATATTAAAATAATAATAAGATTAATAATTATTAAGAAGATAAGTAGATATAGCTTTTATCTTAAAGATATTTTAAAAAATAATAAATTTATTTAAATAAAGAGTCTTAATAAGTCTATTAGCTATTTATTTATTAATAAAAATATATTATATATTTATAATATTATAATTAATCTTTTTTTATATAAAATAGTAGATAATATTAATATACTTAATATAAGTATAAAATTAAGTATTTTTTATAAGAGTAATTACGCTTTAATTATTATCGAAAATAATAATAATTTTAAGATTTATATTATCGAGATAAAGAAATTAATTAAATAGATTTTTTAGTTAAATTACTTTTTTAATAATCTATATTTAATCGATATACTTTATTTTATAAATAAATAATATTATAATAATTTAACACTTAGATAATTAATTAATCGCGTTATTTTTTATATTAAAAAGATAATTAAATATAAATTTTTAAGTTATATTACTAGTTTAATTAGAATTAATATAATTAATAAATTCTTAAAAGAAGCCTTTATATATAAATTCGTAGTATATTATATCTCTTAAATATTAAAAAATTTAAAAAATTATATTTTAATACGCTAAAGTTAAATTAATTAAATAATAATTTATTAATAATATTATATAAATAATATCGAGATAAATATCGAATATAATATATATAAGAGATTTCATCGCGGATTAATAGTTTTTTTATAATTTTTTTAAAGTAATATAACTCTTTTCGATAAGAGTTAATTTATAACTAGTTTTAAAAAATATCGATATTAAAATAAAATTCTAATAATTAAAATAATTTAAAAATTAAGTAATATAAATCTTTTATCTTAAGCGAAGAATATTATTATAATAATTTTTTTTAATAATTATATTTAAGTAGTAGATATATAATCTTAAATTCGATATATAAAACTTTATATTAAAACTCTTCTTAATTCGCTAAATCTTAACTTTATTAAAATTAATAATTAGAATATTATCGATATAGAGCGCTATAATAATACTCTCTTTAGAGTTTATAAATATATTATTATTCAATTTAATAGAGAGAAAGCTTAATTTCTTTATATACTTTAAAAAATATTAATATTAAATTTAAGAAAATTATTTTAAATTATAAAGTATCTTATTTAGCTTATAAACTTTAATATTATTCTTATTAAAATTATTAAGTTAATATATATAAATCTCTCTTTTTATATTATTATATAAAAAAATAATTTTAATATTTATTTACTTTAGATTTTAATTTAAAATAATTATAAGTATAAAGATCGTTTTATAATTTATAAACTTTATTATTAATATAAAAATATTATAATAATTATAACTTTTCTATTATTTAAATTTTCGAATAATTTAATATATCTTATAATAAATAATTTTCTTATTAAGATCTTATTTTAAAATATAAATCTATCTATCTTTTAAAATATAAATCTTAAAAAACGTCTAAATAAGATATTAAGTATTATTATTTATAAGAAATTTATATTTATTCTTTATAAAAAGTTTTTAATTTATTTAAAATAATTAATTAAATATAATCTATTTATAAATAATAGATTTAAAGATATTCGATTTATTAATATAATTTATAAATAAAATAAATATTATAAAGATTTTTAAAAGAGAATTAAAAAATAAATTTTATAAATTCGAAATTATAAGATTTAAATAATTATATAATATTCTTTAAATAGTATTTAATTTATAATCTTCGTAAATAGCTTATATAACTTTAATAATAATAAATAATAAATTTAAATTTAAGAAAATTTCTTATATAAATAGCGTAAATCGAATTATTAATATAGATATAAATATAATATTTAATTAAATAATCTATATTAAAGATATTTAAATTAAAAACTTTTACGTAATTAATTAAATATATTATATTAAAAACTTTTATATAAATCTTTATAAAGACGTTAATTTATTAATTAATTAAAAAAAATTTAGCCTTAATTTTATAAATATTAAAGATTTTAAAATTATTAAAAATTTAATAACTATTCTAATTATAGATATAACGTTTTCTAATACTTCTTTAAATTTAATATCTTTTAAAATATTAATAATACGCTATCTATTTAATATCTCCTTTATAGCGAATATTAATATTATTAAATATTATTATTTATTCGAGAACTTATAAATCTTAATTTCTTCTTTTAAATTTATAATTAAAAATTATTTTTTTATAAAGTAAACGCTATTAATATAAATAATTATCTTTTTAATAAAATTATATAATCGAAAAATATACTTTTTTTTATATCTTAATAAATTATACTTTTCACTTTAATCTATAAGCTTCTTTTAAAATTATTTTATTATATAAATAATAAAATTAATTATATATAAGTAAAAAAGAATAAATTTTTATTAATAAAAGATTTTAAAAGAGATTACGATAATTCTAATATTAGATAATTATATCGTTAAATAATTAGCGATAATAATAATTTTAAATTAAAAAGATTTATTAAGATTAAAGTTTAAAAGAATAGAATATATCTTATATAATAAAATCTATTTAAAATATTTAATTATATTATTTATCTAAGAGTTATTAAATATAATAGATTTTTATTTAATATTTAATAGAGCGAGATAATTAAGAAAGATTTTAAATATATATTTATCTCTATTATTAAGATAAATATAAGAGATTTTATAATTATATAATTTAAAATAAGTTTTAAATTATAAAAATATAATAAAGATCTTACTCTTATAGCGAATATAGTAAACTTTAAAATAAAAGATAAAATTATTTTTAAATATTATAAAGTATTTATAATTATTAAAATTAGTAGAGAATAGAGACTTTATAAAATCGCTATAAATAAATTTATTTAATTATATATTAAGCGTAATAAAACTAATATAAAAGATAATCTTTTAATATTTTATAATATAATATTTATAAATATATTTATCTATAATATCTTTAATAAAATTTATATCTATTATTATAATAAGAAGTTTATTTAAATTCTATTAATTTAAATAGTTTATATAAGTATATTAGAGTTAATAAATTAGATTTAAAGAAATATTATATATCGCTAAAATACTATTTAAACTATTCTAGAGATTAAAAAAGAATAAATCTTAATTATAAATATTTATAAATTTTAGATTATCTTTAATTAGAGTATAGTTAATTTTATAAAAGCTAATTATAATATTAATATTTAAAAGTTTATTAATAAAAAAAAAGTTAATACTTATATTAAGTATATATAAGATATTAAATAAAATAATATTTATATATTTATTTTAAATAAAATTATTTAAACTAATAATATTATAATTAAAAAATTAAATTTAATTATTTTTAATATTATAAATAAAGCGAGAGTAAATCTTTTTATAAATAATAAATATTAAATAATTAATAAAGAAATAGTAAAAGTAATTAAAGTTTATTATTATATAAAAATATAGATTAATAAAGTTAATAATTATTAAATTATACTTTAAATTAAAATTAATAACTATTAAATTAATAATTTTATTATTATTAATTATATTAAAATTATTAAAATTATTAAAATTAAGATCTATATAATATATAATTAAATTTAATTTTTTTAGAAAAGTATAATTAATATTAAGATATTTATTCTTCTCTAGAGTAAAGGCGTTAAAAAGTATCTCTTTAATACGCTTACGCTTAATACTAAAGCTCTTCTTTATATTATTAAAATTAATTATAATAATTTAATATTTCTTCTTCTTTTTTTTATTTAATATAAATTTTTTAAATTTTAAATAAAAAAACTTAGTTTAATATTTAATAAGAGAATATTTAAATTTATATTTAATAACTTTATATAGAGAATAAGTTTTATAATTAATTTTTAAATTATCGACTTTATAATATCTAGCGAATTATTTATCTTTATTCTTATTATTATTATTATAAATAGTATATATAATAATATCGTTATCTTTAAATAATAGTAAATAAATCTCTTTATTTATAGCGATATAAATAATTTTATTAAATTTAATAATCTTATTATTATATAACTTATAAATCTAAATATAAATTATTATAAAGATATTAAAAAAGTTTTTAAATTTTATAAAAAAGAGTTAAATTAGAAAAGACTTTAATAAAGCGAGTAATTTATATAGACTAGCGATTTTAATAATAACTTTATAAAAATTCTTTTTATATTAATAAATATCTCTTTTAAAAATAAAAATAATATTAAATAATTAGTAAATTAACTTCGTATAAAACTTAAAACCTTTAAATTTATAATATTTAATAATAATATTTAATATTATTTAAAAAAATTTATTATTATAATTAATCTCGATAAGCTAGCGATTATTATACTTAAAATATTAAAAAATAATTATATAAATTTTAAACTTAATAATTTTAATAAAAAATAAAAGATTATTAAATATTAATTAGCTTTTAATATCTTATTTTTATTTAATATATTTTACGCTAAATTTTAGAATAGCGATAAAGATTAAAAAGAAATTACTCTTATTAAATTAAGATTAATTAAGAATATTAATTATAAAGCGCTATAATTAATTATTTAAATCTATTATTATTAGAAGATAATTTAAATTATAATATATAAAATATTAATAGAAAAAGCGATAATAGCGATAATAATAATAATTTAATTATTAATTTAAATAAGATAATAGAGTTAGAAAAAGATTTTAAGAGTAATTTTAAAATAAGTAAAATAGATTTTTTAATATAAAGATTAAATAGCTTAATATCGCTTATAGAGCTAAGAATATCTTTACTAACTTTAAATTTAAAGTTAATAAAGCTATTATTTAATAAAATAATAGAAATAGAATAAATACTCTAATTATTATTAGAGTTTTTAAAAATCTTATTAATATTAATTAACTATTATTTTTAAACTTTAAATTTTTATATAAAAAATAAGAAATATTTATATATAGAGCTATAATAGATATAAATAATATAATTAAAATAAAAGATACTTAATAATAAAAATAACTTATAAATAAAGACTAGTTTCTAATAGAATTATATAAAGTATAGTTATTATAGATATACGAACCTTCTAATATTCTTCTTATACTACTTATTTAAAAACTTAAATCTAAAATATTTATATCGCTAGTTATTATTATAAAATTTTAAAAATTATTTTAACTTTATAATTATAATAATAGAATATAAATAATCGCGAAAAAGAATTCGATAATAGAGTCTTAGCTCTCTTTTTTAAGAGACTTCTAAAAATCTAGAAGCTAATATTAATAAGATATTCTTATTATTTTAATTTTAATAAATATATAAATATATTAAGAAATAGTAGTACTAGCTTTAAAATATTTTAAATTATAATTAGATTATTAATATTAATATTTAATTATTTTTAATTAATAGTTATTAATTTAATAATTAATATATAATTTTAAAGTTAATATTAATATAAAATAACTTTATTTTTAATAGTATTAAATATCTTAACTTAGCGAAAATTAATAAAAATTAAAAAGTCTTAATAATATAATTTAATTATATAATAACGAGTAAAGGCCTATGAATTAAATTCATAATAATTTTTTTGATTAGGGCTATCGAGTAAATTTGGTGAGCGATCTTTGGTAAGCGATATTTGAGTGCCTTGCCTTTTAATAATCATAAGACTAAATTTAGAAACTCTTTTTTTATCTGAAAGCCCATATTTCGTTCTATAATTTAAAAAAGAAATCTCAAAATTTCAATAGAAAACAAAAAAGTTAATTCTAAAATCAAATAATGTGTATCTGATTAAGGCTGTCCGGCTGTCGAGCGAACTTTGGTGAGCGATATTTGAATTCCTTGCGCTTTAATAATTATAAGACTAAATTTTGGTTTTTTTTTTTATCTGAAAGCCCATATTTGATTCTACAATTTAAAAAAATAATCTCAAAAATTTAATAGAAAATAAAAAAGTTATTTATATATTAATAACGTATACCTATTTTTTTTATTAGGGAGGCGTAGAAGGGCGAGATTTTAATAATTACGGACGCTAATTTATTTACCCGCGATAATTTAGCCGATCTAATTAAAGAGCGTAGCGAATTTAAATTTATAATTAGCTATATATATAAATTTAAGATTTTTAAGCTTAACTCTATCTTATTCTATTATATATACTTACGCTCTTTAATTAGATCGGCTAAATTATCGCGGGTAAATAAATTAGCGTCCGCAATTATTAAAATCTCGCCCTTTTACGCCCTCCCTTATTAAAAAAATAGATATACATTATTAACATATAGAATAACTTCTTTATTTTCTATTAAATTTTTAAGATTTTTTTTCAAAATTATGGAACGAAATATGGGCTCTCAGATAAAAAAAGAATTTCTAATTTTAGTCTTATAATTATTAAAGCGCAAGGAATTCAAATATCGCCCACCAAAGTTCGCTCACCAAAGTTCGCTCGACAGCCGGACAGCCCTAATTAAAAAACAGATACACATTATTTGATTTTAGAATAACTTTTTAACTTTCTATTAAAATTTTGAGATTTCTTTTTTAAATTATAGAACGAAATATGTGCTTTCAGAAATTTTTTTTTTCTTAAATTTAGTCTTATAATTATTTAAGCGTAAGGAATTCAAATATCGCTCACCAAAGTTCGCTTACCAAAGATCGCTCACCTATTTACTCGATAGCCCTAATCAAAAAAAATGATTATGAATTTAATTCATAGGCCTTTACTCGTATATACTAATATAATTATATAATTAATATATTTAGCAAGTTCGATATTTTAATTAAAGATAATATATTTTAACTCGCTTAGAGTAAAGACGAAAATAACTTTTAGCCCCTTATATTATTAGTAAATTATACTTATTTAGACTTATAATTATTTTAAAAAAAGAAAATATCTTTATTAAGAAGATTAAAAGAATATCTTTATAGTTATTATTATCTTTATATAATAGACTTTAGATATTAAAATATAAATATTAAAAATTTAAGAGTAATCGTAATTATAAAGATAAATAGTATTTATAATATAATAATTATTAAGTAGAGCTTAAGTTTATAATTTATAAAAATATAAGATAAAATACTTAGTTATTAATTATAAAGTTATTATAAAGAAAAGAGCGACTAGATATAGATACGCTAAGGCGTATTATATAATTATATTACGTAACCGCTAAGAGTTATATAACTCGAATTTTAATAAATCTTATACTATTATAATAGTAATAGTAATTAGTATATATAAAAGAATAAGATAGAACTAAGCTTGAAAATCTTAAATTTATATATATAATTAATTATAAATTTAGAGTTACTACGCTCTTTAATTAGATTAACTAAGTTATCGCGAATAAATAAATTAATATCCGCAATTATTAAACGTTCGTAATTATTAAAAAAATAGATATACGTTATTAATATATAGAATAACTTTTTTATTTTCTATTAAGATTTTAAGATTTTTTTTTCAAATTATAGAATAAAATGTAGGCTTTTAATTAAAAAAAGAATTTTTAAATTTAGTCTTATAACTATTAAAGCGTAAGAAATTTAAATATCGTTTATTAAAGTTCGCTTACTAAAGATCGCTCGATAGTTAAATAGCTCTAATTAAAAAATAAATACATATTATTTAATTTTAAAATAACTTTTTTATTTTTTATTAAAATTTTTTAATTAAATTATAGAATAAAATATAAACTTTTGGAAAAAAAAGAATTTTTAAATTTAGTCTTATAATTATTAAAGCATAAGGAATTTAAATATCGCTCTCCAAAGTTCGCTTACTAAAGATCGCTCCTCGATAGCCCTAATTAAAAAAATGATTATGAATTTAATTCATAGGCCTTTACTCGTCAGTATATATAAAAGAATAAGGTAGGGCTGAGCTAGAAAACCTTGAATTTGTATGTACAGCCAATTATAAATTCAGGGTTACTACGCTCTTTGGTTAGATCGGCTGAGTCACCGCGGATAAACAAATTAGCGTCCGCAACCATTAAAATCTCTCACCCTACTTTTAACCCTTTAACAACTTTACTATTTTCTATTATTTTTTTGAGATTATTTTTTTAAATTATGGAGCGTAGATTGCGTATTTGGACGCTTTAAGAATTTCGAAATTTGGTCTTATAACTATTAAAAGGCAAGGCATTCAAATATCGCTCACCAAAGATCGCTAACCAAAGACCGCTCACCAAATTTACTCGACAGCCCTGATCAAAAAAAGGGTTATGAATTTAATTCATAGGCCTTTACTCGTATCTATATAATAGTAGTAGTTACTATTTAATAGCCTACTATTAGAAACTAATAGAGTCCTTTATTAATGTTAATAGAAATCGAGGATTCTTATACTTCTTAAAATAAAGAATTCTTATACTTCTTTAAATATAAGAACGAAGAATCTTTATACTTCTTTATTTTTCGTTATAACTATATAGTTATTAAGCTAGCTTTTTATAATATAATTATATCAATCTAATAATTATAAGATTTTATTATCTTTAATTATTAAGTAAGCTCTCTTATTAATAAAACTATATAAAAAAGATTATTTAATATCTTATTAAGAATACCTTTAGATTTATTAGATTAATATTATTATTATTAAGAGACTAATAAATATAATCTTATTTTTTATTATTTAATTCGCTTTTTTAATAAATTTAACTAGAAAATTAAGCTATTAATTATATTTATTATAGTTATAACTATATCTATCGATATTATAGCTTAATACGACTTAATACGACTTAATATACTATATCTTAATACCTTAGCTATAACTTTTCTTATTACTTTTATTATTAAAATATTATATTTATACTTATAACTTAATAATTAATAATTAAATTTTTTTTTTAAAGATAATATATTTAGTTATTATCTCGAATCGAGATTATTTTAATAGTAAACTAATTAATAAAATTTTTAAGAAATTTCGAAGTATATTAATCGCTTTCGCTTATATTTATTCTATTCTTTTAAATTTTATTATTTTTAAAATTATTTTTTATTAACTTCTAATTATAATTATATTAAATTAATTTTTTTAAAAAGATATATATTAATTTACTAATTCTTTAATTAAGCTAACTTCGAATATATAAATAATTAATAAAATTTTAATACTATTATTTTAACTATATAAATTTCTAAATATAAAATTATTTTAAAAAAAAATGAAATCTTATTAATCTCGTTAATATTTATATTATTAGATATCTTATTAAAAATAATTTTAAACTCTTTTAATTATATATAAATCGTTAATATTTTAATTAATCTATATTCTAAATAAAGAATTTAAAAGAATTTTAATTAATTTTATACTTCTTTAAATAAGATATTAATTAAATTTAGAATCTTCTAAAATTATCTCTATTTATAAAAATTGTTACGAGCGTATCCTATATCTTCCTTAATATATCATTCAGCCCTATGGTCTATTAGGGCCTAGCGTGTCTTGATAAAGACATCTATTACTATCTAATACCTTCTATCTATATAATTATTTAATATCTAGTTATCTTATTTAATATATCTATATTAATATTATATCTATATTAATTCTAATACTATAATTAGATTATCTTACTTATTATATTTAAATTAATAGACGAATTTAAGAAATCTATTAATAGAGGCTTTAATAAGATATTAAGTTAAGTTATCGTATTTCTAAATAAATTTATTATATAGATAATATATATAAAGAGTATCTATTAAGATAATATAATAATCTTATAATTAGTTAGAGAAATAAAGTAATTACTAAATTAATCAATTTATATAATTAGTAAATTTAAAGAAATTATTATTTAATTTAATAATTATATAACTAATTCTTTAAGCGAAGTAAAAGTATTTAAAAGAATAATATTTAAACTATCTATAATTTTTACGATAGTCTAAATAATTTATAAATTAAGAAAAAAGTTCTTATAAAATATAATATTATTTTTCGAATTTGTAGTAAAGCCTTATAAAAGATA
The DNA here is from genome assembly GCF_014066315.1 of Letharia lupina. Taxonomy (NCBI): domain Eukaryota; kingdom Fungi; phylum Ascomycota; class Lecanoromycetes; order Lecanorales; family Parmeliaceae; genus Letharia; species Letharia lupina. The sequence continues at coordinate 885,971 of NW_023502985.1, forward strand.
TTATAAGAAATTTTTTTATTCTCTTTTTTATTTAATATTTATAATATTAAAAACTTAGAAGAAATAATATAACTCTCTTCTTTTTATTTTAGAATTACTATAAATTTTAAATATATAATTAAATAAGATAAATTGAGTTAATAATCTTCTTACTTAGATATTTAATTATTAATAATTCTTATTATTTAACGATATAGTAGAGAATATTAAGACTATTATAAACTTTTAATAAATTATTAATATTGATTAATTACGTTATTAAGTCGATAAGAAGCTTAATTAATTTTTTATTATACTTTATAATCTTCGCTATTAATAAGACTAGTTTTAAGATATAGCTAAATAATATATCGATTTTAAAACTAAGAAAAATAAAATAGTAAATTAATAGAATAAGATTTAATAACGCTTAGAGTAGATTAGTATTAAGATTAAGAAGTTATAAAAATATAATAGAGAGCTTTAGTAATAGCTAATAATTTTGTAATTAGATATATTTAAAGATTTATAAATTATTTTTAAAATATAAGTATTAATCTTATTAAAGTCTATCTAAGTTTTACTTCTTATTTATAGAAAAGAGAAATTTATTAAATTATTAAATTCTCTCTTCTTTATTAATAATAAGAATCTCGTATAGAAGAATTAATTAGTTAAAATAAAGGAAAAGTTATTAAATAATAAAGATTACTATTCTATCGAAATATTTTAAATTATTTATCTTCTATTATATATAAATAAAAAAGCGATCTCTTATACTCTAAATAGAAGATATAGAAATATTATAAACTTCTATATATTAATTAGCGAGATTATAAATTAGCTAATTAAGATCTATAAAGAGATAAATTATTATAAAAAGATAAGACGCGATTATGATTTTTTTTAATAAATAATTTAGCCCTTTAATAGATTCTATATAAAACTTATTAAACTTAATTCTATATTTAATTATAATAAAATCTATTTAAGAAATAATTTAAATATTAAGCTATAAATATATATTTAACTTTATATTATTTTTATAAGCCTTTTTAATTAGAAGTTTATATCTTTAAAGAATATTAAGAAATATCTTATAGATAATAATAACTTATAATATATAGATTATAAACGATATCTAGCCTTGATTCTTAATAAAATAACTTTTAAAATTATTATAATTTAAATAAGAAAGACGATTATCGCTATAATCGAGGATTATATATCTTTTACTATTATATCGAGTATTTATATCTTAAGTATTTTTTAGAGTATATTAAAGGCGATAATCGATATAGATTTAAGAGATTTAATATATTTTAATTATAGAAAGATAAGTTATATAAGATATAATTATTTAGTATAAAAATAGACTAATACTAATAAGAAGATCTTATAAGAGATAAGAATCTATAAACTTATTATTAATAACGAATATAAGATAAATCTATTAGCCGATATCTACGAAGTCTCTAAAAATTCAGAAAATAAATAATCTCTATTAAAATTACGATAAAGGGTACTTATAACGTATACTTATTAAATACTTTTAATAATTTTTTAATACGCTATTCTTTTAGAATAGAAGTTACGCTATCGTTATAAGAATAAAAATATTTATTTTAAAACGCCCTTATTAATAGTAGGTATACTAAGGCGTATATAGTTATTAATAAATTTCTAGTTTATAGAATTTATAAAGAATTATTATCAGAACTAGTTTTATTATTGAAATCTAAGTCTCTAAAGAATTACGATAATTAAATTGCGAGGAAGCTTATTATTTACTATTTACTTTCGATATTAATAATAAATAATTATCGAGAGAAGACGTATTTTATACTTATCGCCCCTTTTATATATAATATAATTTTAAGAAAATCGTAAATAAATAAATATAGAGTGCTTCTCGATATAATAAAGGATAAGATTCTTTTTATATTAGATCGCTATAATTATAACGATAATAAGATCTTAATAATAGAGAATCTCGCTATCTTATTAAATTTAAAATTAAAACTCTCTATTTTATAGATTATTTTAAAGAAAAAATCTTTCTTTTAGCTTATATATAATAATAACTTAAACTTTACTATCGACTTAAATGCCTCTAACGAAATAATTAATAGAAAGAGATTTATATTTACTTTTAGAAATATAAGATAAAAATAAGATATAGACTTATAATTTATTAATATCGCTGAAATTAATATTATATTATATTATTAATTAGCGTATAATAAGAGAAATCGACTATTTATTCTTATTATAAACGAGATTTATAACTCGCTATTAAAGAATTTATCTTCTTAAAAAGAATTATATAGTTTTTATATATTAATTAATAAGCTATATTCTTATAACTTAGAAAAGAAATATAAGAGATATTATAGATCGAATTATTTTATTTAAATTAACGCTATTAAAATTATTAGTCTTAAGAATATTAAAGAAAAACTTCTTATCGAATATTATAACTATTTAAATATCTTCGATAGAGAGAAGATAAATAAATTACTATTATACTATTTTTATAATTATAAATTAGAATTTATAGATATTAATATCGTTGAATTATTAAAGAGTTAAATTTATTCTATATTAGAATATAAGTTAAAATAAATTAAGAAGTATTTAGATAAGTATTTAAAAAAGGGTTTTATAATATCTAGTTATACTTCGTTTATATCTTCTATCTTATTTATTAAGAAATTAAATAAGAGCTTATACTTTTATATAAACTATCGAAGACTAAACGCTATTATTAAAAGAAATTAATATTTAATTTTATTAATAGATAAGGTTCTCGTAAGAATTTAGGGCTATAAATATCTTATTTAATTAAATATTATAGTCGTATTTAATATATTATATATATATCTTAATAGTAAAGATTTTATTATATTTATTACTTCTCTTAATATATATAAATATTAAATACTCTCCTTCGATCTAATTAATAGCTTAATTATTTATTAATAGTATATAAATAAAATTCTATTTAAGTATCTAAATAACTTTTACTAAGTCTATTTTAACGATATTTTTATTTATAATTAATTAAGAAAAGAATATATATTATATATTTGAAAGATTCTTTAAAAGCTATAAGAGATTGGATTATAAATAGATATTCTTAAATATAAGTTTTATATTTAAAAGATAAAGTTTTTAGATCTTCTTATTTTAATTAATGAACTTTATATAAACTCTATTAAAATTTAAACTATTATTAAATAATCTATTTTTACTAATTTAAAAAAGATATAGATCTTTATTAGCTTTTATAACTTCTATTATTAATTTATAAGAGATTTTTTAAAAATTATAAAATTAATAGTGAAATTTATAGCTAAGAAAGTAATATTTAATTAATTATTAATCTATTAGAAAGTCTTTTATTTACTTAAAATAGTTATTATAAAAAATTTAATTCTATATTATTTTAATAGATTAAAGAATATTATACTCGAAATAGACTTCTCGAATTATATTAATAATAATATTCTATTTTAATATAATAATAAAAAGATTTTATACTCGATAATTTTTTATAATAAGAATCTTACTTTAGTTAAATATAATTATTAAATCTATAATAAGAAATTACTAGCTATTATTCGCTATCTAAAATATTAATATTCTAAATTAAAATATATCGATATCTCTATTAAAATCTTTATAAATTATAAAAACTTAATATATTTTATTAAAGAAAGAGATCTAAGTTGTTATTAAGCTCGCTATTTAGATATATTATTTAAATTTAATATTAAAATTATCTATTATTTAAAATCTTAGAATATTAAAGTTAATATATTTATATATATAATCGATTTTAAGCTAGATAGTTCTAAGAATAAACGCTTAAAGTAATAATATTAGATAATATTTATATCTAATTATTTAAAGCTTAATAATAGAGATATTAAGATTATCTTTTATAGAATAGTCTAAGAAAATAAAATTTATAAAATTTATAATAAAATTTATAAGGTAATTATAGAAAGTAAAGATAAACTTCGCGAAGTTATATTTAATAGATACTCTATAGAAAATAGAGTACTCTATTATAAAAACCGCTTATAGATATTAAAGAGTTTATTTATTAATATTATTCGCGAAGTATATAATTAACTCTTATATAAATATTTTAATATAATCTATATTTATAAATTATTTATTTAAATAAAAATACTATTAATAAGATATAAGAGCTATTATTACTATCTATATTCGAAATTACTACGTCTACTATAGATCTAAGGCCTCTTATAATCGAGAATATAGTCTATTATAATCTCTATTAATTTCTTAAAAGCGATAATAAAATATCTTAATAGACTTTATAACGAGTTTACTTATATTTAATAGATATAATACTATTTAAATCGCGATAAATTAATTTATTAAAAAACGTTATTACGTTATATATTCTAATATAAATAAAGAAATTATAGCCGAAAAGACGATTAATATACTACTTAAAAAGATCTTTCGCTTATATAATCTATCGATATTAATAATTTCAAATAAAAGACCTCAATTTATATCGATAATATAAAAGGTTTTCTATAAATAACTCGAGATTAAGACTAAGTTATTAATAGTCTTTTATTTTAAAATTAATAAATAGATTAAATGAACTAATTACCTTAGAATATAAAACGTTATCTTTAAATATATTATAACTATATATAAAATACTGTTTAGGCCTTCTAATACTTTTTAGTACTAGAAAAGTTAAATCTATTTTTAAATCAGACCTAGTTTCATATATTAACCGGTTTTGAATCCTTTCGCAGATGGTCTCCATACGCTAAAAACGATATTTAGACCGTCTTCAGACGATATATAGACGGGTTAGTATTGTCTATAGTCTAGGTATAATCTAAGTACAATCTGGATATCGTTTTAATAGCGTTTAAATACGATCTAAAGACGGTCTGAAGACGGTCTGGGAATTAAAAACGATCTAAAAATTAAAGACGATCTAGAAAGTAAAGACGATCTACGAAGGTAATTCTTGCTATATAGAGTATCTTACTTAAAGCAACTTAAAAATAATACTTTTTAAAATCTACTATAGAATTAATAGTAGTAATAATTATAATATATAGAAGTAATATTAAATAAAGTTAAAATGAAAGTAATGTTCTATTAGTATATCGCCTACTAAAGTCTTCGATATATATATTATTATATAAGTTATATAATATAAGAGTAGCTATATAGTCTTATAGCAAAGGTTTATCTTACTTAGTATCTTCGTCTTTCTATATAATATCGTTATCCCCTTCTTAATCCTCTTTATCTTTATCTCCGTCTTTATTATTTATCTCCGACTCTCTCTCTAGTATATCTAAGTCTTTATACTCTTTATCTACTCCTTCGATATCTAATCTATATAAAGTATCGAAGTTCTAATTAATATTTAATCTTTAATAACGCTTATATTAAATTACGCGTAGAATAGTATACTTCGAGAAGTAATTAAGAGAGTATAAGAACTTTTTTCTTTAATAAAGAGTATCGAATATATTAAGAAGATATACGCGAGTATATTTAATTAGATTAAGATTACTAAGATCATCTTTATAAAATTCTATAAGTCGTTAATAAGTTATTAATTATAAAAAGATATCTAGTAATTATTAACTAGCTGTCGAAGTCTTTAATAAATATACTTATATTTTAAAAAGCGTATTTCTTTAAATTTTATATTATTAAAGTTAATAGCCTTAATTCTAAATTTAAACATCGTCTTTAACTAAAAAATATTAAACTTATTTTAAATCTTCGTCTTAATTTTCGAAAATATCTAAAGTATTATTAACTACGTAGACTTTATAGATCTAATATAATATATTTAATATTATACTTATATTAATATTACGACTAAAATATAAGTCTTTTATTACTTATATATTCGTTATATATATATCTTCGCCTTCTTATAAACTAAGTACTCGATCTTTATTCTTAAAAATATCTCTTATAATAACTTATTTATATATATATTTAATAGATATATTAAAAAGTAGTATCTAATAAGAATATTCAGCTAAGCTATAGCCTCTTTCTTACTCTTTTTAACCTTCATTTTCTTTAACTTACTAATATTAATATTTATTTCTATACTATACTAGCTTTGATTTATATTAGAAAATAGAGTTATAATTAAGTTACTACGACTTCTCTTATCTTTAGATTCCTTCTTACTTTCCCACTTATTTCTAGTTCTCTTATCTCTAATTCTCTTATTTCTAATATTCCCTATTAAAGTCTTTAATATTTTTTCTACTATCTTTAATTATCTAGATAAATTAAAGATTATATTAAGCTTTGAAAAGAGAAATAAAAAGAATTATATAGTGGTTGAGGATAGCTTCGATATATTTAATAGTTTAAATTTAAGAGTTAAATTTAAGTTTATAGAAGTCTTCTATAAAACCTTCGAAATAGATATAAATTTAGATTTTTAAATTATTAAGACTTTCGGCGTAGTAAAGTTTATTATAATCTTTTTTAATAATAAAAATAAAAATTTATACTATAGTATAAATTTAGTAGGATTTAAGACATTTTTAAAAGATATTTATTAATTTTCCTAAATTGCTAAATAAAGATACTTTATTATTATTTAATATATTCTTATTTATATCTCTTCTATAATAATATAAATTATATATAAATCTTAATTAATTAAATTTATTTCTTAAACCGCCGTTATTATTAATTTTTATAGCGCGTTTTAATATATAATTTCGATTAGATCTAGATACCCTCGATATCTAAAATTTAAATATCTTAATTATACTTCGTTTATTATCTATAATAATTCTTTATAAAATCTATTATAAAGCCTTTTATAAAGTCTTTTACGAATTCTATTATTAAGATTCTTAAGTTATAATCTTCGAGATTAATTATTTAAACTAAATAAGAGATAATACTTCGAAATAATTAATATTTAAATATATATAGAGAATAAAATATAGAAGATATTTATAAATTAGAAATATAAGATATAGCTTCTTCGCCTAGCGTATAGAAGTTATATTATTATTATTCGAAGAAATTATATAGAAAGCTTTATTTCTACTATCTTCTCTCTATAAAATAAAATTAAAATATTATATAATACGAGTAAAGGCCTATGAATTAAATTCATAATCATTTTTTTAATTAGGGCTATCGAGTAAGTAGGTGAGCGATCTTTGGTGAGCGAACTTTGGTGAGCGATATTTGAATTCCTTGCGCTTTAATAATTATAAGACTAAATTTCAAAGTTCTTAAAAATTCGGAAAGCACAAACAGCGCTTCAAAAATTAAAAAAAAAATCCCAAAATTTTAATAGAAAACAAAAAAGTTATTCTATGTGTTAATAATATACACCTATTTTTTTGATAAGGGAGGCGCGGGAGGGCGAGATTTTGATGGTTGCGGACGCTAATTTATTTACCCGCGATGAGTCAGCCAGTCTAGCCAAAAGGCGTAATAACCCCGAATTGATAATTGGCTGCACATACAAATTCAAGGTTTTCTAGTTCAGCTCTATCTTATTCTTTTATATATACTGATTTAGATCTCGTATTAGTAATATAAATAGTATTATAATAAAGTATTATAATAAAGTATAATTTATTAATTATTACTATTATATATAGTCGTATTCTTTATATATTTAAATATTCCTTTTAGAATTCTAGTATTACTTATTTATTTTTTTAAAAATTACGCGTTAATTACTATTATCGCCTTTCTAATCCTTAAATTCTTATCTTCTAATTTATACTCTTAAATTTAAGCTTTATTTTTTAATAGAAGATTTATCTATAAAAAGCTTTATTATTATAATTACTTTTCTAAGATATATATTAAAGTTTTTAATCGCTTATTAAAGCCTTTAATAGTAATCTATACTCGCTATATCGAATTAGATTATAAATATTTAAGAAAAGACTCTACTATAAAAAAACGAATCTCTTCTAACTTTAGCTTTAGAATTTATTAAAGTAAATAAAATAAGAATATATCTACGCGGAGATCTATTTTAATTATATTTTAAAGAGTATATTAAGAAATAAATCTTTTCTTAATAAAAGAAAGTCTTAAATAAAGATAATAATTAAAAAAGAGAGTCTTCGCTAGATAATATTAAAAGATATATAATTATCGAAGAATAATCTAAAAGTAATAAATTCTTTAATTATTAATCGAATAAAATTAAGTAAAATAAAATTAATTATATAACTATAATACTATTTAAAATTTATTACGCGAATATTAAGAATATTAATAATCTATTCTTTAATAAGAGGCTTTTAGATAATAAGATTAATAATTAAATATAGATATTTACGAAATATAAAAAATTTAATTACGCGTTTATTAAAGTTAAGAAAAAGCTATTAAAGACTTCGAAGCTTAGCTTAACGTCTTTTATAGATATTAAAAAACTACTAGAGATCTTAAGATCTAGACTAAAACCTTTTATAGATAATTTATTATTATAATTATTATTAGAGATAGAGATTATATATTCTATAACTTCTAATATTAAAAAAATAAAAATAATTAATTTAATTAGATCTAATAATAATATATTTATCGATATTAATTTATTTAATAAAACTATATTATCGTTCGCGAAGAAGCTTACATTTTAATATATTAAAGATAAATACTTATTTTTAGATATCTTAAATACTATCGCAAAAGATTACTTTAAAAATTCGCTAATTCTTATAAATATCGAGTATATAATTATCGAAAATAACTTACTTATCTTTGATATTAAAGAATACTTTTAAAAGTATTAATTAATTAATTAAGTTATTATAGCTAGTTATAATTTTAAAATATTATATAATTTTATAATTATTATTTAAGATCTTAATTAATTAATCGATATAAAGTCTTAGTTATAATTAACGTAGTATATAAAAGACTTAAATTAGAATAATATTATTTATTAGTTATTTATAGAGAATACTATTAGAGAGTTTAACGAATAGTAAAAATATTTTAATAATCTCAATTATTAACGCGAAGATTTAAAGGATTTTTATAATTTTCTAAAAATCGAATAATAAGAGAAGCGTATAATATTTTAAATATTAGATATAATACTTTCTTAATAGCTATAATTCTAATAATTTTTAACTATTAAGGCTTTTATTCTATTTTATACTAATCTAAATATATATAAATATATATTTATAAATATAATAAGTCTTAATAAGATTTAAATTCTTATAAGATAGCTGCTATAAGTAGATATTACTACGAAAGCCTTTTAGTCTTTAAATATTCCTTTATTATATTATATAAAGCTTTCTCTATATAAAGCCCGCTTATCTACTCTATCTAATACTTTTTATTAAAGTCTTTTATAAATAATACTCTTAAAATCTTTTATAGATATATTATTAAAGCTTACTAATAGCTATTATCTAGTTATAAAAAATACGTATTAATTAATTAATTAAAAAACGATCTTATATTAATTCTATATTAATTATTATACTAAAATATCTTATTATATAATAAATTAAAACTATTAAGCTTATTACGCTTAAGATCTTTATAATCTATAAATATTATAATAATAAAAAACGCTATAATTTAATCGTTAGCGAGAAGACTATTTAGAGTAAACTTATTAAGATATATTTAGTATTTAATAAAAAGAAGTAAAATTCGAGGATAATTATAATTATTAATTATAGTATATTTTTAAATTAATATAAATCTTAGACTTTATAAAGTTATTATATTAATTAATAATATATATCTAAAATTAAGATAAATAAGATAAAGGTGGAGTTAAATTCGAATTAAGAGGATAATCTTAAGAATTATTTCGATATTACTATTTTAAATAAAGCTTATTTAATTAAGTTTCTTATAATTAAGAGCGCTATAAATATAATCTAGCTTAATATTAATTTTTATATTCTTATAACTACGTTCTTTATATTTAATAAAATTATAGACTAAGTTAACTATATATCGTTTATTAAATATAAAAAAATAGATTATTAATAAAAATCGAAATAGTTAAGAAAGCTTAATTTTATAAAGAATTAGAATTTATTTAATTTTATAGATAACTATCTAGTAGCTAAATTATATATTACTTTTAAAACTATAAAGAATTAAATTTTCGCGTTAAAAATCGATTTTATTATAAAAAATACTTATCTAATATAAATTTAAAAGAAAGTTTTTATTCGATATATAATATCTAGTTAAATCTTATTTTATATCGAATTTAGTATTAAAGAAGCTTTATTAATTATTAAGATTATTATAATTAATTATATATATAATAATTAAAAGAAGAAGAAATATCGCGAGATAAAAGACTAGTTTATAGATAAGCTTATTATTATTAGATTAGAATTTATATAATAGAGAAAGCTTAAGTAGTCGCTAGTTATATATTACTAACTCTCTATAATTACTATATAATTAAGACTTTTTTATATTAATTAAAAATTCGATCTAAAGATAACTAATATTAAGTTCGTTTTAGAAAATAAGATATATTTTATTAATTAGTTTTATTAAATAGTTAATAGTAGAGTAGATTTAAATAAGTTTAAAAAATTGCTATTTATACTTTATAGCGATAGACCTAAAATTAAAGTCTTATTTCGTAATATTCGAAATTAGATAAATCTTTATCTACTTATCTCTACTAAAGACTTCTACTTATCTTTATATAAAGCTTCTTATATATTAATTATCTACTAGCTTATTAAAAGCTTCTAATAAATATATATAATTAATATAAAGTCTTTTATAAAAGCTATTTATTAATATTATTAATAGTACTAAATAATTAGAGATAAGAAGAAATATATTATCTAGTATTAACTACTAGCTATTATTATATTACTATTTATTATCTTCTAAATTCTTAATATTAATATTATTATAATTACTATCTTTTAGAAGATAAAAGAATATAATCTTATTATAGATTAATTTAATAAATTAAATAATAAAGTAATAGTATATATAATAATATATACTATTAAAAGTATTAGTCTAAATATATAATAATAATATTAATATATTTATATAATTAAGAGTATATAGAACTTTAAAGTTTTAGAATAGATTATAAATAAGATATAATGATTTAATAATTCTTCTAAAGTTATATATCTTTATAAGTATTACGTTATTAATATATTTAACGATATTATAATATAAAAGAATATTAAAAAGATAATCTTTAAAGCTATAACTAAGTTAAATCGCGCTATCTTCTATTTAATCGATAAAATAATTAAGTAAGTTAATCTAGATAACTAAGTACTAATTAATAATAGATTAATAAAAATTAAGAATTTAAATTTAATATTAAGAGATAAGATATTTAAGATCTTAACTTCTTATAAGATATTACGCTATATTCTTTTAACTAAAAAAGAAGAATATATATAACTATAAATATAAGTTACTCTCTTTATAAAATACTTTCTTCTATATTATACTAATATTCTCGATATATAAAAGTCTTTTATAAGAGATATATTTATAAAGCTATAATTATAGCCTCTACTATAATATACTTTTTTTCTCTATATCTTATTCTTAATATAAAGATATTTTAGTTTTATAATTAATATTACTAATATACTAAGTATAGTATAAATACTATAAAAGGCTTTTTATAGCTTTCTTCTACTAATAATTATTATATTATTTAAAACCTTTAATAGAGGCTCTCTTTTTTCTTTTCTTATAATTATATTTTAATTATAATCTATATATCTTAATAATAATTAAAGATTATTTTAATAATTTTTATAGAAAAACTTAATAGCTTTAATATAGATTATATATTAAATTTTTAATATATATAAATATAGTAATTAAATATTAGATTAATTATATATATTAATAAACTATTTTTAAAATATTCTCGATAAAAAGTAATATATATTATCGAATACTATATCTTAGACGAATTTATAATTTAAGATTTTTAAGATTTAAATAAAAATATATAACTTTATAATAAGATTACTCTAAAACTACGACTTTTTATAAATATTATAAAAAGCATTTTATAACTTTCTTTTAAATTTATAAATAGCTTCTTTTTTTTAAATATATATCGATTATTATTATAGCTTCTAAATTTTAAAAGATTAATAATTTATAAATATTTATATAAAACTTAAATAAGAATAATAAGTCTAAAGACGATAAATCTAAAGACGATAAGTCTAAAGACGATAAGTCTAGAAATTTATTCTCGTATATTACTATTATAGATAATAATTATAGAAAATAATAGATTATATCTTTATATTATATTAGTCTAACGAATAATTCGCTTTTATTTATATACGCTATAAAAGTCTTTAGCGAAGAGAGTTTTTATATAAGTAATATAATAGAGTAGTAAGTATTTTTAAATAAGAGTATAGCTTCTTTAAGTATAGATAAATAGAAAATAAATAAATAAAAGTAATTAATATTTAATATAGAGATAAATATAAAGAGTAGTAAAGAGGAGGATTTATTTATTATAGATTTCTTATATTTATAATAATAAGTTTTAATTATTATCTAGCCAGCTAACGAAGTTCTAAATATATCTTAAAAAATACGCGCCTTAACACTTCTAAACTACCTTAAAGATCTCAAGCCTTCTAATAATATTAATAATAAGAATTTACTATTATAAGATAATCTTACTAAATTCGACAGCCACGAAGGATTATTATTACTCTTATATGTGATACCCTCACCTACGATATCCTTATCTATAATTATCTTACTTACTATATTATTATCTACGACACCTTTACTAATATTATCTTATAAAATAATTCTATAATAAAACGAAAAAAATGTTTTTTTATTACCTCTATATCTAGTATTAAGTTTATAATTTAAGAAATTAGAATATTTGAGAATTAATTATACACGCCTAAAAAAGATCTTTTAATTATAGAAGTTTTTCGCAGAGAGAGTTAGTATAAAGAATAATAAGATTATAAATTTGAATCTAATATAGATCTTATTAATAAAGCTTAATATACTAAAGCGCTAGATTTATCGCTATATATTACTACTATAATTAATAAGAAAGTCTTTAATAATTATTCTAAAAAAATAGCTATTACTTTTATAAAAATAGAAAATAATAAGATATTAGAGAATTAAAAGATTAGTATAATAATATTAATATAATCTTATTAATTTTATATATACTATTCTATTAATTACTAAACTACACGAGAAAATATTTTTTAATATAATTTATTATATAGATAAGTTTATCGAGCTTTAAAAGTCGAATATTTAAAGATTATCTATATAAATAATATTTAAAGACGTTTATTATATAAGTACTAATACTTTTATTATCTCTAAAGATCTAGTTTATATTAAATCTCTATCTTTTAAAATAGATTATATAATATTTATTAGTTAGAATTATTAAGAGAGTATTAATAGAGAAATAGTTATAATTATATAGATAGTTATAAAATAGCGATATATATAATCTATCTTATATAATTTTAATTTAAATAAAGATAATATATATAAATTCTTTCTACTTAAGAATTAACTTCTTAAGATAAATAGTATTAATTATTATCTTAATATTTATCTTAATTATAAATATAGTAATAATAAGAAAGAGGTTATCTATCTCGACGATTAGTATTATATTTAAAGAGTCCTTAATCTTTATATATCGAGTATTTAATCTCTTCGCTATCTCTATTAGACTTAAGAAGAGTTAAAGATATAGTATTTCGATTATAAATGTATCGAAGTATTTATAGTTAAATCTTATATATCTATATTATATCTTCTATTTATTAACGACTTTAGAGTATATAGAAATATATATAAAGCCCTTAAAATATTTTATTTAATTCTAATTTATTTAAATTATAAGAAATATAGAAAGCTTATTAATATATTTACGATTTTATTAGAATTATATAGCGCGAAGCTTAATAATATAATAGAAGTCTTTTATAAACTTATTTAGAAGTTAGATCGTAGTATAAAATTAAAAATTAATAAAAATCGAAATACGACGTTAATATAGGCCTTTAATATAATATTTCTTAGCGATATACTCTAATAAACTAATAATAGTAATTTTATATAATATAGTACTTAAATAAATTATAGAATTTACTATTATTTAAAGAAAGAATAAGAAAATCTTAATTACGATATTAAAGTCAATAGTAGATATTATACTAAGATATTTAAATAGAGAGAGTATATATAGAATTTAAATAATAAAATAGAATATAGAGTATTTCTTCGAGATATAAGAGTGCGATTAAAGGCTCTAGCTATTATAAAACTTATATTAATTTTAGATCTAATTTAATTATAAGTATATAATATATCTTATTCGAAATAAAAAGGGTTAGAATATATTCTTTAAGATTTTCTTATAACTTTAATTCTAAATAAATATAAAAATATTATTTATTTAAAAGCGTTTTAGTAATATCGATTTTCTTCTAATTAGATATAAATTTAAAGTTTAATATATTATATATAGTTTTAATTATTAATAGAAATAAAAAAAGCGATATTATTAGTCTCGTTAATACTTCGAAATTATATTATAATTAAATAATTTAGATTACTATTTCTTTAGATAATAGAGAGTATTATAACTATTTAATCTTTATCTCTAAGAGTTATTATATAAATATTTAATTTAATTATACGAAGTAATACTCTAATAAAAAGCTAGCGCTATATTAAGTTTAATACGCTATATAAATATATAATAGAGATATAAAGAGTATATTAAGAGTTAATTTTATATACTATAATAGCTAGAAAAAACTTTAATAGATAGATTATTAAAGCTAGAGAAATCGAAGAAGATAGAAAAACTAAAGGATATAGAGAATATAGAGAATATAGAGAAGATAGAGAAGACAGAGAAGACGAAGAAGATAAAGAATATAAGGTCTTAAAAATTATTCTATCTAATATCGTATACTTTAAATCGAAGATAATATCGATAAGGCCGAAACTTAAAAATAAAAGGCGACTATCTAAAGATAATAAATTTCGAAAACTTTTTAATCTCTCTAATATATATATAAGTTTATATCTAATTAGAAATATAAAGAAATATATAATAGTTATAAATTTTAACGTACTAGTCGATAAATTAAAGTATAAATATAATATTTTAATATAAAATATAATAAGCGCTAATAATTTTATAAAGTTTTTAAAGATATAGCGAATATAGCTATATCTTTAAATCTTATAAAATATCTATTCGCTAAAGATATTATAAAATAGTTATTATAACTTAATCTTACTAGAGTATAAGAGTATAATTATTCGAAGATAATAAAGATATTAAAGTTATTATATATTTAATACTTAATATTTATAAAAAGCTTTTTATTAATTAAAGAATAATTACTTAGCGAAAATAATAATAAAAACTTTTACGATATAATAAAAAATATTAATTATTAATATCTCTAATTTTCTATAATAGGTTTTATTCTAGACGTATATTTTTATATTAAAACTATTATAAATTTAATAAAGCTTTTATTATAATATAACTTTATTTAGCACTTAATAGCGATATATTATTAAGACTATAGAATTCGAGTTCTTCATTTTAATATAAGAGTCTTAAAATAATATCGAAGAATAGAATTTATAAATATATAAGTTATATATTTCTTAATCTAGATTCTATTAAAGCTTTTTATAAAGATAATAAACGTTATATATATAATATTAACGATTATCTTTATATAGATAATATTAGAGATAAGCTAAATTAATATTTTTTTTATATATACTAATAAAAGAGATACGCGTTTTTTATTATATATATCTATTTAGCGATAGAGAATAAAGACCCTATTATAAATTTAATTTTAAATCTTTTAATATATACGCGTAAAGGCGTATAATAATATATTTATAAACTTCTAATATTAAGAGATAAGAGTCTATATATAATCGAGATACTTAAAGAATTTAATTAATTATATAAGAATAGAAATAATTACGTATTAGACTATATATAAAACGTCGATTATTTATAAGATAAGTAGATATATAATAGACTTTATTTAGAATAAGTATAAGTATATAAAAAACTTAAGATAAATATATAATAGACCTTTAAATAGAGATTATAATAGAGATTAATTTAAGATATTTCTAAGATATATCTAATATATATTAGATATATATATAGTTTAGATTTCTAAATCCTAAACTTTTAAAAGTATTAAGAAAAGATATAGATATTTAAACGATCTTAAAATCGTTTCTCTCTAATATTATACTAGCTAAAAACTATCTTAGAATTATCTTTAAATAATATTAAGAAGATTCTTAGATCGATCGTAGATCGATTATAGACCGGTTTTAGAGTAGTCCTATATCATCTCTATATCGTCTTAAAACGCGAGGTATCTAGACTATCTACGGTAATAAAATTTTAGAATTAGACTCTATAGTAATTAATCTAAATAATTACTTATTATTAAATTTATCGATAATAATACTACTTTTATAATTATAAATATTCTATTATTCTTTATAAATAAAAGCTTTTATTCTTAAATAAGTTTTAGTTTAAATATTATCGACTATAATATTATTTATAAGCGCCTTAACGCTACTCGAGTAAAGAATATTATTAAATATATATAATAAATCTTTAATTATATTCGAAATAATATAGATCGCGTTTAAAAGATTATAGTAATTTAAATTAATAAGCGACGCTAGAAGACTACTTTTAAAGTAAATAATATAATCTTTCTTAGTAATAATTTTTTTTTTAAATCGATTATTATAAAAGCTAGATAATAAGAGATATAGTTTATTTAAAGTAATAAGTCTTATAAGAATTTCTTATCGTTTAAAGCTCTTAATAAGTATAAAGATTTATAATATCTTTTATCTTAATCTCTTAAGCCTTATATTAATAAACCCCTTATCAAAATAGATTAATTCTTTATTAAAGTATATTACTATTAAGAGTTAAATCGAATAAATAATAGAGGAGATCATCGTCTTTAAATTTATTAATAATTATTTTAAATATAGAGTAAAATAAGAGAGTCTTAATAAGAATCTTAAATAATATAACTCGGACGATAGCGAATTCGAAAATTGTTAAGATATAATTACTATTCTGGTTATTATCAAAGATATATTATCGTTATATAACGGTTATATAACTAATAACCGATAAATAACCGATGTATCACCGATGTACAACCGATATAAAACCCCATTCATACTCGTTAGAAGAATTATTCTAACTCATGATATCACATCGGTTGTTCAACGGTCACGTGACGGTCACGTGACAGTTGTCGAAGGGTTGTAAAACGGTTGTAGAACGGTTATACGATTCTCATAGAACTATAAAAAATCTATATAATAACTAAAGATAAATTTTTAATTTTAAAGTTCTTTATAGGGCTGAAAATTCGCTTAGTATATATAGGCTTAAATATCAACGCTAGTAACTTAAAATTGGTTTTTTTCAAATTTTTACGAAATTTTTATATTAGAAGATATATTATATAATACTACTAGCCTATTCGAGACTTAGTAAAAAAAATTTAAAAAAAAAATATTATTATAACGATTATAAAACGATTATAGAACGGTTATAGAACTATAACCGTGGTGGGTTCTAAGGGAAGAGGTCTATAGTTTACGACGGTTATAAAACGGTTGTAAATCGGTTCTAGAACGATTTTCCAACTAGTATAGAACCGTTATAATACCGTTTCATAATCGTAATACGCTAGTTCTATAACTTTACAAACGGGCAGAACGATTTTAATTAGATTTATAATTAATTAATAATCTCTCTTAAAGTAATCTAGATAATACGAAGTTTTTAGAATCTATCGCGATCTTTTATTAGATTTACTCACTCTTTTAATTAAATTAAAGTTAATACTTTTAAATTATTTAAATCTTAAATTTATCGAGAGATAATAACGAATAAATATTAAAAAATAAAATAAAAATTTATTATATAGAAAGAAGTTGATTTTCTTATAATTAACGATATTTAAATCTTAATAAATTTATTTTTAAATATATATATTTTAGATAATAAATAGATTTATAAATTTAAGTAAGATCTTATAAAGAAGATTATACGATATAAAGTTTAACAGATAATTTATAATTTTGAATAGCGCGAAGGCGTAAGTTTTAATAAGACTTTTATTTTTATAATTAAATTTATAAATTATAAAGTAATCTTTATTTTAATAATAGCTCTTAATTAAAAATTAAAATAAATAAATATTAAAATCGCTTTTTTTTATAATAATATAAAAAAAAATCTATATAATATAGCTTATAAACTTTAAAATTAATAATAAGTATAAGATATAAAAATTAAAGAAAGCGCTATATAATTTAAAATAATTCTTAAAAGTTTAATATAATACTTTTTTTATATATTTAAAAAAATTAAGCTTTAAATCTATTATAGCTAATTTCTTAATCTTTATTAATAATATTATAATTATTATAATTTATATAAATAATATTCTTTTAACTAATTTTAATAAAATTGTTATAATAAGCTGTCGTGACTGCATAGATACATGGTTCTACCATACCTTCGTACCTGCCAAGGAGGTACTTTAATAAGAATCTTAGCTTAGCATTATAAGTAGTTACTTCTTAATAGAAGAATAATCATCTTTACTATATATTACTCTTATATCTATATTTTTATATTACTCTTATAATATAATAGTAATACTATTATTTGATATTAATTAATTATTAAATAATTTAGAAGCTTCTCTATTATTATCTATTTATTTAATAATATTTTATTACTTAATTCTTTATAATTATTCTATTATCTAAATCTTTCGCTAATACTCTTTTATTTATTAAATTAAAATCTTTACTATCTTATTAATCTAGTAAATAATTTTAATTTAATAAAATATCTTCTTAATATTAATATTATTTATATTTATATTAATTAAAAGATAATTATATTAATCTTTTAAATCGATAACTTTATTAAAATAGTATATTTATATTTTAATCTACTAAAGCTTTTAGTAGTATTTATAATTTAATATTTTATTATTTATACCCTTAAGCTTCTAGAGCTATTAAGACTTTTATTTATATTATAAAATAATAAAATAAGAATTAAATTTAATTTTTTAGAATTTAAGTTATTAATATTATAATTATTAGATTAAATTATTAATAAGTCTTTCTTCTATAAAATAATTAGAGATTTTAAAAATCTTACTATATAGTTAGTAGAACTATTAAAATCTTTTTTAATCGATATTATTTTATTAAATTTATTTTTATTAAACTCTCTCTCGCTAATTATATAAAAATCTTTAAATTTTATTTAAATAAGAAGTTTTATATTAATAAACTTATCTAGTAAATATTCTTCTTCTATATTTAAGATCTCTATAAAGATTATAATTTACGATAATATTATAATTTCTAATTTTTCTCTTAATTATTAATAGCTTTAATAAGATATTAATAATACTATTTAAAGAGCTATAACTTAAATATTATAAAATCTATAAATACTATTTAACTTTATAAATTTTATAAAATAATTAAGATTATAAGATTTATCTAGAAAATTATTTATTTTATTAAATATTTTTAATTAATAAAATCTATTAGATCTTAACTACTTTAATCTTTATCTTAATAAATCTTATAAAAAAAGTGAGATTATTATAATTAATAAAGATATCTACTTTTATAGCGTTATTCTTTTTATTAAATAGCTATAAGATATAACTATTATAAAAAACTTTTTTATAATTAAAATTAATTTTAATATAGTATTAAAAGATATAGTATTATTATAATATATAATTAAGTTATTAAATTTTAAGAAGTTTAATTTATAGATAGATAATGATATTAAGAAATAGTATAAGTTATTATTAAGATAATTTAAGAAATTGATTAGAATAATACTCGCTTATCTTATTATTAAAAAGTATATTTTAATAAATATATATAATAAAAAAGAGTCTTCGAGTTATATATAAATAGTTATTTATTATATTAAGTCTATTAATATAGATAATATTAAAAACTAATTAATATTTATTTATTAAGATATTATAATAGACTTATATACTTTTATAAACTTATTATTTATTATAATATCGATTTCTTTATTTATTTAAATATTCGAATTAAAAAAAGATATATAATTTAAAATATTTAGATTATTTTATTAAAGGCTTTAATTAAATTAATTATTATAATAATAATATAATAATTAAATCTTTTAATAAAATCTTCGATAAGATTAATAAAATTATAAAAATTAATTATTTAACTTCTTTTAGTTTTAGTTCTATTTATAATAATTTTCTAACTATTAAAATAAATCTTATAATAAAGAATAATATACTTATAATAATTAATAGTATAGTTATTAATTAAATTAGTAATACGCTCCTCCGTAAGATAATTATTCGCTTATTATATCGTTATACCTTTAAATTATTAATTCTTTAAACACGTTAAATTCGATATTCTCGAATTAATTTAAGTAATTAAATTCTTTTTAAAATAAAAGATTTTTAAGATAAAATAATTATAATTATTAAAGTAATAGAGATAAGTAGCTATAATAGCTATAAGATATCTACTATAGCTAGATTACTATTTATTAAACTAATTATAATAATTAAATAGCTTATAATTAAGCTAATTATACTAATAAGAATTAATTTAACTCTTAAAAGTATAATAAGATATAAGGAGTTTATTAAGGCGAATTATCTAAGAAAAGCTTCGCTAACGATTATAAAGAATAACTATATAAAAAGATCTATATTAACTTCGTTAATATTTATATAATCTATTAAAATTACGATATATCATTTATATCTAAAATAAAACTCTATAAATATTTATAAGAGAATTATTTATAAGAGCCTTTTATAATTAAATAGAAGTCTTTTATTTATTAATTAGAAGTCTTTTATTATTAAAGCTTCTATTCTATTAAAATTATTAATTCTAATTTTATTAAAAAATTTAATCTAGATATAGAACTTACTTTTTAAAAGTAAAATTATACTTATATCTTTATATATCTATAATTTAATATAATTAATAAAAAGATTTATATTAATATTAGCTATAGAATTACTCTAATAAATAAATTATAATTATTAATATTACTATCTTTTATAAAAATTTAAAAAATAATTTTATCTCTTTATATTAAGAGTTTAGATTTAACTATATATAATATTAATAAGTATATTTTAATTTTAATATATATTTCTATTAGTAAGATAGACGATAGTAAGATTCTCTATCGCATTTAAAAAAAAATTTATCTTATTAATAATTTAAAAGCTTATATATTATTAAAGAATAATATTATAAATTTTAAAAAGATTATATTTAATATTATTTAAGATAAAATATATATTAATAGCTATACTATTATTATTAATATTATTAATTAATAATATAATCTATATTAGAGATATATTATTTATATCTATAAGACTTTAATTATAACGTCTTATATTAATATTATAATATCTATTAATTCTTTTAAAAGATTATTTAAGAGAGATTATATTTTTGAGTTAATAGTATAATAAAATTTAACTCTATATATTTATTTTATAAATTTATATATTATTAAAGTTTTAATTAAAAATAAAATTAATTAGATTATCTAAATCTCTAAAAAGCTTTATTTAGATATATTATATAAAGTTAATTATAAAAATATTTTCTTTATAAAGCCTTCGCCGAAGTCTTTTATAAATAAGTCTATTATAAATAATTAAATTAAGAAAATAGCTACTCTTATTATAGTAGTATTAATAAATATAACTAATAATCTCTTATAGCTTATTTATAATATTATTATATTTTAATTAAATTTTATTAAAAAGATTAAATTATTAAATAATATTATAGTCTATAGTAATAAGTATAATACTTAAATTCTAATAAATTTAATTAATAAATTTTCTATCTTATAGAGAGATAAAGACTTTACTAAAGTATTTAAAGATAATTAAATAAAAATTATACTATATAATAATTAGTAAAATAGATTATCTAAATTTAATTATATAAAGATTTATCTTTTAGATATTAATAATAGAGAAATAATTAATAATATATTTAATAATTTATAATAATAAGATAAATTTAAATATACTATTAAGTCTATTCTATTTAATTATCTTATATTTATAATTTAAAAAATACTATTAAATAATAAGTGAAAGAAAAGAGTTATAATAGATATTAAAGATTTTAATAATCTTATTATTTTAAATATATACTTTATATTATTATAATTAGATATTATAGTAAGACTATTAGAATATATTTATTTATCTATATTCGATATAATATCTTTTTTTTATTAATAGTTTATTTACTATAATAATCGCTATATATTTATTATAATTTCTTATTAAGATTAAAAGACTTTTAATATATTAATTATAAAATATATAAATTTTATAATTTATATATAGTGATAGATTAATAAAATTCTATAATTTATTAAAGACTTTATTTAAGTATATATTAATAATATTATATTAAATTTTAAAACCTTAAAAAAATATATTATATATTTATAAAAATTATTTTAAATCTTAATTAAATATAATATTACTATTACGTCTATAAAAATCTTTTTAAAATATTTTAATATTAATCTATTAGATTATCGAGTTAATTCTTTTAATATAATAATAATTAAAAATAAGTTAAAAGCTATTAATAAGATCGCTTATTTTAATATCTTTAATAATTTTAAATACTATTTTAGATTAATAGATTATTTAAAAAATTTAATTTACTATTATATATAGCTTATTAATTTTTTATAAATATTAAAAATTTATTTATTTAAAGAGATATTTATTAAAGATAATTTATATTATATTTATTTCTTTAAGCTTTATTTATTAAAGATTATCTTATAGAAGAATTAAAGCTTTTAAAGTCTATAGAAAGCTTTAAATAAATTTTTATTATTTATATACTTTAATTCGAATAGAGATTTATAAATAAATTTAAATATTTTTAAAGAATATAATTTTAATATATAGATATTTTATATTAAAAAGAAATATATTATTATAGCTAATATTAAATAGTTATCTAGAATTATTATAGAGTTAATTATATACTTATTAAAGATATTAACTTTTATTAAAAAGAATTATTAGTCTATAGAATTCGAGATAATAGAATTTATATAAACTATTAAAAAGGTTTAATATCTTATAAAAAATTTTAAGTAATCTATTATTATTTAAATTAATTATTTAACTATTCTTAATATTATAAAATAATCTTCTATTACTTTTATAATATTTATAATAAAATTAAATATATAATTAATATATACTTCTTAATTTCTTTATTAATTCTATCTTAATATAAGATATAAATTTAATAAAAAATATATTATATTAGATACTCTTTTATATCTTATAAATATTAATAAATTAATATTATTTAAAGATTACTTAAAGTTTAATATCTTATATATCTATATTATATAAATAATAAATTATAATAATATTTATAATTATTCTATTATCGTAATAGAGATAAATAAAGTTTTTTATAATAGACTTCTTATTAGATATAATATAGATCTATATTAAATAAGAATTATTAATATTATAAATACTAATATAAGATTAATAGCTAAAAATAAAAGTATTAAACTTTCTTTTATTTATAATACTATAAATTTTATTTTTATTTTTTATAAAAATAAATTTATTAGCTTTAAATAATTATATATATCTTAATTATTAATTAAAGATATTCTCGAAATCGCTTATAATAATAATTATCTAGATTTTAAAAGATCTTTTAATATAATCTCTAAATTATAATATATATAGAAATTATTTAAATATCTTTATAGCTATATTAAGTATTATTCTAAATATTTAATATTATAAACTTATCGCTATAAATCTTATAATTATTTATAATTTATAAAGAATTCTATTTTATCTTTCTATATCTTAATACTTAATTTTATTCTTATTATATTATTATTTAATAAGAAATTTAATTATATAATAATTATTATAGATAAATTTATAAAGCGAATTATTTATATCTCTAATAAATCTATCTAAAATACTAAAGAGTAAATTATTATTTTATTAAATTATCTTAATATAGATAATTAAAGAGTATTAAAGATTTTACTATCTAATAAAGATTTTAAATTTCTATTAAAGTTATAAAAAGCTATATTTAATAAATTAAAAATTAAACTATTATACTTTATTATTTATTATTTCTAAATAAATAATAATAATAAATATATTAATTAGATAACTAAAATCGCTTTATATTTTTATTTATATACTTTAGAGAAGTCTTTAATATAATCTATTATTCTTTTATATATATAAGTATTTCTTAATAATATATAGTTAATTATTATAATTAAGTTATTAAATAAACTTTTTTATAGATTTTCTCTTAATAAGATCTTTAATCTTATTATATTATTTAAATTATTATAATAAATATATATTATTATTAAAGTTAAAGTTATCGATATAATAAGCTTCGTTTAAATATTTTAGAAATTTTATTATAATTATAAATATTAATTTATATACTTTAAAAAGAGAGATAAAATACTCTTATACTTATATAAAGATTACTTTATCTTATAATCTATTAATATTATTAAAATAAATAAAATTAATTAATATTATATTAACTCTTTTAAAATTATTATTAAAATAAATAAGTAAGTTTATTATCTCGATATATCTAATTATTAAAAAGTTTATTTTATATTTTTAATAGTATAATTAAAACTATAGCCCGCTAATATTAACTTTTTCTATAAATTATTATTAAAAAAGCTTAATTCTATCTATATAAAAGACGATATTAATAATTATAAGTTATATAAATTATAATTCTTATTTAATAAGTATATTAGATATTATAATAAGAGTTAGTTAATTAAATATCTAATATAATAAAAAGAATATAGTTTTAAATATAATTAATAATATAATATTAAGTAGTTAGGCGATACTTCGAAGTTAGTAAAAGATTATAAGATCGCTATATCGCCTGAGTTAGAGTTATAATCACTATCTTCGCTACTAGAGCTACTATCTTCTTATTAACTACCTTTACTATTAATAACGCATTTATAAAAGCCTTCTATAAATAATTACGCTACTATACTATTACTAAGATTATTATCTTTACTATTAAAAACGTATTTATAGAAGTCTTTAGTAATTAATACTATTATAAAAGTATTCTTTTCGTTAATAAAACCTTTAAAGCTTACTATAGAGATTGCGGTTGTAATATCTAGAAGAAAGAAATTAATTATATAAAAATATTAATATACCGAGGTCGCCATAAGCTTTTTTATTGGCGGTATATTATTATAGTAAGCTATTATAACTATATAGATATATAATTCTATTATATCTTTGTATCTGCTAAGGAAATATCTTAATAAGAACCTTAGCTTAGTATTATAAGTAGTTACTTCTTAATAGAAGAATAACCATCTTTACTACACACTACTCTTATGCCTACATTTCTATATTACTCTTACAAAAATAGAAATTTAAAATATTAAAGATAAATTTAATAATTACTCTAAAATAATTAATTTAGATTTATATATCTATTATTTAAATATAATTATTATTAGAAATTATATTAATTATATTATTAGTATATATAATAGAATAAGATAGGGCTGAGCTTGAAAACCTTGAATTTATATATGTAGCCAATTATAAATTCGGGTCCTATACGCTTTTTAGTTAGACCGGCTGAGTCAGCTTAATAGCCCTCCCGTGCCTCCCTTATCAAAAATTTATATATAGAAGTTTTACACTTTAAAGTACTCAGCCTACGATATATATAGTTACTTTATAATTCCTCAAATTGTAGAGCTCGCTTTACGCTTTCTAACGCTATAAAAATAATAAAGTTTAGTCTACTATTAATAAATTAAATAGATATTCAAATATAATAGTTATAATAGTTATATCAGACGCGTCCGGGTTCGGATAATAATCCTTTCACCTATTTGTGTAACTATTCTTCTTCTATAATTCTATTAATCCACCAATTATGAATAAATTAGCCCTCGATACCCCTCGCCTAAATATTGCTAAGTATCTAAGGCACGTATCCCTTCCGCTTATCTTTTAAACCTCTTACTAATAGTAATCGAGGTCGTAAGCGAGCCCAACAGCTACCTACTACTACTCATAAACGCGTTAAAAAATCCTCAAAAAGAGCTCGAACGAATACGTTCTCCCCTATATACCTAAGCCAGCGATAGATAGATTAAACTGATATTCAAATATTGTAGTTACACCAAACGCGTCCAATTCAAATATATATACCCCTTTTACCCGCCTCTTAGAGCCCCTACTAACGCCCCTAGATCACCCCTTAGCGAATCCGCTATTACTAGTAATCGAGGCCGTAAGCGAGCTTAATAGCTATCTACTACTACTTATAAACGCATTAAAAGGCCCTTAAAAAGAGCTTAAACGGATACGTCCTTCTCTATATACTCCTCTTAAGCTAGCGATAGATAGATTAAACTAATATTCAAATATTATAGTTATACTAAACGCGTCCGGAATTAAATAATAATCCTTTCATCTATTTATATAACTATTCTTCTTTTACTATTCTACTAATTCTACTAATTCTACTAATTCTAATAATTCTATTAATTCTACTAATATAAATATATTTACCCTCAATATCCTCATACTTAGTTAAATAAGAGAAGGATCTATAATAGGCGAATACGGGGAATACTATAAAGAATATTGCGGAGATAGTTATTAGTAATAATAATATAATAGATCTACTCTTTATAATCTTATATTAATTTACTTAGTTAGTATAAGAGAAGTTAATATAGTAGACGAATACGGAGAATATTACGAAGAAATTAAGCGATAATAAGATCTCTAGCACTAAAAACACAGCTTAGCTCTTCAAGATCTCACGTTATATACTTTTTATAATTTTATATTAAATTATTACTTAATAAGCGAAGAATATTATTATAACTTAATTTATTATCTCTACTATATTAAGAAGTAAGAGAAAGAACTATAATAAGCAAATGCGGAGAATACTACGAAGAACACTATAAAGAATACTACGAAGAAATTAAGCGGTAATAAGATCATTATCGTTAAGAATATAACTTAGCTCTTCAAGATCCCACATTATATACTCTTTATAATTCTATATTAAATTATTACTTAGTAAGCGAAAAATATTACTATAACTTAGTCTATTATCCCCACTATATTAATATAATATATTACTATAATAACGTTATAAGAGAAGAATCTACTACGATAATTATAGTTAATTAGATCTTTATAGAAGAAATATCGAATGATATATATTTGGATAAATTGAAATCGTCCGATATCTTACTCTAATAGCTATTTTATTATTCAAAAGATTTTACTGCGGTAAGAGATAATGTGGGATTTATACTACTAATTAATATATTATCTCTATTTCTTTTCGATATTTCGATACTTTTTATTATAAGGAGATAGGCCTTAGCGCGTCTCTCTCCGCATATATGTGTTTATATGTAGGTTAAAAACGCATAGCAAGCGATCAGAGTTCGATTTGACTTAGGGCTAGGGCTAAAATTCGATTTAACTTAGAAAAATCCAACTCCATGAATTTAATTCATGGGCCTTTACTTGTTTAATTTAATTAGATAAAATATATTAAAAAGTTTCTTATTAAATATAGTATATAAGAATTTAAAGATATATTTAGTTTTATAAATATCGAAAGATATTAGATATTTAAAGAGAACTTTTAAGTCTTTAAAGTCTCTTATATTAAGTATTAGTATATATAAAAGAATAAGATAGAGCTAAGCTTGAAAATCTTAAATTTATATATATAGCTAATTATAAATTTAGAGTTATTACGCTTTTTAATTAAACTAACTAAATTATCGCGGGTAAATAAATTAATATCCGCAATTATTAAATGTCTATAATTATTAAAAAATAGATATACGTTATTAATATATAGAATAACTTTTTTATTTTCTATTAAAATTTTAAGATTTTTTTTTTAAATTATAGAATGAAATATGGGCTTTTAGCTAAAAAAAGAATTTTTAAATTTAATCTTATAATTATTAAAGCGTAAGAAATTTAAATATCGCTTATTAAAGTTCGCTTATTAAAGATCGCTTAATAGTCGAATAGCCCTAATTAAAAAATAGATATATATTATTTAATTTTAAAATAACTTTTTTATTTTTTATTAATATTTTAAAATTTTTTAATTAAATTATAGAATAAAATATGGGCTTTCGAAAAAAAAAGAATTCTTAAATTTAATCTTATAATTATTAAAGCATAAGGAATTTAAATATCGCTCCTCG
This sequence comes from Letharia lupina, assembly GCF_014066315.1. NCBI lineage: Eukaryota > Fungi > Ascomycota > Lecanoromycetes > Lecanorales > Parmeliaceae > Letharia > Letharia lupina. The sequence continues at coordinate 914,487 of NW_023502985.1, forward strand.
ATAGCCCTAATTAAAAAAATGATTATGAATTTAATTCATAGGCCTTTACTTATTAGTTAATAATAAAATTATTAATATATATAATTTTTAATATAAGATTAGATATTATATTTATAATTTTAATAATATCTCGATATCTATTAATTAAATTATTTTAAATCTCTAAAAAAAGTAGAAAAGATATAATTTCGATTTAATAATTTCTCTATTATATTAAGTTAATATTTAATAAAAAAAATTAATTATCTATATAATATCGAAATTATTAATAAAAATATAATTATTAGACATCTCTAATAAAGATTAAATATAAATTTAATTCTTATTATAATTATATATAAGAAGAGAGATATAATTAAGAATTTTAATAGATAAATTTATAATAAAAAGATGGCGATAAAACGCGTTTATAAGATAAATAAATTTTATTAAAAGCTTAATTTATTAATAGTTTTAATATTAGTTAAAGTTTAATAATTCTCTTAAAATTTAATAATAAAAGAATTAATTTAGACTATAAAGTTTAAATTTAAATTTAAATTAAATACTAAATATAAGCGATTATTAAAAATAAAAAAAATAAAAAAATAAATATTAATTTAAAAGATTATTTTTTCGTTTTTATAAATATTATAGCGAAGATTATTAAAATAATAATTATTAAAAAAAAATTAAAAAATTATAAAGATTAACTCGAAAGAAATAAATATTAATAAAAAAAATAAAAATTATAAAAATTATAATAAGAAAGAAGAGAAAGATTTTAATATTTATAATTTTAATATTTATATAGCTTTAAAAGCTTTAACAAAAAAGAAAAATTAAAAAAAATCTTTTAAAGCTTTTAACTAGTAATTAAAATTTAATTAAAAAGAACTTTATTATTATATTAACTATACAAATATCTTTAGAAATTATATTAAACTCTTAATATTATTTATAATTTTTTTTAGAAATATTAATAATTTAGATTTTATATTAATATTAATTATAAATATAAAATTAGAGAATAATAAGAAATATAATATAATATTTAAGAAGTTTTTTAATACTATAAATAATTATTATAATAAAAATAAATAAATATATAATTTTTATATAAACTACCTTAGAGGAAATATATAATTAGGGTATGTCACGTGACTTAACCATTAACTCGATATTTGTTATAACTTTCAATCAACTTTAAATCAACTTTTCATTGAGATTAAATTTTCTATAATAGTAAATTATTCGATATTCGAAATAAATAGATAATTATTTAGTAATTCCCTTATTATATATTAAGGTTTATACTAATTCGGGTTTCTCGCTTCGCTTATAATAGCCTATTCATCAACGTCACGTGATTTATTTTTCGATTTTTCGATTTTTCTCGAAACTTAATATATAAGTAAGATATATAGCCCTATAGGGCTGTGGGACTTAAAGAAATTTTCGAAAAATTTCATAAATTACCGCTATTCATTAATTCTCTACTAGTAATATATTAATGTATTACTTTATGGCGTAGTATTAAAATAATAATAAATCGATATCTCTTTTATATTTCATTAACTATCCATTAACCATCTATTAATAATAAATTCAACTTAATCTTCTATAAATAGAAAGTTTTATATAACTCTATTCGACATACGTTATATAGAATATAAAATCTAAAGATATTCGGTGTGTAGTCCTTATTATATAAATCGTATTGTTATCGCTAATAGTTTATCTATTTTCTATTAATAGTAAATTCCCATATGTAGTAGCTCCCGTAAGGTATAATTTAAAAGTATTCTTAATATTTAATTAATATTATTTAAAAAAAATTAATTAGAATAAAATCTATTTTATATTTAATAAGAGAAGATTTTATTATAGAAAAGTAGAAATTAATATATTACTATCGCAAAACTATATATATTTCTCTATTAATATATATATAATAATTAAAAAAAAAGTAATAATCTTAAAAAAAAACTATATTATATTTATTTTATTTTATAATATAATTATTAATATTAATATTTTAAAATTAAATAAAATAAATATTTAATAAAGAGAATTTAACTTTATTATTATTAAAGATAAAAATAAAGTTTTTATTTAGATAACTTAAAAAATTTCAAAAATTAAAATTAAAATCTTAAAATTAATATTTATATTATATTAATTATAATTTTTTAATTAGATGTAAATTAAAATATTTTTATTAAATATTAATTTTTAATATTAAAATATCTTTATTTATTTAAATTTATTTTTATTATTAATCTTTAATTTAAAATCTTTATATTAAATCTTTAAATTATAATTAATAATAGTTTTTAAATTATTTCTATAGCTAACTTTAAAGAATAGTTTATTAAAATTTATAAAAATTAGCTATTAAAAAGATTATTTATTTTTTAAAATTTAATTAAATTTATAAAGATAAATTTTTATTTTATTAATATTTTTATAAAAAAATTTAAAAAGAAGTTAAATATATTATATATTATAAATTTTTTAAAAAAAATTATAATATTGTTAAAATATAAGGTAGAATACTTAGTTATATTGACTATAGAGTTCTATAGAAGAAAAGAGCGATTAGATATAGATATATTAAGGCGTATTATATAACTATATCACATAATTACTAAGACGCTAAGAGTTATATAATTCGAATTCTAATACTTCCCTTTATATATATCCTTTTATACGCGAAATTTAATAAATATAAAGTTCAACGCTAATAGTATTAAAACTAAATAGATAAGATGAAAATAACTTAATCGATTTTCGCTAGAGTTTTTAGCGTCGAGTAATTAAAGTAAAGTTCGAGTTAGATAGCTAAAGTAAGTTTAGCATCGAGTAACTTAAAGTGAAAAGTCGAAATCTGAAAACGACTATATCAAACCCCCAAATTCCACTTTTTGTCAAAAAACGGTTTTTCGGAAATTTTATTTCCAGGCCATCTGGTGCACACCAAAAATCGATCGATTCGAGACCGAAGAATATTCGTGAAGATAACTAAAATAATTGGAAGAAATTCTCCGTCTCATTCATATGTATACATATATTGCGACCGGCTACAAGGCTTCTATAAGAGTCGTTCTAGGTATTTATTTCTTGATAATAGTAATTAATAGTAATAGTAATATAGATAAGAGTGTTTTAAAAAAGTTCTAAAGATTTAATAGCGATAGCGATAATAGCGTTAAAGAAATAGCTATTTTAATATAGAATAGCGAGTTTATATTAAATCTAAGACTCGATAGACGATTTAAATAAATTATTTAAACTATAGAAATTAATAAAATAACTTTTCTAAAGTCGAAGTTAATTTCTTTAAATAGACGATATTATAAATAATATTTTAGTCTAATTAATATAAAAAATTTCTTAAATTTATTTTTAAATAATATCTTAATAAATTTATTAATTATTTATTATTTAATAAAGATATATTTAAAAGTAATATTATTAATAACAATTTATTATTATATATAATAATATTAAATATTAATATATTTAATATATATATAAAATTAAGAACTTTTAATAAGAGCTATAGTATTTTAATTATTATAATAAATAATAATAATCTATATATATTTAACGCTAAAATTAAATTAATTAAAAAGTTTATATAATTAAATTATTTTTTTAATAATTTATATCTAATTAATATATTTAGCTTTATAAAAAAATAGCGTTATAATAAATTATTATTTTAATAATTAATTAATAATAATATTATTTATATTAGAAATATAATTAGAAATAAAATATTAAATATTTTAATTATTTACTTAATTTATATTTATATAATTAATAAATAATTTTAAATTTTCTCTAAATACTAATTATTAATTTTTAATATTATTTAAATATCGAAAAATATACTTAATAGCCTTTTAATAGAATTTATTAAAATTTAAAATATATTTAAAAATTATTAAAATAATGAATATAATATTAAATTAAGTATTTAATATTATATATATAATTAATTTTATAATTAATTAATAAATATAGCGAGATTAATTAATAAAGATAAAATTATCTTTAATAATATAGAATTTATTATTATTAATAAAAGTAGATAATAATATAAAATTTAATATATTATATTTCTTTAAAAAAAATTTAATATAATCTTTTTAATTAAGATGTAAAATTCGATTAATATAATCTTTAATAATTATTATATTAAAATAATAAATATAAAATCTTAAATTAATTATTTTAAATTTCTTATTAAGCTTATTTTTAATATTTTATATTTTAATTTTATTAAGATTTATAAATAAAATATTATTTATATAAATAGCGATAATAATTATATTATTAATAAATATAAAAAAATTAATAATAATAAATTTAAAACTCAATTTTTTAAAATAAAAATATAAAAATATTATATTAAATTTTAAAGAATTACTTTAAATCGTAAAGTATCTTAATAAATTTATATATTTTATTTTTTTAATTTTTAATTTTAAAATTAGTAAATTAAGTAATATAAATTATCTTCTTAATATTATTATATAAAAAAATAATTTTAATATTTATTTATTTAAGCTTCTAATTTAAAGTAATTATTAATATAAAAATTATTTTATAATTTATAAATTTAATAATAAAAATAAAGATTTTATTAAAATTAAATTCTTTTTATTATTTAAAATCGCGAATAATTTAGCGAGCTTTATATTATATAATCTCTTTTATAAAATTATATTTAAAATTATAAATCTATTAATTTTTTAAAATATATATATTTAATAAAAGATTTATTAAAGTTTAAATTTTATTAATAGTAAACGAGTTAATTTCTTTTTTTATAATAATTTTTTAATATATCTTATAATAAGAGTTCGATATAATTTTCTTATAAATTCGAGATTTATAGAATTTAAAAAAAGAGGTTTTTATTAATAGCGTTAGAGGATCTAAAGAAATTTCTCTATATACTTTTAAAATATTAAATAAATAATTTATTATTAAAATTAAGTTATAATCGTTTATAAAGTAAATAATAAATTAAAAAAGTACTATTATAAAAACTATAAAGAGAGTTTTATTATTAAATATATTAAATAATTTTTTTTTAAAGATTTTAAATTAGCTAAAATTATTAATTAAGCTCTTTTAAAAATTTAAATAAAATTAAATAAATTATTAACTTTATCTTTAATAAAAATTATTTATCTCTTTTAATAATTTTCTTTAAAATTATAAATAAAGAGAGAAGATAATTTTTAAAATAATTAATAATTTTAATAAAATAATAATTATTATAATAAACTATTATTTTAATATTATTATATATATTTTTCTCTAAAATAAAAAATATAAATTTAAAAAAAATATTATTAAATTATTTAATATTTAAAATAATAGTAATTTTCTTATTATTTAAAAGTATATAATAAAAATAATCTTAATAGCTTATAAGTTATTTGTTAATTATATAATTTTAATACTTTTTTTAATTAATAATTTTAAATATAATTTAATAAAAATCTATTTATTTAATAATATATAAATAAAAAAAATTTAAATAAAAAATTAATATAAGTTTTAAAAGAAGTAATATTTTATCTAATTATAAATTAATAATTATATAAATAATTTTTAATATAAATAAATTTAATTTAATACTTTTATAATAAATTATATTTTTTAAATATTATATTAATTTTATATTAAATAATAGTATTTAATTATTAAATTTATTATTTATTTAAAGATTTTTTAATATAATATCTTTTTAAATTATTCTTCTAAATAAAAAAAAAAAAATTATTTTATAATTCTAATATTTTGTATTATAATTAAAGCGAAGATAAGTATAATAATTATTATTATATTTTATATTATTAAAAAAAAGTTTAAATATAATAAAAATAAATTTATTAAAATTATTTAATAAAAGATAGATATTAAAATATAAAATAAAATTATTTAAAAAAAAAATTATAAATATATAATTATTATAAGAAATATTAAATAATTTTTAAAAATTAATATAAATTAAATTATTCTTTTATCTTTTAAAAATAATATAATATTTATAAAACTTTATTTTAAAATTAGTTATAAAATATAATTTATAAATATTATTAAAAAAGGATTTTAAAAAATTTATTTTTAATATATATTTTAATTATCTTTTTAATATTTTAAGTATTTAAATAATTTATATAAGTATATTATATATATAAAATATTTTTATTAATTTAAAACTCTTATTTATTAGAGAGCTTTATAGATTTAATAAAAGATTTAATATAAGAAAAAAAAATTTATTAATAATAATTAAGACTAGAGAGATATTCTTTTAAATATTAAATATATAAAAATAATTTTAAATATATTTAAAGGAAATTTTTTTTTATAAAAAGATTATTAAGAATAAAAGAAAGCGAATATTATTACTTTTTTAATTATCTTTTAAAAATTAAATTAAAATTATATCTAGATATATATTAGATATTATTAAAAATTTAAAAATTTTTAATATTTTTTATTTTATATTTAAAATTAATATTATTAAAATTAATAACTATATAGCTATTATTAATAAATTTATTAATAAAATAAAATTTTTAGAATTTAGAGAAAATTTTAAAAATTATAAAATTATAAATAATATATTAAATATATATATAATTATAAAATTAGAGAAGAAATATTATTATTATAATAAAAAATATAATAATAAAAATTCTATTTAAAGATTTAATTTTAAAAAATTTATAAATTTTATTATTTAAAATTTAAGAGTTAATAATAAATATAATAGTAATATAAATAATAAAATAACGCGTTATTATAAATTAAATAATTATAATAATTATCTTAATATTAAAAGATTAATTCTTTTTCTTTTTAAATTTTTCGAATTTAAATTTAATATTAATATTATTATTTTTTTAATTATTTTTTTTATTTTAATTATTATAATTATTATAATCTTTATTTTTAAAAATTTTAAATTCTTTATAAACGCGTTTATACTTTAATTATTTAAGATAATTTTTAATAAAATAAAAATTTTTATTATAAATAATATAAAATTTATAAATTTATATCTAAATATAAAAGTTAATAAAATTAATATTATTTTAAATATAATATTTAATTAATATAAACGTTATAAAAATAAAAGTAAAGATATTTATTTTAATATAAATAGTTATTATATAAATATTAAAAAATTTAGCGAAAATAATAAAATTAGAAATAATATTAAATTATTATATTTTAATATAAATTAATATAAATTTAAAAGATTTATTTTTATTATAAAATTATAATTTTAATTATAAATCTTATAATATTAAATATATTAATAATTTAAATTTTTATAAAAGTAATAAATTTTTTAATTTCTATTAATAATAAAAAGAATTTTTTTAGATAAGCTATTAATTTTATATAATAAATTAATAAATTAATTAATATAAATTTATAACTTATTTTTATAAATAATAAAAATAAAAGACTTTAGTTTTTAAATAATAAAGCTAAAAATATCTAATTTATAAAATTTATATTTTTTTAAATTCTTTTAAATAACTATAGCGTTAATAAAATTTTTAATAAAATTATATAAATTATTTTTATAGCGAGTTTTTATTATAATATAGAGTTTATAATATATTTTATTTTATATTATAATATTTATATTAATAATAATCCTAAAAATATCTTTTATAAATTATTATTTAATTATAATTTTTATAATAATTATTAAATAAGAGATTAATTAAATTATATTAATTTTAATATAATATTAGAAATCTAATAGAATAAAGAAATCTTATATATCTCGCTTTTATTTATAATAATTAAAAATATTTTTAAATATAGAAATTTAATAAAATTAATTTAAATTAATTAAAAGTTTAATATCGATATATTTAGATATAATACTATTTATAAAAAATTAACTTAATTTTTAGAGCTTAATAAAATAAATAAAGTAGATAATATTAATAAAACTAGCTTTACTCTAAATTTAAAAAACTCTTTATTTAAAATTAATTTTAATAATAATTTAAGAATAAGTTAATTTAATATAATAATAATTTAAGAATAAATTAATCTAATATAATAATAAAATTAATATAAAAGATTAAAATATACTCGCTATCGATATTATTGATATCTAAAATATTTATAATTATTTAAAATATATAAAGAAAGTTTTATTAAGCTTTAAGATTAATTTAATATAACTTAAAGCGTTATTTAAAAAGAAATCTTATATTATAATTTATAATATAATTAATAATATTTTAAAGAGATAGACTTTAACTTATAGATATTAGAGCTAAAGAGAAATATAATATAAATATATAATAACTTAATAGAAAATCGCCTCTCTTTATATTTAAGAGGGAATTTAATTAAATTCTATTTCTTATATTATTATCGCAATTATCTTAATTAGTCTTTATTATATTTATAATATAATATCTTTTATTAATTAACTCTTTTATTAAAAAAATTAATTAAAATTAAATATAAGATTATTTATAATTTCGCTTTACTTACTTATTAAATTTAATTAAAACTTCTTTATAAGATTATTTTATTTTTATAAATATAAAGAATAATTATTCTTTAATCGCTATAATAGAAGATAATTTTTTTTTATATATTAATATATTAAATATATAAAATATAGATTATTTTCTCTTTTAGCGTTATATTATTATTTTAAATTAAATTTTAATCTTTATTATAGAAATTATATAATAAGATATTAAAGTTTAATCGCTTATTATTAATTTTTAATATAATAAAATATAAAAATAAGAATATATTATCTTTTATTTTTAGCGTATTTTATTTAATATAAAGAAATTAATAATATTTTAATAATTATAATAATTATATAACGAAAAGATATAGATATATAATAATCTATTATAATATATAATAATTTTAATAATATATAATTATTAAATATAAGATAAGATACTTAGTTATTAACTATAAAGTTACTATAAAGGAAAGAGCGACTAGATATAGACACGCTAAGGCGTATCATGTAATCATATTATATAACCGCCAAGAGTTATATAATCCGAATTTCAACACTCTTCTTCATATATATTCTCTTATAGATAAAATTTAGTAAATATAAAGCTTAATACTAATAGAGTCTAAAACTAAGTAAATAAAGTAAAATAAGTTAATCGATTTTTATTAAATTATTAAAGTAAGATTAATATTAAGTAATTAAAGTGAAATCTAAACTAGATAGTTAGAGTAAGTTAATATTAAATAATAAGAGTAAAATTAATATTAGATAATTAAGATAAGTTAGTATTAAGTAGCTAGCGTAAAAATATACCCTCTATATTCCTATATCTCTACTTCCCTTATATAAATAAAATTAAAAAATATAAGATTTAAAGTTTATGATATTTAAAATAGTGTAGGTAAAGTAAAAAGTCGAAATCTAAAAACGACTATATTAAACTAGTTCTTTATTAAAATTCGATTTAAATTTTACTTTTTATTAAAAAGCGGTTTTTCGAAAATTTTATTTCTAGATTATTTAATATATATTAAAAATTAATTAATTTAAGATTAAAGGATATATATAGAGATAGCTAAATAAAATAATTAAAAGAAATTCTTCTAGCTATATATTATCGATTATAAAATTCTTTATAGAGATTATTTTAGATAATTAATTTTTAATAATAATAATTATAATAATAATAATTTAAAGATATAATATTTAAGATATTAATAATAAATAGATATAGATCTCTTAAAAGAGCTTTAGAAATTTAATAGCGATAGTAATAATAGCGCTAAAGAAATAGTTATTTTAATATAAAATAACGAGTTTACTAAATATTAAATTTAATATAGCAACTCGATAAATAATTTAAATAAATAATTTATAATATAAGAATTAATAAAATAGCTTTTCTAAAATAATCGATAATAAATAATTTTTTTAAATCTAGATATAGATATAATAGAATAGCTTCTCTATTAAATATTATTATATTAAAACTATATTAAAATAGTAGTAAAATTAATAATTATTAAGAGAATAAGTAAATATAACTTTTACTTTAAAAGTATTTTAAAAAATAATAAATTTATTTAAATAAAGAATCTTAATAAGTCTATTAGCTATCTATTTATTAATAAAAATATATTATATATTTATAATATTATTATTAATCTTTTTTTATATAAAATAATAGATAATATTAATATACTTAATATAAATATAAAATTAAACGTTTTTTATAAGAGTAATTACGCTTTAATTATTATTAAAAATAATAATAATTTTAAGATTTATATTATTAAGATAAAGAAGTTAATTAAATAGATTTTTTAATTAAATTATTTCTTTAATAGTTTATATTTAATTAATATATTTTATTTTATAAATAAATAATATTATAATAGCTTAACGCTTAGATAATTAATTAATTATATTATTTTCTATATTAAAGAGATAATTAAATATAAATTTTTAAATTATATTATTAATCTAATTAAAATTAATATAATTAATAAATTCTTAAAGAAAGTCTTTATATATAAATTTATAATATATTATACTTTTTAGATATTAAAAGATTTAAATAATTATATTTTAATACGCTAAAATTAAGTTAATTAAATAATAATTTATTAATAATATCGCGTAAGTAATATTAAAATAAATATCGAGTATAATATATATAAGAGATTTTATCGCGGATTAATAGTTTTTTTATAATTTTCTTAAGACGATATAGCTCTCTTTAATGAAAGCTAGTTTATAATTAATTTTAAAAAATATTAATATTAAAATAAAATTTTAATAATTAAAATAATTTAAGAATTAAGTAATATAAATCTCTTATTTTAAATAAAGAATATTATTATAATAATCTTTTTTAATAATTATATTTAAGTAGTAAATATATAATTCTAAATTCGATATATAAAACTTCGTATTAAGACTCTTCTTAATTCGCTAAATCTCGATTTTATTAGAGTTAATAATTAAAATATTATCGATATAAAGCGCTATAATAGTATTCTCTTTAAAGTTTATAAATATATTATTATTTAATTTAATAAAGAGAAGATCTAGCTTCTTTATATACTTCGAGAAATATTAATATTAAATTTAAGAAAACTATTTTAAATTATAAAATATCTTATTTAATTTATAAATCTTAATATTATTCTTATTAAAGCTATTAAATTAGTATATATAAATCTTTTTTTTTATATTATTATATAAAAAGATAATTTTAATATCTATTTACTTTAGATCTTAATTTAAGATAATTATAAATATAAAGATCGCCTTATAACTTATAAACTTTATTATTAATATAAAAATATTATAATAATTATAATTTTTCTATTATTTAAATTTTTAAATAATTTAGTATATCTTATAGCGAGTAATTTTCTTATTAAGATCTTATTTTAAAATATAGACTTATTTATCTTTTAGAATATAAATCTTAAAAGATATCTAAATAAGATATTAAGTATTATTATTTATAAGAGATTTATATTTATTCTTTATAAAAAGTTTTTAATTTATTCGAGATAATTAATTAGATATAGTTTACTTATAAATAATAAACTTAAAAATATTTAATTTATTAATATAGTTTATAAGTAAAATAAATATTATAAAAACTCTCGAAAGAGGGTTAGAGAATAAATTCTATAGATTTAAAATTATAAGATTTAGATAATTATATAATATTCTTTAAATAGCGTTTAATTTATAATCTTCGCGAATAACTTAAATAACTTTAATAATAATAAATAATAAATTTAAGTTTAAAAAAGTTTTTTATATAAGTAATATAAGTTGAATTATTAATATAGATATAGATATAATATTTAATTAAGTAATCTATATTAAAAGTATTTAAATTAAGAGCTTTCGCGTAGTTAATTAGATTTATCTTATTAAAGACTTTTATATAAATCTTTATAAAGGCATTAGCTTATTAGCTAATTAGAGAAAATTTAATTTTAATCTTATAAATATTAGAGATTTTAAAGCTATTAAAGATTTAGTAATTATTTTAATTATAAATATAATATTATTTAATACTTTTTTAAATTTAATATTTTTTGAAATATTAATAATACGTTATTTATTTAATATCTCCTCTATAGCGAATATTAATATTATTAAATATTACCACTTATTTAAAGACTTATAAACCTCGATTTCTTCTTTTAAGTCTATAATTAAGGGTCGTTTTTCTATAAAGTATATATTATTAATATAAATAATTATCTTCTTAATAAGATTATATAATTAAAAGATATATTCTCTCTTATATCTTAATAGAATATACTTTTCGCTTTAATTTATAAGCTTTTTTTAAAGTTATTTTATTATATAAGCGATAAAATCGATTATATATAAATAAGAAAGAATAGACTTTCGCTAATAGAAGGCTTTAAAAGAAATTATAATAATTTTAATATTAGATAATTATATTATTAGATAATTAATAATAATAATAATCTTAGATTAAAAAGATTTATTAAGATTAAAGCTTAAAAGAATAAGATATATCTTATATAATAAGATTTATTTAAGAATTACTAGAGATAATAGATTTTTATTTAATATTTAATAAAGCGAGATAGTTAAGAAAGGCTTTAGATATATACTCGCCTTTATTATTAAGATAAATATAAAAAATTTTATAGCTATATAACTTAAGATAAATCTTAAATTATAAAAATATAATAAAGATTTTACTCTTATAATAAATATAGTAGACTTTAAAATAAAAGATAAAATTATTTTTAAATATTATAAAGTATTTATAACTATTAAAATTAGTAAAGAATAGAGACTCTATAAGATTATTATAAATAAATTTATTTAATTATATATTAGATATAATAGAATTAATATAGAGAATAATCTTCTAACACTTTATAATATAATATTTATAAATATATTTATTTATAATATTCTTAATAAAATCTATATTTATCGCTATAGCGAAGAGTTTATTTAGATTCTACTAATTTAAATAATTTATATAAATATATTAAAGTTAATAAATCGAGTTTAAAAAAATATTATATATTATTAAGATATTATTTAGATTATTTTAGAGGTTAAAAAAGAATAAATCTCGATTATAAGTATTTATAAGCTTTAGATTATCTTTAATTAGAGCGTAATCAATTTTATAGAAATCGATTATAATATCGATATTTAATAATTTATCAATAAAAAGAAGATTAATATTTATATTAGATATATATAAGATATTAAGTAGAATAATATTTATATATTTATCTTAAGCGAAGTAATTTAAGCTAATAATATCGCGATTAAGAGATTAAATTTAATTACTTTTAATATCGCGAATAAGATAAAAGTAGATTTTTTTATAAATAATAAATATCGAATAATTAGTAAAGAAATAGTAAGAGTAGCTAGAATTTATTATTATATAAAAATATAGATTAGCGAAGTTAGTAGCTATTAAGTTATATTTTAAATTAAAATTAATAATTATTAAGTAAATAACTTTTTTATTATTAGCTATATTAAAAATATTAAAATTATTAAAATTAAAATTTATATAGTATATAATTAAATCTAATTCTTTTAGAAAGATATAATTAATATTAAAATATTTATTCTTCTCTAAAATAAAGATATTAAAGAATATCTTTTAAATACGCTTACGCTTAATATTAAGACCTTTCTCTATATTATTAAAATTAATTATAATAATTTAAATCTTCTTCTTCTTTTTCTTATTTAATATAAACTTTTTAAATTTTAAATAAAAGAACTTAATCTAATATTTAATAGAGAAATATTTAAATTTATATTCGATAATCTTATATAAAAAATAAGTTTTATAATTAGTTTCTAAGTTATCGACTTTATAATATCTAATAAATTATTTATTTTTATTCTTATCGCTATTATTATAAATAGCGTATATAATAATATTATTATCTTTAAATAATAATAAATAAATCTCTTTATTTATCGCGATATAAATAATCTTATTAAATTTAATAATCTTATTATTATATAATTTATAGATCTAGATATAAATTATTATAAAGATATTAAAAGAGTTTTTAAATTTTATAAAAAAGAGTTAAATTAAAAAAGGCTTTAGTAGAATAATTAATTTATATAAATTAACGATTTTAATAATAATCTTATAAAAGTTCTTTTTATATTAATAAATATCTTTTTTAAAAATAAGAGTAATATCGAGTAATTAATAAATTAGCTTTATATAAAGCTCGAAGTCTTTAGATTTATAATATTTAATAATAATATTTAATATTATTTAAGAATTTTTATTATTATAATTAATCTCGATAAGCTAGTAATTACTATATCTAAAATATTAAAAAATAATTATATAAATTTTAAATTTAGTAATTTTAATAAAGAGTAAAAGATTATTAAGTATTAATTAGTTTTTAATATTTTATCTTTATTTAATATATCTTATATTAGATTTTAGAATAGCGATAGAGATTAAAGAAAAATTATCTTTATTAAATTAGAATTAATTAAAGATATTAATTATAAAGCGCTATAATTAATTATTTAGATTTATTATCGCTAAAAGATAATCTAAATAATAATATATAGAATATTAATAGAGAGAATAATAGTAATAATAATAATAATAATTTAATTATTATTTTAAATAAAATAGTAAAATTAGAGAAAGATTTTAAGAATAGCTTTAAAGTAAATAAAATAAACTCTTTAATATAAAGATTAAATAGTTTAATATTACTTATAGAGCTAAATATATCTTCGCTAGCTTTAAATTTAAAATTAATAAAATTATTATTTAATAAAGTAGCGAGAATAGAATAAATACTCTAATCGTTATTAGAGTTTTTAAAAATCTTATTAATATTAATTAACTATCGCCTTTAAACTTTAAGTTTTTATATAAAAAATAAAAAGTATTTATATATAGAGTTATAATAAATATAGATAATTTAATTAGAATAAAAGATATTTAATAATAAAAATAATTTATAAATAAAGATTAATTTTTAATAAGACTATATAAAGTGTAATTATTATAGATATATAGATCTCCTTCTTAAAGAGAGATTAATACCCTTCTTATATTATTCGTTTAGAGATTTAGATTTAGAATATCTACGTTATTAATTACTACTATAAGACTTCGAAGATTATTCTAACTTTATAATTATGATAATAAAATATAGATAATTATAAAAAAGAATTCGATAGTAAAGCCTTAATTCTCTTTTTTAAGGGGCTTCTAAAGGCCTAAAAGCTAATATTAATAAGATATTCTTATTATTTTAATTTTAGTAAGCTTATAAATATATTAAAAGATAATAGTATTAGCTCTAGAATACTTTAGATTATAATTAAACTATTAATATTAATATTTAGCTATTTTTAATTAATAGCTATTAATTTAATAGTTAATATATAATTTTAAAGTTAATATTAATATAGAATAACTTTATTTTTAATAAAGTTAAGTATTCTAATTTAGCGAAAATTAATAAAATTTAAAGATCTTAATAATATAACTTAATCGTATAATAATAAAATTATATATTTAATATATTTAGCGAGTTTAATATTTCGATTAAAGGCGATATATCTTAACTCGCTTAGAGTAAAAATAAAAGCGACTCTTAGCCCCTTATATTATTAACGAATTATATTCGCTTAAATTTATAATTATTTTAAGAGAAGAAAATATCTTTATTAAGAAGATTAAAAGAATATCTTTATAATTATTACTATCTTTATATAATAGACTTTAAATATTATAAAATAAATACTAAAAGCTTAAGAGTAGCCATAGTTATAGAGATAAATAGTAGATATAATATAATAGTTGCCGGGCAGAGTCTAGACTTATAACTTATTAAATATAAGATAAGATACTTAGTTATTAACTATGGAGTTACTATAAAGAAAAGAGCGACTAAATATGGAGTTACTATAAAGAAAAGAGCGACTAAATATGAACACGCTAAGGCGTGTCACGTGACCATATCACGTGACCGCCAAGAGTCACGTGACCCGAATTTCAACAATAATTAAATATAATATATTTTAACTTATTTAAAATTATTTTATATTAAAAATAATATAAAAGTTTATATAATAAATTATTAATATAATATATTAATATATTAATAATTTTAATATAGCTTTTCTTACTCGCGATTTTTATTTTTTCTATTAAAAATATATTCGATATATATTATTTAGCTAGAATAATTATTTTAAAATAAAAAATATTTATATTATAAAGATTAATAAAAGAGATCCTTCGCGATTATAATTATTATTATTTAATAAATATTAATATAATAAATATAATAAAAATAATTATAGCTATAATAAATAATAGATAAATTATTAAATTATTAAAATTATTATTAAATAGAATTTAAATTTATAATTTATTAAAATATAAGATAGAATACTTAATTATATTAATTATAGAGTTCTATAAAAGAAAAGAATAATTAGATATAAATATATTAAAATATATTATATAATTATATTATATAATTATTAAGACGCTAAAAGTTACGTAATTCGAATTCTAATAGTTATATTAACTATAGAGTTCTATAAAAGAAAAGAATAACTAGATATAAATATACTAAGACGTATTACGTAATTATATTATATAATTACTAAAACGCTAAGAGTCATATAATTCAAATTCTAACACTCCCCTTTACACGTATTCTTTTATACGCGAGATTCGATAAATATAAAGTTTAATACTAATAATATTAAAATTAAATAAATAAGATAAAAATAACTTAATCGATTTCTATTAAATTATTAAAGTAAGTTTAATATTAGATAATTAAAATAAAATTTAAGTTAAATAGTTGAAGTAAAGTCTAAATTAAATAATTAAAGTAAATTTAGCGTTAAATAATTAAAGTAAAGTTTAAATCGAATAGCTAAAGTAAATTTAATATTAAATAATTAAAATAAAGTCTAAATCGAATAATTAAAATAAATTTAGCGCTAGATAATTAAAGTAAAGTTTAAATCGAATAGCTAAAATAAGATTAGCGCTAAATAATAAAAGTAAAAAATCGAAATCTAAAAACGACTATATCAAATCGGGCCTTTATTATCAAATTCTACTTTTTATTAAAAAACGGTTTTTCGAAATTTTTATTTCTAGGCTATCTAATGTATACTAAAAAATAATTAATTTAAAATCAAAGGATATTCGTGAGAATAATTAAAATAATTAGAAGAAATTCTTTATTTTATATATATATATATATAAAGATATTGCGATCGATTATAAGGCTTCTACGAGAGTTATTTTAAATATTTAATTTTTAATAATAGTAGTTTAATAGTAATAGTAATATAGATAAAAATATTTCGAAAGTGCTTTAAAGTTTTAATAGCGATAGCGATAATAGCGTTAAAGAAATAGCTATTTTGATATAAAATAGCGAGTCTATAAAGTATCTCTAATATAGCGATTTAACGGGCGGCTTAGATAGATTATTTAAACTATAAAGATTAATAAAATAGTTTCTCTAAATTTAAAATTAGCTCTTTTAAATAAATAATATTTTAGCTTAATTAATATATAAAACTTCTTAAATTTATTTTTAAATAGTATTTTGATAAACTTATTAATTATCTATTATTTAATAAAAATATATTTAAGAGTAATATTATTAATAATAATTTATTTCTATATATAGTAGTATTAAATATCGATATATTTAATATATATATAAAATTAAAGATTTTTAGCGAGAATTATAATATCTTAATTATTATAATAGATAATAATAATTTATATATATTTAATATTAAAATTAAATTAATTAAAAAATTTATATAGCTAAATTATCTTTTTAATAATTATATCTAATTAATATATTTAATCTTATAAGAGAATAGCGCTATAATAGACTATTATTTAAATAATTAATTAATAATAGTATTATTTATATTAAAAACGTAATTAGAAATAAAATATTAAGTATTCTAATTATCTATATAATTTATATTTATATAAATAATAAATAATTTTAGATCTCTTTTAAATACTAATTACTAATTTTTAATATTATTTAAATATTGAAAAATACGCTTAATAGCCTTTTAATAAGATTTATTAAGATTTAAAATATATTTAAAAATTATTAAAATAATAAATATAATATCTAATTAAATTTTTAATATTATATATATAAATAATTTTATAATTAATTAATAAATATAGCGAGACTAATTAATAAAGATAAAATTATCTTAAATAATATAAAATTTATTATTATTAATAAGAGTAAGCGATAGCGTAAAGCTTAATATATTATATTTCTCTAAAAACTTCTTAATATAATCTTTTTAATTAAAACGTAAGATTTAATTAATATAATTTTTAATAATTATTATATTAAGATAATAGATATAAAATCTTAAACCAATTATTTTAAATTTCTTATTAAACTTATTTTTAATACTCTATATCTCGATTTTATTAAGACTTATAAATAAAATATTATTTATATAAATAGTAATAATAATAATCTTATTTATAAATATAGAGAGATTAATAATAATAAATTTAAAACTTAATTTTTTAAAATAAGTTATAAAAATATTATATTAAATTTTAAAGAATTATATTAAATTATAAAATATCTTAATAAGCTTATATATCTTATTTTTTTTAATCTTTAATCTTAAAATTAATAAGTTAATTAATATATATTATCTTCTTCATATCGCTATATATATATTTTTTTAATATTTATTTATTTAAGCTTTTAATTTAAAGTAGTTATTAATATAAAAATTATTTTATAACTTATAAATTTAATAATAAATGTTATATTACAAGTATAGGCATAAGGTTTTAATAATAAAAGTTATAATAATTCTTCTAAGGAAAGCTATAGCTAAAATATCGAGTGCTAAGCTATATTAAGCGCTAAACTATATTAAGTCGTATTAAGTTATATTGAATCTTTTTAACGATAGATATAACTATAGCTATAATATCTTTTTCTCTTAAGAGAAAGCTCGTCTTAAGCGCTAGAGAAAAATTTATAAAAAATATTAATAAGTTTAAGAGTTAATAGTAGGCTTTAATAATAATAATAAAAAATAAGATTAAGATAGATATTAGCGGGTAGTTATAATATCGGAAATTTTAATTAATTTAAATATAATCTCCTAGATTTATTCATTCGCCGAGTATCCAGCTAATCTTAAAATCTTAATCTTTATATTAAGCGACTAATAATTTTAAATTAAAAAACTCTATCGCGAGAGTTTTTATAATATTATCGCTTTTTTATAAAATTATATTAATATCTTATTTAATTTGTTCCCTATCTATTATAATTATAATTATCTTTAATATTAAAAATTTATTCGTTAAAATCGCTATCGCGTTATCTTAATTCAAGTTAAAAATTATAAAGATTTAAATTTTATAATTAGTAAAAGCGATAATAATAGATAATTTAGCGACTTATATAAATAATATAATCTTACTTTTTAATTTTATTAATATCTTATTTTTAAAATATGTAATTTTCGAGATAGAGCTCGATAATAAAGTCTTTGATTAAGTTTATCTAAGAGAGCTTAATATTAAAATTATAATTGATATTTAATTAAGATATAAAGTTAATTCGAATTATATCGAGAGAGATTATAACTTCTTAAGTCTTTATTATTTATTTAATAAAAGACTTTCTAGAATATTCTAATCTTCTAGAATTCTATAATTATTTAAATAAATATCTTCTAGGTAATAATATTATTTTATTTTTTCTTTAATATTTTTTACTAGTTTATTAAAATATATATTATCTTTTATACTCTTCTAAGCGATAATAAAGAGCTTATATATCAGTATATATAAAAGAATAAGGTAGGGCTGAGCTTAAAAACCTTGAATTTGTATGTGCAGCCAATCATAAATTCGGGTTCGCTACGCTCTTTGGTTAGACCGGCTGAGTCAGCCCGGTAGCCCTCCCGCGCCTCCTCATCAAAAATTAGGTGTACGTTATTCACAAATGGAATAACTTTTTTGTTTTCTATTAAAATTTTGAGATTTCTTTTTTAAAATATGGAGGGTAGTTTGCGCTGTCCAATACTGAAAGAATTATAAAATTCGGTCTTATAATTATTAAGAAGTAAGGAGCTCAAATATCGTTTGCCAAAGTTCGCTCATCAAAGATCGCTCACCAAATATACTCGACAGCCCTGATCCAAAAAAATGGTTATGAATTTAATTCATAGGCCTTTACTCGTAAGCTCTATATATTCTTTAAAATTCTTATATAGATAATTAATATATATTTTATATAATAAAGTATCTAACGCTATTCTTATTCTTTTATATAATTAATATTTTATAAGATATAAAATTTTAGATTAATCACTTTTTCGAATTAAAATTAAACTTCTAAAATTTTAATCTATTTTTAATATATAATTTTATTATATAAAATTTCTAAGAGTTAAATAGAATTATAAAGATTTTATAATAAAGAAGAAATTTCTTTTTAATAACGTTATTAATAATATCAATAATAAAATAAATTTTTTTTTATTAATAATAGATTATTTCGATTTTTTAATATAGTTAATTCGAAGCTATAATATAATATTCTTAAACTTCTCTCTACTATTTATATTATTAAAAAATTTATAATTTATTAATTTATTAAGATTTTAATAAATAATAAAAATATCTTTATTTTTTACGTTAATTATTAGAATTCTAAATCTTCTTAAAATAATAAAGATTATATTAAATAAGAGATTTAGGACTTATAATATTAATATTAGCGAATTAAAGATTAATAAATAACTCGATATTAATATTAGTGAATTAGAGATTAATAAGTAATTTAATATTAATATTAATAGATTAGAGATTATTAAGTAACTTAATATTAATATTAATAGATTAAGAGTTAGTAAATAATATAATACTTATAACGCTAATACTATTAGATTTAATAAAAAATATAATTCGAAATTAATTTATTTTTATTTTTAATTAAAGTTTAATAGTAATCTTAGATTATAATAAAGATACTAAAGTATTTTATTCGCGTTTTTCTAAATAATTTATTAAAAACTATAAAGATTAATATAATTAAAAGCGATTTTTAAAATAATATAAATTATTTTTCTAGAGTAAATCGAGTTTTAATTTACTCTTAAAAATTATAATTAATAATATCTTATAACGAACTTCTAAATAATTATTAGAGTTTTAAAATAAAAAATCGTTATTCTTATTTTATAAGTTAATATCTCTCTAATAATTCTATAAATAGTAAATATAAAAAGCTTTTAAAATTTGTTAAGGTAACGTAAGATTCTCAGGAATTTCATTTCCGAGAAAGACGTTTTCTGAGAAAGATGTTTCTTAAGTGATAAAAAGATGATTCTTCTTCTATAGAATCTAATTATTTAAAGATATCTTAATATTAAATTATATCAAGCTATTAGTCACTAGCTTCTATCGAGTTTAGATATAATTTATAATATATATTAATAGAAAGAAAGAAAGATAGCGTTCTCGCTATAAGTAAAGAAACTTATTTCTTTAAATAAGAATAAACTTTTTTTTCTCTATAGTAAGATAAAGAAAGTTATAAAATTCTATTTTTATAGAGAAAACCCTTTTTTAATAAGAATACCTAGCTTTTCTCGAAAGATATTTTATTAAGTAAGAAGTCGTATACTATAGCAAATAGTAGAAGTAGTAGAAGTAGTAAAAGTAGTAAAAAAATTTAATAGCGAAGTAAGCGATAACGTAGGCGAAGGTGAAATCGTATTTTTTATAGAAATTAATACTTTTATTATAATTCGAATTATAAAAATAAGTCTTTTTTAGAAAATATAATTTTTTTTATAAGAATAACCTGGCTTTCTAGTAATAGTAGCTTAAATCCCAAGAGTTAATAGAGTAAATACTTTTTTAACCGATATTTATATAGTAGACTACTTCTTTTCTCGACGATTTCTTATAAAATTAATAAATATTTAGATATTATATTTCGTTATAAGATTCTTTACTTCTAAGAGGGTATATAATAAGTATTAAGTATTATACTTTTCATTACTATTTTTTTAATATATTAGATACTTAATATTCTTTTTAATTCTCTATCTATTACTTAATTTCTCGATTTCGAATAATAGAAATTTAATAGTAAGATCTAGATCTATTTAATTTTCTTCTTTTTCTTCTATTAGCTATAGCGAATATAGTTTTCTATAATAAGAATCTTTAGATTAATCTAAAGTAGATTCTAATTAAATTATAGATATTATAAAATAAATAAATATAATATCTAAAAGATCTAGTCGATAGATAGAATTTTCGATTTTTTCTAATATTTTAAATAGTTTAACTCTCTAATTAAAAAGTTTAAGATTAATATTAAAAATAAAATAGCTATAATATAGTTATAAATAAATTAATAATTTCTCGCGAAGATTAATAGCTTTATAGCTATTATTATAGCGAGTTTTTATTATAATATTAGCGAAAGTAATAGCGTTATTAATTTCTTTATATTTAATAAAATATAATTAATTAAAATCCTCTAGCGATAAATTTATAAATAATTCTAGAGTATCTCTTACTTAAAATTTATAAGCGATTTTATTTAATATAAATTCTATTAATATAACTAAGTTATTAAGATATATTTAAAAAAATAAAAATACGCTTAATTAGTTATTTATATTAATAGTAAAATAAAATTATAGAATAATCTTAATTATCTAATCTATTTTTTTCGATTATTTATCTATCTAAAAGTAATAAATAATTAAAATTACTATAATAGTTTTAAGCTTCTTAAAAATAGTTTTTTAGAAAATACTTATAAACTTAGTATTATAGTTATTAATTATAATAATAAAAATATTCTAATTATAAGATATTAGAGTAATAAATAAAGTATTTATCTAATTAATTATAATTTATTTATTAAATTCTAATATAAGAAGTTTTCTCTTTAAAAATTTATAAGTTATAATAAAAAGTATATTCTTATCTTTTTAGAAAGAAAGTGTAATAATAAAATTTATTACTATAGTATAAAATAGAATCGACGATATAAAATTAAATTAAACTCGCTATAAGTGAGATATTATTTAATTTAATTAAATTAATATTTAGAGTAATATTTTAAATAAATTTAAAGATATTTTAATAAGCTTTTAATATAGATTAATAGCGAGATTCTAATATAAGTAGTATAAAATCCGATATAAAGATTCTAGTTATATATTAGCTAAAAAAAAATTTATTATATAGACTTAGAGATATAAAGTTATTACTTATTTATATAATTAAGTGTAATATTATAAATAAAATTATTATATTTTTAAAAGCGAAGTTCTTTTAAAAGATTAGGCTCGGGCTATTTAAGTAAATTAAGAATCTTAATCTATTAAAAATTGTTGGAATTCGGATCACGTGACTCTTGGCGTCTTGGCGATCACGTGATATAGTCATATAACACGCCTTAGTGTATTCGTATCTAGTCGCTCTTTTCTTTTATAGAACTCTTTAGTCAATATAACTAAGTATTCTACCTTATATTTTAATAGATTATAAATCTAAACTCTATTTAATAACTATTTTAATTATTTTATAATTTATCTATTATTTACTATAGCTATAACTACTTTTAATATATTTATTATATTAATATTTATTAAATAATAGTAATTATAATTATAAAAAATCTCTTTTATTAATCTTTATAATATAAATATTTTTTATTTTAAGATAATTATTTTAATTAGATAATATATATTAAATATATTTTTAATAAAAAGAATAAAGATCGCGAGTAAGAGAGGCTATATTAAAATTATTAATATATTAATATATTATATTAATAATTTATTATATAAACTTCTATATTATTTTTAATATAAAATAATTTTAAGCGAGTTAAAATATATTATATTTAATTATATAATATCGAAGTTATTATATATCGTAATAGAGTATTATATACTTATATCTTTTTATTATATAATTATTATAATTATTAAAATATTATTAATTTCTTTATATTAAAAAAAATATATTAAAAATAAAAGGCGATATATTCTTATTCTTATATTTTACTATATTAAAAATTAATAATAAATAATTAAACTCTAATATTTTATTATATAATTTCTATAATAAAGATTAAAATCTAATTTAAAATAATAGCGTAACGCTAAAAGAGAAAATAATCTATATTTTATATACTTAATATATTAATATATAAAAGAGAATTATTCTCTATTATAATAATTAAAAAATAATTATTCTCTATATTTATAAAAATAAGATAATCTTATAAAAAAGTTTTAATTAAATTTAATAAGCGAGTAAAGCGAAATTATAAATAATCTTATATTTAATTTTAATTAATTTTTTTAATAAAAAAGCTAATTAATAGAAGATATTATATTATAAATATAATAGAAAATAATTAAAATAATTATAATAATAATATAAGAGATAAAATTTAATTAAACTCTTTTTTAAATATAAAGAGAAATAATTTTTTATTAAGTTATTATATATTTATATTATATTTCTCTCTAATATCTATAAATTAAAACTTATTTTTTTAAAATATTATTAATTATATTATAGATTATAATATAATTTTTTTTTAAATAATACTTTAAATTATATTAAGCTAATTTTAGAGCTTAATAAAATTTTCTTTATATATTTTAAATAATTATAAATATTTTAAATATAAATAATATTAATAATAAATATATTTTAATCTTTTACGCTAATTCTATTATTATATTAAATATTTTTATTTTTAAATTATTATTAGAGTTAATTTTAAATAAAGAGTTTTTCGAATTTAGAATAAAGCTAATTTTATTAATATTATCTATTTTATTTATTTTATTAAACTCTATTATATTATAAATCTTATTTTTAAATTTAAATTTTTATTAAAGCTTTACTTTATTAAGCTTTAAAAATTAAATTAATTTTTTATAAATAATATTATATTTAAATATATTAATATTAAACTTTTAATTAATTTAAATTAATTTTATTAAATTTTTATATTTAAAAATATTTTTAATTATTATAAATAAAAGTAAAATATATAAAAAAAATTCGTTTTACTAGATCTTTAATACTATATTAAAATTAATATAATTTAATTAATCTCTTATTTAGTAATTATTATAAAAATTATAATTAAATAATAATTTATAAAAAATATTTTTAAAATTATTATTAATATAAATATTATAATATAAATTAAAATATATTATAAACTTTATATTATAATAAAGACTTATTATAAAAATAATTTACGCGATTTTATTAAAAATTATATTAATATTATAATTATTTAAAAGAATTTAAAAAAATATAAATTTTATAGATTAGATATTTTTAGCTTTATTATTTAAAAATTAAAATTTCTTATTTTTATTATTTATAAAAATAAATTATAGATTTATATTAACTAGTTTATTAATTTATTATATAAAATTAATAGCTTATTTAAAAAAAAAACTTTATTATTAATAAAAATTAAAAGATTTATTATTTTTATAAAGATTTAGATAATTAATATATTTAATATTATAAAATTTATAATTAAAATTATAACTCTTATAATAAAAATAAATCTTTTAAATTTATATTAATTTATATTAAAATATAATAATTTAATATTATCTCTAATTTTATTATCTTTATTAAATTTTTTAATACTTATATAATAATTACTTATATTAAAATAAATATTTTTATTTTTATTTCTATAATATCTATATTAATTAAATATTATATTTAAAATAATATTAATTCTATTAACTTTTATATCTAGATATAAATTTATAAATTCTATATTATTTATAATAAGAATTTTTATTTTATTAAGAAATATCTTAAATAATTAAAGTGTAAACGCGTTTATAAAGAATTTTAAATTTTTAAAAATAAAGATTATAATAATTATAATAATTAAGATAAAAAAGATAATTAAAAAAATAATAATATTAATATTAAATCTAAATTTAAAAAATTTTAAAAAGAAAAAGAATTAATTTTTTAATATTAAAATAGTTATTATAATTATTTAATTTATAATAATATATTACTTTATTATTTATATCGCTATTATATTTATTATTAATTTCTAAATTTTAAATAATAAAATTTATAAATCTTTTAAGATTAAACTCTTAAATAGAGTTTTTATTATTACACTTTTTATTATAATAATAATATTCTCTCTCTAACTTTATAATTATATATATATTTAATATATTTTTTATAATTTTATAATTTTTAAAATCTTCTTTAAATTTTAGAAATTTTATTTTATTAATAAATTTATTAATAATAGTTATATAGCTATCGATTTTAATAATATTAATTTTAATATAAAATAAAAAATATTAAGTATATTTAAACTTTTAATAATATTTAATATATATCTAAATATAATTTTAATTTAATTTTTAAGAGATAATTAAAGAAATAATAATACTCGCTTTTTTTTTATTTTTAACGATTTTTTTATAAAAAAGTAATAGTTTTTCTTTAAATATATTTAAAGTTATTTTTATATACTTAATATTTAAAGAAATATCTCTTTAATCTTAATTATTATTAATAAAGAAATTCTTATTTATAATAAATTCTCTATTAAATCTATAAATCTCTCTAATAAATAAGAGTCTCGAATTAATAAAAATACTTTATATATATAATATATTTATATAAATTATTTAAATACTTAAAATATTAAAAAGATAATTAAAATATATATTAAAATAAATCTTTTTAAATCTTCTTTTAATAATATTTATAAATTATATTTTATAATTAATCTTAAGATAGAGTTTTATAAATACTATATTATCTCTAGAAAATAAAAGAATAACTTAATTTATATCGATTTCTAAAAATTATTTAATATTTTTTATAATAACTATCTTATATATTTATAATTATCTTTCTAAATAATTTTATTTTATATTTCGATATTTATTTTTTATTAAATAAGTCTAATAAGTTTATTCTTATTATATTTAAACTCTTTCTTAATAATATAAAATATAATAATTATTATTATACTCGCCTTCGCTTTAATTATAATATAAAATATTAAAATTATAAAATAAAAGTCTTTTATCTATTTAAAAAAATTATTTAAAAAAAAATTTATATTAAAAAATCTCTAAATAAATAATAAGTTTAAATAATTAAGTATTATTATTTAATATAAAATTAGTATAATATTTAAAAAAAAGTAATTTATTATAGAAGTATTAAATTGAGTTTATTTATATTAAAAATTATTTATATAATTATTAATTTATAATTAAATAAGATATTACTTCTTTTAAGATTTATATTAATTTCTCTTTTAATATTTCTTATTTATATATTATTAAATAAATAGATTTTTATTAAATTATATTTAAAATTATTAATTAAAAAAAGTATTAAAATTATATAATTAAGAAATAATTTATAAACTATTAAAACTATTTTTATTATATATTTTTAAATAATAATAAAATTATTATTATTTTAAATATTAAGTAATTCGATAATATCTCTTTTAAATTTATATTCTTTATTTTAAAAGAGAATATATATAATAATATTAAAATAATAGCTTATCGTAATAATCGTTAACTTATTAAGACTATTAATTATCTCGAGAATTTTTTTTTCTTTATTTATAATTTTAGAGAAGAATCGTTAAAAGAGATAAGTAACTTTTATTAAAGATAAAATTAATAATTTATTTAATTTTATTTAAATTTTTAAAAGAGCTTAATTAATAATTTTAATTAATTTAAAATTTTTAAAAGAATAATTATCTAATATATTTAATAATAAAACTTTTTTTATAATCTCTATAATAGCGCTTTCTAGATCTATTATTTATTTTATAAATAATTATAATTTAATTTTAGCGATAAATCGTTTATTTAATATTTTAAGAGTATATAAAAATTTCTTTTTAAATTTTCTAACGCTATTAATAAAAGTCTTCTCTTTTAAATTCTATAAATCTTAAACTTATAAAAAAACTATATTAAATTTTTATTATAAAATATATTATAAAATTACTATAAAAAAAGAAATCAACTCGCTTATTATTAATAAAACTTAAATTTTAATAAATTTTTTATTAAATATATATATTTTAAAAGATTAATAGATTTATAAATTTAAATATAATTTTATAAAAAAGATTATATAATATAAAGCTCGCTTATTTATTCGCGATTTTAAATAATAAAAAAAAATTAACTTTAATAAAATCTTCGCTTTTATTATTAAATTTATAAATTATAAAATAATCTTTATATTAATAATTATCTTAAATTAAAAATTTAAATAAATAAATATTAAAATTATTTTTTTATATAGCGATATTAAGAAGATAATTTATATTATTTAATTTATTAATTTTAAAATTAAAGATTAAAAAAATAAGATATATAAGCTTATTAAAATATTTTATAATTTAAAATAATTCTTTAAAATTTAATATAATACTCTTATAATCTATTTTAAAAAATTAAATTTTAAATCTATTATTATTAATCTCTCTATATTTATTAATAAGATTATTATTATTACTATTTATATAAATAATATTCTATTTATAAATTTTAATAAAATTAAAATATAGAGTATTAAGAATAAGCTTAATAAGAAATTCGAGATAATTAATTTAAAATCTTATATTTATTATTTTAATATAATAATTATTAAAGATTATATTAATAAAATTTTATATCTTAATTAAAAAGATTATATTAAATTTTTTTAAAAAAATATAATATATTAAATTTTATATTATTATCTACTCTTATTAATAATAATAAATTCTATATTATTAAAAATAATTTTATCTCTATTAATTAATCTCGCTATATTTATTAATTAATTATAAAATTATTTATATATATAATATTAAATACTCGATTTAATATTATATTTATTATCTTAATAATCTTTAAATATATTTTAAATCTTAATAAATTTTATTAAAAGATTATTAAGTATATTTTTTAATATCTAAATAATATTAAAAATTAATAATTAATATTTAAAAAAGATTTAAAATTATTTATTAATTATATAAATATAAATTAGATAAATAATTAAAATATTTAATATTTTATCTTTAATTATATCTTTAATATAAATAA
Source organism: Letharia lupina (assembly GCF_014066315.1). Lineage (NCBI taxonomy): Eukaryota > Fungi > Ascomycota > Lecanoromycetes > Lecanorales > Parmeliaceae > Letharia > Letharia lupina. The sequence continues at coordinate 943,768 of NW_023502985.1, forward strand.
TATTATTATTAATTAATTATTAAAATAATAATTTATTATAATGCTATTCTCTTATAAAATTAAATATAAATTATTAAGAAGATAATTTAGCTATATAAATTTTTTAATTAATTTAATTTTAACGCTAAATATATATAAACTATTATTATTTATTATAATAATTAAAATATTATAATTTTTATTAAAAAAATTTAATTTTATATATATATTAAGTATATTAATATTTAATATTATTATATATAAGAATAAATTATTATTAATATTATTATTTTTAAATATATCTTTATCGAATAATAAATAATTAATAAATTTATTAAAATATTATTTAAGAATAAGTTTAAGAAATTTTATATATTAATTAGATTAGAATATTATTTATAGTATTATTTATTTAAAAAAACTAACTTCGAATTTAGAGAAGCTATTTTATTAATTCTTATAATTTAAATAATTTATCTAAATTATCTATTAAATTTTAGATTTAATACTCTATAAACTCGCTATTCTATATTAAAATAATTATTTCTTTAGCGCTATTATCGCTATCGCTATTAAATCTTTAAAACTCTTTTAAAATATTCTTATCTATATTATTATTATTATTAATTATTATTATTAAGAATTAGATATTTAAAATAATCTTATAAAAGCTTTATAATTAATCGTAATATATAAAATAAAGAATTTCTTCTAATTATTTTATTTAGTTATTCTTATAAATATCCTTCGATCTCGAATTAATCGATTTTTAGTATATACTAGATAACTTAGAAATAAATTTTTTAAAAACCTATTTTTTAATAAAAAGTAGAATTTAATAACGATATCAATTTAATATAGTTATTTTTAGATTTCGACTTTTCACTTTAGCTATCTAGCGCTAAACTTACTTTAATTATCTAGATCTAACTTTATCTTAACTATTTAATATTAAACTTATTTTAATTACTTAATTTTAATTTTACTTTAATTATTTAATATTAAACTTATTTTAACTATTTAACTCTAACTTTACTTTAATTATTTAATATTAAATTTACTTTAATTATTCGATATAAATTTCACTTTAATTACTCGATATTAAACTTACTTTAATTATTTAGCTTAAACTTTACTTTAATTATTTAATTTAAATTTTACTTTAGTTATTTAGCGTTAAACTCTAGTAAAAATTAATTAAGTTATTTTTTATCTTATCTACTTAGTTTTAATATTATTAGTATTAAACTTTATATTTATTAAATTTCGCGTATAAAAGAATATATATAAAGGGGAATATTAAAATTCGAATTATATAACTCTTAGTGTCTTAGTAATTATATAATATAATCACGTGATACGCCTTAGTATATTCGTATCTAGTCGCTCTTTTCTTTTATAGAACTCTTTAGTTAATATAACTAAGTGTTCTATCTTATATTTTAACAAAAATTCTTATTATACGTCTTAATAAGGCGTTTTTTAAAGTTATTACTTATTTCTACTAAGACTATATAATAGATTAGAATTTCTTTAAGTAATATTATCTATTTATTTAATTCTAGAATACTCTTATAAAGACTATCTAGTACTACTTATTTCTCTTTAAAATTTATATCTACTTAAAATCTAAATAATATATTAAAAACGATATTTACTTTATTAGTCTTATAATATATAATAAAATTAAATCTTAGAAAATATTAAGAAGTATAAATTAGCTAAAGATTTAGTTTATTAATAAATAACGTAAAAAGCGTAGTTTATTAAGCGATCTAAATTATAGTAGAATATGTTAGAATATTAGATATGTGATGTGTAGAACGAACGAATTAATTCTCTAAAACCTCTCCGAGGCCAGGTCCTAAATACAGTACAAAATTAGGTGGCTGGAAAACATGGTGGCTGGAATGCGCGGGGGCTATATTTCAATACTCCTCTGCAGCCACGCTCTTAGTTTACCTAATAAGAAATAAAGCTATATATAACTCCCATCAACGATAAAGGCTATTTCAGCCTGAAATAACAATAGGTTATTCCAGCCTGAAATAATAATAGGCTATTTCAGCCTTAATAATAGGCCATTTCAGCCTTTCAATAATAGGTCATTCCAGCCTTTTAACAAGAGGCCATTCCAGCCTTTCAATAATAGGCCATTTCAGCCTTTCAATAAGAGGCTATTTTAGTCTTTTATAGGCTATTTCAGTCTTTTAATAAGAGGTTATTTCAGTCGTTTAATAAGAGGTTATTTCAGTCTTTTAATAAGAGACTATTCTAGTCGTAATAATAGATTATTTCAGTCGTAATAATAGACTATTTCAGTCGTAACAATAGGCTATTTTAGTCGTAACACACACTATTCTAATATAATACGTCTTTCTAACGTAATATTTAACACTTATTTTAAGTAATACGTCTTCTTAACGTAATACCCTTTTCTGAGATAATATAATATGCCCTTAAAGCATAACACCCTTTCTGGGTAATAAGAGTAAGCCATCTCGGAGTAATGTAGCCATTTTATATAGAACTTGTATGCCATATTGGCACGTGTCTCCATTATCTGTAGTTTTTCGCGACGTTTCTCTTTGTTATTATCCTATTCTTTTTATTCTATAGCTCGCCCGTTAGTGTGATTGAGTTTTTATTTCGACGAGGGTTTTTTGCGACGACGAGGGTTCTTTATGACGAGGGTTCTTTGCGATGATTGCGACGATACGGCGACGTAGTTATAACTCTATTCCTGAATTAGTCTTGTAGGAAGCTGGTATTATAGCGACTTAGCCTGTATGCCCTGTAGATCGGGCTTATAGTGGTAGCGAGGTACGGTAGTAGGATAAGGTACGGTAGTAGGATAAGGTATGGTAGTAGGACGATATGGTAGCAGCGAGGTATAGTAGAAGCGTCAGAACCGGGCTCATAACCTGTTAGAATATTAGGTATGTGATGTGTAGAACGGACGGATTAATTCTTCAAAACCTCTCCGGGGCCAGGTTCTAAATACAGTACAAAATCAGATGGCTGAAAAACATGGTGGCTGGGATGCGCGGGGGCCACATTTTAATAGAATAATTAATATAAATTATTATTAGTAATACTTCTAATACTTTAATTAAATATCTAATTTTATAAACTATTTAAATTATAATAATAATCTTAAATTTTATAAGCTAATAATTATATTTTATAGTATTAGTTAATTTACTTAGAAATATTATAATCTATATATCTTCTCTAATAAAAATAAAGACTTTTTTTTTATATATAATAAATTATAGTAGCGAAACTCTATATTTTAGAAATATCGATATTAATATATAATTTCTATTTTTAATTAAAGTATATTGGAAAGAAGAGCGAGTAAAAAGTATTCTATAAATTCTAAAAGATAGAAATTTCTTTTTAAATTAATTTATAATATAATTTTATAGAAGTTTATTTATACGTAGATTTAATTAATTATTTTTTAGAAGTAGTAAATATAATAATTACTTCGAATTAATTTAAGAAAGTAGTTAATTTAGCTACTATTATTTAAGTAAGAGAAATCTTATATTTTTATAATAGCTAAATACGTTATATATAGCGAGAAATTAAATTTTTTAATTATTTTATTAAATTAAGAAAGATTTCTAAATTATAAAGATTTAATAAGAATCGAAGTATAATAATTATCTTAATCTTCTCTTCTAATATAAATATATTAAAAGAGTTAACGCGTTATTTTAATAGTATTATAGAAGAATTTTCTAGAAAGAATTTTATTAATATTAAAAAAGTATATTTCTTTTATAATAGCTAAAATAGTTATTAGAGATAAGATTTATATTTTTAAAAGATTTTATTAAAGATAATAATATTATTTATAAAAGTATATATAAAAATATAAAGTAAATATAGTAGAATATTTATTTAATATTATATATATAGCGAAGATTCTTTATATCTTATAAGTATTATATTAGATTCTTTTTAATCGCGGTAATTAATAATAGTAAGTTTATATCTATTAGAAAGCTTTATATTAAATTAATAAAATTATATAACTTTATTCTCGATAGAAATATAGATATATTTTACTATTAAAATAATAATATCTAATTATAAGAATAATAAATAGTTATTATTTTTTATTATAGTGTTAAGTTCTCGAATATCGATAATAACTCTTTTCTTATAGCTTTATAATATATCTTATTAAATTATAAAGTAAGATTAATTATAAAAAGTTAATAACGTAAAAAAGCGAAGCTTTTTTTATTATTATAATTTATTAAAAATAATATTAGTTACTTTTTAATCTTTATAATTAAAAAAATAGACTTTTAATAGCTTTACTTTAGCGTCTAACTTTAATAAAATTAATATTTACTATTTTTTAGAAATATCTATAATTCTTTCTAAATTTATAAAGATATCTTTATATTTTATTATAATAGAGCTAAAAATATAATAAATCTTATTATTATTATAAATAATTATATTATTTAAAAGTATATACTTAAAATTAAAATCTATTATAATAATATAATTTATATTAATAGAATTATTTATAATAATAATAATAATAACTATCTTTAATTAATCTAAAATAGGCTATCTATAAATTATTAAGTTTATTAATTTATAAGAAACTTAATAGTATTTATTTATAATATACTCTACTATAATATTTAATCTTATATTTCTAAAAAGTATAATTAGTACTTTTATAGAATTCTTTATTTATATAAAAGTTATAATGAAATCTATAATATAAGTAAAGATATTACTTTCTCTTTTAAGAAAAGTTAAGAATTTAAGTTTAAATAAATAATTATAATTATTAAAGAGCGTATTATAATAGCTAATTAGAATATTTATTAGAAAATTAAATAATAATATAAATATAGACTTTACTTTTATAACTCGCTTAATTTAAAAATAAAGCTTTATTATAGAATAAATAGAAATCTTAATATTCTAATAATTATCTATAATAGTAAATTATAATTTATATTCTAATAAAAACTTATATAATATAAAAATATCTATTTTAATTAATATATTAGTTTTAAGATTATTTATTAAATAAATTTTTATCTATATTTTAATAAAGATAGCTTCTTCTATATTTCTTAAATTTTTTAAAAAATATAGATTTATAAGAATATACTCTATAGTATTAATAATTCTATTATTATAATTTTAAATTAATATAAAAGATATTTATTTCTAGATTTTTTTCTCGAAATTAAATAAAAAAGCTAATAAAGTATAATTATCTAAAATAACTAAATATTTAAAATCTAAATAAACTTCGATATTAGAAGAATTCGAATCTAGATAAATATTTATCTTAATATATTAGAAATTATAAAAAATATTTTTTTATCTATATTTAGACGATTTTATAATAATAATTTTAATAATTTTAAAAGTAGAAACTATTTTTATAGTATAAAGTATAAAAATTATTTTTATAGTATAGAGTGTAAAAACTACTTTTATAGTATAAATATCTACTTTAATAGTATATTTAAGATTCTTAAGATTCTTAATTTCGAAATCTATAAATTTTCTAGAAATTTTATTCTTAGGTTTATAATTTTAGTATTACTACTTAAGATAATAGAATAACTTATTTCTAAATTTAAACTTTTTATAATATTATTAATAAGCGTATTCTAATAGCAATAAGTTAATAAAGTTAATTTCTAATTTTATATTTTTATAAGATTCGTGAAAGTTAGAGTAATCGTTTTTTTATTTTTTAATATTTTTCTACTATAGTTATTATAAAAGCTATTAAATTTTTTTTAAATAATTTAAATCTTATTAAGAATTCTTAAATTCTTTTACTTTATTAATTAAGATTTAATAAATTTATTACTTTTATTATTAAAAAGTCTAACTAATAGTATTCTAATAGACTTCTTTAAATCGATATAAAATATAATTAAATTAAAAAGATTAATAAGAATTATACGCGTTTTACTATTAATATTAACTTAGATTAATAATAATCTAACGCTATATTAATAGAGTTAATAGAGCTAATAATATTTACTATATATCTCTTTAAGAGTAATTTTAATAAGTAAAATTATTATTTTAATAAACTAATTAATAATTTTAAGATTAATTATAATTTTATTAATTTTATTAATTAAAAAAAGCTAAAGATTACTATTATAATTAATTAGAATTCTAGAAATTAGAGTTCGTAAATTAGTTAGATATATCTCTTACTTAATTATATTAATTAAGATTATCTTTATAAAATAGATTTAATATATATAAAGTATTACTTATACTAAGCTTCATTATTTTTAAAGCCTTTACTTATTATTATTTCTTTCTTATATTTATAATTATAAGAAATTAATTTAATATAATTTAAATAGTTAATAAATCTATATTAGATTAGAATTTAATATTAAAATTATTTTAGATAATATTAAGTTAATTATATTTATTATCGAGCTTTACTATTTTAATAACTCTAATAATAATTATAATATACTTATACGAGTAAAGGCCTATGAATTAAATTCATAGTCATTTTTTTAATCAGAGCTACCGAGTAAATAGGTGAGCGATCTTTGATGAGCGATATTTGAATTTCTTGCACTTTAAGAAATATAAGACTAAATTTAAAAACTCTTTTTTTCTCTAAAAGCCCATGTTTCGTTCTAAAAATTAAAAAAAAAATCTCAAAATTTTAATAGAAAACAAAAAAGTTATTCTAAAATCAAATAATGTGTACCTGTTTTTTGATCAGGGCTGTCTGTCCGGCTGTCGAGCGAACTTTGGTGAGCGATATTTGAATTCCTTGCGCTTTAATAGTTATAAGACTAAATTTGAAAATTCTTTTTTTATCTGAAAGCCCATATTTCGTTCTATAATTTAAAGTATAAATCTTAAAATTTTGATAGAAAATAAAAAAGTCATTCTATGTGTTGATAATGTACACCTATGTTTTTGATGGTTGTGGACGCTAATTTATTTACCCGCGGTGTCTAACCAAAAAGCGTAGACCTGACGAATTGATGATTGGCTGCACATACAAATTCAAGGTTTTCTAGTTCAGCCCTACCTTATTCTTTTATATATACTAATAATTTACGATATCTTATTATATCGTTAAATATATATCTTTTTTTAATAATAATAGTTATTTCTAATATTTTAATAAGTCTAAATCTCTTAAATAAAGTAATACTTTATTTATTAATATTATTATTATAGATTAATAAATACTTATTATTATTAATAAGCTAATATATATATTATTCGAGTACTTTATCTCGAAGATAAATTTATAGATTATTTTATAATAGCTCTATACTCTTAATTTTTATAATATTTTTAATTATATTAATAAAGATAATAATATTCTAGAAATAGATTTCTTTTTTAATATATTCTATATCTATTATTATATTAGAAGATTTATTATTATAAAAAGAATTAAAGAATTCGATATCGCTATTAAGAAAATAAGATTTATTATTTTTATTAATAATATTTTACTCTAATATTTCTAGATTTTCTAGATTTTTTAATAGATCTAATAGATTAAAGGATTTTAGATTTAAATAATTTCTTATATAATAATTAATAGTATTAATAATAATTGCTTCTATATTAATAGCTTAAAAGTTTACTTTAAATCTTTTATCTATTATTCTACTATTACTATAATAACGAATAATTTTATTAATAGAGATATTTAAAATTTCTAATAAATAATATTATAAATCGTTAAACTTAATAATTAGTTAAAGATTATTACTTAAAGATCTAATAGATAAAATTTCTATAGCTTAATCTAAAGGGATTTATTTTTTTATTTTTAAAGTATTATTAATAGATAGAGAATCGAAGAAATAGTATTTTTAAATTATAAATTCTTAAAAGAAATAAAATATTATTTTTAAAATAATATAATTATTTATTTAATCTTCTAGCTAAGTTTATTAAAAAAGCGAATTAAATAATAAATAATAAGATTATACTCGTTAATTTTTTAATAATAATAATACTAATCTAATAGATCTAAAGATATTTTTAATAAAATATTAAATAATCTTTTAAGTAGTTTTATTAATAAGAGAGTTTACTTAATAATTAAAGATAATAAAATCTTATAGCTATTAGATCTAGATAACTATATTATAAAAAGCTAGCTTATTAAATATATAGAAGTAATAAAAGATAAAGAAGCGAAAGATAAAGAAGCGAAAGATAAAGAAGTATAAGAGTTTTTTATTTTTTCGATAGAAGAAGTATAAGAATTATTTACTTCTAATATTTAAAGAAGTATAAAAATTCTTTACTTTAGATATAAAGAAGTATAAGAATTCTTAATTTCGAATTAATCTAATATTAGTAAAGAACTTTATTAGTTTCTAGTAGTAAGCTATTATATAATAATTACTGCTATATAAATATTATTATTACTATTAAAATAACGTAAGATTCTTAGAAATCTTATTTCTGAGAAAGACGTTTTTTGAGAAAGACGTTTCTTAAGTAGTAAAAAGATGATTTTTCTCCTATGGAATCTGATTATCTAAATACATCTTAATGTTAAGTTATGCCAAGCTATTAGCCACTAGCTTCTGCCGAGTCTAGGCATAATCCATAACAAAATTCTTAATTATTTTAATATCTTTACGCGGGTTTTAAATTAAGTTAATTAAAAAGTATTAAATAAAGAATAATTATTATAATTAAAAATATATATAAGTAAGAAGATAAAAGAATAGCGACTAACGTTTTTCTTTATCTAATAAAGATTTTTATTAAAATTTAAAAGTTTAATAATATTATTAATAATCTATTAAAAGACTTCGCTTATAGTATAATAAAGTATTTCTTAAATTAATAATCATAGAGTATTCTAGATTAAAAAGTAGAGATATTAATTATTTAATATTATAAATATTCTATTATAAAGTTTAAAAAGATTTTTAAATTTAAATCTAGCGAGATAATAAAGAAATATTATATTACTATATTATAAAATCGATATTAAATAATCTTTAAAAAATTTATATAGATTCTAATTATAATACTTTTTTAGATATCGAAAAGTATAAAAATATTAGAAAGATATTTTTAGATTTCTTTCTAGATAAATTTTAGATAATATTAATTTATAATAAGAAAACGCTAAATATAGCTATTATCTACTTTAATTTAAAACTAATTTATTAAATAAAAATTAGTCTCTTATTTAGAGATATCGCTATATCTATATTTAAGTTTTTAATAAATAATATTAATAAAGAATCGCGGAAATATCGTTATTTTTATAATAATATTTATTTATATAATATTTATATATTAATAAGATAAAATTAAAATAGAATATTATTAATTTAGATAAGATATAGATTTAATGTAAATAAGAGTAAAAGTATAATAGTAATTTAAAAAATTTAAATTTAAAAAATTTAGATCTATTTTTATTTATTTTTATTTAATAAGTATAAATTAAATTACTTAAAAAGCGAGGATTTAAAATTTTATTTTTAACTTTTTAACTTTTCAAATTTCTTAATTATCTTCAATATATTCTCTCGAAATATACTTATAGATTTTCAAATAATTTCGAAATATTCTTTTTAGTATACTTGATATCTATTCTTCTTCTCCTATTTTTTTTATATATAATCTTCTCTACTATATACTTCTTCTATCTCTTAATAATTATAAGCGTAAAAAAAATATCTCTCTATCAAAAGAATTTGACTTAATCTACTTTAGATAAATAATTTAAATAATTAAATAGATTTTAAATATATGAAATAAAAATTTTAGCTTATAAATTAAAGCGTTAATCTTTTTAAAAAATTTATATAAATTAACTTTTTTAATAAATAATAAAGAACTTTTAGAAATATAATAATCTAATTTTTTAATTTTAATTAATTTAAGATATATATTGTTAATTAGATTAGATATTTTATATTTTATATTATATCTAATAATTATCTTAATCTATATTAACTTAATAGCGTTAATTTTTTTTTAAATATTTTTTAAATCTTAATAAAGTTTATAAATATCGAGTTTTTTTCTAGAATTATATTTATTAAAAAAAATTTAATTTTAATTTTATAGAGAGCTTCGAAAAAGATAATAAAAATTAAGATCATCTTTATAATATTTAGAAAATACTTTACTTTCGCTAATAGAGTATTTTAATTTTTTTTATAATTATTAATAAGTAGATATCGTAAAGCTATCTCTATTATTTAATTTATATATTTTATTTACTTATTTATTAAAAAATAATAAATTATTATTATTTTAAATATTACTTTATAGTTTAATTTTTTTTTTAAAATATATTAATAAATTTAGAATCTCGATTAGAGATTAATTTATAGAAAATTCTTTAATATTTATAGATTTAATCGAAATATTAAACCACCTAAACTTCTTTTTTATTTTTTTTATTTTTTAAAATTAACTAAATAAGTTTAGAGAATTTATTAATAATTATTAGAATATATTTATATTTATTAAAGATTAAAAATAATCTAATTATAAACTTTATAAATAATTTTTTTAATAACTATGAAAAACTTTTTATTAATTAAAATTATCTATATAATAATTATTAAAAGAGTTTTAATAATTAATATACTAAGTAATTATTAATATATTTTTAAATTACTTTTTATATCTTAAAAAAGTAAATCGAGTTATAAAGTTAATTATATATTTAATATATATTCTTATAAATGTAATAATTATAATTATACTCTAAGACTCTATAGATTAATTTTTCGAAAATATATAAATAATTTAATTTCTTATTTAATATATAGAGTAATTTTAAATTAATATCAAAATAATAGAACTAATAAATAATTTATAAATCGAATTTTAAATTTTCGATCTTCTTTATTTATTTTTAGATTTATTTATATATATAATTAAAATATAAATTATTAAATAAAGTTATAGAAATTTTATTAAGAAATTTCTTTTTAATTTATAATATTATTATAAAAAAATACTAATTATATCTAATTTTTTTATTAATATTTATTTTATAAATAAACTTTTAATAAAAAATTAAAAAGTTTATTAATATTATTATAAGTTTTTTTAACTCTATATATAGTCTTTATTTTAAATTAAAAAGTTATTAAGTATAGAGTTTATTTATTTAATTGAATATATTAATAATTATTAGTTTTATTTTAAAAAATAGGTTTTAAAATAATATAATTAATAATTATTATAAAATCTCTATTATCGAAAAATTAGAGAAATTTAATTAATATCTAAATTAAAGTTTTAGTTTTTAGCTTTATAACTTAATATTAAATTTTAATATCGCTAAAATTATATAATAAAATTAAAATTAATTATTTAATTCTATTAATATTAATTTAATATAATATTATTTTAAAAAAATTTATTATTATTATTATTAATATATAATATAAATAAGTAATTAAAGTTTAAAAAGGCGAGTATTAATATATTATATAGTTTATTTTTTAAAATTTTTTAAATCTTATAATATTCTAAATTAATTTATAAATTTAATATTTTAATAATAAGCTCGTTTAGTTTAGAAGTTATAGCTATCTTTATAAAATCTAAATTAATATTAATTAAAAGTTATTTCTTTTTTATATAATTTTATCGGGATTTATCTTTATTAAAACTTTTTTTAAAATTTTAATTTTAAATTTAACTAAAAATCTAGTAATGATTATATAATATTTTATAAATTTATAATAATAGCTAAAAAAATCTAATTCGATCTCCAATTATTTAAAATCTTTTAAAAAAGTTATTTTTTAAATTACTTTAATTTTTTCTTTTATAATATTAAAATTAAATTTAGAGATATAATAATTAAGAGTAATAATATTTAAATATATAAAATAATACTTAAAAAATAAGAGAGTTATCTCGCTTTTTTCTAATAAATCTAATATTTAATTAAGATATTTAATATAATTATTAAAAAATATCAAAAAAATATTATATTATTAATATAAGTTAGAATAAGTTATTAAAAACATAGAGCGAGAAGTTATTTTATTTATAATTAGAAAAAATTCGAAATATTTATAAGATCTATAATAAAGATCTTTAATTATTATTATTCTTAATAAAGATTAATTAAAGTAAATTTTTATTAATTTAATAGCTTAATAGATTATTAAAAAAAATTAGATTAATAAATAAGAAGATTATTAATTTATTTAAAGCTTCTAATATAGTATTCTATTTAGAGAATAAATAGATATCGAAATATAATTTAATATTTATCTTTTTTAAATCGATAATAACTCGAAATTTACTATTTTTTTATATTATAAAAATCGATAAAAAGATAGCTAAAAAAAATTCTAGAGATATCTTCTTAATATAATTTTACTTTATTAGCGAATTTAAAATAAAATTTATAATTAAATAATTTTATTAAGATAGATAGTAAGAATTTTATTTAAATTTAATTTAATAAAATTTTATTTTTAAAAGATATTAATATTTTAATTTTATTATTAAAACGCTCTAGACTAGATCGAAATAATATTTAATATTTTTTAAATATTTTTTTAATTTATTTTTTATATTTTAATTTTTAATATTTAAAAATATCTATTTATAGTATTATAATTTTTTTTAAGAAATTTATAATATATAATATATTTAATTTTTTTTTATTTTTTTTTATAAAGATATTAATAAAATAAAAATCTATCTTTATAAACTTAATTAAGTTTTAAAAAATAAATAATCTTTTTAATAACTAGTTTTTATAAATTTTAATAAATTATTTTTTAAAATTAATTATAGAAATAGTTTAAAAGTTATTATTAATTATAATTTAAATATTTAATATAAAGATTTTAAGTTAAGGATTAATAATAAAAATAAATTTAAATAAATAAAAGTATCTCGATATTAGAGATCGATATTTAATAGAAATATTTTAATTTATATTTAATTAAAAAATTATAATTAATATAGCGTAGATATCAATTTTTCTCCACTTTTATATTTATAAAACTTTTATTTTTATTAATAATATAGATATAAATACTAACTCGAGAATCTTAATCTTAACTTTTAAAATTTTTCGAATTATTTAAATAAAAATCTTATCTTTATCTTTAATAATAATAAAAATTAAATTCTTTTTATCAGATATTCATTTTATTTAATTTTAGAATATTAATATTAATAATTATATTACAAGATAAATTAAATATAATATAAAATTATTTTAAGATTTTTTTTAAATTACTATATATATATTAATAGAGAAGTATATATAATTTTACAATAGTAATATATTAGCTTCTACTTCTTTATAGCGAAGTCTTCTTTTATTAAATATAAAATAAATTAAATTTTAATTAAAAATTCTTAAATAATATTAATTAAATATTAAGAATATTTTAGAGTTAGAGTTTATATAAAATTATATATTTATTTATCTTTATTATAATAACTATTTATAATACTAAAAAACTCTTTAAATATTATACTATATTTCTTATTATTTTCTAATTTTATATTTATAATTACTATTAATATAAAGTTTAAATTACTAATATTTTTAAAAGATATTTATAAATAATATTAAAGATTTAATATAATATTTAAAGATATTTTTATAGCTAATCTAATAATAATTTTTTTTTAATTAAATTTTAATTATTAGTTAAAAGCTTTAGAAGAATTTTCTCTAACTTTTTATTGAAATTCAGATTATATAACTTTTAGCGTCTTAGCGATTATATAATATAATTACGTAATATATCTTAATATATTTATATCTAATTACTCTTTTCTTTTATAAAACTCTATAGAAAATATAATTAAATATTTTATCTTATATTTTAATAAATTATAAGTCTAAACTTTATTCGATAATTATTTTAATTATTTTATAATCTATCTATTATCTATTATAATTATAATTATTTTTAATATATTTATTATATTAATATTTATTAAATAATAATAATTATAATCGCGAAGGATCTCTTTTATTAATCTTTATAATATAAATATTTTTTATTTTAAAATAGTTATTCTAGCTAGATAATATATATTAAATATATTTTTAATAAAAAAAATAAAAATCGCGAGTAAGAGAGATTATATTAAAATTATTAATATATTAATATATTATATTAATAATTTATTATATAAACTCTTATATTATTTTTAATATAAGATAATTTTAAAAAAATTAAAATATATTATATTTAATTATATAATATTAAAGTTATTATATATCATTATAAAGTATTATATATTTATATCTTTTTATTATATAATTATTATAATTATTAAAATATTATTAATTTCTCTATATTAAATAAAATACGCTAAAAATAAAAGATAATATATTCTTATTCTTATATTTCGCTATATTAAAAACTAATAATAAGCGATTAAACTCTAATATTCTATTATATAATTTTTATAATAGAAATTAAAATCTAATTTAAAATAACGATATAACGTTAAAAAGGAAAATAACTTATATTTTATATATTTAATATTAGTATATATAATAGAATAAGATAGGGCTGAGCTTGAAAACCTTGAATTTATATATGTAGCCAATTATAAATTCAGGGTTACTACGCTCTTTAATTAGACCGGCTAAGTCATCGCGGGTAAATAAATTAGCGTCCGCAACCATCAAACGTCCGCAACCATTAAAAAAATAGGTGTACGTTATTAACATATAGAATAACTTTTTTATTTTCTATTGAATTTTTAAATTTTTTTTTTAAATTGTAGGGCGTAGATTGCGCTTTTGAATGCTTTAAAATTTTTGAAATTTGGTCTTATGATTATTAAAAGGCAAGGCACTCAAATATCGCTCACCAAAGATCGCTCACCAAAGATCGCTCCCCAAAGATCGCTCCCCAAAGATCGCTCCCCAAAGATCGCTCCCCAAAGATCGCTCCCCAAAGATCGCTCACCAAATTTACTCGATAGGCCTGATCAAAAAAATGATTATGAATTTAATTCATATGCCTTTACTCGTATTAATATATAAAGAGAAATTACTCTCTATCGTAGCGATTAAAAAATAATTATTCTCTATATTTATAAAAATAAGATAATTTTATAAAGAAGTTTTAATTAAATTTAATAAGCGAGTAAAGCGAAATTATAAATAATTTTATATTTAATTTTAATTAATTTTTTTAATAGAAGAATTAATTAATAGAAGATATTATATTATAAGTATAATAAAGAATAATTAAGATAATCGCGAAAGAGATAAAATTAATTCAATTCTCTTTTAAATATAAAGAAAAATAATTTTCTATTAAATTATTATATATTTATATTATATTTCTCTCTAATATCTATAAATTAAAGTTTATCTTTTTAAAGTATTATTAATTATATTATAAATTATAATATAAGATCTCTTTTTAAATAATACTTTAAATTATATTAAACTAATCTTAAAATTTAATAAGACTTTCTTTATATATTTTAAATAATTTTAAATATTTTAAATATAAATAATATTAATAGCGAGTATACTTTAATTTTTTATATTAATTCTATTATTATATCGAGTTAATTTATTTTTAAATTATTATTAAAGTTAATTTTAAATAAAGAGTTTTTTAGATTTAGAATAAAGCTAATTTTATTAATATTATCTACTTTATTTATTTTATTAAATTATACTATATTATAAATTTTATTTTTAAATTTAAACTCTTATTAAAACTTTATTTTATTAAATTTTAAAAATTAAATTAATTTTTTATAAATAATATTATATTTAAATATATTAATATTAAGCTTTTAATTAATTTAAATTAATTAAATTAAATTCTTATATTTAAAAATACTTTTAATTATTATAAATAAAAGCGAGATATATAAAATTTCTTTATATTATTAAATCTCTAATATTATATTAAAATTAATATAATTTAATTAATCTTTTATTTAATAATTATTATAAAAATTATAATTAAATAATAATTTATAAAAAATATTTTTAAGATTATTATTAATATAGATATTATAATATAAATTAAAATATATTATAAACTCTATATTATAATAAAAAATTTATTATAAAAAAAATTTATATAATCTTATTAAGAGCTATATTAATATTATAATTATTTAAAAAAAAATTAAAAAAAATATAAATTTTATAAATTAGATATTTTTAGCTTTATTATATAAAGACTAAAGTCTTTTATTTTTATTATTTATAAAAATAAATTATAGATCTATATTAATTAATTTATTAGTCTATTATATAAAATTAATAATTTATCTAAAAAATATCTCTTTATTATTAATAAAAATTAAAAAATTAATTATTTTTATAAAAGTTTAAATAATTAATATATTTAATATTATAAAATTTATAATTAGAATTATAATCTTTATAATAAAAATAAATCTTTTAAATTTATATTAATCTATATTAAAATATAATAACTTAATATTATCTCTAATTCTATTATCTTTATTAAATTTTTTAATATTTATATAATAATTATTTATATTAAAATAAATATTTTTACTTTTATTTTTATAATATTTATATTAATTAAATATTATATTTAAAATAATATTAATTTTATTAATTTTTATATTTAAATATAAATCTATAATTTTTATATTATTTATAATAAAATTTTTTATTTTATTAAGAAGTATCTCGAATAGTTAAAGTATAAATATATTTATAAAGAATTTTAAATTTTTAGAAATAAAGGCTATAATAATTATAATAATTAAAATAAAAAAAAATTAAAAAGATAATAATAATAATATTAAATTTAAATTTAAAAGATTTAAAAAGAAGAAGAATTAATCTTTTAATATTTAAGTAATTATTATAATTACTTAATCTCTAATAATATATTACTTTATTATTTATATTATTATTATATTTATTATTAACTTCTAAATTTTAAATAATAAATTTTTTAAATTTTTTAAAATTAAATTTTTAAATAGAGTTTTTATTATTAGAGTTTTTATTATAATAATAATATTCTCTCTCTAACTATTAAAAGTAGTAGGTGAAATACTTAATCAATTAGATCTAACTATAGAGAGTATTATAAATATATATATCGTTAAGTCTCGGCAAATCTTTCTTATCTCGGCTAACCTTTCAATTTAGTTAGATAATATATTTCGATATTTTTATATACTCGAAATATAGCTTAAATTAAATAAGTAGAAAAATGAAAAAATATTTTTACTTCTCTATCTTCTCTATTTGAGTAAATAATTATATCTAAACGCTGGATAATAAAGGTGAAGAGGGTATATATATAGAAAAAATTCTATTTACCTTATATAAAAATTTTATTTTTTATTAAAAAATAATTTTTTAAAAATTTTATTTCTAATTTACTTAGTATATACTAAAGATCGATTAATTAAAGATTAAAAGTTTATAATATTTATAATAGAATAAATAAAGTAAAAAGTCGAAATCTAAAAACGACTATATTAGACTATACCCTCACTATCAAAATTCCACTTTTATTAAAAAGCGGTTTTTTAAAAATTTTATTTTTAGGTTATCTAATATATATTAAAAATTGATTAATTTAAGACCGAAGAATATTCGTGGGAGTAGAATAAATCTAATTAAAAGAAATTATTCGTCTTATACGCACACGCTTGGCTATAAGATCTTTATAGAGATTATTTTAGATATCTAATTCTTAGCGATAGTAGCTAATAATAATATACGTTTTATATATAATATATTAATAGAATAAGATATAAATAAAGATATTTTAAAAGAGCTTTAAAGATTTAATAGTAATAATAATTATAATACTAAAAAAATAGCTATAATAATTATAATACTAAAAAAATAGCTATTTTAATATAAAATAATAAGTTTATAAAGTATTTAACTTAATATAATAGCTTAGCGAATAACTTAAGTAAATTATTTAAGATATAAGAATTAATTAAAAATAAGCTTCTATATAAGTAATAAGATCGAAAGACTTAATTTACTTAATTATTTACTCCTTAAGATACTTTACTAAAGTTAATTCTTAATAATAATTTATTTATCTCTTAAGATACTAGAATTAACTTTTTCTTAATAATAATCTATTTATCTCTTAAGATATTAAAGTTAACTTCTTCTTAATAATAAGTATATCGTTAAAATATAAATTTATCTTCCTCTTAAAATATTATAATTAACTTTTTTTAATAATAAGCGTATTATTAAAATATAAGAAATAATTATTCTATAGACGAGGTTCTAAACTAATAAATTTTTTAAAAAAGACTTAAATTTATCTTTATATAGAGCTTTAATAAGTCTATTAATTATCT
This sequence comes from Letharia lupina, assembly GCF_014066315.1. NCBI lineage: Eukaryota > Fungi > Ascomycota > Lecanoromycetes > Lecanorales > Parmeliaceae > Letharia > Letharia lupina. The sequence goes on from NW_023502985.1 coordinate 962,101, forward strand.
ATTTATTAATAGAAATATATTTAAGATTTATATTATTATTAGTAATTTAGTCGCGTATTTAATAATATTAAATATTAATATACTTAATATAGCTATAATACTAAAAGTTTTTTACTAAAATAATTATATCTTAATTATTATCGAAGATAATTGTCAAAATATGAGGTAGAACACTTAGTTGTATTAACTATAGAGTTACTATGAAGGAAAGAGCGACTAGATACGGACACGCTAAGGCGTGTCACGTGACCATGTCACGTGGCCCAATTCGAGTCACGTGACCCGAATTTCAACAGTATTAACTAGAGAGTTCTATGGAAGAAAAGAGCGACTAGATACGGACGCACTAAGGCGTATTACGTGATTATATCACGTAATCGCCAAGACGCCAAGAGTCACGTAATCCGAATTTTAATACTCCCCTTCGTATATATTCTTTTATACGCGAAATTTAATAGATATAAAGTTTAACGCTAATAATATTAAAACTAAATAGATAAGATAAAAAATAATTTAGTTAATTTTCGCTAGAGTTTAACGCTAGATAGCTAAGGTGAAATTAGAGCTAAATAGCTAAAATGAGTTTAGCGCCGGGTAATTAAAGTAAAAAATCGAAATCTGAAAATAACTATATTAAACCCCCAAATTCCACTTTTTATCAAAAAACGATTTTTCGAAAATTTTATTTTCAGACTATTTAGTATATATCAAAAATCGATTAATTTAAGATTAAAGGATATTTATAGGGATAACTAAATAAAATAATTAGAAGAAACTTTTCGCTTTATATATTACGACTAGCTATAAAGCTTTTATAAGATTATTTTAGATATCTAATTCTTAATAATAATAGTTAATAATAATAGTAGTATAGATAAAGATATTTTAAAAGAGCTTTAAAGATTTAATAGCGATAGAGATAATAGCGCTAAAGAAATAGTTATTTTAATATAAAATAGCGAGTTTATATTAAGTCTAAAGCTTAATAGATAGCTTAGATAAATTATTTAAACTACGAAGATTAATAAAATAGCTTCTCTAAATTTAAAGTTAGCTTCTTTAAATAAATAATATTATAAACGATATTCTAATCTAATTAATATATAAAATTTCTTAAATTTATTTTTAGATAATATTTTAATAAGTTTATTAATTATTTATTATTTAATAGAGATATATTTAAAAGTAATAATATTAGTAATAATTTATTTCTATATATAATAATATTAAATATTAATATACTTAATATATATATAAAATTAAGAATTTTTAATAAAGATTATAATATTTTAATTATTATAATAAATAATAATAATTTATATATATTTAGTATTAAAATTAAATTAATTAAAAAGTTTATATAGTTAAACTATCTTCTTAATAATTTATATTTAATTAATATATTTAATTTTATAAAAGAATAATATTATAATAAATTATTATTTTAATAATTAATTAATAATAGTATTATCTATATTAAAGATATATTTAAAAATAAAATATCGAGTATTCTAATTATTCGCTTAATTTATATTTATATAATTAATAAATAATTTTAAATCTTTTTTAAATATTAATTACTAATTTTTAATATTATTTAAATATTAAAAAATATATTTAATAGCCTTTTAATAAGATTTATTAAGATTTAAAATATATTTAGAAATTATTAAAATAATAAATATAAGATTAAATTAAATATTTAATATTATATATATAAGTAATTTTATAATTAATTAATAGATATAGCGAGATTAATTAATAGAAGTAAAATTATTTTTAATAATATAGAATTTATTATTATTAATAAGAGTAAATAATAATATAAAATTTAATATATTATATTTCTTTAGAAATTTTTTAATATAATTTTTTTAATTAAGGCGTAGAATTTAATTAATATAGTTTTTAATAATTATTATATTAAGATAATAGATATAAAATCTTAAATTAATTATCTTAAATTTCTTATTAAGCTTATTTTTAATATCTTATATTTTAATTTTATTAGAATTTATAAATAGAATATTATTTATATAAATAATAATAATAATAATGTTATTAGTAAATATAGAGAGATTAATAATAATAAATTTAAAATTTAATCTTTTTAAATAGATTATAAAAGTATTATATTAAATTTTAAAAGATTATTTTAAATTATAAAATATCTTAATAAATTTATATATCTTATTTTTTTAACTTTTAATTTTAAAGCTAATAAATTAAATAATATAAATTATTTTTTTAATATCGCTATATAAAAAGATAATTTTAATATTTATTTATTTAAGTTTTTAATTTAAAATAGCTATTAATATAAAAATTACTTTATAATTTATAGACTTAATAATAAAAATAAAGATTTTATTAAAATTAATCTTTTTTTATTATTTAAAATCGCGAATAATCTAGCGAGCTTTATATCGTATAATTTTTTTTATAAAATTATACTTAAGCTTATAAATCTATTAATTTCTTAAAATATATATATTTAATAGAAGATTTATTAAAATTTAAATCTTATTAATAATAAGTAAATTAATTTTTTTTTTATAATAATTTCTTAATATATTTTATAATAAGAGTTTAATATAATCTTTTTATAAATTTAAGATTTATAAAATTTAAAAGAGAAAGCTTTTATTAATAATATTAAAAAATCTAAAAAAAGTTTTTTATATATTCTTAAAATATCGAATAAATAATTTATTATTAAAATTAAATTATAATTATTTATAAAGTAAGTAATAAATTTAAAAAGTATTATTCTAGAGATTATAAAAAAAGTTTTATTATTAAATATATTAAATAATTATTCTTTTAAAAACTTTAAGTTAATTAAAATTATTAATTAAATTCTTTTAAAAATTTAAATAAAATTAAATAAATTATTAATTTTATTTTTAATAAAAGTTATTTATCTCTTTTAATAATTCTTTTTTAGAATTATAGATAAAGAGAAAAAAATAATTTTCGAGATAATTAATAATTTTAATAAATCGACGATTATTATAATAAATTATTATTTTAATATTATTATATATATTCTTCTTTAAAATAAAAAGTATAAATTTAAAAAAATATTATTAAATTATTTAATATTTAAGATAATAGTAATCTCGTTATTATTTAAGAGTATATAATAAAAATAATCTTAATAATCTATAAGTTATCTTTTAATTATATAATTTTAATATTTTTTCTAATTAATAATTTTAAATATAATTTAATAAAAATCTATTTATCTAATAATATATAAATAAGAAATATTAAAAGAGAAATTAATATAAATTTTAAAAGAAGTAATATTTTATTTAATTACGAGTTAGTAATTATATAAATAATTCTTAATATAAATAAACTCGATTTAATACTTTTATAGTAAATCGCTTTTTTTAAATATTATATTAATTTTATATTAAATAATAATATTTAATTATTTAGATTTATTATTTATTTAAAAGTTTTTTAATATAATATCTTTCTAGATAATTCTCTTAAATAAATAAAAGATTTTTATTTTATAATTTTAATATTTTATATTATAATTAAAGTAAAAGCGAGTATAATAATAATAATTATATTTTATATTATTAAAAAAGAGTTTAAATATAATAAAAATAAATTTATTAAATTTATTTAATAGAAGATAGATATTAAAGCGTAAAGTAAAATTATTTAAAAAAAAATTATAAATATATAATCGTTATAGAAAGTATTAAATAATTTTTAAAGATTAATATAAATTAAATTATTCTTCTATCTCTTAAAAATAATATAATATTTATAAAACTTTATTTTAAAATTAATTATAAAATATAATTTATAAATATTATTAAAAAAAGATTTAAAAAGATTTATTTTAATATATATTTTAGCTATCTTTTTAATATGCTAAATATTTAAATAATTTATATAAATATATTATATATATAAAGTATTTTTATTAATTTAAAACTCTTATTTATTAGAGAGCTTTATAGACTTAATAAGAAATTTATTATAAATAAGAATTTTTTTATTAATAATAGCTAAGATTAGAGAGATATTCTTTTAAATATTAAATATATAAAGATAACTTTAAATATATTTAAAGAAAAATTATTACTCTTTTATAAAAAAATTATTAAAAATAAAAAAAAGCGAGTATTATTATTTTTTTAATTATTTTTTAAAAATTAAATTAAAATTATATTTAAATATATATTAGATATTATTAAAAGTTTAAATATACTTAATATTTTTTATTTTATATTTAAGATTAATACTATTAAAGCTAATAATTATATAATTTTTATTAATAAATTTATTAATAAAATAAAATTTTTAAAATTTAAAGAAGATTTTAAAAATTAAGAAATTATAAGTAATATATTAAATATATATATAATTATAAAGTTAGAGAGAGAATATTATTATTATAATAAAAAGTATAATAATAAAAATTTTATTTAAAAGTTTAATTTTAAAAGATTTATAGATTTTATTATTTAATATTTAAGAGTTAATAATAAATACGATAATAATATAAATAATAAAATAATATATTATTATAAATTAAATAATTATAATAATTATCTTAATATTAAAAAATTAATTTTTTTTCTTTTTAAACTTTTTAGATTTAAATTTAATATTAATATTATTATTTTTTTAATTATTTTTTTTATCTTAATCGCTATAATTATTATAATCTCTATTTTTAAAAATTTAAGATTTTTCGCGAGTACGCTTATACATTAATTATTCGAGATACTTTTTAATAAAATAAAAATTTTTATTATAAATAATATAAAATTTATAAATTTATATCTAGATATAAAAATTAATAAAATTAATATTATTTTAAATATAATATTTAATTAATATAGACGTTATAGAAATAAAGATAAAGATATTTATTTTAATATAAATAGTTATTATATAAATACTAAAAAATTTAATAAAAATAATAAAATTAGAAATAAAATAAAATAATTATATTTTAATATAAATTAATATAAATTTTAAAAATCTATCTTTATTATAAGAGTTATAATTTTAATTATAAATTTTATAATATTAAATATATTAGCTATCTAAGCTCTTATAAAAATAATAAATTTTTTAATTCTTATTAATAATAAAGAGAAATTTTTTAAATAAATTATTAATCTTATATAATAAATTAATAAATTAATTAATATAAATCTATAGCTTATTTTTATAAATAATAAAAATAAGAGATTTTAATTTTTAAATAGTAGAGCTAAAAATATCTAATTCGCGAGATTTATATTTTTTTAAATTCTTTTAAATAATTATAATATTAATATAACTTTTAATAAAATCGCGTAAATTATTTTTATAGTAAGTCTTTATTATAATATAAAGTTTATAATATATTTTAATTTATATTATAATATCTATATTAATAATAATTTCGAGAATATTTTTTATAAATTATTATTTAATTATAATTCTTATAATAACTATTAAATAAGAGATTAATTAAATTATATTAATTTTAATATATCTAATATTAGAGATCTAGTAAAACGAAGAAATCTTATATATTTCGCTTTTATTTATAATAATTAAAAGTATTTTTAAATATAAGAATTTAATAAAATTAATTTAAATTAATTAAAAGTTTAATATTAATATATTTAGATATAATATTATTTATAAAAAATTAATCTAATTTTTAAAACTTAATATTAATATATTTAGATATAATATTATTTATAAAAAATTAATCTAATTTTTAAAACTTAATAAAATAAAAATTTAATAAAAATTTAAATTTAAAAATAAGATTTATAATATAATAAGACTTAATAAAATAAATAAGATAAATAATATTAATAAAATTAGCTTTATTTTAAATTCGAAAAGCTCTTTATTTAAAATTAACTCTAATAATAATTTAAAAATAGATTAATTTAATATAATAATAGAATTAGCGTAAGAAATTAAAGTATACTCGCTATCGATACTATTTATATTTAAAATATTTATAATTATTTAAAATATATAGAGAAAGTCTTATTAAGCTCTAAAATTAACTTAATATAATTTAAAGTATTATTTAAAAAGAAATTTTACGTTATCAGTATATATAATAGAATAAGATAGGGCTGAACTAAAAAACCTTGAATTTGTATGTGCAGCCAATTATCAATTTATCAGGTCTACGCTTTTTGGTTAGACACCGCGAGTAAACAAATTAGCGTCCGCAACCATTAAAAAAATAGGTGTATATTATTAACATATAGAAAAACTTTTTTATTTTCTATTAATTTTTTAAGATTTTAAATTTTAAATTTTAGAGCGCAGTTTGCACTTTCCGAATTTTTAAGAATTTTAAAATTTATTCTTATGATTATTAAAGCGCAAGGAATTACTAAATTTAGTCTTATAGATATTTAAAGATAAGGAATTCAGATATCGCTCACCAAAGATCGCTCACCAAAATTTACTCGACAGCCCCGATCAAAAAAAAATGATTATGAATTTAATTCATAGGCCTTTACTCGTAATTTATAATATAATTAATAATACTTTAAAAAGATAAGCTTTAATTTATAGATATTAGAGGGAAATATAATATAAGTATATAATAATTTAATAAAATATTATCTCTCTTTATATTTAAGAGAGAGTTTAATTAAATTTTATCTTTTATATTATTATCGCGATTATCTTAATTACTCTTTATTATATTTATAATATAATATTATCTATTAATTAACTCTTCTATCGAAAAAATTAATTAAAATTAAATATAAAATTATTTATAATTTTATTTCGCTTATTTATTAGATCTAATTAAAGCTTCTTTATAAAATTATCTTATTTTTATAAATATAAAGAATAATTACTCTTTAATTATTATAATAAAAAATAATTTTTATATATATATTAATATATTAAGTATATAAGATATAAGTTATTTTTTTTTAGCGTTATACTATTATTTTAAATTAAATTTTAATCTCTATTATAGAAATTATATAATAGAATATTAAAGTCTAATTATTTATTATTAATTTTTAATATAGTAAAATATAAGAATAAGAATATATTCTTTTTTATTTTTAATATATTTTATTTAATATAAAGAAATTAATAATATTTTAGCGATTATAGCGATTATATAATAAAAAGATATAGATATATAATATTCTATTATAGCGTATAATAGCTTCGATATTATATAATTAAATATAATATACTTTAATTTATTTAAAATTATCTTATATTAAAGATAATATAAGAGTTTATATAATAAATTATTAGTATAATATATTAGTATATTAATAATTTCAATATAACCCCCCTTACTCGCGACTCTTATTCTTCTTATTAAAAGTATATGTTGGAATTCGGATCACGTGACTCTTGGCGTCTTGGCGATCACGTGACATGGTCACGTGACACGCCTTAGTGTGTTTATATCTAGTCGCTCTTTTCTTTTATAGAACTCAATAGTTAATATAACTAAGTATTCTATCTTATATTTTAATAGATTATAAACTTAAACTTTACCCGGCAATTATTTTAATTATTTTATAATTTATCTATTATCTATCGTAATTATAACTACTTTTAGCATATTTATTATATTAATATTTATTAAATAATAATAGTTATAATCGCGGAGAACCTCTTTTATTAATCTTTATAATATAGATATTTTTTACTTTAAGATAATTATATTAGCTAGATAATATGTATTAAATATACTTTTAATAAAAAGAGTAAAAGTCGCGAGTAAAGGGAGCTATATCGAAATTATTAATATATTAATATATTATATTAACGATTTATCGTATAAACTCTTATATCGTTTTTAATATAAGATAATTTTAGATAAGTTGAAGTATATTATATTTAATTATATAATATTAAAGTTATTATATATTATAATAGAATATTATATATCTATATCTTTTTATTATATAATTATTATAATTATTAAAATATTACTAATTTTTTTATATTAAATAAAATACGCTAAAAATAAAAAATAATATATTCTTATTCTTATATTTCGCTATATTAAAAATTAATAATAAATAATTAAACTCTAATATCTTATTATATAATTTTTATAATAAAGATTAAAATTTAATTTAAGATAACGACGTAACGCTAAAAGAGAAAATAATCTATATTTTATATATTAAGTATATTAATATATAAAGAAGAATTACTCTCTATTATAGCGATTAAAGAATAATTACTCTTTATATCTATAAAAATAAAATAATTTTATAAAAAAGTTTTAATTAGATTTAATAAGCGAGCGAAGTAAAATTATAAGTAATTTTATATTTAATTTTAATTAATTTTTTTAATAAAAGAGTTAATTAATAGATAATATTATATTATAAATATAATAAAAAATAATTAAGATAATTATAATAATAATATAAAAAATAAAATTTAATTAAACTTTCTTTTAAGTATAAAGAAAAATAATATTTTATTAAGTTATTATATACTTATATTATATTTTCCTCTAATATCTATAAATTAAAATCTATCTTTTTAAAATATTATTAATTATATTATAAATTATAATATAAAATTCTTTTTTAAATAATATTTTAAATTATATTAAGTTAACTTTAGAGCTTAGTAAGACTTCTTTTATATACTTTAAATAATTATAAATATTTTAAATATAAATAATATTAATAGTAAGTATATTTTAATTTTTCGCGCTAATTTTATTATTTTGAAATTCGGATCACGTGACTCTTGGCGTCTTAGCGGTCACGTGACATGATCACGTGATACGCCTTAGCGTGTTCGTATTTAGTCGCTTTTTCTTTATAGTAACTCTATAGTTAATAACTAAGTATCTTACCTTATATTTTTATAGGTTATAAGCCTGAGCTCTACTCGATAACTATTATATTATAACTACTATTCGCCTTATAACTGTGACTATCCTTAGACTTTTTAATATCTATCTTACGATATTTAAAGCTTATTATATAAAGGCAGTAGTAGCTATAGAAATATTCTTTTAATCTTCTCGATGGAGTATTTCCCCCTCTTAAAATAATCGTGAGTTTGAGCGAATATGATTCGCCAATAATATAAGAGGCTAAAAGTCGCTTTCGCCTTTATTCTAAGCGAGTTGAGATATATTATCTTTAGCCGAAGTGTTAAACTCGCTAAATATGCTAAGTATATGATCGTGTTATCGTGCGATCGAGTTATATCGCTAAGGCTCTTAAATCTTACTAGCTTTCGCTAAGTTAGAATATTTAACTCTATTAAAAATAAAGTTATTTTATATTAATATTAAGTTTAAAATTATATATTAATTATCGAATTAATGATTATTAATTAAAAGTAGCTAAATATTAGCATTAATAGTCTAATTATAGTTTAGAGTATTTTAAAGCTAGTACTACTATCTCTTAGTACGCTTATAAGCCTACTAAGATTAAAATAATAAGGATATCTTATTAATATTAGCTTTTAGGCCTTTAGAAGCCTCTTAAAGAAGAAGATTAAAGCTCTACTATCGAATTCTTTTTCCGCGATTATCTATATTCTATTATCATAATTATAAAGTTAGAATAATCTTCGAAGTCTTACGATAGCAACTAGCGATATAAATATTCTAGATTTAAATTTCTGAATAAGTAGTATAAGAAGGATATTAATCCCCCTTTAAGAAGAAGGTTTATATATTTATAATAACTATATTTCGTATAGTTCTATTAGAAATCAGCCTATATTTATAAGTTATTCTTATTACTAAATATCTTTTATTTTAATTAGATTATCTATATTTATCGCAGCTCTATATATAAGCACTTCTTATTTTTTATATAAGAACTTGAAGTTTAAAGATGACAGTTAACTAGTATTAGTAAGATCTTTAAAAACTCTAATAATAATTAGAGTATCTATTCTACTCTCGCTACTTTTATTAGATAATAACTTTATTAACCTCGAATTCGAAGCTAGCGAAGATATCCTCAGCTCTATAAGTAATATTAAGCTATTTAATTTTCGTATTAAAAAGTCTATTTTACTCGCTTTAAAGTTATTCTTAGAGTCTTTCTTTAACTCTATTATCTCGTCTAAAATAGTAGCTAAATTATTATTATTATTATTACTATCGCTCTCTCTATTAATATTCTATATATTATTATTTAGACTATTTTTTAATAACGATGAATTTGAATAATTAATTATAATACGCTATAACTAATATCTTTAATTAGTCTTAATCTAACGAGAGTAGTTTTTTCTAATCTTTATCGTTATTCTGGAATCCAGCGTGAAATATATTAGATAAAGATAAGACATTAAGGGCTGGTTGGTGCTTAATAACCTTTTACCCTTTATCGAAATCACTAAGTTTAAGACTTATATAACTATTTTCTAATATCTCGAGTATAGTAATTATTAGCTTATTAAGATTAATTATAATAATAAGAATTCTTAGATAATACTAAACGCTATCGCTAAATACTATAAGTCTAAAAACTTTAAACTCTATACGAAGCTAATTCGCTAATTACTTAATATTACCTTTACTTTTAAGAGAGGCATTTATTAATACGAAAAGAACTTTTTATAAGATTATTATTAAAATCGCTAGCCTATATAAATCACTCGCTTTATTAGAGCCCTTTCTAATTTAGCTCTTTCTTATAAGACTTAGAAACTCTTTTAATATCTTTATAATAATTTATATTTAGATTTATAAGCTATATAACGATAAGGCCGTTAAATTCGATAAGATTATCTATATCGCGGTGAATAAAGAAACTCGTCTACTATTATTTAAAGACGGCGATATCGCTATATACGCTATTCGCAACGGTAGCGATAAGGGTAAAGGTAAATAGTTCGCTAGATATTATAAAGCTGACAGCTTAGAAATTAATCGCGAAACTTATCTTCTATATAAGGCCGCTAAATATAAATTTAAATATCTCTTCGTTAAATACTAGATCAAGTTCCTTTATCTAAAGCCCGAAAAGTTTATATCGAATAAGGAAAAGAAGAAGAAGGCTTAAATTACCGCGATTAATTTTAATAATATAGAAGAGAGTCTTAGTATTAAGCGTAAGCGTATCGAAGAGATACTTTTTAACGCTTTTACTCTAGAAGAGAATAAGTATCTTAATGTTAATTATATCTTCTTAAAAGAATTAAATTTAATTATATATTATATAGATCTTAATCTTAACGATTTTAATATTCTCGATATGGCTAATAATAAGAAAGTTATTAATTTGATAGTTATCGATTTTAGTCTAGAGTATAACTTAATAATAGCTAACTTTATTGATCTATACTCTCATATAATAGTAAACTCTAACTACTCTCACTATTTCTTCGTCGATTATTCGATATTTATTATCTACGAAAAGATCTACTCTTATCTTATTCGCGGTATTAGAGATAGTTAAGTTTAGTCTCTTAATTGTAATATTATTAGCTTAAATTGCTCTATTTAAGATAAGCGTGTAAGTATTATTCTACTTAATATCTTATATATATTCGATATAAACGTTAATCTTCTTTTTATCGATAAACTCTTAAATATCGATATCGTAGTTAGCTTTTATAAGACTAGCTACGCTTTAACTAAAGATGATTTAAAACTTATAAACACTCGTAATCGAGATTTATTCTTTCTTAACCTTTAAAATAGTTTAAATAGTACTTTAACGATATATAGTATTTTTTTAAACCCGATTTATTAACTCTAATATATTTATATAGATTATTTAAATTAGTAGAATCTAAATAGACTTTTCGCTATAGCGATAGATATAAATTTTATTAAGAATATCGCGAATGAGTATACTTATAAGTACTATATTATGGGGCGTTAAAAGGCTATTCCTTATATTAGTTCTACTACGCCCGATATACGATTAAGTAAATTCATTTATAGTAATCTTATAGAGCCTCTATTTTCTATAGATTTTAATGGCTATAGATACTTTATAATATTTAAGAATAATTTTATCTTCTACTCTAAAGTCTACTATATCCGCTATAAGAGTAAGACCTTCGCTATATTCTTATAATTTAAGACTTATCTTAAGTTATATAGCTATAAGATCTCTTATATTCGCCTTAATAATGGAGGCGAGTATATATTTAAAGTCTTTCTTAATTATCTCGCTTTATCGAGTATTAAATAGAAATCTATTATATTTGATAACCCTTAGATAAATAGTGCGGTTAAGCATTTTAAGTAGATCTTATTATATAAGATATATTCTATTCTTTTAAGCTTTAATCTTAATAAATCTTTTTAGTCTAAAATCGTTATTATCGCTAATTATCTAACGATATAATCGTCTAATATTAGAATTATCGTAATCTCTTTTAAGACTTTCTATTAACGAAAGTTTATTCTTTTTCACTTATATATAATCGATTTTATCGCTTACGCGATAAAACGAATTTAGAAGAAGCTTATAAATCGAAGCGAAAAGTATATACTACTAAAGTATAAGAGGGAGTATATCTTTCAACTATATAATCTTATTAAGAAGATAATTATTCGCGTTAATAGCGCGCACTTTATAAAAAAACGACTTTTAATTATAAATTTAAAAGAAGAAATTAAGGTTTATAAGCTTTTAAATAAGTAATAATATCTAATAATACTAGTATCCGCTATAGAGAAGATATTAAATAGATAGCGTATTATTAATATTTCGAAAGATATTAAATCTAAAGAAGTATTAGAAAACGTTATATCTATAATTAAAATAGCTATTAAATCTTTAATAACTTTAAAACCTTTAGTATTTATAAGATTAAGATTAAATTTTCTTTAGTTAGCTAATAAGCTAGCGCCTTCGCGAAGATTTATATAAGAGTCTTTTAATACGACGTATCTAATTAACTACGCGAGAGTTCTCAGCTTAAGCGTCTTTAATACGAGTTACTCAATTAAATATTATATTTATACTATTATTAATAATTCGACCTATACTATCTATACGAAAAATTTTCTTAAACTTAAATTTATTATTTACTATTATTAAAGTTATATAAGCTATTCGCGAAGATTATAAGTTAAGCGCTATTTAAAGAGTACTATACAATCACCTAGATCTTATAATTTTAAATCTATAAGATCTATTCTCTAACTCTCTTTTAAGGCCTTTTATAATATTCGCCTTATTTACGAACTATACTAATAAGCCGGATATCTTTAAGTCTATTATTTATAAGTAGATTATATCTAACTAGCTATCTTAAATAAATTAAAAACTTTTTATAAAGAATAAGTATAAATCTCTTATAAATAATAACACTTAATATCTTATTTAGGCGCCTTCTAAGACTTATATTCTAAGAGATAAATAAGTTTATATCTTAAAACGAGGTCTTGATAAGAAAATTACTCGCTATAAGATATACTAGATTATTTAAGAATTCGAATAATAGAAGAGCTATAACTACTATAATACTTTTGTGTTAATAATAAAGCTTATAAGTTATAAGATAATCTTCGCATTTATAATTACTCTAAATTAGAACCTAAAGTAAATAAATATTAAAACTATCTTTCTATATAATAATATAAAGAAAGAGATTTATATACGTTAACTCGATAGCTTTAATAAAGATAATATTAAGGTCTATAAGCTAAATAAGACACTTTATAATCTAAAGTAATCCTTTTAAATCTAATATTAGCATTTCTCGAAGTATATAAAGAAATTAGGTCTTCTCTCTATTAAATCGAATAATAGCGTATTTATAAACTCTAAGAAGAGTATTATTATAGCGCTTTATATCGATAATATTTTAATTATCAGTTTAAGTAAAGTCGAGATTTAGCGAATTAAGAAGGGACTTAATACGAAGTTTTATATATCGAACTTAAAATCATATATTTACTACTTAAATATAATTATTAAGAGAAATCGCCGTAGCGATATTTTTCGTCTAAAATAAGAGACTTATATTACTCGATTCTTAAATTATTTTAACTATTAAAACCTTATCTCGATATCGATATCTCTTAAAACTAGTTATAAACTAGCTCTCGTCGAAGAGAGCTATATCGCTCTAAGAAAATTATAAAAGAACTATTAATCCGCGGTGAGATCTCTTATATATACTATACTCGATATCTATTTTAATATCGCCTATACGATATTATTAATAAATTACTACTTAGTTAACTCGACTTTAGCGTATTAAAATACGATTATTCGAATCTTCCGATATTTGAGAAGTATAATATACTATAAACTCGTATATAAAGACTCTCTTTAAGAACTTATCGATTATATTGATTCTAATTAGACTAATAATATAACTTAAAGATTTATATCTAACTACCTCTTTAATATAAAAAGTAACGCGATTAGTTAATTATCTAAGCGTTAAGCTATTATAATATTATTTACTTATAAAATAGAGTATATCGATTAGACGTAGGCTATTAAAGAAGTAATCTAACTAAAGAATCTACTTAATTAACTCCTTCGCCCCGATAATATAAACTCTAAAGTTATTATTATTTTCGATAATAATTAAGATATAATTACCCTCGTAAAGAACGCTTAATTCTATACTCGTATTAAGTATATTAATATTATCTACTATTTTATACGGGAAAAGGTTAATGATAATACTGTGAATATGCGATATATTCTTATTAATAAATAGATGACTAATGAATTTATTAAGGCCCTTTATTTGAATAAATTCGTTATTTTTCGAGATATCCTTAAGATGAAAGTTATATCTACTCACCCCCTTAATAGTTGATAATTTTATTACTATCTTAGTATAGTCTCAGTTTAATAATATCTAATAGAGGAGCTATTCTATTATATTTACACCTAGATTTAGAGAAGTCGCCTATTATTAACTACTTTAGAAAAGCTATTTTATTAGTCCCCGTACTATAAATAATCTATTCGAGTCGCTCGCCGAGTCGCTATATTAGACTTGGCACTTAGCGAACTCGCTATTTTATATCGAAATAGCTATTTCTTCAGCGCTATTATTATTATCGCTACCAAACTTCCAGAACTCTTTCGAGGAATTTATACCTATTTGTTACTAATGCCTCGGATATTACACCTCAAATTTGCCGCCGCCAGCCACTATTACTAAGAACCAGTCACCTGAAACGGCCTAGGATTTCTTTCAATTATTTCATTCAGCCACTCTCACATATATTCTCCGGCCTCAAATCGATCGATTTTTGATGTGCACCAGATGGCCTAGAAATAAAATTTCCGAAAACCGCTTTTTGACAAAAAGTGGAATTTGGATCGAATTTTGATGGGGGACTGATCTGATATAGTCATTTTCAGATTTCGACTTTTCACTTTATCTACCCCGTTTTGGACGTTGCGAACTTTAAATCTCATATTTTTTAATTTTATTCGTATAAAGAGGAGTAGAAATATAGAGGATATAGAGGGTATACTTTCACGCTAGCTACTCGGCACTAACTCACCTTAACTATTTGATTTAAATTTCACCTTAATTACTCGACGCTAACTTACTTTAATAACCCGACGAAAATTGACTAAGTTATTTCACTTTATCTACCCAGTTTTAACATCGTTAATATTAAACTTCGTATTTATTTAGTTTCGCCTATAAGAGGATATATGCGAAGAAGAATATTGAAATTCGAATTATGTAACTCTTGGCGTCTTGCGATTATGTGATATGGTTACGTAACACGCCTTAGCGTATTCGTATCTAGTCGCTCTTTCCTTTATAGTAACTCTATAGTAAATAACTAAGTATCTTATCTCTATTTCCACATATTATTATATCGAGTTAATCTATTTTTAAATTATTATTAAAGCTAATTTTAGATAAAGAGCTTTTTAAATTTAAAGTAAAGTTAATTTTATAAATATTATTTACTCTATTTATTTTATTAAATCTTATTATATTATAAATCTTATTTTTAAATTTAAATTTTTATTAAAGCTTTATTTTATTAAGCTTTAAAAATTAAATTAATTTTTTATAAATAGTATTATATTTAAATATATTAATATTAAGCTTTTAATTAATTTAAATTAACTTTATTAAATTCTTATATTTAAAAATATTTCTAATTATTATAAATAAAAGCGAAATATATAAGATTTCTTTATTTTATTAAATCTCTAATATTATATTAAAATTAATATAATTTAATTAATCTCTTATTTAGCGATTATTATAAGAGCTATAATTAAATAATAATTTAAAAATTTTTTTTTTAAAATTATTATTAATATAAATATTATAATATAAATTAGAGCGTATTATAAACTTTATATTATAATAAAAACTCGTTATAAAAATAATTCGCGTAATTTTATTAAAAGCTATATTAATATTATAATTATTTAAAAGAATTTAAAAAAATATAAATCTCGCGAATTAGATATTTTTAACTTTATTATTTAAAGAATAAAATCTCTTATTTTTATTATTTATAAAAATAAATTATAAATCTATATTAATTAATTTATTAATCTATTATATAAAATTAATAATTTATTTAAAAAAAATTTCTTTATTATTAATAAAAATTAGAAAATTTATTATTTTTATAAAAGTTTAAATAATTAATATACTTAATATTATAAAATTTATAATTAAAATTATAATCTTTATAATAAAGATAAATTTTTTAAATTTATATTAATTTATATTAGAATATAATAATTTAATATTATCTTTAATTTTATTCTTTTTATTAAATTTTTTAATATTTATATAATAGCTATTTATATTAAAATAGATATTTTTATTTTTATTTCTATAATACTTATATTAATTAAATATTATATTTAAAATAATATTAATTTTATTAATTTTTATATTTAAATATAAATTTATAAATTCTATATTATTTATAATAAAAATTTTTATTTTATTAAAAAGTATTCTAAATAATTAAAATATAAACGCGCTTATAAAGAATTTTAAATTTTTAAAAATAGAGATTATAATAATTATAATAATTAAGATAAAAAAAATAATTAAGAAAATAATAATATTAATATTAAATTTAAATTTAAAAAGCTTAAAAAAAGAAGAATTAATTTTTTAATATTAAGATAATTATTATAATTATCTAATTTATAATAGTATATTATTTTATTATTTATATTATTATCGTATTTATTATTAACTTTTAAATATTATATAATAAAATCTATAAATTTTTTAAAATTAAACTTTTAAATAGAATTTTTATTATTATACTTTTTATTATAATAATAATATTCTCTCTTTAACTTTATAATTATATATATTTTTAATATATTATTTATAATTTTTTAATTTTTAAGATTTTCTTTAAATTTTAAAAATTTTATTTTATTAATAAATTTATTAATAATAATTATATAATTATTAATTTTAATAATATTAATTTTAAATATAAAATAAAGAGTATTAAATATATTTAAATTTTTAATAATATTTAATATATATTAAAATATAGTTTTAATTTAATTTTTAAAAGATAATTAAAAAAGTAATAATATTCGCTTTCTTTTATTCTCGATAATATTTTTATAAGAAAATAATAATTTTTCTTTAAATATATTTAAAGTTATTTTTATATATTTAATACTTAAAAGAATATCTTTTTAATCTTAATTATTATTAATAAAAAAATTCTTATTTATAATAAATTTTTTATTAAATTTATAAAGCTCTCTAATAAATAAGAATTTTAAATTAATAAGAATACTTTATATATATAATATATTTATATAAATTATTTAGATATTTAGAATATTAAAAAAATAGCTAAAATATATATTAAAATAAATTTTTTTAAATCTTCTTTTAATAATATTTATAAATAATATTTTATAATTAATCTTAAAATAAAGCTTTATAAACGCTATATTATCTTTAAAAAATAAAAAAATAATTTAATTTATATTAATCTCTAAAGATTATTTAATATTTTTTATAATAATTATATATTTATAATTATTTTTTTAAATAATTTTATTTTATACTTTAATATCTATCTTTTATTAAATAAATTTAATAAATTTATTTTTATTATATTTAAATTTTTTCTTAATAATATAAAATATAATTATTATTATTATACTCGTCTTTATTTTAATTATAATATAAAATATTAGAATTATAAAATAAAAGTCTTTTATTTATTTAAAGAAATTATCTAAAAAGATATTATATTAGAGAATTTTTAAATAAATAATAAATTTAAATAATTAAATACTATTATTTAATATAATATTAATATAATATTTAAAAAAAGTAATTTATTATAAAAATATTAAATTAAATTTATTTATATTAGAAATTATTTATATAATTATTAATCTATAATTAAATAAAATATTACTTCTTTTAAGATTTATATTAATTTCTCTTTTAATATTTCTTATTTATAAATTATTAAATAAATAAACTTTTATTAAATTATATTTAAAGTTATTAATTAAAAAAAGTATTAAGATTATATAATTAAAAGATAACTTATAAATTATTAAGATTATTTTTATTATATACTTTTAAATAATAATAAAATTACTATTATTTTAAATATTAAGTAATTTAATAATATTTTTTTTAAGTTTATATTTTTTATTTTAAAGAAGAATATATATAATAATATTAAAATAATAGTTTATTATAATAATCGTCGATTTATTAAAACTATTAATTATTTTAAAAATTATTTTCTCTCTTTATTTATAATTTTAAAGAAAAATTATTAAAAGAGATAAATAACTTTTATTAAAGATAAAGTTAATAATTTATTTAATTTTATTTAAATTTTTAAAAAAGCTTAATTAGTAATTTTAATTAATTTAAAATTTTTAAAAGAATAATTATTTAATATATTTAATAATAAAACTCTCTCTATAATCTCTATAATAACGCTTTTTAAATTTATTATTTACTTTATAAATAATTATAATTTAATTTTAATAATAAATCGCTTATTTAATATCTTAAGAGTATATAAAGAATTCTCTTTAAATCCCCTAGCGCTATTAATAAAAGTCTTCTTTTTTAAATTTTATAAATCTCGAATTTATAAAAAGATTATATCGAATTTTTATTATAAGATATATTAGAAAATTATTATAAAGAAAGAAATTAACTCGCTTATTATTAATAAAACTTAAACTCTAATAAATCTTTTATTAAATATATATATTTTAAAAGATTAATAGATTTATAAGCTTAAGCGTAATTTTATAAAGAAAATTATATAATATAAAGCTTACTAAATTATTCGCGATTTTAAATAATAAAAAAAGATTAATTTTAATAAAATCTTTATTTTTATTATTAAGTTTATAAATTATAAAGCGATTTTTATATTAATAGTTATTTTAAATTAAGAGCTTAAATAAATAGATATTAAAATTATTTTTTTATATAGCGATATTAAAAAGATAATTTATATTATTTAATTTATTAATTTTAAAATTAAAAATTAAAAAAATAAGATATATAAGTTTATTAAGATATTTTATAATTTAAAATAATTCTCTAAAATTTAATATAATATTTTTATAATCTATTTAAAAAAATTAGATTTTAAATCTATTATTATTAATCTCTCTATATTTATTAATAATATTATTATTATTACTATTTATATAAATAATATCTTATTTATAAATCTTAATAAAATTAAAATATAGAATATTAAAAATAAATTTAATAAGAAGTTTAAGATAATTAATTTAAAATTTTATATCTATTACTTTAATATAATAATTATTAAAAATTATATTAATTAAATTCTATATCTTAATTAAAAAGATTATATTAAAAAATTTCTAAAGAAATATAATATATTAAGCTTTACGCTATCGCTTACTCTTATTAATAATAATAAATTTTATATTATTAAAAATAATTTTATCTCTATTAATTAATCTTATTATATCTATTAATTAATTATAAAATTATTTATATATATAATATTAAATACTTAACTTAATCTTATATTTATTATTTTAATAATTTTTAGATATATTTTAAATTTTAATAAATTCTATTAAAAGATTATTAAGTATATTTTTTAATATTTAAATAATATTAAGAACTAGTAATTAGTATTTAAAAGAGATTTAAAATTATTTATTAATTATATAAATATAAATTAAATAATTAATTAAAATATTTAATATTTTATTTTTAATTATATCTTTAATATAGATAATATTATTATTAATTAATTATTAAAATAATAATTTATTATAATACTATTCTTTTATAAAATTAAATATATTAATTAGATATAAATTATTAAGAAGATAATTTAATTATATAAATTTTTTAATTAATTTAATTTTAACGCTAAATATATATAGATTATTATTATTTATTATAATAATTAGAATATTATAGCTTTTATTAAAAAATTTTAATTTTATATATATATTAAGTATATTAATATTTAGTATTATTATATATAAAAATAAGTTATTACTAATATTATTACTTTTAAATATATTTCTATTAAATAATAAATAATTAATAAATTTATTAAAATATTATTTAAAAATAAATTTAAAAAGTTTTATATATTAATTAAATTAGAATATTATTTATAGTATTATTTATTTAGAGAAACTAACTTTAAATTTAGAAGAGTTATTTTATTAATTTTTATAATTTAAGTAATTTACTCGAGTCATCTATCGAGCCTTAGATTTAATATTTTATAAACTCGCTATTTTATATTAAAATAGCTATTTCTTTAACGCTATTATCGCTATCGCTATTAAATCTTTAAAACTCTTTTAAAATATTTTTATCTATACTACTATTACTATTAGCTATTATTATTAAAAAATTAAATATCTAAAACGATCTTATAGAAGCTTTATAGTCGGTCGTAATATATGAAATAAAGAATTTCTTTCAATTATTTTATTTAGTTACTCTTATAAATATCCTTTAATTTTAAATTAATCGATTTTTGATATATACTAAATAGTCTAAAAATAAAATATTCGAAAAATCGTTTTTTAATAAAAAGTAGAATTTGAGGTTTAATATAGTCGTTTTTAAATTTTAACTTTTCACTTTAGCTATCTGACTTAAACTTTACTTTAATTACTTAATATTAAATTTACTTTAACTATTTAATTTAAACTTTATTTTAATTATCTAGCTCGAACTTTACTTTAATTACTTAGCGCTAAACTCTAATAAAAATCGATTAAATTATTTTTATCTTATTTATTTAGTTTTAACACCGTTAGCGTTAAACTTTATATCTATCAAATTTCGCATATAAAAGAATATATATGAAGAGGAGTATTAGAATTCGAATTATGTGATTTTTGGCGTCTTAGCGATTATATAATATAATTATATAATACGCCTTAATATATCTATATCTAATCGCTCTTTTCTTTTATAGAACTTAATAGTTAATATAACTAAGTGTTCTATCTTATATTTTAACAGTATCTTATAGGCCTGAGTAGTGGCGGGAATTTTAGGTCTATCGTATATAGATTGGTCATTCTACCAAATTATGTGGACTACATAATAAAGACTATATATCGGATCCTTCAAAATAACCTATTTTATATAATTTACGTTCTTTATAATGTGTTAACACGATATATCTACTATTTTTACTTATGGTAAGTTTAGCAAAATTTATTATTTGTTTTAGCTTACGTATTAATGAAGAGTTAATAAATAGTTAATAAATAGTTAATAAAGAATTGATTATAGAATAATATAATAGTAATTCTGTGTTAGTGAATTATTATATCTTAGTATATTATAAGTAACCTTATATAAACTATATTTAATATCTCTAATTATATGCCCGTATTAGTATATCTAAATAATAGATACTTATTTAATTTACTTAATAGCTACTATATCTATTATCTAAATAACTAAGATAAACGCTATATTACGCTATTAATCTATAACATTATTATATAATATTATCTCTTCTTCAAGCTTTAATTATATATTTATCTATATATTAAATAAGTATTATATAATATAAATAAATATAACTAATCTATCTAAAGGAAAAATAGTATTATATTTAATAGATATATATTTAAAATAATTAATTTATAGTATTAATTATAGCGCTACTTTTTTTTTTTTAGATAAATCTCTATTAAGATTAAAATAGCTTCTTATAGTATTTATATATTTAATAATATATTATATAATAGTATAATAATATAATAATATAACGAAATATCTAAATAGAATATAAAATTATTAAGTAATTTATTATAATACTTTATTACTTAATATAATTATAATTTATTAAATAAATTTTTTTATACACTTTCATTACTTAATTAAGCGAATTTAAAAGTATTTTAATAGCTTATATACTACTATTAGTATATTTAATTTTTTATTCTTATATTTAATATAAAGATTTAGATTAGATAATAAAGTATTATATAGCTTAATATTAGTAAAAAGATAAAAATAATATTAAAAGTATATTTTTTAAAAGTCCTTTAATATAAATATATTATTTAAAATTATTTTATCTAATCTAGAATAGTTATTAGAATTAATATATAATATATTAATAAAATATAATTAACATAGCGTAAAATATAGCGCGGTTATATATTTAAAAATAGAAAAAAATTTAATATCTCGAAATTAATATCTATAATATTTATATTAATTATATTATTCTACTTTTTTCTCTACTATTACTAATTCTATATTATTATCTTATTCTAATATTTCATTAAATATAAATCTCTTTTTTATCTTAAGTTATATTATCTTTTCTCTATCTATATTATTATTAATATTATATTATAATATCTTTTTTAAATTAACGATAAAATATATAATAATAATCTATATATCTAGCTTATTTACTTTATTTATTTACTCTAACTAATTATAAAAAGATAGATATATACTCTATATTTTATTATCGTTATTATTATATTAATTTAAAAACTTAAATCTAAAATTCTAATTAATTTAAAATTAAAGATTAAGTTATTATTATTATAGATAAGATCTATAAAAATAAAATATAGATTAATAAATATCTAATTAATAAGAAAGTTAGAGAAATCTAGAAAAAGTAGAAAAAGCCGAAGATATCTTTAAAAATAAATAGAGATATTTAATATATAAAAATATTACGCTAATATTAAAATCGTTAATAATTCTATTATAAGGCTTCTATATTATATTAATAAGAAAATATATACTATTATTTATTCTAGAATATTCGAAGATATTATTTATTTATATAATTTTTTTATTAAAAAAGTATTAATCTATTAATCGCTTTTTTTATATATCTCGCTATTAAAAAAGAGCTTTATAATTATATCTAATATTTTTCTATATATATAAATTACGCTCGCTAGATTTCTATCTTTTAAAAAAATTATAATTTAAATTATAATATTTAAAAAATAAGTATTTATATTATTTTCTAATTTTTAATTAATTAAATCTAGCTATCTATAGATTTTATTTTTTAATATTTTTTAATAATATAAATACTTATATAGCTTTAAATTAAATATTTTAATTAAAAGAAAACTTTATTATTAGATATTTTAAAAAGATATTTATTATTTAAATATATTTATTAATACTATAAGCTTTACGCTAAAATTAATTTTCTATTTTTTAAACTATTCTATAGAATTATTTAAATTAAAATATAGATATATAGATATATAATAAAGCTTAAGATAATATTATTAATAGATAAATTATATTTATTTTCTCGAAATTCTTCTAAGTTAAATATTAAGTATTTCTCGAATTTTTATTAAGTTCGAATTTTAAAGATTTTTTAATAGTTTTTAAATTAAGAGTTTAATAATTCGTACTTTAAGCTTTAATATTTATATTTAAATATTATATTTCGCATATTATATAATTTATATCTTATATTTAATAATTTAATATTAAGATAAATAATTTTAGAGTATAAAAAATATAGCGAAATTTTTTATAGAGAGCGTTTATTTAATAAGTATTTATAAATTTTATTATTTTATAATTTAGATAAATATATTCTTTATTATCGAGATAAAAATCTTTAAAATAAATTATCTTTATTTTATATAAATTAAATATTATAATTTTAATTTAGAAATAAGATAATTTCTTCGCGAATTAGTTATCGAGTTTTATTAAGTTATTTTATATATTTAATATATATAATATAATACTTCTTATTTTTAATATTAGAAAGTTTTATAATATTTATAATTATAAATAATTTAAGATAGAAAGTATTTAGAATAGAATTAATTTAAGAAGTATAAAAATTCTTTATTATAATAATATACGCGAATATTTTAATTTATCTATATAAAAGCTAATATAAAAATACTTTATTTAAATAAATAAGCTCTTTCGCTCTAATAATAATAAAATTATTAATTTTAAATATAATTTAATATTTAAATTCTTTATATTTTAATAGTTAATATTCTAATTTTATTTTAAATTTATCTCTAATATAATTAATATCTTAATATAATAAATTTAAAAGGAAGTAGAATATATCTATTTATAAAGCTTAATTTTTAATATTATTATAATTTAATATTATAAAAAAAGATTATATTTAACTTATTATAGTTAATCTAATATATTTATTATAATATTAAAATAAATAAATTATTATATTTAAGATTAATAGATTAGAGTAATTAATCTAGCTCTTTAATAAATTTTTTATTAAGATAATTTAAAATAGTAAGCTTTTTATATAATTTATTCTCTAAAATAATTAATCTTAACTCGCTCTTTATATTCTTTTACTCTTTTTTAAAGAATAGTAATAATTACTTAAATAATATTAAATATTAAATATAAATTCTTTATAGCTTTATTATTAATTTTAATTTAAAATATTATATTAAGCTAGTAAATATAAAGTAAAGCGTCTAATAAATATTTTCTTTAGATAATAATATCTTAATAATATTATAATAATTTATATATAGAATAGATATCTTAAAGTCTTTAGATATTTAAATTAGCGGAGTATAATAATAGTTATTAAAATAATTTTTTATCGATATTTATCTTCTCTAAAGAAGATTATTAGATTATTCGAAATTATATATTTTTATATTACTTTAATAAAATATAATTTAATATAAATATTTAATTTATTTATAAAAGCTCGAAACGCTATCGCTTTTTTTAATAACGTCTCTTCTATAATAAAAGATTTTATAAAAATTTTATACTCTAAGCATTTTATTTTTTATATTTTATAATTTTTAAATATATTAAAAATATCTAACTCGTTATTAAATTTTTATTAAAATTTTATTAATATTATATCTCTAAATAAAATAAGTTTTTTTTTATATTTAAATTTCGATAATATAATAAAAATAATTTTTAAAATAATTTTTAAAATAATTTTTAAAATAATTTTTAAAATAATTTTTTTAATTAATATAATAGAGTAGCTATATTATTTCTATTTTCGCTAATTATATTATAAATTAAAATAATAATATTACTCTTTATTATATAAGTATAATATTATATAATAAAATCTATAATATAATACTCTAAATTTAAAGAAATAATATTCTCTATAGTCTTTAAAAAGAGTAGTATTATTTATTTTAAATATAATTATATTTTTAGAAGTAGTAATATAATAATAGAGATTTTTATATATTTTTATATTTAATAGCTTTATAAATAATAAATAGAAGATTATAATTTACTCTAATTTAATAAAAAAGAAAAATAATAGAGTTTAATTATATAGGCTTTAATACTTTTTATTATAAAAATAGTTTTAATTAAAATTTATTAAGTTTACTTTATTATATTAATAAACTTCGAATACGCTATATTAATTAAATTATTTTAAATAAAATTTAGAGAAGATAAGATTTTAATAAAAGAAATCTACTTTAAATTTATTTTTAGTATTTTTAAGTAGTTAATAAAGTTAGATAACGATTTCGCTTTTAATTTTTTATATAAAATTCTTTAATAAAAGCGTTTATTAAGTTTAATATTAAATATTAAATTTAACTTATATTTTTTAGAGATTAAATATTTTATATAATCTCGATTTATTAGTAAAGAGCTAAATTCTATATTCTATATTTATTACTTTATATTCTTAATAAATACTATTATATAAATATATATTATATACTTTACTTTATTAATCTTTATTAAAATCTCTTTATTTAATTTTATTATTTTAGATTTAATAACTTTAATAATATTTATAAACTCGCTTTTATAAGATTTTAAAGTAAGCGATAAGATATTAGCTCTTCTCTTTTTTTCGTATTAATTTAATCTTATAATAATAATATATATTTTAAAAATTAATTTATATATATTTTAATATAATTTAAATATATTTATAAAAGTAAAAAGAGATATATTAATATAAAAAGATTTAGAGAAATTAAGGAGATAATATTAATTATAAATTAGAAGTTTTAATTTATTACGATAAAAAAGATAAAGTTATAAAATATTTATTAACTTAATTTAAATATTATAGATATTTTATATAATAAAGTAGATCTTATAGATAATTAGCTTTTTATTTAATTCTATATTTAAATCTTTATAATAATAATTATAGTATATTTTTATTTCTAGAAAATCGATTTAATTTTAAATAATATAATAAAACTCGTTTTTTAAGAGAAATAGTTTTATAGTTATAGATTATAAAGAAATTAGATAATCTAATTAATTTAATTTAAAGCGAGATAAGAAGTAAAGAGAATTAA
Source organism: Letharia lupina (assembly GCF_014066315.1). Classification (NCBI taxonomy): domain Eukaryota; kingdom Fungi; phylum Ascomycota; class Lecanoromycetes; order Lecanorales; family Parmeliaceae; genus Letharia; species Letharia lupina. The sequence goes on from NW_023502985.1 coordinate 988,869, forward strand.
TAATAAGCTTTATTATTTCTAAAGAGATTATTATCTTAATAAAATCTTTCTTAACTTTAAAAATTCTATTAAAATAAAATTTAATATTTATTATAGCTAAATAATAGTAGTTTAATTTTTAATAATAATAATAAATTAAATTAGATAAGAGAATTATAAAAGAGTTATTATAATTTTTAATATAATCTCTAGAATATATTTTTATTAATATTATCTATATTATAGAATAATAGAATTCTATTAATTTATCTATAAAATAAATTATTTTAATATATATCTTTATATAAAAATTAGTAGATAATAAAATAGTTTTAAAGAGATATAGAGAATTAAAGAAATATATATCTTCTTAATTAATATAAGAAATACTTTTAGAATCTTAAATAGATAGTTTTTAAAGCGTTATAATTATCTTTTAATATTATAATTTAATAAGTAATAATTATACTTTAATATATTTTTTAATAATAAAAATAGACTTTAATAGATTTTTTAGAGTCTTTAAATTTTTTAATAGATTAAATATTTTTAATAAGCTTTAATAGCTTTATTTATTTAGTTTAATTATTTAATATTATAATTCGAAAGCTATTATAAAGGTTTTTAGCTCTATAAAAACTCTCTTATAAAGAATTTTTTTAGAAAAATTAATTATAAAAGAGTGTCTTAATAGTAATAATATATTTATAATCTATTTACGCGAATTATTCTTAAATATTAACTCGTTAAAATTATTTTTAAAATTATTTTTAAAGTTTTATATTAATATTTTTAGAGAAGTAGAAATTAAAAACGAATTTAATAAAAATAATAAAAAATCATTTTTATTATTAAATTCGTTTTTTTAATTTAATATAGTATTTAAATTATTATTTAATATAGTATTCTTAATAATTTAATAGAGATTATTCATTATAATAATAATATTCTTTTAAAATTAATAAACGTTTAAAGTTAATTAATAAATTAAAATATAATTTTATATACTTATATTTATTTCGCTATCTATAATACTTTTTAGCGCTTTAAAATATTTATTAATATTATTTTTTTTAAGATATTTTAAAGATATAGTTTTATTTAAACCCTCTTACTCTATTTAAATTCTTTTTTCTATTATTATTTTTTATTATTTTTTAATATAATTATCTCGAAAGATAATAAATTTAAAATTAAAATATTAGAGATCTAATATTTATATATTATTATCTCGCTATATATTCGCTAATTATAAGAGATATATATTATATAATATCGCGAGTTATATTAAAATATTTAGAGTAGATTAATTTAATAGATTAAGATTTTAATAGATTAAGAATTATAGAATAAATAGATATTAAGAATAAATAATAATTATAGATTTAAAAAGGCGATTAATAATATATTATCTTTATAAGAAGATAAAGAAATAAAAAAGAGTTTTGAGGAAATAAGTGGGTATAGAGATATTTTAAAGATAATTAGTTTTATTATAATAAATATCTAAGCTTATTATTTAATTAAATAATAGCTTTTTTTTTATAAAATATTACTATTACTTAATTAGTTAAATTCTTATTAATACTATTATTAAGAGAAATAGAGAGATTATCTATCTATTTAATATTAATTATTTCTTTTTATAAGATTTAATTCTAGTTTTTATAAAATAATATTATTATTATAAATACTTCGCTATATTATATAAATATATTTATTAATTTTTTAGATTATTATTTAGCTTTAGATATTATATAATTAAATTTTTTAAATAGTTTAAACATCTTAATTAGCTTATTCTAGTATCTATTAATAAATCTTTTTAAATCTTTTTTAATTATATAAATATCTTATTATTATAAAAATAATTAGTCTTAAAACTTAAAAATTAAATTTAAAATCTTACTCTTACGTTATAGAGAGCTCTCTATAAAAAAAGTAAATATTTAAATCTAATTTTTAAAATATTAGATAGTTTTATAAAATATTCTAGATTAGAATATAGTAATATTTAATTTATATAGAGTATAAGATAATATTATTAGCGAAGAAAAGATAATTAAATTTTTAATATTTTTAAGATATTAAAATCGTTAAGTCTACTTTCTCGATAATTATTATTATAAAAAATCTATAGCTCGAAAATTAATCTATTTATACTATTTATTATTCTTTATAATCTTCTATTTTTTTTATTTTTTTTATTTATTTTAATAACGATAATAGTTATTTTTTTATTTATTATAATATATAATAAATTTTTTAAGATATCTAATTTAAAATAAATTAAGAGAATAAGTATATAATTCTAATTTATTTTTATAAATTCTTCGTTTAAGTTTATATTAAAGAAGACTTTAAAAAAAAGAAAAATAGTTTTTTAGCTCGCTAATATAAAAAAGTTTAAAATATATAAACTCTTTAAAATAGAGTTAAATTATTAAGAAATTATTATATTAAGCGATATAGAAAAAAGTAAAAATAGAGATAAAAGATTTAATAAATCGAAGTTTATAAAGAATAAGTAAAAAGTAAGTTTTCTTTTTCTAAAATGCTAATATTTTTAATATATAATATTTAGAATAATAATATTTTAGAAGAGAATAAAGTAGATAAAGAGTTTAATAATATTATATATTAAGAAGAGATTTTTAAAAAGAGTGTTAAATAGATATCTAGTATATCTAAGTTAAAGCTTAAATAAGATAATATATTATTTATATTTAAGATTAATAGTTTATTACGCTTTATTAATAATATTCGAGTTAAATTTAATAAACTTTTATATAATTATTAGATTATATATTTTATATATTTTAATTTAAATAAGATTATATATATTATTAGATTTATCTAGAGAGATAATATTAAGCGATATAATTAAAAATAGATTAAGAGTAGATATCGTTTTAATTAAAATGATATAAATTAAAAAACTTAATTTATTTTAAATATAATTATAAATATAGTTTATTTTAATATTATCTTTATAATTTATTTATTAATTAACTTTTATATATAGATTAAGATTATAAACTTTTTAAAAAAGAATATAATAAATATCTTAATTATTATTATAGGATCTAAGGTTTTAATATATTAATTTATAAGTAAATATTTATCTAATTCTTTTATTTAGATTTTTAACTTTTCTAATAATATTATTAATATATTTAAATTAGATAAAATAAATAAAGAGTAATATTTTTATTTTAAAAGTAGATTAAGTCTAAATACTCGTTTTTAATACTTTAATATTAATCTTTTAATAAAATATTTAATTAATCTTTAATATTAAAGTTAAGTTATATATAAATTAATTTTAAAATAAAGATAGATATATTAAGTCTTCTTATTTTTGTTATAATTTACTTCTTTAAATAAATAAGATAAACTCTTTATTGAAGTATAATAATTATTAAAATAAGAATCTTATTATATTAAAGAGTAAGTAATAATATAATAATAAAGTAAAGAATAAATTAAATTTCTTAGATAATAATTTAAACTGTTATTTTAAAAGAACGTTATTATTATTTTTTTGATATATTAAAAAATCTAATAATATCTTTATTAAAGAAAAGTAGGCTATACGCTAAGTATCTATCGCTATTCGAGATCTATATTTTATTATCTCTATATATACTTATTTATTTAGACTTATAATTTACTATTTATCTCTACTTTATATATATTATATCTTTAGAAAAATATAATTTATTAAGCTATTTAAGGGTTTATGATAAATAGAGAGCTAGAATTAATATTTACTTTTATAATAATAATATCTCGAAATATAATAAATAAATAATATTTTATAATTTAAGTAGAATATAATATTAGAATAGCTTTTATACTTTTAAGATATTTATTTAATATATATATATTAAGTAATTTATAGTAGTAAGATAATAAAGAAAGAGTATTTTTTTAGGCTTTCTTAAAGAGCTATAGTATTTTTTATATATATAATTATTTTAATATTCTAATTATATCTTCGCTATAGAATAAATAAAATTAAGATTTATTATAAAATATTAATAAGATTAATTTTAAATCTTAAAGAATAATTATTAAATAATATTAAGTATAGATAAAAATATATAAATTTTATATAAAATAATAGCGATAAAATAAGTTATTTATTTATTTCGTTTTATTATATACTATTCTATTATTCTATAAAGTTCTAGTATCAATATATAATTATTATATAACTTATATTCGACTAATTATATACTAATAGTGCAATGATAGTATATCGATTATATAATGATTATATAATGGTTATATAACGATTATATAATTATTATAAATTATAGATTACTTCCCTTAGAACTCATAATAATAATTATTATAGCTTAATTATTCGTTAATAATAATTTAATATCTATTATAGAATTATTATATAACGATTATATAACCGATTTAATTACTATCTTATAACTCTTTTATAACTTAATTATTCTTATATTATATTCTTTTATAGCCTCGTATATTATATATATTTATATAAGAACCTCTAAAAAGATAAATAAAGTATTTATTTATATAAAGTCTTATATAGTTATTTATATAAGTATATTAGATTTATAAATATAATACTTTCTAAATATACTTTAATATATAAGAATTTTAATCCTTATTTTAAGTTAACTTTATTAGTATATTTACTATATATAAATCTTAATATTTTAATTTAAAAAATCTAAATATTTATTATTTAGTTTAATAAAAATAGATTAATAATATTAATACTAGATTAAATATATCTTTATTCTTATTTTATAATTACTTTATTATATAAATAATTAGAAAAGTGTATTTCCTTTATCGATAGATATACGCGAAATACTATATTAATTATCTTTTAATATCTATAATATTAAGATAGTTATTAATATTATAGATATAGCGGCGACTAATTCTATTAAAGACTTTATTAATTATTTATAAATTAAGTACTTAAAAAATAAGATAGTATTATTTATAAGTTAGTATAGACTATTCTTTAATATTATTTTAATAAATTTAAATTAAAGTTTATTATCTAAATATTATAATTTTACTAATATATCGCTATTAGATATTAAATAAAGTTATACTATAAAGAAAGCCTTATTAAGTTTATTATAGTTATTATCTAAAATTTATTTAAAATAAATCCAATTAAGAAGAGCTCTTTAGCCTTATACTAATCATCTATAAAAATACTATAATAATTTTTAATAATATTATCTATTCTCTATTTATTAATCGATAAAAAGTTTTTTATAAAAGTCAAATATTATATATCTAAGAGAATTAAGATATTTATTAATTTCGAGTATTTATAATTCTATATACCCGCTAATCTTAATTATAAAGATTATTATATTATATTTTTAGCGAAAAGATAGATTATTAAATTTAAAGATGTTATAATATTAATTATATCTTTAAAAATTCTAGAATAATAGTTAATTATAATAATTTAAGCTCTATAAAATATACTTATACTTTAATTCGCCTATTAAAATATTTAAGTTTATTATTATTATATATTTAGTTATATTATTAATTAGATATAAGTTAGTATATATATTAAAAAGCTTAAAAAGCTTCTTAAACTTACTATTCTCTTTTCTTCCCTTTTTTTTTTTTTTAATTAATTTTTCTTTAACTTTATATTTTAATAATATTTAAAAAATAACTTTAAAATTAGAGTAATTCTTATTTGATATTATCTTCTTTAATATTTTATTTATTAATTCTCTATTATAATTAGAATTTAAATCTAATTCGCTAAAGTCTATTATAATAGAAGCTCTATAAATAATAAGATCTTAATAGATTTTATGCGCTTTTAATATATATTAATAGAGAAGATTAAATTCGATATAGCGCTAAGTATTAATTAATATATTAGAATAAATAATTATATTAAATATTTTTATTATTACTCGAAGCGGAGAAGATTTAATAATTATAATATTTATTACTATTTATAAAAATAAGAGATAAAATTAATTAATTTTTATTTAATTTTAAAGTATTAATAACGCTAAAATTATAGTTTTTTTTATCTTAGAAAGTAATTATAATTAGATATAAAATATTAAACTCTAAATTCGCTTTTACTTTAAAGAGAATTAAAAGTTTTAAAAGATCTTTAGATATATTAATATATTTATTAAGAATTAAAGTTATAAAAAAACCTTATAAAATTTTATTTAAATCTCTTTATTTAGAGTAAAACGTATTATAAGAATATAATTATATAAGATTAAGAATTAAAGTAAATTTTATAATTAATAAAATTTTTAATTAAATATCTATATTGCGAATAAATATCTTAAAATCTATATTATCTAAGTTATTCGCGTATTCCCTTTATTAAATAATCTCTTAATAATATCTCTTATTATCTATAATATTAAAGTTTAAATTTTTTCTCTTTTTCTTTAGATAGAAATAATTTTAATAGTTTATTTTTACGCTATATCTTAAAAAGTCTATATTATTAATTTATTATAGTATATCTTCTAGAAATATAATAGCGAATACTTAAATAATAATTATCTCTTTATTAATATCTAATTATATCCCCTAATTTAGTTTCTAAATAAACCTATTAAAGGCTTTTACTATATCTTCTATTTTTATATTATAAAAATCTAATAATAGTGTAAATATATTTATAAGCTTTTTTTATTTATTATATTTTAAATAAATAAGAATTAAATAGAAAGCTTTTAAGGCGTAATATATATTTTTATATATACCGAAATCGTTAATAAATAAGAAATATAATAGAGATTTATATAAGTTAATAGTAAGTAACTCGAGTTTTTAATAATTAAAATAAGTTATTTCGAGTTCGCTATAAGTTTAATAAAGCTAATAAAAAGATTATACGCTTAAAGATTTAAGATTAAGAACCCTTCTAATATATTTTTATTTATTAAAAAAAACTATTTCTTCTTTATTATCTTCGCTATATTCCTAATTAAGATATATAAATAAATATTTATTAATTATATTTAAAGACTACTTAATAAAAAGATCTTTTAATAAAAAAAGCTTATATTTAATATCTAAATCTAATTTAAATATTTTTAAAATAGATTATTATTTTATAATTATTTATAATATAATTATAATTTTATCTAATATAATTATATTTATATAATAATCTCGATTTATAAAGATTATATAATTTATCTTATAGAGTGATATTATCTTAATATAAATAATATTATTAAAAATAATTAAGTTATTAATTTAGATATAATAGATATTCTTTAATATTATTTATATAAAGAATTCTTAAATCTAAGATTTCTATAGCTCTATAGATTTATTTATATAATACGCTATTCTAAAAAATATCTTCTTTTATAATATTATAGCTAAAAGAATAATTCGAATTAAATTAAATAAATTATATTAATATTATTATATTATACGCTTAATTATTTATCGCTAAACTCTCTTTTAATATTATAAAAGTAATAGCTATTTCTTAATTATAATTAATAAAAACTTTTATATTAATTATAATAGTAATATATATTAGCGAATCTATTATTTTAATATATTAAGCTTAAATAAGAGTATTTATATAAGATTTAAATAATTATTTTTATTATTATTATTTATAAAAAGCTATAATAATTAAAGAATTTCTTTTAATCTAATATACTTTGCTCTTATATCTTTTAATTTTTTAAATTATAATTTAAATATTAGATATAGAGAAGAAGAAAGTACTTCTTTATCTATTAATTAATAAATAATTTTATAGAAAAAAATAAATAATAGTGGAGAGGTCTTAAATAGAGGGGTATAAGATAAAGAGTATCTTAATAGAGATAAAGATAGTAATAAAGATAAAGAAAGATGTTACTTATTTCTAATTTTACTCTTATTATTAAATTTAAAATTTTTAAAATATTAAAGAAGTATAAGAGATTATAAATCTTAAGATATATGAAATATTTTATTAGATAGCTACTATATAATTAGAATTAATAATATATATAATAGAGATATATTATAAATAAGTTCTTATTATTATTATTATCGCTTTATTTATACTCTCTATTATATTTTTTATTATTCTTATTTAAATTTATATCGCTTTCCGCTTTTTTAGAATAATATAACTCGCCTCTCTTTATATTATTTATAAATATATTCTCACTAAAGCCTTTAATTAACTCTATATTTATCTCTAAAAATAAAAAATTAATAATAATATTTTTATTAATATTATTATTCTAAAATTATAAAGATTTTAAAATTAATTTAAATAAAATAATATTTAAAGTAGAGATAAGATTTAATAAGATAAGATTTAGATTAAAATCTTTATTATAATTAAGATCTTAAATAAGAATATATAATTTATTTATTCTTAATCGAGAAGCTATTATAAAAGAGAATAATTAATTATAAATATTAAACTAGTATTTACGTAAGTTTAAGAAAATTACTTATTTTAATTAAAAGATATATTTTATAATAAATATCTTTTAATATTTAAGAAGTTAAAATTTATAATTATATCTATATAAAGAGTGTTAGCTATTATAAAGTATTATTAAGTATTATTAAATATCTATTAAAAAGTAGATTATAGTAGTTCTAGAAATCTATACTTAATAATTAATAAATTAATAATTAATATATTTTATAACTTTTAAAAGAGGCTAATTACTATATAGATACTTTTATAATATATTATATATTAAATAGTAATATTAAGAGAAGGCTATAAGAGATTATAATTAATTTTATTTATAATAATACTTTAAAGCGCTTTTTATAAAATAAGATAGTCTTTTTATTAAAAGTTATATATATAAAATAATTTTTTATAAAAGTCTTTTCTAGCGCTATATATAATAGTGTTAGATTATATAATTATATCGTTAAAGTTATTATTAAAAACATCTATTTATAGAGAGTGAGAGTATTATAATATAACGAAAATAAGGCTATAAAGAAGGCTGTGAAGAAGACTATTATTTAGGTTATTAATTAGATTAAAAGCTTTTTATAGTAAAATTATATACTTATAACTTAATCTTCTTTTTCTTTATTATTATTAAAATATAACGTAATAACTTATATATTATTAGAGATTTCATAATCTTATTATCCTTATTAATATCGATATTTAAATCTTCTAATTTTATTAATTCTTTATTTTTAATTATCTAATTTTCGATATCGAATTCTCCTTTATTATTATTATCTTTATAAAAAATTTAAAGATTAAAATAAATTATAATCTCTAAAACCGTCTTTTTAATATTCTTTTATATTATATAATTATCGAAAGTATTCTTTATAAAGTATTTATATAGATAAATAATATTAAAAGAATTCTTAAATCGACGAGTATAACTAAGAGTTTATTATAAAATATTAAAATTATATATAGATTTAACTATATAAACTCGGCAATAATGCTTCTATATATTTAATTTAGTAGATTTAATAATATAAGTTATAATATAAATTATAGTTTTTTTATTATAATTATTAAACGTATTAATAATATAATCTCTCTTATCTCTCTTTTAAAATATCGTTATAATAATAATTTTAATTTAAAGTATTCTAAAAATAGTATAGAGTAGAATAGTTATTATGAGTAACTAATACTATATTAAAATCTTCTTTTAATCTTATACTATTTATATGATAAAAGTAATTAATACTCGCTTAAGATTATATATATAATCTACTTCTATAATAGATTTTTATAATAGATTATTTTATATAAAAGAAGTCTTTTATAAGAGATTATAGAGATATATAAAGATAGAGTAGATATTAATATTTATTTAATTATAAATATTTTATAATAAAGCTTTAATCTTTAATACTTTTTTTAATAGTTATTAAAGATAAAAAGCTAGATTTAATAGATTTATATCTATAATATTAAATTAATCTATAAAGAAGAATCTATTTTTAAGTATTAATTTAAGATTTATAACTCTTAAATTAACTTTATTATTTAAATCTAAAAGCTTTAATTATATAATTAATATTATAAACTTATAATATATAGTTAAAAACTATTAAGACTTTTTCTATTTCTTTAAACTAAATTTTATAATAATATTAATTTTAATAATCTTATCTTCTATTACTCTATAGCGCTTAGTCTTATTATTATTATAGCTATAATTAATTATAATAGTTTTAACTCTTAATAGATATTCTTTAATATAAAAATCTCTCTTAAAAAAAATATAATTTAAATAAATTTATTAAAGAAGAATATACTTTTAAATTTAAATAAGATATCTTTCTTTAATTACTAAATCTATATTTATCTATTAAATCTAATCTTTATAAGTTTATTATATTAAATATAGTTTTATAGCTAAATAATTATCTAGAATATTAAATAAATTTAAATTTATAGAAAAATATATATTATATAAAGAGTTCTCTTTTTACTAATTATTTATATTAAGATATTTAATAAATACTATATAGCTAGTCTAATTAATAATCTTATTTAATATTAATATTATTAATATTATAATATATATTTATACTTTTAATTATTATAGTGTGAGAGTATTTTAGATAATTAAAGACTTTAATAACTACGCTTTATCTATAATAATAATCTTAAAATATTTTTTAAGATTATATATTTAATTAGATTATAATATTATATTAATCTTATTAGTTTATCTTTTAATTATTTTAAGACTATTCTTTAATTAAATTCGCTATCTCTTTAGATTATATTTATCTAATTATATATTTAAAATAATTATTATAACGATATTAAGATTAGCTTTTAAGCCTTAAAAGATTAAATATTACTTTCTAAATTACTTTTTAAAGTCTATATTATATATGATAAATATATAATAATAATAATCTCTGTAATATTTATATATTTTAAAGAATTTAGATATAATAAAATAAAATATATATATTTATTAATTTAGAAGATATATAAATATTATAATTAAAAAAAGCTTTATGCGCTAGCGATTATTTAAATTTAAATTTCTAAATATATATATAATCTAATATAATTACTAAGAGATTTTATAAAAGACTTTAATAGTAGAATTTAGATAGTCTAATAAGATGAATATAAAATAGAAAATATATATTTTTATTAAGTAATAAATTATTATCTAGATTTTATTTAAGTCTATAATATTTATTAAAATATATTTTTAAATATATTTATTTAGATAAAAATCGACTAGCGCTTTTATATTAATAGATTATTAAAATATAAGTTTAGAGAATAAGGATATTTCTAATATATAAAGAATAGTATTATCTTTATTCTAAGGGATATTAAATATATTATAAAAGATTTCGAGATTCTCTCTCTAATAGTTAATCTTATTAAAGTATTATTACTTTAAATTAAAGGTTTTAATAATTTTATCTATAAAGAGCTAATAGATAATTATATCTTTTTTAAAATTATTTATAATTTATATTATTTATATTTAAGATTTTATATCTATTTAATAATTAAGATTAATTATATAATTTATAATTTTTTATAATACTATAATATTACTACTATTCTTAATTAGCTAATTAATTAATTAAATTTATTAAAAACGCTTATTAAGATTAAATATTATTAAAAAATTTTTTTTCGCTATATACTTAATATTAATAAATATCTTTATTAAGCTAAAATAAAAGTTAATATCTTTATTTTTAAAATTAATTATAAATAGTCTATTAGCTTCGTTATTCGAGTTTTTATCGAATTTAACTTTAATATTATAAGATTAAACTATCTCGCCCTTATTAGAGTTATTAGATAAATTATTAAATAAATTATTAGATGAGTTACTAGATAAGTTATTAAATAAATAATTCTCTAAATTAATAATATTATTAAATCGAGTAATTATCTAAGTTACTAAAGTAGTTATTAATAAAATAATCATCGATTAATTAGCTTAAATAATCTATTTAAATTAAGCACTCTATTTAGATTAAGCGCTCTATTCGACTTATTTTTAATTAATTTATTTTTAATTAGCTTAATTCAATTAATAATAATAAAAGCCTTTTATAAGATAAATATTTATAAGAATCCTTCTTTTTAAAAGATATTTAATTATACTCGATATATTATATTAAAACTTAAAGGCGATTATATATCTAACTTTTATTTAAATCTTTATTATAGAAGATTCTCTAAATATTATTATAATTATTTTCTTAAAGATTATATATTATATACGCGTAATAATCGATATTATTTTATTTAACCTTATTAGAAATTAGATAAAAGAATTTATTATCGCTAAATTACTCCTCTTAAAATAAATATCGTTTAATTATTTATAAACTAGAGTCTCTTATTCGTAAATTATTATTTCTAAAAACTCGGGCTTACTAAAAATAAATATATATTTCTATATATTAATTAAAGTAAAGCTTAAAAAATCGACTATTAATAAAGTCTTTTAACTTCGCTATATTAATAAAGTTAAAACTATCTTATAGTTTATTATTAATTTATAATTATATAATCTTAGAATTCGTATTTATTATAGATATTATAATAAATAATTAATAATTTATATAAGACTTTAAGTATATAAGATAAAATAGAGATATTATTATAATAGTCTTTAATAGATAAATACTTTTAATTAATACTCTATATAAGAATTTAAATATATAAGAATTTAAATATATAAGATAAGATAATAATCTAATTATAGAAGTCTTTAATAAATAAATAATAATAAGATTTAATATATATAGATAATTAAGATAGCTAAAGCGAAAGTAAGATAAATAATATAATAAAGAAAGTAAAGTAAGTACTCTAAAAGAGAGTGAATAAAATTATTATTAAAATTTATTTATCTTCTTTATAATCTAAGGATTTTTTTATAAATAATCGTAATATAAAAGATTTATATATTCTTATATAGACTAAAGTAAATATTAAGATATCTTAATAATCTCTAAGATAGCTTCTTTTCGAATATAATTAGCTAAAATAAAAAGACTAATATTATCGCCCACTTCGATCTTTAAATTATATCTTTATAATTTCTATATTCTCTAATTTATATTAATATTAATTACTTAAACTCGTATATAATAACTAAATAATCTTTATAATAAATCTCTTAATAAACTTCGATAATTAATAATAAATTTAAAGTCTAAAAAACTAGATAAATTATTTTAGATAGAAAGCCTGTATAGAATAAAGATAGTTTCTAAGATAAATTAGCGAAAATCATATTATTTTATAATATACGACGACGTAAAAAATCGCTAGATAAAGATTTTAAGAGCGAGAATAATTAATCTATAGCTTTTAATAGTCTATATAAAATTAATATTTCTATATTTTCTTTAAGTTTAACTTATTTAATATAGACTATAATTAAATCTAAGTCTTTAAAAAAGCCTACTATAAATAGTGTAAAAATAATAACTTCGCAACTCTCTATCTCGAAGTCTTTCTCGAAATCTATTATAAAGTAAATCTCGAGATTTATTTTATAATCTATCTCGTAGTCTATCTCGTAGTCTATCTTATAATCTATCTCGAGATCTACCTTATAGATTATTTCTATAAAATATATCCTCGATATAACGCGTACGTTAAATTTCCCATCTATAAAAACTATAATTTCCTATATATTAGAGAGTACGTTAAAGGCTTTAATAAATAATATAAGAAATAAAAATAATAATAATAAGGAGGCTAGTATGAAGAAGAGAAATTATAATAATTTTATTATTACTCTAATATCGAGTAATAATAAAACTAGTTAATCTTACGATAAAAGTTAATTATAAATATTAAAGTTAAAAAAAATTAGTTTTAATAAAAAAAAGCTAAAAAAGATAGAAAAGATAAAGAAAAATAAGAGTATAATAATAATAGAATTAAATATACTCTATAGATGATACTTTCTAATCTATCTATTTAATATATATATAAATAAACTTATTTAAATAATATTTTTAAATATAAAGATTAATTATCTAGTATATAAGAATATTAAACGATATATATAAAGCTTATATAAAATTTAAAAGAGATAGATTCTAGTAATAGCGCTTAAGTAAGTATAATAATAAATTAATTTAATAAGAGATATATAATTAATATATCTATCGAATTTATTTATATTTGTGGATATTAAAGAGAAAATCTATATTAACTTTAATAACTTATAATTTAAAACTATCTTTAAATTTAATATTAATATTATAGATTTTGAGGATATTAATCTAATAAGACTATGTTTTCTAAAATATAAAAGATAAATCTATTATTATTTATTAAAGGCTTTTATATATACTAATATAATCCTTATTTAAACGCTTTTCTTTAACTTATTATTTATTAATATTTAACTTATCTCTATTATTAAGATATATATAATTTTAATTTATTTAAATATATATAATAGTATCTCTTAAATATCTTTAATATTCTATATTAATATATAGAATTTAAAAATTAAAGTATAGATAGCTATTTTAAAAGGCTTATATTTTATTTGATATAGAAAAAATAATTCTAAAAGATTAATATTAATAAAGACTTAAATATTTTTATATTAGAGGTGAAATTAATAAAAGAGATAGATAAAGTATTAAATAATATAGAAGATAAAATAATTAATAAGTAATAAGAGGTTTTAGAGAATACTTTTATATAGAGAGTGAGTATAATATAGAGCTATATATACTATATTCTATAAGTAAATTTCTATCTATTTATATTTACTTTATAATACTTTATATTATAACTAATATTAAGCTATATAGCTATATATAAAAGACTTCGACGAATTATAGATATCGATATTTATAGCGATATATACTTTTAAGATATCCTATATAGTATTAAAGATAGACTACTCTATTAATAGCTTTCTTCTCCTCTTTAATTATATAAATATTTCTAATTTATAATAAGAGGGTTAATATACGACGATTATATAATTATAGTATAATTTAAATTAGATTAATATAGCTAGTATATAATCATTATATAGCGGTTTTATAACGATTATATAGCTATTTTCGTTATATAACCGTTACACAACGAGTATAGAATAGTTATATATCTTCGCAGATAGCTAGAATAGTATTATTATAATTTTCTTTAAGTTCTACTCTATTATATAAAAATCTAAATTAATAAAATAAGATTTAAAGTCTTATAACTTTTTAATCGTTTTTAATTATTTTTAATTTTAACTCTATATTATATAGATTATTTAAACTCTATAAATTTTATAATATTTTTATATTAATTAAATAGTAAGTAATATAATATATTAGATATTATATATATTAATTTAAAATAATATTTTTTATTTTAAATTTTAGCGCTAATATTAATAAGCTTTATTATTTATTTAATAAACTAGTTAATTATACTATAAAGCGTTTTTCTAAAAATATAAATATTATAATAATTAATATATTTATTAATAGTATATTTATCTATCTATCTATTATTTTTAGCTTTTTAAAATTATAAAATTAAATAAATAATTTATAATATAGTAATAACTTTAATTATTTAAAGAATACTATCTCTTTACTTTATATTTTAATTCTCGCTTAAAATAACGCGAAATTTAATAATATTATTTAAAATAGAGTATATAAGATTAAGTCTATCTTATATAAGAAGAAAATATAAATATTAATATTAAGAAATAAAATTATAAAGTTAAAAAAAGAGAGAATAGAGTAATAGACTTTAATAAAGGGTAAGTATAATAATATTTAGATAAGTTATAAATTAATTAACGCTAATATTTTAAGTATATTAGAAATAAAGCTAATTATATTATAGGCGAAATTCTTAATTAAGCTTTAAAGACGTCTTTAGAGCTAGATTATATTATTTATATAGCCTTTTTAAAATAAAATAATATTATTAGAATTATAAAATAGGTGCTTTATATTAATTATAATAAGGAGTTAAATAATAATTATAATAGCTAATATAGCTATTTAATAAGAAGATAGTATAAAAATATCTTTAATAAATCTATTTTCTAATATCTCTAGATATAAAGAAGAATTAGAGAAAACTTAATATATAGAGAATAATTAATATATCTTTATCGCTAAATTTAATAGATAAATATTCTATTAATAGAATTCTATTTTTATATCTATAAGTTCTATATTATTAATATATTTATACTTTTTAATCTTATTTAAGATCTAGAAAAATTATAATATCTCGTTATTATTATTTAAACTATTTTTTAATTTAAACGTTATTTATAATAGCGAATATTTAAATTAACTATATTATATATACATTATATAATATTAATTTACACTTTCCATTATCTATATTCATCGATATTATAATTATAAATACGCTATTTCGATAAGTAGTATTACTCTTTATTAACGATCTATTAATTTATAGTTAATAAAATAATTCTATAAGATATTTTAGATCCCTTATATCTATCTATTTTAAAAATTAAATTATTAATAATATTCTAAATCGGATATATCTTCGATAAGGATATGGCATATATAATGTATTAATAGAAATTTGAAAAGTGGAAGTCAAATCAATGAGGTATATTTATCGACTATGTGAGTGTGGAAGGTTAGCCGAAAATTCCTAAAGTGCGTGCTTCCCCTAAGGTATATTCGATATATATCGTTTAACTAGAATAATTATTTTAAAGTAAAAAATATCTATATTATAAAGATTAATAAAAGAGATTCTCCGCGGTTATAACTACTACTATTTAATAAATATTAATATAATAAATATATTAAAAGTAATTATAATTATAATAAATAATAGATAGATTATAAAATAATTAAAATAATTATTAAATAGAGCTCGAGTTTATAATTTATTAAAATATAAGATAAAATACTTAGTTATATTAACTATAGAGTTACTATAGAGGAAAGAGCGACTAGATATGAATACGCTGAGGCGTATCACGTGACCGTCAAGAGTCACGTGACCCGAATTTCAACAGTATTAACTAGAGAGTTCTATGGAAGGAAAGAGCGACTAGATACGGACACACTAAGGCGTGTCACGTGACCATGTCACGTGATCGCCAAGACGCCAAGAGTCACGTGATCCGAATTCCAACAATAATAATTATTTAAAGCGATTTATTAGAGTAAATTTAATTAAATAATTTTTAAAGTTAAATAGCTTTCTTTATAATCTAAATTTAATTAATATATTTAATTTTATAAATAGATAATATAATAATAGCTTATCGCTTAAAAATTTAATTAATTATCTTATTTTCTAGATTATAAATATAATCTAAAATTAATTTATAAATATAATCTAAAATTAATTTATAAATATTATAATTATTAATTTAATTAAAATTAATATAGTTAATTAGATCTTAGAGTGAATCTTTATAAATAAAATATTAATAAATAATTATTTTAAGATATTAAAAAATACGCTTAATAATTATATAATAGATTTCGATAGAGTTTAAAGAATATTATAAGATTATTAATATAATAAATATAATATCTAATCTTATATCTAATATAGCGTATATAAGAGATTTAATAGCTAATTAATAAGTTTTTAATAATTTAATAAATATTATATAATTATTCTCGATAGAAAGTAAATATATATTAATCTTTATAAAAGTAAATTATAATTTAAACTCTTATATTTTATAATATTTAAGAAATTATTTAATATAAGCTAATTAATTTAAATATAATATTTAATTAATATAGTTATAAGTTATAATTATATTTAAATAATAATTATAAAGACTTAAATTACTTATTTTAAATTTAATATTAAATATATTTTTAATTTATTAAATATTAAGTTAGAAAGAGTTAATAATAAGAATATTATTTATATAAAGAGCGATAATAATACTAATATCGAGATTAATAAATATATTATAATCGATATTAATAAAGATAAAATCGATTTTTTATATATAATTAATAAAGATATTATATTATATATATAAGAATTACTTTAAACTATAAAGTATTTTATTAAATTTATAAATCTATTAAGAATACTTTTTTAAGATAAAACTAATAAACTATTTTATATAGATTTTTTTTTAATATTCTTATAGAGAAAAGCGATTTTAATATTTATTTATTTTAAATTCTAATTTTCGATAGCGATTAAGATAAAGATAATCTTATAAAATATAAGTTTAATTATTAAAATAAAGATTTTATTATAATCTAAATCTTTATATTATTCGAAATTATATATTATTTAATAAGTCTTATAGCGAGTAATTTTATTATTAGATTTATATTTTAAGATATAAATTTATTTATTATAAAGTATAATACGTCTATAAGATAAATCGATAAGAATTTAAATATTATTCTTTTTTAGTAACTCGAATTCTTTAATTATATTATCTTTCTATTATTTATAAAAAGAATTATTTATAATAGCCTTTTTATAGATCTTTAATTTATATAATTTTATATTTATAAATTAAGTAATTATAATATAGAGTATAAAAAGATTTAGAGAGAGATTTTATAAGATTAAGTAAGAATAATTAAGATATAAAAATATATCGTTTTATATTATTAAAGTAAATTAAGATATAATAATAGAAATATTTATATTAAAGTTAAAAGAAATTATTATAAACTTCGAAGATCTTAAAATAAATCTAGATAATTAAATAAGTTTATTTATATTTATTATATTTATAAAAAGAAAATTTCTAATTAAGAAAGACGTTATAGATTTAAGTATATTCTCTTTTATAGCTAGATTATTTAGCAATTAGAGAGATATTAAATTAAATAAAAGTTTATTCTTTTCTTTACTCTATATAATCTTTAATAAATATATAATATTATTATTTAATAGTAATATTTAATAGATATAATCGCTATTATAGTTTATAAGAATATCTTTTTAAACGCGATATTATTCTTTCTTCTATTTAATAATTAATTTTCTTATTATAGCGAAGCTCTTAATTTTAATATATCTAATATATATTAAATAAGATTTATATTTAATATAAATCTTATATAGAATAAATTTATAGCTTATAATAAGATTATAATTATAAAGATAGTTTATCGCTATTATAAGCTTTAGCTAAAATTTCTAATTAATATTAATATTTTTTATAATAATATTAATAATATTAAAGAGAGTTTAATTAAATTATTTAATAATTTTATTTTATTCGAAATTTTCTAATTAAATTAATTTTTAAATAATATTATAATTAGTATAATAGATATCGAAATTATAATTCTTATACTCGCCTCTATAATCGCTCTATAGATATTTAATAATATAATTATTATATTTATTTTAAAGCTTAAAGCGCTTAAAAGCGATAAAGATATTATTTTTTTATTTAATAATCTTAATTTCGAAGCGTTTATTATAATTATTTAGAAAGATAATAAAGTATTTTTCTTTATCGAAATCGCGCGGGGTAATAAAATTATAAATATCGATATAAATTAAATTATTTAATCTTTTTTTAAGGCGAATATAAAATTTATATAGCGTATTCTTCGCTTTTTTAATAGTATATAAAATATAAAACTTTATTTTTATAATTTTTTTAATAAGGTTTATATTCTTAGATAACTTAATAAGCTTTTAAATATTTTAATATTTTAAATAATTTATATAAATATATTAAAGATTAAAAGTTTCTTTATTAATTTTATAAGATATTTTATTAAAGTCGAAATCGAAATTAGAGTTAGAGATATTAGATTTAGCGAAAATAAAAATATCTTTATTTATTAAATTAGTTTTTTTTTTATATTTCGAAATAGTCTAAAGTATAGCGAATTTTATATTATATTATTTAAGTATTAATATAAATATCGATTTAACTTTAAACGATATTAATATAGATTTTAACTTTTATATATAAAAAATATATAAATTATTTTTTTATAGTTAAGCGGTAATATCACGATAATTAATTTTAATATTATTTAAAATAAATTTTATAGATAAATTTTATAGATAAATTATTATATATTAATTATTTTTAAAAAATTAGATTAAGAGATAATTTAAGAAGATAAAGAATATTAATAAGAATTAACTTCTTCTTCTTATTATCGATAATAATATTAAAATATACTTTATTAATATTAATAAAGATAAAAGAGTTTTTAATACTCTTAATTAAATAGATATTATTAATTTTAAAATCGAGGAGATAATATTTAATAAAGATATCTTAATAAGAAGTAAAGTATTATAAATAAGTATAATTTAAAGTCTATTATATAAACAAGTTATCGAATTTAGCGATATATATAATATATATTTCTTTTTTAATATTAATGAAATTATAATAACGTTTCTTATTAAACTTATAATCTCTATTCTTATTCTTTTTATTATTAAATTTAAAATTATTATTTCGAGTATTACTTTATCTTTATTATTACCGCTATTAATATCTTTATTTTAACTCTTTTTATTAAATTAATTATACTTCATTTTAATATAATAATATTTCTTATAATAAATATAATATTTAACTCGCTTTTAAATTATATAACTATTAAAATTAGATATAATTTTCTTATATAACTCGATAATAATAATAAGATTTAAATTATTTAAGATAAGATAATAAAGATATTAAGTAATAAAGATATAGCTAAATTTAATACGCTTAAAAGATAAATTAATAATTATTTAAATAAATTAAGTAGTAATATACTTTAGTAAGAAAGTAGACTTTATATTTATTTTATTTATTAATTTATAATTTTAAATATAATAGATAAAATAGATCTTATAGATCTTATTTAATTTAATATAGATAAGAAAAATAAAAAAGTTAATTTTTAACTTTAATTTAGATAATATATTAATAATATTAATATAAATACTTTTAAAGCGAGTTATAAAATTTAATATATTTTTATATTAATTAAGATTTAATTTAAGTAATTAATAATAGAGATTATTAAGAGTATTAAAATCTTTAGATTTATTATTTATAATAATAATCTCTTATAGAAGATAGATATTAATTTCACTTTTTAGATTTAATAGTAAATTATTATTAAGATAATTCTAAATAGTATTAATAATTAATTTATATTCTAGCTTTTATTTAATAACTTTATTTTTAATAATATTAATAAATTCTATAACTTTAGCATTGAATATATTTTCGACTAAAATAAAAATAATAAAATAATTTTTTTATTTAATTTTAATAAATTTAATAAGATATTATATTATAAGATATTAATATATATCTTATTATTATATTTAAAAATCTTTAAATTTTTTAAATTTAACGATATAAAGAGATAGCTTATTAAACTTTATATCTAAATTAATTTCTTTTAATATAATTTTAATTTTAATATATTATTTAAAGTATAAAGAAATTAAGAGTTTATAAAAGAATTAAATTTAATAGATTATATAATAATATTAAAGAGATTCTCGCTATTAATTAGTTTAAGAGATAATTTATAAATTAAATTATTAAGAGTTATAGAGCTATTAGAGAGATAGATAAATATATAATTATATTTTTAACTTTTTAAATACTTTCTAAATTAATATTAAACTTTATTTAATATTTAATTATATTAAAAAAAATCGCGTTTAAAAATATATCTATTCGCGTATACTTTATTATATAATATATAAAATTATTTCTAAAGAATATTTAGAGATATAATAAATGTATATAGTTTATAATAACTTTTAAATTTATTTTAAATTATAAAAAATATTAATAGATAACTATATCTAAGATATTTAATATTATTTTAATTAAGAGAAGATATTAATATATAACTATATTTAAAGTATATAATATTATCTTAATTAATATAATTAGATAAAGGATTTTTTTAAAATATAATTAAATTTAAAGGTAATTAGATAGATATAGAGTTTATATTAAATAGAAAACTTAAGAGCTCTTTATATTCTTTATTTTATATAATAATTATATTCTTTATTAATAAAATATTTAATTATTAATTTATAAATTTATTAGCTAAGCGATTAATAGTATTAATATAATAATATTTTATTATAATCTATTTAGCTAATATAATTATATTTTAATTAAAAAATAAAAGTATTTTTTTATATATTATCTCTTTTATAACTATACTATTTTTATTTATAGATTTAATATTTTATAGATAAAATTAATATCGTTTAAAGCGCTTAGCTAATTACGGTAGTTAATATAATAAAATTTTTAGTTAATTTAATATTTAAGCTCTTTATTCTAATTCTCTATTTTTTAATATAACGATTAGAGATAGTAATAGCGAGGTCTTTATAAGAATTATAATTATTATATAATAAGTATAATTTATTATTTAGAAATTAATAAAGTTTAAAAAGTATTATCGAATTATCTTAAAGTAAATTAATTAGATATTTAATATTATAATAATATTACTAAGCGATATAATATTATAATAAAACTCTTTTTTATTCTTTAAACACTTAATTAATAAATTAATTAATTTATAAATAATATACTAAATAAATACCTTACGATTTAAGCTTATAACTTATTAAAAGTAATAAATAAAATACTTGATTAATTAAATCTAATTGCAGAGAGTATTACGAATATATATATCGCTAAGCCTCGATAAACCTTCCTTATCTCGGCTAACCTTTCAATTTAGTTAAGTAACATATTTCGATACTAACTTTATAATTATATATATACTTAATATATTATTTATAATTTTATAATTTTTAAAATCTTCTCTAAATCTTAAAAATTTTATTTTATTAATAAATTTATTAATAATAATTATATAATTATTAATTTTAATAATATTAATCTTAAATATAAGATAAAAAATATTAAATATATTTAGATTTTTAATAATATTTAATATATATCTAAATATAATTTTAATTTAATTTTTAAAAGATAATTAGAGAAGTAATAATACTCGCTTTTTTTTATTTTTAATAATCTTTTTATAAAAAAGTAATAACTTTTTTTTAAATATATTTAAAGTTATTTTTATATACTTAATATTTAAAAAAATACTTTTCTAATCTTAATCGTTATTAATAAAAAATATTCTCGCTTATAATAAATCCTTTAATTAAATTTATAAAGCTTTTTAATAAATAAGAGTTTTAAATTAATAAGAATATTTTATATATATAATATATTTATATAAATTATTTAAATATTTAGAATATTTAGAAGATAATTAAAATATATATCGAAATAAATCTTTTTAAATCTTCTTTTAATAATATTTATAAATTATATTTCGTAGTTAGTCTTAAGATAAAATCTTATAAATATTATTTAATACTTCTTATAAGGATTATATATTTATAATTTTTTTTAAATAATTTCACTCTACGCTTTAATATTTATTTTCTATTAAATAAATCTAGCGAGTTTATTTTTATTATATTTAAACTTTTTCTTAATAATATAAAATATAATAATTATTATTATATTTATTTTCGCTCTAATTATAATATAAAATATTAAAATTATAAAATAAAAGTTTTTTATTTATTTAAAAGAATTATTTAGAAAAATATTATATTAAGAAATTCTTAAATAAATAATAAGTTTAAATAATTAAGTATTATTATTTAATATAAAATTAACGCGATATTTAAAAAAAGCGATTTATTGTAAAAATATTAAATTAAATTTATTTATATTAGAAATTTTCTATATAATTATTAATTTATAATTAAACGAAATATTATTTCTTTTAAAATTTATATTAATTTCTCTTTTAATATTTTTTATTTATATTATATTAAATAAATAGATTTTTATTAAATTATATTTAAAATTATTAATTAAAAAAAGTATTAAAATTATATAATTAAGAAATAACTTATAAATTATTAAGATTATTTCTATTATATACTTTTAAATAATAATAAAATCGCTATTATCTTAAATATTAAATAATTTAATAATTTTTTTTTTAAATTTATATCTTTTATTTTAGAAAAGAATATATATAATAATATTAAAATAGTAATTTATTATAATAATTATCGACTTATTAAAACTATTAATTATCTTAAAAATTATTTTCTCTCTTTATCTATAATTTTAAAAAAGAATTATTAAAAGAGATAAATAATTTTTATTAAAGATAAAGTTAATAACTTATTTAATTTTATTTTAATTTTTAAAAGAGCTTAATTAATAGCTTTAGCTAATTCGAAATTTTTAAAAAAATAATTATCTAATATATTTAATAATAAAACTCTCTTTATAATCTCTATAATAATATTTTTTAAATTTATTATTTATTTTATAAATAATTATAATCTAATTTTAGCGATAAATTATTTATTCGATATTTTAAGAATATATAAAGAATTCTTTTTAGATCTCTTAACGCTATTAATAAAAGTCTTCTCTTTTAAATTCTATATATCTTAAATCTATAAAAAGATTATATTAAATTTTTATTATAAGATATATTAAGAAATTATTATAAGAAAAAAAATCGACTCGCTTATTATTAATAAAATTTAAATTCTAATAAATCTTTTATTAAATATATATATTTTAAAAGATTAATAAGTTTATAAGTTTAAGTATAATTTTATAAAGAAGATTATATAATATAAAGCTCGCTAAATTATTTATAATTTTTTAAAAAAAAATCGATTTTAATAAAATCTTTATTTTTATTATTAAATTTATAAATTATAAAATAATTTTTATATTAATAACTATTTTAAATTAAAAGCTTAAATAAATAAATATTAAAATCGCTTTTCTATATAATAATATTAAAAAAATAATTTATATTATTTAATCTATTAACTTTAAAATTAAAAATTAAAAAAATAAAATATATAAATTTATTAAGATACTTTATAATTTAAAGTAATTCTCTAAAATTTAATATAATACTCTTATAATTTATTTTAAGAAATTAGATTTTAAATCTACTATTATTAATCTCTATATATTTATTAATATTATTTATATAAATAATATTTTATTTATAAATCTCGATAAAATTAAAATATAGAATATTAAAAATAAATCTTATAAGAAATTTAAAATAATTAATTTAGAATTTTATATCTATTATTTTAATATAATAGTTATTAAAAATTTTATTATTAAAATTTATATCTTAATTAAAAAAAATATATTAAGAAATTTCTAAAAAAATATAATATATTAAACTTTACGCTATTACTTACTCTTATTAATAATAATAATTTTTATATCGCTAAAAATAATTTTACTCTTATCGATTAATCTCGCTATATCTATTAATTAATTATAGAATTACTTATATATATAATACTAAATACTCGATTTAATATTATATTTACTATTTTAATAATCTTTATATATATTTTAAATCTTAATCAATTCTATTAAAAAATTATTAAGTATATCTTTTAATATCTAAATAATATTAAAAATTAATAATTAATATTTAAAGAAGATTTAAAATTATTTATTAGTTATATAAACGCGAACTAAGCGAATAATTAAAATATTTAATATTTTATTTTTAATTATATTTTTAATATAAGTAATATTACTATTAATTAATTATCAAAATAATTATCTACTATAATACTATTTTCTTATAAAATTAAATATATTAATTAGATATAAATTATTAAAAAAATAATTTAATTATATAATTTTTTAATTAATTTAATTCTAGCGCTAAATATATATAGAGTATTATTATCTACTATAATAATTAAGATATTATAATTTTTATTAAAAATTCTTAATTTTATATATATATTAAGTATATTAATATTTAATATTATTATATACGAGAATAAATTATCGCTAATAACGTTATTTTTAAATATATTTTTATTAAATAATAAATAATTAATAGACTTATTAAGATACTATCTAAAGATAAATTTAAAAAAATTTATATATTAATTAAGTTAAAATATTATTTATAGTATTATCTATTTAAAAAAGTTAATTTTAAATCTCGAGAAGTTATTTTATTAATTTTTATAGTTTAAATAATCTATTTAAATTATCTATTAAGTCTTAGATTTAATACTTTATAAATTTATTATTTATATTAAAATAGCTATTTCTTTAACGCTATTATTATTATTATTATTAAATCTTTAAAGCTCTTTCGAAATATTCTTATCTATATTATTACTATTATTAATTATTATTACTAAAAATTAAATATTTAGAATAATCTTATAAAAGTCTTATAGTTAATTGCAATATATAAAATAAAGAATTTCTTTTAATTATTTTATTTAATTACTCTTATAAATATTCTTTAATCTTAAATTAATTAATTTTTAATATATATTAGATAATCTAGAAATAAAATTTTCGAAAAATCGTTTTTTAATAAAAAGTAAAATTTAGAGATTTAATATAGTTATTTTAAGATTTTAATTTTTCACATTAATTATTTAGCGCTAAACTTACTTTAACTACTTAATTTAAACTTCACTTTAACTATCTAACTCGAACTTCACTTTAATTATCTAATATTAAAATTTTAAAAAAAATCGATTAAATCATCTTTTATCTTATTTACTCGATTTTAATACTATTAGCATTAAACTTCGTATTTATTAAATTTCGCGTATAAAAGAATATATATAAAGGAGAGTATTAGAATTCGAATTACGTAATTCTTGGTATTTTAATAGTTATATAATATGGTTATATAACACGCCTTAGTATATTTATATCTAGTCGCTCTTTCCTTTTATAGAACTCTATAGAAAATATAACTAAGTATTCTATCTTATATTTTAACACCTTTCTCTTTTATTAGAGCTTTTAAAATTATATAAATTTTAAAATTATAGATATTAAGATCTTCCTCTTCTTTTTTATTATAATTTTTATTTTTATTATTCTTTCTATTAATATCTATTTCTTTTAAATTAATTTTTATAATCTTTTAATTAATTTTTTAATAATTATTATCTTAATAGTCTTCGCTATTAATATCTATAAAAATAAAAAAATAATCTTTTTAAATTAATATTTATTTTTTTTAATTTTAGATATCTCTAATAATCGTTTAAATTTAATATCTAATTTAATTTTGGATTTAGACTTTATAATCTAAACTAATTCTTTTATTATTAGATTTCTAAAGAGTTATTAAATTCTAATTAATATTAAAACTATTAATAAATTAAATTTTTAATAAAGTTTATTTATTTTATAAACGCGTTTTATCGCTATTTTATTATTATAAATTTATCTATTAAATTTCTTAATTATATCTCTCTTTTTATATATATATATAGTAAGAATTAAGTTTATATCTAGCTTTTATTAAAGATATTTAATAACTATACTTTTATTAATAACTTTAGCGTTATATAGATAATTAATTTTTTTATTAAATATTAAATTAGCGTAATAAAGAAATTATTATATCAAATTTTATTTTTTTTATTTTTTTTAGAGATTTAAAATAATTGATAATATATTCTTAAAGAATTTTATTTTCTTATATTATTAGACTATAATTTATCTTCTAGCGAGCTTTTATAAAGAAATTATTTTACTATTCTAAAATACCTCTTTTTAAATACATTAAAAATATTTAAAAAATAAAAGCGTTATCTTCTAATTTCGCGATATATTAAAAATAATAGATAAAGAAGATCGCGAAGTATTTTTAAAAATTAAATATTATAATATCTTTTAGATAAAGTTTCGAAGTTTTTTATTAATTCAAAGATTTCTAATAATTAGAATATTTATATAATTAAAAAAAAATTAAATTTTTTTTTAAAATTTTTTATATTCTTAAGAGAGATAATTATTTTAATTCTAATAGCGACTCGAAATTAATTCTAAATAATAATTTTTTTTAGAAATAAACTTAAATTTAGAGTTAAGATTATAGTTTTAATAAAGCTTTATATCTTATTAAATAACTCTTATTTATAAATAAAATAACTTATTCTTAATTACTAAATAATTAAATTTTTTTAATTATTAATAAAATTCTTAAATAAATTTTTAGAGCTTTAAATTTTAATAAATTTCTAAAAAAAGATTTAAATAAATTTTTAGATTTTTTAATTTTATATTCTAGTGAGATAGAAAGATAATAATTTAAAAAATTAATTAATATTAAGATAGAGAATTAATAATTAAAGAGTCTATCGAATTTATAAATCTTTTAAATATATATCTAATTAAATCTTCTTTAATTTCTTAATTATATAAATCTAAATAATTTATTTTTTAATCTCGATAATTTTTAATAATTTCTATCTTTTAAATATAAAGTATTAAAGTATATATTTTATTAAAAAAAGTTAATACTTATAAGAGTAATTTTAGATATCGTTATAAAAAGTTTTAGAGTTAAAAATAATTATCTAGCGTTAATAATAAATAATAATTAATAAATTTATTTATAAATTTAAGAATTAGATTAAGAGTACTTAATTTTTCTAATTCTTTTTTTATTATATTAAATTAAGTTTTTTTTTTTTTTAATTATCTAATATATACTAAATTAATTCTTAATTTAAAAACTATTAATTAATTTTAAATTAATAATTTTTTTTTAAATCTTTAATAGAAGTTAATAAATAATTTAAATAATATTAATATTAATATTAATTAGAGATTTATATAAAAAAGATAATTTATAGTCTAGCTTCTTTTTAATTAATCTATTAATAGTTATTAAAATAGCTATATAATCTTATTAATAGATATTTTTAAAATATTATAAATTTTTGATTTTTTTTTAAATCTCGATTAACTTTTTAATTTAATTAATTATATATTCTATAATACCTAGTTATATTATTAAACGTTTTTCTATAATTCTAGAAAATTTAATAAATATAAAGTTATTAAAATTTCTATTAAAATAATTTTTAGAATTAAGAGAATTATTTCTTTTAATTTTAATAGATTTTTCTATTTTTATTAAAAATAAGATTAATATTAATAAAATTTCTAGAATTATTTTTATAAATAGAGATAGTTTTAGAAGATTCTAAATCTAATTAATATTTTATTTAAAAAAGTATAAAGCTAATTAAAAATATTTTAAGTCTTCTATTTAGAATATAGATTAATTAAAATATTAATAATTTATATATAATTAAGAGAGTTTAATTTTTTTTAATAAGATATTTAATAATATAAATATTAGTAAGATTAATAAGATTTAAATTCTTTTAAAATAGCTTTATATTTAGAAATTTATATAATTAGAATAATTATTTTAAAATTTTATTAATTATTTATATATTTAAAGCTAGCTTAATTAAAGAGTTAGTAAATTAATATATATTTTTTTAAACTTTTTAATATAATATAATTATAATTAGAAATTAATTTTTTTTTAAAGATAGTAAAGTTTAAAGTAATAGAATAAATATAAGCGAAAGCGATTAATATACTTTAACATCCTTTTAAAAAATTTATTAATTAGTTTATTATTAAAATAATCTCGATTCGAGATAATAGCTAAATATATTATTTATAAATTAAATATTATTATTATTATTAGTTATTATATTATAAATATAAATATAAGATTTTAATAGTAAAAGTTATAATAATTCTATTAAAATATGAGATAGAATACTTAGTTATATAGACTAGAGAGTTCTATAGAAGGAAAGAGCGACTAGATACGAATATATTAAGGCGTGTTACGTAACTATATTACGTAATCGTCAAGACGCTAAGAATTACATAATTCGAATTTCAATACTCTTCTTCATATATATTCTTTTATACGCGAAATCTAATAGACACGAAGTTTAATACTAATAGTGTCAAAATTAGATAGATAAGATAAAAATAACTTAGTCGATTTTCGCTAAAGTTTTAGCGTTAGATAATTAAAGTGAAGTTAGAGTCGAATAGTTAAAGTAAGTTTAGCGCCGAGTAACTAAAGTAAAAAATTGAAATCTGAAAACAACTATATTAAACTATGAAAATATAAGATAAGATACTTAATTATTAATTATAAAGTTACTATAAAGAAAAGAGCGACTAGATATAAACACGCTAAGGCGTATTATATAATTATATTATATAACCGCTAAGAGTTATATAACTCGAATTTTAATACTTCTCTTTATATATATTCTCTTATAAATAAAATCTAATAAATATAAAGCTTAATATTAATAGAGTTTAAAATTAAATAGATAAAATAAAATTATTTAATCGATTTTTATTAAGTTATTAAAATAAGATTAGCGCTAAATAATTAAAGTAAAATCTAAATTAAATAATTAAAGTAAGTTAGCGTTAAATAGTAAAAGTAAAATTAATATTAAATAATTAAAATAAGTTAATATCGAGTAGCTAGCGTAAAAATATACCCTTTATATCCTCTATATTATTATCTTCTTTATATAAATAAAATTTAAAAATTTAAAATTTAAAATTCGCGATATTTAAAATAGAGTAGATAAAATAAAAAGTCGAAATTTAAAAATAATTATATTAAATTATAGCCCTTATCTAAATATAATTTAAATTTCACTTTTTATTAAAAAGCGGTTTTTTAGAAATTTTATTTTTAAACTATCTAATATATACTAAAAATTAATTAATTTAAAATTAAAAAATATTTATAGAGATAACTAAATAAAATAATTAAAAGAAATTCTTCTAGCTATATATTATTAACTATAAAATCTTTATAAAAAATTATTTTAAATAATTAATTTTTAATAATAATAATTATAATAGCGATAATTTAAAGATATAATATTTAAGATATTAATAATAAATAGATATAGACTTTTTAAAAGAGCTTTAAAAGTTTAATAGTAATAATAATAATAATATTAAAAAAATAGCTATTTCGATATAAAATAGCGAGTTTATTAAATATTAAATCTAATATAATAAATCGATAAATAATTTAAATAGATTATTTATAATATAAAGATTAATAAAATAACTTTTCTAAAATAATTAATAATAAATAATTTCTTTAGATTTAGATATAGATATAATAAAATAGCTTCTCTATTAGATATTATTAAATTAAAACTATATTAAGATAATAATAAAATTATTAATTATTAAGAAAATAAGTAGATATAGCTTTTACTTTAAGAGTATTTTAAAAAATAATAAATTTATTTAAATAAAAAGCTTTAATAAGTCTATTAGCTATCTATTTATTAATAAAAATATATTATATATTTATAATATTATTATTAACTTTTTTTATATAAAATAATTAATAATATTAATATATTTAATATAAGTATAGAATTAAATATTCTTTATAAGAGTAATTATACTTTAATTATTATTAAAAATAATAATAATTTTAAAGTTTATATTATTAAAATAAAGAAGTTAATTAAATAGATTTTTTAATTAAATTATTTTTTTAATAATTTATATTTAATTAATATACTCTATTTTATAAATAAATAATATTATAATAATTTAATACTTAGATAATTAATTAATTATATTATTTTTTATATTAAAAAGATAATTAGATATAAATCTTTAAATTATATTATTAATTTAATTAAAATTAATATAATTAATAAATTTTTAAAAAGAGTCTTTATATATAAGTTTATAGTATACTATACTTCTTAAATATCGAAAGATTTAAATAATTATATTTTAATACGCTAAAATTAAATTAGCTAAATAATAATTTATTAATAATATTATATAAATAATATTAAAATAAATATCGAATATAATATATATAAGAGATTCTATCGCGAATTAATAATTCTTTTATAATTTTTTTAAAATAATATAATTTTTTTTAATAAAAGCTAATTTATAATTAATTTTAAAAAATATTAATATCGAAGTAAGATTTTAATAATTAAAATAATTTAAGAATTAAATAATATAAATCTCTTATCTTAGATAAAGAATATTATTATAATAATTTTTCTTAATAATTATATCTAAATAATAAATATATAGTTCTAAATTTAATATATAAAACTTTATATTAAGACTTTTTTTAATTTATTAAATCTTAATTTTATTAAAGTTAATAATTAAAATATTATTAATATAAAGCGCTATAATAATACTCTCTTTAAAATTTATAAATATATTATTATTTAATTTAATAGAAAGAAAATCTAGCTTTTTTATATACTTTAAAAAATATTAATATTAAATTTAAGAAAATTATTTTAAATTATAAAATATTTTATTTAATTTATAGATCTTAATATTATTTTTATTAAAGTTATTAAATTAATATATATAAATCTTTTTTTATATATTATTATATAGAAAGATAGTTTTAATATTTATTTACTTTAAATCTTAATTTAGAGTAATTATAAATTTTATTATTAATATAAAAGTATTATAATAATTATAACTCTTCTATTATTCGAATTTTTAAATAATTTAATATATCTTATAGCGAATAATTTTTATTATTAAGATCTTATTTTAAGATATAAATCTATCTATTTTTTAGAATATAAGCCTTAAAAAGCGCCTAGATAAGATATTAAGTATTATTATTTATAAAAGATTTATATTTATTCTTTATAGAAAGTTTTTAATTTATTTAAAATAGTTAATTAGATATAACTTATTTATAAATAATAAATTTAAAAATATTTAATTTATTAATATAATTTATAAATAAAGCGAATATTATAAAGATTTTTAAAAGAAGATTAAAGAATAGATCTTATAGATTTAAAATTATAAGATTTAAATAATTATATAATATTCTTTAAATAGCGTTTAATTTATAATCTTTATAAATAGTTTATATAATTTTAATAATAATAAATAATAAATTTAAATTTAAGAAAATTTCTTATATAAATAATATAAATTAAATTATTAATATAAATATAAATATAATATTTAATTAAATAGCTTATATTAAAAATATTTAAACTAAAAACTCTCGCGTAATTAATTAAATATATTATATTAAAAAAATTTATATAGATCTTCGCGAAGACGCTAGCTTATTAATTAATTAGAGAAAATTTAATTTTAATTTTATAGATATTAAAAATCTCGAAGTTATTAAAGATTTAATAATTATTTTAATTATAAATATAATATCTTCTAATACTTTTTTAAATTTAATATTTTTTAAAATATTAATAATATATTATTTATTTAATATCTCTTCTATAGCGAATATTAATATTATTAAATATTATTATTTATTTAAAAGCTTATAAATCTTAATTTCTTCTTTTAAATCTATAATTAGAAATTATTTTTTTATAAAGTCAATGCTATTAATATAAATAACTATTTTTTTAATAAAATTATATAATTAAAAGATATACTTTCTCTTATATTCTAATAGAATATACT
Source organism: Letharia lupina (assembly GCF_014066315.1). NCBI lineage: Eukaryota > Fungi > Ascomycota > Lecanoromycetes > Lecanorales > Parmeliaceae > Letharia > Letharia lupina. The sequence continues at coordinate 1,022,207 of NW_023502985.1, forward strand.
TTTTACTTTAATTTCTAAAATTTTTCTAAAATTATTTTATCGCGTAAATAATAAAATTAATTATATATAAATAAAAAAGAATAAATTTTTATTAATAGAAGATTTTAAAAGAAGTTATAATAATTTTAATATTAGATAATTATATTATTAGATAATTAGCGATAATAATAATTTTAAATTAAAAAGATTTATTAAGATTAAAGTTTAAAAGAATAAAATATATTTTATATAATAAGATTTATTTAAAACGTTTAGCTATATTATTTATTTAAAAATTATTAGATATAATAAATTTTTATTTAATATTTAATAAAGCGAGATAGTTAAAAAAGACTTTAAATATATATTTATCTTTATTATCGAGATAAATATAAAAGATTTTATAATTATATAATTTAAGATAAATTTTAAATTATAAGAATATAATAAAGATTTTACTTTTATAATAAATATAGTAAACTTTAAAATAAAAGATAAAATTATTTTTAAATATTATAAAATATTTATAGCTATTAAAATTAATAGAAGATAAAAATCTTATAAGATTATTATAAATAAATTTATTTAATTATATATCGAGTATAATAGAATTAATATAAGAGATAATTTTTTAATACTTTATAATATAATGTTTATAAATATATTTATCTATACTATTTTTAATAAAATTTATATCTATTACTATAGTAAAGAGTTTAATTAAATTCTATTAATTTAAATAATTTATATAAATATATTAAAGTTAATAAATTAAGTTTAAAAAAATATTATATATTATTAAGATACTATTTAAACTATTCTAGAGATTAAAAAAAAATCTTAATTATAAATATTAATAAGCTTTAAATTATCTTTAGTTAAAGTATAATTAATCTTATAAAAACTAATTATAATATTAATATCTAAGAATTTATTAATAAAAAGAAAATTAATATTTATATTAAATATATATAAGACGTTAAGTAGAATAATATTTATATATTTATTTTAAACGAAGTAATCTAAATTAATAATATCGCGATTAAAAGATTAAATTTAATTATTTTTAATACTATAAATAAAATAAAAATAAATCTTTTTATAAATAATAAATATTAAATAATTAATAAAGAAATAATAAGAGTAATTAAAGTTTATTATTATATAAGAATATAAATTAATAAAGTTAGTAGCTATTAAGTTATACTTTAAACTAAAATTAATAGCTATTAAGTTAATAACTTTTTTATTATTAATTATATTAAAAATATTAAAATTATTAAAATTAAGATTTATATAATATATAATTAAATTTAATTCTTTTAGAAAGATATAGTTAATATTAAAATACTTATTCTCTTCTAAAATAAAGACGTTAAAAGATATTTCTTTAATACATTTATACTTAATATTAAAACTCTTCTCTATATTATTAAAATTAATCGCGATAATTTAAGCTTTTTTCTACTTTTTTTTATTTAATATAAACTTTTTAAATTTTAAATAAAAGAACTTAATCTAATATTTAATAAGAAAATATTTAAATTTATATTTAATAAGCTTATATAAAAAGTAAATTTTATAATTAATTTTTAAATTATTAACTTTATAATATCTAGCGAATTACTTATTTTTATTTTTATTACTATTATTATAAATAATATATATAATATTATTATTATCTTTAGATAATAATAGATAAGTTTTTTTATTTATAATAATATAGATAATCTTATTAAATTTAATAATCTTATTATTATATAATTTATAAATCTAAATATAAATTATTATAAAGATATTAAAAGAGTCTTTAAGTTTTATAAAGAAGAGTTAAATTAAAAAGAGCTTTAATAAAATAAATAATTTATATAAATTAATAATTTTAATAATAATTTTATAAAAATTCTTTTTATATTAGCGAATATCTCTTTTAAAAATAAAAGTAATATTAAGTAATTAGCGAATTAGCTTTATATAGAATTTAAAGCTCTTAAATTTATAATATTTAATAATAATATTTAATATTATCTAAAAATTCTTATTATTATAATTAATTTTAATAAGCTAATAATTATTATATTTAAAATATTAAAAAATAATTATATAAGCTTTAAGCTTAATAGTTTTAATAAAAAATAAAAGATTATTAAATATTAATTAACTCTTAATATCTTATCTTTATCTAATATATTTTATATTAAATTTTAAAATAGTAATAAAGATTAAAGAGAAATTATTTTTATTAGATTAGAATTAATTAGAGATATTAATTATAAAGCGCTATAATTAATTATTTAAATCTATTATTATTAAAAAATAGTCTAAATTATAATATATAGAATATTAATAAAAAAGATAATAGCGATAATAATAATAATAATTTAATTATTATTTTAAATAAAATAGTAGAATTAGAGAAAAACTTTAAGAGTAATTTTAAAATAAATAAAATAGATTTTTTAATATAAAGATTAAATAGCTTAATATTACTTATAGAGTTAAAGATATCTTCGCTAACTTCGAATTTAAGATTAATAAAATTATTATTTAATAAAATAATAAAAATAGAATAAATACTTTAATTATTATTAGAGTTTTTAAGAATCTTATTAATATTAGTTAACTATTATTTTTAAATTTCGAATTTTTATATAAAAAATAAAAAGTATTTATATATAGAGCTATAATAGATATAGATAATATAATTAAAATAAAAGATATTTAATAATAAAAATAATTTATAAATAAAGATTAGTTTCTAATAGAATTATATAGAGTATAATTATTATAGATATACGAATCTCCTTCTTAAAGGGGGATTAATACTCTTTTTATACTACTTATTTAAAAATTTAGATTTAAAATATTTATATCACTAGCTACTATTATAAAACTTCGAAAATTATTTTAATTTTATAATAGAGTTCTAGTCTTTTTTTTAAGAGGCTTTTAAAGATCTAGAAGCTAATATTAATAAGATATTCTTATTATTTTAATCTTAATAAATTTATAAGCGTACTAAGAGATAATAATATTAGCTTTAAAATATTTTAAATTATAATTAGACTATTAATATTAATATCTAATTACTTTTAATTAATAATTATTAATTTAATAATTAATATATAATTTTAAAATTAAAATTAATATAAAATAACTTTACTTTTAATAATATTAAGTATTTTAATTTAATAAAAATTAATAAAAATTAAAAAGTCTTAATAATATAACTTAATTATATAATAATATAATTATATAATTAATATATAAGTAAAGGCCTATGAATTAAATTCATGAAGTTGGATTTTTCTAAGTTAAATCGAATTTTAGCCCTAGCCCTAAGTTAAATCGAACTCTAATCGCTTGCTGTGCGTTTTTGACCTACTTTTATTACTATAAAATTGATTTATTAATCTATATAGTATATAGATATATATGTGCGGAGAGAGGCGCGCTAAGGCCTAATTAGAAAGATATATCGAGTATAGAGAATTAATCTATAATAATTACCTATAAAAAATAGAGAAAGACTATATTTTTATAGCAAGAAGTATTAAAATACTAAAAAGAAATAAAGATAATATACTAATTAGTGATGTAAATTCTATATTATCTCTTATCGTAGTAAAATCTTTCGAATAATAAAATAGCTATTAGAGTAAGATATCGAACGATTTTAATTCGTTTAAATATATATTATTCGATATTTTTTCTATAGAGGTCTAATTAACTATAATCGTTATAGTAGATTCTTCTCTTATAACGTTATTATAATAATATATTATATTAATATAGTAGAGATAATAAGTCAAGTTGTAGTAATATTCTCCGCTTACTAAGTAATGATTTAATATAAAATCGTGAAGAGTATATAATGTGAGATCTTAAAGAGCTGAGCCGTGTTCTTGACGATGGTGGCCTTGTTGTCGCTTGATTTCTCCGCAGTGTTCTTCGCAGTGTTCTTCGCATTTACCTGTTATAGTTCCTTCTCTTACTTCTCCTCTTGTAGAGTATTATATTAAGTGGCTAGCTGAGTGGCTGACTAAGTAGATAACTAATATAACGTGGGATCTTGGAGAGCTGAGCCGTGTTCTTGACGATGGTGGTTTTGTTGCCGCTTAGTTTCTCCGCAGTGTTCTTCATAGTGTTCTTCGCAGTGTTCTCCGCATTTGCCTATTGTAGTTCCTTCTCTTACTTCTTAATGCAGTGAGGATAATAGGCTAAGTTACAATAGTGTTCTCCGCTTACTAAGTGATGATTTGATATGGAATCGTGGAGAGTATATGACGTGGGATCTTGGAGAGCTGAGCCGTGTTCTTAGTGCTGGGGGCCTTATTGCCGCTTAATTTCTCCGTAGTATTCTCCGCATTTGCCTATTATAGTTCCTTCTCTTGCTCCTCCTCTTATAGAGTATCACACTGAGTGGCTAGCTGAGTAACTAACTGAGTGAATGACTAATATAACGTGGGATCTTGGAGAGCTAAGCCGTGTTCTTAGTGCTGGGGGCCTTATTGCCGCTTAATTTCTCCGTAGTATTCTCCGCATTTGCCTATTATAATTCCTCCTCTTACTCCTTCTCTTATAGAGTATTAGATTGAATAACTAGCTGAGTAGCTAACTGAGTGGATAATTGATATAATATAGAATCTTAGAGAGCTGAGCCGTGTTCTTAACGATAATAGCCTTATTACCGCTTAGTTTCTCCGCAGTGTTCTCCGCATTTGCCTATTATAGTTCCTTCTTTTACTTCTTTTCTTATAGAGTATTAGATTAAGTAGCTAGCTAAGTAACTAATTAAGTAGATAACTAAGTGATTGATTAACGATCTAATTAAGTAGATTGCTGAGCTAATAGAATAGGTAGTATTGATTAAGCGGTTGGTCGAGTATCGCTAACTTAAGAGGAGTATATAGAGGAAGACGATGGCTGTAAATCCGTTCGGGCTCTTTTTAAGGGCCTTTTAATGCGTTTATAAGCAGTAGTAGATAGCTATTAAGCTCGCTTACGGTCTCAATTACCAGTAGTAGCGGATTCGCCAAGAAGTGGTCTAAGGGCGTTAGTAGAGGCTCTAAGAGGCGGGTAAAAAGGGTTATAATTGGTGGATTAATAGAATTATAGAAGAAATATAGTTAAAATAGGGTGATAAAGAATAGATAGAGGAGGAAGACGCGTCTTGGGAGGTAGCATCGCTGGGTTAAAAGGCACTGCTGGCTTGAAAGGAATCTATAGGGGAGGACGTATCCGTTCGGGCTCTTTTTGAGGGTCTTTCAACGCGTTTATAAGTAGTAGTAGCGGATTCGTCGAGGGGTGGCCTAGGGGTGTTAGTAGAGGCTCTAAGAGGCGGATAAAAGGGGTATACATGCCTGAAGCGTTTAGTAACATTTCCGCGAGGGGTATCGAGAACGATTATATTTATATTGATAAATTGATAGAATAGTGAAAGAAGAATAATTACACAAATAGGTGGAAGGATTATTATTCGATCTCGAACGCGTTTGATATAGCTATTATAACTATTATATTTAAATATCTATTTAATTTATTAATAGTAGGTTAAACTTTATAATTTTTATAGCGTTAGAAAGCGTAAAGCGAGCTCTATAATTTGAGAAATTATAAAGTAATTATATATATCGCAAGCTGAGTACTTTAAAATATAAGACTTCTATATATAAATTTTTGATAAGAAAGCTCGGAAGGGCTAGCGGGCTGATTTAGTTAGTCTAGTCAAAAGGCGTAATAATCCCGAATTTATGATTGGCTGCATATATAAATTCAAGGTTTCTAAGCTTAGCCCTACCTTATTCTATTATATATACTAATTTAGCGAGTTCGATATTTTAATTAAAAGTGATATATTTTAGCTCGCTTAAGATAAAGGCGAAAGTAACTCTTAATCTCTTATATTATTAACGAATTATACTCGCTTAAATCTATAATTATTTTAAAAAAAAAATCTCTATTAAGAAGATTAAAAGAATATTTTTATAATTATTACTACCTTTATATAATAAGCTTTAAATATTAAAATATAGATATTAAAAGCTTAAGAGTAATCGTAATTATAGAGATAAATAATATTTATAATATAATAGTTACTAAGTAAAACTTAGACTTATAATTTATAGAAATATAAGATAAAATATTTAGTTATTAATTATAAAATTACTATAAAGAAAAAAGCGACTAGATATAAATATGCTAAGGCGTATTACGTAATTATATCACGTGATCGCTAAGAGTTATATAACCCGAATTTTAATATAAACCGAGCCTTTACTATCAAATTCCACTTTTTATTAAAAAACGGTTTTTTAAAATTTTTATTTCTAGGCTGTCTAGTACACATCAAAAATTGATTAATTTGAGACTAGAGAATATTCGTGAGAGTAACTAAATAAAATAATTAGAAGAAATTCTTTATTTTATATATTATAATCGACTATAAAGTTTCTATAAGGTCGTTTTAAATATTTAATCTTTAGTAATAATAATTAATAGTAATAATAATATAGATAAAAATATTTTGAAAGAGTTTTAAAAATTTAATAGCGATAGCGATAATAGTATATAGCTATTCTAATATAAAATAGCGAGTTTATAGAGTATTAAGTCTAAGGCTTAATAAATAACTTAGATAAATCATCTAAACTACGAAGACTAATAAAATAACTTCTCTAAAGTTAAAATTAACTTTTCTAAATAGATAATATTATAAATAATATTTTAACTTAATTAATATATAAAACTTTTTAAATTTATTTTTAAATAATATCTTAATAAATTTATTAATTATCTATTATTTAATAAGAATATATTTAAAAATAATAATATTAATAATAACTTATTTTTATATTTAATATATATATAAAATTAAATTTTTTTAATAAGAATTATAATATTTTAATTATTATAATAAATAATAATAGCTTATATATATTTAATATTAAAATTAAATTAATTAAAAAGTTTATATAATTAAATTATTTTTTTAATAGCTTATATTTAGTTAATATATTTAATTTTATAAAAGAATAATATTATAATAGATTATTATTTCGATAATTAATTAATAATAATATTATTTATATTAAAAATATAATTAGAGATAGAATATTAAATATTCTAATTACTCGTTTAATTCGCGTTTATATAATTAATAAGTAATTTTAAATTTCTTTTAAATATTAATTATTAATTTTTAATATTATTTAGATATTAAAAAATACGCTTAATAATCTTCTAATAGAATTTATTAAGATTTAAAATATATTTAGAGATTATTAAAATAATAAATATAATATTAAATTAAATATCTAATATTATATATATAAATAATTTTATAATTAATTAATAAATATAGCGAGATTAATTAATAAAGATAAAATTATCTTTAATAATATAAAATTTATTATTATTAATAAAAGTAAGCGATAATATAAAGCTTAATATATTATATTTTTTTAAAATATTTTTAATATAATCTTTTTAATTAAGATATAAAATTTAATTAATATAATTTTTAATAATTATTATATTAAGATAATAAGTATAAAGTCTTAAATTAATTATTTTAAACTTCTTATTAAATTTATTCTTAATATTCTATATTTCGATTTTATTAAAATTTATAAATAAAATATTATTTATATAAATAGTAATAATAATAATATTATTAATAAATATAAAGAGATTAATAGTAATAAATTTAAAATCTAATTTTTTTAAAATAGATTATAAAAGTATTATATTAAACTTTAGAAAATTATTTTAAATTATAAAATATCTTAAAAAATTTATATATCTTATTCTTTTAATCTTTAATTTTAAAGTTAATAAGTTAAATAATATAAATTATCTTCTTAATATTATTATATAATTTTTTTTTTAATATTTATTTATTTAAGTTTTTAATTTAAAGTAATTATTAATATAAAAATTATTTTATAATTTATAAACTTAATAATAGAGATAAAGATTTTATTAAAATAAATTTTTTATTATCATTTAAAATTATAAATAACTTAGCGAACTTTATATTATATAATTTTCTCTATAAAATTATATTTAAATTTATAAATTTATTAATCTTTTAAAATATATATATTTAATAAGAGATTTATTAGAATTTAAATCTTATTAATAATAAATAAATCGATTTTTTTCTCTATAATAATTTCTTAATATATCTTATAATAAGAGTTTAATATAATCTTTTTATAGATTTAAAATTTATAAGATTTAAAAGAGAAAGCTTTTATTAATAACGCTAGAGAATCTAAAAAGAATTTTTTATATACTTTTAAAATATTAAATAAATAATTTATTATTAAAATTAAATTATAATTACTTATAAAATAAATAATAGATTTAAAAAATATCGTTATAAAGGTTATAGAGAGAGTTTTATTACTAAATATATTAAGTAATTTTTTTTTAAAGATTTCGAGTTAATTAGAATTATTAATCGAGTTCTTTTAAAAATTTAAATAAAATTAAATAAATTATTAACTTTATCTTTAATAAAAGTTATTTATCTTTTTTAATAATTCTCTTTTAAAATTATAAGTAAAGAGAAAAGATAACTCTTAAGATAATTAATAATTTGAATAAATCGATAATCGTTATAATAAATTATTATTTTAATATTATTACGCGTATTCTCTTTTAAAATAAAGAATATAAATTTAAAAGAAATATTATTAAATTATTTAATATTTAAGATAATAGTAATTTTATTATTATTTAAAAGTATATAATAAAAATAATCTTAATAATTTATAAATTATCTCTTAATTATATAATTTTAATATTTCTTTTAATTAATAATTTTAAATATAATTTAATAGAAATTTATTTATTTAATAATATATAGATAAAAAATATTAAGAGAGAAATTAATATAAATCTTAAAAAAAGTAATATCTCGCTTAATTATAGATTAATAATTATATAAATAATTTTTAATATAAATAAATTTAATCTAATATTTTTATAATAAATTATTTTTTAAATATTATATTAACTTTATATTAAATAATAATATTTAATTATTTAGATTTATTATTTATTTAAAAAATTTCTAATATAATATCTTTTTAAATAATTCTCTTAAATAAATAAAAAACTTTTATTTTATAATTTTAATATTTTATATTATAATTAGAGCGAAGGCGAGTATAATAATAATAATAATATTTTATATTATTAAAAAAAAGTTTAAATATAATAAAAATAAATTTATTAAATTTATTTAATAGAAGATAAATATTAAAGTATAAAGTAAAATTATTTAAAAATAATATTATAAATATATAGTTATTATAAGAAGTATTAAATAATCTCTAAAGATTAATATAAATTAAATTATTCTCTTATCTTCTAAAAATAATATAATATTTATAAAATTTTATTTTAAAGTTAATTATAAAATATAGCTTATAAATATTATTAAAAGAAGATTTAAAAAGATCTATTTTAATATATATTTTAATTATCTTCTTAACGTTCTAAGTATCTAAATAATTTATATAAATATATTATATATATAAAGTATTCTTATTAATTTAAGACTCTTATTTATTAAAAATTTTTATAAATTTAATAAAGAATTTATTATAAGTAAGAATTTTTTTATTAATAATAATTAAGACTAGAGAGATATTTTTTTAAATATTAAATATATAAAAATAGCTTTAAATATATTTAAAAAAAAAATTATTTTTCTATAAAAAGATTATTAAGAATAAAAAAAATATATATTATTATTTCTCTAATTATCTCTTAAAAATTAAATTAAAATTATATTTAGATATATATTAAATATTATTAAAAATTTAAATATACTTAATATTCTTTATTTTATATTTAAAATTAATATTATTAAAATTAATAATTATATAATTATTATCGATAAATTTATTAATAAAATAAAATTTAAAAAATTTAAAAAAAAATTTGAAAATTATAAAATTATAAATAATATATTAAATATATATATAATTATAAAGTTAGAGAGAGAATATTATCGTTATAATAAAAAATATAATAATAAAAAATATATTTAAAAATTTAATTTTAAAAGATTTATAAATTTTATTATTTAAAATTTAAAAGTTAATAATAAGTGTAATAGCGATATAAGTAATAAAGTAATATATTATTATAAATTAAATAATTATAATAACTATTTTAATTTTAAAAGATTAATTCTTCTTCTTTTTAAACTTTTTAAATTTAAATTTAATATTAATATTAATATTTTTTTAATTATTTTTTTTATTTTAATTATTATAATTATTATAATCTTTATTTTTAAAAATTTAAAATTCTTTATAAATATATTTATACTTTAATTATTTAAAATACTTTTTAATAAAATAAAAATTCTAATTATAAATAATATAGAATTTATAAATTTATATTTAAATATAAAAATTAATATAATTAATATTATTTTAAATATAATATTTAATTAATATAAATATTATAAAAATAAAGATAAAGATATTTATTTTAATATAAATAATTATTATATAAATATTAAAGAATTTAATAAAGATAATAAAATTAGAGATAATATTAAATTATTATATTTTAATATAAATTAATATAAATTTAAAAAGTTTATCTTTATTATAGAGATTATAATTTTAATTATAAATTTTATAATATTAAATATATTAATTATCTAAACTTTTATAAAAGTAATAAATTTTTTAATTTTTATTAATAATAAAGAGAATTTTTTTAAATAAATTATTAATCTTATATAATAGATTAATAAATTAATTAATATAAATTTATAACTTATTTTTATAAATAATAAAAATAAAAAATTTTAATTTTTAAATAATAAAGCTAAAAATATCTAATTCGCGAAATTTATATTTTTTTAAATTTTTTTAAATAATTATAATATTAATATAGCTTTTAATAAAATTACGCGAATTATTTTTATAATAAATCTTTATTATAATATAGAGTTTATAATATATTTTAATTTATATTATAATATCTATATTAATAATAATCTTAAAAATATTTTTTATAAATTATTATTTAATTATAATTTTTATAATAATCGCTAAATAAAAGATTAATTAAATTATATTAATTTTAATATAATATTAAAAATTTAATAAAATAAAGAAATCTTATATATTTCGCTTCTATTTATAATAATTAAAAATATTTTTAAATATAGAAATTTAATAAAATTAATTTAAATTAATTAAAAACTTAATATTAATATATTTAAATATAATATTATTTATAAAAAATTAATCTAATTTTTAAAATTTAATAAAATAAAAATTTAATAAAAATTTAAATTTAAAAATATAATTTATAATATAATAAAATTTAATAAAATAAATAAAATAGATAATATTAATAAAATTAGCTTTACTCTAAATTTAAAAAGCTTTTTATTTAAAATTAATTTTAATAATAATTTAAAAATAAATTAATTTAATATAATAATAGAATTAGCGTAAGAGATTAAAGTATATTTATTATTAATATTATTTATATTTAAAATATTTATAATTATTTAAAGCGTATAAAGAAAGTTTTATTAAATTTTAAAATTAACTTAATATAATTTAAAGCGTTATTAAAAAAAAGATTTTATATTATAATTTATAATATAATTAATAATATTTTAAAGAAATAAGTTTTAATTTATAAATACTAGAGAGAAATATAATATAAATATATAATAATTTAATAAAAAATTATTTCTCTTTATACTTAAAAGAGAGTTTAATTAAATTTTATCTTTTATATTATTATTATAATTATTTTAATTATTTTCTATTATATTTATAATATAATATCTTCTATTAATTAACTCTTTTATTAAAAAAATAAATTAAAATTAAATATAAAATTACTTATAATTTCGCTTTACTCGTTTATTAAATCTAATTAAAACTTTTTTATAAAATAATTTTATTTTTATAAATATAGAGAATAATTACTCTTTAATCGTTATAATAAAAAATAATTTTTCTTTATATATTAATATATTAAATATATAAAATATAAATTATTTTCTTTTTTAACGTTATATTATTATTTTAAATTAGATTTTAATCTTTATTATAGAAATTATATAATAAAATATTAAAGTTTAATCGCTTATTATTAATTTTTAATATAATAAAATATAAAAATAAGAATATATTATTTTTTATTTTTAATATATTTTATTTAATATAAAAAAATTAATAATATTTTAATAATTATAGTAATTATATAATAAAAAAGATATAAATATATAATATTTTATTATAATATATAATAACTTCGATATTATATAATTAAATATAATATATTTTAATTTATTTAAAATTATTTTATATTAAAAATAATATAAAAGTCTATATAATAAATTATTAATATAATATATTAATATATTAATAATTTTAATATAATCTCTCTTACTTATAATTCTTATTCTTTTTATTAAAAATATATTCGATATATATTATCTAATTAGAATAATTATTTTAAAATAAAAAATATCTATATTATAAAGATTAATAAAAAAGATTCTTCGCGATTATAATTATTATTATTTAATTAATATTAATATAATAAATATACTAGAAGTAATTATAATTATAATAAATTATAAATAAATTATAAAATAATTAAAATAATTATTAAGTAGAGTTTAAGCTTATAATTTATTAAAATATAAAATAAAATACTTAATTATATAAATTAGAGAGTTCTATAAAAGAAAAGAATAACTAGATATAAATATATTAAGATATATTATATAATTATATCACGTAATCGCAAAGACGCCAAGAGTCACGTGATCCGAATTCCAATAAATTCTTCTAAGGAAAGTTATAGCTAAAATATCGAGTGCCAAGCTATATTAAGCGCTAAGCTATGTTAAGCTATACTAAGTCGTACTAAGCCTCTTCGATAGTAGATATAACTATGATCATAATAATAAAAGCGAAGATTTTATTAAAGTCGATCTCTTCTTATTATTTAAAATTATAAATAATCTAGCGAGCTTTATATTATATAATCTTCTCTATAAAACTACGCTTAAACTTAGAAATCTATTAATATTTTAAAATATATATATTTAATAAAAGATTTATTAAAATTTAAATTCTATTAATAATAAGCGAGTTAACTTTTTTTTCTATAACAATTTCTTAATATATCTTATAATAAATTTTTTTTTTTTTTTTTTTTATAAATTTAAGATTTATAGAATTTAAAAGAGAAGGCTTTTATTAATAATATTAGAGAATTTGAAGATTTTTTTTTATATACTTTTAAGATATTAGATAGATAATTTATTATTAAAATTAAAATAATAATTATTTATAAAGCGAGTAATAAATCTAAAAAATATTATTATAGAAGCTATAAAAAAAGTTTTATTATTAAAGATATTAGATAATTATTTTTCTAAAGATTTTAAATTAATTAAAACTATTAATTAAACTCTTTTAAAAATTTAAATAAAATTAAATAAATTATTAATTTTATTTTTAATAAAAATTATATATCTTTTTTAATAATTCTTCTTTAAAATTATAAATAAAGAGAAAAAATAATTCTCGAGATAATTAATAATTTTAATAAATCGACGATTATTATAATAGACTATTATTCTAATATTATTATATATATTCTTTTCTAAAATAACAAGTATAAATTTAGAAAAGATATTATTAATTTATTTAATATTTAAAATAATAGCGATTTTATCGCTATTTAAGAATATATAATAAAAAAAAAATTTATAAAAAAAAATTTAATTATATAATTTTAATACTTTTTTTAATTAATAATTTTAAATATAATTTTATAGAAATTTATTTATTTAATAATATATAAATAAGAAAAATTAAAAGAAAAATTAATATAAATTTTAAAAAAAGTAATATTTTATTTAATTATAAATTAGTAATTATATAGATAATTTCTAATATAAATAAATTTAATTTAATATTTTTATAATAGATTAGGCTTTTTTTAATATTACGCTAGCTTTATATTAAATAATAATATTTAATTATTTAAATTTAGAATTTATTTAGAATTTTTTTTTAATAAAATATTTTTTCAAATAATTTCTTTAAATAAATAAAAAACTTTTATTTTATAATTTTAAAATTTTATATTATAATTAAAACGAAGATAAGTATAATAATAATAGTTATATTTTATATTATTAAGAAAAAGTTTAAATATAATAAAAATAAATTTACTAGATTTATTTAATAGAAGATAAATATTAAAATATAAAAAAAAATTATTTAAAAAAAATATTATAAAGATATAATTATTATAAAAAATATTAAATAATCTCTAAAGATCGATATAAGTTAAATTATTTTTTTATCTTTTAAAAATAATATAGTATTTATAAGACTTTATTTTAAAATTAATTATAAAATATAACTTATAAATATTATTAAAAGAAGATTTAAAAAAAAAATTTAATATATATTTTAGTTATTTTCTTAATATTTTAAATATTTAAATAATTTATATAAATATATTATATATATAAAGTTTTCTTATAAATTTAAAATTTTTACTTATTAGAGAGCTTTATAAATTTAATAAAGAATTTATTATAAACGAAAATTTCTTTATTAATAACGATTAAGATTTAAAAAGTATTTTTTTAAATATTAAATATATAAAATTAACTTTAAATATATTTAAATAAAAACTATTATTTTTTTATAAAAAGATTATTAAAAATAAAAAAAAGTAAGTATTATTATTTCTCTAATTATCTTTTAAAAATAAAAATAAAAATATATTTAAATATATATTAAATATTATTAAAAATTTAAATATATTTAATATCTTTTATTTTATATTTAAAATTAAAATTATTAAAATCGAAAATTATATAATTATTATTAACGAGTTTATTAATAAAAAAAAATTTTAAAATTTAAAAAAGATTTTAAAGATTAAGAAATTATAAATAATATATTAAATATTTTTATAATTATAAAGTTACAGAGAGAATATTATTATTATAATAAAAAGTACTGTCCTGGTTATTACTAAAGATATATTATCGTTATATAACGGTTCTATAACTAATAACCGATAAATAACCGATGTATCACCGATGTACAACCGATATGAAACCCAATTCATACTCGTTAGAAGAATTATTCTGACTTATGATATCACATCGGTTGTTTAACGGTCACGTGACGGTCACGTGACGGTCACGTGACAGTTGTCGAACGGTTGTAAAACGGTTGTAGAACGGTTATACGATTCTTATAGAACTATAAATAATCTATATAATAACTAAAAATAAATTTCAATTTTGAAGTTCTTTATAGGGCTGAAAATTCGCTTAGTATATATAGGCTTAAATATCAAAGCTAGTAACTTAAAATTGGGTTTTTTCAAATTTTTACGAAATTTTTATATTAGAAGATATATTATATAATACTACTAGCCTATTCGAGACTTAATAAAAAAAATATATATATATATATTATTATAACCATTATAAAACGGTTATAGAACGGTTGTAAAACTATAACCGTAGTGGGTTCTAAGGGAAGAGGTCTTTAGTTTACGACGGTTGTAAAACGGTTGTAAATCGGTTGTAAATCGGTTCTAGAACGGTTTTTCAACTAGCATAGAATCGTTATAATACCGTTTCATAACCGTAATACGCTAGTTCTGAAACTTTACAAACGGGCAGGACGGTATAATAATAAAAACTTTATTTAAAAATTTAATCTCGAAAAATTTATAAACTTTATTATTTAAAATTTAAGATTTAATAATAAATATAATAGTAATATAAATGATAAAATAGCGTATTATTATAGATTAAATAATTATAATAACTATTTTAATATTAAAAAATTAATTTTTTTTTCTTAAATTTTTTAAATTTAGATTTAATATTAATATTATTATTTTTTTAATTATCTCTTTTATCTTAATCGCTATAATTATCGCAATCTCTATTTTTAAAAATTTAAAATTTTTCGCGAATACGCTTATACTTTAGCTATTTAAGATACTTTTTAATAAAATAAAAACTCTTATTAATATATATAATAGAATAAGATAGAGCTAAGTTATAAAATCTTAAATTTATATATATAGCTAATTATAAATTTATTAGATTTACACTTTTTAATTAAATTAATCTATTAATTTATTAATTCTTCTATATATTTTTATTAAAAATTTATATATAGAAGACTTATATTATTAATTATTTATCTTTTTATAAATATAAATATTTTATAATTTTATAAATTATAGATCTTATTTTACACTTTCTAACGATATAAAATTTATAAAATTTAATTTATTATTTATAAAGTGAAATATTATTTAAATATAGTTATATAAAACGCGTTTAAAATCTAATAATTCTTTTATTTATTTATATAATTACTATTCTTTTATTATTTTATTAATCTATCAATCTATTAATTATAAATATATTTATTCTCTCTATCCCTCACTCTTATATTATTAAATCTATAAAATATATATATTTCTTTTTCTCGTCTTTTAAAGCCTCTATTAATATCCTTAAATTGTTTTTTAATAAATTTATTATTATTAATAATCGAGGTTGTAAGCGAGTCTAATAGCTATCTACACTTATTTATAAATATATTAAAAAATTCTTAAAAAAAGTTTAATTTTTTTTTATAGATTTCTCTTAAATTAATAATAATACTTTTTAATTTAATAATACTATTTTTTAAAATATATCTTTCTTCTCTATTTATTCTTTATTACTTTATTTTAAAATCTCTTAATATATATTAAATTCTAAATATTATTAATAAGAAGTTTTTAAATAAAAAAAATATTATTAAAAATTCTTTATTATAAAATTTATTAATAAGTTTTTTTAATAATAATTTTTTTAATAATTTATATTCTTTTAATCTATTTTTTAATTTTTATTTAATTTTTACTTAATTTTTAATAAAATTTATTAATTATATTATATATTATTTATATATTATAAAACTTATATAATATAATTTAAATTTTATAAATTAAATTTATAATTATTATAATATAATATTATAAAAAAATTAAAAAATTAAAAAATATTATAATAATAAAAAAGATTAAAATTAATATATCTAAAATAAATAATATAAATAATATAAAATTAAAATATTAAAATATTAAAATAAATTTAAATAATTAAATTAAATTTTTTATTTTTAAATATTAAAAATTTTAAATTTTATTAATAATTATAAAGAATTTTATCGCTATAGCGTTTAATATAATAATATAATTTTTATAATTTTATAATAAATTATTATTAATTATTTTATTATTTTATATATATATAAAATCTAGAGAGTAATTACTATTTATATATTTATTTTAATATCTTTAAAAAATAAAAAATTAGATTTTAATTAAATCTATATTATAAATAATATTTAAAATTAATTTATAATATAATATAATTTTCTTTTAATTATATTTTTATATTAATTTTACTAAATATAATTATTATAATTATATTAATTAAATACTCTATTAGAAAATAATTATAATTTTTAAAAATATTAATTTATATATTAATATTTAAAAAATTAATATTTCAAAAATTAAAAATTAATTTAAATATATAAGATTATAAATTATTTTATAAAAATTTATAATATTATAATTCGCGTATTCATAATTATTTTATTTTAAATAAAATTATTATTATTTAAAAAATTAATATAAAAAATTTATTAAATTTATTTAAAATTAAAAATATTCTAATAAAAACTCGAAGTAATTATTACAGTAAGCTATCGTGATTATATAGATATATAATTTTACCTACCTTCGTATCTATTAAGAAGGTATCTTAATAAGAATCTTAGCTTAGTATTATAAGTAATTACTTCTTAATAGAAGAAGAATTATCTTTATTATATATTACTCTTATATTTATATTTATATTTTTATATTACTCTTATAATATAATAGTAATATTATTATTTGATATTAATTAACTATTAAATAATTTAGAAACTTCTTTATTATTATTTATTTATTTAATAATATTTTATTACTTAATTCTTTATAATTATTCTACTATCTAAATCTTTTATTAATACTCTTTTATTTATTAATTAAAAAGTCTTTATTATTTTATTAATTTAATAAGTAATTTTAATCTAATAGAATATCTTCTTAATATCGATATCGTCTATATTTATATTAATTAAAAGATAATTATATTAATCTTTTAAATTAACGACTTTATTAAAATAATATATTTATATCTTAATTTATTAAAGTCTTTAATAGTATTTATAATTCGATATCTTATTATTTATATTCTTAAGTCTTTAAAATTATTAAAATCTTTATCTATATTATAAAATAATAAAATAAAAATTTATTTAAATTTTCTAAAATTTAAGTTATTAATATTATAATTATTAGATTAAATTATTAATAAACTTTTTTTTATAAGATAATTAAAGATTTTAATAATTTTATTATATAGCTAGTAGAGCTATTAAAGTCTTCTTTAACTAATATTACTTTATTAAATTTATTTTTATTAAACTCTCTTTTATTAATTATATAAAAATCTTTAAATCTTATTTAAATAAAAAGTTTTATATTAATAAGCTTATCTAGTAGATATTTTTTTTCTATATTTAAAATCTCTATAGAGATTACGATCTATAATAATATTATAACTTTTAATTTTTCTTTTAATTATTAATAGCTCTAATAAGATATTAATAATACTATTTAAAAAGTTATAATCTAAATACTATAGAATTTATAAATATTATTTAATTTTATAAACTTTATAAAATAATTAAGATTATAAAATTTATTTAAAAAATTATTTATTTTATTAAATATTTTTAATTAATAAAATTTATTAAATCTTAATTATTTCGATTTCTATCTTAATAAATCTTATAAAAAAAGAGAGATTATTATAATTAATAAAGATATCTATTTTTATAGCGTTATTCTTTTTATTAAATAACTATAAGATATAATTATTATAAAAGATTTTTTTATAATTAAAGCTAATTTTAATATAGTATTAAAAGATATAATATTATTATAATATATTATTAAATTTTAAATTTTAAAAAATTTAATTTATAAATAAATAATAATATTAAAAAATAATATAAAATATTATTAAGATAATTTAGGAAATTAATTAGAATAATACTCGCTTATTTTATTATTAAAAAATATATTTTAATAAATATATATAATAAAAAAGAGCCTTTAAACTATATATAAATAGTTATTTATTATATTAAATTTACTAATATAAATAATATTAAAAATTAATTAATATTTATCTATTAAGATATTATAATAGATTTATATATTTTTATAAATATATTATTTATTATAATATTAATTTCTTTATTTATTTAAATACTCGAATTAAAAAAAGATATATAATTTAAAATATCTAGATTATTTTATTAAAGATTTTAATAAAATTAACTATTATAATAATAATATAATAATTAAATCTTTTAATAAGATCTTTAATAAGATTAATTAAATATTAACTATTAAGATTAATAGAATTATAAAAATTAATTATTTAACTTTTTTTAATCTTAATTCTATTCGCGATAATCTTCTAGCTATTAAAATAAATCTTATAATAAAAAATAATACGCTTATAATAATTAATAGTACGATTATTAATTAAATTAGTAATACGCTTTATAAAGTAATTATTTACTTATTATATTACTACGCCTTTAAATTATTAATTCTTTAAATATATTAAATTCGATATCCTTAAATTAATTTAAGTAATTAAATTCTTTTTAAAATAAAAGATTTCTAAAATAAGATAATTATAATTATTAAAGTAATAGAGATAAATAGCTATAATAGTTATAAGATATCTACTATAATTAGATTACTACTTATTAAATTAATTATAATAATTAAGTAATTTATAATTAAGCTAATTATACTAATAAAAATTAATTTAATATCTCTTAAAAGTATAATAAAATATAAGAAATTTATTAAAATAAATTATCTAAGAAAAGCTTTATTAATAATTATAAAAAATAATTATATAAAGAGATCTATATTAACTTTATTAATATTTATATAATCTATTAAAACTATAATATATTCTTTATATTTAAAATAAAACTTTATAAATATTTATAAAATAATTATTTATAAAAGTCTTTTATAGTTAAATAGAAGTCTTTTATTTATTAATTAGAAGTCTTCTATTATTAAGACTTTAATTTTATTAAAATTATTAATTTTAATTTTATTAAAAAGTTTAATCTAGATATAAAAGTTACTTTTCGAGAATAGAATTATATTTATATTTTTATATACTTATAATTTAATATTATTAATAAAAAGATTTATATTAATATCGACTATAAAGTTACTCTAATAAATAAATTATAATTATTAATATTATTATCTTTTATAAAAATTCGAAAAATAATTTTATCTCTTTATATTAAGAGTTTAAATTTAATTATATATAATATTAATAAGTATATTTTAATTTTAATATATATTTTTATTAATAAGATAGATAATAGTAAGATTCTTTATCGCATTTAAAAAGAGATTTATTTTATTAATAATTTAAAAGTCTATATATTATTAGAAAATAATATTATAAATCTTAAAAAGATTATATTTAATATTATTTAAAATAAAGTATATATTAATAGCTATACTATTATTATTAATATTATTAATTAATAATATAATCTATATTAAAGATATATTATTTATATCTATAAGATCTTAATTATAATACTCTATATCGATATTATAATCTCTATTAACTCTTTTAAAAAATTATTTAAAAGAAATTATATTTTTAGATTAATAATATAGCGAAATTTAACTCTATATATTTATCTTATAAATTTATATATTATTAAAATCTTAATTAAAAATAAAATTAATTAAATCATTTAAATCTCTAAAAAGCTTTATTTAAATATACTCTATAAAGTTAATTATAAAAATATCTTCTTTATAAAGCTTTTATTCTTATTAAAACTTTTTATAAATAAATCTACTATAAATAATTAAATTAAGAAAATAACTATTCTTATTATAATAATATTAATAAGTATAATTAATAATCTCTTATAGTTTATTTATAATACTATTATATCTTAATTAAATCTTATTAAAAAGATTAAGCTATTAAATAATATTATAATCTATAATAATAAATATAATATTTAAATTCTAATAGATTTAATTAATAAATTTTTTATTTTATAAAAAGATAAAGATTTTATTAAAGTATCTAAATATAATTAAATAAAGATTACGCTATATAATAACTAGTAAAATAAACTATTAAAATCTAATTATATAAAGATTTATTTTTTAAGTATTAATAATAGAAAAATAGTTAATAATATATTTAATAATTTATAATAATAAAATAAATTTAAATATACTATTAAATCTATTTTATTTAATTATTTTATATTTATAATTTAAAAAACTTTATTAAATAATAAGTAAAAGAAAAGAGTTATAATAAATATTAGAAGTCTAAATAATCTTATTATTTTAAATATATATCTTATATTATTATAATTAGATATTATAGTAAAACTATTAAAATATACTTATTTATCTATACTCGATATAATATCTTTTTTCTATTAATAACTTATTTATTATAATAATTATTATATATTTATTATAATTTTTTATTAAAATTAAGAGATTTTTAATATATTAATTATAGAATATATAAATTCTATAATCTATATATAACGATAAATTAATAAAATCCTATAATCTATTAAAGATTTTATTTAAATATATATTAATAATATTATATTAAACTTTAAAATCTTAAAAAAATATATTATATATTTATAAAAGTTATTTTAAATCTTAATTAAGTATAATATTATTATTATATTTATAAAAATCTTTTTAAAATACTCTAATATTAATCTATTAAGTTATTAAATTAATTTTTTTAATATAATAATAATTAAAAATAAATTAAAAGCTATTAATAAGATTATCTATTTTAATATACTTAATAATTTTAAATATTATTTTAAACTAATAAACTATTTAAAAAGTTTAATTTACTATTACGCGTAGTTTATTAATTTTCTATAAATATTAAAAATCTATTTATTTAAAAAGATATTTATTAAGAATAATTTATATCATATTTACTTTTTTAAATTTCGTCTATTAAAAACTATTTTATAAAAGAATTAAAGCTTCTAAAATTTATAGAAAGCTTTAAATAAACTCTTATTACTTATATATTTTAATTTAAATAAAAATCTATAAATAAATCTTAATATCTCTAAAGAATAGAATTTTAATATATAAATATTCTATATTAAAAAGAAATATATTATTATAACTAATATTAAATAGCTATCTAGAATTATTATAAAGTTAATTATATATTTATTAAGAATATTAATTTTTATTAAAAAGAATTATTAATCTATAAAATTTAAGATAGTAGAATTTATATAAATTATTAAGAAGATTTAATATCTTATAAAGTTATCTAAATAATCTATTATTATTTAAACTAATTATTTAATTATTCTTAATATTATAAAATAATCTTCTATTATTTTTATAATATTTATAATAAAATTAAATATATAATTAATATATACTTCTTAATTTCTTTATTAATTTTATCTTAATATAAAATATAAATCTAATAAAAAATATATTATATTAAACGCTTTTTTATACCTTATAAATATTAATAAATTAATATTATTTAAAAATTACTTAAAGCTTAATATTTTATATATCTATATTATATAAATAATAAATTATAATAATATTTATAATTACTTTATTATTATAATAGAGATAAATAAACTTTTTTATAATAAACTTTTTATTAAATATAATATAAATCTATATTAAATAAGAATTGTTAATATAATAAATATTAATATAAAATTAATAATTAAAAGCGAAAGCGTTAAATTTTCTTTTATTTATAATATTATAAACTCTAATCTTATTTTTTATAAAAATAAATTTATCGATTTTAAATAATTATATATATTCTAATTACTAATTAAAGATATTCTTAAAATTATTTATAATAATAATTATTTAAATTTCGAAAGATCTTTTAATATAATCTCTAAATTATAATATATATAAGAATTATCTAAATATCTTTATAGCTATATTAAATATTATTCTAAATATCTAATATTATAAACTTATTATTATAAATCTTATAATTATTTATAATCTATAGAGAGTCTTATCTTATCTTTTTATATCTTAACACTTAATTTTATTTTTATTATATTATTATTTAAAAAGAAATTTAATTATATAATAATTATTATAGATAAATTTATAAAGTAAATTACTTATATTTTTAATAAATTTATTTAAAATATTAAAGAGTAAGCTATTACTCTACTAGATTATTTCGATATAAATAATTAAGAAATATTAAAAGTCTTACTATTTAATAGAGATTCTAAATTTCTATTAGAGCTATAAAAAGCTATATTCGATAAATTAGAGATTAAACTATTATACTCTATAATTTATTATCTCTAAATAAATAATAGTAATAAATATATTAATTAAATAACTAAAATCGCTTTACACTTTTATTTATATATTTTAAAAAAATCTTTAATATAGTTTATTATTCTTTTATATATATAAGTACTTTTTAATAATATATAATTAACTATTATAATTAAATTATTAAATAAGCTTTTTTACGATTTCTCTCTTAATAAAACCCTTAATCTTATTATATTATTCGAGTTATTATAATAAATATATATTATTATTAAAATTAAAGCTATTAATATAATAAGCTTTATTTAAATATCTTAGAAATTCTATTATAATTATAAATATTAATTTATATACTTTAGAAAGAGAGATAAAATACTCTTACGTCTATATAAAGATTACTTTATTTTATAATTTATTAATATTATTAAGATAAATAAGATTAGTTAACACTATATTAACTTTTTCGAAATTATTATTAAAATAAATAAATAAATATATTATCTTAATATATCTAATTATTAAAAAATTTATTCTATATTTTTAATAATATAATTAAAATTAAAATTCGCTAATATTAATCTTTTCTATAGACTATTATTAAAAAAGCTTAATTCTATTTATATAAAAAGTAATATTAATAACTATAAATTATATAAGCTATAGTTCTTATTTAATAAACATATTAAATATTATAATAAGAGTTATTTAATTAAATATCTAATATATTAAAAAGAATATAACTCTAAATATAATTAATAATATAATATAAAGTAATTAGACGATACTTCGAAATTAATGAAAAACTACGAGATCGCTATATCGCCTTTATTAAAATTATTATCTTCGCTATTAGAGATTCCGCTATTAGAGCTATTACCTTCGCTATTAATAACGTTATAAAAGTCTTTTATAATTAATTACGCTACTATACTATTACTACTTTTATTATCTTTATTATTAATAACTTAGTAGAAGTTTTTTATAATTAAATCTTCGAAGTCTATTACGGAGTAAGCTATTACAATTATTATTTCTAAGAGAAAAAAATTAATTATATAAGAGCTATAAAAGCTTATTATTATATTTATTTACTTTATAATAACTTATCTCTTTACTTATATATATATCGAGGTTATTATACTTTTTATTAACGATATATTATTATAATAAGCTATCGTAATTATATGAATATATAATTTTATTTATCTTTATATCTATTAAGAAGATATTTTAATAAGAATCTTAGCTTAGCATTATAAATAGTTACTTCTTAATAGAAGAAGAGCTATCTTTACTATATATTACTCTTATGTCTATATTTCCATATTGCTCTCACAGTAATAAAAAATTTAATATTTTATATTAATAATTAATCTATATATTCTTATATTACTCTCTTATCTTTTTATTTAATAAATAATTATAATATAATAATATATCTAATATAAATATTATATTAAATAAAAGTTTTTTTATTTATTAATATAATAATAATAAAATTATTTTATAAATTAATAAAAATATTAGTTAAGATAATTCTATATAAATAATAATTATTTTATATTATACATTTATATTCTTTATTTATTTTATTTTATTAAATATTAATTATTTTAAATATATAATATAAATTTATCTTAATAAAATTTATTTTTTATTTTTATAATAGATTATTATAGTATTTTATTTATAATATTTATATAATTATTAAAAATAATAAACTCTATTAATTAAAAATAAATTAGAAAATTATTTAAATTAATAATTATTAAATAATTATTAATATTTGTATTAATAGAGTTATTATAAATAATTAGATTAATAAATAATATATTATTCTTTTTTTCTTTTATTAAAAAAGTTTATAATTTATAAAATAACTTTATTAAAATATTATTATTCTATTTATTAAATTTAATTAATTAAATCTCTTTATAAATTTTATTTAAAATTTAAAATAGCTAGAAAGATTTCTTTTAATTATTTTATTTAGCTATCCCTATATATATTCTTTAATTTTAAATATATATTAAATAGTTTAGAAATAAATTTTTTAAAAAACCGCTTTTTAATAAAAAGTGAAATCTAGATTAAATTTTAATAAGAGATTAATCTAATATAGTCGTTTTTAGATTTCGATTTTCACTTTATCTATTCTATTTTAGATATCGCGAACTTTAAATCTTAAATTTTTTAATTTTATTTATATAAAGAGAGATAGAGATATAAGGAATATAGAAGATATATTTTTATACTAGCTATCCGACGCTAACTCACTCTAATTATTTAATTTAAATTTTATTTTAATTACTTAACGCTAGTCTTACTTTAATAACCTAGTAAAAATTAACTAAAAAAAAAATTAATTTATTTAATTCTAAATCCTATTAGTATTAAGCTTTATATTTACTAGATTTCATCTATAAGAGAATATATATAAAGAGAAGTATTAACATTTAAGTTATATAACTCTTAGCGGTTATATAATATAGTTATATAATTATTAAAAGTAATAGATAAAATACTTAGTTAATTAGATCTAACTATAGAGAGTATTATAAATATATATATCGTTAAGCCTTAATAAATCTTCCTTATCTCGATAAACCTTTTAATTCAATTAAGTAATATATTTTGATATTTTTATATACTCGAAATATAGCTTAAATTAAATAAGTAGAAAAATAAAAAAATACTCTTATCTCTCTATCCCTCTTATTTAAGTAAATAATTATATTTAAATATCGAGTAATAAAGGTGAAGAGAATATATATATATGAAAAATTCTATTTACTCTATATAAGAATTTCATTTTTTATTAAAAAGCGATTTTTTAAAAAATTTATTTTTAATTTATTTAATATATATTAAAGATTAATTAATTAAAGATTAAAAGTTTATAATATTTATAATAGAGTAGATAAAGTAAAAAGTCGAAATCTAAAAACGACTAGATTAGACTATTTTCTATTATTAAAATTTCACTTTTTATTAAAAAGCGATTTTTAAAAAAAATTATTTCTAAATTATTTAATATATATTAAAAATTAATTAATTTAAGATTAAAGAATATTTATAAGAATAGAATAAATTCGATTAAAAAAAAATTATTCGTTTTATATATACGCGTTTAATTATGAGATCTTTATAAGAATTATTCTAAATATCTAATTCTTAGCGATAATAACTAATAATAATATATACTCTATATATAATATATTAATAAAATAAAATATAAATAAGAGCGTTTTAAAAGAGCTTTAAAGATTTAATAGCGATAGTAATAATAGCGCTAAAGAAATAGTTATTTTAATATAAAATAATAAATTTATAAAGTATCTAGTTTAATATAGTAGCTTAATAAATAATCTAAATAAATTACTTAAAATATAAGAATTAATTAAAAATAAACTCTTATATAAATAATAAGATCGAAAAATTTAATTTACTCGAAATTTATTTACTCTTTAAGATATTAAAATTAACTCTTAATAATAATTTATTTATTTCTTAAGATATTAAAGTTAACTCTTTTTTAATAATAATCTATTTACCTCTTAAGATATTAAAGTTAATTCTTTTTTAATAATAAGTATATCGCTAAGATATAAATTTATTTATCTCTTAAAGTATTATAATTAATTCTTTCTTAATAATAAGTATATTACTAAAATATAAGAAATAGTTATTCTATAGATAAGGTTTTAAATTAATAAATTCTTAAAAGAGCCTAAATATATCTTTATATAGAGCCTTAATAAATTTATTAAATATCTATTTATTAATAAAAATATATTTAAAATTTATATTATTATTAGCAATTTAATCGGGTATTTAATAATATTAAATATTAATATATTTAATATAATTATAATACTAAAAATTCTTTATTAAAATAATTATATCTTAATTATTATTAAAGATAATAATTATTTAAAGTAATTTATTAGAATAAATTTAATTAAATAATTCTTAAAGTTAAATAACTTTCTTTATAATCTAAATTTAATTAGTATATTTAATTTTATAAATAGATAATATAATAATAATTTATCACTTAGAAGATTAATTAATTATCTTATTTTTTAAATTATAGATATAATTTAAAATTAATTTATAAATATTATAATTATTAATTTAATTGAAATTAATATAATTAATTAAGTTTTAAAACGAATCTTTATAAATAAGATATTAATAAATAATTATTTTAAGATATTAAAAGATATACTTAATAATCGCGTAATAGACTTTAATAGAATTTAAAGATTATTATAAGATTATCGATATAGCGAATATAATATTTAATCTTATATCTAATATAATATATATAAAAAATTTAATAACTAATTAATAAATTTTTAATAATTTAATAAATTTTATATAATTATTTTTAATAAAAAATAATTACGCGCTAATCTTTATAAGAGTAAATTATAATTTAAACTTTTATATTTTATAATATCTAAAAAATCGTTTAATATAAATTAATTAATTTAAATATAATATTTAATTAATATAATTATAAATTATAATTATATTTAAATAGTAATTATAGAAATTTAAATTATTTATTTTAAATTTAATATTAAGCGTATTTTTAATTCGCTAAATATTAAATTAAGAAAGATTAATAATAAGAATATTATTTATATAGAGAATAATAATAATACTAATATCGAGATTAATAAATATATTATAATCGATATTAATAAAAATAAAATCGATTTTTTATATATAATTAATAAAGATATTATATTATATATATAAAAACTACTTTAAATTATAGAGTATCTTATTAAGTTTATAAACTTATTAAAGATATTTTTTTAAGATAAAATTAATAAATTATTTTATATAGATTTTCTCTTTAACGTTTTTATAGAGAAAAGTAATTTTAATATTTATTTATTTTAAATTTTAATCTTTAATAGTAATTAAGATAAAGATAATTTTATAAAATATAAATTTAATTATTAAAACGAAGATTTTATTATAATCTAAATCTTTATATTATTCGAAATTATATATTATCTAATAAATTTTATAACGAGTAATTTTATTATTAAATTTATATTTTAAGATATAAATTTATCTATTATAAAATATAATATATTTATAAAATAAATCGATAAAAGTTTAAATATTATTCTCTTTTAGTAACTCGAATTCTTTAATTATATCGCCTTTTTATTATTTATAAAAAGAATTATTTATTATAATCTCTTTATAAATCTTTAATTTATATAGCTTTATATTTATAATTTAAATAATTATAATATAAAAGATAAGAGAGTTTAAAAAGAGATTTTATAGAGTTAAATAAGGATAGTTAGAATATAAAAATATATTATTTTATATTATTAAGATAAATAAAGGCGTAATAATAGAAATATCTATATCGAAATCGAAAGAAGTTATTATAAGTCTTAAATATTTTAAAATAAATCTAAATAACTAAATAAGTTTATTTATATTTATTATATTTATAAAAAAGAAAATTTTAATTAAAGAAGACGCTATAGATCTAAATATATTTCTCTCTATAGCTAAATTATTTAATAATTAAAAAGATATTAAATTAAATAAAAGTTTATTCTTTTTTTTATTTTATATAACTTTTAATAAGTATATAATATTATTATCTAATAGTAATATTTAATAAATATAATTATTATTATAATCTATAAGAATATCTTTTTAAATATAATATTATTCTTTCTTTTATTTAATAACTAATTTTCTTATTATAGTAAAACTCTTAATTTTAATATATTTAATATATATTAAATAAAACTTATATTTAATATAAATTTTATATAAAATAAGTTTATAATTTATAATAAAATTATAATTATAAAGATAATTTATTACTATTATAAATTTTAATTAAAACTTTTAATTAATATTAATATTTTCTATAATAATATTAATAATATTAAAAAAAGTTTAATTAAATTATTTAATAATTTTATTTTATTTAAGATTTTTTAATTAAATTAGCTTTTAAGTAATATTATAATTAATATAATAGATATTAAAATTATAGTTTTTATACTTAGCTTTATAATCGCTTTATAGATATTTAATAATATAATTATTATATTTATTATAAAGTTAAAAGCGCTTAAAAGTAATAAAGATATCGCTCTTTTATTCGATAATCTTAATCTTAAAGTATTTATTATAATTATTTAAAAAAATAAAAAAATATTTCTCTCTATCGAAGTTATATAGAGTAATGAAATTATAAATATTATTATAAATTAAATTATTTAATCTTTCTCTAAGGCGAATATAAGATTTATATAATATATTTTTTACTTTTTTAATAGTATATAAAATATAAAACTTTATTTCTATAATTTTTTTAATAAGATTTATATTCTTAAATAATTTAACGAGCTTTCGAATATTTTAATATTCTAAATAATTTATATAAGTATATTAAAGATTAAGAGTTTCTTTATTAATTATATAAAATATTTTATTAAAATCGAAATTAAAATTAGAATTAGAGATATTAAATTTAGCGAAAATAGAAATATCTTTATTTACTAAATTAACTTTTTATTTTATTTTAAAATAATCTAAAGTATAGCGAACTTTATATCTTACTATTTAGATATTAATATAAATATTAATTTAATTTTAAATAATATTAATATAGATTTTAACTCTTATATATAAAAGATATATAAATTATTCTTTTATAATTAAGCGATAATATTATAATAATTAATTTCGATATTATTAAAACGAATTTTATAAATAGATTATTATATATTAATTATTTTTAAAAAATTAAATTAAGAGATAATTTAAAAAAATAAAAAATATTAATAAAGATTAACTTCTTCTTCTTATTATTAATAATAATATTAAAATATATTTTATTAATATTAATAGAGATAAAAGAGTTTATAATACTCTTAATTAGATAAATATTATTAATTATAAAATTAAGAGAATAATATTTAATAAAGATATTTTAATAAGGAGTAAAGTATTATAAATAAATATAATTTAGAGTTTATTATATAAGCGAGCTATCGAATTTAGCTATATATATAATATATATTTCTTTTTTAATATTAATAAAATTATAATAACGCTTCTTATTAAATTTATAATTCTTATTCTTATTCTTTTTATTATTAAATTTAAAATTATTATTTTAAATATTATTCTTATTATTATTACCGCTATTACTCTTATTTTAACTCTTTTTAATAAATAAATTATACTTTATTTTAATATAATAATACTTTTTATAATAAATATAATATTTAATATATTTTTAAATTATATAATTATTAGAATTAAATATAACTTTCTTCTATAATTTAATAGTAATAATAAGATTTAAATTATTTAGAATAAGATAGTAAAAATATTAAATAATAAAGATATAATTAGATTTAATATAGTTAAAAAAATAAATTAATAATTATCTAAATAAATTAAATAATAATATATTTTAGCGAGAAGATAGACTCTATATTTATCTTATTTATCGATTTATAATTTTAAATATAATAAATAAAATAAATCTTATAAATCTTATTTAATTTAATATAGAAGAGAAAAATAAGAAAGTTAATTTTTAATTTTAATTTAAATAATATATTAATAATATTAATATAAATATTTTTAAGATAAGTTATAAAATTTAATATATTTTTATATTAGCTAAGATCTAGCTTAAATAATTAATAATAAAAATTATTAAAATTATTAAAATCTTTAAATTTATTATTAATAATAATAATTTTTTTATAAAAGATAGATATTAGTTTCGCTTTTTAAATTTAATAATAAATTATTATTAAGATAACTCTAAATAATATTAATAGTTAATTTATATTTTAACTTTTATTTAGCGATTTTATTTTTAATACTATTAATAAATTTTATAATTTTAATATTAAGTATATTTTTAATTAAGATAGAAATTATAAAACGAATTTTTTATTTAATTTTAATAAATTTAATAAAATATTATATTATAAGATATTAATATATATTTTATTATTATATTTAAAAATCTTTAAATTTTTTAAATTTAGCGATATAAAGAGATAGCTTATTAAACTTTATATTTAAATTAATTTCTTTTAATATAATTTTAATTCTAATATATTATTTAAAGTGCGAAGAGATTAAAAGCTTATAAGAGAATTAAATTTAATAAACTATATAATAATATTAAAGAGATTCTTGCTATTAATTAATTTGAGAGATAATTTATAAATTAAATTATTAAAAATTATAAAGCTATTAAAGAGATAAATAAATATATAATTATATTCTTAACTTTTTAAATATTTTCTAAATTAATATTAAACTTTATTTAATATTTAATTATATTAAAAAAAGTTATACTTAAAGATATATTTATTTATATATACTTTATTATATAATATATAAAATTATTTTTAAAAAATATCTAAAGATATAATAAGCGTATATAATTTATAATAGCTTTTAAATTTATTTTAAATTATAAAAGATATTAATAAATAATTATATTTAAGATATTTAATATTATCTTAATTAAAAGAAGATATTAATATATAATATTATCTTAACTAATATAATTAGATAAAGAATTTTTTTAAAATATAATTAAATTTAAAGATAATTAGATAGATATAAAGTTTATATTAAATAAAAAATCTAAAAACTCTTTATACTCTTTATTTTACGCGATAATTATATTCTTTATTAATTAAATATTTAATTATTAATCTAATAATTTATTAATTAAATAATTAATAATATTAATATAATAATATTTTACTATAATCTACTTAATTAATATAGCTATATTTTAATTAGAAAATAAGAATATTTCTTTATATATTACTTCTTTTATAATTATATTATTTCTATTTATAGATTTAATATTTTATAAATAAAATTAATATTAACTAAAACGCTTAATTAATTAATTAATTTAATAAAATTTTTAATTAATTTAATACTTAAGCTCTCTATTTTAACTCTTTATTTTTTAATATAGTAATTAAAGATAATAATAGCGAGGTTTCTATAAGAGTTATAATTATTATATAATAAATATAATTTATTATTTAAAGATCGATAAAGTTTAAAGAGTATTATCGAATTACTTTAAAGTAAATTAATTAAATATCTAATATTACGATAATATTATTAAGCGATATAATATTATAATAAAGTTTTTCTCTATTTTTTAAATACTTAGTTAATAAGCTAGCTAACTTATAAATAATATATTAAATAAATACTTTATAATTTAAATTTATAATCTATTAAAAGTAGTAGATAGAATATTTAATTAATTAGATCTAACTATAGAGAGCATTATAAATATATATATCGCTAAGCCTCGACAAACCTTCCTCGCCTTGGCAAACCTTTCAATTCAGTTAGATAACACATTTCGACAATAATACGCCTTAGCGTATTTGTATCTAGTCGCTCTTTCCTTTATAATAACTCTATAGTAAAAATAACTAAGTATCTTATCTTATATTTTCACAATTATCTTAATAATCTTTATTATAATATCTATAAAAATAGAATAATAATTTTTTAAATTAATTTTTTTTTTAAATTCTAAATATCTTTAGTAATTATTTAAATCTAGTATTTAAATTAATTTTAATTTTAAACTTTATAATTTAAATTAATTTTTTTTATTAGATTTTTAAAAACTCGCTAAATTCTAGCTAATATTAAAATTATTAATAAATTAAACTTTTAATAAGATTTATTTATTTTATAAATATACTTTATCGCTATCTTATTATTATAAATTTATTTATTAAAACTCTTAATTTTTATATATATATATAGTTATAATAAGAGCTAAGTTTATATCTAATCTCTATTAAAGATATTTCATAATTATATTCTTATTAATAATCTTAATATTTATATAGATAATTAATTTTTTTTATTAAATATTAATTTAATATAATAAGAGAATTATTAAATTAAAACTTTATCTTTTTTATCTTATTTAGAGATTTAAAATAATTTAATTAATATTTTAAAAAAAAATTATTTTCTTATATTATTAGACTATAATTTATCTTCTAGTAAACTTATATTATTAATAAACGAGTAAAGGCCTATGAATTAAATTCATAATCATTTTTTTAATCAGGGCTATGGAGTAAATAGATGAGCGATCTTTGGTAAGCGATCTTTGGTGAGCGATCTTTGGTGAGCGATATTTGAACTCCTTGCGCTTTAATAGTTATAAGACTAAATTTAAGAATTTTTTTTTCTTTGAAGGCTCACATTTCGTTCTATAATTTAAAAAAAAAATCTCAAAATTTTAATAGAAAACAAAAAGGTTATTCTAAAATCAAATAATGTATACCTGTTTTTTGATCAGGGCTGTCCGGCCTCGCCGGCTACATTTTTTTGATGGTTGCGGACACTAATTTATTTACCCGCGATGACTCAGCCGGTCTAACCAAAGAGCGTAGTGACCCTGAATTTATAATTGGCTGCACATACAAATTCAAGGTTTTCAAGCTCAGCTCTATCTTATTCTTTTATATATATTAATATTAAAAAATAAAATTTATAGATAAATAGATTTAATTAATTAAAAATTAGAAAGTAATATAAATATTTATCTTTTAAATATTATAATTTAAATTATAATTTTTTTAAAAGATAGAAGTCTAATAAGCGTAATTTATATATATAAAAAGATATTAGATATAATTATAGAGCTCTTCTTTAATAGCGAGATATATATAAAAAAAAAAAAAAAAAAAAACTTTTTTAATAGAAAAATTACATAAATAAATAATATTTTTAAGTATTCTATAATAGATAATAGTATATATTTTTTATTAATATAATATAGAAGTCTTATAATAAAACTGCTAATAGTTTTAATAATAATATAATATTTTTATATATTAAGTATTTTTTATCTATTTTCGAAGATATCTCTAACTTTTCTACTTTTTCTAAATTTCTTTCATTTTCTTATTAATTAAATATTTACTAATCTATATTTTATATTTATAGATTTTATTTATAATAATAATATTTTAATTTTTAATTTTTAATTAATTAGAATTTTAAATTTAGGTTTTTAAGCTAATATAATAATAATAGCGATAAAATATAAAATATAAAATTCTTTCTTTATAATTAGTTAGAGTAGATAAATAAAATAAATAAGCTAGATATATAAATTATTATTATATATTCCATTATCGATTTAAAAAAGATATTATAATATAATATTAATAGCGATATAAATAAAGAAAAGACGATATATTTTAGAATAAAAAAGAGATTTATTAGTATATATAAAAGAATAAGGTAGGGCTAAGCTTAAAAACCTTGAATTTGTATGTGCAGCCAATTATTAATTTGGGTCCTCTACGCTTTTTAGCTAGATCGGCTGACTCATCGCGGGTAAATAAATTAGCGTCCGCAATCATCAAAATCTCGCCCTCCCACGCCTCCCTCATCAAAAAAATAGGTGTACATTATTGACACATAGAATTACTTTTTTGTTTTCTATTAAAATTTTGAAATTTTTTTTTAATTTTTGAAGCGCTGTTTATGCTTTCCGAATTTTTAAGAATTTTGAAATTTAGTTCTATAATTATTAAAGCGCAAGGAATTCAAATATCGCTCATCAAAGTTCGCTCATCAAAGATCGCTTATCTACTTACTCGATAGCCCTAATTAAAAAAATGATTATGAATTTAATTCATAGGCCTTTACTCGTATTTTATAAAATATTAGAATAAAATAATAAGATAAAATTAGCTATAGTAGAGAAGAAAGTAAAATAATATAGATATTATAGATATTATAGATATTAATTTTAAGATTTTTTTTTCTCTATTTTTAGATACATAATCGCGTTATATTCTTCGCTATTTCGATTATATTTTATTAATATATTATATATTAATTCTAATAGCTACTCTAAATTAGATAATATAATTTTAAATAATATATTTATATTAAGAAATTTTCGAGAAATATATTTTTAATATTATTTTTATCTCTTTACTAATATTAAGCTATATAATACTTTATTATTTAATTTAGATCTTTATATTAAGTATAAAAATAAGAAGTTAATATATATTAATAATAGTATATAAGCTATCAGAATAATTTTAAATTTACTTAATCGAGTAATAAAATTATATAAAGAAATTTATTTAATAAATTATAATTATATTAAATAGTAAAATATTATATTAAATAGTAAAATATTATAATAAGTTATTTAACGATTTTATATTTTATTTAAATATTTTATTATACTAATATATTACTATACTATTATATAATATATTATTAAATATATAAATATTATAAGAAGCTATTTTAATCTTAATAGAGATTTATCTAAAAAAAAAAGTAGCGCTATAATTAATATTATAAATTAATTATCTTAAGTATATATCTATTAAATATATATATATATATATTTTTTAGATAGATTAGTTAAATTTATTTATATTATATAATACTTATTAAATATATAAATAAATATATAAATAAAGTTTAGAGAAGAGATAGCGTTATATAATAAAGTTATTTAGATTAATAATATAGCGTAGTATTTATTTTATTTATTTAGATAATAGATATAATAGCTATTAAGTAAATTAAGTAGATGTCTATTATTTAAATATACTAATATATATATATATAATTAAAGATCTTAAATATAGTTTATATAAGATTATTTATAGTATATTAAGATAGAATAAATTATTAATATAGAATTACTATTATATTATTCTACTATTAGCTCTCTATTAATTAATTAATTATTATTTTTTAAAGTATAAGCTAAAACGAATAATAAGTTTTATTGAACTTACCACTGGTTAAAAATAGTAGATATATCGTATTAATATATTATGCGCAACGCGAATTATTTAAAATAAGCTATTTTGTATAATCTGATAAGTAATTCTTATTATATAGTTTATATCATTTATCAAAATAATTAATCTATATATATTAGACCTAAAATTCCCGTTACTACTAGAGCTCATAAGGTATATATATAAATTCAAGGTTTTATAGCTTAGCTCTATCTTATTCTTTTATATATATTAATCTTTTAATAATATTAATATTAATATTAATCTAATAGATTTAAAGATATTCTTATATTAGAGAAAATATATTATTAGAGTATATTAAGTAACTATATTATTAACTCGATATTTATTATAACTTTTAATTAGCTTTTAATTAACTTCTTATTAATATTAAATTTTCTACAATAGTAAATTATTCGATATTCGAAATAAGTATAAAATTATTTAGTAATTTTCTTATTATAAATTAAGATTTATACTAATTCGAGTATCTCGCTTCGCTTATAATAGTTTATTTATTAAAGTTATATAATTCATTTTTCAAATTTTCAAATTTTCTCGAAATTTAATATATAGATAAGATATATAACTCTATAGAGCTATAGAACTTAAAGAAGTTTTTAAAAAAAATGATATATTATCGCTATTTATTAATTCTCTACTAGTAATATATTAATATATTACTTTATAGCGTAGTATTAGAATAATAATAAGTCGATATCTCTTTTATATTTTATTAACTATTTATTAACTATTTATTAATAATAAATTTATTTAACTCTTTTATAATTAGAAAGTTTTATATAACTCTATTTAATATACGTTATATAGAACGTAAAATCTAAATATTTTCGATATATAGTTCTTATTATATAAATCGTATTATTATCGCTAAAAATTTATCTATTTTCTATTAATAGTAAATTTTCATATATAGTAGCTTTCGTAAGATAATAAGATATTAAATAACTCTTTAAGTAATCTCGTTAATAAGAGAGTTTAACTAATAATTAAAGATAATTAAATTTTATAATTATTAAATTTAAATAACTATATCATAAGAAGCTAGCTTAATAAATATATAGAAGCGGAAGATAAAGAAGTAAGAAGATTCTTTATTATATAGAAGTATAGGAATTCTTAACTTCGAATTAATTTAATTTAATACTAATAAAGAACTTTATTAGTTTATAATAGTAGACTATTATATAACAGCTATTAATATTATATAGATATTACTATTACTATTATAATAGTATAGAATACTTAGAAATCTTATTTCTAAGAAGAATACGTTTTTATAAGTAACGAGTAAAGGCCTATGAATTAAATTCATAATCATTTTTTTTGATTAGGGCTGTCGAGCAAATTTGGTGAGCGAACTTTTAATAGACTATATTTAAATCGCTTGCCTTTAAATATTTATAGAGTTAAATTTAATAATTCTTTTTATATCTAAAAGCTCATATTATATTCTATAGTTTAAATAAAAAATCTCAAAAATTTAATAGAAAATAAAAAGGTTATTCTAAAATTAAATAATATATACCTATATTTTGATTAGGGCTGTCGAGTGAATTTTAATAAACGATATTTAAGCTCCTTACTTTTTAATAATTATAAGATCGAATTTTATAATTCTTTTAGTATTGAATAGCGTAAACTACGCTTTATAATTTAAAAAAAAATTCAAAATTTTAATAGAAGATGAAAAAGTTATTCTATTTATGAATAATGTATATCTAATTTTTAATAAGAAGGTGTGAAAGGGCTATTAGGCTGACTTAGTCGGTTTAATTAAAGAGCGTAGCGGATCTGAATTTATAATTGGCTATATATACAAATTCAAGGTTTTTTAGTTTAGTTCTATCTTATTCTTTTATATATACTAATAGAAAGATAATTATTTTATTATAAAATCTAGTTATTTAAATATATCTCATATTAAACTATATTAAACTATTAGTTACTAGCTTTTATCTATTAAATATAATCTATAAAAGTCTCTTATAAGAATAATAAATATTATATATATAATTTTTTCTATATATATATTAATAAAAGATATATATATTTATTATTATATATATTTATTTAATAGTAAAGAATTAAGACTCTATTATAGATTTAATTTTAAATTTTCTAATATATATACGTAGAGATATATAATAATATATATATAAGCTTTTTATATTAAGAAATAAGAGTTTATATATAATCGAGATATTAAAAAAAAAATTAATTATATAAAAACAGAAATAACTATATATTAAATACTTATTAAATATTAGTTAATTATAAATATATATAATAAACTCTATTTAAAGTAAATATAAGAATACGAGTAAAGGCCTATGAATTAAATTCATAATCATTTTTTTGATCAGGGCTATCGAGTAAATTTGGTGAGCGATCTTTAATAAGCGATATTTGAGTGCCTTGCCTTTTAATGTTTATAAGACTGAATTTCAAAATTATTAAAATTGTGAGAGTAATATGAAAATGTAAGTATAATGAGTAGTGTGTAGTAAAGATGATTATTCTTCTACTGAGAAGTAACTTATTATAGTAAGCTATCGTGACTGCATAGATATATGATTTTACCTATCTTTATATCTACCATGGAGATACCTTAATAAGAACCTTAACTTAATATTATAAATAGTTACTTCTTAATAAAAGAAGAATTATCTTTACTATATACTACTTATTATATTTATATTTCTATATTACTCTTATAATATAGTAATAATAATATTATTTAATATTAATTAACTATCGAATAATTTAGAAGCTTCTCTATTATTATTTATTTATTTAATAATATTTTATTACTTAATTTTTTATAGCTATTTTACTATCTAAGCCTTTCGCTAATACTCTTTTATTTATTAATTAAAAAGTCTCTATTATCTTATTAATCTAGTAAGTAATTTTAATCTAATAAAATATCTTTTTAACGTTAACGCTATTTATATCTATATTAATTAAAAAATAATTATATTAATCTTTTAAATCGATAACTTTATTAAAATAATATATTTATATTTTAATTTATTAAAGTTTTCGATAATATTTATAATTTAATATCTTATTATTTATACTCTTAAGTCTTTAAAATTATTAAGATTTTTATTTATATTATAAAATAATAGAGTAAAAACTAAATCTAATTTCTTAAAATTTAAATTATTAATATTATAATTATTAGACTAAGCTATTAATAAATCTTTCTTCTATAAAATAATTAGAGATTTTAATAATTTTACTATATAGCTAATAGAATTATTAAAATTTTCTTTAATTAATATTATTTTATTAAATTTATTTTTACTAAACTTTTTTTCGCTAATTATATAAAAATTTTTAAATCTTATTTAAATAAGAAACTCTATATTAATAAGTTTATCTAATAAATATTTTTCTTCTATATCTAAGACTTTTATAGAGATTATAATTTATAATAATATTATAACTTCTAATTTTTCTTTTAATTATTAATAGTTTTAATAAGATATTAATAATATTATTTAAAAAGCTATAATTTAAATATTATAGAATTTATAAATATTATTTAACTTTATAGATTTTATAAAATAATTAAAATTATAAGATCTATCTAAAGAGCTATTTATTTTATTAAATATTTTTAATTAATAAAATCTATTAAATCTTAATTATTTTAATTTTTATCTCGATAAATCTTATAAAGAAAATAAGATTATTATAATTAATAAAGATATTTACTTTTATAACATTATTCTTTTTATAAAATAATTATAAAATATAATTATTATAAAAGATTTTTTTATAATTAAAATTAATTTTAATATAATATTAAGAGATATAGCGTTATTATAATATATTATCAAATTATTAAATTTTAAAAAGTTTAATTTATAGATAAATAATAATATTAAGAAATAATATAAGATATTATTAAGATAATTTAAGAAATTAATTAAGATAGTATTCGCTTATCTTATTATTAAAAAATATATTTTAATAAATATATATAATAAAAGAGAGCCTTCGAGTTATATATAAATAATTATTTATTATATAAAGTCTACTAATATAAATAATATCGAAAATTAATTAATATTTATTTATTAAGATATTATAATAGATTTATATATTTTTATAAATTTACTATCTACTATAATATTAATTTCTTTATTTATTTAAATATTTAAATTAAAAAAAAATATTTAATTTAAAATATTTAAAATATTTTATTAAAGATTTTAATAAAGTTAATTATTATAATAATAATATAATAATTAAATCTTTTAATAAGATCTTTAATAAGATTAATTAAATACTAATTATTAAGATTAATAGAATTATAAAAATTAACTATTTAATTTTTTCTAATTTTAATTTTATTTATAATAATCTTCTAGCTATTAAAATAAATCTTATAATAAAAAATAATATATTTATAATAATTAATAATACGATTATTAATTAAATTAGTAATATACTTTATAAAGTAATTATTCGCTTATTATATTACTATATCTTTAAATTATTAATTCTTTAAATATATTAAATTTAATATTTTTAAATTAATTTAAATAATTAAACTCTTTTTAAGATAAAAGGGTTTTAAAATAAGATAATCGCTATTAAAGTAATAAAGATAAGTAATTATAATAGCTATAAGATATCTATTATAATTAGATTACTATTTATTAAGTTAATTATAATAATTAAATAACTTATAATTAAATTAATTATATTAATAAAAATTATTTTAAAGTTTTTTAAAAGTATAATAAAGTATAAGAAGTTTATTAAAGCGAATTATTTAAGGAAAACTTCGTTAATAATTATAAAGAATAATTATATAAAGAGATCTATATTAACTTTATTAATATTTATATAATTTATTAAAATTATAATATATTATTTATATTTAAAATAAAATTCTATAAATATTTATAAGAGAATTATTTATAAGAATTTTTTATAATTAAATAGAAGCCTTTTATTTATTAATTAAAAATCTTCTATTATTAAAACTCTAATTCTATTAAAATTATTAATTTTAATTTTATTAAAAAGTTTAATTTAGATATAAAAGTTACTTTTTAAGAATAAAATTATATTTATATCTTTATATATTTATAACTTAATGCTATTAATAAGAAGATTTATATTAATATTAACTATAGAGTTACTCTAATAAATAAATTATAATTATTAATATTATTATCTCTTATAAAAATTCGAAAAATAATTTTATCTTTTTATATTAAGAGTTTAAATTTAATTATATATAATATTAATAAATATATTTTAATTCTAATATATATTTCTATTAATAAAATAAATAATAATAAAATTCTCTATTATATTTAAAGAGAGATTTATTTTATTAATAATTTAAAAGTCTATATATTATTAAAAAATAATATTATAAATTTTAAAAAGATTATATTTAATATTATTTAAGATAAAGTATATATTAATAACTATATTATTA
The DNA here is from genome assembly GCF_014066315.1 of Letharia lupina. Classification (NCBI taxonomy): domain Eukaryota; kingdom Fungi; phylum Ascomycota; class Lecanoromycetes; order Lecanorales; family Parmeliaceae; genus Letharia; species Letharia lupina. Next base: position 1,064,144 of record NW_023502985.1, read on the forward strand.
TTATTAATATTATTAATTAATAATATAATTTATATTAGAGATATATTATTTATTAAAATTCGGATTATGTAACTCTTAACGTCTTAATAATCACGTGATATAATTACGTAATACGCCTTAGCGTATTTATATCTAATTACTCTTTTCTCTATAGTAACTCTATAGTTAATAACTAAGTATCTTATTTTATATTTTTATAAATTATAAATCTAAGCTCTACTTAATAACTATTATATTATAAATACTATTTATCTCTATAACTACGACTATTCTTAAGCTTTTAATATTTATCTTTTAATATTTAAAGTCTATTATACGAAGATAGTAATAGCTATAAAGATATTTTTTTAATCTTCTTAATAGAGATATTTCTCTCTCTTAAAATAGTTATAAATTTAAATAAATATAATTTATTAATAATATAAGAGATTAAGAGTCGCTTTCGCTTTTACTCTAAGCGAGTTAAAATATATTATCTCTAATCGAAATATCGAACTCGTTAAATATATTAAATATATAATTATATCGTTATATAATTAAGTTATATTATTTAAACTCTCTAAATCTTATTAACTTCTACTAAATTAAGATATCTAATTTTATTAAAAATAAAATTATTTTATATTAATATTAATTTTTAAATTATATATTAATTATTAGATTAATAATTATTAACTAAAAATAATTAAATATTAGTATTAATAATTTAATTATAATCTAAAGTATTTTAGAGCTAATACTATTATTTCTTAATATATTTATAAATTTACTAAGATTAAAATAATAAGAATATCTTATTAATATTAACTTCTAGATTTTTAGAAGCCTCTTAAAAAAAAGAGCTAAAGCCCTATTATCGAATTCTTTTACGATTATCTATATTCTATTATTATAATTATAAAATTAGAATAATCTTCGAAATCTTATAATAGTAATTAGCGATATAAATATTCTAAATTTAAATCTCTAAATAAGTAATATAAAAAGAGTGCTAATCTCTCTTTAAAAAGAAGATTTATATATCTATAATAATTATACTCTATATAATTCTATTAAAAACTAATCTTTATTTATAAATTATCTTTATTACTAAATATCTTTTATTTTAATTATATTACTTATATCTATTATAGCTTTATATATAAATACTTTTTATTTTTTATATAAAAATTTAAAGTTTAAAGATAATAATTAATTAGTATTAATAAGATTTTTAAAAACTCTAATAATAATTAAAATATTTATTCTACTTTTACTATTTTATTAAATAATAATTTTATTAACTTTAAACTCGAAGCTAGTAAAAATACTCTTAATTCTATAAATAATATTAAACTATTTAATTTTTATATTAAAAAGTCTATTTTACTCGCTTCGAAATTATTCTTAAAATCTTTCTCTAACTTTATTATCTTATTTAAAATAATAATTAAATTATTATTATTATTATCGCTATCGCTCTCTCTATTAATATTCTATATATTATTATTTAAACTATTTTTTAATAATAATAAATCTAAATAATTAATTATAGTATCTTATAACTAATATTCTTAATTAATCTTAATTTAATAAAAATAATTTTTCTCTAATTTTTATCGCTATTTTAAAATTTAGTGTAAAATATATTAGATAAAAATAAGATATTAAGAGCTAATTAATATTTAATAATCTTTTATCTTTTATTAAAATTATTAAATTTAAAACTTATATAGCTATTTTTTAATATTTTAAATATAATAATTATTAATTTATTAAAACTAATTATAATAATAAGAATTCTTAAATAATATTAAACGCTATTATTAAATATTATAAATTTAAAAACTTTAAGCTTTATACGAAGCTAATTCGCTAATTACTCGATATTACTCTTATTTTTAAAAGAAATATTCGCTAATATAAAAAGAATTTTTATAAGATTACTATTAAAATTATTAATTTATATAAATTACTTACTCTATTAAAGCTCTTTCTAATTTAACTCTTTTTTATAAAACTTAAAAACTCTTTTAATATCTTTATAATAATTTATATTTAAATCTATAAATTATATAATAATAAGATTATTAAATTTAATAAAATTATCTATATCGCGATAAATAAAAAGATTTATCTACTATTATTTAAAGATAATAATATTATTATATATATTATTTATAATAATAATAATAAGAATAAAGATAAGTAGTTTATTAAATATTATAAAATTAGTAATTCGAAAGCTAATCGCGAAATTTGCTTTTTATATAAGATCGTTAAATATAAATTTAGATATTCCCTCGCTAAATATTAAATTAAGTTTTTTTATCTAAAATTTAAAAAGTTTATATTAAATAAGAAAAAAAAAAGAAGATTTAAATTATCGCGATTAATTTTAATAATATAGAAAAAAGTCTTAATATTAAGTATAAGCGTATTAAAGAGATACTCTCTAATATCTCTATTTTAGAGAAGAATAAATATCTTAATATTAATTATATCTTTTTAAAAAAACTAAATTTGATTATATATTATATAAATCTTAATTTTAATAATTTTAATATTTTTAATATAACTAATAATAAGAAAGTTATTAATTTAATAATTATTAATTTTAATTTAAAGTATAACTTAATAATAGCTAACTTTATTAATCTATACTCTTATATAATAATAAACTTTAATTACTCTTACTATTTCTTCGCTAATTATTTAATATTTATTATCTATAAAAAAAATCTACTCTCGCTCTATTCGCGATATTAAAAATAATTAAATTTAATCTCTTAATTATAATATAATTAATTTAAATTACTCTATTTAAGATAAATATATAAGTATTACTTTATTTAATATTTTATATATACTTAATATAAATATTAATCTTCTTTTTATTAATAAACTTTTAAATATTAATATTATAATTAATTTCTATAAAACTAATTATACTCTAATTAAAAATAATTTAAAGCTTATAAATACTTATAATTAAGATTTTTTTTTAATCTCTAAAATAATTTAAATAGTATTTTAATAATATATAATATTTCTTTAAATTTAATTTATTAACTTTAATATATTTATATAAGCTATTTAAATTAATAAAATCTAAATAAACTTTTTACTATAGTAATAAATATAGATTTTATTAAGAATATTGCGAATAAGTATATTTATAAATATTATATTATAAGATATTAAAAGATTATCCTCTATATTAATCTTACTACGCTCGATATATAATTAAATAAATTTATTTATAATAATCTTATAAGATCTTTATTCTCTACTAATTTTAATAATTATAAATATTTTATAATATTTAAAAATAATTTTATCTTTTACTTTAAAGTCTATTATATTTATTATAAAAATAAAACTTTCGCTATATTTTTATAATTTAAAATTTATCTTAAATTATATAATTATAAAATCTTTTATATTTATCTTAATAATAAAGATAAATATATTTTTAAAGTCTTTTTTAATTATCTCGCTCTATTAAATATTAAATAAAAATTTATTATCTTTAATAATCTCTAGATAAACGATATAACTAAGCGTTTTAGATAAATTCTACTATATAAGATATATTCTATTCTATTAAGCTTTAAATTTAATAAATTCTTTTAATCTAAAATTATTATTATCGCTAACTATTTAATAATATAATTATTTAATATTAAAATTATTATAATCTCTTTTAAAAATCTTCTATTAATAAAAGTTTATTCTTTTTTATTTATATATAATTAATTTTATTATTTACGCGATAAAACGAATTTAGAAAAAGTTTATAAATTAAAATAAAAAGTATATTCTATTAAGATATAAGAGAAAATATATTTTTTAATTATATAATTTTATTAAAAAGATAATTATTCGCGTTAATAGTGTATACTTTATAAAAAAATAATCTTTAATTATAAATTTAAAAGAAGAAATTAAGATTTATAAATTCTTAAATAAATAATAATATTTAATAATATTAATATTCGCTATAGAGAAGATATTAAATAAATAATATATTATTAATATTTCGAAAAATATTAAATCTAAAGAAGTATTAAAAAATATTATATTTATAATTAAAATAATTATTAAATTTTTAATAGCTTTAAAATCTTTAATATCTATAAAATTAAAATTAAATTTTCTCTAATTAATTAATAAGTTAACGCTTTCGCGAAAATCTATATAAAAATCTTTAATATAATATATTTAATTAATTACGTAAGAGTCTTTAACTTAAATATCTTTAATATAAACTATTTAATTAAATATTATATTTATATCTATATTAATAATTCAATCTATATTACTTATATAAAAAATTTCTTTAAATTTAAATTTATTATTTATTATTATTAAAATTATATAAGCTATTCGCGAAAATTATAAATTAAACGCTATTTAAAGAGTATTATATAATTACTTAAATCTTATAATTTTAAATCTATAAAATCTATCCTCTAATTCTCTTTCGAAAATCTTTATAATATTCGCTTTATTTATAAATTATATTAATAAATTAAATATTTTTAAATTTATTATTTATAAGTAAACTATATCTAATTAATTATTCTAAATAAATTAAAAACTTTTTATAAAGAATAAATATAAATCTCTTATAAATAATAATACTTAATATCTTATTTAGACGTCTTCTAAGACTTATATCTTAAAAAATAAATAAATCTACACTTTAAAATAAGATTTCGATAGAGAAATTACTCGCTATAAAATATATTAAATTATTTAAAAATTCGAATAATAGAAGAGTTATAATTATTATAACACTTTTATATTAATAATAAAGTTTATAAATTATAAGATAATCTTCGCACTTATAATTACTTTAAATTAAAATCTAAAATAAATAAATATTAAAATTACTTTTTTATATAATAATATAAAAAAAGAGATTTATATACGTTAACTCGATAGCTTTAATAAGAATAATATTAAAATTTATAAACTAAATAAGATATTTTATAATTTAAAATAATTCTTTTAAATTTAATATTAATATTTCTCGAAGTATATAAAAAAGCTAAATCTTCTCTCTATTAAATTAAATAATAGCGTATTTATAGACTTTAAAGAGAGTATTATTATAATATTCTATATTAATAATATTCTAATTATTAATTTAAATAAAATCGAGATTTAGTAGATTAAAAAGAGTTTTAATACGAAGTTTTATATATCGAATTTAGAATTATATATCTATTATTTAAATATAATTATTAAGAGAAATTATTATAACGATATTTTTTATCTAAAATAAAAAATTTATATTACTTAATTCTTAAATTATTTTAATTATTAAAATTTTATCTCGATATTAATATCTCTCGAAATTAATTATAAACTAGCTTTTATTAAAGAGAATTATATTATTTTAAAAAAATTATAAAAAAACTACTAATTAGCGATAAGATCTCTTATATATATTATATTTAATACTTATCTTAATATTATCTACGCGATATTATTAATAAATTATTATTTAATTAATCTAATTTTAATATACTAAAATATAATTATTTAAATCTTTTAATATTTAAGAAGTATAGTATATTATAAATTTATATATAAAGACTTTCTTTAAAAACTTATTAATTATATTAATTCTAATTAAATTAATAATATAATTTAAAAATTTATATCTAGCTATCTCTTTAATATAAAAAATAATATAATTAATTAATTATTTAAACGTTAAACTATTATAGTATTATTTACTTATAAAATAAAGTATATTAATTAAATATAAACTATTAAAAAAGTAATTTAGCTAAAAAATTTACTTAATTAACTTCTTTATTTTAATAATATAAATTCTAAAACTATTATTATTTTTAATAATAATTAAAGTATAATTATCTTTATAAAAAACGCTTAATTTTATATTTATATTAAATATATTAATATTATCTATTATTTTATATAAGAAAAGATTAATAATAATATTATAAATATATAATATATTTTTATTAATAAATAGATAACTAATAAATTTATTAAGACTCTTTATTTAAATAAATTTATTATTTTTTAAAACGCTTTTAAAATAAAAGTTATATTTACTTACTTTATAGATAGCTATTAATCTTATTATTATCTTAATATAATTTTAATTTAATAATATTTAATAAAAAAGTTATTCTATTATATTTATATCTAAATCTAAAAAAATTATTTATTATTATCTACTTTAGAAAAGCTATTTTATTAATCTTTATACTATAAATAATCTACTTAAATCGCTTATTAAGTTATTATATTAAATTTAATACTTAATAAACTTATTATTTTATATTAAAATAACTATTTCTTTAATACTATTACTATTATCGCTATTAAACTTTTAAAGCTCTTTCAAAAAGTCTATATTTATTTATTATTAATATTTTAAATATTATATCTTTAAATTATCGCTATTATAATTACTATTATTAAAAATTAATTATTTAAAATAATCTTTATAAAGATTTTATAGTCGACGATATATAGCTAGAAGAATTTCTTTTAATTATTTTATTTAATTATTTTTATAAATATTCTCTAATTTTAAATTAATCGATTTTTAATATATATTAGATAACCTAGAAATAAAATTTCTAAAAAACCGCTTTTTAATAAAATATAGAATTTAGATTAAATTTAGATAGGGGCTATAGTTTAATATAATTATTTTTAAATTTCGACTTTTTACTTTATCTACTCTATTTTAGACGTTATAAATTTTAAATCTTATATTTTTTAATTTTATTTATATAAGAGAGAATAGAAGTATAGGGGATATAAGGGATATATTTTTACGCTAGCTACCCGATACTAACTTATCTTAACTATTCGATATTAATTTTACTCTTACTATTTAACGCTAACTTACTCTAATTATTTAATTTAAATTTCACTTTAATTACCTAACGCTAGTCTTACTTTAATAATCTAATAAAAATTAATTAAGTTATTTTATCTTATTTACTTAGTTTTAGACTTTATTAGTATTAAACTTCGTATTTACTAAATTTCGCCTATAAGAGGATATATGCGAAGGAGAGTGTTGAAATTTGGATCACGTAACTCTTAGCGTCTTGGCGGTCACGTGATATGGTCACGTGATACGCCTTAGCGTGTTCGTATCTAGTCGCTCTTTTCTTTATAGTAACTCTATAGTTAACAACTAAGTATCTTATCTCATATTTTCACATTATTTATACTTATAAAGTCTTAATTATAATATTCTATATCGATATTATAATCTCTATTAACTCTTCTAAAAAATTATTTAAAAGAGATTATATTTTTAAATTAATAATATAGCGAAACTTAACTCTATATATTTATTTTATAAATTTATATATTATTAAAGTTTTAATTAAAAATTAAATTATTTAAATTATTTAAATTTCTAAAAAGCTTTATCTAGATATACTCTATAAAATTAATTATAAAAATATCTTCTTTATAAAGCCTTTATCTTCGTTAAAGTCTTTTATAAATAAATTTATTATAAATAATTAAATTAAGAAAGTAATTATTTTTATTATAATAGTATTAAAATATAGCTAATAGCCTTTTATAGCTTATTTATAATATTATTATATCTTAATTAAATCTTATTAAAAAGATTAAGCTATTAAACGATATTATAATTTATAATAATAAATATAATACTTAGATTCTAATAGATTTAATTAATAAATTTCTTATTTTATAAAAAAATAAAAATTTTATTAAAATATTTAAATATAATTAAATAAAGATTATATTATACGATAATTAATAAAGTAAATTATTAAAATCTAATTATATAAAGATTTACTCTTTAAATATTAATAATAAAAAAAAATAATTAATAATATATTTAATAATTTATAATAATAAAATAGATTTAAATATACTATTAAGTTTATCTTATTTAATTATCTTATATTTATAATTTAAAAAATACTATTAAATAATAAACGAAAGAGAAGAGTTATAATAAATATTAGAGATTTAAATAATCTTATTATTTTAAATATATATCTTATATTATTATAATTAGATATTATAATAAAATTATTAGAATATATTTATTTATCTATATTTAATATAATATCTTTTTTTTATTAATAGCTTATTTATTATAATAATCGCTATATATTTATTATAATTTCTTATTAAAATTAAGAGATTTTTAATATATTAATTATAGAATATATAAACTTTATAACTTATATATAATAATAAATTAATAAAATTCTATAATTTATTAAAGATTTTATTTAAATATATATTAATAATATTATATTAAATTTTAAAATCTTAAAAAAGTATATTATATATTTATAAAAGTTATTTTAAATCTTAATTAAGTATAATATTATTATTATATTAATAAAAATCTTTTTAAAATATCTTAATATTAATTTATTAAATTATTAAATTAATTTTTTTAATATAATAATAATTAAGAATAAGTTAAAAGTTATTAATAAGATTATCTATTTTAATATACTTAATAATTTTAAATATTATCTTAAATTAATAAATTATCTAAAAAATTTAATTTACTATTACGCGTAATTTATTAATTCTTTATAAATATTAAAAACTCGCTTATTTAAAAAAAATTTTATTAAAAAAAATTTATATTATATTTATTTTTTTAAGCTTTATTTATTAAAGATTATTTTATAAAAGAATTAAAGTTTTTAAAATCTATAAAAAGCTTTAAATAAACTTTTATTATTTATATATTTTAATTTAAATAGAGATCTATAAATAAATTTTAATATCTCTAAAAAATAAAATTTTAATATATAAATATTTTATATTAAAAAGAAATATATTATTATAATTAATATTAAATAATTATCTAAAATTATTATAAAGTTAATTATATACTTATTAAGAATATTAATTTTTATTAAAAAAAATTATTAGTTTATAAAACTCGAGATAATAGAATTTATATAAATTATTAAAAAAAATTAATATCTTATAAAGTTATCTAAGCGATCTATTATTATTTAAATTAATTATTTAATTATTCTTAATATTATAAAATAATCTTCTATTACTTTTATAATATTTATAATAAAATTAAATATATAATTAATATATATTTCTTAATTTCTTTATTAATTTTATTTTAATATAAAATATAAGTTTAATAAAAAATATATTATATTAAATACTCTTTTATATCTTATAAATATTAATAAATTAATATTATTTAAAAATTATTTAAAGCTTAATATCTTATATATTTATATTATATAAATAATAAATTATAATAATATTTATATTTATTTTATTATTATAATAGAGATAAATAAAATCTTCTATAATAGACTTTTTATTAAATATAATATAGATTTATATTAAATAAAAATTAGTAATATTATAAATATTAATATAAGATTAATAATTAAGAATAAAAATATTAAGCTTTTTTTTATTTATAATATTATAAACTTTAATCTTATTTTTTATAAGAATAAATTTATTAATTTAAAATAATTATATATATCTTAATCGCTAATTAAAGATATTTTTAAAATTATTTATAAAAATAATTATTTAGATTTTAAAAAATCTTTTAATATAATTTTTAAATTATAATATATATAAGAATTATTTAAATATCTTTATAGCTATATTAAATATTATTCTAAATATTTAATATTATAAATTTATTATTATAAATCTTATAATTATTTATAATTTATAAAAAATTCTATTTTATCTTTTTATATTTTAATATTTAATTTTATTTTTACTATATTATTATTTAATAAAAAATTTAATTATATAATAATAATTATAAATAAATTTATAAAGCGAATTATTTATATTTTTAATAAATCTATTTAAAATATTAAAAAGTAGATTATTATTCTATTAAATCGTTTTAATATAAATAATTAAAAAATATTAAAAATCTTATTATCTAATAAAGATCTTAAATTTTTATTAAAATTATAAAAAGTTATATTTAATAAATTAAAAATTAAACTATTATATTTTATAATTTATTATCTTTAAATAAATTATAAAAAGTTATATTTAATAAATTAAAAATTAAACTATTATATTTTATAATTTATTATCTTTAAATAAATAATAATAATAAATATATTAATTAGATAATTAAAATTATTTTATATTTTTATTTATATATTTTAGAGAAATCTTTAATATAATCTATTATTCTTTTATATATATAAATACTTTTTAATAATATATAATTAATTATTATAATTAAATTATTAAATAAATTTTTTTATAATTTTTCTCTTAATAAAGTTTTTAATTTTATTATATTATTTAAATTATTATAATAAATATATATTATTATTAAAATTAAAGCTATTAATATAATAAGCTTCGCTTAAATATTTTAAAATTTTTATTATAATTATATATATTAAAAAAAAAGATAAGATACTCTTATATTTATATAAAGATTACTCTATTTTATAATTTATTAATATTATTAAAATAAATAAAATTAACTAATACTATATTAATTTTTTTAAAATTATTATTAAAATAAATAAATAAATTTATTATTTTAATATATTTAATTATTAAAAAATTTATTTTATATTTTTAATAGTATAATTAAAATTATAGCTCGCTAATACTAATTTTTTTTATAAATTATTATTAAAAAAGTTTAATTTTATTTATATAAAAGATAATATTAATAATTATAAATTATATAAATTATAATTTTTATTTAATAAATATATTAAATATTATAATAAGAGTTAGTTAATTAAATATCTAATATAATAAAAAGAATATAGCTCTAAATATAATTAATAATATAATATTAAATATCTAGATAATACTTCGAAATTAGTAAGAGACTATAAGATCGCTATATCGAAAGACTACGAGATCAATATATCTCTACCTCCGCTACCACCTCCGCTACTAGAGCTACTACCTCCGCTATCATTACTACCTCCGCTATTAATAACGTTATAAAAGCCTTTCGCTACTACACTATTACTACCTTTACTATTATTATAAAAGTCTTCTATAATTAAATCTTTAAAGTCTATTATAAAATAAGCTATTATAATTATAATATCGAGAAAAAAGAAACTAATTATATAAGAGTCTTACTATCTATATTTACTACTTAGTAATAACTTCTTTATTTATATACTTCTTACTTATATATATATCGAGATCGCTATACTTTTTATTAATAATATATTATTATAATAAACTATTATAACTATATAAATATATAATTTTATCTATCTTTATATCTATTAAAAAGATATCTTAATAAAAACTTTAGCTTAATATTATAAGTAGTTACTTCTTAATAGAAGAAGAATTATCTTTACTATATATTACTTATTATACTTATATTTTTATATTACTTTTATATAACTACTTATAATATTAAGCTAAGATTCTTATTAAGATATCTTCTTAATAGATATAAAGATAGATAAAACTATATATTTATATAATTACGATAGCTTATTATAATAATATATCGTTAATAAAAAGTATAGTAACCTCGATATATATATAAGTAAAGAGTATTATATAAGTTATTATAAAGTAAATAAATATAAATAGTAAGGCTTTTATATAATTAGTTTCTTTCTTCTAGATATTATAATCGTAATAGTTATAGTAAGCTTCGAAGATTTAATTGCGAAAGACTTTTATAATAATAGTATAGATAGTAATAGTATAATAGCGAAAGGCTTTTATAACGTCGTTAATAGCGGAGGTAGTAATAGTAGCGAAGATAGTAATATATCGATCTCGTAGTCTTTCAATATAACGATCTTATAATCTTTTATTAATTTTGAAATATTATCTAGATACTTAATATTATATTATTAATTACGAGTAAAGGCCTATGAATTAAATTCATAATCATTTTTTTAATTAGGGCTATCGAGTAAATAGGTGAGCGATCTTTGGTGAGCGAACTTTAGTGAGCGATATTTGAATTCCTTGCGCTTTAATAATTATAAGATTAAATTTCATAATTCATTTTTTATCTAAAAGCCCATATTTCGTTCTATAATTTAGAAAAAAAAATCTTAAAAATTTAATAGAGAATAAGTTAGTAAAGTTATTAAACGATTAAAAGTAGGGTGAGAGATTTTGATAGTTGCGGACGCTAATCTATTTACCCGCGATGACTTAATTAGTCTAATTAAAGAGCGTAGTAACCCTAAATTTATAATTGACTATATATATAAATTTAAGATTTTATAGCTTAGCCCTATCTTATTCTATTATATATACTAATATTTAAAATTATATTCTTTTTATTATATTAAATATTTAATTAATTAATTTTTATTATAATATCTAATATACTTATTAAATAAGAATTATAATTTATATAATTTATAATTATTAATATTATCTTTTATATAAATAAAATAAATTTTTTTTAATAATAATTTATAAAAAAAATTAATATTAATAAGTTATAATTTTAATTATATTATTAAAAATATAGAATAAATTTTTTAATAATTAGATATATTAAAATAATAAATTTATTTATTTATCTTAATAATAATTTTAAAAAAATTAATATAATATTAATTAATTTTATTTATTTTAATAATATTAATAGATTATAAAATAGAGTAATCTTTATATAAATATAAGAGTATCTTATTTTTTTTTCTAAAGTATATAGATTAATATTTATAATTATAATAAAAATTTTAAAATATTTAAATAAAGCTTATTATATTAATAATTTTAATCTTAATAATAATATATATTTATTATAATAATTTAAATAATATAATAAAATTAAGAGTTTTATTAAGAGAGAAATTATAGAAAAATTTATTTAATAATTTAATTATAATAATTAATTATATATTATTAAAAAATATTTATATATATAAAAAAATAATAAATTATATTAAAGACTTTTCTAAAGTATATAAATAGAAATATAAAATAATTTTAATTATTTAATTAATATATTTATTATTATTATTTATTTAAAAATAATAAATAATAAAATATAATAATTTAACTTTTAATTTATTAAATATAGCTTTTTATAATTTTAATAAAAATTTAAAATCTTTATTAAATAGTAAGATCTTTAATATTTTTTAATTATTTATATTAAAATAATTTAATAAAATAATAATCTACTTTTTAATATTCTAAATAGATTTATTAAAAATATAAATAATTCGCTTTATAAATTTATTTATAATAATTATTATATAATTAAATTTCTTATTAGATAATAATATAATAAGAATAAAATTAAATATTAAGATATAAAAAGATAAAATAAAACTCTTTATAAATTATAGATAATTATAAGATTTATAGTAATAAATTTATAATATTAAATATTTAAAATAATATTTAATATAATTATAAAAATATTTAAATAATTTTTATATATATTATAATTTAGAGATTATATTAAAAGATTTTTCGAAATTTAAATAATTATTTTTATAAATAATTTTAAAAATAATTTTAATTAGCGATTAAGATATATATAATTATTTTAAATTAATAAATTTATTTTTATAAAAAATAAAAATAAAATTTATAATATTATAAATAAAAGAAAGTTTAATATCTTTATTTTTAGTTATTAATCTTATATTAATATTTATAATATTAATAATTTTTATTTAATATAAATTTATATTATATTTAATAAAAAGCTTATTATAAATTTTTTTATTTATCTCTATTATAATAATAGAGTAATTATAAATATTATTATAATCTATTATTTATATAATATAAATATATAAAATTTTAAATTTTAAATAATTTTTGAATAGTATTAATTTATTAATACTTATAAAATATAAAAGTATATTTAATATAATATATTTCTTATTAAACTTATATTTTATATTAAAATAAAATTAATAAAAAAATTAAGAAGTATATATTAATTATATATTTAATTTTATTATAAATATTATAAAAATAATAAAAGATTACTTTATAATATTAAGAATAATTAAATAATTAATTTAAATAATAACGAGTTATTTAAATAATTTTATAAGATATTAAATCTTTTTAATAATTTATATAAATTTTATTATTTTAAATTTTATAAATTAATAATTCTTTTTAATAGAAATTAATATTTTTAATAAATATATAATTAATTTTATAATAATTCTAAATAATTACTTAATATTAATTATAATAATATATTTCTTTTTAATATAGAATATTTATATATTAAAATCTTATTTTTTAAAGATATTAAAATCTATTTATAAATTTTTATTTAAATTAAAATATATAAATAATAAAAATTTATTTAAAGTTTTTTATAGATTTTAAAAATTTTAATTTTTTTATAAAGTAATTTTTAATAAATAAAGCTTAAAGAAATAAATATAATATAAATTATTTTTAATAAATATCTCTTTTAATAAATAAGTTTTTAATACTTATAAAGAATTAGTAAATTATATATAATAATAAATTAAACTTTTTAAATAATTTATTAATTTAAAATAATATTTAAAATTATTAAATATATTAAAATAAATAATCTTATTAATAGCTTTTAACTTATTCTTAATTATTATTATATTAAAAAAATTAATTTAATAATTTAATAAATTAATATTAAAATATTTTAAGAAGATTTTTATAGATATAATAATAATATTATACTTAATTAAGATTTAAAATAACTTTTATAAATATATAATATATTTTTTTAAAGTTTTAAAGTTTAATATAATATTATTAATATATATTTAAATAAAATCTTTAATAAATTATAGAATTTTATTAATCTATTATTATATATAAATTATAAAATTTATATATCTTATAATTAATATATTAAAAATCTTTTAATCTTAATAAAAAATTATAATAAGTATATAATAATTATTATAATAAATAAATTATTAATAAAAAAAAGATATTATATTAAATATAAATAAATAAATATATTTTAATAATTTTATTATAATATCTAATTATAATAATATAGAGTATATATTTAAAATAATAAGATTATTAAAATCTCTAATATCTATTATAACTCTTTTCTTTTATTTATTATTTAATAATATTTTTTAAATTATAAAAATAAGATAACTAAATAAAATAGATTTAATAATATATTTAAATTTATTTTATTATTATAAATCGTTAAATATATTATTAATAATCGCTTTATTATTAATATCTAAATAGTAAATCTTAATATAATTTAATTTTAATAATCTATTTTACTAATTATTATATAGCGTAATTTTTATTTAATTATATTTAGATACTTTAATAAAATCTTTACCTCTTTATAAAATAAAAAATTTATTAATTAAATCTATTAGAATCTAAGTATTATATTTATTATTATAAATTATAATATTATTTAATAACTTAATCTTTTTAATAAGATTTAATTAAGATATAATAATATTATAAATAAGCTATAAGAGGCTATTAATTATATTTATTAATACTATTATAATAAGAATAATTATTTTCTTAATTTAATTACTTATAATAAATTTATCTATAAAAGACTTTAACGAAGGCTCTATAAAGAAGATATTTTTATAATTAATTTTATATAATATATTTAAATAAAATTTCTTAAAAATTTAAATAATCTAATTAATTTTAATTTTAATTTTAATTTTAATAATATATAAATCTATAAGATAAATATATAGAGTTAAATTTTACTATATTATTAATTTAAAAATATAATTTCTCTTAAATTATTTTTTAGAAAAGTTAATAGATATTATAATATTAATATAAAATATTATAATTAAGACTTTATAGATATAAATAATATATCTTTAATATAAATTATATTATTAATTAATAATATTAATAATAATAATATAATTATTAATATATATTTTATCTTAAATAATATTAAATATAATCTTCTTAAAATTTATAATATTATTTTTTAATAATATATAAACTTTTAAATTATTAATAAAATAAATCTTTTTTTAAATATAATAGAGAATTTTACTATTATCTATCTTATTAATAGAAATATATATTAAAATTAAAATATATTTATTAATATTATATATATTAAATCTAAATTCTTAATATAAAAAAATTAAATTATTTTTTAAATTTTTATAAGAGATAATAATATTAATAGCTATAATTTATTTATTAAAGTAATTTTATAGTTAATATTAATATAAATCTTCTTATTAATAATATTAAGTTATAGATATATAAAGATATAAATATAATTTTACTTTTAAAAAATAATTTTTATATTTAAATTAAATTTTTTAATAAAATTAAAATTAATAATTTTAATAAAATTAAAATTTTAATAATAGAAAACTTCTAATTAATAAATAAAAGGCTTTTATTTAATTATAAAAAACTTTTATAGATAACTCTTCTATAAATATTTATAAAATTTTATTTTAAATATAAATAATATATTATAATTTTAATAGATTATATAAATATTAACGAAGTTAATATAAATCTCTTTATATAATTATTCTTTATAATTATTAATAAAGTTTTTCTTAAATAATTTATCTTAATAAGCTTTTTATACTTTATTATATTTTTAAAAAATATTAAAATAATTTTTATTAATATAATTAGTTTAATTATAAATTATTTAATTATTATAATTAGCTTAATAAATAGCGATTTAGCTATAATAAATATTTTATAATTATTATAATTACTTACTTCTATTACTTTAATAGTAATTATCTTATTTTAAAAATCTTTTATCTTAAAAAGAGTTTAATTATTTAGATTAATTTAAGAATATCGAATTTAATATATTTAAAGAATTAATAATTTAAAGATATAGCGATATAATAAATAGATAATTATTTTATAAAGTATATTACTAATTTAATTAATAATTATATTATTAATTATTATAAATATATTATTTTTTATTATAAGATTTATTCTAATAGCTAGAAGACTATTATAAATAAAATTAAAATTAAAAAGAGTTAAATAATTAATTTTTATAATTCTATTAATCTTAATAATTAATATTTAATTAATCTTATTAAAGATCTTATTAAAAGATTTAATTATTATATTATTATTATAATAATTAATTTTATTAAAGTCTTTAATAAAATAATTTAAATATTTTAAACTATATATTTTAAACTATATATTTTTCTTTAATTTAAATATTTAAATAAATAAAGAAATTAATATTATAATAGATAATAGATTTATAAAAATATATAAATTTATTATAATATCTTAATAGATAAATATTAATTAATTTTTAATACTATCTATATTAATAAATTTTATATAATAAATAATTACTTATATATAGCTCGAAGACTCTCTTTTATTATATATATTTATTAGAATATACTTTTTAATAATAAAATAAATTAATACTATTTTAATCGATTTCTTAAATTATTTTAATAATATCTTATATTACTTTTTAATATTATTATCTATCTATAGATTAAATTTCTTAAAATCTAATAATTTAATAATATATTATAATAATATTATATCTCTTAATATTATATTAAAATTAACTTTAATTATAAAAAAATCTTTTATAATAATTATTTTTTATAATTATTTTATAAAAAGAACGAGTAAAGGCCTATGAATTAAATTCATAATTTTTTTTTTAATCAGGGCTATCGAGTAAATGGGTGAGCGATCTTTGATGAGCGAACTTTAGTAAGCGATATTTGAATTCCTTACGCTTTAATAATTATAAGACTAAATTTAAGAATATTTTTTTTCTTTAAAAGCCCATATTTCGTTCTATAATTTAAAGAAAAAATCTCAAAATTTTAATAGAAAACTAAAAAGTTATTCTAAAATCAAATAATGTGTACCTGTTTTTTGATCAGGGCTGTCGAGCGAACTTTGGTGAGCGATATTTAGATTCCTTACTTATTAATAACTATAGGACCAAATTTCAAAATTTTTAAAAATTCAAAAAGCGCAAATAACGCTCCATAATTTAAAAAAAAATCTCAAAATTTCAATGGAAAATAAAAAAGTTATTCTATTCGTGAATAACGTACACCTATTTTTGATGAGGGAGACGCGGGAGGGCGAGATTTTGATGGTTGCGGACGCTAATTTATTTACCCGCGATGACTCAGCCGGTCTAACCAAAGAGCGTAGTGACCCTGAATTTATAATTGGCTGCATATACAAATTCAAGGTTTTCTAGTTTAGCTCTATCTTATTCTTTTATATATACTAATAACGCTATAAAAGTAGATATCTTTATTAATTATAATAATTTTATCTTTTTTATAGAATTTATTAAGATAAAAATTAAAATAGCTAAGATTTAATAGATTCTATTATTTAAAAATATTTAATAAAATAAATAATTTTTTAAATAAATTTTATAGCTCTAACTATTCTATAAGATTTATAAAGTTAAATAATATTTATAAATTTTATAATATTTAGATTATAGCTTTTTAAATAATATTATTAATATTTTATTAAAGTTATTAATAATTAAGAGAAAAGTTAGAAGTTATAATATTATTATAAATTATAATCTCTATAAAAATCTTAAATATAGAAAAAAAAAATTTATTAAAAAAATTTATTAATATAAGACTCTTTATTTAAATAAAATTTAAAATTTTTTATATAACTAGCGAGAGAGAGCTTAATAAAAATAAATTTAATAAAATAATATTAATTAAAAAGATTTTAATAACTTTACTAGCTATATAATAAAATTATTAAAATCTTTAATTATTTTATAAAAAAAAGATTTATTAATAGTTTAATCTAATAGTTATAATATTAATAAAAATCTTAATAGCTTTAAAGATTTAAGAGTATAGATAATAAAATATTAAATTATAAATATTATCGAAGACTTTAATAGATTAAAATATAAGTATACTATTTTAATAAAGTTATTAATTTAAAAGATTAATATAATTATTTTTTAATTAATATAGATATAAATAATATTAATATTAAAAAGATATTCTATTAAATTAAAATTATTTATTAGATTAATAAGATAATAAAGACTTTTTAATAAATAAATAAAAGAGTATTAATATAAAATTTAAATAGTAGAATAATTATAAAGAATTAAGTAATAAAGTATTATTAAATAAATAAATAATAATAAAGAAGCTTTTAGATTATTTAATAGTTAATTAATATTAAATAATAATATTATTATTATATTATAAAAGTAATATAAAAATATAAATATAATAAGTAATATATAATAAAGATAATTATTCTTCTACTAAGAAGTAACTACTTATAATATTAAGCTAAGATTTTTACTAAGATATCTTCTTAATAAGTATAAAGATAGATAAAATCATATACCTATATAATCACGACAGCTTACTATAACAAAAATATTAAAAAGCGCAAGTTGCGGGCTATAATTTAGGTAAAAATCTAAAAATTTTAATAGAAGATAGTAAAGTTATTAAGGGGTTAAAAGTAGAGTAAGAGATTTTTTAATAGTTACGAACGCTAATTTATTTACCCGCGATAACTTAATCGATCTAATTAAAAAGTGTAAATCTAATAAATTTATAATTAGCTATATATATAAGTTTAAGATTTTATAGCTTAACTTTATCTTATTCTTTTATATATACTAATAATAGACTTTAAGATAAATAAATAATAAGTTTTTAAATAGAGAATATTAATAAAGATAGATTTAAGATATTTTTAAGATATATTAAATATATATCTAACTTAAATCTTAAATTCTAAACTTTTAATAACATTAAGAAAAAATATAAATATTTATATATATAAAGTTTCTATTATTATTATCGAAGAAAAGTTTATAAATATTTAATCTTAAGTTTTAAATTAGCGTTTTTTATAGATTTTTCTTTAACGATATATTTAAGATAAGCTTTTCTCTAAAAAGAAAAGATATTATAGTCTTTATCTTATTATAACTCCTATTTAAAATAATAAGATTTATCTATTAAGGAAATAATTAAAAAGATACTTAACGCGATATTTTTAATTATAGATTTCTATAAAATAAATAAATAGATAAATAAACTCTATAATTAAAAATAGATATCTATTATAGTATTATTATAATACGAGTAAAGGTTTATAATTTAAATTTATAATTTTTTTTTAAATTAGAGCTATTAAGTAAATAGATAAGCGATCTTTAATAAATAAACTTTAATAAGCGATATTTAAATTCCTTACGCTTTAATAATTATAAGATTAAATTTAAAAACTCTCTTTTAATCTAAAAGCCTATATTTCGTTCTATAATTTAAAAAAAAATCTTAAAATTTTAGTAGAAAATAAAAAAGTTATTTTATATATTAATAATATATATCTATTTTTTAATAATTATAAATATTAATTTATTTATTTATAATAATTTAATTAATCTAATTAAAGAGTATAGTATTTTTAAATTTATAATTAATTATATATATAAATTTAAGATTTTTAAACTTAATTTTATCTTATTCTTTTATATATATTAATAAAATACTTAGAAATCTTATTTTTAAAAAGAATATATTTTCTTAAATAATAAAAAGATAATTTTTAATTATAGAATTTACTTATTTAAATATATATTTATATTAAACTATATTAAGTTATTAAATTAAATTATATATAGTTAATATATTAATATATATTAATATATATAAAAGAATAAGATAATACTAAATTTAAAAATCTTAAATTTATATATATAATTAATTATAAGTTTAAATTTACTATACTTTTTAATTAGATTAATTTATTTATTATAAATAAATAAATTAGTATTTATAATTATTAAAAAAATAAATATATATTATTAATATATAAAATAATTTTTTTATTTTCTATTAAATTTTTAAGATTTTTTTTTGAAATTATAAAAAGAAATATCGGCTTTTAAATTAAAAAAGGATTTGTAAATTTAGTATTCTGGCCATTACTAAAGATATATTACCGTTATATAACGGTTCTATAACTAATAACCGATAAACAACCGATGTATCACCGATGTACAACCGATATGAAACCCAATTCATACTCGTTAGAAGAATTAGTCTGACTCATGATATCACATCGGTTATTCAACGGTCACGTGACGGTCACGTGACGGTCACGTGACGGTTACGTGACAGTTGTCGAACGGTTATAAAACGGTTGTAGAACGGTTATACGATTCTTATAGAACTATAAATAATCTATATAATAACTAAAAATAAATTTTAATTTTTAAAGTTCTTTATAGGGCTGAAAATTCGCTTAGTATATATAGGCTTAAATATCAACGCTAGTAACTTAAAATTGGTTTTTTTCAAATTTTTACGAAATTTTTATATTAAAAGATATATTATATAATACTACTAGCCTATTCGAGACTTAGTAAAAAAAATATATATATATATATATTATTATAACCATTATAAAACGGTTATAGAACGATTATAAAACTATAACCGTAGTAGATTCTAAGGGAAGAGGTCTTTGGTTTACGACGGTTGTAAAACGGTTGTAAATCGGTTATAAATCGGTTATAGAACGGTTTTCTAACTAGCATAGAACCGTTATAATACCGTTTCATAACCGTAATACGCTAGTTCTGAAACTTTACAAACGGGCAGGACGGTAGTCTTATAATTATTAAAGCGTAAAGAATTCAAATATTACTTATTAAAGTTCGCTCGATAGTCGAATAGTTCTAATTAAAAAATATATATATATTATTTAATTTTAGAATAACTTTTTGATTTTCTATTATAATTTTAATTTTTTTTTTAAAATTTTAAAACGAAATATAGGCTTTTAGATAAAAAAAGAATTATAAGATTTTATCTTATAATTATTAAAGCGTAAAGAATTCAAATATCGCTTATTAAATTTCGCTTATTAAAGATCGCTTATCTATTTACTCGATAGTTCTAATTTAAAAAAAATAATTATAAATTTAATTTATAAACCTTTACTTATATAATAGAATAAGATAAAGCTAAGTTAAAAAATCTTAAATTTATATATAATATAATTAATTATAAAATTAGAGTTAACTACGTCTTTTAATTAATATTCGTAAATATTAAAATCTTTTATTCTACTTTTAATTCTTTAATAACTTTACTATTTTCTATTAAATCTTTTAGATTTTTTTTTAAATTATAGAATATAGATTACGCGATTTAAAAATTGAAAAATTTAATCTTATAATTATTAGACGATAAGAAGTACGCTACGTAACGAGGTGGAATAGGATTTTCTTTAGAGGTTAAACTCCGCTCTAAACCTCACCCCGTTACGTAGCGTAAATTAAGAAGTTTAAATATTACTTATTAAAGTTCGCTCGATAATTCTAATTTAAAAAAGATATATATTATTTAAATCTAAAATAGCTTTTTTATTTTCTAATAAAATATTTCGATATTTTTATTTAAATTATAGAGCGTAAATTATATAATTTAATATCTTAGAATTTTTAAAATTTAGTCTTATAATTATCTATTAGTAAAGAATTTAAATATCGCTTATTAAAGTTCGCTTATTAAATTTACTCGATAGTTCTAATTTAAAAAAATAGATTATAAATTTAATTTATAGATTTAAACTTATTAGTATATATAAAAGAATAAGGTAGAGCTAAGCTTGAAAATCTTGAATTTGTATGTGCAGCCAATTATCAATTTGAGTTCTATACGCTTTTTGATTAGACCGACTGAGTTAGCCCGATAGCCCTCTCGCGCTTTTCTTATTAAAAATTTATATATAGAAGTTTTATACTTTGAAGTACTTAGCTTGCGATATATATAGTTACTTTATAATTCCTTAAATTATAAAGCTCGCTTTACGCTTTCTAACGCTATAAAAATTATAAAGTTTAATTTACTATTAATAGATTAAATAAATATTTAAATATAATAGTTATAGTAGTTATATTAGATATATTCGAGATCGAATAATAATTCTTTCATCTATTTATATAACTATTATTCTTTTACTACTCTATTAATTCTATTAATTTTACTAATATAAATATAATTATCTTTGATACCCCTCGCCTAAAGATTACTTAACGTTTTAGATATATATACCCCTTTTACTCGCCTCTTAGAGCCCCTATTAACGCCCTTAGATTATTTCTCGGCGAATTCGCTATTACTAGTAATCGAGGCCGTAAGCGAGCTTAATAGTTATTTACTACTACTTATAAACGCGTTAGAAAACCCTTAAAAAGAGTCTAAATAAATATATTCTTCTTTATATACTTTTCTTAAGCTAGCGATAAATAAGTTAAACTAATATTTAAATATTATAGTTATATTAAACGCGTCTAGAATCGAATAATAATCCTTTTATCTATTTATATAATTATTCTTCTTTTATTATTCTATTAATTCTATTAATTCTATTAATTCTATTAATTCTATTAATTCTATTAATTCTATTAATTCTATTAATTCTATTAATATAAATATATTTACCCTCGATACTCTCGCACTTAATTAAATAAGAGAAGAATCTATAATAAGCGAATACGAAGAATATTATGAAGAATATTATGAAGATAATTATTAGTAATAATAATATAATAGATCTACTCTTTATAATCTTATATTAATTTACTTAATTAATATAAGAGAAGTTAATATAGTAAGCGAATATAGAGAATACTATAGAGAAATTAAGCGGTAATAAAACTCTTAATATTAAGAATACGACTTAGCTCTCTAAGATCCTACGTTATATACTCTCTATAATTCTATATTAAATTATTATTTAATAAGCGAAGAATATTACTATAACTTAATCTATTATCTCTATTATATTAATATAATATATTATTATAATAATATTATAAGAGAAGAATCTACTACAATAATTATAGTTAATTAGATCTCTATAGAAGAAATATCGTAAGAGGAGAAACTATAATAGATAAATATAAAGAATACTATAGAGAATACTACGGAGAATACTACGGAGAATACTATGAAGAATACTGCGAAGAAATCAAGCGGTAATAAGATTATTATCGTTAAGAACACGGCTTAGCTCTTTAAGATCTTATATTATATACTCTCTACGATTTTATATTAAATTATTACTTAGTAAGCGAAGAATACTATTATAATTTAATTTATTATTTCTACTATATTAATATAGTATATTACTATAATAATGTTATAAGAGAAGAATTTACTATAACGATTATAGCTAATTAAGTCTCTATAGAAGAAATATCGAATAATATATATTTAAATAAATTAAAATCGTTCGATATCTTACTCTAATAGCTATTTTATTATTCGAAAGATTTTACTACGATAGAAGATAATATGAAATTTACACCACTAATTAATATATTATCTTTATTTCTTTTCGATATTTTAATACTTCTTATTATAAAAATATAGTCTTTCTATATTTTTTATAGGTAATTATTATAAATTAATTCTTTATACTCGATATATCTTTCTAATTAGATCTTAGCGCGTCTCTCTTCGTATATATATATCTATATATAGATTAAAAACGTATGATAAGCGATTAGAGTTCGATTTAACTTAGAACTAAGACTAAAATTCGATTTAACTTAGAAAAATTCAACTTTATAAATTTAATTTATAGGCCTTTACTTATCTATTATAATAACTTAATATTATAATTATAAAATCTAAGAAGAGTATTCGAGTTCTAGATTTTTATATTAATAAAAAAATTAAGTGAAAATCTTATATTAAGAATATTAAAGCGAAGATAATCTTATAATATAAAGCGTTATCTATAATTATTATATTTATTTAAGAAATTATACTTAATAAGATAAGATAGATATATAACGTTATAATAAGACTAATAATAATCTATATAATAGCGATATAATATATATTAAAAGAATTAAAAGATATCTAAAAAACGTATATAAGATATTTAAAAACGATTTAAAATAGCTATTTAAAAAGAATTATAGAAATATATAAAGTAATTAATATACGCGTTTTAGAGATAAAGATTTCTTAAATATAAATTATTTTAAATAAGATAATTTTTAGAAGTTAGACTATAAGAGAAATATATTTAATAATTAAAAAGAATAATTTTTATATTAAAAGAAAGATAAGAAAGAAATAA
Source organism: Letharia lupina (assembly GCF_014066315.1). Classification (NCBI taxonomy): domain Eukaryota; kingdom Fungi; phylum Ascomycota; class Lecanoromycetes; order Lecanorales; family Parmeliaceae; genus Letharia; species Letharia lupina. Next base: position 1,089,266 of record NW_023502985.1, read on the forward strand.
ATAAATAAAGATATAAAATAAAAGAGATTTTAATAGAAAAATAGAAATTATAGAGTTTAAAGATTATAGAGCTCGCTAATTAAAATTTAATAATAAATATAAATATAAATTTAATATACTCGAAAGATATAAAAGTTAATAAGAGATTAAAAAAATAAGAAATAGATATTATATTAAGATTACTATTAATTAAAGATTTTTAAATAAATGAGAATATTAATATAACGAAGAGAATTAGAATCGAATTAAAGATTTCTCTATTAAAAATTAATTAAAGTTAAAAGTTTTACTCTTATTTAGATATATATAATTTTTTATATATATATTTTTTTATATAAGTAGATTATTTTTTAATTTTTTATAGTAATATATATAATTAAAGAAAGTAAATATTAAGTATATTTTAATATTCTATTTAAAATAGATAAATAAAAGATAAATCTTAATAAGAGAATTAAGTATATAACGTTAAGTATTTTCTTAATAGATAAAGATATCTAAGTTCTAGATATTTTCTTAATAGGTAAGGGTATATAAATTCTATAAGGTAAGGGTAGGTAAGTTCCGTAAATATTTCCATGACATCAAACGCATATAGCAGAATGACACGCGTTTTTCTATTAGCAAGTTGCAGGGAATCAGATGCGTCCAAGGATTCCAATAATGCACCTACGCTCCAACTGTTTGTGGCGGTGGACGTGTGCCCTGTAGTTCGCCATCATCGCTGCTACTCGTATCGGGCATTTCGTCAAGTATCTTGTCCATTTCCGCGTTAGACAGTCGTCTCTTTCGGGGAGGACTTCGCAGATGTGGGGAATAGGATAGCTTAGGCTGTTCACAAGGATCACGAGCTGAATCGGGCATAGAAAAGCCCCGGCTATCTGTCTGATCAGCCTGGCGTTCGAAATGATTCCGCAGTGGGGTCCGAGCAAAGGCTCCAGGCGGGTGGTAACCAGAATTCCCCGGACTCGACATAAATAGCAAGGTCTCCACAGCGTCCTTTTCGACTTCGGCTTGCTGGCTTGGGGTTCGAATCTTGGACTGTCCTTTTGGTGGGGGGGTTATAGGCGCTGAGTTAGTACCAAGATTGTCCGTACGAAGCGGTGGAGGTTGCTTCTTCTTTGCGTCTGAGCGCCGTGGCGTGCGGGCAACGATATTTGCCGGTGGGGCCAACGAAGGGCCAACGGTAGGTGCCTCAACGGGTCGTGAGGCACCACTTGCTTCGTGGTCCCGCCAGAAGGACTCGTAGGCAGCGCCAACTTTGCTTGGGCGCGAAGTGGAGTCAAACGTTCCATGCTGTCGATGTTTAGAAATATGTTCAGCAGTGGTTACGCTGTCTCGGGGCGAGGGATGCGCATAATCTGGAGTTGCTGCAGCCCGCTCGGAAAGCTGTATGGATGTCGGTGCATCTGCAGGAAAATAGGCTGGAAGATGACGATCGTACAACCGGTGCGCATTAGAGACTGTAGAAACGGGTGAAGCTTGATTTGATGTCATACTCTCGAGCTCGCTGATATTATGTGATTGCCAGCCATTCTGCACTTTGACCATGGCATACGACAAACGGGTTCGTAATTGATTGGACAACTAATGATTATTAGGTGTGTCTACATTAGTCGTTTTGCGAGAGATCACGGACCTCGCCAATCTGTGAATTTCGAGACGTCCCACTGCTATTTCTTGAATGCCCATACTGGCTTGACTCGACTGGACTAGCCGGTAGACTGGATTCTGAAGGCTTGACTTCTCCATTTGCCATGCGCTTCGGCGCGCTCGGGTGGACTTTGTCAAGTGCATGATCTGTTACTAGCCCATCAATGTTCTCGTCTTGGTCCACGGAGGATACGTCAGGCTCCACTAGATAAAGTCTGTCAGTGTCTTCCTGGCTTGACTTATTCGATAACGAGGTCGAGCGGGTCATCGCGTTGTGAGGACTGATGATGTCGAGATCACCAGCTGCATTGGGCCGAAGTTGTGATTTATGGCAACTCAAAGAACCAGAAGATGCCTGGGAGGTTGACGGAGATCGTGCATTCGTTACAAGGTTAGTGCGCCTGGTATGAGGCTCCTGCGATGCTTGCCCTGCATTCATATAAGTTGCCATTTTTGAGAGCATGTGCCGGTACTGCTGACCTTCATGCGGGCTGTGAGCCATGAACAGCGCGTAGACAGACGAGTTTTGACCAGACACGGCACAGCAGTTTACCAGAGCTTATATGACACTTCTGATGATATCCAAACGCGGTGAATAGATATCGACAGGTGTGAACGCACGGTAGCACATATGCCACGGATAGATCTGGACTAACGTGTAGAATGTCGCGAGCGTAGCAAGTCAAATATTCCGAGTACAAAGGCGCGTAAATGGAGTATTGGTGAAGGTGGGAGAGATATGTGCAACGATGAGTGGGTTACGACTGCGGGCCATATTTTCGCGCTTGGTGCGCCATCACGTGTACTTCACACATGAAACTCTACTTTGAATAAGCTAAGTGCACGAGTTGGACAACATGGTAGCCAAGAAGGTAATCATTTGGCCAGAACGAATGATATAGATGACAGGTTATTGACCCCGAGGCTCTGTATTCCTGACGGACAGAGTCATCGAGCACAATATGGAGTACACCTTAACTCCTCGCTAAAAGCATCCAGTATCACGAATATCATGCTTCATCTCTATCCTTTGCCACCCACACATGCCGATCGTCCAAAGTCCCGTACGTATGTGAGGTTGCTGAAGAATCTTCTTCCCTCCGACTATTGCTTTCATCCCATTGCTGGGCCTCCTCAGAATCTTCATGCATTTTACCTACATTACCTGGCTCATCATCGCCGTCACCGATTGCGAAGTCTGAGCCAGACGCTGGGTCGATTCTCGCCGGCTCGAAGCCTTCGCGCACGACTTCTCCTTCATTCTCGTCCTCGTAAGTTCGACTAAGGGAGCGTCAGACACTGTTCTTGTAATTTCAAGCCTAGACTTACATGTAGTGTTTGGTGTCATCCTCGTTCCATGCAGAACCCCCTTCTTTCCTAGCTCTGACGCGCTCAGTCTCCTCAGCTTCCGTGTCTTCGACCATTAGATCAATTAGCTGACTCCTACCCGACCTGGCGGAGTGAGATGATGAAGATTCTTCTCGGAGCATTCCATCCAAAAGTGGGGCTCGAGACCGCGATTTGGACTTGCCTTTATCAAGGTCCTTCTGAATGTTGCTGGCTCGTCGTTCTCGATTCGCCTTTGTTGGCTGCAAGAGATTTCTATTGGTCGACGTGGTAATGAGTCCAGGGTCGGCGCCGAGCCACCTGTCGGCGGCTGGCACATGAGCAGTTATGACCGGGTACTACGCTCTTTTCAGTAGCTGAGGGTTGTGACAAGATAGAGGGAGACAGCCTACATTCCAGTCTCCGAACTCCAAAGCTTTAGCGGTGGTAAAAAGCCTTTCGTCCTCTGCGTCAAGCTTCGCTTCATCAGCTTCATCGATTCCGGTATCTTCGTGTAGGTCTCTTCCACGCTTAGAAGTACTCATAGTCGCTGCTCGACTCGGTCCTCCGCTGCCACCAAGGAGAGGCGTTCTACTATTAATTTCTCCGGGTTTTGGTATCCAGTATTTGCCCTTGCCGCCTCTTTCATATCTCATTCCTTCCATCATTCGAGCGGTACGTGACTCCGACTCCTCGTGTGCAAGAACATTGTCTCCACTGTCAAATACCCTATACTCATAATGTCTGCCACCAAAAGTCTCTTTCGTGTCTTCAATCAGATCTCGTATACCAAAAGCGTCTCGCATGGCATATTTGACTGGCATACGGGCCGCAGAAATGGTGACATCCGCATAGTCTTGCCAAGAGAAAGCATACCAGTGAGCAACGGCGAAAAGAGGCATCTCGCAACAAATTAGAGCGTCCTGTATAGCAGCTGCGAGGTTGTCTGGCGTATATCCAGGAACATTGTTCGGTATTGCTCCCGCGAACTGTAGTATTGACAAGAAGAACCCTTGCCAGTAAGAGGCGAAGATTATCAACTTGATGCAGAGGAATTTGGGGACAGGTCTAAATGGTTGTAGGTCCTGCGACATGCAGACCCAGAACATCGCGAGTGAGTACAAACTCAGGGTAACGGAAACGTTGTACAGTATGCCACTCCACAGATACCCCGAAGTCAGTCCAATGTAGCCCTCCTGGTATGTACCGGTAGCTTTCATGACTATTGTCGCCAAACCCAATATAGGCTTTAGCCAAGCATACTGTAGGATGCCACGCTTGATTGCCAAAAATGTATGAGGATCAGAGATGTCCACTTTGGCAAGACAATGATTGAGTGGCCAGGGGTGATGAACAGGCTGCCTCCCATACATCATGATGATGAGAGAGCGTTCGCCTCCAAGAAAGTTGATGAGAAGTTGGAAAAATGTGTATATGGTGAATGCCTAAAGGCATTGGTTAGTCGAGTAATTTGAATCTTCAGGGTTTAGCAGGCAATACCTCGTATATGTCACGTAATGGATCCAGAAAAAAAGCGGCATCCTGAGACATTATACTGGCCCATGACGAGGCAGAGTATATGGGAACCCTGGCTCAAAGTGAGTTGCTAGCTTCATTGCGAGACATATTCACGTACATCAGCAGAATGCGAATTACGTATCGTTGTAGCAATGGCTTCCTGTAGTTTTTCCTACGAACTTCATCAACACACGCATCGCTCTAAGATGTGTATCCGCTACGAACGTTTGTAGCCATACTGATCTGGGATCGAAGAATGTTAGCTAAGCGATCTAGTCCGAGAGGAAACACAACAGAATCCGATGTGCTCAGACGTGTCATACAGGAAAGACAGCAACGAGGCAACAAGAGACGCGACTCCGCAGACAATCACAGTAGCCTTGGTCAACTTCGAGCCTGTGCCACCGCCGGATGCTCCGCCAGGCATTTCGAGGTCTCAACGTTCAAAAGTTGAAGAATTGAAGCTGGCACGAGGACTCAACGGAAGCTTCGAGGTGGCGTGCACATCAAAAAGATTAGCAGCAATGATTCAATGACTATCAACCGTGTCTCCGTAGCTGGCATTCAGCGACCCTGGATGGTTGATTGAGAGCGTGTTTAAGTTCACGTCAAATATCACATGCCTGAAGGCAGCCACTTTAGTGTTAGTTAGCGGTAGATTAAAGTACCCTTTAAAGTTTAAACAAGCTACACAAACAGCCGCTGGAGCTTATCATAACCGCTATCATCTGCATTAAAGTAAGGTCGGCAGGGGAGTTTTCGTAATGGTTCATATAGACTAGTTACATACTCATATATACCCGGAAATACTCGATACCTGATAATGCCCGGTCTTAAATTCTGTTGAAATTCGGATCACGTGACTCTTGGCGGTCACGTGATACGCCTTAGCGTGTCCGTATCTAGTCGCTCTTTTCTTCTATAGAACTCTATAGTTAATATAACTAAGTGTCCTACCTTTATATTTTAATATATTATTTAATTTTAGAATAACTTTTTCATTTTCTATTAAATTTTTAAGATTTTTTATTTAAATTATAGAACGTAATATAAACTTTTAGATAAAAGAATAATTATTAAATTTAGTCTTATAGATATTTAAGAGTAAAGAATTTAAATATCGCTTATTAAAGTTCGCTCGACAGCTCTAATTAAAAGAAATAATTATAAATTTAATTTATAAACCTTTACTCGTACTTATATAAATACGTTAGTAATAATAGATTTACGTAAGTTATATTAGATAATTTAATAGATTAATTTTTAACTTAAGTAAATTTAATCGAGTAATAAACTTATAAATAGATTATAGAGTTAAAATATTAGATTTTACGTAATAAAGAAAGTAAGTATATCTTTAATAAAAGTAGTTATAGATATAAATAAAAGATATTTCTTTAAATAATAATAGTTAATTAATTCTTTAAGGCTATTAAAGAAACGAAATTAAAGAAAATAGCGATACGCTAAGTTACGCTAGACTTAAAACGTAATATAATAGTTTAAATTAGCGAATATAAATATATTACTTAAATTCTATAAACTAATTATTTTTACTTTAATTAAAATATCTTACTCTTTTTAATATTAATATATATAAAAGAATAAGATAGAACTAAGTTATAAAATCTTAAATTTATATATATAGTTAATTATAAATTCGTTAGATCTACGCTTTTTAATTAAATCGACTAAGTTATCGCGAGTAAATAAATTAGTATTCGTAATTATTAAAATCTCTTACTCTACTTTTAATCCTTTAATAACTTTACTATTTTCTATTAAAATTTTAAGATTATTTTTTTAAATTATAGAGCGAAGATTACGCTTTTAAACAATCTAAAATTTTTATACTTTTATCTTATAATTATTAAAGTTCGCTTATTAAAGTTCGCTCGATAGTCTTAATTAAAAAATAAATAAATTTTATTTAATTTTAGAATAACTTTTTTATTTTCTATTAAAATTTCAAAATTTTTCTTTTAAATTATAAAATATAATATAGGCTTTTAAATAAATAAAGAATTATTAAATTTAGTTTTATAAATATTTTAAGATAAAGAGTTTTAATATCGCTTATTAAAAACTTATATACTTTTTTAAAAATACTCTTTAATATAAGCTTAGATAGTTGAGTAATAATAATTTTAATAAATTTTAAAACTATTTCTCTTCGTCCTCGATTTAAATCTATAAATCTCTCTCTCTAAAAAATTATAAAATCGTAAAATCGTAAAAATCGTAAAATTAATATAAATTATAAAAAATAAAAAATAAAAATAAAAAATAAAAAATATAAATAAATTATAATAGATATTAAAATTAATTTATTAATTAGATCTAAATTAGTTTAAAATTAATTAATTCTTTAAAAAACTTATTACTAATATAACTTCTCTTCTTTCTTCTTTTTAATTTTTTTTCTATTATTTCTATTAATTATAAAGCGTAGTTTAAGCTTTTAAATAAAAATAAAAATATTAAATTTAGTCTTATAAGTCTTTAAAGATAAGGAATTTTAATATCGCTTATTAAAAACTTATTTACTCTATTTAAAATACTTTTTAATATAAGCTTAAATAATCGAATATTAATAATTTTAATAAAATTTAAAACTATTCTATATTATTCTCGATTTAAATCTATTAATTTCCCTTATTAAAAAATTCTAAAATTCTAAAATTTTAAAATTTTAAAATTCTAATAATTATAAAATTATAAAAATTCTATAAACTATAATAATAATAATAATTATAATAATTATAATTAATATAATAATAATTATTATTATAAAAATACTATAATAGATTTTAAAATTATCTTCTTATTAATTAAATCTAAATTAATTTAGAGTTAATTAATTTTTTAGAAATATATTATTAATATAACTTCTCTTTTTTCTATTAAAATTTTATTATTTTTTAAATTAATTATAGAACTTATTTAACGCTTTCTAATAATTTAAAATTTATAAAATTTAATTCTATAGTTCTAAGTAAATCTTAGATTAAAGTATTTTCACTCTTCGAGAGTTAAATTCCATCTCGAAATTAGATTTAAAGATTAATTACTTTTTATAAATTTAATTTATAAGTTTAAACTTATATCTTAACTATTAAGATTATTCTTAATCTTTTTATTCTTTAAAGTCTTTAAACTAATTTTAGAGTTTTATAATAATTTCTTAATTTTAAAACGATATTATAACGATTTAAATATATAAAACGTATTTGAAATATTATACTTATTTTAATTTAATACGTTTTTTAATTTAATACGTTTTTTAATTAATACGTACTAAAATATATAATCGTTAATAACTCAATTCATTTTTTATTCTTTATCGTTTAAAGGCGGAGATGGCCTACTAATACGTCGCAATAAAACAACCGTATATTTACCGTACATATACAGTAAAAGAAGGCCGCTGCTGCTCGCTAAGATATGTACGAGGGGCCAGCCGGTCCGTAGCGCCGGCAGAAAGTTCCCCAAGCACCATGATTGCCTTAAGTAAAGATACACCCTACCGGCGTTCATTCATCTAGCATACCATCGTGCTTTGAATGGTATTCCAGAGGTAATTCGACCACATGTACCCCATACAGTAACAATGAACCTGGCAGCGTCTGGCCAAAGCTTCACGAGGCATGGGCGGGCATACTCTGACTGCGCGATCGTTGAATCTCCATGAAGGTCGATTCAATTGGTGCGTAGGATCAATGTCGAAAGATATTTGGAAGACATTTGAAGTAAAGCTAACTAGTACGACAGGGTCTTCCTCTTCTGGTATATCGTCTCCTCTGCATTGTAAGTGCTCACGCCCAACATTTGAAGAACTGAGATTTGACTTCCTCTGCAGAGCTATCTTGTTCCTCTTCTATTTCAATCGCCTCTTCGCTAGTTTTGTCTCATGTGGGATCAGAGCATATACCTGGCACCGTTATCGTGTGTACATTGATATTCAGGCGCTTCAGTTCTCACTTCTGGCGGGTCGCATATTTTTCAAAGGCTTGCGCTACCACGGTCAAAACGAGTCCATTTTAATCCATGATGGCTATATCACATGGAGATATTGGCTACGTCATGTCCAGGAGCTTGACTGCAAGAACTCGAATGGAGGATCTAAGGCACCTGCGCCCTCAGATAACGACTCTAATCCCGCTGATGGAGGAAGGACTAACGGAGGGGCAGAGGAGAATGGCGGGAATGGAAGGTCTCGGCGGCTGCCCTGCAGAGTGCTTGTGAAAAGTCGAGGTGTAGAATGGTTCATCTACAATCGGAGCCCAGCGTATGACGCCATCCTTCAAAGCATGAAAAGTCAAGAAGAATTGGACCACACCAGGGCTAGTCCCTCGGCCCAAAGGCCGGCGGAAACAAGCAAGCCGGATTCGACCCCCAAGGACCGCAGCAGCGCTGACTCGTTCCATGAAGAGGACGCGCTCTCATCGGTTGAGGAAAAGGAGGAAAAGGAGGGCCAAGATGATGACACTGTTGCTGATTCGGATTCGAAATCAATAATTACCGACAGCTCTGCTCATTATTCGACTACGACATCTAGCGCGCTGCCCGGTTTACTGCATATGCTTCCAGTTGGAATTGAATGTAACAAAGGCGCTGTTGTAATGGGAAACCGGAACACGCGTTCGATCCTCACCGCCAAGTTTGACAGCGCCGCTGGGCAAATCGACGCTCGGACTTCTGGAGCTGTTGATCAGTACAAACAGGTGTTTGATTTCGCCTTCTTTCATCCCGTGATTGAGTTCAAGCACAATAAAGACTTCACGGAGTCGCAGACGAGCGAAGGAGCTAAATTTCTTTCGAGGAGCAGTAGAGCGTTCGAGGAAAAAACCCAATGGTTTAGACGTGTAGATCACAGGAGGCGATTTCGCGACATTTGGATCTCATTTCGTGACCTTTTGCCTTATCACAGAGGTTCTGTGGAGTCACTGACTCATCCGCACCCAAAGTCAGGCGGCGCTCACAAATCGAGTGACGACGATGCTGGCGTCTTCGGGCAGAATCGGTGGCTGGGACTTACTCGATATCTGGACGATGATGATGACCTGATCGAACAGGAACGTTGGAAAGCAATCGACTATGGCGCATTTCCTACTATCGTTGACTCGCCGCAAATTTCGATGAGTATTTATTGGGATGTTCCTGGTCTGGTTCCGCACCTAGAGAGTAATCGTAATCCTCCACCTGGGTTCGAGACAGACATCAATGGGGACACTCCCCCTGACTGGGGTATAGAGCTGAAGGTTCGAGGGGGGATTATTAGCTACGGTCCGTGGGCTGATAGACAGCGTGCGGATTTGCAGGCAGTATTCTTTCCGACGCTCTACAAAGATGCTGTCCCCGCCGCAAAGCTACGACCCGGACAGCCTCGAGTTAGCACTGTGCTGAAAGTTGTGCTCGAGATAGAGGAACAGACTACACTCCGAGTGCCAACGCGAGAAGATTCCAAAGACTGGAAATGGAAAGGACGTACAGTCGCCTCAAGTGCGGCGGAGGCCAAACGAAAGAAAATGAAAGGCCATGCCAAGACCAATAAGGGCATGAAAGCGAGCCTTTCTCCGGAAGCACGCCCTTTTGGCTGGCTAGACATCAAAGTCCTGCCTGATTCAACAGTCAGTTTCGCTATGGATCTAGTGGCCAGTTCCAGTGGATACATGAATCACGTCGATTTAGATCTCAAAGGAGTTGAAATGTCGTCAAGTGTCAATCACGGCCTGCTTTGGCGGTCCCAGTCGCAGGTCGTATCCTGTGATCTTTCCAATCCTTTGCGCTGGAATGCTTTGCGTCAGTGGCACGTGGATATTAAAGGCAATGGCTTAGAGCTATTTATGCTCCGTGATCATATGTTCTTGTTGACTGACCTCGTCAACGACTGGACTTCCGGTCCTCTGGGAGAGTTTCATACCTTCGTTCCGTTCGAATACTCCATTAGTCTACGTTTCGCTGATTTCAAGTTATATCTCAATGCTAATGATTCAAACATAGTCAACAACCCATCAGATCTCGATGACAACACTTTCGTTATCGTTTGGGGTCAGAAACTGAAAGCTGATCTCGTGATTCCCTCGAAGAATTTCCGTCCTGCAAAAAATCGAGTAACGTTTAACATTGAGGCTACGGACGGAGGATTCGAGCTTCGGACCCCACCGCGCAATACGCAGCACACCTACCTAGATAGTCCAGATGTCGCCACTCTGAAGGATCTCAAGATAGATGGATCGTATAATTACTTCACCACTACGTCACCCAGCTTGACGGACATTCTTCTCCTAAATGTGCTTGGTGTAGCGCCCCAGTTTGATCTGTATGGTTTCCTGATACGATACCTCATGAAGATCAAAGACAACTACTTCGGCGACGACATACATTTTCGCACTTTAGAAGAGTATCAGAGTCAGATCAATACAACCGAAGGAAAGAATTTGGATGATCCAGCTTCTGGACAGCACAGCCGCCTCAGCAACGACCTAGATGTTATTCTGGGTGTTGCTGCAGAGGATTCATGTGTCCTTCTCCCCGCCCATCTCTACTCGTCCGAAAGGAATGTTAGGCTCGAGATCCCATCGATAGTCGCGGACCTTCGTATCACAAATTATTACATGGATCTTGCCATCACGTTTAGCCCTATTGCAATCTCGCACACGTCTCTTTTTGGCCTTCGCCAACCCGATCCTGAAGCCTATTCGAGTACACAAGTGTTCATTGATGGTCTTGAGGTCTTTGGTCATCGACTGTTCGGCTTGCCTCCTACTGAGCCAACATATGTCTGCAATTGGGACTTTGACATTGGATACGTACGAGGTGAATGTACGGTCGACTTCTTGCACTGTCTCTCAATGGCACTCAGATGTTTCACCTTGTCGTTCGACGACGCTGAGAATGCCCTGCCCCCTCTGAATCCACCAACAATACACGACGCTACATTTTTGCGTGCTCGAGTACGACCGATCCTCGTTGGACTACGGATCGACCAAACGGCCTTCCTTCTGAGTACTCAAGAGGTGAAATTTGAATACAATGACTGGGCCAGGTCACAGTTCTCCGATCGCTTGTACGTCCTTGTGCCAGATTTGGCTCTGAGTGTAATGGATGCACATGGGGTCTCAGTCGACCGAGGCCTCCAGAAATCCGTCGCCAATACTCATGCATACGTGAAATTGACATTGGAAATGAGTAAAGTCAAGCGTAAGCTGAACTTCAATGCGGACCGTCAGCTGCAACAAAACCACATTGCCCTGCACGATTCAAGAACACGTCGAGTTCCGTGGCTGGTCCTCGAACAGGACCCACCTGGTGCTTCGAGCAGTCGACCGACAAAGCATAGGCCACCCGCAATGACGTTTCCCTCCATGCCCGAACCAGTATCAACACCAGTTGATATGACGGCTGATGAAGATTCCACAATATCGGGCACAGGCTTGTCGACAAAAGCGTCTAGCCGTAGAGTTTCATTCCTAAGCACAGCCTCGTCAAGACAAGGCATGGTTGGTAAACGCGATAGTGGCAATAGAACATTGCATCGCCAGGAACGGCATGCAAGGAGTCCGCATTTACGCTCCCAGGGCACGGAATATCATCCCACAGTCGAAAGCCGGGTGAGTAAGGAAGCTATTTCACCCCTAGGACAGCAAGACTCTCACATCGACTCTTCAGTGAAGCAAGCTTATTTCGCTCGCTCGGGGCTGGCTTTCAGTAGTCCGTACAGACAACCATATTTCCCTCTCCTTGCGGTACAACCAGACATTAGCGATGTACCAATTTCGCCGAAGCACTTGCCCTTTGACGCATTCGTGACCGATAGCAATGCGTCGAACATTCCGAGGCCTCACATCTCCGATCAAGGGACGGAACAGTCCAGCTTCATGGTGAATTTAGGCCGAGGCGTTCAGACTTTGTGTACACCTAAAGCACTTCTGGTGGTGACTCAGTTGCTTGCACGGTTTCAGACTACCGACGTAGTGGCCCTTTTAGACACTTTGCAGCTTGATGCAATGACAGACGTTTTGAGTGCCGAAGCAAAATGCACGGAAGGCGTCCACATCTCGGACGTCAGGATCTTTGTGCCTTCGGTAGGTGTGAGATTTATCAGCACAAACAACAGCAAGCCAAATGATCCCAAGCGCAATGAGCGTTACGATGTGATCCTAGAGAACCTTGCTGTGACCGCAAGATCCTCCGAAAACTTCTCTAACATCTCGCCGTCTTCCCTGGGTTCTCAATCTTCCTTCCACATAGTCCTTGATAAAATGATCTGCTCAGCGAGGGAATCCAGGAGCAACAACGCAGAAGATCAAGCCATCATAAGCCTTTCTATTCGGGACCCAGTGGCGTGGATGTGGCGTGGCACGAGCTCAGCTGCTGAATTGCAGTTCCGGACCCTTGAGATAGAGAGCGCAAGCAGGAAAGTCAATTACATCTCATCGCTAGTCCAGCAGACTTTAGTCATGTCCGAGGACTTCGTCCAGCGTTTCAGGAAGATCGAGACCGAGCGAAAGTCCCGCCTTCGGCTACTGGTGCTACTACTTACTGTTGAGGGAAAAGATGTCCCAGATCCGCCATTCCTGACTAGGGCTTCATCTGTATTGCGTAGCGCGTCTCACCATCTTAGGACTAGCGACTCCTGGAAAATGATGTCTCGTCTTCGCTATCTACATTGTTGTCTGCCAGCTCATTCTCGAGACAAGATCCACGCGCAATGTGTCCATAAATTGGCTTCGTGCCCGGAGGATGCTGGAAGTCGGGTCATCGCGAGCTTCGACCACTGGCGTACGTGGGACTTGGCGCATGTACGATCAAGTCTCTTGATGCAAAAAGTGTTCGGTCAGTTGTTGACTCCACCTGCACGAGAGCTCCAAATGCCGGTGCCTACCAAAGCTACTCTTCGGGCAGGAGCTATCCAGATCCTTGTCGAGCCAGGGCCGAGTCAAAATAAAGTGGCCTTCGATGAACTTATCATCGGCGCTGCTCTACACCAACCCAATATACCCCAAGGTGTCTCTTCTACGTTGCAGCCGTCACCTTCGACAAGGTCAACGATTCAAGTACACTGTGCCAAGGTCGCCGTCCGTCTACATTGGGCTTTGTTGGAGCTTATTGAAGACCTGATAGAAACTATCCAAATTACACAGATCCCATATCGGAAGAACACAAGCAGCCTTGAAGCAGCTTCTCGTTTACCACCCCAAGACTCGTGCTTGCACCTTGCAGTGTCCTCCGACGTCAGCATTCTCACTTTGGATTCGAATAATCTTAATATAATATCGCTCTGCCAAGGCCTCCGCGTCTCCATCGTCTCCTTGCAAGAGGGCGCTGACTCGAGAATATCGCTATTAAGTGTACTCGTGGATGCCGATGCAGCGACCTCGGAGATCCAGCGTCGGTCTACGAAGTTGACTCTATACAAGCTGCGACAGCCAAAAGTCTTTGGCTCTAAAGATGGCGCAATAGACAGAACCGCCGAGAAACCGTGGAAAGTTGTTGGCTCCGGCGAAGACGTGACTTTCTCAATTTTGGCGAATCCGTTAGAGCTGATCGAGGTTGCCGACAGCGTCTTGAAACACGAAGTGGCACACATCACCCAATGGGCGAAATCTCTACAGCTTGCTAGTTCTCCTGTCCAATCGAAATTCGCCCACCAACATCCTGAGGGCCTTCTCCAAGTCCATGTCGCTTTGTCCCTTGACTCTTATCTGATAAGTCTTAATATGTTGCCATCTTTGACGTATCAAATTCGTGGTGAAGGAGCTCGCACTTCGCTCAGATCAGCGCTGCGTGGAAGATATGACTCTGTACTTGATATCGATCTCAAGCAGCATTTCCACATCTTCAAATCCTCGGTGAACGATCTGTCGAATGAGCTGTCCACTTTGCACATGCCCCCGGTCAACGTTCGTCTTAGTATTAATCTAGACCCAAGCCAGAGGTCAGTGGTATTCAGTGCTCTGGTGGAAAGCATTGTCTTTAATGCATCGGCTGTGCATGCCATACTCACTACTGTCAATCGACCGGAAATGGCCAGCCTTGGAGAGAACATAAGGGAGGGTGCCTCGTCAATTCAAGATCGTTGTAAGCAAATCTTCGGCACAACGAAGTCTCGCAATGAAATCTTGTCAACGGAGCCATTTCTGTACAATGGGTATGTTACTTTATTGAGTCTGGCAGTACAAGCCAATACATCAGACGCTTTGTCTGCTGCACCGGGAGCCCAATTGCAGATAACGATGGGCCGTATATCACTAAAAACAACGAACAGAAATTTGGGCCATGGAGCCGTAATGAGGTTTCCCGAAGCGGAGGTTCAATTCAAGGGCATACAGCTGAAGCTCTTGCGCTTTGATAATGACGAAGTACGTGCGTGTGGTAATGTAGCAATTGGGGCTGTCATGAGAAGCACGTCGAAGCCAAATGACCAAGGTGAATTCGTCCGTGCCTTCCAAATCCAAAGTAGCAGCCTCCAGATCAATGTGTATACCGACACCGCTTCTGTTGCAGTGGCCATACTTGCTAATCTGCAAGATACCCTCAAGACTGTGGATTTGTCACATGAAGTCCAAAATCTGAGAAGGTTGAGGCATGCAAGACTGCGCAGGAATGCTGCAGATCATGGTACTGTCCGGAAAGACGAACGTCATGGTAATGCGGAAAGGGCTGCTCTTTTCAGTTCGATGTATTCTTTGGAGATGACAAACATTTGTGTCGCGTGGAAGATCGGAAGCTCTATTCCCATTTCTCCAGGTCGGGAGCCTGAGGATCTTATCCTTTCCTTCGCCAAAATTGACCTTTCCACCAAGAAGGACAATGCGGCTCGCCTGCTCATTCAGGACTTTCAGCTGCAAATGGTCCCTCATTCAAAATCATCGACGGTTCGATCCCAAAACTCAGCCCTTCTGCCAGAAGTAGTCTTCAACGTGGCCTACGTATCCACAGGACAAGACCGCAGACTAGCGTTCCAAGCTGCCGGCAAATCACTGGACCTTCGGCTAACATCCCATTTCATTCTGCCGGCGAGCGATCTGCGACGTTCCATTGCCTTGTCAATTCAGCAAGTGCGAACAGCGACGTCCGATTGGAATGCATCTGCTACTACGGGTGGCGGTCAGAGAAAGGCGTTGTTGAGCGACAAAAAGCTTGCTTCACTTCTTGTAGATGCCGATTTTGCAGGTGCCGTGGTATTTGTACAAGGCCGAAGCCTTGTAGACGCCCATTCACTGGCTCTCAATGTCCTTCGAGGCGTGCGGCTTCCACAGCACGGTCGTTACAATCAATTCACCCCAGACAATGCAAACAACAGCAGTACAACCCTGCGCGCGCCTGGGATCGCCTTTAAGGTCGAGTATCGAAACGGAGGGCCCAATGATCAATCTCTCAATGCGGAAATGAAGATCGATGCATCTTCAAATATCTTGTATCCGACCGTTGTGCCTTTGATCATGGAAATTTCATCAAGTATCAAGGACGTCGTTGGAGACTCTGGCGTACAAGAACAGGCGGCCAAGCCTAGCCTCCCTCAGCCGAAGTTCCTTGGCGATGAGAGACTCCGCGGCGCAGATCCCGTTGCCATTTTTGGTAATTGCAAACTCAACTTGGGTCTTCGCATCTGCGGGCAGGAATTCAGCCTAAGCTGCCAGCCTATTGCACGTGTTGCAGCGACTGCACGTTTCGATGATATCTATATCACTGTCAATACTGTCCAGTCAAATGAGCACGGGAGATTCTTTACGGTGTCTGCTGCTTTTACTAGGCTACATGCATCTGTACAGCATGTCTACTCGCGAGAGTCAACCGGCAATTTCGAGGTCAATTCGATTGTCGTGTCTTTAATGAACAGCAAGCACGTTAGCAACGCCAATGGCATTTCTGCAATTCTCAACATCAGCCCGATGAAAGCACAGGTCAACGCGAAACAGTCACAGGACTTCTTGCTGTTCCGAGAAATATGGGTGCCTCCAGAGATCCGACGATCTGCTTCCGCTGCTGCGCCGGTGCCGGCATCAGAATCTCAGGCCTTCATTGTGCAACGCTACCAGCACATCGCTGCGGCGGGTGCGTTCCCCTGGAACGCCACTGTCTCCATTGCTGAGCTCGACGTTCAGCTGGATCTGGGACAGTCGCTCGGTAAATCTGCTTTCATCATCACCGGCTTCTGGATCTCGTCCAAGAAGACGTCAGATTGGGAGCAGAATTTATGTATAGGGTTCGAAAAGGTGGCAATTAACAGCACTGGCAGAATGAGTGGCTTCGTCGAACTGCAAAATTTCAGGGTTCGCACATCAATACAATGGCCGATTGTAGAAAGGGCGCACAATCAGACGCCTTTGGTACAAGCTTCTCTGGCCTTTGATGGTCTGCGAGTCAAGGCTTCGTTCGACTATCAGGTCTTCTTGATCGCAGATATCACTATTTTCGAGTTCCTCATGTACAACGTCAGGGACCTCCAGCACGTCGGCCGTGACAGACTGGTCGGCGTTCTTGATGGGAACAAAGTGCAGGTATTTTGCACCACGACCAGCGCTTCACAAGCCATTGCTTTATACCAAGCGTTTCAGCGACTATATCAGGAAAAGTTAACGGCGTATGAGACATCTCTTAGAGACATTGAGAAGTTCCTGCGTCGAAAATCTTCTATCAACCCATTGGCTATGCGTGCAGCTGTAAAGAGGCAAGGGGAGACTGGCGCAGAAGTCAACAGATCGCCCCTGCGGCTGCAAACCAATGTGGTAGTGACGCTCAAGTCAGTCAACATTGGAGCTTTCCCCAGCACCTTCGTCGACAGTCAAATCCTCAAATTGGAAGCGTTCGATGCTTCAGCTCGCTTTGCGGTTGTCCTAGAAGACGAAAAGATCCATTCCACCCTTGGCATGACACTGGGGCAACTTCGCGTCGCACTCGCGAACGTCACTCGGGCTAGCGTTCCGAAGATATTGGGTGAAGTCTCGATGGTAGACGTTGTGGCCTCTGCAACAAATTCGGGGGGTGGTACCATTCTAAAAGTGCCAAAAGTGGTAGCGAGTATGGAGACATGGCAGAGCCCTGAATCGACCCACATCGATTACATATTCAAAAGCTCTTTTCAAGGCAAGGTCGATGTGGGCTGGAACTACTCGCGGATTAGCTACATTCGAGGTATGTGGACCAGTCACGCCCGTTCATTGGCACAGCGCCTAGGGAAACCTCTACCACAGTCCGCTGTCCAAATAACAGGCGGACCTCGGCTCGAAGGAGAAGATGAAAGTCGGAGACCTGGTGAGGGCGAACAAGAGAAAATTACAGCAGTTGTCAATGTGCCTCAATCGAAGTATCAGTACACAGCTCTACAGCCACCTATCATTGAGACACCGCAGTTGAGGGATATGGGCGAAGCGACGCCACCGCTGGAGTGGATTGGACTTCATAGAGAGAGGTTACCAAACCTGACTCACCAGATAGTCATCGTGACACTTCTAGAAGTAGCCAAGGAAGTGGATGACGCTTACTCGAAAATTTTGGGCTCCTCGTAGCCCGCGTGAGTGGGTAAGAAAGCATTGATCAGGAGTCTTCAGTGTGTCCATCAGGAAAAAACAGAAAAAAAGAACAAAAAAAGAACAAAAAAAGGGGTTCCTGGCCTTTGCTGGAGCGCAAGAAGAGTTCTTTGGAGTTTGAGCTTTCGCTTTTTGACTACTAGATAGATACCCCTGCATACAATAGCACTTTGTTTGTACCATAGCGGGACGATGTGGACAATCACATAGAATGAATGACCAATATTTTAGAACCTTTACTTTGTTTCTCGCCCTATGACTCATGGGAACGGAGTGGTGTGACTGTCGAAGACAAATCCCACAGTTGAGTCTCATCTCTGACAATCCCGGCATGACTCTTTTCACTCTTAAAGTACCTTAGTCTTTGCCTTCACTAGCGCACAAATATCAAGCGAGGGCGGGGCAAAATTTTAGTGTGAGCTTGTTAATCAAATTATCCCACAGTTACCTTCTTCAAAACCCCCCTCACCTTTCAACATCACCGCAAAATACATTCCCCAACTTTTACATCCTCTGCTTCCTCCGCCGAAGCTCTCGACGTTGTTCGAGATATTCAGCGCCACAGGTCGAGCGAGCCCTCGATCCTTCACAGCGGGGTAATACCTCATACACAAATATCGAAGCCGTTCAGAAGAAATCCGCCAAGATGGTCAAGTAAGTCGTTCCAAAACACGAAGTAGACAAAGGGTATCAAGATGCTCTCTCCACAGCCTTGTAAGCTGTTGGACTGCTGCAACGCTTCACCTGCAGCTTTGACGCGCAAAACTCCCACCAGATCTCTCCCACTTCCCATCAGCGTATCAGAACTTTATGGCTAACACTATAATTTACACAGCTTTACCGTGGAAGAGGTATACACAAAGTCGAGATTGTATAGCTGGGATCTTTGGCAGGATGGCTAACAGTTCCCAAGATCCGTGCGCTCATGGACAAGCCGGCAAATATCCGAAACATGTCGGTCATTGCCCATGGTAGGCCTCCATCTTCACGCTTTTTTGTTCAACTCTCCATTAACCACGCATTTTGATAGTCGACCACGGAAAATCCACCCTTACCGATTCCCTAGTCCAGCGCGCCGGTATTATCTCCGCCGCCAAAGCAGGGGAGCAGCGTTTTACGGATACCCGCAAGGATGAGCAGGATCGATGCATTACCATCAAGTCAACTGCCATCTCCCTTTACTCCCATATGGCCGATGAGGATGATCTAAAGGATATCCCTCAAAAGGTCGAGGGAAACGATTTCCTGATCAACTTGATTGATTCACCCGGCCACGTTGATTTCTCTTCTGAAGTTACTGCTGCTCTCCGTGTCACCGACGGTGCTCTCGTTGTGGTCGACTGTGTCGAAGGTGTGTGCGTCCAAACCGAGACCGTCCTTCGACAGGCCCTTGGTGAGCGTATCAAACCTGTTTGTATTGTCAACAAGGTCGACCGCGCCCTTCTTGAGCTCCAGGTCTCGAAAGAGGACTTGTACCAATCCTTTTCAAGAACCATCGAGTCCGTCAACGTGGTCATTTCCACATACTTTGACAAAGCACTTGGAGATGTTCAGGTCCAGCCGTATCAGGGCACTGTGGCTTTCGGGTCCGGTCTTCACGGATGGGGTTTCACTGTCCGCCAATTCGCCGTCAAATATGCCAAGAAATTCGGTGTGGACAAGTCCAAGATGATGGAGCGTCTATGGGTATGTATCAGACAGACCCTTTATATGGCCTCATGATGAAGCTAACGGTTACTACAGGGCGACAACTACTTCAACCCAAAGACCAAGAAATGGACCAAAGTTGGGGAGCACGAAGGCCAACCTCTAGAGCGTGCCTTCAATCAATTTATCCTGGACCCAATTTTTAAGATCTTCGGCGCTATCATGAACTTCAAGAAGGACGAGATCCCAACTCTGTTGGCGAAGCTCGAAATCAAGCTTTCTGGTGAAGAGAAAGATTTGGAGGGCAAGCAGCTTCTCAAAGTCGTCATGCGCAAATTCTTGCCTGCTGCAGACGCTCTCCTGGAGATGATGGTTATTCACCTGCCGTCTCCCGTGACTGCCCAGAAATACCGGGCGGCAACACTCTACGAAGGTCCTTCTGATGATGAGTCGTGTATTGGCATTCGAGACTGCGATCCCAAGGCCCCACTCATGCTTTACGTTTCAAAGATGGTTCCGACCTCTGACAAGGGTCGTTTCTATGCCTTTGGACGTGTTTTCTCCGGCACAGTGAGATCTGGCTTGAAAGTCCGTATCCAAGGCCCCAACTACATCCCTGGTAAAAAGGAGGACTTGTTCATCAAGGCCATTCAACGCACCATTCTCATGATGGGCCGCAACATTGAGCCAATTGAAGACGTTCCAGCTGGTAACATTCTTGGATTGGTCGGTGTAGACCAGTTCCTGCTCAAGTCTGGTACTCTCACAACATCGGAGACCGCCCACAACCTCAGAGTCATGAAGTTCTCTGTTTCACCTGTAGTGCAGCGATCCGTGGAAGTGAAGAACGCCAATGATCTGCCAAAGCTTGTGGAAGGTCTCAAGCGCCTTTCGAAGTCAGACCCCTGCGTCCTAGCCTTCATCAATGAGGCAGGTGAGCACATTGTAGCTGGTGCTGGAGAATTGCATCTGGAGATTTGCCTCAAAGATCTGGAAGAAGATCATGCCGGTATCCCTCTCCGTGTCTCAGATCCTGTCGTGTCCTACCGTGAATCTGTCGGTGGAGTTTCAAGTATGACAGCCTTATCGAAGTCGCCAAATAAGCACAATCGTCTGTATGTCACGGCACAGCCATTGGAGGAAGAGGTCTCCAGAGACATCGAGTCTGGCAAAATCAGTCCCCGTGACGATATCAAGGCTCGTGCTCGTGTTTTGGCCGATGACCATGGCTGGGACGTTACGGATGCACGAAAGATTTGGTGTTTCGGACCTGAGACGACTGGCGCCAATTTGCTCGTTGATCAAACCAAAGCTGTGCAATACCTGAACGAAATCAAGGATTCCGTCGTCTCCGGCTTCCAATGGGCGACGAAGGAAGGTCCTGTTGCTGAGGAGCCTATGCGCTCGGTCCGTTTCAATATTATGGACGTCACACTACACGCTGACGCTATCCACCGTGGTGGTGGGCAGCTGATTCCTACTACCCGGCGTGTGCTATACGCTGCAGCTCTCCTTGCCGAGCCTGGTATCCTTGAGCCCGTTTACTTGGTTGAGATTCAGGTCCCCGAGCAAGCCATGGGCGGTATCTATGGTGTGCTTACCCGAAGACGAGGCCACGTCTTCTCAGAAGAGCAGCGACCCGGAACACCTCTTTTCAATGTCAAGGCCTACTTGCCCGTCAATGAATCTTTCGGCTTCACCGCTGACTTGCGCTCGCATACTGGTGGGCAGGCCTTCCCTCAATGCGTGTTCGACCATTGGCAGATCTTACCTGGTGGTTCGCCTCTTGATCCGTCCACAAAGCCAGGTCAGATTGTGCAGACGATGCGAAAGAGAAAGGGTATCAAGGAAGTCGTGCCTGGTGTTGAGAACGTAAGTCAATCTCCAACCCTTGTCGACCACCTTCTGGCTAACGCTTTTTGGCAGTACTACGACAAGCTATAGAGAGCGCGCATCATGGGCCATACACTTAGATCAAAAGTCATATGCGCATATGCGTGAGCGTTTCCGCGCCCACATGAGATTCGCCATGGTTACGAATTCGAGGAAACGATTCATGTCAACGAGGAAGCGAACTGTGCTTTTGAGGTATTAGAGAAGTTGGAAGTTTTTGAATTTTCTTCGAGATTTGGTGCGAGAGTCCAGCTCATGCAGGAACAATGTATATAGCTTGGGCTTGAATTGAAAAGTCCGCATCAAATCTGTGCTCTTGTCAAGTGATGTAATTGCATTATACGTGTAGCCCGATATTCTTCACAGAGACAGGTAAACGTAGCGATAAAAGCAGTATACCCCTATATTCTTACGGCGGACAACGGCTGACACTACGACAAAACTACTTTTTTTTCTTATTCTATATTTCTTCTTCGCGATTTCTAGTAACCCTTTTACAAATATTCTTTTACAAATATTCTCAACTTTTCGAGAGGTACTTTTTAAGGTATTCTTTAGGGGTTACTCTCCGGGGTACTCTTTCGGGCACTCTTCCGGGTACTCTCCTAGGTATTCTCTCGGATACTTACAACGGATAATAACTCATACTACAATCGAATATTTTATAAAGTTCTTCACAAAAAAAATTATTATTCTACAGGACTTTCCGCGGAATTTCCCGCGAATTCTTTTTTCGAGTATTTTTTCGAGTAATTGACTCGAGTAAATCTTTAAGAAACCTCTCGAGTAATTCTTTAAGTACTCTCTAAAATACCCCCCTTGAGTATTCTCTAAAGTATACTCTTAAATAATCTCTTAAATCCTTCTTAAATACTCTCTAAAGAATTCTCTAAAGTATCTCTTTAAAATACTTTTTAAAAAAATCTCTTTAAGTATCTCTTTAAAGTCGCGGAGGAAAAATTTAAATTAAGAGAAGAAATTGATTTTAATTTTATAATAGTCTTAGTCGTTATTCGTCGTAATTCTTAATTATTAAAAGATTAATAAGTTCTCGTAAGTACTCTTCTCTCTTAAAAATTAAAAATTAAAAATTAAATCTTCTAAAATAACTTTATAACGATAAATTATAATTTTCTAAAAGCTTTATAACTATTAGAAGATATAATAAAGATTAAGTTTTTTAAATTTTAAAATACTCTAATTATCTATTATATAATAAAATAAAAAATTTATTAAATTCTTAATTTTTTTAAAAAAATTCTTAGCGATTATAGAATAATCGAGATAATTTTTTAATATAGAATATATATACTTAGTTTACTTTTAACTATATAATTTCTAAGAGAAGAAAAAAGAAATTCTTAATTCTAATATACTTTAAAATTAAAAATTAAAAATTTTAACTAATATAATTTAGAAAATTTTTAAGATTTAATAAATATAATATAGATTAAATTTTAAATTTTTTAAAAGATTTAAATTATTCGCTATATTATAAAATAGAATAATAGCGAATTTTATAAAATATTCTTAATAGCTTTAAAATAATCGAGATAAAAAAAATTAATCTTAAAATTTATTTAATAGTCGAGATAATTTTTTATTATAATATTAAATTAATATTTTAATATTTTACTTACGTTTTATTTAAATACTTTAATAATAAATACTTAAATATATAATATATAAAATATATAATTTCTAGATTATAATTAATTATAGTTATAAATCTATAGAAGAATAATTAATATTCTAATTTTTAATCTTAAGATATACTAGAACTATAGAACTTTTTTCTCTATTTTTTTAAGTATTATTATAAGAATTACGATAGAAAAGAAGTAAGTATATTCTTAAATTAGTAAAAGTAGTTATAAAGTATAAAGAAAGATATTTCTTTAAAAGATATAAGTTAAATTATTAAAAGCTATCGAAGAAGAAAGCTAAAGAAAGCTAAATCGTTAAGTTACGTTAAGAATATAATTAAAAACGTAATAATTATATAATTAGAGATATATTATATCTTATAATATTTAAATTAAAATATTTTAAAAATCTTAAAATTAATTAATTATTATTATAAGTAAGAGTAATAAAAATAATAGATTATAAAGAGTAATAATTATAAAGATATTTAAGAAATTTCAATCCCTGTTTCCTAGGGGGGGGGTGCTTGCGGGAACTTTTTTATTTTCTAATAATTAAGAATATAGGGGTAAGCTAGCGGTCAAACTATTTGCCGGCGGAAAAATAGCAAACAAAGTGAAGTACATTGTTATATTTTACTTCACATTTGCCTTAGGCCTAGTTCTAGAGCTGAGCTCTGTACCATCTATTCCGGCCAAGTCGATAGTTGACCCTTCACCTCACAAGATGCTGATCGAAGAAGAAGATGCCGCAGAGTTGAAAACATGGGTGGTGAAGAGACTCGAGAACATGTATGTGAGGATCCATTGCTGAGAAGGTTTCCTTCCAAACTTCTAGATAATTCCTCATGATCTCGAGTCTTGCTGACTGCCGCAATTTTGAAGCTCCGACGCAGATTCCGACGTCCTGGCAGATTACGTTATAGCTTTGATGCGCGCAGACACCCCAGAGTCAGAGCTAAGGACGACCGCAGTCGATTGCCTGGAAGATTTCCTGAAAGACAGTATGTAGGAAATCCCAAAAGATGCACTACATGCTAGCGTGAGCTTCAGGCTGACCGTGGCCCTGTGTTATAACCTAGACACTGCCACATTCGTCGACGAGATATTCAAGGCAATCCATACCAAATCCTACTCTCCCAGGAATTTGATTCCTCAGAGCGCTTCGTCCACCAGTCCAACTTTCGCAGCTCCCTCAGGACCTGCTGGCGCATACGGCTCACTTGGCGTTGGGCGAGGGTTGCACGGGGGATATCAAGAGTCAAGGAAGCGCTCGTACAATGACAGACAAGAAGAGGGTCCTGGGCTTGACTCGCATTATTCGCGAGGTGAGCGCCAAATAAAGCAGATGCGGAGAGGAGGCAGGGGTGGTAGAGCAGATGCATTCGTGCCTAGAAATGGAAGAGGAGGCTTTCAAGAATCCATGTATCCTCAAGCACGAGCCTCACCGGTAGCACTGGGCTTTCAAAATATGCCAATGCCGCCGCCTTTCGATCCCAATGATCCGCTTGCGACAATAATGGCCATGCAAGCTATGGGATTACCGCCGCTTCCTGGCATGCCACCGCTTCCTCAAGCAGGCTCACCGAACGTTTTACCCCAATTCGGAGGGCAAAGCCTATCACCTTCACATGGGCCCCGGAGAAACACTCATAGGGAGCGATGTAGGGATTACGATGAGAAATTCTTTTGCGAAAGGGGGGACGCTTGTCCCTACGAGCACGGCACAGATCGACTGGTCGCATCTGGTCAAGACGGTAGGTTTCCCATCTATGTGAAGCGGGTGGAGCTAATGTTGTCCAGAATACGACCCGAAGAATTCGACCATTATGAACCCGCAGGCTACCTCCCCTACGTCGAATGGACACGGTGGATCACAGGAGCACCGAGGAAATGGGTATACTCAAGGAAGAGGAAGAGGAGACCGGGGGGGATTCTTGCAGCGGCGCAACAACCACCGGGCCGACTTTTCTCAAGCGGGTCCCAACCACGACCGATCCATAACCACTATTGTTGTCGAACAGATTCCAGAGGAGAAATTCGACGACCAATCTGTCCGAGACTTCTTTTCCGAGTTTGGCAACATTGAGCAAGTCACAATGCAGCCATATAAACGCCTTGCTTTAGTCAAGTACGACGATTACATGGCTGCCAGGAGAGCCTATGAAAGCCCGAAAGTTATATTCGAAAATAGATTTGTTAAGGTCTACTGGTATAAGCCCGGTGGATTACCTACTCCACCAGCGACTGCCAAAGGAACCGTAAAGTCGCCTCACATGTCCAAGGACGAAGGACCACCCTTTGACAGAGAGAAGTTCGAGCGAGACGCGGTGGCAGCTCAGAAGAAGCTGGAGGAGAAGAAAGTCCAGATGAAAGACGTGGAAGCAAAGAGGCATGCGCTAGAGAAGCAGAAAGAAGAATTGGCCCAGAAGCAAGCCGAAGAGAAGCGGAGGCTGCTCGAAAAGTTAGCGGCAAAGGTTGTGGCGCCTAACGGCGATACATCAATGACTGACGCTACAAATGGAAGCCATGGGGCGGACGACAACAAAGTGAGCGCGCACACGAAGGCGTTACGGGAGAAAGTCGCAGAACTGGAGGCAGAGGCTAAGAGCCTGGGCCTGGATTCAGCGCTAAGCGATACGCCTTACCAATATAGAGGACGAGGAAGAGGCAGGGGTCGGGGTTCCTATCGCGGTACGTATTTTCCGAGTCCATGTTGAGTCTTGAGACACGTCTTGGAGCCGCCTATTCTGTAGACATGTTCCAAGGCTCGATAGACAACCTCGAACAGGCAATACTGACTCTGAATCTACTAGGTTGGGAAGGGTTTGCTTCGGGCTCGGAATCATTCAGGGGAAACCCTCGTGGCAGAAGCGCTTTTGTGGGCAGAGGCGGTGGGAAATACAACTTGGATAATCGAACGAAAAAAGTGGCGGTCACGGGCGACCTCAGTGGAGAGAAAGACGAGGCTCTGAGGCAGTATTTGCTGGTAGGTCTTCGACTTTGGACTCTTTGGCTGACACTTTGGAGACTGATGTTGTGGAAATGCAGGGAGTGGGCGAGTTCGAGGCCATCGAAGGTCATCCGGATCGCCCTGATACCCAAGTCGTTACTTTCAAAGACCGACCCACGGCAGAGACCTTTATGTACGGCGTTCATGATATTCCATTGGTCGGAAAACTGGATTTCGCGTGGTTTAATGCTCCAGGTGTGTCTGGCCAACCGACACCGAAACAGGCGGAGACCGATGGCGACACAGGAATGGGTGGCACAAGGGCGGATGATCATCACGCTGACAAGGGAACTGTGTTGGCCAACACCGAAGTCGACTATGACGTAGCGGAAGACGAGGTGTGGTAAATCATGCTGCTGACTGTTTGCCCGCATACAACCCTTTCAATAGATTCTGAGCAACACTGCCAATCTTTTCCATTGCCAACCTTTTCCTTTCGTGCTTGCAGTGATTGATTTTAATTCAACGTCCTATCGCCAGCAATCGAATTTCGATGCTATCTACAGTCTATCGTCGATTGGAATGGGTGGGTTTCCCACTTCGCTTGAGGCCTGAAAATAGTTCATCTCGCTAGCCTTTTCTGAGTACTTTGGTCGTCATTAATCCTCATAGCAGAGGACAGAGCTCCAAAGCCCGACCGGTCCTGAGAATGCCGAAAGCTCAAGCGCTCAACAACCTCTGGCTTGCGACCACACAATACGAACAGTCTGCGTTCAGATTACATCTGTGAGCGGCGCCAGATTGAAGGTTTTAGACTTTTGCTTTTTAACAGGCCGCTTTCATCCTTTTGCCTTGAATCACGAAAAGACCAGAAAGGATCAGAAAGGGCACTTCTTTGGGTGGCGCCAGGCTCTACGTACGCTCATTGTGTCGGTGCTTCGCTCGACTATCCCGTTGTTGGTCTTTTTGATACAAGTAACATCAGAACTTTTCTTGAGCAGGTCTCAAATCCAATTCATGTGTCCACAGGTCTGGTTCCTGGTTCGCTAGCCATAGATACGTTTTACTTTGTTCGACGGTCAGTACGTATCCACAATGTTCTCAGATCAAAGTTGGCTCACCCCACGCTTTCAGCCTTCATGACTTTGCCCTGGTGCTGTGCTTCCCCATCTTCGTCCTTGATCCCGCTTGGTAAGTTGTCGGAATTAGCAGGATTTCTCTAGGTGGAAGTTGATTCAAAGACAGGGCCTTATCCTCTACACTTCTCCCGCCCCAGAATACAGGATGCGATGACTTGGCGATGTACTTACCCGTTTGCTATTGTATGTACGACATGTATGCCACCTAGATATTTTAGAGTCAACATTTTCAGTCCAATTCTATGGTTGAACAACAAGACGTATCTGTTGGATAGAAGACTCCAAGTATGTCTTGCGACTCTGTGCACGGTACACAATGCGAAAGATCCAATACAAAAGCGCACTTACTCGGCGAGTACTCTTTCGCTAAGGCTTGGGCCAGCGACCGTGCCCCTGACCGCGAAGCTCCATATGCCGCAAAGTTCGCATTCGTTCTCATGGCCCCGAGGGTCCCAGTAAAGATCAGTGTGCCTTTCTTTCCACCACCGTCTGCCAGAAGTGTCTGTCCGTGTTGGTCGAAGAGCATCCTCACTACCTCCTTTGAAAATGCCATTGCACCTCCAACATACGTGTTGAGCGATTCGGTGAAATCGGAATGAGATTCCTCAAGAAAAGGTTTCTATCGTTTGCATGTCAGGTGAAGTAAGAATCAAAGACGTCAGAGCAGTGTGTTACCTTGGAGGCATGTTTGACATGAAAAACAGCCACCTTGAGCTTCAAGTCCTTGAAGGAGCTATGGGAGCGGATGTCGGAGAAAGCTTTGGAGAGCTTCTCGGGCGAGGTGTCGGTGGGAAAGGCTTCTACTGGGTTGGGAGTGGACGAGCGGATTCCTTTCGCTACCGCATTCAGATTATCCGAATTTCGAGCCAGAACAGCGACGGCAAGATTTCCATGAGATGGATGTGCGAGAATTCTACATATGCCTGCGCCGCTGGTAGGTCCCTGTGTAGAAAGGCTGTCAATGCCTCTATGGGGATGGCGAGGCTACTGTGGGAACTGACCGCTCCAATGAGTATTGCCAGACCCTAATAGAAGCAAACATTAGTATATTGATGTTCTTGTATAGACATTTTTAAATTTTTGGGACATACGGAGGGAGGCATGATTTGCTTTTACTCTCGATGCTAACGAGGTTGTTGTGCCCTTGAAATGTGTAGGAGGAAGTAAAGAAGTAAAAGAAGTAGTCAATGTATGTTTGTATTTTCTTTTTCTATCAAATCAATAAGTATGAGCGGTAAACATGAAGAAGAGAATCGATGACATTAAATTCCCCTTCGTCGGCAAGCAGCCCGAGGTATTTCGTCATAACGAATTGACTTTCCGGAATTCCGTGCTAAAAGGGAAAGGGGTTAATACTCGGGAGTATCTCAGATATGTGACGTGTCAAGTGCGACGTGTGAGTGAGAAAAAAAATTAAAAAAATGACAATCTTTCAGACGCCTTTATCATCATCATCATCATCATCGTCGTCGTCGTCGTCGTGCGCAAGTACAGCAGTCTGAAAAGAGGTAGCGATCCCAACTATAGCGCGTACCCTATCTTCGTCCATCTCTCGCTTGTTATAATCCTCATGAATCTGGTATCCAGTCACGGTTGCTAGAATCTCTTTCCTCGCTTCGGCAGATTCGGGTATGGTATTGGCACGCCAGGTAACGTGACCGTCTGGACGGCAGACGCCAAATTAGTTCCCCATATGCTATGAGCGGCTTGCTCGGATCGCAGAACAGCGTGGTTCAAGGGAATGCCGAATTGCTTTCGTGCCATGGGAACAAACCCGTCCACCGCGGTGCTGTCGGAACATGAGTCCACAAAGTCAACAAGGGTCCATTGGCCAGCAATGAGATCAACAGTACTTGTTTTACCGTCCTTGAGAAAGACATGAGGAGCTCGGTGGCCGGGTCTGGTACCTATCGATTGATCAGCGTGACAGAATCGGAATATGAGACAGATGGAATAAGAATGGGGGGTCCATACTAGAGACGTAAGCTTTCACATCATATGGCGGTTCCTCGGTATTGTCAGAATATATTGCAGCGGACTTGTAGCGAGAGTCCAGTTCTATTCCTCGATCCCGACACTCGCTACCGGATGTGGTAATGTAGGAAGAAAGCTTCTCCCGCAACGCAATGCCGGCGGGAGTGCCAGCGGTCAGAAGCTTTGGGTTATCCTGATACCACTATTTCCTTGGTTTATGCTCGATGACATGGCGCCTGCAACGCTCTAGGCGGTCAATCATGGTTGACCTTTGTTCATATAGGTACGAAGCCAGTAGGTATGGGCCTCCATAACCCTTGAGAACGGCGGCTAATCCCCAGCTAACGGCAAGGGCATCTTCG
The DNA here is from genome assembly GCF_014066315.1 of Letharia lupina. Lineage (NCBI taxonomy): Eukaryota > Fungi > Ascomycota > Lecanoromycetes > Lecanorales > Parmeliaceae > Letharia > Letharia lupina. The sequence goes on from NW_023502985.1 coordinate 1,118,912, forward strand.
ACGCCAGAATTCATACCGTACCCGCCGTGCGGTGGATCCTTGTGAGCTAAATCCAGTCAGACATATGACCTCTTGAAGATGGATCAACATACCGGCATCTCCTGCTAAGATAACCGCTCCTGATTCAGATACGTAGTGTTCCGCAAGAGCGAGGTTAGGGTGCCATATGTTACAGAAAAGGATCTGGCCAATCTTCATGGGATATTTGCCTGCCGCCCCTCCTAAAACCCGGTAAATAGCCTCTTGGGGGTCTAAGGTTGTTGCCGTGATGTTTGGGTTGTCCAGCATTAAGTGCGCGGTGAAGGTATCTCTATATGGCTGTCAGTCTTTTAACGTCCAAAGAGAGGGGACAATCCAATACACTGCGTCCTGGGCAATCAAGAAGCTCTGTTGTGGTTTCTAGGGTTAGCTGATCTCTTCCAGGACCGAACCAAATTTGGTCCCATTTCCAGAGGTTGGGAAACATCCCATACATCTCAGATTCCTAATCGAACTTATGGCAAGGATTTGAGATGTACTCACCCTGTCAGGAGGAAAGGCATGCCAAAACGACCAAAACGACGCAATTTCGCAAACTCTCTGGATCGGAAATGGACGAGGAGCATTGTCGCAAGCCTAAATCAATCGATTCAGTGTGCAACCGTTGGGAGGGAGGAGTGGATTCTAACATTTGTCCTCCAACCATTTTGACTCCCGCGCTCTTTCGTACTCGACTCTGCCCTCCATCGCGGCTCACCAAAATTCGACTTCGAATCACTCTTGTGTCATTGGCTTGATCCGTGAAAGTTGCGGTAACTTCCCCGTCGCTCTCTACAAGAGATTGGAACTCGTAGCCAAATCGACAATCAATCAGCGGTTGCTCAAGGCACTTCCGCTTCATCCATGTCTCGAAAATTATCTGAGAACATCGCTGACCGGTTTCGGCTGGTTGACTCCCATTGTTATTGGCTTGGATTCCATCCTGCCAGTCTTTCATCGAGGGTAATGCCTGTCCCCATGATCAGCGCCATATCACTAGAACATTCCACCAATCAGATACCCAATTTGCAAGCAGCAGCCCGTCTTCATTCATACTTGTGTAAAAATGAGAGTCGGACTGATACTCGTCTGGCACTGCACCCTTTTGATCTGGATACTCCTGGGCGATACCCCACGTTCGTAGGATTTCCATCGACCTGCAGTTGGTAAGATCCATCTTGGGCCACTTTGTGATTTCTAGATTCTTCTCCGCAAGCACACAGGCAATTCCTGAACGAGCCAGACCATAGCCGGTGAGTAAACCAGTGGGGCCGCCCCCAACGACGAGAACCGAGACTTGCTCATCGTCGCTTGATATTTTGTCGTCGCTATGGCTTGGCCCTGTCATCAGTGCAAATGTTGAAGAGGATTCAACAGAAATGTGGGTGATACGATAGTACATTAGGATTATTGGTCTGAATGAAGTTAGACGCAAATGTCAGACTCATTTGGTCATCTTCAGCCGCATAGCACTCAGGCAAGGAAGGAAAAGTGACATTAAACGGTAGTGAGCTGAGGTTATGATTGCGCAAGCTACGTATACACGACGGTCAAGGTGAACAAAGTGCTGGAGTGTGCGATGTTTTTGGGACAAAGCCTGCTGAAGCCTCCGACTAGAGATGTTTCCTTGACATCATACGCATAAAGCTCTATGCTCATGGCAGACGGTTGCACATTGCGCCAGCGACGGCTAATGGCCTGGAAAAATGGGTCCATAATGGACGCGAGTCGATTGCGAACCTTGTGTGGCACGCTCTATGGGTAGCGCAGTATCTTGACATAAACGTCGCATCAATGATTTCATAGTGACTGCTTATACGTCTCGATCTCAGCTCTGGAGCTTCTTCTCCCTTTTGAAACAGAGGAACTCGCTCCTAGTGCCTTCCCTTAGTCTTTTCAAGACCATCCTCATCTCGGGTAACTCTCCTTGCAATCGTTTACTTGCATCTGGCGTTGTGCCAGCGTCAAGCTCGATATATATCTTGGACTGAGTCTCGCTCGCTTTCTCTGTCGTGTACTGACTCAAAGTCTGAGCGACGAACTCGACGTCAAGCGTTGCTTGCATGAGAGCCGCAAGGGGATATCGCGACCTTTGTTTAAATGCCTCTAGGAAAGCTAGACTCATCTGTTCGAGGAGGTGAGAGAGAATCTGATTGGTCAATGGTGCCGCGGTTGTGGAGACTTCAGTGTGCACATAGACTAGTAGCAATAACGATTCGTAGACATATGGCTGGACGGCGGACGGACGGGCGGTGGCGGGTACCCAATCTGAAGAGGAGATGCCGGCATAGATGATAGAGGAAAGCTCATTGGCTGTAGGTTGCGTATAGGAGAGAAAAAGGCGTTCGGAAATTTGGGAAAGAGCATCACGGAGGGTTTTGGATTCGTCAGTAAGCGTTATGGAGAAGTTGCTTTCGAATTGGGAGGTCAGGTTAGGGACGATAGAGCTTTGAAGAGCTGCGAGGTTGGAGAGGGTCAGGAGCTTGCGGATGTTCTGTGCAGTGTTAGCGGATTGTCGAAGAGAAGCTGCGTGGAGGAAGTCACTTTATTCTTTCCATGAAGGCTTTCGTCGATGACTCTTGAGACAACCATGTCATCGGAGCTTGCGACCTCGTCTTTCGCGTTGTGTGGCTTTGAACTCTCGGCGTTCTCAACCATACCAGACAAGGCTTTGTAGAGTGACGTTACGAACTGACTTCTGACCATCTGTACCAGCTTTGCAGTCGGAGGGGAAACAACAGCTACTGATCCGGACTTGGTCACAGCTGCTTCAGGTATGTAGAGTATCTTCTGCATGCCTGACAACACCGTGTTCTCCAAAGCTGAAAATCGAGCCGGCATATTGGTCAGTTCAGGCTGATCGTTCGCCCGTGACCAATCCTCCATAACCTTACACATCTCAGCGTCTCGACCCCATGCCGCACACGCTGCTCGTGCCGACCTTTCTCGCGCACTAGTGACCATGGTCCTCAGCTTTTCAGACAAAGTGTGCCCAGATGCTATTGGGCGCATGGCAATAGCTTCACTTGCTGCTGAGCCAAGCAAAGTGAGAAGCTTTTCAAGGTAGTGTACTCCGCTCAGCGAATTTGCGTATGGAGGCCAGAACGCGAACTCTTCCCATGCTTCACCTCGTCGAAGGGAAGGAGGCGGTGGATGGTTTTCATCGAATTTGAAACGAGAATCCTGGTGGGCATACGGCGACAGTGTGGCAGATTGTGGTGTGACCGGTGTTGGTGTTGTTGGGGAATAAAGCATGGAAATATCTTCGATCGGAGGGTCTGCGAAAAACGAGTATATGTTCTCTTGCAATATGCCAACGAGCTCGGCGGCTCCGTTTTGGAGATCTTTGACACCATCTGTAGACAGTCGGTGATGTTTTCGGCTACGGCCGTCGATCCCTATTGGCAGTGTTTTCTGTCCTTTGCCGTCAATGAAGGTCTGAGCATTGCCCCAAAATTCAATTACTTCGCCCAGGATCCCACCCTGCACTGACAGCAGGTTGTTCAACGAATTATATATGAGATCCCAAAGCTCTAGAACAGGCGGCGTATCCAGGTCTTTGCTCGTTTCGTCAGCGTCCTTCCGAGCGGGGCTTTGCAGATAACTAGCAACGACCCGAGAAAATGGTGGTTCTATGTTCGCAAGTCTTCTGCGAAGGACCTCAATTTCTACCCTTGAGCGCTCAAAGGTAGCATTGATCTTGTTCTTCAAATGGTCATATCGGCTCAGCAGCCATACCCAGATTGGATTGTCTTCCACTCCAAGTTCTAAAAGGATGCCGATTAGCGCCATGTGATCATCCTGCGCATTACGTTCTGTGGATGATGTTGCGTTGTTCTGAACGTTGGTTAGCTTCCGCCAGATGTCGCGCTTGAAATGTTCGATCCGGTCCTCCACTTCGGACCACATGCGGCCAGTGATGACGATTTGATGGACTTGGGAGTCCGTGAGCTGTGCGTGGCCATTCGATGCGTTGCTGGCTATTTGCCTGGCGTCTTCTGTATATTTTCGAGCTCCAGAGTATTCTCTCACCAGACCCTCGTAGTCATTGCGCTTGATGCACTCGGACACAGCCTTTCCCACCTTGAGTATCTCGTGGCTTTTGTCGACAGAATCCATTACTGACTTCAAGCTTCCCTCCCGTTCTCGTCCACCCAAAGCTGGACCCCATATTTCTTCAGCCTTGACTGCAACCTCGATCAGAGGAGCTTTGATGCCTTGCACTCCGTACTCGCTCTCCTTCGTCAGGGCGTTCTTTCTCTTGTCGCTTTGCAATGGCTTGTTGGCGCCTCTTCCAGGAGATAGAGGACCCTGCCCGCTGGCGTTCCTGAAATGTGTGCTGCCCCTGCTGGTGACTCGGGAGTGAGTGCGTGATCTGTCCTGTTCGGGCTCTGCGCCTTGGTTACGCATCTCGGAGTAGACATTGTCAATCGTGGTTTTTGCCCGGACGAATCGTTCAAAATTAGACTCCACGAGTACTTTTAAAGACGCAGATTTCTGATCTATAGATCGCGAGAGAAAGTCGAGACCTTGCAGCAAGGATTGGGTTGAAGCATTTGAATGGACCTGTGATAGATATAGATTTGGAGAAAAGGTAGTAGAGGATAGGAGGAATCTGTTCCCTGAACGCAATCAGCATGATGTGATCGTAAAAGGATGGACAGTCCTCACTTAACCGCTGGTCTTCCTCGACCGGCAGACCCTTTTGTCTCAGCACACGTATAACACTATCCGTCACTCCGAGAGGGTCAGGCTCGTCCCTCTGTACCAGATTCTCATGACCGTCCCGAAGCTTCTGGGACCCGGGTATTAAGCGACGATGATCGCTGCCATTGCGTTGCAGAGCCGAGTACCTCGATCTGGATTGACGAATGGCAGTCTTTGAGAGACCGCTCGCGGTAAGTTCCTCCTCTGAAGCGTCACTTTCATCTTTCTCTGCAGGCCAAGCTGTGGGGAAAGGACTGGTCAGATTGTAATGATTGAGGATTGTATGCTCATCGTTCATTCTGGCAGCATCTGTGGTTATCCACAAGGTTGCGTGAATTTTGGAAGGCTCTCAAGATCAATAGTAAGACTCGCTGATGGATTGCACTATGAACCATGCGACAGTTGTGTACCCCAGAGCTTCCACTTGTATGCGGGACCAGCCGAGGTGCAATGGAACATAAGGTTTCGTTCCGAAGCAATAGCGCGGGAGGGTTGAGTTGAGCTGCAGGTAAATTGCTTCTTCTCTATCAGCTGTCCTTACATACTCATATTCAAAACTGTTACCTCACTTTCCTACAGCTTCTGGGGACCAATCGTGCGCCAAGAGAGCACACGAGTTTCCAAGATGATAGCTAGTCGCTCGTTTACTGTTCCAGCGAGGCAGTGTCTGCGTATAGCTAACGTGTCTCGCCCATGGGTCCCCGCAATAGCACCAATAGCACAAGTATGTGAGGTCCAATTGCATGTGCTGCATCTGAAGACAATGCTTACGAACCTGCCTGTGATCAAGACTCAATTCAGGTCTTACTCGATCCCATATGAAGACAAAGTTGCCAAGTTCAAAGGGAAGAAAGGCTCAGATGTATGTGATACCCGAATACTCAAAGACCCTACACAATTTGCCTAGTGGATAAGAAGTCTGAAAGAACACTGCGCTCATCTTTTCATGGATCCAGGGCAATTATACAGTCACACTAATTGAAGGAGACGGTATCGGCCCAGAGATATCGCAGTCTGTCAAGGACATCTTCTCCGCAGCTAAGGCACGTGCAACCTTCTACTCTGCTCTCAAATTTGAGCTGATGCTTCTCAGGTCCCAATCAAGTGGGAATCTGTAGATGTCACACCCCAATTGAAGGATGGCAGAACAGTCATTCCTGACAAAGCCATTGACAGCGTCAAAACAAACTTCGTTGCGCTTAAAGGACCTCTAGCCGTAGGATTTTCCAACGCCTGTCTAAGAGGATAAGAGGCTAACGTCGTAGCAGACCCCGATAGGAAAAGGCCACGTCTCTCTCAATCTCACTCTTCGCCGTACATTCAACCTTTTTGCCAACGTCCGTCCCTGCGTGTCTATCGCCGGCTACAAAACCCCCTATGACAATGTCGACACCGTCCTTATCCGCGAAAACACCGAAGGAGAATACAGTGGGATTGAACATGTCGTGATCGACGGTGTTGTACAGAGCATAAAATTGATCACCCGGGCTGCTTCTGAACGGGTATTGAGATTCGCGTTTCAGTATGCAGAGGACGTAGGCAAGAGGAAGGTCCGGGTTGTGCATAAAGCTACGATCATGAAGATGAGTGACGGCTTGTTCTTGAACATTGCTCGCGAGATCAGCAAGGACTTCCCACAGATTGAGTTTGACGCTGAACTACTCGACAACGCATGCTTGAAGATTGTAACGGACCCAACACCCTACAACGACAAGGTGCTAGTGATGCCGAATCTTTACGGTGATATCCTTTCGGACATGTGCGCCGGACTGATTGGTGGATTGGGCTTGACACCTTCTGGCAACATTGGAGACGAATGCTCTATCTTTGAGGCGGTGCACGGTTCGGCGCCAGATATTGCAGGCAAGGGCCTTGCAAATCCGACAGCGCTGCTGCTGAGCAGCATCATGATGTTGCAGCACATGAATCTGCATGAGCATGCAGACCAAATCCAGAAAGCTATCTTTGATACTCTGGCAGAAGGAAAGGTGAGACGACTGCGGATCGTTTTTGGAGCCAACATGCTGACACTTCCAGTATTTGACTGGCGACTTGGGAGGGAAGGCGAAAACACACGAGTACGCAGAGGCAATCATCAAGAAGTTGTAGATACTCCAAAGCGTTTGTTTCCATTCCGTGTGTTCTGATGAGAGTATGGACTTGGAGCGATGGGCCATGTTCTCAATGAGTCACATCGTGTCTTGCGTTGTAAATACGTTGCATGTGTATATGCGTCCTCTCTGGTAAGTTTTGCATCAACGACGCCACGGGTTTTAACCGAAGCGCAAGTAAGGTAGTCGACTTTCACCCTTCAGTGATTGCGTATTTGAATGACAGCATTCCTGCGTGTTCAGCACCCCAGAGTCGGCCCAAACGGCTACGGCCTGCAGAAAGGGGCTTCGATCAAAATGCGTGCTTTTTCATTGTGGCCCAGGAAAAGCCGGAGTAGGTATGAGTATTCCACATGAGTAAATCCAACAAGATCCTGCACTGCCTTAGTTGCTTGGCCATGATGAAGGTGTGGACCTGCTTGTACAAAGGTGAAAGCCAGTTGGAAATTGCTTCGACTCGGAGCCGTACTCGGTGAAGAGGAGCAGAGTACTGTAGGGATAGGTAGGAAGCAATGAAACGATGCTTACTACCTACCTACTGTACTTTACATGATGAATGCACGGGAATCTCGGGATGGTACATGAAAATGAAGAGGCGTTGATTAAGAAGTTGAGAATAATTGTCATTAATGCAGTCAGATTGCTCTTGGGGAGGTGAGTTGCCGGCAGACCGGTCAGCCTTTTCTGCGAGATGTCCTCGTTATGTGACTAAACACGGGCACTAGTCGGGATTATTCGGCACTAATGCGGGGAAGTGCAGCCGAAGTTGTCCATGTTCCTGGATTTCCCGTATTCCAGATCCGAGTCGAAAAGTTTAAAAAATATCTTCCTTACAATCAACGTCTTTTCTTTTCCAACCTGGATACTGAACATTACAGTCAATATATGTCTATAAAGTAGAGTAGAGTGAGGTCCCTGAGGTATTCGTTCACGAGGGATCCACATGGCACTGATGACGCTAATGCATTTATAATATTTACGCGCATCATCCATCCAACGGCTTCTTCTACTTTACTTTACTTTACTATCTTCTTCTTGCGCCTCTTTTCTTTCCTCGAATTCCAGTACTCGTACGCATCTGCCCCTGATCATCATCAGTATCACCCTCACCCCATACATATCACCGCTCCCCCCCTTCCCCCCCACCCTCCTTTCCCCTTTCCTCTTTCCCCTTTCATTCATTCATTCATTGATTCATTCATTCATTCATGCATGGGCATCTTCTAACCCTCTCTTTATCTTCTCATATCTTCCCTTGTGATAGCTTAGTCCTATCCTGTTGGAGTGTCACCGTCGCTGGTTGTCTTACGTAGCTGCCATCACACCCCCACCATGTCAATCCTCTTCTACGTACGTATCTTCGCGCTCCACATACCCTCTTCCCACAAGTTTGGAACCCTACCTGACATTTGTTGAGAATGTCTACTGTGCAGAAATGTTTCAGGGTTCGAGTATCCCGTGTAGATAGACAATACTGATCCCAAAATCATCAGCAGGGGCGCCCCGACTTTGTCGGAAAGGCTCCAGGACCTATGACCGTGTCTTCATGTCAGGCATATGTTAAGAGAACGTCAAAGCACAAGAGATCCATTCCGCCGGATCTTTCATTCGAGAATGTTGTACAGAACAAGGCAATGCCGCCATGCTCGCGTCAGGACTTCATGGTAGCTATACCTGCCGGCATCCTGGTACAGGCTAACCTTAGGCTTTCAATAATGACCTTTTGGGTAGGAATACCTTGTATACGTCTCTCACGATGCCGAAAATCTGCAGTTCTGGCTGTGGTACGAAGACTACTCGCGTAGGTTCTTTGCGGCTCCCAAGTCTGAGCAAGCCTTATCGCCACCCTGGTACAAAGCAGAAGTACCACGTCCTCACAGCAATGACTCCAATCAGACCGGTGCTACTATCGTCGAGCGAGGGAACCCTGTGAGCACTGGAGGAGCGATGGTTTCCGAGCTCCGCTTTGTCCACATCGACCGCCCAGGCTCACCAAACTTGTCTCACCTTGACACACGGTCACTGGCTTCAACCACCAGCACTACTCTGTACCATGCCGATTCTGTCGAGGACGCCGACACGCAGATGGGCCTGAAATGCAATTCATGTAAGTTTCATTGCCCAATCCAGATTTACACAGCTAAGCCTTCACAGCCACCAGCCAGCCTTTCCGTTCTGAGATGAATCGTGTCATTTCGCACTATCTCCATCCTGGCTCGAGCAGAGAGCTCAATCTCTCAAGTAGGGACCGCGCCGCCGTTCTTCATGCCCTAGAACACACTACTCACCCCTCTGCGCTCACCCTCGTCAGAGACATGGTCGAAGCTAGCTTGCGCGGTCAATCTCACCCGAATTTCATCCGCTGGGCTATCTGTAACGGCAACAAGCCACGCGTGCTCTTCGTCCGGAACTCAGGTATCGCGCATATCGTCGCGGCTCTCATTCTCGGTCTTCTGCTCATTTTAAGCCACGCGTCAAGATGGTGGAGGTTCTTCGTCTTTCCGCTCTTTTTCGTTGGCTTCGATATCGGTGTCGCGGCTTACAAGGGTCTTTGCGTCATCATCCACACAAGCCATCGCCGAGCTCTGCGCCCATGGGAGCAATTCAGCGAGGACGTCTCCCTTACCAGCTTCGATAGCGGCTCTGAAGAGGAAGCTAATCTATCTACCGACGACATGTTCAGCATGGTCTCCCGCTCCAGAAATGGTGTTTCACTCGACACTTTCGGGACATCTAACAGCTACAGCCATGAGTTGTGGGTCGAGAAATACAGACAGAAGCATCTGTTCCGGAAGATTTTCACTAAGAGCATCTGGGTGCAAGAACAGGCGGTGAGGTTGTTACAGGACAAGATTGTGAAGCAGAGTCATGCTTGGGCTCTGATCATCAGTGTCTTGTTGACGGCCTTGGTGGTGGCACTACCGCAAGCCAATGTTATCTAGAGAATACCTCAGCATCGGCATCAGTATCCGCATCAGCGTCAGCGTCAGCGCATTCGCAGTCATTCGAGCGTCCAAGTGCTGGACACTCGCTTCCGACTGCTCAGGCGTAGAGTTCGAAAAGAGGTTTGCATGTGCTCGCGAAAGAATTCCCGGTATTTTCGGTGTTGGATGGATCAATGTGGATGTGCAGGTTGGATGATGGATAATCGATTGACTCATTTTCTAAGTGTCTTCGCGTCAGAAGAGAGGAGACAGTCATTGCATACTGGCCTTGTACTCGGAGAGACTGGCTAGTCTTCTTCTTGCCATCGGAGTCATCTCACGTTGGCTAACTTATCTCATCTACTGCAAAGACTCTCAATATCCCATAGAAATTGCATAGCGTTGGCACAGCGTGTGGTCCGTCTACATCAACGATAGAAAATTTCCATGCTTTGAACTTCCCTCGTTTCAATGCTGCTCTATTTAGTGTGACCGAATGAGAGCCTGAACATCTGACTGTTCAGCCTCGATCATAAGGTTGAAAGAGCCGAGGGCCTCTAAGCATGCAGCCAGTCTACGGCGGACGACGGCTGACACTACGACAAAACCAAAAAAAGAATCTCTTTTCGTTTTTTTCTTCGCGATTTCTAGTAACTCTCTTCAAAATATTCTTTTTAGAATATTCTCAACTCTTCGAGAGATACTTTTTAAGATACTCTTTAGGGGTTACGCTCCGAGATATTCTCCGAGGTACTCTCCGGGGTATTCTTCCGGGTATTCTTCGAGGTACTCTCCGGGGTACTCTCTCGGGTATTCTCCCGGGTACTCTTCCGGGTACTTACGACGGATATTTTATAAAGTTCTTCGCAAACAAAAAAAAAACTTAAAATTTAAAAAAATTAAAAATTACGGGACTTTCCGTGGAACTTCCCGCGAATTTTTTTTCGCACTTCAAATATTTTTTCGAGTGATTTCTCGAGTAAATCTTTAAGAAACCCCTCGAGTAACCCTCTAAGTGCTTTTCAAAATACTCTTCTCGAGTATCTCCGAAAGTATACCCTTGAATAATCTCTTAAATCCCCTCGAATACCCTATAAAGAATTCTCTAAAAGAATTCTCTAAAATATTTCTCTAAAATATTTCTTTAGAAAATCTCTTCAAATATTTTTCAAAGTCGCTGGAAGAAAAAAAAAATTAAAGAAAAAAATTGGTTTTGGTTTTGTTGTAGTGTCAGCCCTCGTCCGCCGTACAGTCGATCACCTTCATGGAAAGCATCGAAGTCATTCAGGTCCCTCTAACTGTACAACCCTCATACGATCCGACCCTTTTTGACGTCTCACCAACAAAAGCAGAGTAGCGGAATCAATCTGAGAGTCCTTCTTGGTTTTCGCGTGAGCTGCCTTTCGAGGCCTAATTTCCCTTGGAACGAATGAAGATTTCAACAGATCGAGGTTGCGAAGACAGTAGCAGGAATTTTTAGTGAGAATGTAGTTGAAATGGCACAACAGAAAAGGTTGCTGCTTCGAAGAATCAAGCATTTTGGTAGAATGGGATTGGCATTGAAGATGTATCGCGATCGCTCTTCATATATGTTCTACCTCCAAGGGACGAGTATGGATGCTCTATATTCATCAAGACCCTAAATCGTAGATCTTCAATGCCTTACATCATTTCACGCGGGCTACCTATAGGCTACTCTTTGGCCTTCACCGCGTCGACAGGATGCAGCAACATGCCGGGCAGACACAACCTGCCCACCTTGTCCAACCCAGCAGGATAAGGGTACGGCGTGTCCTTGTGGCCATTCGGACCCATTCCTCGCACCGCAAAGGCCTCCCCTTCAAGTCCACACCACCGCCGATACAACGTCCGTGGATACTGCTCGAACTCCAGACGCCACCGAAACGTACTTCGTGTTCGCATTTTGATCAATATCTTGCGCAGCAAAGTCAGTAAAGGTGCCATTCGGCCCGACGGTGTTGAAGATTTTGTTGTCTTCCTCCGGTTCATCGACCTCCTCTTGGTGGTCTAAGTATTGCGGTACGGAGAATTGGGCTACTTTGAGAGCATGGAGTAGCACCGTGGTGTGGGCGAACGTTTGGGACCGTATGTTCATGCTCTGGGCATCATGCATAATCTGCAGAAGCTGCCTAGACAAGCGGACCCCCGGAGTGACCATGAGTGAGCGACGAGGTGGATCTTCCCTTCTGGAAACCCGTAGATGGTATTCTTCTTGAAAAGCTCCGTGTGATTGAGGTCTATTATAGGAGACATTGAAATAACATCTGCCTCTTCGCCGGCGCCTCAGGAGTAATCATCTTCTGCTGCTGTCTTCCTGAGAGATTTAGGTCCGAGAGATCTTGGGACGGCCCAGCTTCGTACAGGGCCCCGGACACCACCGTCTGGGTTGGCGGCCTCTACAGTGTCCGAGAAGCTGGCGTAAGTACCGTGGTAAGAAGGGATGTAGAATCTGGCAGCTCGTTCAAACTGAAGCTTGCGTGGCTGTTTGCGAGCTCACGACTCGGCATTCTCGAGAATATTGTACCAGTTTCCTGTATAGCGGACGTCAAGTTCAAATTGCCAGACGAAGACGAAGTCAGGGTTCATATTGGAAAAGAATTGTAGTGGCTGATTTATGTGTAGAGATTGGCCGCCTCCTTGATCAATCCCAGGATACCAAACCTTCAGTAGGTCTTGGTTGAAGAGGATCGTCATATTATGGAATTCGCGAGGTACGATATCATCAAGGGCTTCTTAATAGGCCCCAGAACCAGGGCTAGTCAGGATAGGTCTGTCTTTGTCTTTGATTCTCACCATAAGGTAGATAGAGTACTCGCCGCCAGTGTGAAGAGAAAGCTCGCTAATCATCGAGCGAACGCTTTGAAGAAGCTCAGGAGTATATTCCATCCCCTGCCAAGCACGAAGGAGAATAGCTGTTTCGTCTTTACACTTCTTCGATGGAGAGAACAACGCACGTTTGCTACTTCTCAACATAAGCATTGTGCTGCGTTTCAGAGACAGAGGCTTTTCAGTCTCAGGCTATGCAAGAACCAAATTTTGCCCAGGACTACGACTAAAGCGAGGTTTGTTTGCTTCCCCACACTGGGCTTGCAATTGGCCCCAATCGACATATCTCCAATCAACATCCGGACTCCCGGAAGTTTGGAGTAGGGGCCGATCTCGAACAATGTCAAATCCGTAGAGGCCAAGTCGACCACTCCGATCAAGCAATGGGTACTATCAAGCTCACTTTCGGCAAAGGAGCCAAACATGGGGTTTGGGTTTAGAGCTTTGCCATCGATGAATTTCGATTCCTCAGGACATGACGAGACGAGGCGCTTACCAATTGGATCAACAACCCAGGCCTCAAGCATGTCGTCTGGATTGCTGTTCACATGTACGCCTCGCGGCCCCAAACACGGCTGCTGAGAGCCATGCCATCTCAGACACCACGCTTGAACATTGTAGTCAGGGTAGACGTTGTAGGGTTTGCGAGGAAATAAATCCCTGGACGCTAAATCGATGTAGTCGACCGAAGGCAGTCTGCGTGCTGATGGCTCTTCAATGATGGGGTGCCCGTGATTTTCGACACCATGGTCATTGAGGACAAAGTCTGGAACGACGGTGATGTTCCTATACAGCGGAATCCCGAAGTCATGCCGCCAAATGTAGGAAATTGAGAAGGTGTATGGAAGTAATGACACGAGGACGCCGGCACAGGGTGAGAATGGCTTTGTCTTCATATTTACAAGCGGTTGGGATATAAAAAGGTGCTATTGACAAAAGAAAGAAAGGAAAAAAATGTTAAGAAGGAGTAAAAATACAAAGCATCGCATGGATCCTGGCACATCAATTCGTCGCAGATCCCTACCGAATTCCCGAAATCAGCCCCATGTCGCATACTTGTATCCTCGGTCACAGCAACCAGTCAACACGGCCGGATAATAACATAAATTGTATGGACAAGTTCTATGACTTGCTCGTTGGTGAATCGGGAGAGAACGAGTCGACCCCAAAAGTGTCTATTTCATGGCACAAGTACTTTTTAATCTACTCGTGTGGCCGAGAAGTCTATCATCTTGGCAGTCTAGCTTAGATAGGTTAGCGCTATAGATCATAGGCATAATTCAGTGTCAAACTGCGGAGGAACGAGATAGTCTGATTGGTGGGTACTCCCGCGCTGGACTGCCAAGATGATAGACTTCTCGGCGACGGCCACACGAGTAGAGAGTAAAGACTAATCTTACTTTACTCGGGTTAGGCTGTGCCGCTGCCTACTCGAACGCTTCTAAATGATGGCGCGCGGCAGCGGCAAGCATCCCTGGCATGAGTGGACATAATGAATCCATGATTGATGACGCATATTATATACTATATGTTGCATGAATCAGGATGTATGTGATAGAACGCTCGAAGATGCACGCCAATCGACGACTGTAACCCGTCAACGACTACCCCTAGATAGCCATACAAATGTCCCCATACCAGGTATGAGCGGTATTGGCGACTTTTGCAGCTGTCTACGCGAATATCGTTGTTTGTAGCTCTTGATAGGAAGTCATCTTATACATCGGCCTTAGCACCACCCTTCATCATCTCACTGGGCTTTCAATGCCAACGGCTTATTCCCTCCATCTTATACCCCACTCTCCTTTGGCAAAACTACTCTCCACCACTCTGCCCCATTGAACCGCCTCTACGCTTCTCCTCTTTCCCTCCTCCATCTCGAATCCAAAAGCCACACCTCTACGTGCGGCCCTCCTCACCATCTCCCGCTCTTTAGCCTTTTGCATGCCCCATTCCCTCAGAGTCCTATGCGGTCTTTTCTCCGATTGGGGCTTCGTAGTAGTAGCAGTAGTAGTTGTAGTAGTAGCTGCAGGAGGCTCCATCTCAGATGGGAGTCTCACGCCGCCACCATCGTCCTCCGCTTCCTCTTCTCCATCACTCGGACCGTCTTCTCGCAGCTCCTCTGCGTCTAAGAGCTCGACCTCCTCATTATCAGACCCGTCATCCGTCCTAGTCTTCGTAAAGATCGCTCTCTCCACTTCTTCACATTTCACAATCCTTCTCTCTCTGCCATCGCCCAGTAGCCGTACAAAAGCTCGCTCGATGTCGTTCTCAGTGGAAGGGGCAGGACGAGGCCTCTCTCGTCGGCAGCGGTCCGAGCAGTATTTCTGAGGCGTGGCTTGTGTGGTGTGGGATTTGCGGGGAGCTTTGGCAGGGTTAGAACAGGAGAAGTAGCCAAGTTGTATCAGAAGAGAAGTACTATCACATCAAGAGGAAATTTATAGTAGCTACATGAAAGACGAAGTATTGGCTTACAAAGTACACGTCCACATGTGCGGCAGTAGAGAGTATTGGCCGATGGCCCCGGGGCAAGAGCATTGCGAGAAGGCCGAGTGGACATGCTTGAAGCTTGTGCAGACGTCGTGGGTGGCGAAACAGCCCGGGAAACACGACAACCAAGAGAAAGAGACTGAAGTAAAAGAATTGGAAGACGTGGAAGACGATTCAGGCGTCCAATACGGTGCATCAAGTGGGAAGGAACCTGTTAAGCTAGGAGAGATTTTCCAAGTTCCCTATTTACTTTGAACGGTGAATGGCTGACAAGACGATTGTACATCCGCCAATGCGACGCTTTACTAAACACTTGTTCGTGCTCAATGCCAATGCAATGCACCCTTCAATATCAAAATGGTCATGATTCTCCCGTGCCCTTTTCCCTCTGCCCTTCCACCATTAGACGCTATGCTAGAAAGATAACTCCATGCCTAATACTGCCTGCTGTACATTTCTTCATGCACGCTTGTCTTCTAAACTTTCCCTCATCACAGCTGCCCAGATAAAATAGCTTCCGTCGCTGTCAATGAGTCAGCATATGGATTACTGAGCGCAGTACGCAATAGACTCACCTGAACCAATGTACGCTTTTTTCGGTTCGAGATTGACGTTGAATCTCCTCTCCAGCTCCATCTTGATGCTCTTCTTTGTCACAGACATAAGATCGGCGGTCTTCAGGATTTCCCTGATCTCCGCCAAGATAGAGTCGTCACTTGGCAACTCCGAGAAGTCAGACATCTCCATGTTCTCTTGATAGCCTCTATTCACTATCTCTGATGGAGCGAGTGATAGACGCGATCCATATTTCGGCATCTCCATCTGAGACATTGGTCTTGACGGTGGATAACCATATTCTGAAGCTGCGGGATGATACGATTTCGTGCCGTATGAATAGCCAGAGATTTCCGACTTATCGTCATGCTGAGTTTGAGCGTCCCAAAGCTCAGCTTGGTATTCTTCCCATCTCTTGTGCGGAATCGACGCAGGGTCAAATTTGCCCTCATCAGATATAACTAACTGTTTGCCCTTCTCACCTGTAACAACTCGGGTATTACCCCATGAGAAATCATCCATGTGCCAGAACGAATACAGTGGCAGACCCAGTGAGAAGACAGGCATGGCCAGAATGTATATGATCATCCATCCAATCATCTCCCACTTTCTCCGTAGTATGAAGATTATGGCTTGTAGACCGTAGATGGCTCCTAACAGTACGAACGCCATCAATGGTACCACTGCAGAGTCGATAGCGATCAAGACAATCAGGTAACCAATGTAGGCCACGGTTACAGGCTGGACAATGGTGCTCATTAAGTCGAGTAAGACAACAAAGCGCATGCTGAAACAACAGAAACCGCAGAGCTGCTGGAGTGGAATGAGTTCGACGAGATTGTGAACAGTCGAATTGATCCACCGTCGACGTTGCGACATGAAGACGTTCCAGCTGTCGGGTGCGATGGTCCATGCATGCGCGTTAAAGGTGTATTTGGTCTTGTACTTCGGATGATGCTTGAGAAGGAGCGTCGTCAGAAATCGGTCCTCGCCAAGGTGGAGCAAGTTCTTCATGTGAAGAGTGTCTACGCGGATTTCTGAATACGCCTCAACAATTTCTCGGCTGACGAACAGAGGCTTTCCAGTCTCCGCAGCGCGTATGCGGTACATCGTAAAACAACCTGGTAGGCAAGTTACAGAACCGAACAAGCTCTCGAAGGCCTTTGTCAAATTATGCGATATGTAGTATTCGTAGACCTGAATCATGGTGGTGAAGGAGGACTTGGCGTTAGATAAAGCAGTCTCTCCACAGATCCCAATGAGCCTGGTGTCGTGAAGGAATGCAGCTACCATGCGTGAAGCAGAGTCAGGAGCCACTACAGTGTCCGCATCGATCTGAAGCATGAATTCGTAAAATGTTGGGTTGACTCCAATGATATTCCGGATTTGATGATGCATCTCCAATTCAAGAGGGTTCATAGGATGGTTGTAATGCACGCGATTTAGGAATCTCATGATTACCATCTGAGAATCACGCTTGCCTCGATTGCCGGGTCTCGAGACTTCTGAGGGCTTTCCGATCTTGACGACGACCATAAAAGGCACGATATGTCCTTGAACTTCGTACAATCCAGAATAAACCTTACCCATATTGTGCTGTTTCATACCCTCGCCCAAGCTCTCGAAACTTAGTGGTTCAGGATCCACCGTTTCATTCACACCTAAGATGTCGAGGACGATTCTCGGAGTAGGTCGATCGTTGCCCTGGCCGATGATCATACCATCGCAGACAATGACCAATAATTTGCGTTTGTCGTCATACTTCATTCGTGCTGCCGAGTCAATGGCTCGGCGAAGAGAGTCCTCATCCTCAGTGTATGCAGGTACCTGGCAGATGACGAATTTATCGAGGTTCTCGGGTACATTCTTCTTTCCGAATTGCAAGGCTGCAAAGAATTTGAAGCCGATGACAGTAACCAAGAGAATTGAAATGGCGAGGAGTATATATTGGGCGAAGAGACATCGAGCAGAATTCCTCGTGTCTGTCGAACCGACGAAAAACAGGTTGTCGAGGCACTCTTTCATGATTGCCTTATCAGATGATGACAGAGCGAGGTTCTCCCAGTCTTTGCTCACGTCGTTACCCGCGCTCATTTGGAAAAGGTTCACCACAAGAGGGTTCATGAAGTCGGGGCTTGCCTCAGATGATACCTTTGTCCCCGGCGGGGCTTGCAGTCGACGACCCCCTTTGACATAGTCGGTAAAGTCATACACCCGACCGTACAATGTCGCAATGGAAAATTGCTTCTTAGTTGCCAGCGTCTTGACATATTGAGGAGTATAACCAACCTCACCCTTTTTGTATTGGGCTTGCAGAGATTTTTGCTGTTCGTACCACCAATCTGGGCGTGAGTCGTTTGTAAAGTATCTGAAATCGTGGTAGTTTGAATTGCTGTCTGTGCTGCTGATCACGTTCGCAGAGCCTGATACGTTCGTTGGAGCATAGCTGAGCTGAACACTGGGGTCGATATTATTGGGACAGAGTGCAGAAACCTGCATTGGAAAAAGATCCGTGGCATCAATCCCAGCATACTTTTTCAGGGCCGTCTGCGGAACTATGGAAGGGTAATGATTTGGCATGAAAGCCCCCAAATCATAGACCGTTCCTCTGATAGCAATGTATGAACTCTGGCCGTTCTTGCCGTTGTGATTCGAGAGCTCATTCGCTGAGTAGACATTCTGTTTGGGACAGATGAGCCTGGGAAAGAGGATGATGAAGAAGATGACGAAGCCACAGCTGAGCCAGATCATGAGGTTGATGGCAAACTTCTCGCGCCATGCCATTCGAATATCTTTTCGTTTCATGCGACCGACCCATTTGATTAGAAAATCTGGCACCCACCAGGTCAAGAGGTAAATCAGAGCCACCCAGCGCTGTCGACTTCCGGACACGGGAACAACATCGACTTCTACCATTTTCTTCTTGTTGCCCTTCTCGGCCATTTGCTCCCTTGTCTCTAGATTGCGGAACATATCACCGGAGTTGAAAGCAGAAGCACCGGCATCGGACCGACCGTCCACCTCTCGACCACCAAAGTATGCCGCTTGCTTGGTTTCATCACCGTATATGAAAGCACCTGGGCTCGGCATATTCTGTTGTGATGCCAGAAGATTGACTCGGGAGTCACCAACGCCTCGATCCTGAGTCTCCATTGGGGTCAATGCCTCCTCCCCAACATCACTGACGTCTGCGTCAAAGAAGCGTCCGCCAGTAAAACCTTTTTCGCTGGACTTTGCGATTGTTGCCCAGCATCTTTCGCTAAGAAATACGCCGGTGGTGCCTACACGGGCCTCGTTTCCGGGCCATCTCTTTTCACTCAAAGCGGCCTCTACCTTCTCCCTTTCGCTTCCCATCAAAGTATCATGTGCTTCGACAAGACCAAGAAATTCGCCAAATGGTAAGAAAAGGCTGAAGTCTGCGTTTCGTAATCGCTGACTGATCTCAGCTATACCAAATGTCTGAATCTGGGCTCGGACACATTTACTATCGAACTGGTTGGCGATGCGGCGATCATTTGGCTTTAGACAGAAGACAAAGTAAGGATTGGTATCTGTGGACGAGATAGACTTCGTTATATTTTCCAAAGACGACAAGAACTGGCCGGAAGCACCTTGGTCGATGCCGCCTAGACGATCATTACCTTTACGTCCTCCAGCAGCCCTCTTACGAAGATCACCGGCTTGGCTATCAGCATCTTCATTAGATTGAGTAGCACTAGTCGTACGTGCAGCAAGCCTCCCTGGTCGCTCGCCCTTCCTGCGGGCCATACTTGGCATTCGCAGTGGCTTCGAGCTGACTTGGGCCTGCATGATAGCAGTCTTTTCGCTTGGATGCATTACGGTATGAAGCGCTTCTTGTCCAAACAATTCACGGAGGAAATCACTCTTGGTGGAGTTGATCAGATTCATCAGATCGCCCGGGATTACTTCTCCGTTCTCCTCGACCAGTCCGTTAATCGGATAATCGACCTCACCAGCAAAATGTCTCACGGTGAAGGATGCGGCGGCATTCTGTGTGACGAAGTTGCTGCCCGGCATTTTAGCAGTAGCACTTCCCACAGTGATTGCAGGATTCTTGTTCTCGAATCGCTTTCTGAGGCTGTCCAAAAGCTGTAAATCTGTTCTGCCACGTCGACTCTGGTCACTGAGTATACTAAGAAGTCCATTGCCATGTTTGAGTAAACCGCGGACAGCATCGGTATTGTCAAAGTAACTCGTTGCTGGCACGCTGACATCCTCACTTTCCATCAGATCGGCTTTGCGCTCGAAGAAACTCTGCAACGCGAAATTGTACAGCGACTCAGCTGCGGCGTTGTTAAGCAACTGGTCTAATACAGAACCTGTTGACGCAGACTGCGCAAATCCCGGGAAGTCGATAATTGATATGGTGTTTGCAACGGAGTCCTCCAGGGCGCAAGCCCTCTGGTTTATCTGCTCAATGACGTACGCTACAAGTAGAGAGTAGAGGGTCCGTGCTAGCTCGTCCGCGTTCTCTCGAGCACCTTTCGGATCAAGCATGACTGTGACTCGTTCCCGATGTATCGTCTTTGTCTTGTAGCCGAGACTGGTCTCGAGATCCTGAATACTCAATCCAAGGAATGCAGCGACTATGCCCAAAACCTCCCTATTTTTCACAGTGGTCACTGTCTCGCCACCTTCGTGGGAATAACCGCCGCTATCGTCGGCGGCAGGTAGAGTGGATTGACTAGTCGTGAATTCCAGCTGCCCAATATGGAGGATGCTGGCAAGAATTTGGCAGATTTCTGCTATATCACCTCGTGGAAATTCGAGCTTTCGTAAGGCTGTCTTGAAGTGCTGGAAACCTTCGGCATCATTGATTCCTACCTTGAGTTGCGTAGGGTGACCTAGGTACCGCCACCTCTTGTGACCAATATTTCCAGATGACCTATTGCCGGCGGAGACACCGCTTTCAGCCACCACACCTGCGTTTTCAAGACCAAGATGCGCTCTCTCTGCAGCGCTCGTTCCGGCCAGCAAGTAGTATAGGACGTGGAAGCTTCGCTCGCCAGTCGGGACCGAAGCGATCCTGCTTCGTTCCAATCGATGGTCCAACAGCTTCCCTCCAATGAGCGTAGGATTCATCGTTGACGAGGCATCATATTGCAATTCGAAAAAGAGTCCAGCCTTTGATGCAGTCGGCGTGGTGAGAGATTTCGTGGTCGTAAGTGTGTCGAATACGAAAGCCGCAAGAGAAAGCTTCGTAGAAAGCGGCGTGGATGAGAAGGATAGGATTGAAGAAAGCAGGTGCGAGCGTATGGTGGTCTTGCCGGAGCCAGATTCACCGCTACATAGCCAAGCGAACTTAGCATCTGAGCCACAAAGATAGAAGTGGGCTGCTGGATGACGGTGTCACTTACAGAAAGACCACAGCCTGATTCTCTCCCCGTCCTCCTAATCTTGACCAAGCTCTTCTCGCCAATTCTTCGGCCTCGCCCATGGCACTTCCTTGTTTGCTGCCATCGGGACCCTTTGAGGAGGAAGTGTAGGTGTTGAGGGAGATGAGCGCTTGAGATGATAATCTTGACACTGGCAGGGAGACATGGAAACTTTGGACCTGATTAGCTTTCTTGTAAGAAATCAATCAGAACACGTTGACATACCGACTGGCAAGATGTGCTGTCAAATGCGTATCTGACTGTAAATGGGCGGGCAACGCCGGTAGAGAGGGTTGGGCGTGTGCTGGAGTCGTACTGTTGAGCGAAGGAAGGGCCATGATGGCGGCACAACAGGGGCGTTTCTCAATCCAGAGGGTTGAGGACTTGGTATGACTTGGGGTATGTCTCTGATGCACCGATTGCACTTTTCAATGACCAAAGTTGAACGGGTGTGGGTGTAACTGCAAAAGCAAAGTAATGGGCCCGAGGATGATGCTGTTGGTGGGCAGTAACCCAGAGGTGGAGCCGTCAGACTGGGTGTCTTAGCGAGAGACAGACAGCGTAAAACTGGAAAACGAAGGGAAAGGATCTAAACGAAGGTCGTTAAGGGTAGATTGACAAAGATGAAGATAAGAAAAGAGGTAGAAGGCGACAGTCTCTGTTGTGGTAAGATACTCCGAGGGGGAGAGGGAGAGAGTGAGAGAGTCTCGACGGAGGTGCTAAGCATTTTTAGAGCCACGGGTACGCGATCTTTTTACGATGTCCAGTGTCCGTTGCCACTAAATCCACTTTCTCTCAGCTGCTTTGAGCTGTACTCGTATTGAACGTCTATGATGGAAATACTGATTGGTCTGGTAAATGTCACAACTTGATTACATATTCATCGAATCGTTCGTTCTACGTCTGACGAGTGTGAAGTCGGATTACCTATGGTGATGTGTTTACATTGTTAGCTTACTCCGTACAGCATGCAGGATTCAATAAAGGGCCATGGAGACCCGACTGAACTTGCGGGCGCTAGAAAAAGTCCGCAGATCTCCCCTTCCCTTCTTTTGGGCTGGGACCCCAAGAAAGACTGCCATGTGCCAAGTGCCAAATGTGCCAAAATAGTACCATAGGAAAGCTGAAATATAATTCAATGAAATGATCACACACATACATAAACAATTCGTCTTGTTCACTGCCCCTATATCGCACAGTCGAACCGGAATGAATGTTGTGGGCGGCCAAAGGATCAAATAATACGAGACATTATTTAGTGCATCTAGTGGAGGGGTGTGTTGCTATTTCCAGCAGTGGCGGCGGCGGGCACGGGGGTTGCTCTAGCGTGTTTTCATACTTCTCACTGACTAGACGACAACGAGCATCAACATTCGGCTCATAGCCTTGTATCTCCTGCTGCAACACCGCCGAGCAATTCATCCTTTCCATTCCCACAGGGTCACACTCGTTCCTCTCTCGTTGCTTGTCACTCGCTTCATCGTTCGTTGCTTGCCTATGACACCCTGGGCACCGTGATCCTTTCCCTCCCGAAAAGTGCGATTTCAAAGATTTTGGAGCCATTGCCCTTCACCTTCTTGAGCTCTAGAAAGAGCTGAATACGAACCACGATTTCAACATTCTCGGCAGAAGAGTTCGCATAAATTCTGCTTGGTGGTGCCTCAGCAGACTGCCCAGGGGCGGGCATTAAAGAAGGAGCTGCTGATAATATACCTACACCATGTCTGTGCCCAACAATCGCCTGTCAACCTACTCTGGTGCCTCAACTCCCACCGGAGTCCGTTCTGCAGCCCAGCAGTCGACGCAGGTATCAACGACCACATTGCTCAACGCACTACACACCAGCTACGCTTCGTCACGCCCCTATCGCCTCGATGCGAGCACAAGCCTGGTAGTGAACACATGGCTTACTGCGTCCCACCCAAACGTTGACGGCCAACTGGGAGGTACGATAGATACGGATTTGGCACGACAGGCATGGGAGCATGCTCGTCGACGGGCCGAGGATGGTTGTATCGTCCTGGCATCCTTGCATCACTCCACACCCTCCATTCTTTCGCCATTCATATCTGCCATTCCCCTTGCGGTACCGTCTTCTCTCCATACCGCTCTGGCAGTCCTTAGGCCCTTTACCTATTGCGTGACGCCCTACAATCCAGCCACTCCAAGGCATGCAGCACTTGCAGCTACATTCAGTCTTACACTTGCTGGCAACGTCAGCTCGGCATCACTCTCACTTTCACACTCGGGACTCAACATCGCCAAGGGCCTTCTCGATCTACCGCCAGAATCAGGCTTTCGAGCTTTTGACGTATTCTACTACCTCCTTACATCTGCATCAACTCCAGCTGAAAGAGAATTTCTGAGCCTGAAACACCCATCAACCTACGCATTGCTGAACAGATCTGGCACATACGAGCCACCAACCTATTTGCCTGCAGCCGATGATACGGCTTCCGCTGAAGACTTCCGGTCTTCTTTGAAGGCAATTGGGATCAAAGGGTCGGCTCACCGGAGTTTGATTTCCACTCTTGCGGGGCTCCTTAAACTTGGAGAAACCGTGGGCCTTCTCATTGATCAAGAAGATCTGGAAGACATCTGCGAAGATGTTAGTGGTCTTCTTGGCCTTGAGCCCGAAGTCCTTATGCACAGATGCAATACAGACGAACGCGAAATTTTGATTTCAGGAATATATGAAGCTTTAGTCGATTGGGTTCTGTTGAAAGCTAATAAGGCAATCTCTGCAGAGGTACAAAGAACGAAAGAAGGAGATGAGTCTAGTGAGAGCGGCAATGATAGAGTGGGCGCTCGAACACCTAGGACGGATGAGGATAACGGCGATACTGTCAACATCACCGTGATAGAAATTCCAGGGCAAGACCTTGGCAAAGCCGTCGCGCTTCGTGGTGTCTTTGACGATAATCTGGGTATCAACGCCGAAATGAAACAGGATGGAATCGACGTGATATCGCCCGGTTCATCTGTCGTCAAAGACATGCAGAACGCCGTTTCAGAAGTAGGCGCAGACCTTGGGCTCACCCACGGTCCAGTCAGCAGAGATCGAGCTTTAGAGCGAGAACGCCAGGAAGAGGTGTTGGAAAAAGTAGGGGCAGAAGCGGAAATGGGCGGCTTCTTGCGAAACATACTGTACCCAACCGACGGGCAAGGCGTCAGAGGTGACATGGAAACGCGTATGGACCTTCCGGTTGTACTCGACAGCAGCAGAATATGGTACCATTTGTCCCTGCACCCCACCGATGAATCGCTGGCCAGTCTAGGCAATTTGGCGTCTACAACTTCAGCCTGGTCAGCTGGTACAGTGTCGAAGCAGCTTCGAACCTGGAGACTTCCGGAGTGGGCCAACTACCGCAACAAAAACCTGGACTTCACCGCCGATTTTGACATTGATGAGTTCTACACTCGATACTCCCGACTTGGATGTCAGGAGGGCCGGGATGGAGTCGAGAGCTGGATCTTGGAACGTGGGTGGAGTAACGGCGAGGTAGTTGTAGGACACGAGCGTGTCTGGATTCGCGAAGGACCATGGTGGGAGGCCGAAAGTATGCTCGATCTCAAGCCCGCCGAAACATCCACCTACGGGCAGCCTCACTTCGGCATCATGGGTGGTGGCGGCATGGAAAGTGGGTACTCTGCCACGACACCTGGGCCCAACGAGGGCGGGTTCTTTCCACCCGCGGGTGGGGACTATGGAAGCCGGGATAATCTGTTGCAACGGCAGCAGAGCGTAGCAACCATGCCTCAAGCCACCATGGG
Source organism: Letharia lupina (assembly GCF_014066315.1). NCBI lineage: Eukaryota > Fungi > Ascomycota > Lecanoromycetes > Lecanorales > Parmeliaceae > Letharia > Letharia lupina. The sequence continues at coordinate 1,143,734 of NW_023502985.1, forward strand.
TGTAGCAAAGTCCATTGCCCCAACTATGACCCGCACCGTTAATACAATGCCCGGCGATTACGGCTTAGGCGCCAAAGGGGACTATAAGAAGGGCCAAGTCACATACTACAACGATGATATTGGAGAGTTCACTGGTGGCTTGGATCCCGAGCTGGCCGAGCCGAAGGCCATCTCTTCTGAGCCTGTCGATAAGTCTCGTCGGCTTTGGGTCGCATTGGTTTGGGCTTTGACCTTCTGGATCCCTTCATTCACGCTCCGATATCTCGGCCGAATGAAGCGACCTGACGTTCGATTTGCTTGGAGAGAAAAAGTTGTTCTGATGCTGCTGATCTTCTTACTCAATGCAACGGTCATTTTCTGGATCGTCGAATTTGGCAATCTTCTATGCCCTAACCTTCACAAGGTTTGGAATCAGAAAGAGGTCGGGTATCATCAAGCTGAAAACGATTTCTGGGTCAGTGTCCACGGCAAGGTTTACGACATAACGAAATTTGCAAAGATTACACACGGAGACATTGAACCTCTTGCCACCCAAGCCATGATGCAGCCTTTCGCCGGATTGAATCTGGATGAGTACTTCCCACCACCTCTATCAAAAGCCTGCAGCTACCTGGTCACCGATGAAGCCACAAGATTGCTTGCGAACACTACCGTTCTATATCCTCAGGGGGTTCATACATCTGGTCCTCTTTATCAAACGAACAACAACACAAAATTGCACAGTATCGACTGGTACAGCGACACATTTCTTCCAAAGATACAAGAATACTACAAGGGTGATCTCGTAACTACAAAGGGGTCTATCAGTTCACAAGGTTCTAACCGCGAATGGGTCATCTTGAACGGAAAGATATATGACCTGACAGACTATTTCTACACTAAACAGACTGAGGGGAACATCGCAATGTATTCTTGGATTCCTGAGGAGGTATCAGATCTGATTCAACAGAATGCTGGCAGCGACATCACAAGCCAGTGGAAAGACAACAACCCCGACTACGAGAAGACTTTGAACTGCATGGAAAATGCTTTCTATGAAGGAATACCGGATTTTAGAGACACCGCAAGATGTCAGGTCAACAATTACCTCTTGCTTGCTTTTACCATTGTTCTTTGCGCCGTCATTCTCACCAAATTTCTGTCTGCACTGCAGTTTGGTTCCAGACGCAGACCAGCAGCCCAGGACAAATTTGTAATTTGTCAGGTCCCAGCTTATACAGAAGGCGAAGATCAGCTACGGAAAGCTCTTGATTCATTGACAGCCCTCCAATACGACAATAAGAGGAAGCTGATATGTGTCATGTGTGACGGGATGATTGTGGGAGGCGGTAATGACAGGCCAACTCCAAAGATTGTACTCGATATCCTCGGCGTTGATCCAAAAATTGACCCTCCCGCACTTCCGTTCAAAGCTGTTGGACAAGGCAACGAGCAACTTAATTACGGCAAAGTCTACTCTGGTCTGTACGAGTATGAGGGGAATGTGGTACCATATATCGTTGTGGTGAAGGTCGGCAAGGAGTCCGAACAGACAAAATCAAAACCTGGAAATCGGGGGAAACGAGACTCACAGATTCTGCTTCTTAGCTTCCTCAATCGTGTCCACCATCGCTCACCAATGTCACCACTCGAGCTCGAAATGTTCCATCAAATCAACAACATTATCGGCGTGGATCCTGAGCTATACGAGTACCTTTTCATGGTTGATGCAGATACTAGCGTCAAGGAAGACTCACTGAATCGGCTTGTAGCAAGCTGCGCCAATGATGCGAAAATCGCAGGCATTTGTGGCGAAACAAGCTTGGAGAACGAGGAACGAAGTTGGTGGACCATGATACAAGTCTACGAGTACTATATATCCCATCATCTGGCAAAGGCATTCGAGTCGTTGTTCGGTTCGGTAACTTGTTTGCCCGGATGGTGAGTCCAATTTCCCATCTTCAAAGCCCGCTAGACCTACTGACATTATGCTAGTTTCTGCATGTACCGACTTCGAACAGCGGACAAGGGTCGCCCATTGATCATCTCCGACAAAGTCATCAATGATTACAATACCTGCAATGTGGACACACTGCACAAGAAGAATCTCCTGTCCTTGGGAGAAGACAGATATCTTACAACGATCATGACGAAACATTTTCCATCAATGTCGTTCAAATTCGTACCAGACGCTTACGCTAAAACCGCAGCGCCGGAGACGTGGGGTGTTCTCCTGTCTCAAAGACGACGTTGGATCAATTCCACAATTCACAACCTGGCCGAGCTTGTCTGGCTCAAAGATCTTTGTGGGTTTTGCTGCTTTAGTATGCGATTTGTGGTCTTCATCGACCTTTTCGGAACCATCATCCTTCCTGCTACCTGCGGGTATCTAGGATATCTAATATACCGTGTTGCGAGCCATACCGGTCAATTTCCACTAATTTCCCTCGTCATCTTAGGATGCGTATATGGCCTTCAGGCGATCATATTCCTAATCAAAAGACAATGGCAACACATTGGGTGGATGATTATTTACCTCCTCGCGTTCCCAATCTACTCTTTCGTGCTTCCGATATATTCATTTTGGAACCAAGACAATTTTACCTGGGGAAACACTAGGATCGTTCTTGGCGAGAAAGGCAACAAGCAGATTGTGGCCCTTGAAGATGAAGGGTTCGATCCTCGAAGCGTCCCACTTCAGAGATGGGATGATTACGCAGCGACGAACAACCTACCAGGTCGTCGCGGCATGGCAGGCATCATGGAGAAGAGCTATGAGGACGAATTTGCAAACAATGGCTTTGAGATGGACGACATCCACTCGGTGTACTCGTCCGCTAAGCCTGCTTCCACCATACTCACTGGGTTCCAAAACGCACCGCCTGCATACATGCCACCTCATTCGCCTGCAGCTTTCGGGCATCCGAACAGACAATCCATGTATTCGTTCACTCCTTACAAGGACCGACCGCAGTATTCACGTCCGCATTCGAGACTGCAATCAGTGACAGGTATGAGCGATCATTACCAGGACCATCCATACCAGAGGATGAGCATGCCAAGCACAGACAATCTCATTGCTATGCAATCACCGCCACTACGGCAGAATCGAAGCCCACTTGGATATGGGAGCAGGCCTGTGAGCACCGTGGACTTCCGGGGAACGTACAGCGGCCCCGACGACGGTGCGATTGTCGAGGCTGTACAGAGCTGTCTCGCAGAGGTGGACTTGGACAACGTGACGAAGAAACAAGTGCGCGCATTAGTTGAGCAGCGATTGCAGACAGAATTGACGGGGGAGAAGAGAGCGTTCATGGACCAGCAGATTGATGCTGAGTTGGCGAATATGTAAATGCAATCATTTATTGGTACGAAAAGCGGGTTTTGAGCATTTACTTGGGATCATGGCATCGAGCTGATGGAAATTGCATCAGGAAGGGAGCGGGGTTGGGTAGCATAGAGCATTTAATTGGCGCTATGCTTGCCAGGGACATTGTTCTTGTCACGATGTGAATTTGTACAGATATGTTGATGCTCATAGAGAGTATGTAAATGCAATGCAGAGTGCCGCTCACAACGCTGAAACCAAGCCCTTTCTTTCCATCTTCACCGCTTGCTCCCATCACCTGCCAGAATGTTTTTCATCCTCGATCTGCCTCCTCAGATCGTCCAGTACTCCCTCTCTCGTCTTCCAATGTGCTTCCAATCCCTCCACCATCTCCCTAACCCCCTTAATCTCATTCTCCACTCCTTTCAAAGCCTCACCAGCCTTACTTCTGCCCTCGCCCCTCTCCAATTCTCGGATCTCTTTCCGCTTATAATCCAACAGCATTTCCAGCTCTCTCTTCACAAGCGCCGGCTTACTTTCCTCTTCCCTTTTCCGTCCGCTTTTGCCCTTCGCTCTCGATTCAATCGTATCAATCTTATTTTCCAGATCTTGAAGTTGTCTCTTCAGCCTCACCTCTTCCCAGTCCTCAGTCGTACGTGTACTACTGAAATTTGTGCCAGAAGGTTGATAAGTGCTCTTCCCGCCCACACCCAGCCGGCTAAGGTACGTATCCCCAAACTTGGCTTTGCGCCCTGTACTCGTGTCCTCATCCTCATAGCCCCAGCGCTGAGCGGGCGATCTTGATTTGACGCTCCTGTTCTCGGGGTTGTAGTCGATTTGGCCTTGCTCGAATGTGGCGCGAAGCGAGGCGGGGACGGAGCGCGGGATGCGGTAGCCTTCGTGTCTGTTGTTTAGTATATGTAGGAATGCCAACGCCGCATGCTTCCCTATCGCTGGTTCCGAAGCTGGATTTGCCAGGTTCCATGCAGAGCGGAGGTCTGTGTCTGGGACATCGAGTGAGGCGTAGAGGGATTCGAGAGATTGGAATGTGAGGGCGCCGTGTGGGCCTTTGTTCGCTGTGTATATTGACTCGTACTTTGATTTGTCGCTGGGTGACATGTACCAGTCGAAGCCGTCTTTGAGGCCCGGCGTGTCGTCGTCGTCATCGGAGGGTGAGATGGGGGAGAACGCGGGTTGATTACCGGAGAGGGCACGGGTTGCTTGGACGAGATGAGCTTTAGATTCGGGGACGAGCCAGTCAGGAAGTGAGGAGGGAACGTCTGCGTATTCCTGGGTGTAAGGGTCAGCATGGGCGTTTCTCTAGGCAGCTGTATGTAGACAACGCAGCTCTGCTGTGTTCTGGCAGGGGGGATGAACATACGCCATTCACAAGGTCAAAGATGATCCGCATGGCCACGCAAAACTCCTCAAAATCGAGGTTTCCATCATTGTCGACGTCTGCGAGGTCCCAGACTCTCGCAAGTTGATCCTCTCGGAGCTGGCTGTTCTTGAGTACGGAAGCTGCTTGATCTCCGCTCAGGTGGGTCCCACCATTGGCTAGAGGAGAGAAGATTTCCCAGTACTTTTCTACCTCTGCCTGTTCTATCCGTTTATTTGACATTGTTCATGGCATGACAAGCATAGCATGCTCTGCACATCTTCAGGCTAGCAATCGCGGCTATCGCGGTTCTCGGACCGCACTTTCGGACCGTACAGTCCACTTTCTGTCGACAACAACACGTAGATAGACATCTAGAGAAAATTAGCCAGCGTAATTCTCCTTTGATCAATGCTGGAATGAAGGAGATATATCAAGTCAGATAATATCGAGAAGTCCGAATTGTGTCACATTGATGACATTTGACTGGGCTGCTGACCGATCAACCCGTGAGTAGGATAACAGGCTTTTCTCAAGAAAATTGCATAGGGTCAAGCCACCCTTAACAAACTATCTAACCCTAACTTTGGGATCTATGAAAAAAGAAGTACCATTTCTTGCTTGCGTGGCCGTGGATTGGGTCAAAGAAGAGTTGAAAACGCCGCAGAGCCAGCCGAGAACGAACACATATGCTGGACGATCAACCCCTTTAAGGCGACTATGAAGGCGGTTCAACTTGCTCGGCAGGCCTCTCGATCTCTCCTCTGACCACATTTCCGGCTTCAGTTCCGCACGTATGTTAGATAGGCCTGGGGAGCTGACACCCAATTATCGAAGGACACAGTCCACTTGCCCAGTGCAAAGAGCTGCGGAGGCTCTGTCTTCTTCGTCCTATCGTTGGCCCAAATCCTATTGAGTTGCACTTGCATACAGTTCCACTGGTCCAGATAGGTGGCTTGGGTATTTGGCATCTCGAGTGGTACGTTGGTATAGAACGCAAAATCACTGTAGGTCTGCTGGAGCGCATTTTGGACTTCTTGGATATCTTCGGGTGTCTCCGGGCGCTCTGCGCGACAGTCGAAGTCGAATGTCAGATCGGCTTTCTTCTGCACCTTATCTAGGTACTTCTGTTTGGCTTCCGGATCTTGACGGACTTGTGCACGCTCAGGCCGCGTCCCAATGTTAAGCGATCTCATCGATGCCTTCTCCAGATCCGTCAAGTCGCGGCCTATGGTTTGATTGTTTGCTTTTTCTGCTGGCGAGCGAAGTTCGTCCATGAAATTCTCGATCTTCGAATCTTTGGCCCCAGTCGTCCAGCTAATGAGTCCAGCGTCGTTTCGAAATCTTCTGGCACGCTCTCGGACAGTCCCAGAATTGTAAATGGGCTCTGGAGTCTGTTGCCCTGCAGGGTCAGTTGTCCATTTGACCGGGATCCGAGCGACGATATCCATCACGCTCATCTGACCTGATCGCATCCAAGCTTCGGCTCGCCATCCCTCAACCATGCTCGAGATGACCAGCGGTAGGCTTGGAAAATCTCTGATAGGTTGCCCGCGAAAGTCTAGTAGCAGCTTGCCATCGTATTTCAGGTTCCCGATCGCCTTCTTCGACATGTTCTCGGCAGGAGGTGGGTTAAATGAAAGTAGGTCGACTGGGCGATACTTGATATCTTTTCCCCATGACAGTTGATCTTCGTGGACAGCTGTCACATCAAAAGGTGCTGATCCGCATGATGGCTGGTAATCTGTGTGTTTCAGGGTCAGAGGTGCGTAAGGATAGTTTCTAAGGACGTTACCGTAAGTCGCGCCTACTGCCTTTGCAGCTTGTGCGAGCAGCTCCTTGCGATAATTGTGGTGGTATAATGCACTGTCTTCGTGTGCGTTAGCTCTAGCCGTCTGTATGAATGGAGGCTGTGCTCACCCTCTTCGCATTCAGATCCTTCTTGAATTTCTCCTTTCTTAGTACATATGGCGTCCTTAGGGACGAGTTCGTGGGCATTCATCGTAGAGGCAGGCCGATGCCCTGCTTGTGCGAGACCGAGTAAGTTGTATGAAGAAGCGGGCTTTTAGCTTAGAAAGGATCAGGTAATGCTGAATTTGTTCTGGACGGAGGGCAAGTTGTGCGTTGTGTTGTTACCAGGCGTCGGGAAGCTAAGGAAAGATGCCCGAGTTATCTCGGCAATCATCTTGTGTAGAATTGCGTCCATATCCTGGCTTGACAGTCTCCAAGTGATTACTTGGCTGCCTTTGTCCCGAGTCAGGTCGCTTCAAGAGATCGTTAGACACACTATTTTACCGCGGTCCTGCTTACTGTTTGCCAAAGCAAAATCACACTGTTCTGTGGATCCTACACTCTGGATACAAGATCCTGCGCTTTCAAGACTTCTGTTAGCAACTCTTTATTACATACAATTGAAAAACGCTTCTCCATCCGACTATCTAGCTGTGGCGATGCGCTACTAGTGACAAGTCTTACGTCCACACCCCTCGTCCAGCAACCAAAGTTCCTCTTCACACAGCAGTCAACACCAATGGACGACGCCATAAAGGAGAAGCTCCGCCTGGACACTCTTCACGACGAAGAGCTTCTTCGCATCGGCAAGACTCAAGAGCAGGAACGCGAACACATTGTTCGAACCCAAGCCCAAGCACGCGAGCACCTCAAACTTACGCTCGATCTCGAGCATCACGCAATCCACGGCGCAGCCATTGCCCGGCAAAAGGCACTCAATGAGCAAGATTATGAGCACCGCGAACGCCTACTCAAGCTAGAGCGTCAGTATGCGTCGAGTGAGATGGCGCTTAAGCCTAATGAGTCGGTCCCAGAATCTGAGAATGCGGGATCTAGAAACGAGGCAGCGGTAGACACCGAGGAAAGGTTCACTGAACCTGAGAGTGCGGGATCTGGGAATGAAGATTCTGGAGAGCGGGCATCAATGAAGGGCAAGAGCAAGGTGGAATTTTTCGTGCAGATTGCGAAGAATGCAGCCGAGAGGGGGGCAGAGAGGAGACGGGGATAGTGAGAGGCCACTGTCATTGGGGGTTTTTAGGCTGAGTCGGACGAGGTGTCTTGAGGTTTGCATTACGCTGGGGCGAAAGATACTGCATAGGGTCCTCTGATATCATCCCAACCCTCGGTCATACCAAGAAAAAACTTGCGTTGCTCAATTTGATAGCGCTTCCAGCAGCTGAACTCAATAGACATGCCAACAAGGAGGGCCGCTTTCCTTACTTCCTTGCCTTCGCCGAGGCCTTGAGCACCCGACCATCGCGTACTCTGTGGGACTCATCCCTAACTTTCTCAGCCCGGGTGCATCGAAAAGCCTCCACGGGCTCTGAACTCTCGTCGCCAACTTTCCTTTTGGGCTGGCTCAGTCTGAATCGTGTGGGTTGAATTTCCTCCACTGATACAGACCTCTCTCGCTTTGGCTGGCTTAATCTTAGGCGGGTAGGGCGAATGTTCTCGGTGGACAAGGATCTCTCTCGCTTTGGTGGATTCAATACCAGCCGGCCATTCTTCGGGGCGGTAGCGGTCCGAAACTCTCCCATGTTCACATCACCATCCGAGTCTGTGGTGTCCCCGTCGCTTCTCGTCGCGTCCTGATCTTCTTTGGGAGAAGACTGAGCAACCCTCACCCTCATTTCCCTCGCAACCTTCACTTCTAGCTCCTCCGCTACCTTTATCAATTCCTGTGCCTTACGGTAAGCGTCCCTCTGCTCTGCTCGCAAGGTTTGGACCCGAGCCTCCGCGAGCTCGGCTTCGGCGTTAATCTTCTTGACACTCTCTATCGCGAATCTGTACTCGGTGACGAAAATGGCTTTCTCGGTTTTGACGTTGCCTTCCGTACCCCCCCTGATTTCTCCGCTGCGATATATCCAAGGCGTGTGAGGGTTGGCGTTGTGCCTGCGCCATCCCATGTTCATCTTGGCGAGCTCTTTCTGTCTGGCCTTTTCGGCTTCGAAAGCGAGGCGCGAGCGTTTTTGGGCCTCGAGCGCGTAGATGATCCTGTCTTTCTGCTTGAGCTGCTCCTGGAGGGTCTGGATTCTGAGCTTCGAGGCAGCCATTGCAACGGGTGGAGGTGGCATTGAGGCTCGCATTGGACCATTGTTTTCTGGTGATATGTCCCGCGTACCGTACTTTATGCTGGAGGACGGGTTAGCATACAACGTTTGTCAAATCAGTCGAAGCATGGGATAGATTGAGGGAGCACAAAGGAAAGAAAGGACATTTTTCGCAGAGTATCCAGATCATCATACTGCCGAGGAAAGCATCAGGGACCACAGCGGAATATACCTACGACATGTTGGACAGGCCTCTGTCTGTGAGAAATGCAAGTGAGTCTGGGGATCTTGCCACTGTGGGCTGCGACGATGGTCGTGGATTTCAATGATTTTGAATGGTGGTTCGAGGTAGAAAGGACGAGATATGGGTATGATGCCGATGCTGCGTGGATGAACAGAGCAATGTGCTGAATATGCTAGAGAACTCGCCGGTTTCAATGCTCGCAAGGTGGATGAAGGGTAGACAAACTGGAGAACACTTGTGCCCAAGATATGGGTTTCACGGAATATTGCATTAAAAGTTGAGTCACGATGAGACTAGCATGTGAGCCTTCGAGAATATTTGCATTAATCGAGGGCTTATTTGGCTCCTCTTGAGAGAATAAGATACTATCGTGCTTGAAAGTTTCCTCTTGCTTGGCATAGTAATGCCGCCTAGATGCTTCTCTCAGGTAGCTTGGCACGAAGAATGGCATTTGATGCCAAGAATCAACTTGGTATGACTCAGAGGGACTCAATCCCTTGCGATGCCCGACGAATTATTCTGTTGTTGCTATTGCTATGTTGCTACTGCTGCTACTGCTGCTGTGGGCGAATATAAATTCTTTGCCGCAGCTTGAGGTATCAGCTAGAATAGATAACGAGACGTGAACTGCGGACGCAATGACAGGAACTTATCAGATGCTTCGCATCAATCGTATGCTAACATTCGTATCGCTTCTGCCGTGGCCGTTGCCCACGGAGACACCAAAAAAGTAGACAGCTGTTTTCAAAAGACAAAGACATGGGGAAAGAAATGATGCCCGCAGTAAGTGTACCTTTTGAAAAGCCTCTATCTAGTTGGGCTTTAGTTCAAGTGCGTAGTTCAACATGCACCCTCTCGGAATTTCGCAGGCTAAAGGTGTTCGGGGAAGTCCAGCCTGTAAACGTAGCCTAGCTATGTTGTAGCTAGGTTTGGAGAACAGCAGCATGTGAATGTACAGATTTTCGGCAAGCCAGTTGTGCGGTGGAAGATGCAGTAGGAGAATGACCGAGATGAAGGGTCGCCACGTCGGAATGCTGAGATGCTTTCATACATCGCATCAGAGATTTAAGACTGAGCGTGCCAAGACGAGGCTCTTTCCTTCCCTGCCTGCCTTCCTTCCTTCCCTCCTTCCGCGCAGAATGAGATAGGTAGAATACCTCAGCAGGCATAGAATAAGCAAGTGGAATGATGAGGTTCATGAAAATGTGCGCCATGTATTCTGACCTTACCCGTCGGTGATCTACCTTACCTGCCTTAAGATAAGGTACTCTAGTGTGGTGTGGAGCCCTCAGACAGCGCTAAAAATGGTGCCCGCCAGGGACAAGGAAGCCCCAACTTCCACCAGCTTCTTTAACTTGACGACCTTCTCTTTAAGGTACTCAATCCGCTTCAATTATTGAGTCTACATGTCTCGTTGCCTATATATTGACAAGTGTCTTTCTGCAATCAAGCATCAAAGCAGTCAAGGCGCACGCACCGCATCCCTTGGGCTTTGGCAACAGCTACTTTACCCCTTTTGCTTCTCAGGGCATTAACGCAGATATCCAGTAGGTACTAAGTTACATGCAAGGCTTTGCACGCTCAATATGCTTTGAATCTTGCTTCTCCCATGCCCCTTTCCTTCCATTATGGTAGCAGCGAATCGGGACTTCCATCTCAGATTTTCGCCTTTTCTGGCATGCAATCAATCTCTGTACCGTACCGCTACTGAAGCTGGAAATCTACTCACTTGTGACATGGTCTTTGTCGCCGCCCAAAGTATTCCGTGCGCGCTCCGCCTTTGATCCAGCTTCTTCGATGTTGAGCCTCCTCGCTAGATGGCCCCCAACGAGAAAAGATTTGTACGCATCTTGTTCCTCAAGATATTTGACCATTGCTGGCGATGGACCCTTCGCGGTGTTGGGAACAGATATCTTGGACGACTGCGCACCCTTCTGACATCCAACCCCACTAAACAATCCCCCAGAATTAGTAGGAGACCAACTTTGAAAAAAACAACAACCCACGTCATGCTGCAATGCCGCGAATAAAGGGACGATCTGGAAGGATTTCGGACGTCTTCTGTGCTGATGTGATACCAAGCATCAAGAGACTGTGGTCTCAAAAAGTGAATAGAGTTTGAAGATACAACGAAGAGAGTACTTGAATAAACAGCGGCTTTCACAGACATTGAAAAATCTGGAAAACCGGAAGAGATTTATGCTCTGGATGGATTGGAGAAAGAACTGAAGCCGCTGAGACTATGACCACGGCATTCTCTCTTTTCTGACGTTTTCCTGAGGACTCTCCCAATTTGGGCAAAGCGCGTTGGAAAACCCTGCGCGTAGTATCCAACGATACGCAAATCTCGTTGGGCCGATTTCGAAATCAGTGAGTAAAGTACCTTTTCCGACAAGCTTGTGAGGCATTGACTGATTGTGGCAGACTCCTGACAATCTCCCCATCTTGAGCCACGCGATTACCACAAGAACCATAAAGCCTTGCAAAATTGAAGTCGAGGTTTGCCCTACTTGACATTAAATGTAGGAAATCGGCTTGATGTGGCAGGCATCGATATCGAACTAGGCCACTTATGGGCTTCTCCTTGCTTGCCGCTGTTCGTGCAGGTCTGCCGAAGGACCACTGCAGCTTTGCGCCCCCAAAAGTGTGGGAAGGGATTTTTTTTTGGGTGGGTTTTGGAATGGGTCAAGAAGCATCAGGCTGCACCAGCGGCATAAGGCTTGATTCGTCAGTAGGCTGAAACCCCACCGTTTTTCCGCTACAGGGGGCTCCGGATCGCCATGTTAATTTTATCTCTAAAATGACTGTGCCATCCTGTCTTCAAATTTTTCACAATTTCTTACCTCCACCATCCACATCTTTCCTCCTTTCTATACTCACATTCTTCACATCGCACATAGCCCCTACGGCCTTTTCTCCATTCGTTTATTATGATCCTAACGTGATGTGTGCTTGTTTCTGATCACTGTTCACGGCCAACCACAGCTCCATATGCTGATGCCATCTCTCCACACCACTCTCCGTATCTGTTTCTACTCATTTATTTTCCTCGCCTTCTCCTATCACTATCAGAACGTTATTAGAAGGCAGATCATATTGACACAGTTATGTTCGGACACCTGGTGAATTACAGTCCTATAAGCTTTGGGCAGCAGGGCGAAATGAACGACGAGGAGTCCCCTTCAGCACCAGCTTCCATTCCTTCAGTACCATCTTTTAGCACCTTACCTTCAGTACCATCTATTGGCAATGAAGAATGGTGCCATCTCCAGTTTAATGCATTCGCGGATGCGAGCACAACCTCTGCTAGCCCGATCTCTCCCTGTTTCCCAGGTTGCAGTGGTTCATCCGCGGTAGGAGTTGGCAGGTCCAGACACCGGAAACCCGGAAAGTGCTAACTTGCGGTCGCAGGGAATCGCGAGGTCTTATTCGACGACACCGCTGTCTTCGGCAAGTGTTGAAATACCCAGAACGAGTTTGCCTTTGCTTCCCGAGACATCATTGCAAGTCCAGTCGACTGAAGTAAACCTCAAAAAGCACAACAAATTCATCCTTGAGGATCCCACGATGGCCAAAGTCAAGAAGGATAAAGCAATGAGAGCGTGTACTACATGCTTTACCAAAAGGTGGGAGGTACGTTGTCCTTCTTTTGCCTCAGAGCAGTCATCTGTGTAGAGCGTCAGGCAGTCTTCAAGCTAGGATGATCCTGCTAAGTCTTCGACGCCAGTGTTCTGAAAGCGAAGTACCAAATCGCTGCATGCATTGCGTTGGCAAGACTAGCTATTGCAAGGGACCAATCGAAACCCCTCGTCTACTTGACATAGAATGGTTTGACGCAACGACAGCTGCACTTCTTGCACGTCACTACCAATTGATAGATTTTCACTTTGAAAGCGAATCTCTCGGACCTATGCAAGTAGACCTGAGATTGGAGCCTTCATCAGACCAGGAGATTGTGTCAGACAGGCAGACCTATAGTCTTCAAATACCGGGGCTACGAGATGACTTCTACTTCCTTGCGGAGTCTTCCAGTCTTGACGGCGTGTTGGATGCCATTCTTCCTGCCGACGTACCTCTCTGCATAGCACCCAAATCTGGCTTATATGATCTGTCTCTATATGAGGTATGCTCTCATTGACGAACCAAAGTGCTCACACTGACGCGCAAAATGTTTTCAAGTGTCTTTGCCGACGTCTCTACGCATGCATATCCTTGTTGCGCCGCCCAAACGAATGCACATTAGACAAGGCGTACAAGGATGACCGTAGAGCGGTTCACATGGTCGTTGGGTTCCTGTGTCAACTGAACCGCACGGCATCCTCCATCTTCGCGGACATCTTTGAGCACGTTCGAGGATGCTGTTTCGCCAATCGTGATAGACGAGGGACCCCAAATCTGATGTTCATTTTAGCCGAGCATCTTGGTCATATGCACAAAGAGATTCGGCGTTTCGTCGATGTCAAGGGACAATTCTCTGACTTAGTAGATCCCCTCTAGCTCTGTGGACGAGCATAGCTAACAAGCATAGCAGCTCCCTCTGAGTGGGCTCTTCCATAATGCATTTCAACTTCTAGACGAACTCGAGAATCTTGGCAGGGGACTTTGCCCTAGAGCTTTCGAATCAACGTTCCACTCACCTGTTGTGGACGTTGGCAGGATACATCTCACACCCTGTTTCGAACCTAACCCCTATACTAGCACTGACGATACTTTTACTTCATCGTAAGTACGACCTCTACATGATGGGAAGGGTCAAGACGCTGACCTCTCCTTCCTTCAACAGCCAACACACCTCTTTCTTGGAGATCTTGCGCGACTCGACCCCGCACAGATACTTCATTGGCGATCAGCCTCTTTCGATCATGTATAGCAACGACACCCTTGAGTCTTGGCAAAACATGGATGTCGAAGATTCAAACCTCCTTGCCGGACATGATTCTCAGGACGGTGTCAACAATGGTCAAGACATGATCATTGAAGAACATATTCCGTTCGGCGGAGTCGAGGGATTGCAAGCGGAAGCAAACGCCATGCTCAATCCAGGTTGGACTCTAGGACTCGATAATCTCGCAGTCACACAAGATACCGAAGCAAGTGTCAGTACGGATCATTTGCATGCTGGAATGCTCGACTCCATACACCACAGCCAGCACGGTGGTTGGGAACAGCAGCCGAGCGAAGTACAGCAGGCTGGCCATGGCTACTTACAGAGTACTGTCCCCGCATACACCGATGTACGTGATAGCATGTTGACATCTCTACACGATGTAATGGCATCGTCGCAAGCCCAATCGAGTACCAGTCGACGGTCAAAGGCCGCAAACACTACTGCCTCATCGAAATCCAAGAAGCGACTGTGCTCGCTGCCCACCTCAAATCCTGTGGAAGTCCCAAGGAGGGCCAGCAAGCGCAAGCACATGAAGACTGTTTTCTCACGCAAAGAGCCACGCTTGACACCATCCCGCCTGAATCACAGCGAGGATTCGAGTGCTTTGACGACAGACTTGTCGTCAAAGCTTGCCCTACGCACAGATTCTGCAGCCAAGACAACAAACATTAAGGGCACGATTTCATCAAAGCAGCCGAGCGATGACTACCCAACAGAACAACCACGAGCCAATCGGGTGGCGGCGTGGGAGCAAGGGAGGAATAGGCGTACAAACCTTGATAATGCGGGCATTGTCAGGGACATGGAAATTTCGGACTCGGAAAGACGGCCTATGTCATGGCCACACAGAAATCCCTGGCGTAAGTCCCTTGATATATCCGTCGCCGTGCTTACCAAAGGATTTGAGAAATTGATGACCGAACGAGGAGAATCCCTCATTTAAGTTGGGCGGTGGTCTACCAGCCCGCCCTCCTTCTTTCCGAGTCAATCTTATTCTAAAGTCCTTTAACGTTGGGCAGCATTGCGAACCACCATTTTCTAATGTATTCAAGTTTTTGCAACGAGTTCTACGTTTAGCGAGACCTCAGGAAGGACTATTGTAATTCGGGTACTCGATATCAGGCAATCATTTCTACTTCATTAGACAGTCCGTTTGTTTTGTCCCTCATTATTGACTTCCGGGTTACTGTTTGCAATTAGATGAATCGGTTGCTCTTCCGCGAGGGTGACATGGTAACGATCTGGACGAGGCGTTTTAGCCATGGTGGTCAGAACTGTTACCTATGTTGAAGGATCTTTGCGGTTGGCAGCCACGGCAGCTTAGTTTTACACACTCGCATGTGCTTCAGTACTTTTGTAAAGCTGTCCCGCATGTGGATCAGAAGCCCAATAATTGATACTTAGAAGACCAAAGTCGAAAGACTGAGTAGATGACAATATCTTGATGAAATCATGAACCCCATCCTCCACGTTATTGTCGCCACTAGAATCCCTGTGGTACGATCTACCGAAAACGCTCCTCAGTGGAAACCGTGCATAGGACTAGTGTGGTTTGAGCAGCTTTCAAAATCGCCAATCTCGTTTGATGCTCACAAGTGGACACATGTTCTTTCTCGCTGATCACAATAGGCTCACCCCCTTCGAATGGTTCTCCGTGATACAGACACTTCTTCCTGGCTAGACGACTAGAATAGCGTTCAGGTTCTCTTCCTCGGCTTTGATGATCGTGCCATTGGCCACAGAGGTAAAGTTGTCAACTTCTTTCACCCACTCGCGACTTCTTCAACCAATCGGCGACATCCGTATTCAGCATCTGGCGTTGTCCTGTCTAGTTCCAAAGTCGCCAGGACGTCTCAAGCGTTTACGGCTGTTTCCTAGAAGTGTCGGACTTCGACCTATGTATTTCTTTGTATCGCGCAACGCGTGCTTCGATTTAGAATTAGCCTTAACACCACCATAACTCAGATTCTCCTAGTGATGCATTTGCATGAGAAGTAAGCTCAAATTACTAAGAAAAGCATGGTGATGAGGAGTATAAGCGAGCGAGAGTGGGAAAAGCAATCCCCAGAACCCCTGCGTCTCCAAACCTTCCAGCGTTGCAAGTGGAAGATGAATAGACTCACTTCCTCAAACCAGCGGCGGTGATATATGATTGGAATAGTGTGCAAAGGGAGTAAGTAAATGGGACGGAAACTCGGGATTCAGTGATTCGATGATCTCAACTTCTGCTGAAGGCACCAGGGTAGCGGAATGCTTGAGCTGAACGTGCGAGGTTTTCTTAGCTGCGTTCAGGAAGGAACAAGGAGTGCTCTTCTCTAACTTGAATTTTTATACATACTGACGACTCAAAGCGAAAAAGCGGGCTTGAACCGGGCATGTATCGGCGGAGTAGTGGAGCTTTTATAGG
This sequence comes from Letharia lupina, assembly GCF_014066315.1. Classification (NCBI taxonomy): domain Eukaryota; kingdom Fungi; phylum Ascomycota; class Lecanoromycetes; order Lecanorales; family Parmeliaceae; genus Letharia; species Letharia lupina. The sequence goes on from NW_023502985.1 coordinate 1,160,019, forward strand.
TGAAAAGTACAAGGTGTCCACTGATGTTTATCGATAGAGTACAAAAGAGCAAAACACGGGAAATAGTCTTAGATACTCAAGCAAGTTGAGTGGAGAGGGTAACAGATGTCAAGTGCGTAGAGAAAAGAGTCGCTTTCGAAGAGTGAAATTTGTATTTATTCGGGAAATCAGCGGGAGGGAGTTGCAATTTCGTCTGAGTCATTGATCAGGCCCCGATTGATCCCTGGTGGCAGCAGCAAGCTGTGCTTTCTCCTCCCTGAGCTCCTGCTGCGCTTTCAGAGCCTTCTTCACCTGCCACACGGCACGCTCAACCTCAACCGCCAGCGGGACGTCAAGATACTCAGCAATGAGCTGGCCGCTGGATTCTGACAGCAGCATTCTCTCATCTTTTTCATCAGGGACCGGCTTGACACTGGATCCAGAGCGAATGCTGTCCATTTCCTTATCGAGCTCCTCGATGGACATGTCCATTGCGGCCTCCATATATGCCGTTTGTAGAAGCTCGGAAGGAGACAATTTGACCATCCTGTTATCGAGTAGGAACTGTAAATGCTTTGAACCACCCCGCGCTTCTTCAATTCAGCCACCACAACCAGACTCGTTGAATTGCTTGTACTGACCTCGCCAATGGGACCAAGCACGAAAGCAAAGGTAGAAGAATGGCAGGTTTGGCACTCTGTATTATGCATGTCGTTAAATATGTGCATCTATTTGAGATGGGGGTTGAAACAGAAGACCACTCACACTGGAAGCAACGCTACAGGCGCTGAAATTGGCATCCCAATTATACTACCCCAAAGCCACTTGGTGTGGAACCTCTGTCTATCCTTACTCCCAAGCCTTTGTAAAGCATCATGGACCTCCCGAGAGTCAATGAAAGCGCCTGGATATTCTACTCGGACTTCCTCTTTGCCCTCGACCTCATCCCGTTTCCGTCTCTCGCTCAACGGCGGTATGCTCTTCAGTCCCCATTCCGCATATGGCAGGCGCTGAAACAATTTGTTGCCGTAGGATGTGACCTTCTTCTGCCAGCCGGACTCTTTCTTCTCCCACTTGAGCCAGATGTTGGCGCCTTTCGTAGCCGCTTTATCCAAAAGCGTGGCCTTTTCAGATAGCTTGAGGTTCGGTCGTTGACAGTAGACGAGGCTTTGTCTTGTAGAGATTGGGAGAAGGAATAGGCGCATTGCAAGCTAGGACTAAAGCCCTCATGGACTGCGCTGCAATTGATGACTTTTGGCGTCTTAGAGACGCGCCTGGCAGGTTTTCGCTAAACCTTCCTATCCCTATTTTCTTAATCATTGGGAAACTAGAATCGCGATTTTGGCACCCCCCCTCAAAAAACAGAAAAAGTGCTTTTCTTAAATAGCCTCACAACGATAACTTATAATATTCTAAAAAATCTCTAGATTTTAATAATTATATAAGAGATTAAGAGTATCAAATTATAAAAAATTTTTTTTTTTTTTTTTTTTTTAAAAAAAAAATTTAATAAATTTTTTATTTTTTTTAAAAAAATTTAGAAAAAAAAAAAAAAAAAAAAAATATTTTTTAAAAAAAAAAAAAAATTTTTTTTTTTTATTTTTAAAATAAAAAAAAAAAAAAAAAAAAAAAAAAAAAAAAAAAAAAAAAATTATTTAAAAAAAAAAATAAATAAATTAAAAAATATTAAAAAAAAAAAAAAAAAATAGAAAAAAAAAAAAAAAAAAAATATATTTTTTTTTTTTTTATAATAAAAAAAAAAAAAAAAAAAATTTTTTAAAAAAAAAAAAAAAAAAAAAAAAAAAAAAAAAAAAAAACCAAAAAAAAAAAAAAAAAAAAAAAAAAACAATTGATTGCTTCTTGTCTGATATCTTTTTTTTCTTGTACTCTAGCTTTTCCAATGAATTGTTCTGTCTCTTATGATGCACAGATAACATTCGGAGACTCCAGCCAATGGCTCTAAGTTCAAGAGTCTTTGCTCACGTTTGGAGCCCCCTCCCGTAAGCACGCTGCTGGAATACGCAGCTTGTTCACCCTATCTCTGTGATATCAATGGTTTTTGGAGAAAGCTCCTTTCGATCGCGGGCAGCGAGCCTGCTCCGCCCTTCCACTCCTTCCAAAACTCAATCGCTTGGCCAAGGCGCAAATCAGGAGAAGGGATCTGGCATCGCCTCGAACACGCCTACAGAGTCACCTCTGAACGAAAAGCCCAAAGCCGAAGAGGGACAAAATGGTCTGGAGAAATCGCAAACTCTTTCTTCGAATGGAAAGACGTTTTTTTCTTCTGGCGATAATGCGGTGGTTAACGACGAGGCCGCTCAGAGGATTGTCAGGACGATACCGAGTGAGTCTTCCAATGGGCTTTCTCTGCCCACGTCAAACAGTCTGTTCCGATGCGTCAATGCTACATTTACTAACCAATTTCCCAATGCAGGTTGGGTACATACCCTCGATGAGGAGGACGAAGATTTACTCGCGACAGCACCCTCGTTACCTCACACTCCTGCCGGTGCTTTAATAGCCCAAGAGACTAGCACCACGATCGCTGCCCATAATCAACAGCCAGGCCCATCTCGAGGCCGTTTGTACGATCATGAGCGGAAGTGGACTCCTCCTCTTGCTAGGGATGCAGTACGAGAATCGGGGTCACGGTGGAGGGCATTCGCTAGTTCTTCTGCATACCCGACTATTTCTGCAGAAGGTGGAGAGATCGTTACGGAAGAATGGCTGCAGCAGAATGGTCCTGACTATTCAAGACCCTGGCTCGCTGGTGCTTCGGATGGGGATCCTGAAAAGGATCCGGCAGGCTTATACAGATTCAGGGCAAAGAGAAGAGCGTGGTACGTCAGAGCTCAGCGGACGGTTCTGCGAAATCCTATTGTACCAATGATCATCCGCATGAACGTATGGCTCTTCTCAGCAGTCGCTCTGGCTCTCGCATGTTCAATTCACCACATTACGGATAAGAACCCAAGAGACATCTCTGCTACACCCTCTACGAATATGGCAATTGTCGTGGACGCGGTTGCCCTGGTTTACCTTCTCTACATCACATATGATGAATACTCTGGAAAACCTCTCGGCTTACGGCCCGCGAAAGCCAAGATGCGGCTCATCTTCCTGGATCTTTTCTTCATTGTGTTTGATTCTGCAAATTTGAGCCTGGCTTTCGAGGCTATTAAAGGGAACTGCGAGTCTCAAGTCTGCTCTCGGCAGAAGGCCTTGGCTTCGGTCCTGTTGATTGCATTAATTGCGTGGCTTCTAACCTTTTCCATAAGTGTCATGAGGTAAGCACTATTAAATATGTCCACCCGCTAACAGGTTCGCTGACGATGACTTAGGCTTGTAGAGCGGGTTACTACGAGATGAGAGACGTCCTGGAAGAATTCGTGGCTTTTCTGAGTGCTTTCTCGTACATCGCTTTGGAGTGTTGTTTTATGCATAGCGGATATCGCATCGTCCATGGTGTTTACGAAAGTCTCTGGAGAGTACAGGAAGCGTGACGGGTTTGGATACCTTCATGATACTTTTTGAGTGTTTTCAGGTTGCTTATGACGTAGTTCATGGCTCTAGAGAACGTCCGCCTCGAAAGCGCGTTCTGACCTCTTGCACCCTCTCTGGTTCGACACCTTCATGCGTTTGTCATTTGCAGTTCTAAAACCCATGTCAACAATGGCTACATCTAAAGCGCCTCTCACCTCTCTGAGAGACCTTCGCGTGTCCTCCCACCAGATACCCGCCTTCGAACTCATACCTAATACTTCCATTCAGAAGAAGCCTCTCCTCATCTACCACTCTGCTTTCCATTCCAGTGCTTCTGCCTCTGCAATCGAAAGTCATCTCTCAGCCGTTGGGGTCGTTAGCCCCGGTACGTATATTTCGGAGCCGAGCCTTCCCATTTGGTATTGAAATTGAGTTACAAGAGATGTTTTGGGTGCAAGATGACCTTTCTACTCTCCATATCTCCATTTTCTACCTCGAATAAGCAATGCTGACTCCGAAACCTGTGTAGAGTGGCGGTACACCATGTACAGTCAATCTCATTTCCACTCCACCACTCATGAGGTGCTTTGCGTTGCATCGGGCAAGGCTAGATTGTGCTTTGGAGGAGAAGAGAATCCTAAGAGGGTGGAACCAGTGCTAGAGAAGGGAGATGTCATGGTTGTGCCGGCAGGCCTGTCACATCGTTTGCTAGAGGATATCAACGGAGGCTTCAATATGGTTGGGAGCTACCCGATGGGCAAGAGCTGGGACATGTGCTATGGAAGGGAAGGGGAAGAAGAGAAAGTGAAGGGGATAGGGAGCTTAGGATGGTTCGAGAGGGATCCTATATACGGTGATGAAGGACCTTCTCTTCACGTGTGAGGGGTCAGGTCGTGTTTCGCTGGCGATCAGCGATTCTGCTGGTGACTGTTATTGTTAGTGAATAAGGATATGGGAAGAAGCATTGGATTCGGTCATTATGGTCCTAGCAAACCTATGAGGAAGATGCGGGTGGATGTACTCTGAAGAGCCAGAAATGGTAGTCAAGAATCGTGGATGCTGTAAGCTGTCAACATTTTCCTTTCCTTTGTAGCTTGATCATAAGTAACAAAGAGCAAAGCGTAACAGTGTTATTGGAGGTAGGTCTGAAACCCGAACAACAATTTCAGTTTTGACAGCGCCAAGCACCTGTAAATTGCCGCCTGAGATGCGCTTGCCTCTCTCGCGTCATAAGGCCGAAGACTTTGGCCTCTTAGCACGGTATGACTGCACTTCTTACATCACAAGCTGATTTTATTCAGTTACGGCTGAAGCTATACATAGAAGCCTGGCCGGTATGAGAAAGTGTTGTGAGCCCTCTGGATCTTTAACAAAGAGCCCTCCAGCACGTCTTCTGTTCGCGTGTTCGCAACAATCACATCACTCACCACCAACCTGAACACATTCGGTTGCCACATCACTCTGGTGACTCCTGTTGGCCACTTATTTCAAGCAGCACAGGTTCTTTCAAGTTCAAATATCCACGCCCCTCCGGATATACACCTACCTTGACACATTCGACTTCGACATCACTCTTGTTGCCCAACTATTTTGACCACCACACGTCCCTCCGAGTTTAACCATCCACCCTCGCTCCTCCTGCTACACCTTGCGTCCGCATCACCTTCCTTCTTCTATCACACCTCTTACGCAGCATCCCCTGCCTCGAACAACCTTCGTAGGTTCTGCCAAGATGCCGATCACCATGCCTCCAGCTCCCAATAAGGACGACCTAGCGGCAACATGGAACTTCTTGCAGGTCGGAGTGGAGAAGATCATGACGAATCTGAAAGATGGTGTGGACATGGCAACAGTAAGTGGCTACCAACGTTTTACTGAAAGGCTTCGCTAATCTAAGGCTGTAGTACATGGGCATCTACACGTAGGTCGTATCAGAGCTGTCTGCGTTCGCTCCTTACTGACAGGGATCTAGGGCTGTTCACAATTTTTGTACATCACAGAAAGCAGTAGCGTCAGGGGGAGGGATCATCGGGGGTAACGCCCACCGTGGAGGTGAGTAATCTTTCGGTCTGCTGGTGGTTGATCGCAACATTCATTGACCTATCATTACAGCTCACCTACTTGGAGAGGACCTCTACAAGAATCTCAAGGACTATTTGAAAGGTCATCTTGAGGACCTGCACGAGAAGTCTAAAGGTCACATCGACGAAGCGTTACTGACTTACTACATTCGGGAATGGGACCGATACACAACGGCCGCAAAATACACGAACCATCTCTTCCGCTATCTGAATCGACATTGGGTTAAGAGAGAGATCGATGAGGGGAAGAAGGATGTTTTCGACGTGTACACATTGCACCTCGTGCAATGGCGGGAGGTCCTATTCGAAAAGGTTAATAAGAACGTCATGGCTGCGGTGTTAAAGATGGTAGAGAAGCAGCGAAATGGCGAGACCATTGAGCAGAGCCAGATCAAGAGCATTGTGGATTCGTTTGTCTCTCTGGGCTTGGATGAAACGGATAGCACGAAGTCGACCCTTGATGTCTACCGATTCCACTTCGAGAAACCCTTCATAGATGCTACAACAAAGTACTACGAGAATGAGTCGAACCAATTCGTCGCTGAGAATTCGGTCATTGATTACATGAAGAAGGCCGAGACTCGCTTGGAAGAGGAGAAGAATCGAGTTGGATTGTACCTTCATCAGGACATCATGAACCCGCTCATGAAAGCTTGTCTGGGCGTCCTGGTCACTGGTCATTCGCCTCTGCTGAGAGACGAGTTTCAAGTGCTTCTCGACACTGATAGGCAAGACGACCTGGCGAGGATGTATCGATTACTGGCACGCATCATCGATGGCTTAGAACCACTACGGACAAAATTTGAAGCTCATGTGAGGAAGTCAGGCCTTGCTGCAGTCGAGAAAGTTGCTACGGAAGGGGACAACATGGAGCCAAAGACCTACGTCGATGCACTATTGGAGGTGCATACACAATACCAGAAGCTTGTTGATGATGCATTTACTGGCGAATCTGAGTTTGTTCGATCGCTCGATAACGCATGCAAAGAGTTTGTGAACCGTAATAAGGTCTGCAAAACTGGGTCATCGCGTTCGCCAGAGCTGTTGGCCAAGTACACGGATGCGTTGTTGAAGAAGAGCGCCAAGAGTGCCGAAGAAGCTGATCTTGAGGCATCTCTCATCCAGATCATGACCGTCTTCAAGTACATCGAGGACAAAGATGTATTTCAGAAATTCTACTCCCGAATGCTAGCGAAGCGATTGGTTCATTCAAGCTCCGCATCAGAAGATGCGGAGACGAGCATGATCGGCAAGCTGAAAGAAGCCTGTGGTTACGAGTACACCAACAAGCTCCAACGCATGTTCCAGGATATCCAGATCTCAACCGACCTCAATAGCGCTTTCAAGGAGTATCAATCGAGATTACTGGACGACGATGGATTGAAGAAAGCTGTCGACCCGTCTTATCAGGTTCTTGGCACAGGGTTTTGGCCCCTTTCACCTCCCCAGACCAATTTCATTCCTCCACAAGAGATCGTTGACACCTACACTCGATTTCAGAATTTCTACTTTGACAAGCATAGCGGGCGAAAGCTCACCTGGCTATGGCAACTCTGCAAGGGTGAGATGAAGGCCAACTACGTCAAGAACACTAAGATTCCGTTCACTTTCTGCGTGTCTACATACCAGATGGCTATCTTACTGCTTTTCAACGACTCCGATACGGTAACGTATGAAGACGCCCAGAAAGGTACGGCGTTGTCAGCAGAGTGGCTGGATCCTTCCCTCAGTGTTTTCGTTAAGGCAAAAGTCTTGATTCCTTCTCCTGAGAATGCAAAGGCGGAGCCCGGCACGTCATACACCTTGAATTACAACTTTAAGCACAAGAAAGTCAAGGTCAACCTCAATATCGTCGTCAAATCGGACGCGAAGCAGGAAGTTGAGGAGACACACAAGACTATTGAGGAGGATAGGAAATTACTTATGCAGGTATGTACTACCACCCTGTCCTCCATCTTGCTCTCTGTCTCTAACGTTAAGCTAGTCTGCGATTGTGCGTATCATGAAGTCCCGTAAGCACATGAAGCATGTCGTGCTCGTCCAAGAGACCATATCCCAAATCAAATCCCGCTTCACGCCCAAGGTCCAAGACATCAAAAAGTCGATCGATCAGCTCATTGAAAAGGAGTACTTGGAGCGGTTGGAAAACGAAGAACTCGGCTACCTAGCTTGATCGTGGTAAGAGGTGACGAAAATGAGTATCCGGCGCTTGGTCGTTCCAATGCATGGCGGTAAGATTGATGCATAATTGGCTGCGGCGAAAAAGAGAAAAGATGTGGGGATGTGCATCATCGAAGACTTGTTACATGCGAGAAAGGGATACCAGGCGCAGTACAGGAGGGCTACCTCGGTCAGAAATGCATGGCTATTGCACCGGGTACATCTACCACTTGGTATTAGCAGCTGGTGTAGTCCCGATCTCACGATATCATGCCGCATCGGATAGATAAATACCTCTTCAGAATTGCTTTCTTTTCACCATTTCTACTATCCAGACCATGTAAAACCCACTCGTCAGAGCTCCGTTGCCAGACAAGCATGCTAAGTTTGCACCGTCTATCCTACGGGAGCTGTCTTCGGATCAAATCCTCTCTATTTCAATACTCCCCTCTATCGTCTATTCAAACTTGCAGTGCACTTGCTTGCACCTTTGGATCCCAAATCGTCACGCTCAATCCTATTAATCACTACGAAGAAATGGTATTCATAACGCATCAGGCATCCAACCTCCCAATCCCATCACCACCCTTCTCCTCCCGAATCCTCTTCCCTCCAATCCCGCTGTTCCATTTGGCCAGCTTCGTTGGACTCGTCACTCCAGCAGCTACATTCTCACTACTCGCATTCGGACTCCCCTTCGCCCATCCTTTCCTCCTTTCACTCGCCCACGCACCCCAGGAGGAGATGTACGCGCCTGCTTTCTGCCCTGCCGCCTGCACGGAGGCTTGCGCGGCTGTGAGATCGGGAGCGCGAGCTGCGAAGCGCTGTGCTGAAGGAGCATTCTCCGAGGATGGCTCGCCAGTGTTGGAGCTGGCTCTGATGCTTCCGAAGCTAGCGATTTCGGCACGTTTGCGCTGGGCTTCTCGCATTGCTTCGATGTCCGCCCAGAGGTTTGAGAAGGCCGTGGAGACCTTTTTGTGGCCGGTTGCTAAGTGCTTGTTCAGTGCTTCCTTGCTCGTTGCTAATCTGTCATCGAGATGCAATGTCTGGATTTGCAGCGCGAGACGGCGTTGTATGTCCTCGAAGCTGAGATTTCCTGCTGTGGGATGGCGAGGCTCGACGATGTCGAAGAGGTCGGAGTCGGTGTGAGAGTCAAAGAGTGCAAAGTTGGAGGTCTGGCACCAGTTGTGGATGAAGTCTGGGTTGAAGTCGACCGTTGGGTCACCTTCGATTGTGGGAAGGGGCGGTGAATGCGAGAGATAGAGGTGGTACTTTACGGAAGAGAGAAAGGCCAGGAGATACTCTTCGAACTGGAGGCGGATGAATTCTTCGGAGCCCATGTAGCCCATTGTTTTGGGTCGGGAGGGGTTGTTTTCGTCCCAGGTCTCGTGGACGGTGGTGCTCAGAAAGTCTATCCAACGCCTATCTGCCGCAGATAGAACTAGGGCAGTCCTGAGGGAGGATGAAGTGATATTGATGGTCGTTTCGTCAAGCTTTGCATGCACTTAGCTTGAGGTAGCTAATATGCTAGAGTGGGTGCTCCTTACATTGACGAGTATGTCACTGTAGCGATCTTTCTGCTGCAAGAGAAGAGAGTTGGTGGATCCTACGATGTATGACTTCGTGCCGTAATCGGCCAAGACGTCCAGCTGCTGCAATGGTGTATATGGTCCGAAGAGAGCACCTTCGCGAGGTCAGGAAAACCTCACATTCGCAAGGGAAACGGGACTTACCTTTGCCGAAGCTATTGATAGCGGCAAACGGTAATTAGCTTCAAGTCTCAAGAATCGGTTATGCAGAAACATGGAGCATTACCTACAGCTGCAGCGGGAGGCCCATATAAGACAGCACTACCATTCTGTAAGTCCGGATTGCTTGATCTTTCAGAGTAAAGACCTACAAGAATTCCGGTCACTTGTTTTCAAAGACGTTGGCATGACCAAGTTCTTTTCGTAGCTGTCGAACTCTGGATCTGCAGCATCTTGCAATCTCCGCAAAAGACCGGGTATCAAAGAAACCAAAGCAAATTGCAACATGCATAGTCGCTCACAGCGGGAACCGAAGAAAAGCATCTACCGATTTCAGTAGACATTCGAACATCTCTCTTCATGGCCTGGTCACCTTCGGTTGCAGCAAGCAGCATTTGAAGAGCACCAGTGTTTGGTGCTTGTATTCGTGTATGAGCTCCCTCAATGATAGACCTAGGTCTGTAAGCTAGAAGCCCCAATCGTTGGGACGGCGCCTTGCCCACCAAGATATTGATCATCCTCCGTATCCTGCAAATTCTTCGCCAGGCTCTCTTGAAATCTCTGGCCTACCTTCAGCCCGAGTCCCACCAGAATGATGTATTCCACTCACCGACCTTCAGGATGTCCACATCTGTAAAGTCCCTAGGCCCCCAATCAGCCATATGCCGTCTTGCTCAGAGTTTTTATTGCTTGTGCTTACTTCTGTGCGAACCACGCACCCGTGACCATAGAAAGCTTCTCTCTCAACTGCCCAAAGAGTTGTGGACTATCCGCAACAACCACAATCGCCTTTTGCACTGTACTCCTCGTGACATCGGGGGGTTTGTTCAGAAGTTCATTGGCGTCCATTTGCCGGGTGCACGATATGCCAAAAACGGAGGTGGGAGGGCTGGTACCCGTAGCTCTTCGACGGAGGGTGAAGTAGGAGAAATCTTGGGTGGATCTAGTTCATGCTCAGCATTTGTTCGGGAGCCATTTGGGTGCGCGCCGTACGCGTGGGCGCCGTCCGAGAGGGCCATGAAGGGGAGGAATGACCAGTCATTCTCCGCTGCGGGGTCTGCGCCATCTCCAACGCCGAACCAGCTCTCGATCTCAGGTCCTCTAGCAGCTGTCAGTCTTTGGTGTGACTCTCTCCACGGCTAGGGCTTGCCTCGCGTGGTGGAACCCTACGATGCAAACGATGGGCGCAAAGCTGATGATGGGCGCCATTGTATAGCATTGGGAGTCTACACGTTGCCCGGAGGCAGACTCGTCGCCACTGCTTCTCTAGAATAGTTGCTGTGATGACCGGCGAGAGTTGTGGTCAAGTTAGGTGTTCGAGCGCCAAGGCTCAGCCTTAGCATGTACATTGTTGTAGGTAGTACCTAGGTAGTACGGAATCTACTATCTGGCTTGATTGGATCAATTCTGTCATGTGATTTGTTTCCTCATCATTCGCTGGAGAATGGTATATAAGTTTAGAACCCTGGTATGCAGGAAGGGAGAAGGATCCATAGTGTGTTCTTTGCTTGGTTCAGGGTCACGACCACAGTCATCAGTCTAACATCAGACAGCCGAGTGCACGTAGAGCCCAAACTCCTCAATCCAGGGCAACAGCAAAGGAGACATGGTAACCGTGCTAGAATCACACATCGCTACTGGTATCCATTTTGGTCCTCCTGCCCGTCAGGCTGCTCGATTTGGTGAAAATCAAGGATTTCTTGGTACCTGTCGAACCAACGTTAGCTACACCCTTCCAGTACCGGACACGGGGGTCTTGCGAACATCATAACCTTCCATTGGTCAACTGGCAGATCAGCATCATTGAATGACCAATCGAATTTCTCTTCCGCTACCGGCTCATCGCTTGGATCATGGTAAGGAGCGAGGTACTCATGTGCTAGAGCGTCCCCAGCCCGTACTCGTAGTCGAGGATCGAAGACCAGCATCTTCTCGAGTAGATCGATGGCTATCCCTGGTCAGCAAATGTAGTTTCGATAGATCGGATACCTTACCCAGTGGGTCTGCGTTCTTAAACTTGTTCGACAAGGGTTGTCGTTCCCGCTTTGGTAGTGACTGCACAAAGCGGAGGGTCTGTGTCCAACTGTCAGCAATGTAGGGCGCTTTCCGTAAAGAGCTGTTCATACATTTTCGCTGCCAATGGTCTGAATGACATCGTCTGGTGGTGTACCCAAAAGCTCCGTAATAATGGAGAACTGATTGACGTGATCTTTGCCAGGGAACAGGGGCTTTCCTTCAAGCATCTCCGCGAATATGCATCCTGCGCTCCATATATCCACCTCCACGTCGTATTTTTGCCATGTGAGCATGATCTCTGGGGCACGATAGTATCTTGTCGACACATAGCCCGTCATTTGCGGGTCTTGAATACGGGCGAGACCAAAGTCACAGATCTTCAAGTCACAATTCTCGTTCACAAGGATGTTGCTGGGCTTCAGATCGCGGTGGACAACTCCTGCAGAGTGCACGTATTTCAATCCTCGCTAAATGCTGTCAGCCTCTTGAGCAATAGGCCCTGCCAACCCTCGAGCGGACGTACCAAGATCTGGTACAAGAAGTATTGGATGAATTGTTTCTCGAGAGGTCTTGAGGTCAACAGGCGATGTAGGTCGGTCCCTAGGAGCTCGGTGACAAAGTAGCTATTAATATGATAAGCTTCATAGGATAAAGATGGCGCTTTTCCACGAAGCGACTCACATGTCCTCGAGTGGTGATATGAAGATATCGCTTAAGCTGATGACCTGGAAAGAGTCAATCTTGGACAGCCATTGTAAATCTACCCTTCTCTCACGTTTTCATGACGCAGGTGCTTTAAGAGCTTCAATTCTCGGTATGTGCGCTTAGACAGGACAGGAGTGCTGAAAGGTTTCATTATTTTCTTGACAGCCACAGCCTGACTAGTGAGTTGATCCTTTGCGGAGCTATGGGAGACCAGGCATTAGAGATAGAAGCGTCGCACTTGACCAGAATGCAGAATACCAGACAAGCCCAAATGCTCCCATTCCCACCGGTTGTAGGTCCGTGTACCTGTTCCGGCGTCAACATTACACGATCCCAGCGAGTTGTGCGGAAGCGGGGCTGCGATACCTGCTGGTAATCTCGAAGGTCGTGCCGAAGATTTGGGCACGTACAAACTCCGCCATGATGATTTGATGGGGGCGAAGTCGCTCGAGAGGGAGAGGTCAAGGGTAGAGGAGGGGGGATGTGGTGCACAGGCAAAACAACAACTTGATTGTTGTAGCCGCGGTCGATCGCCCGGTCTGCCTACTTTAGCGTACCGAGCTTAGGGCGTGATCGAAAAGACCGGAATTACTGTACCGTACCGTACCCTCGTACCTTACTTTACTCTTCTAGTCTCTAGTCTCTACGCTCCTTTCTCCTGTTGATCTCCCGATGTCATTCAAAAATAAATTACATTCACGATAAACAGATGAACAGATGCTAAAATTACAGTAATAATCTCCATGATCATGCAGTGCTGATATAAGGTACAGTAGGCACACATGAAACTTATGCTGTTTCAAAACATCCATCATTGGGAGCGACATGCAGTCTTGCATCGGAAGTCACCACGTCATACCGCTCTTAGCGCAATGAACAGAGATCTATTCACTTTCACATTTGTCGAATACATCTACAGTTGCCACCCTACTACTTAGCACTAAATGCAGAGCTAATCACACCACTGCCACTGCACTGCTTCTTCTTGAAGGCCTTGCATGCTCGGATTTGCCATTCACGACACTCTGTCAAAATTGAACCTTGTGCTGGACATCGGTGGCATAAACTGGCTACTAGCACTTCATATTTGGTGCTCAATACGCAGACCATTCCTCGATTCTTTCGTCTGTTCACAGTCTTTTGGCATACCTCTATGGTCACAAGCTCATCGATTCGTTGTTACTCTTTCTACCGAAGCTATTCTTTTTGCACCTCGATGACGGTTTTCCCTCTGGCCCTCGGGCTTCCTTGCCTCTCGTATGCCTTCATAATATATTCCATTGTCAACAGCGAGTCTACTATCCCCTTGATTGGTCTTTTTCCAATCAAGTCCCTCAGTCTCTCCAACATCTCCACCTTGAGCACCGTCTCTCAAGTTGGGGAGGGTAGGCCTGTAAGTTTTCAAACAGCAATCAAATACCTTTCCTGGCTATCAATCACAGGTGAGGTGCCAGAAAAATTCGCAGTCGAGATGACATAAGTTCCTAAATGGTTGACCAGAGCAGTATCAGCCATGAGGTTTTCTGTTATTTAATGCTCTTCCCAAAAATTGCAATCATGAATAGCATATGTTTCCGGGTTGATGCCACAGATCGAGGCCAAGAAAAGAATCGAAGCGCAAAAGAAAGCGGAGCGAAGAAGTCCCGAGGCCAAGGGCATGGAACAGCACAGCGGTAAAAATTCATTCTAATTACGATCCATGTAGATTCCATATTACCCTCCGGAATGTGCAGTATCCCCCGTGGACAGTCAATGTCTGTCTAGACGAGAAGCGAGGAGCGGCATCGATGTTGAATCGGAAGGCAATATCGTGTGGAGAGAGTAGGCGAACTGTAGTCAACGTCAAACTGCAGCGGTTCCTGATGCAGTAGGCGTTCATGCGTGTTGCTGTCAGAGAAATGCACGTCGCAACCACAGATCACAATATGGAAAGAACAGTGCCGCCGATTGCACAGCTTATACCCGCCAATCAGAGGAGATGTAGAAAGTAGAAAAATGCCCATTGACTCGCCGTGGCTATTCCATGTTGTTCGACTTCTTTATTTATCAGACTCTTTCAAGCCAGAAGATCGGCCTTGATCGGATGATCGCATATCTGATATAGGATACAGTAGATAACGTTCAAATATAGGCTGTTGTGCAGCTGCAGCTTGCCTTGTAATCTCTCTCTCTCCCTCTCTCTTCCCCCCGCCCATGCTGTAGCCCGTGCGCTGGACAATGCATTTCCCACGCCACGAGGTGCCCGCAGAAGTCGAACGCTAAGCAAGATTCGGTCGAGGCGCCAAGACCTGACTCCACAATCCTACCTACTTACCTTATTCATCACCCTTCATCCCTACGGCGGCTGATATTGTTCATGAGTGTACCTCCGTACATTCGTCGCAATTGATGATACTCAAGCTCCCCAACGTTTCATTGATGACAGGACCTCAAGAGCTCACGCACCCTCAACCTGATCTCGGCGTCAGCCACCAACCAGCTTCCGGGTATTGTCGATCTACGCCATCAAATAGAGCTTGCCTTTGCTTTAACTTCCAACTTCATCCTCTTGGTTCGCTACCACTCTGCCGCCACACCTTTTCTCCGAATGCTGCAGCGCATTCACGATAGGGCGAGCCAGACACCCGTCAAAGCTGCATGCTCATACTGATTTCCCACTACCCACTAGCTACTACGGCCCAACGACCGAGCTGCTCTCAGCTGGAGCGAGGCTGGAGCAAGGCCAGCATAATCAATTCTCTCGTCATCTTCCCTGAAGCAAATTCCGAAGTCGTCCTACCAATATCGATTGACCCAAGCGTTGTCGTCTTCTACGTGATCGCCCTTGGTAGGCGTTGGAGGGTCTGCACTGTGTCCGGTTTCTACGAAGCTAGCATCTGGAGTCAGATACACTGATTCGACTGCTTGACGCAATTGAATATTGCGCAATCAATTGCGGTCTATTGATTGGTGTCCGCAACATTCTCCTTCAATCCACCGCAGGAACGGTACCCCTCATTCAACCAATCACGGCCATCAATCCGGATATACTCGCTTTGACTAGACTTGGGGAAGCACTTGCTGCATCATGGGGGCATGTCAGAGCATGCAAAATGGCGATGAAGAGGAAAAGAGAAAGCGAAGCCGGGCAATAGACGCCAAGCTAGAGGAGGACTCAAGACGATTACGGAAAGAATGCAAGATATTACTGCTTGGTACGCTTGGTTCATTTCGTCCTCCTGACAGATTGGCTTACGATTGCCCGCAGGTTCCGGAGAAAGCGGTAAATCCACAATAGTAAAGCAAATGAAGATTATCCACCAGAATGGTTACACCAAAGATGAACTCGCCCTCTATCGTCTTACAATCTACAAAAACGTGCTTGACTGCGCCAAAGCTCTTATAGGGGCTATGCGGCAATTCGAGATCGAACCTAGGGATCCCCAAAACAATGACAATGCCGATTACCTACTTGAATACGTGGTGGACCCAGATCCCCATACTCCGCTCGACCCACACGTGGGTGAGTGCGTTGTGAGTATATGGAAGGATCCAAGTATCGCGGATATCATGGAGCACCAGAGCGAATTCTATTTGATGGACTCAGCGCCTTAGTACGTTCTCTATTGAAAATCTTACTGGGATGATGTACCTAGAGCTCACGCACTCGCAGTTTCTTTGATGAAGTCATCCGAATTGCCGAACCTAACTACATCCCCATCGAGGCTGATGTCCTACGAGCCCGAACGAAGACAACGGGTATATACGAGACGCGCTTCACCATGGGACAGTTGAGTATACAGTACGCATGACCACCTCTCTCTTCCCCCCTTTTTCGGCTTTTCGGAACGGGCATCTTTGGCTAATGCATTGGGAATACAGCATGTTTGATGTTGGCGGCCAACGCTCGGAACGTAAAAAGTGGATCCACTGCTTCGAAAATGTTACCTCCATCATCTTTTGCGTCGCGCTTTCCGAGTACGACCAAGTGCTCCTTGAAGAATCAAATCAAAACCGCATGATGGAATCCCTGGTGCTTTTCGACAGCGTAGTTAACAGCCGCTGGTTCATGCGCACATCCATAATCCTGTTCTTGAACAAGGTCGATTTGTTCAAGGGGAAGCTGGAAAGAAGCCCATTGGGGAGTTATTTTCCCGATTACAGCGGTGGCAACGACGTCAATCGGGCCGCGAAGTATCTGCTGTGGCGATTTAATCAGGTCAATAGGGCGCATTTGAACTTATATCCGCAGTGAGTGACGACCCGTTTTTTCCTGCTGGGCGGATGCTTGCAGGTGGGGATACATGCATGGAGTCCACTTTCGCCTTTTGCTTGCTAAGTCGGAGGCTATGAACGCAAAGCAACGGATCTTACTTGATCGGAGTTGGATTGAGATTGCTGACATTCTCCCCTCTATAGTCTTACACAAGCCACTGACACCTCAAATATCCGCCTGGTCTTCGCCGCTGTCAAAGATACAATCCTCCACAATGCATTGGCAGATTCAGGCATACTGTGAGCCATCATCCTCCCAACACGCCTAGCGACACCATCCCACAAGCACCATGCCGGTGCAAGAAAGACTATACCTATTTGCTTTCCATTTGTATATACCAGCCCACTTATGCCTGCCTCGTTAGGCTTTATTGATATTTATTCCTAAAACGATCTATCTCGAGCTTTTGGAACCAGGGCTAGTGGGATTGGATGACATGCCTATGTCAGCCAACCTGAGTCGCCAACTTGCCGGCATCAAGCCTTTTCTATGCAGGAGTGTCCTCTATGGCAGGCTTTGGGTGCAATACGGACATCCTGTTCCTCTCCAATGGCAGCTTGGGGAGTTGGGGAGTGGGGGAGTGGGCCAAAGTATGCGGTCCGAGTAAATGCTCTTAGCACCAGCAATAGACGACTTTGATGGAGTTTCAAAGGACTGGAACACCCTTCTGGATCACTCATCCACACGACGTCTGGGCAAAAGTTGGATTTGAATTGTTTGCGCTTCATTTCGCTTGTGAGAATGCGATGGAAACGCT
Organism: Letharia lupina; assembly: GCF_014066315.1. NCBI lineage: Eukaryota > Fungi > Ascomycota > Lecanoromycetes > Lecanorales > Parmeliaceae > Letharia > Letharia lupina. The sequence continues at coordinate 1,177,203 of NW_023502985.1, forward strand.
TTGATTATCTGCCCTTTTATGCGGGCCTTGCGATCAGATTAGCGCCGGCGATAATCAGATTTGTCGCGCTAGGGAAAGAGCCACTGAGCCTGGAGCATGGCGTTTGGTCCTTCTGTGGGTGGGTGCTAGCATTGGGTTGGTGTCTGGGTTGATGCACGCATTGGATAATAAGGATCAGTCCTGCGGAGCAGCTATTATGCCACTTTGAATATGACGCACGGCGAGCACTGGCTATATCTTTAATTCTTGTAGATAGCATTTTATCTTGAAACGAGCCGTGTGCAATCGATTGTCTTCTCAGGTGGTCGGACTGACATCTGACCTTGGGATTTACAGCCACCGCAAGGTAATTTGAGTTGACTGATCTTGACTGTGGTTCAGATTCAACACCACGTTTTCGCCATCGGCCTCTCTGGCGAACTCCTTAACTTCACCGGGTTTTAGTGCATCTACGTCGATAGAATTCGCAGGCATCGGAGTTTTGCGGTCTAAGATTCGCGCAATGGCTACACTTCCCTGAACAGCACCTTCAGTCTCGAAGGTCAAGGACATATTACCAATTCTCGACCGAATCGGGGATACCGCGGTGAAGTTCCTTTGAACAGGGAGCTCCGAAGACGCGATGCTGCTCGCGGAGAGGGACAGGTTCTCTCTTTGTTGAGTGGGCATGGCAGCGTGGCAACTACCCTCTAGGTCGGGCTTCCGGACCGACGACAAGTGGCTAGAGGCCGGTAGCCTTGGAGACGGAGCATTTGAGTAAAGCGAACCGAGAGCGTTGTGAGTACTGGAATTGTCCGCTTCATATCCTGGACACGGAGATGGATCAATAGGTCTGGCTCGAGGCGTTATAGTGCTTGAGGTGACAGCGCTAGCAATGGGGGAGTTTAGTCTAGATATCAGGGTCCCTACACTTGAGGGCAGAGGAGAGGTCGGAAACCCGCTTCGCAAGGCTTGCCAGCTTTCCAGCGGATAGGCCCGTCTCCATTGATTCCTTCTCTTGGTAGCGAGGGAGGTTTGAAGTTGATCGTTGATCATTGCCAGGGCATGGCGATATTCCAGGAGCTGGCTTTGGCTGAATTCTTTTAAATCTGGTACGTTCCACTGGTGGTACAACCTACCATGCGTTTTGCTGATGAAGAAATGCTTCTGATGGAAGATGAAGAGGTCACAAAGGTAGCAAGCGGCTTTGCTTACACCCAAGACGCGAGGCTTTATCTTAACAATTTCGGGGTGTAGACCATAAAAGGTCACAAGCTGAATCTCGGCATGAACGTGGCACGGGACAGCTTTGTTCGGAAACACTACTGACGGCGTGAACGGTCGATACCGTGGAACTATCTCAAGTCGAATCGATTTGAACAAATTTGAATACCTTCTTGAAATCGAAGCCATGTCATCACATAGGCCCCAGTACCGCCCAATCTTATCAACCTGGCGAATGTGTTTGTTTTGGAGAGCTATCCCTGGGTCGAGCCCATAACTGGCGATCGTTTCTTCAATTCTCATTCCATCTGGAGTGCTACAGAACCCGTGACTTTGCTTCACCGCTGCTTTGATCGATTGGAGCTCCTCGTCCGTGTCCTTGATGCTGCTGTCAACACTCTGATATTTCAAGCACAGATCGTCAATATTGCGCTGCAAACTTGCAGCGCCAACAGCACGAGCAATTGGGACTGCACGTTGCGCAAATGCTTGAAGACTTTGATGTAGCTGCTCGAGCTGAGCGGCTCCAAGGTATCCAGGCATGATCCAGTGTTTAGACTGAAGCCGACCGTTTATACGATTCCGATTCAATGCGACAACTTCATCGAATATTAAGTCTCGGCACACTGTGCGATGCAGCTCTGAGGACAATTAAGCAGACCGCCGATGAGCGCGTTTTTGGAATGGTGCCACGCACGTCTTTTGCCACACTTCTCAAGTATACTGAATATTGCCTGCAATGCATTAACCACGCCTTCTTGTACGCCTCCGTTAGCGGCAAGCCGAGCAATCAAGCCTGGAGGCTCGACAATTTCTTCTAAGGCAACGGCAGAGACTGTCCCGGCATCTTTCTGATTAGCCACCAGGAAAGCAAAATCATTACTAAGTCGTTCCTCGACTTCGAACGGCAGAACACGGCCATCGTCATTGCTTGGAGGTCGTCGGCCATGCCAATCTTCGGGCACATGCAGCTTCGGATCCTCGGGGATGTTATTGCAGGCTTGCTGGAGGTCTATAATATGTTTGCGAAATTTATACTGATCGGTGTCTCTCCATATAGACCGCTCATCAGAAGCAGTGCTCACGGGCAATGGCGGCGAAGATGACATTCGGATGGCAATCTTGGACAGCAAAGATGGCCAGCAATGGGACATATAGATTGCGAATGGGCATCTTGGAGCAGCAAGTAGGACCACATTATGGACTTTTAGTACGGCAAGAGACGACCATGCATGAAGCCGCAAAGGGAACCCGAGGTCTATGCAGGCATGCCACAGGGCTCAGCATGCAGGGAGCCTCACGAGTGAATCATGGCTACCAGGCTCTACGGGGCATGGAAAATGGCCTTTGACCAGACCAACAATGGCCGCCATTCTCTGTGAGCCCAAAAGAAGTGATGGACAGTATGTGGAAAGATATATTGTTAGCTGGATGACTTTGAGCGCTCACTCTACTCAAAAGGCAGGCAGACTGTCAGTACAAATGGCGTATTCACTCACTTGTTGTGCATATATGAAATTCCAACTTCTTAAAGTATGGAAGGTATACCCTTCCAACTGTCGCTTTTGCTAGCATCTGGAGGCTGCTGGAAGGCTGCTGCTGCTGCTGCTGCTGCTGCCCCTTTGCCCGCCCCACGCTGGAGCCCCACGCTTATCGATTGCTTAGCGTTGGTGGGGCAATCCCTGCAGACAATCTTACCGTTCCTTTTTCACCTTTTTTGTTTTTGGCCGCAAACGATCAATTTTGGTTTAGGAACTAGACTGTAGACACCCTTGGTTCACTCAACAATTTCAATCCTTTCACTGCAAACCATTTTCATTGTCCTACCTACCTACCTACCTACCTACAACTACATCCACCACCATCTCCATTTCCTTCTTCACAGCAACCATGGCTACCCAAACCCGCGAGAGAAGGCCGTCCACATCCGCCCCCATCTCCGACCTCCAGGGTCCCGTCGGGCCTGAGGGTATCTCTCGCCCCAAGCACAAACGCACTGCCACTGGCTTCGGTGCTGCAGAGATCAAAAGTGTCGAAGCGAGCATACCTGAACCTCAAAGAGAAGCGTAAGTCTCCAGCAGCAAAAACGAATCCCGCGCTTCCAGTGCTGACCCTCGTCTCTGCAGATGGAAAAAACATGTATGTCTGGCACCAATTGAACCTCTCAACCATTACTAAACACCATCAAAGTCTGCCCAAGGCTTTACTACAAAGGAAGAGTTTGAGGTGGGTTGCATTGGCTGCCAATTATCGGTTGGAGGGACAAAGGTTGACCTTCCACAGAATGAGACTGTCAGGCACGTTGAGACCACTCTTGCCCGTTCGCTGTTCAATTGCGACGAACTGTAAGTTCCATCAACATCCTACTCACGCTTTAATACATGCTTGCTGACGGTCTATACCAGCGCTGCCTACTCCGGCGCATCTCTCGCTTTCCGGGACAGACTCGTCATTGAATGGAACAGGACCCAGCAGCGGCAGACGTTTGCAGACCAGAAACGAGTCTACTGTAATGACTGCGCTTTAGAGCAACAAAATGCTCGACTGACACGTGTGCAGATCTTTCCTTGGAGTTCTTGATGGGTAGAGCTTTGGATAATGCCATGCTTAATGTTGGCTTGAAAGACGTAGCACGAGGTACAGATGTCTCCGCCAAGTCTTGCGAAGACAGCATTAATTTGTATGTAGCTGGTCTCAAAGACCTGGGCTTCCGAATCGAGGATGTCATATCCCAAGAACATGACGCTGCTCTTGGCAACGGCGGCCTCGGCCGCCTGGCTGCATGTTTCCTTGACAGCATGGCCACTCTGAACTACCCTGCCTGGGGTTATGGTCTGCGTTACAGATATGGCATCTTTAAGCAAGAGATCGTCGACGGATATCAGGTAGAGGTGCCAGATTATTGGCTGGACTTCAACCCTTGGGAATTTCCGAGGCACGACATTACCGTGGACATCCAATTCTACGGTCATGTCTCTAGACACCAGTATGGTAGCCTGGCCAAATGCACAATAGTATACTGATGAGCATGCAGGGATGAAGACGGCAAGAATATTGCAGTCTGGGAGGGCGGCGAAATTGTCGATGCAGTTGCGTTCGACGTCCCAATTCCGGGATATTCAACTCCAACCACGAACAACCTCCGCTTGTGGTCTTCCAAAGCTTCCAAGGGCGAGTTTGACTTCCAAAAGTTCAACTCCGGCGACTACGAAGCCTCCGTAGGAGATCAGCAACGTGCAGAGACTATTTCTGCTGTACTGTACCCCAATGACAATTTGGAGCGAGGTAAGGAGCTACGTCTGAAGCAGCAATACTTCTGGTGCGCCGCTTCGCTCTACGACATCGTCCGTCGTTTTAAGAAGTCAAAGAAAGCGTGGTCGGCCTTTCCAGACATGGTGGCTATCCAACTAAACGACACTCATCCTACACTCGCTATCGTCGAGTTGCAGCGTATCTTGGTAGACTTAGAGGGTCTTGACTGGACCGAAGCCTGGGACATCGTCCAAAAAACCTTCAGCTACGCTAACCACACTGTAATGCCTGAGGCTCTAGAGAAATGGTCTGTCCCTGTGATGCAGAACCTGCTCCCGAGACATCTGCAAATCATTTACGAGGTCAATTCGCAATTCCTTCACATGGTGGAGAAACAATTCCCCAAGGATCGCGATATGCTCAGGCGTGTTTCGATCATCGAAGAATCTCAGCCACAGATGGTGCAAATGGCTTATCTCGCGACCATTGGCAGCCACAAGGTCAATGGTGTAGCTGAGCTTCATTCGGACCTGATCAAGACCACAATCTTCAAAGACTTTGTCAAGATTTATGGACCCGACAAATTCACCAACGTGACCAATGGCATTACCCCCCGAAGATGGCTCCACCAAGCCAATCCCAGGCTCTCAGAATTGATCGCGTCAAAGCTTGGCGGCTACGAATTCCTTACCGACTTAACCAAGCTGAACGAACTCGAACACTTCCTTGACGATAAGGACTTTAAAAAGGAATGGCAGGAGATCAAATATGCCAACAAAGTCCGCTTGGCGCAGCACATCATGAATACGACAGGCGTTCGCGTCAACCCCAAAGCACTCTTCGATATCCAAGTCAAGCGCATACACGAGTACAAGCGGCAACAGCTGAACATCCTCGGTGTCATTCACCGATACCTGACGATCAAGGCAATGAGCGCGGAAGAGCGTAAGAAACTTGCACCTCGTGTGTCGATCTTCGGAGGCAAGGCCGCTCCCGGCTACTGGATGGCTAAGACTGTCATCCACCTTGTCTGCAGCGTTGGCGAAGTCGTTAACAATGACAAGGACGTCGGTGACCTTTTGAAGGTCATCTACATTGAAGACTACAATGTTAGCAAGGCCGAAATTATCACCCCTGCCTCGGACATCAGCGAGCATATCTCCACTGCAGGTACGGAAGCCAGCGGGACCAGCAACATGAAGTTTGTCTTAAACGGCGGGTTGATCATCGGTACTTGTGACGGAGCCAACATTGAGATCACTCGCGAAGTCGGCGAGTCCAACATCTTTCTCTTCGGTAACCTCGCCGAAGACGTTGAAGACCTCCGCCACGCCCACACCTATGGCAACTTCAAACTTGACCCCGACCTCGCCAAAGTCTTTGATGCCATCAAGGGTGGCAGATTCGGCGATGCGAATCGCTTCAGCGCCCTGTGCAATTCCATCATCGATCAAGGCGACTACTATCTCGTTTCTGACGACTTCAACAGCTACATCAAGACGCATGCGCTTGTGGATGAGGCGTACAAGGACCAGGAAGCTTGGCTCGAAAAATGCATCACCAGCGTCAGTAGGATGGGTTTCTTCAGCAGTGACAGGTGTATCCAGGAGTATGCGGATATGATCTGGAACGTCGAGCCACTCGTCCCGGAGCAGAGGAATGGGAAATGATGTAGTGCGTGACCGAGGATGAGAAAGCTACTGCGGCACAACGATAAAAGCACGCAAACTTCTATAGAGAATAAATTTCCTATCTATTCACATTTATGTCACAGCTATGTTCTTTCTCCAGGCATTATGTCAGACCTAGCTTTTCTCCCTCTTCCATTCTGTCATCCCCTACAAACAAGTTTCGTTCATTATCATACATTATGCTACGCGTATTTGAACTCTTAGCGATGCCTAAGCTTACAATCGTAACGTGCTTGTTCACCACACCAAAAAAGAGCACACGGTCCCAGATCCTCTGCGTCCGTCCAATCCGACACCGTTGGCCCCGTATCTCTCCCCCATCGACCCTGGGAATCTATCTACCCGACAAGAGCATGCTTTCCGGGACCAGGATGCGGCCCATCCAAATGCGCGTCCAGCACAGCACCTACACCGCCTTTCACCGCCTCGATCGCCTTCGGCAGCAATTCGTCAAGCTCCTTGACAGTACTGGCCTGTCCGGCCCACAAGTTGCCGCCAGCGGCCGCCTTGGCTATGCCTGCATAGTCGGGTGACGGCGCGAATGAGATGTTGAGTTCTTCATTGGTGGCTTTTGAGCCTAGGCCGTCGGGGTGGACGAGGAGGAGCGAGCGTTTGGGGGCGTGCCAGCCTGCGAGACGTTAGTCAAGTATCTACAGGCTTGATGGTTCGAGTCCCGGGAAGGCGGTAAGAATCGACTGGAAGACTTACCTTGATTGTTGAGTACGATGGTTAGAACGGGCAGCTTGTACCGCTGACTGATCCAATACACACTCCCTGGCACACTGAAGAGGAATGTCCCGTCGCCGACGATATGGCATACAAATCTCTTACCACCCACAGCAAGCTTGATTCCAAGCGCTCCACCTCCCGACCAGCCTAGACCACCACCGCCACAGTTGATCCATGTGCCTGGGATACGGGGCTGGACTTGATCCGCAACGAAAACCGTGGATGTTACAGCTTCGATGGCGAAGACGGTGTCTTCGGGTACCGCCTTCCGGACGGCAGCTGTGAGGTAGGAGACGTTGTAATTGCCGTCGTCGCTTGGTTGAGCTAGCTCTTGGATGCTTCTCAAGCGTTTGGAGTGTATCTCTTTCAGCTTTTCCCATCGGTCCGAATAGCTCTCGGTTTTTTTCGACAGCGTCTCGTTGCTGCTAATGTACTCATTGAGTTGTTTAATGGCCGTGTAGGCATCCGTCTTGTACCTTGCCTCCGCTGGATAATAAAAGACTGGCATCTGTTGCTTCAGAGGATCTGCATCTAGGTGGAATATCCTGGTGGACTCCTTCGGCTTGCACAAAGTTGGTATGTATGGGACGTCGCAATCAACGATCAGGATGACATCTGCCGTCTTTACGCTATCATCGACTCCGTATTTCAATCCAACGCTGGCTCTATGATCCGAAGGGAAGCACATATCCGAGCCTCCCGTGTCTAGAACTCTCAAGCCTTTTATTGCTTCCGTCAACTTCACCAGCTCCCCTACGGCAGCGTGATTCCTCCCGGAGTATCCTGTTATGAGCAACGCTTCTTTCGCCTCGGCCAAAGTCTTAGCGATAGTCTCCACCGCGCCCTCCGGTAGTGCCCCTGGTCCTACTGGACCCCAGTGCTCTGGCTTCACGCTGTATTCCGGGATCTCTTCCTCCATTGCCTCCCTCGACCCAAGAAGATAGACAGGTCCCATTGGCGCTGTCGTTGCGAACTGCAGTGCTCTTCCAACCATCTGCTTGACATTGACCCCTCTTTTGACCTCTCCAGTGTACCGGCAATACTGCCCCAGGATTTGCTTTTGATCTGGCACATCTTGGATCCAATGGATGTACTCCGTACGGCTCCCTCTCAGCTCTCCGTCACACGTGTAGGGAGAGAGCCCAGCAAAGATGAGCACGGGTGCTCGGCCGCAGGAAGCGTTGTGCACTGCAGCTCCCAGACCTTGGGTCCCAACGTCAACATGTACTATTACGCACTGGGGCTTGCCGGTGACACGGGCGTAGCCATCGGCCATGGAGAGGGCGACCATTTCGTTGGGGCATGTTATGATGCGAGGGAACTGGCCCTTCTTTTCGATCTGGCCCTTGGTAATGGCTTCGATGATGGAGGGATGATCGGAGCCGAGATTGACGAAGCAGTGGGTCACGCCCAATTCCCAAAGTGCCTCGAAGAAGGCATCACTGGCGGTGTACCTGGACGTCTCATCAGTAAAGCGGAATTCAATTTTTCGACGTACGCAGCCGACACACGGGGTAGAGCAGGAAGCTTTACATTTTGACTGACTCGTGTGCTCGTTCACGGAGGCCACGAGGTCAAAGCAAGGAGGTCTCTATAAAAATCCCCCAAGGGATACGAAGCATATACCAGGAAAGTAGCTGACAGCTGGGATCATTTTGGTACATACTGTAGTTACTGAGATATTCGTGTAGTGGCCTGCAGCTTCCCCGCCATGTCGACACTCGACTCCATGCAAGGACGGCGGTTATCATCGGATGCGGCAATAACAACCGGAGATAACGCCGGATCGAGCACGCTTGGGCTAAAGAGCCAGAACTTAAGTAAGGTAGGACCAAACATTGATTCAGTGACCATTACAGAACTACATAGGCATGTCGTTCGAGAATCAAAAATGGCTCTGTCTAGACAACAGCTCGAAATGGTTGATCCCATAATCTAGGAACATTCTGTAACAGAATGGCGTAGCAATAGGGGACATAAGGCATCATCAGAGCTCTGATATCGAGTCGAGGCATTTAAATGAATTGTCATTGGCCGCATTCTATCTGTGGTATCTAGCTCGCAACCCGAACATATCAAGAGAAACCATTTGACGGTGAGATCCGAAAATGAGTGTGGGTATTACCATCTTGCAAGTAGCCAAACTTACGCCTCGGACATAACAAATTGGTATTCGTGGTATAATGTTGAAGGAGAGAAAGCTCAAAAGCGCCTTGCCAGAGATTTTCTTCAATCGCTTCAGGGGGTATTTGTTTGCGCAGATGGTATCGTATCATAGCCAGTCATGACGTAGGAACTGAGAAAAAGCAATGCAAGCCGAGAGAACAAGGCGGGTATTCGGATTATCTTTAACGAGGTGGCCCAATAGGGGCCGGGTATCCATTTGTAGAATGAGAGGTGCCTGGACGTCCGCTGTCGAAAGAGGCGTGTTTGTCGTGTCGGGGTGTCATATCACCGGGTACGGCGCTGAATGGGAGTTTCTGTTCGGATTTGTTCTCGAAGCGGAGAGGCCAGCCGTTGTGGCCTTCTTCTTCTGGAAGATTGACACCGCTATCATTCCAGGGGTTGCGGTAGCCACTGTCGCGTGACTCCATCGAGACGAGAGATGCGCGGGAGGCATTGGAAGAGGCGTGTTTGAAGAGAGAGCCGGGAGAGCTGGATTGATTCTTGCGGCGATCCAAAAAGGAGGAGATGGAGGAAATGCTGCCCGGCTTACGGATTTTCCCAAAGAGGGAACCGCGCTCACTAGCATCATCGGCGAAAGTAGAGCGGGTGGGAGAGTCGGTCCCGAGGGGTGCAGGAGCATTTTGCAGCAGCTTGGAGTCGAAGAAAGGCAGAGAGTCTTCGAACGAGTCAGATTTCGGCCTGGGTATTGCGCCTTTGACAGTTGTTGCGTCCAAGCCGTAGGGTATGAGCCGAGAAACCAGAAAGTCAATGGCATCTTTCAGACCGCCGGCGTTGTTGCGGGTGTATTCAAGCAGAAGTCGCGCTTCGCTGGCCTCGGTGTCGTCTACTGGCTTCGAATCGTTGCCAATACTCAGAATGACTTCGTACTGAGTCTTCAGTGTTTGTCGTACTTCGGTTTGAAACTCAGTAGACTTGAAGAATTCTCGAAGCCGAGGAGATGCAGGAACAATGATCTCATGGCTCTCAGGGACCATACCCTGGGCATCGTCAGCACCTGTCGATACGAAGATGTAGAGAAGGCACGAACCAGAAATTCATCAACGGCTTGAGGCACTTGATACTCGGGGCCAGATATGGTGACTACATCACTCGCCATTTCGGTGCTGGGAAAATCGATTTTGCAATTCCACTTTTTCTCGAGCTCGTCGATCTTATGCATGCGAGCGATAAGTTCTCTATGGTACAAGCGATTGATCACGACGGTCTCGGAGACGAACTCCGCGTCCTTCACAGCACATCAGACATGTCAGTCCGGTGTTTGTGGCTCACATGCAGAGCCAGAGAATTCCTCTGCTGGATCTTCGGGTTCACCTACCACTTTCTCAACCATGTCCATGATCTCCTGCTTGACTAAATCCAAGCTCTGAGCATTGCGTGCAGGCGTGCGGCAAATGACATTGTCAATCTTGATATCGTCGTCCTCTTTGCCAATGCCACCCCGGTCCATGGCATTGGAGAATTTGACAAAGACGGAGTACTTCTTCATAATGCGTTGAATGTGCTGGCCACCTATTCCGATGATACGCTTGTGGTACTGATCAGGTACGTGGAAGGAGATCGAAGCAGGCATCTCTTGCTCAACGAGGTCGAGCCCGTTCTTGGTGGCGTCGTATTGTGCTCCACAGACGTCAATATAGAAGTTGTATTCGTTGAAGCCATCAAAGATGATCTGGACGTTGCCTAATACCAGTACTTAGCGTCTACTTTGAGGCGACCAGAAGAGAACTGTCAAAATGTCATACTTTGTCCCATTATCTTGTTGATCTTGCCGTTCTTCTTGCCACTGACGAACTCCTTGTGCTCGTTGGCGAGTTCAATCTTGACGCGGATTTGGTACTGAGCCCGCTTGACAAATGGTATCTCATGAATGACCATCATGGCCGCCTTGACCGAGTCGTCCGATCCGTTGATATTGAATGTGAGCTTCTCGAAGCAGACATCGGACCCAGAATTAGTACAGATATCCGAGAGCATTACCCGTATGTCAGCTGGCGATGGAGCCCTCATGGACTGTGCAGAGTCATGCAGCATCAGCCACCAAGATGCACTATAAAACTGGCCAGCCTGAGCAGGTTAGCACATAGCGCCCACAAGACTTCGAGAAGAAAAAGCCTCCTCCTTACCAATGCCATGATTTCACGCACAGTGCGCTCCACGTGCAGGATCTCCGTGCCTTGGACCCGAATCAAACCACGCTGACTACCGAGCTGTGGGAACAGTACATAAGATCCGTTCGTCTCCATGACCTTGCGGACTTTATCGAGCCGGTCGAGGATTATACTGTCAATTTTGTGCGCCGAGACCATCACATCCTTGACGTAGCATTTAGTGTTCAGAACCAGCTCGTGAAGTTTTTTCTTTGCATGGTTTATGCACTCTTGATTTTCGCCAGTAATGAACACTTCATCATCGCCTCTTCGGTACGCTCCCTGCGGCGTGTACCCATAGATGCGGGGGAACGGAGGTGGGAAATAGATAGCGGTATTGGTGGCAGCTTCGATAAGGCGGATATTTTTGCGAGTTCGACCACATATAATTGTATGTAGGGACAGCTCGAGCTGCAACGATCCATAAGTCCGGTGCAGCTGTCCGGTAGTCAGCGAATGTCCGCGTTTCCAGCAGCAGTAGAGCTTACCACTCTGTCGATCATGATGAGCACTCTCGTCTTTGCATGCTCCGAGCTCTCTGGATCGCCGTAGATTGCGATGCGGAGTCTTTGGTCAAAACGTTGGTCACTCCCATTGCCATAGCTTGAAGCGGGACCTTCTGGATCACTGTGCTTCGGATTGAGCAAGAAAATATCAGTACCAGTCCACGTGGCAACACCGTCGAGGTGTTTGAGAACTTCGGCTCTGACGCCGGTCATGTCCTGAGTGATGACAAGGTTGGTATCGATGTCGACTATAGCACATCTCTGTCATCGTGTCAGCATTGATGAACCTTCACAGGGGTTGTGGAGGATCTTTACTAATGCGATGGGCGTATCGTTCAATATTTTGGCTCGCATCTTGTGCACAGTCTCATTCTCGCCAGAGATACAGACATTGGTCACCAGACCCTTCAGAGGTCTTCGTTGCAATGCAGGTATTGGCTTGGGCTCGGAAGAGGTCACTGTAGCCTCGAGTCGTCCTTGACTTCCTTCGTTTAAGACTCGGCAAGACCTTCTCAGCTGCTCTACGTTGTAATGATGCACTGGCAGCTTGTGTATTGGCGTTCCCTCCTCCGTCCCTTCCGGGAAGGTCCATCTTTCCAGAGCTTTGGGACTCGCGTGGAGGATTTCGTCGACGTCGGGACCGCTCAAGTTGGAAGAGAAAGGGACGTTGAAAGACAGGTTGACGATGGTATCAGCAGGGGTCAGAGGCGATATGGGGGTGCCATTCATTGGACGTTTGATGGGCTGGGCGATGGGAAGGTCCATGGGATTCGGCCTCGACATGAGGCCGGCCGGGGTCATCTTCTCCAAGCCATGACGAGCCTGACCTGTGATGTTGCTGAACCTCTGCATAATGCACCTCTCTACCTCCCCTCACGGTGCCGATGCTATCAAAGGAGGGGGATGAAGCATCTGCAGCGGCTGAGCTTGAAGGTGCAGGAGTGGGGAATAATGGTGGGAGAGATGTGATAAAGTTAGGGCGCGAGGAGGAGAGTAAGTTAGCAAGGTTTCAGACTTTCAGTTGTTCGACGCGAATCAAGAATCAAAGATGCACAGGGAATCGGAGATGTGGGCAGTGCATTTATCCATAGGGCTGAATGAATAATGCCCCTTGATCGAACTAGAATCTTGGGGACAGGCTAAAGTATGTACAGTACTAAGGTCAAGTACCTACTAATACTGAAGTGCATGCTGAGTCGAATATGTCGATACAAGTACATATAGGTATACAGAATGTCTAATGATTGAGAGGATGAGTGAGTGAGCTAAGGTACTTCATGCACTCCATTCTTACTATTATCATTATCATTATCATTACTGTACCTATTACCGTATTGTTAATTAATGCAGCAAATGCATCCTTTTGGAGAGCGAAACCGGTCTTGTAGATTCTATCTTTAGCTATGTGGAGATATGGAAAAGCCGGAAGCTTCGGCCAATGATTTGCCGTTGCCATTTGTCATGACTAAGATACCGAGGATACTGTAGAGTATCTCAGGTAAATAATCATCATGGTTTCGAGTCAATATTGGTGAAAACAGTAGTCTGACTTCTATCGAGGCGATGAAATATGCTGTTCCGTAGTATATGAATGATCGATTTTTATTCCTTGTCAATCTCTCTCTCTCTCTCTCTTTCTATTAGGAACATTCCGGAAAAGTACTTGCTTCGGTCACAAGGCTCAACTTCCAACCATTGCTCCATCGGCGACGAGGATCCATCCAGCCATCCAGCCCATCTGCCACCGTGATTTACACCTAAACTGTTGAACAGATTTCTTAACGCAATACTTGCCGCCTTCCCGCGCTCCCCGGTGCCTCGTATATACCGCCATCATCTGTCATCTCGTTGACGTAGCCCCTATCTTGCCCCTGAGTTGCGTACTGATACCTCGGCCGTTCCTCCACGGCATAGCTCACTGGCCTCATAGGTCCATCGTCGGCAAAGACACTGACCTGACGGCTAACTTGCGGTCGAGCCTCTGATCTTTCTCCCAGTTGCACAATGCGCGGCTGCTGAGGTCTCACACTTTGCATTCTCGTCCCTTGTTCTCGAGGAACCGCGTATTGCCTTTCAACAGGCCGTGCGCTTTGCACCCGCATCATACCTTCACGCGCTTCAGGAACTTCTGCATACCGGGCAGCTTGCCGGGCTTCGGCATACTCAGTGGGGTGAGTACTTTCGTTGCGTGTGACATAGGACTCAGCGTAAGGCATGCTGCGTGAGTTGGTTTCAACCACTTGCGTGTTTCGGTGTTGTGGATACTCGAAGAACGGCTGAGAGCCCGGCGATTGAATTCTACGAACGTATTGCCCTTCGTCGTCAACGCTAACAAGCTGCGGTTGTCGGACACTATGAGGAGCGGACTGCTCATAGCGAGGATCATATTCGCTTCTGCTCGCAACAGGGGCAACGGAGACTTGCCGCCCAGCATTCACGGGAACCTCAATGCATTCTCTGCCCCATTGGTCAATCATGATACGCCGTGGCGGCGGCGCCATAGCGATTGGGTTTCGTCCAAAGGGAGATGCTTGCATTCGACGCAAAGGCGGAGATGGAGAGCGATCATGAGAGATATATGTCGCAGATGCTGGTTGAACTGATGCTCTGTACTGCTGAGGCATAGGCTGGCCCGTCGGTGAGATGTAAACCTGAGAAGCTGCCCTTGTAGTAGGAGGATGAGGAGCGGAGTACTGCACAGGGTGAGGAGCAGGCGACATCGGAGCTCTTACATGTCTAGCACTGACAACCCGCCTAAGATCCTGTTCCTCGTTGGGTATGTATCGTTGCCCATTGCGAGAGACCACGCGGCGCCCTAATGGTGTCAAAGGTCCTCGGTCATCAGAAAGTTGACCATACGCTGGACGTTCGCCAACTCTGGGTTGGTAGATTATTGGCTCTTGATCACGATATTGAGGCGCAGCTGTATCGACATACGGTTGTCGTGATGCTTCCCGCCTGGGACGAATCTGTCGTATTTCCACAGCATCCCCAAAAGGAGGAGGCGAAACAGGCTCGTCCTTGATACGGACGTCAGGTGAGCCCAGCTCTCTACGCGGAACCACGTTACGGGTATGCTCTTGCGGATCCACCCCCCTTCTTCGCTTCTTCGAGCTCAGAGGCTGCAAGCCAGGTTTTGGACTTGGTCCAGCACTCGTAACCTCTGCATTAGATGCACGCGAAAGACGACGATTCTCACCATGACTGCGCTGGACCTGAGAGACTTGCGGAAATTTAGCCACGGCTAATGGGGACACACGCGAAGGCTGTGGTGCCACAGGAGACATTATGTGATTCCTAACAACTCGCACATTGTTTGGCAGTGGCGAGGGTGACCTGTCATTGCGTACAGCAAACTCACGTGCCGATGGTTGAACATGACCTGGAGGAGGCCGCTGTTTTGTTGCCGGCTGCCGTGTTTCAACCTCCCGCAAACCTACATCTCGCCCAAATTCATCTGGGCCAGGAGGTGAATATGCAGAGTCCTCCTGAGACTCGTTTATGTCTTTTACATGCTGGCGAGCAGTGGCATCAGGATGTGCTTGCTGTTCATTCCTAGACCTGTTCGCAAGCTCAGCCTCAAGCTGCGCAATGCGTTCCTGCATTGCCCGCTCCGACTGCGACATTGGAGCACCTGCAGTGCTCGCTTTTGTTGGAGGGTGAGGTAGTGGACCGTTCGTCGAAATATGGACTGAGGGTTTATTAGGGCGCAGGCTTGTCTGTTCGTCAGCATTGACGCTATCAAGATCCAGATTTTGTGATCCATCTGCTTCAAGCTTTTGCTTCAATTTTGGATCATGAGAGAAAGTACATGCGTCTCCATATCGACAGTGCTCCCCCTTAAGGAAAAAATTGCAAATTCGATGGGGACGCCATTTATGAGACTCATCTGCTTCCTCTGTCGTAGTAGATTCCACCTGACTGGAGTAAAATGTTTTCTCATCAAATGAATCACTGGATGAAGCAGCTCCATTAGCGCGACTGATTTCGTGCATCTTGACAGGCTTTACAAGCTCTTGCGCCTTTCTCAAGACTTCGGTAGCATTAAAGTCTGGCAAGGCTTCCTGATCGAACATTTTCTGCTTTCTTCGCTGGTGTATTTGCTCCTCCAAGGCCCGCTCGATGCGTTGCCTTTTCTGCTGTATCTCTGCTCTTACAAGTACATCTGATTTGGTTAAAAAGATGGGGTCGATGCCAGATGACCCAGGCGCTGAAGTCGAAACTTTCAGATTGTTGGGCGATTTGGGCTGAAAGGGATTCGACAAAGGCTTGGTGACATGCGGGTTTGCTGCGAGTGAAGATGTCCCGTTGCTGACCGGAGAAGGTGGATGAACGCCATTCGTCATTTGCGACGAAGACACGGGCGGTAAGGGTAAAGGTCCAGAGGCAGACAATGGATTACCTAGACCACCAGACTGTCTGGGAAGTTTGGGTGAGGGATGACTATGTGCGAAGACATCATTGCGAAGCTTTATAAGCTTCTCATATTCAACAAGCTCTTCCTTCTCAGCATATGAAAAGCCATTGCGGTCAGCGACAGCACTGGCCATCGTACGTACTTCTGACTTGTTGAATGCTGTGTCAATGTGAATGTCTATCCACACACATCACTTTGTAATCTCATCCACAATCGCGAGCGACCTGATATAGCAGAAGCTAAGACAGTATCAGTTTAGACAACTTCAACGTAAACGTGTCGGCAGCTTGTGTCAAGAGTAAGGAAGGTAACTTGGAAAGGAGGTTGGATCTGGATGGAGATTCGTCCACGCGACTAGGTTGTTTTCAATCTAGCGTGAAATGCAAGGAATTCGAGTCCAGATTCCGAAAGTCTCCACTGCCCAGTACAGCAAAGCCCATATTGAAGCGGACCAGAAAAGGTGGAGGATGATCTCGCGATATGACTGTCATTATTAAGTTGCACGTATTCCCGCAAACACTTTATGTAGAAAATACGAACAGCTTGGCCACTCTGGCTTAGTGTGAGATCAGTGATGACTTCAACCCTTTCTTCCAAGTTCCAGGACTGTGATGCTATCATGTCGTTCTACAAGAATCATACAAGCCGCTGTTTCTACGCAAACACCGTGGCGACCTTCATCTTTAGGTTAGATAAAGGCTGACGTTCACTTCGATCCGCCTCAAGCAGTCTCTACAACATAATGTCAGCAGCCTCTTCCCCAGATCGTCGCTCGGTCTTCTTCTTTGACATAGACAACTGTCTCTATCCTCGCAGCCTCCGCATTCAAGAATTGATGCAAGAGCTGATCGACTCCTACTTCGTCCGACACCTTTCTCTCCCCGCCTCGGACGCCAGAGCCCTTCATGCAAGATACTACAAAGACTATGGTCTCGCCATTTCGGGTCTTGTCAAACACCATACCATTGACCCTTTGGCCTACAATCGCGAAGTCGATGATGCGTTGCCGCTCGATGATGTAATAAAGCCCGACCCACAGCTGAGAAGGCTGCTGGAAGATATGGACAGGACCAAGGTGAAGATGTGGTTGTTCACGAACGCCCACATAACGCATGCGCGAAGGGTGGTAAGGCTCCTGGGTGTGGAGGATTGCTTTGAGGGAGTTACGTATTGTGACTACGCGGCGAAGGTGCTGCTAGCAAAACCGCACAAGGAGATGTTTGAGAAGGCGGAGAAGGAGGCTGGGGCTTCGAAGGGCGAGGAGTGCTACTTTGTCGACGACTCGGCTCTTAATTGTAGACATGCAAATGAGAGGGGATGGACTGTTGTGCACAAGTTGGAAGAGGAAGATTCAGCCCCGGAGAGCAAAGCTGGAAGATATCAAATTCGTGATCTGGAAGAATTGCGGTCAATATTTCCGCAATTCTTTGTCAAGGGCTCGGAGTCTGCCAGAGATCAGAAGGAAACATCGTCACAGCTATGATGGCAGCGTGTTCACGTTTGATCTGCATGGATTCGCCATGCTGGGGAGAACGGTATTTTGGGAGGAATATGACAGTCCAGTAGGGTTTCCAGCATTACAATCATAGATGTATATAGATAGTAAGGTCATAGACCAGGGTAGGATACACCACTACACTCTCCGGTGATGCCGTTAATCATAATTCCCGTCTATTGCAAACATCTCCTTGTATTGGGTTCCGACGAAGAGTCCTAGCTACGAGAGCCGAAGGTACATCTGCAACGCAGACGCCATCGTACGTTGAGGACTGGGATCAACTCTGCAACAAGTCCATCTGACGTTCGATTGTATAGACAAGCACCGTAACAGTATTACTGAATGCGCTGGCAACATAGCTCCCAAGGAGAGGAGCCAGAAATTTCTCGCATGATGTACCATAACAATGGGGTGAAAGATTACTACTGGGTGCAAGTGATCAACACAATCTCATCTAACATCAATTTCTCAACAGTGGGCGTAAGCCGAAAGTATCACGTATACCAACCAGTCGAGCCCTAAAGAACCACGACAAAATTGATCAGTCACCAATACAGAAGGTATTGAACTTACCGTGAATAAGGTAAGGTAAGGTAGGTACGGTAGATGGAACTTGAATAAGGTAAGACGCGGGTGACAGAAGTCGTTGCACACTAGCCCTAATCTCCATTTGGGGCTAGTGTGCAACGACTTCTGTCACCCGCGTGGTAAGGTAGCGTCCTCACGGGCTTACTCTACTCTACTCTAGTTCCCGCTTTCGGTTGATCGGAGGATCATTGACCCCTGAGGGTGTGTCAAATGGTCAATATGAACCACCAGTTGTCCACCATACCTATCCATGAACCCCAACTTTCAAAACATTGAACGTCTCACCAAATCATGAATGCATCGTTATGGAAAGACAGATTCATTCGTCCAGCCTTGCGACTACTTTGCCAACTCCATCTTTGGTGCCTGCCTTAGCTTCTCATTACTATCAGACATGGTCATACCGAAGGCCCTTATTCCGTAAGCGCCCACGACTGTTGATGAGAAACCAATCATACTTCAGGATCCCATGCTCGTTGGTGACACCTCCGAAAGCTCACCACATCTAATCCTGCTTACCGCTCATGAATGGCCGCGATCATTTCAAGCTATATTGAACCCTCTTGCCCGTCCAATACTGACCTCTACTATATCTGTGCCGCAATTTGGGCTCGACCTCATTGGCGCCCTCTCTGCGTGCGTGACTCGTCTTGGATTGTCCATGGAGAGCAATCGTCTCATATGTGCCTTTGTGCTCCCACATCAGAAACGATGTGCGGTTTCAAATTTCCAGCTCCTCGTATATGACGGCTCTCCGCCTCCATTCCTACTCACGTCCTTCCCAGGCTCTTGGGTCTGTCAATACTGGTAATGAGGGTGTAGTAATGGAGAGCTTGAGTGACTGTTTGGAGTTGGTGCATTTAACTTGGCTGGCCACTTCCATTTCATCTTGCTTTCTAAAGCCGCAGGACGGCGGGGACAAGCCTGAGCCAGCGGCTCCCGGCATAAGTGTGTCTTCCACCATTGATCAATCTTATATAGCAACCTCGCTAACCTGACACCACTAGCTGTTGGTAATCACACTGAAGTCTGCTACGAACAACCTATGCCACATCATCCACCGGAATACAATCTCGACCAAGCACATGCGACACCTCGATCCTCCTACCGGCAATCTACATCCCACCGCCCCTTAAGCTCTCTACGTCAGTCCGCATGGCTATCCGAAAGCCGTCTTCGGACCTCAAGATCCTTGAGCAGGATGAGCTTCACAAGTAGACGCAGCGCACCCCGTCGGCCAACGATCGGCGCCCCGTCCGAGTTCAGGAGGGTCCAGAGCGGACGTGTATCTCCCCTAAGGCGAAGCCCAGCATTTCGACCCCTACAACTGAGCATTTACCTGCCCGGCAATGAGCTTCCCGATCTGCCAATATTCTGGGAAGATGGAGCTGACAAGGTGGAGGATGTGACAGTGGAACGACCTGTGCAAGCACTCGTCAAGTCACGATCAGACTCCATGCTACTCCGACGCCTTTCAAGCTCTTTCTCAATCCCGAGGAAGCCAGTACCCTCAAGGACGTCCTCTCTAGATGCATCACGATTCAGCATGGACAGCCAATTTACATTGAACTGGGTCGGTGGTCCCACAAAGTCGCGATCCATCGATCACCTACGGTCAAAGTCTATTGAGCGCAGACCGAGCTTCATGACTACTCGAAGTGCACAGGACTTCTTAGATGCTTTGGATGTCAGGGACGCCCATTTACCCCAGCCTCCACCTCCTGCCATTCGATCCAACTCTGAGCCCCCCTACACAATTTATCGAAGAGCTAGTGAGCAGAGTCTGCGGCTGCGAACGCACCTGGAAGAGCGACAGTCATTAGAGGCACGCTTACCCAATTGCGCTACCATCCAAGAGGAAATATCGCCTTTATCGCCAAGACCCGGTGAGCAGATGCCTCTGTCCCCTATCTCCGATCGTGACGACAACACCGACAGTTCGCCCTATGATGAACAACCGCTTCAATGGCAAGAGTCGATCCAGCGCGATGCCCGTGCAGAAGTGCCTGTTATGTCCAAGGCGAGATCATCTTCCGGAAGCTCGACGTTGTTGAATGCCCCGACGCCTCTCCTCGACCCATTTCGCCCAGACACCGCAATGAATGAGAGACCAATAGTGACTGCAACCATTTCAGGCAATACCCATTCATCCTTTCGGGATCGTTTCTCTCAGTGGATTCTGAAGGCCCTGCCAGCGCTTCCAACAGTTGAACGCTCATCTGCGTCATTGAGCATGTACGATATTTCCGGCCCAACAGAACTCCACAGCCCATGGTCCTTTCCCAGTCCCCGACCTCATACGAAACAGAGCTCGATGTCTTCGTCCTGGACTCTTGGTGGTGGTCGAGGAGCCAGCTTCGATGTCGAGAAGACGCCATTACCGCCCCAAGTAGCCAGTGTTGGTGTTGCTTTCTGAGCAATAAGTCGAGATGCTGGACTGTTCCAATCTTTTAGACGGAAGTCTTCGAATGATAGAAACGCTCATTCTCTAATAGTCGTCAAAGGTGCTGCTTTAAATACCCTTTCCGAGGCTTACCCTCATCTTTAATCATAGTTCTTACTCCTATTCGGGGAGCACTGGATGACCCTTCCAGTACCTCTATTACTGTTTGAACGTCGATATGAAGGGTGCGCGCTCGAGGCTAATTTTCCGAAAGGTCGCGCTTTCCTCGTCGGCCCACTCACAGCCACGATGGATATCTACTCCTCGCAACCTCGACATCATTTCGTCCTCCCCAACGTTTTACTAATTACAGACTTACCCATCACAGCCTTTTAATGAATATTTTCGTTGCAACCGTCATTGTTTTGATTGGTGTTTCTCTCTTTCAAATGATATTTGGTGTGAATCCTCGTTGCCCGCTTTCTTACTGAGAGAACACCCAATGATTATTGCTTTCTACGTCGACTAACGCGCCCGAACCTTTACATAGCTAGGCTTGCACAGACTGTCTACTCGCCCACTAGGCCATCAGACGACACCACAATCATACAAGAAATTTAACCACGCTTACGCCAACATCAGGCCTTCACACTGCATATGCCAAGTAACGTCCAGCGAATCTCAACAAAGATTATCAGCTAAGTCTTTTAAGAAGATGGACCCGCGGTTGGACCTACGAGGAAGGCCGTGGCGACTGGACTCGGAGTGGGCGTTGGGGATGACAGTAGGTGCGTTCATGTGGATGCAAGAGCGTAAGAGCCCTGCACAGCAGAGATGGTATACTTTCAATGGTATGCTAATGAGAGAGCAGCACCCTTCGTTCTTGATCGTGCTAGATATGCCATTTCAATTGACCATCAGCAATCGAGAAATGTCGAGCAAGCCGTCTTTGTACCTGACTTCGAGGTTGCCACGACTAACAGCCAACTCGAGCCTGGCAGGAAAGAATCATATCCTCTGTTACCCTTCCGCGCCTTGGAAGGAATCTGTCTTCCGGGCGCTATACAACAAAGGTGGGAGGCATCTATCGCCGCCTCAAAGTCCGCAGAATGGCGTCTGTGGTTCAAAACGCTCGATCAGACACAGCAGAAAGCCCATGTCCAAAGTCTAGCCAAGCGTAACAAAGATAGATTCTGGGCCGGACTCTGGCTTGAGTATGAGGAATGGTCAAAGCCACGACATGCGCGATGTATTGCTGCTGCTACTAGAGCCTTGGTCATCTTCGAGCGAGAGAACGTGATGAGGCAGATGAGAGAAGCACAGAAGTCCGTGAATGTAAGAAGAGCGAGAATGCTAGAAGGATACGGCTTTTCGGCGATGGAACCTGAGGATCTGCCAGAAGCAGAGCCTCTTTCAGCACCTCTAACACCCCACGACATCGTTTCCCTAAGGTTGCGCCTTGCGCCTTGCTACTTCCGCCTACCAGCCAGTACTTTTCGGTTCGCAACACAGATCTTCAGCGGCAAGTCCTACGAAGAAGCCGTGACTGAGCAGAAGGCGAATTTCCACAGCTGGACTAATGAGAGCAAGGTTCGCAGGATCGAAGGTCACCCTGACTTTGTTGTGTGGGGCAATATCGCAGTGCACAAGGATGCTGTTCCAAAGCTCACTCCCAAAAAGAAGCAGCCGCAGACAGGGAAGCATAGGTACCAGGACAAGCAATCAAGGTCAGGATGCGGAGAGGGCTGCCAAGGGCAATAGGGCTATGCGTGGTATATGGTAATCGATAAGTGCGCTTGGAAAGGATTTCTCTGATGCGTTGGAGATTGGATCTCAGAATGTGTCTGATAATGAAAGGTCCGATCAGCTTTCAGGGTCGACGTTCACTTGTCTCACGTCTATCGTTTTCTACCCTTCTACATAAAGAGATAGTTGTACTGTCTTGTCATCAACAGAGTACATTCCTTTGCAACTTTTCTCGAAGCCTTTGACTGCGCTTTTCAGGGTTTCATCTTTGGTTTCGAATCTAATGTAGCTGGTGGTAGGGGGGAAAAGGCTCACAGCCTTATGGGATTTAGCGTGTTCGCCCAACCTGCTCCTGGACCTGTCCCGGACGCCGTCTTTTGCGTTTGACATTTCCAAGATTGAGTATGGACAGCCGCCATGGAGCATATTATCCCTGATGGTGACTCACTGTCCAAATCGAGAACAACAGCACGTGGCGTGATCATCCCGAGCGGCGGAGTCTTTGTATTCCGTTGGATCTGCATCCCCTTGCTAACCGTCGGACGAAAGGTCTTGACGCCGGCGTGGGCTCGTCAACCCAATCATGAAGAAGGCATACATAGAAGAGACGCCACAACATTGTCTTGTTCCTCGTCGCCGGAAAAAAGCAAGAAGGTGCACTTGGAAAATCATATACGACGGGTTTTCATCCAAAGGAGTTTCTCCATCTACTCCACGACATACGATTGCCTTTCGGAAGTAAATCCACTTTACTCTTCCGCACTTGTGCTTTCAAGAATCGCTCCGTGGGAAGGAATGCGTGCTTGGAAGTCAGCTACATACAGTAGGCAAACACGACATCGTGGTTCTTGATTTTGTTCCACCGTCTATTCCAGTTGTGCTGTCCTCAACATTCACCATGCGTGCCTAGAGCTGGCGTCTCGGGCCTGAGCACCGCTCCCGAACTTTCCAAGAATCCAAAATACTCCATCACAGTCGTAGCAAAGCATATGGCTGGGGGCTCTAACGCCGAGTATGCGTCCCCTTAGGCTGGGGTTGCTATTCATCCATAAGCGGTATCTCCAAATAATCGTTTGGGATAGTTTTCGAGTGCTAAAAAGATTATCGATTCTCGGAGAAGTGTGAACAAGCTTAGAAGTATGATGCAGATACTTGGCACGAGTTCAGCAGGCTAGCGGAGGATGTGCCTGAAGCTGGGGTCGGATTCCAGAGTAGGTGCCCTGAAGGATTTTCTCAATTTGAGAGGAAGCGACTCAGATCAACATCGTGTTTCTAAATGCAACAATGTACACCCGTCACGACGATCGGACTGTGGACCAATCCCTCAAACCTGGTTCAAGAGCGCCGAGGTTCGTGGATGCTTTGTCAAACGTGGGCATCGAACTCTCACCCGCAACCACCGTCAACGTAGTATATATGCATATGTCAACTGAAGTCTTCGCAGTACAACGTCACAAACTCCTCGCTTCCTTCAAGACGTCGCCACCTCACTCAGCTTCACCACCGTCATCATAAGATCAAACCCCACCATCCACCTCCCCTACCCGATCCCACAGTGTCCAAAGGCCGGCGTCGCTTTCACCCGTGCCATCGTATCCAACCATTTCGGACGCCGCCTCCCTCCACCACGCTGGCAATTCCGCGGGCTTGCTCGTCAACCGCACGGGTCCCGGTCCCCGGAAGCTCGGCGGCGTGGTTCGCCAAGGATGTTTTTCGCAGCCGGAGGACGGGTGGTGCTGGTGAGGCAGCATCCTGATATGATACGTCGATGGCGCTTTTCAGGCGCGAGCGGGACGGAGGATGCCGATGCTTGTATGATTCCACGACCTGCGGCCGGTGGTACTAGTACCTATCAATCTGACAATTGGGACACGGAATCAGGATCTCAAGCTGGGACGGCGTGTCATGCAGCACTGTGTGGACTCTCAATCCCACTCTCACGGAACGGTAAGGGCGTCGAGGCAGTGAGTGTTGTGAGGCGTGGAGTGGAGTAGGTTTGGGGCCTGTGAGGAGTGGAGGTGTGAGGGTGTTAGCTGAGGACATTGATGGATTTGAAGGTGGCGCATGATTACGGGCACGCACGCGGTGGGTACCGGGTTAGTTGGGGGTTTGCGCGCAGGAGGCTGTGAGGTTGGTTGAAGGATCTTTGGCCGTGTGTGAAGAATGAACAGTGAGTGCATCTGAAGGATCGATGCGGATAAGCACGCTTCCATTGAAGCTGTCCTCCCTCTTCCATGCATTCAACTTTTATCGCATCCCCTGCGTTTCCAAAACCAAGCCTCGCTTCCAAAATCTTGATCATCTGCCCTGATTCATGTACACTCGCGCAACATCAGCTTGCTCCGGTTCTTTCCCTCGCTCCAGACAATCACCATTTCCACTCAGCACCACACCATTCCACCAGAAAAATTCCCCCTGTACTCATGTACCGTGCCGGACGCGGGCCGCGTGAAGCCGGTCTCTCCTCCTCTTCACAAGATCAATACGGCACCGAGAGTCCGAAAGAAAGGGAAACTTCACCATCCCACCGACTTCCCACCGGCTTACACAAACATCTACAGCCCGCCAGACAGACGCGAGCGCCCGCTTCAAGACTTGGCTCGTCGACACCTCGAACCTTTCCCTTCCTGAACGCGACATCCGTAACCTCACCAGAAACCAAGGCCCGCTTCACGGACATTGTTGAAACCCGATTGATCTCAGAAGATCGCCGCTCATCTCCCTCCCGATACAGTATTCGTCCATTTGTGGACGATATGTCCCGGACCCGTCTGGGACTTTCTGCCACAAAGTCGGTTCTTGTTGGCAGAGGGATCGTTGCGGATGCTGACGAGGTAAGGGTACAGCTACCGAAGCGGTCATGGGGAAGGTGGGGATTACGGTCATGGAGCCAAGGGATGTTGGCTTCGCGATGGCTCTGTTGGAGGTGCTAGAAAGGGAGGTTCCAAAGGTGAGAGGACTTGGAGAGGCAAATTCTCCGGAGCAACGTTTCTGGATCATGGACGCGTGGGGAGAAAGGAGCATTGGAGGGCGGGGGATGGAGTTTCATCAGAGATTTTCATGAGCGCCCATCTACGGCTTGGATGCCAGTCGAGAAAGCCTGGACCTAAGCGGATCGATCCACAGCAGCGAAGAAAAAGGAGAGGGCGGGATACGGTTCTCCCAACGACGTTTCGTGACATGGCAAACGCTGACAATGACACGGACGCCCCGGTCTCCCCACCGTTTTTATATCCAAGGCCGTTCCGAAAACCGCCCCGTTGCCATTTCTTCGGCATTCCCACACGGATGGGTGCAAAAACGCACGGGAGGACCTCATGGACAGCTGGGCTCTCACTCACCGCGCACCCTCGTCTCGTGGTCTTGGGCTGCGTCGGAAAACAGAAGATACCGCACAGCCCGAGTAACGCATGCACGGAGCAGAGACATAAGATTCACTGATTGGGAACGTATGAGTCCAGGATATCAGAGGTGCATGTACAGTATCGAGAGCGGAATGGGGATTGATTCGAGAAATGCTAAACACTCGCATCTTGCATCCGCGTCAGTGGCCCCCTAGTCAAGATGGAGTACGCAGGCTCGAGATCAAGGGCGGGGAGGTCCCTTATCCTTCATCTGCCTGCTCCCGAACCGTGTTTTTTTGGGTCAAACGACCGGGTTGTTAGTTTAATTCCTTCCCGATAGAATCAAATACCAGCTCCATCTCGTCCTATTATCGCTATGCTGCCAGTGTATTATGGGGGTTTTTGGTTCCGATATCGAGGACTGGATTTGCATCGATAGTGGTGATGTTTCATGGCTACGAGGAGACGACCGTCACGATGCTCCGAGCTGACGTTCGTCGTGAGCACGTCTAAGATGCCCCCAAGGGTATGCCTGGTATGGAATTTCTTCGCTCGTTCGTCTGCATTAGGAATTTGGCTCGTCATCGGCCATGGCATCTGGGACATTAGGATCCACAACCGAAAGACTGTTTTGGGGCTTATATACAACTGGGTTCGTTACACATTTCGAATGGTTTTTGCTAAGACATAGGGCTGCAGGTGAGGCAACGCTGCACTAGCGCAAACCTCGGAAGAATTCCAATTCCACACCATTGCCCCATTGGATTTCTGTGTTCACATAGAGCTGAAATTCTGGGCTTTATTCTGCCTCATCAAGTAGTAGCTGGCAAGATGTGTTTGCTCTATTGTGATACTTCTCAGTATTTGCTCGATGACTGATCTCGTAGGGCATCGGCTCGACCCATCATGATGCCTGTAGCGAAGGTTGAGGCTCGACAAGGGTATCTAGGCTGTCCGCACTGTTAGGTCGCATTGCTGTTCGCGGCGTTAATGAAGAGGCTGAATGCCCATCACGTTTTGCACCTTCAATTTCATTGTATCCGGCCATTCCAAGTCTCATAAGACGCTCCTTCGCCCCCTCATGCTCCGTTTGAGCTTTTCTCATGTTGGCGTATACCTGGTCTCTGTGATCATATCGTAGGATGTCAAATTCTGCGGATCTTACCGTCCTGTTGCCACGAGCGAATTCTTGGACATGTTGCGCCAGATCTCGGTTCAGGCGCGCTAACTGCGCTCGAGCTTCTTTGATTGCTTGCAACGTGCGGGTGACTTCGTTACGGGCATCCTGGAGGTCGGGGTTGGATGGGCTGGGGGCGTGAGAATGTCTCTGAGCGCCTGGTGACGTGACAGGTGTCATACTTGAAAAGCAAGGCACGGACACGGTGGAGCCATTTCTGCTATGCATTACCGAGTCGTGGTAGCCGTGACTGCTCGTTTTAGCGCTTTCACTGTGATTACCTCTAGGCATCCTGGTCGATTCTCTCCCACCACCTTTCGTCAACCACTGAACCGCAGCTAGCTCATTCCGCTCATCCTTTAAAGCAGCTTCCACAAGTTTTAAATATCTTCTCGCGCGCTTGGTGCTACCATGCTGCGCACCAAACGTTCGTTGCTTCGCCTCCACAACCTCTCGCTGCAGCTCTCCCGCTCGTTCCCAATCACCTAGGAGGCCACAGTTTTCGGCAAGTTTCGTCATTGACAGTTGGGTTTTTGGATGGTCAGGTCCTAGGATCTCAAGTCGGCGGAGTAGCGCTTTGCGGTCAAGTTCTTCGGCTTCTTGGAAGCGCGATTGCGCGCGGTAGGTCCATGCTAGAGCGCCCATTATTATTAGTGTATCGGGGTGGTCGGGACCTCGTTGCTCCATTCTTTGCTTGAGGACTCGGAGGCCGATGTCTTCCGCTTCTCGCCATTGGCGTAGTCTGTTGCAGCAGTATGCAATATTTGTCAATACTCTGATGGTGTCTTCACTGTCTGGACCGAACTCCTCTTCTACTAATTGCAATGCCTGGAGAGAGAGTTCTTTCCCTTCCCTTAGCTTTCCTTCGTTGTTATAGCATACTGCGAGTCGTGACTTGCCCTTTAGAGTTAATCGGTGGCGAGGTCCTAAGACGCGATTTGTTGAGTCATGGAATTGTTGGAGTACTTTACGTGCTGATTTATGTTGATGTAGTTTGCTGTGCGCTAGACCGACCAGTCCTAAGGTCTCTAGCGTGAGCTCATCTTCCCGGCCGAGCTGTTTCTCTCGTAGTTGGTGAGATTCCAGTAGCATTTGCAATGCTGCGCTCGTTTGGCCTTGTTCCATTGTGTAGTGTCCAAGGCAATGCAGTATACGCGCTCTGTCGACCAGTGGAGTTGGATCGGAAAAGTCATGGGCAAGCACAATCTGAACATGCGAGCTTAAATCTTGGATCAAGGCCCATTGATCGAAGGTCACGTCGACGGGGTACTCTCGTGCCACGGCGCCAACGGCGGCCTTCTGCCAGTGTGAAAGCTTGTCGTGATCGGCCAGCCATCTTTGCGTTGAAAGCTGTACCAACCGATGAAGGCTGTATTTGTTGGAGGAGCTTTCTTCTTGAATCAGGGAAAACGCTTTAAGCTTGGCGATTGCGGCTTTCCGATCAAGCACATTCCCGCCAGGCGCCTGTATGAGCTCAGAGGGTATCGCCTGCCGATCGAGAACGGCCATCAAGGATAGCATGTCGGCTGCTTTGGGACTCTGCATTGTCAGCTGCTCGAAGGATAGCCGCCATGTTTGAAAGACGGAATTGGAACTTTCGTAGTCTCGACTCGGGTCATAGATGCTCTCTTCTAGCAGGTTCGGTATGTCTGATCGGCCTGCTCGGAAAACCTCGAGATACTCTGACGCTGAAATCTCGGTTTGCTCAAGATATGCGGCAGCCTGCGTAATGGTGAGGGGAAGGTACTCCAACTCTCTAGCAAGCTTCTCGATGACTTCCAGGTTTAGCTGCTGGTCTGAGAGCTTGGCTGATAGCAAAGATTGTGCCTCTTTGGGCTCAAGTCTGGAGATCAGCAATGGTTGCTGTTTCCTTTCGAGGATCTGATGGCCGAGCTGGCGGTCTCTTGTAGTGACTAGCAGACTCCCTACGATGCATCGAGGTAGATGGTGGATGAGTGGCATGAATGCACTGTTAGTCTGGGCAATTTTCTTCTGAGATGCCAGCCAGAGATCACGGTCATCAGCATTATCTAAGATCATCAGCCACGGCCCATTTGCTTCGTCACTTAGCCAGTCAGTGACCAGCCCGAGAATGTCCAGGTCAGGATCTTCACGACCCGGCAGATCGAGCAGTCTGGCTATGTTGCGGTAATCGGTCTCGAATCGTGATCTACTGCCTCCATGCACCCAGAAAATATGGCTGGTGGGATGCAGCTGTCGGTGTCGGTACGAGTATTGGATCGCTATACGAGACTTCCCCACCCCACCTATGCCAGCAAGCGCCGCTCGGTGGCTACTCTCCGTCAACTGCATTTCAATTGTACTCATGATTCCATCACGACCCACAAACGCTTCTTCGAGATTATACTTGACCATCCAGACCGGTTTCGGGTTTGTCTTTGGTATAGACGGTAGCGACGCCTCATAGGTGGGTGGCTCCGCAGGTCGCTCAAGTCGGCCTTCAACCTTAGCCATCAACTTACGAAGAGAGTCGGCATGGCGTGTTTGCTGGAAAGCTATCAGTGTATTAATGTAGTCCTGGATGCTCGACCAGAATTCATCAATCTTCTTCTGGATTCCAACACCTCTGATGGCTTTGGTGATCTTCTCCTTGTTTGAAGCGTGCGGTGACGGTAAAACTTTCAAAAGGGTCTCATCGAAGCTCAGTATATCCTTACGAAGGCCGTCTAATAATGGTATGAGGAGGGGCTCTGTGTTTGCATTCAATTCGCTGTGGCTCGCTTGTAAATGTTCGACAATGTTTAGCAGTACGGGCAATCGTTGTTGGATCTTTACGAAGCTCTCTGGCATTCCTTTGACGTTATGGTTGAATTCGTTAATACGCTTGACAACTTTTCCACCATAGCTGACAAGAGATAGCACACTTTGGACGACGCCGACGATGGCGAATGCTTCTGCCATCGCGGCTACTCGATAGAGCCTGATTGAGACCGCTCAAGTCCAGTCAATGCAAGGATTGCAATCTACAACGCCTGCGTGTTCGCTGTCCTTCATACAGGCTGTCGTTGTCTTGTACCAGATTATGAGGTACTATCGCGCACTTCGCCAACCGTCAGACCTTGAAGAAAGAGATCTTGAAGCAGAGACGACTGGCAACTTACGAATCTTCCGCTTAGCAATCTCATGGTGAGGGAAGGACGGGCGGAGGGGGAAAACACCCATGCGAGAACGATATGGATAACGCTACACCGTCTTAACTCTAGCCTCTTCGGGCTTAGATCGCTGTATGACCACTCCAAGGGTGCCCCGAGCGTCAACCCCCAAACCTGGCAAAAATTGTTCGACAGAAAATGGTACTGTTGAATTCAGTCTATACTAATCATAATCCTCAAACCAGAACATCTTGGGCGCCTCAGACAGCCACTTTTAATACCTCGCCGACGTCCATGGAGCATACCAAACCACCCACCCAATCACTCAAGCCCACTCCTCCACATCCGCATAATCCCTCCCCTCCTTCCCCTCCCTCATGACCAAACCATGACTTTCCCAGTCATAGCACCCCACCTCTACCTCCTCCGTCGTCTTACAGAGAGGCCACACCCGCTTGGTTCCCATATCGCAAAACAAGCCTTCCGAGTGACTCACGAAGTCGGGTCCGTGACTCGTGTCACTGCCGCAGAGTGCCTTTGCGCTATGCTTCTCGTGCGTGCTGGACACCAGCTTGCTGCGCAGGGCCAGGGAGCGTTTAGAGGGTTGAGGACGGCGGCGGTGAGGATGAGCGGATCGGCGTTTGCTTCTGAAGCCGTGGTCTTTCCAGAATGCGATGCGGGAGCGTGACGGGATTTTGTGTTCGAACCATTCGAGTCTGAATTCGTAGTCGTAGTCGCGGACGAACAGGGTGGCGGGGTAGGTGCAGTAGTAGGAGGGATCGGTGGGATAAGGCTCGGTGAGGTTTGTGAAGTCCTGTGCGAGGAAGGTGAGTGATCGGGGCTAGGGGAGGGTTGGGAGGTGGAGGAGGGAGAGGGGGGAGATATACCTGCATGTGGATTTGCATGGCGGCTGCTTCGATGTTCTCGAGAGCGTCGGTGCCGTCTTTGGCGTGGTCGCGGTCGAGCCAGGTGCAGTCTGTCAAGGTATTAGCTCCTTTTCTTCTCACTCCTCGTTCGAAGCATGCATGAAGTATGCGTAGCGCGCAGCCTCCACCCTTCATTACGATGGCACTAACCTGGCATATACTTCTGCTCCCCAACCTTCACGTTACTGAAAAACCACCTCTTCCCACACGCCCTCCCCACATCACCCAACCAGCCTCTCTGCTGCCCATCCGGCCACGTCTGCCCAATATAGGCAACACAGACCGCATCATCATGTCCCAACACCTGCATATAAGTCGGCTCCTGCCCCGCCCCGTCATCCTCCTGATGCACCACCACATCCACATAGCTCCCACTCTTGACATGGTCATTAGCGACCCATTCTGAAGCGCCGATGTACCACTCCTTTTCGTTAAAGGCGACGAGGGAAGGGGCTCGACCGTCGGCTTGGGTCGGGCCGTTCTCTTTGTCGTTGAGAGCGACGGCGATGCGGACCATCGAGTTGACACCGGCGAGGTCGAAAGGGAGGTACGGTTTGAACATTAGGGAGATGAGGCCGACGGTGGCATCTTGGAATATTGTGATGATGGGGAGGGCCATTCCTGGCAAGCTGGTCATGCTGGCTACGCTGTTTGTCGGCTGCCAGTAGTGAGGGTCCCGTCCGATTATCCTTTGCCCTCTTCTGTGAATATTAAGTGCTCCTCTGGTGTTTTGCTATGCAGTTGTCGAGACAGACTTGCAGTAAAAGTACGACCTTTAAGAGCAAAGTGATATCTGTGGATGGAAAAGAAATCTCTTTTTATTCGAGTATTTCTCGGAGGACAGCCGAATTGCTATTCCGACTGAGAAGATATGAGCATTGTTCGATTTTTCAGTCTTGGCTCCATTGGCCACCAAATGTCCTTGAGGAGCTGTATTCCTTCTCTCGATCACGTCGTACTGGCTTCAATCTGCAGCCCTTCCAGATTGAGTGCGGTGGTAGACGTCTTGCTCTTTGCATCCTGTCATACTAGAAAGAAGCACGTGAGTGTCGTGAGTCATGGCAGGTCGTATGGCGTGGTTCTTGCTGTGGGTACTATTGGCAATGAGGCGACCGAGCAAGTCTTATTAGTAGGGTCTTTTGCCAAGTTGCTCCAAGAACGGGGCTTTTAAAATGTCGTTCATTCAATAGCTGGCTATCTAAAGGCATGCATGCATAGATACATGGAAAAAAGGAGAGACACCCTGCTTGTGAAAAGCTCGCTATGCAATCCCACTGTGTCGTTTCTTGTCTTGTCTAGAACATGCATGTGAGCAAGACCGCCATGCTAGCAGGTTGCCTTCCTAAATGCAGGAGAGGAACATAGGAAAATCGTTAAGCGGGGATTGGGTATGGCCGTATTCGCAACGATTGCTGAGACACCTAGGGATCTTTTATTCTCGGAGGTCTTTTCGCTTGTCACCCATCGCTGAGGCCGTCATCATCGTGAAAAGTGCTCGAGGAATGCGATGTGCCCCTTCATGAGCATATGCGCCTCCCTGCCATGTTACTGCCCTTTACCGAGCAGTACCTTATGTACACCATTCTAGCTCCTGTCTCTCCTCCTGTTCGGCGCCTCAGAGCGGCTCCGACCACCGCCGGAACCCCCCTTTGCTTGCTTCTCCTGTCTCTTCACTCTCTTCTCGTGT
Organism: Letharia lupina; assembly: GCF_014066315.1. Taxonomy (NCBI): domain Eukaryota; kingdom Fungi; phylum Ascomycota; class Lecanoromycetes; order Lecanorales; family Parmeliaceae; genus Letharia; species Letharia lupina. The sequence goes on from NW_023502985.1 coordinate 1,209,797, forward strand.
CTCTTCTTCCTCTCCTCCAGCTCTTCTGCAAGCTCGTGACGATTCTCCTGCACTTCCTGCCATTCCGAGTACGCTCCTTTGATACCCAGAGCCGCAATACCGATGGCAGCCGCATCTTGGATTCTGGCCTTGTTCTTCTTCTTGCGTGCCTCTTCGGGCGAGAGCTCTCCCTTGGCAACTTCCACGTGGCGTTTGTCACGGGCTTCCATAGATGCGTAGACGCTGTGAGCGGCGTGGATGGTGGCCACAGCGGCGAGGCCGGCAGTCAGGTATTCCTTTCCTTTCATTTTCTTGGTACGGCGCTCGTCTTCGGAAGAGGAGCACACGTCTGATGATTCCGAGGAACTACTGTCTTTCTTGCCTTCGCCTCCCTTGCGTGAGCCAACCTCACTTCGATTGTCTCGGCGTGCGACTTGTTGCCCACCACCACGTTCGCTACCACCATCTCGTTCTCCGTTCTGGAGATAGCCGGCCGGCTTGTACCGTGCTGGTGTGCGGTCATCATAATAGTCCCCGGATGGCCCGCGGTTGCGATTGACCCGTCGACGGTAGTATCCATCATCACTGCTAGATGAGGAGGTGGAGGGTGAGCGCCTCCGTCGAGAGCGGGAACGTCTCTTATCGCGATTGCTGCCTGCGGCTGCTCCTGCCGCTCCTCCTAGACCAAGTGCCATGAGTGCTTTCTCTCCGAGAGATTTACGCCGTTCGCGAGGTCGAGGAGAGACGGAGGATTCGGAGTCGGAGTAATCACGGCGACCTCCTGATGCAAATTCAGTCTCATGTTTTATGCCAGGGGTCGATATCATTGACTTACCTCTCCGCCCATCACCACGTCCACCAGTCCAGCCATCTCTGCCCATGGACTTTGCGCGATCTTTGTTCGGGCCCTTGTAGACGTATCTCTCCTCGACCACATCATCATAATCACGACGAGAACGGCGTCGGTCATCACCACGAGGACTCCTCCTACGAGTGGGCTCCGTATAATTTCGTCGTGGTGGTGCGTCGTACTCGATTTCCTCGTCGGTCTCGGATTCGTAGCCGCCGCCTTGGGTGTTGCTCTTGTTGCGCATTTTCTTGACCTTTTGTATGCCCTGTTTGGTCTTATCCTTCAGCGGATCGTAAACTTTGTCGTAGTGTTCGGTGACTAGAGGCACACCTTCCATGGCAAGTTCAGCAAGGTCCGTCATTGTGACCGTTCCACCAAGACCCAAAAAGCTGGGGAAATGAGGGAAATTTTGTGTCAAATGGAAAGGAAGGGAAGGGAGGAAATCGTACTTTTCAGGCCAAGAGCAAGAGCAGTCTCAGCCATAATGACGACTGAGTTATGATCGGATTATTATTGTAGCGGCAAGGGCGAGAAAGAGGAGAAGGGTGTGTGAGGGTGAGACGCCAAGGAAGGGGCGTGGAGGGTAAAAGGGTACGTACAAAGCTTGATTGCTTTTTGAAGATGGGGTGTGGGGATATCTTTCTTTTTGTGTGGATGAGCAGTGAATCTCGATTATCTTTCGATCTTCCTTTCGGTGATTCAGACTGTGAAGGTGAAGTGCCGAGTGAGGACGTCATATGACGCAGGTTCGAGGGGTGGTATACATACGATGTTGTCTGATTGGATTGTGTCGCGTAGAGAGTAGAGTAAAAGTAGGGTAGAGGAATGAGCGGTGGATGAGAGGATGAGTTGTTCATTCGACCACTTCGCTTCATTTGCTCAAGCGTCGTAATTCAGAACTCACTCTATTAACACTTTGCAGACAACGGCGCCCCGCTTTTCTTGCTTTGCTGCCCCGCCCTCAGCCTATGAGCATTGTGTGGGGGACAGCGGAAAGCAATTCATCCGACGGGCTAGCTCCATTGGATCTAGCACAATGATCTCGCCACTCATCGATCCAAGCCGCTGGGACGGGGTCCAGGGTGGCAAGGTTGGCATGCAGCATGTACTTTAGCATGTACCTCCTTCACCATGCTGAATGCTATGGACATGATTGTCATGAGGCTATACGAAAATTCAATTTCGCGTATACGCTGTCTTTCTCAAACTTCGATAGCTACTCTTCTTGCAATTCTCCTGTTTATACAGTACACGCTTGCCTCATCATGTCAAACCATGACGCCCCGCGCTTCCTAGGTACTACTGTATCATGAAACCGTGACGCCTCACTTCCCCAAGTTACCCAATAGATCCTGCCCGTCCGCCTTCGTCTCAATGGTCCTGAACTTGTCTCCACTGCCTTCGCCCTTCTCAGCCCTCACATACGCCGCCTCACTCCTGTCAGTCAGCAATTTCAGGTCGGCATCACTCAAAATGTCCACCCCCTCGCCAGGATCATAATTCTCGAAGTCCTCGTTGGCTAGAATCTGCTGCAATTCGGTGTATTCGTCTTCTCCCTTTTTATTAGGCTTGCGGTCCAGAATGCTTTTGAACTTGTCCTTCTGGATGACCAGCTTTTCAAGGCGCCGCTTGCCGTCTGCCTTTTCCAACAGAGTTTGCTCGACGGTTCCTTTTGTCGCGAGGCGGTAGATGATGACCGGTCTGGTCTGCCCGATGCGATGGGCCCTGTCTTGTGCTTGCAAGTCCTGTTGAGGGTTCCAATCACTATCAAAAAGAATGACCGTATCCGCCGATGTCAGATTGATACCCTGCCCTCCCGCGCGCGTACTGAGAAGGAAGAGCTTATGATCAGGCTCAGCGTTGAACGCTTCGATCTGCTCGGCGCGGTCTTCAGCCTTGACAGCTCCATCGATGCGGCAGACAGGCCAGCCACGTAGGGTCGTGGCCCATTCTTCGAGAATGTCGAGCTGTTTGGAGAATTGGGAGAAGAGGATAATCTTGTGGCCTTTGGCAAACAAGTAGGGAACTAGTCGGTCGAGCATGACCATTTTACCGGACTCGGTGACCAAGGTTTCGTCTGGGTCAGCGTCTGCTGCCCATGGCCAGGAGAAGTGATGAGGGCTGTTGCAGGCCAAGCGAAGCTGCATGACGGGATTCTGGAGCTTCTTCTGGCTGACTTCTTTCCTCGCTTGCGCGAGGGTCAAGTCCCGGTCACGCTTCTCTAGCTCTTCCTCGTCTACCTCTTCGCTCTCACTGCTCTGCTCAATTTGCTTGAAATACTCACTGTCGCTCACTTCAGCATAGTTCTGACGCCTACTACTGCGCCCGGATCTGATACTGCTCGCTGGTGTCGAGCCTCTCGATGACTTGGCGCTCTTGTTCGGCGTAGATGTTCCACTTCCGCTCTTGCGTTTCTTGCCCTTCATTTCACTGACTCTCGAGTCCTCGAGCTTCACACCAATCCTCTCAATGGCTTTCTCTTCGAGGTAAGCCCGGATGTCGTTGTCTTTGATTTTGCGGTACAGTTCTTTCTGAGCTGGAGTCATTGGTGCATACAGGATGTATTCCCGCTTCTTTGGCAGATTTGTCTCCACGTCGTTCTTCACTCTGCGCAGCAGGAACGGCTTGAGAATTGCATGGAGTGACGCCACGGTCCTTTTCTGCCGCTCTTTCGACATAAATTGCTTGTGCCCATCTTTGTCTTGCACGTCAGAGAAGTCAAACATGCTCTCGAAGTGTTCGAGATCGGAGAAAGCCTCCGGTAGGAGAAAGTTCAGTAGCGACCACAGCTCTGTCAGATTGTTCTGGAGAGGGGTTCCGGTCAGAATGAGCCGGCTTTCTGATGGGTATTGCTTGAGCTCTTTGACAAGCTTGCAATTGAAGTTTTTCAATCGGTGGCCCTCATCCTGCTGATTATTAGCATCGAAAATAACACATCGAGCTAGATACCCACCACGACGATGAATTTCCAGGGATAATTCGCAAGAAATTTCTTATCCCGCATACAAATCTCATAACTCGTGCAAACAACGGGGAACCTCGCCCCCTTTGAATCACCCTTTAGCTGCTGCCGTCTTATCTGTCCTCGCCCTTGCGGTGTTCCATGATACATCACGACAGGAATATCCGGGGTCCAGAACCCAAACTCCTTGACCCAATTGTTCACTGTGCTCAATGGCCCCAAGATCAAGAACGGCCCATTCGTCCCATTCTCCCGTAGAAAAGCCAGGAACGAGATAAGCTGGATCGTCTTCCCAAGACCCATTTCGTCAGCTAAGATCCCGTTCAGTCCGATCTGATAAAGGCATGTCAACCACGTCAGCCCCTCGAGCTGATAGTCCCTCATTTTCCCACCCGAGACCAGTTTCGGCTGCGCGGATGTCCCGACCTTCCTTGCCTCAAGAGCTTGCTTCAATTGATCCATCACCGTAGACGAGAACCCCTGACTCCGGCTCAGAAACCAATCCAGATCTTTCATATAGCTCGGATCCTGCCCGTCCTTCTGCCACCTCTCTTCCTCGACCGCTTTCCGCTCCCTCTCTTCGCGTTTGCTCTGCTTTCGCAATCTTTCTTCTTCCTCGCGCATCCTTTCGACCTTGGGGTCGTAGGCATCGTCGGCGGCTGAGGGGGGCGAGGAGGGAGGACTGGATGCGGGGGAGGCGAGCTCGTCTGGGGAGCCGGGCGTCATTGGTGTGGAGCTCATAGCAGCGAGATAAGGCCTGGTCGTCACGCTCGAGTCAAGAAGGGAGGGTTGAAGCGCTCACGAGGCTTGGAGGAGACCGTGGGATATGGCGGCACAGGGCGACCAGAACGTGGGTCTGACTTGCAATGGTTTGCCCTCCGGTTTTTTGAAAGGATTCGAGCGAGTCGAGCTTTCTTTTACAGTTTCTGTTTGGGATGGTCAGGGGTAGACAACTTTAGAAAAGGCACTTGGGTGAGATTCGCCACCGGTGGAGACGGAATTTGTCTTCCTCTTTGTCTTTCAAACGCAAAGGCTAGACGTCCACCCCAAGGATAATAAACGGTAGAGAGAAAGCCAACGGATTGGATATGTAACGACGCGTAGTCAATAAAGCTCAGGAGAGTATTGGTACCTGACAGGAGAAACGGCCCAAAAATGATGATGTAAAAGCTGAGATCGACGCGACGCGATCTTTGATTGACTTTTACGTGTACGACCCAGATCTTTAGAGAAGGACGATCTATAAAACACTGGACGACAGGCAAAAGAAGAAGTGGCAGTGGCAGTCTTCAGTGTCGACTCCTTCAATGGTATTGGCTGCAAGTTACGGAATCAAACGCTTTCAGTGTATAGACCCAGCTCAAACACTGTTTCCAGCCAATCTGCTTCTCGTTATCATAGGTCTGAAGGTTTTTCGGGACTTTGTACAGCTACAACGGCGATTTCTTTTAGCAGCACGACCGACGATGTGGGAAATGTAATATTGTAAAGGATAAAGACACGTTTGTCTGGCCTCTCTAACTTTAATGTACAAAGTCGGGTTTCACAGAAGTGGGTATCGTGCATAAGCTCTCCGCTATTCATTCAATCAATCGAGCATTGTTTATTCGTCAATTTCAAGCCCCTTTTGCCGGCATTCCCTAAACCTGTTACCGCTGCGTGGTTCTCTGTCACCACCTAATCAGTGACTGCTGTCGATCCTGTGGAACTTTCTTGTCCAATTTATTGGCAGATCGTGCACTGCCACCCGCCTGACAACAGGACCTTAGGGATTTCAAGGCCTGCTCAAGTCGCACTCTTTTTCCGTTTCTTCTTGTTGACCGAGTCTCCATTTTTAATAACGCCACCAGTTTCTTGCGGAGCTGATGCCCCTACATTGGGATTTCCACTGCTTTGGCGATTTTGGTCCCTTCGCGCCGAAGGCAGGCCTTGAGGCGCCCGAGAGTGTGAACCTACAGACGAAGAGTGCTCCTCTTGCGGGGTGGGAAGAACTGATGATGCACCACGTGCTTTTAAGAGTTCATTGTTGATTGCTCGTAGATCTGAACCTGTCAAGGCGTTGCGTTGTACTGGTAATGCTGGTAGGGTAGGTGGTGGTATGCGCGATGTGCTTTGGTATCTGGCACGCAGATCGCCACTTTGACTTCCGGGTACGACTCGATAGGACTGTATGGGGACCTTGGACAGCGGTGCTGCAGGAGAGTGTTGCGCGATCAGAGCGTGGACAAGAGTGGGTCGATGTCCGGGCAGCAATGCTTGAGTGCGTTGTTGTACAAGTTCGAGACGAGCATCAGGTGGATTCGAGGCTCTTTGAGAAGGAGTGACCAGAGTCGGCCGCCTTGAAAAAGGCACCTTTGAAACACTGGGTGGATTTTGAGCAGCGGTGCTTGAAAGGCTCGCCTTAGGCTTGCTCTGCGCAGGTCCAGGTTTTGTGCCGCTTGCAGCGTCCGAGATGGACGGCACATCCCAATTACTGTCAGCTAATTCAGGATCGAACCCACAGTATCTGAGATACGCTCTGGCTTTCTTCAACTCCATGAGGTTTGTTTGAAGATGGTCATCCTCGTTGATAGTCCCGTAAAGGTTCTCCTCCACCATCTGATGGAATGCCGATTGTGACAAGTGCCTACCCTGTAGGAGGACGTCCTGTGTCTGCTTCTGTAGACTTTGTTGATTCGCCTCCTCTCCAGCTGCTCGGTTTTGGCGTTGAATCAGAAGCTCGACCAGCTCTGTTTTCTGAGAGAGACTGAGTCGTAGCTGATGCATGACTTGTGCTGGATCTGGGTAGAGCTCTGCGATGGCATCTGCAAGGTCCAGCTTGTGTGCGACTGTGAGACTGTTCCAAGCAGGGAAGTCTGGGATGCTGGCGGTCCTGGCGAGTTTTGTGGATCTGACAGCTGCATTTTCCTCGTCACTCGATTCCATTTCCAAGATATTTCTGTCTAAGTCGCTCATTCTGCCAGCTTCCTTCATACGCGCCATGTTGCTTACCCATATCGGGTTCCTTGGTCCGTTGTCGGTAGGCTCTCCGTAGATGCTCGAGGACATGCTAGCTCGAGGCTGTTTCTGTACCGTACTCGATGTATGCAACACATTTTGGGACCCCCGATGCGTGGATTCTGCTGTAGTCGATGTCATGATTGGATGATCCGCTGTGAGATCGATCTGTTCGTGGTGGCGACCGCGGCCGATGAAATCTGGATTAATTGCCTCAGAACCCGCTAGCCTGGGTTTTTGGCTCTGCGACCCCGACAAATGTGACTCAAGGTCGAAAGCAATGTTTCCTCCGTTGTGCACATAATCGGGATGATCGAGCGTGGGAAAGGCAGCAGGTGGGAGGTCGGCGTTAAATTCTGTCACTTCTCCACGATATGCGCGTGCTTTGGATTTTGGCTTTCTTGGTTTTGGTGATTCGTAAATTTCTTGCTCAAGTTCAGAACTTTCCTTTGATTCTTCATGTGACCCTTGGCGGGGAGGAGAAGAAGTAATGATATCCTCATCCTCAAATCTCCTAGGGGTCTTGATTCTCTTTCGATTGCGAAGATGATGTTTTCTTGGCGACATCTCGAGGATTATGATAGCACTATGTCCCTTTCATGCTATGGAGAGAAGGCAGAGCAGGCAAGTTGCGTGAGGATGAAGTCGAGGAAGAAGTATGGCATGCTCTCATGCCAGAGCAGATGAGGATGTTGAGGTGATGTGAAAGCAGTGTCATAGGAGTGTTGATAGGAAGGAGCGATTCCTAAGTGTGATCATATTGAGCGAGTCGTGTTCAATCTGCTGAATAATTATACAGGCACGACTCACGCAAGAAGTCTCAGCATCACAAGGGATACCTACTTTAAGGTGGCAAAGGAAGAATGTTCTTGATCAGTCTTCCGCTATACCTGGCTTGACGCAATATGAAAAGCCTGCTAATCTTTTGGCAAGCTTGACGAAGAAGAAAGCTGATGGGCACTCACTTCGCTGCCGAGGACAGCTAAAGGAACACCATTGAATCATCTATGCAAGGGTATCACAATTCCACGCTGGATCTTATCACAATATAAACCCTCAGGAGATGGGTCTGTCCTGGAATGGAGCAGAGCCATCCCTCATCTCAAACCTGCCATAGTCCAGGTGTACATTTCCCCCATCCATCTCCATATCATCATCGTGAGTATCATCAAACGTTCTCTTCGACCCTTTTCTGGCCCCAGTATCACTTCCTACGCTGGTGCCTGGATCTCTAACCCCTCCAGGCACACCGAGCAATCGATTGTCCGCCTGCACGACATCCCGTTTTGCCTTCAGGATGATCTCGTATGTCGAAAGGAGGTTTCTCAGTGAGTCGTCAAACGCGACAGCGAATCGTTGAGCCTGAACGATCTGGATCGCTTTGATCAAGTCTGTAGCGTACATAGCCATGATGTATGCCGTCACAAGTGTGGCTGAGCGCTCATTCCCACTCTCGCAGAATACCAAGACCCTCCCAGGTGTGGATTGAAGGTGATCATGTCCGGTAGCCGCTGTTTGTGTGCGTCTGAACTGATCTTGCTGGTACATTGCCGATAGATGTGAATTGATGGCTTCGATTGCCCTTGGGAAAGCTGCAATCAGCTCTTGATTTCCAGCCACGTCGATCATCTTTGTATCAATCCCAAGCTCTTGCGCCGCTTTTGATCCGAGGAGCTGTGCTTGGGCGGACATGGTGTTGCGTACTGCTATGACCATGGAGATGCCTTCTCTTTGTAGGAATCTCCGATCTTTCGCCGCTGACATGGGTCCGAGATAGAGAAATGGTAAAATCTGCTGAGCCATCCTCCGTTGTTCGTACTTCCAATCCAGCATGTCTAGTAGTATGTCAGCCCAAGGTCCGGAGGCATGGGCAGTAAACACTCACTGTTGATGGTCATGAAGTTGCCGTACGTGACCGTTTGAAGGAATTCTGCATTTTTGAAGCCGCTTGACTCGAAGTCATAGGATGCATCTTGAACAACATGAAGATCTGGTACGCCGTAGGAGTTCAAAGCAGGAGGTGGAACGATGATTCGAGGTGGTGATGGTACTCGAAAGCTCCAGTTTTGTGCTGGAGCGTGAGGTGCCGCCATGTCGGCCGACGATGCAGGCATGTTGAGAGATGCGGTATGGGTGTGAGTTGGTTTGCCAAGTGAGGTAGGAGTGACAGTTTGAGTCTTATGCAGATGTGAGGCGCGAATGGAGAAGCACCAGGAACAAACCACGCCCCAAGTCCGCTAGCTGATGGTGCAAATGTTGCGATGAGTGGATGATGTTGAGTTGTGATACATTACGAAGGCGACATCCTTGCTCCCCGGGACTGTTTTTAGGATGGGGTGTAAGTGTCAATGGAAAGTGACGGTATTGGTGTTGCAGCCTTTGCTGCGTGTGATGTTGCCATGAAGCAACTTCCGCTTATCAAAGATCTCGCACAATATTGCAATCGATTCACTGATTATTGGACTCCAAGCGCTTCAGAAGCTTTGTTTGTTTGTATGATTGATATTGCTCAGAAGTTCGATGACACCAGCCGCGCCGAGGTGGAGGGTTGCATAAATGACATAAGTTATGCAAGGTACTCGCACCATTCCAGGTTTATGCTCCCACGCTAAAATGCCTAGTGCCGCCAAAAAGCTCCCCGCAGAAGGAAAGTGCGTTAGTGAACAACCATGCTCAAGGACCAAACTCATGGAGTTTGACGAGAGGCAACAAGTAAAGGGAGGTGATCCATAGATTCCACAAATACCACGTCGTCTTATCAGACACGATGTCTCGAAAGATCAATACCCGGAGTGCGATCACGCTGCCGAGTATCGCTGGCATTATACACCCATAGACGCCAAGCTCCCAGAATGCCGGACAAGCCAATGACCAGAACATGACCGGCACGGCAATGGTCCATCGTGCGGTCCAGTCACCTAGCACCAGGGGCAGGGTCCCTCTATTCCTTGCTCGGTCTCCTTCTTGGTCTGCCTGGGATGCCAGTCAGTACATTTGATCTATCAAGCATCGTTCTTGTAGAGGACTTACCATATCCTGCATCTGCAGGGTGCTGAAGACTATTCCCCCAATTATGGCCAGCCATTGGTAGGCCTTTTCATTCAAAGAGAATTGGCCTTGACCGCATGCTACCCGTGTGGCTCCGGCGCTGTAGCAGATAAAGCCTGCTGCGTTGATAAGGTTCCGGACCACAAAGTTCTCATCGGCGCCACCAAGATCATTGTACATATATACAAGCGTGTTCATGACGATGAATTCCTCCATGCCACCTGTATAGAAGGTAATGATGGTGGCGATAGGAAGGACGGCGAGGAGCAGACGTCTCGCTTGGCATGCAGATAGTCTTCCGGACGGGATTGGACGCCATGCTTTGTTGATAGAGTCTTCGATGATGGAGTTTGGCAGACGCTGGTTCGCCAAATCGAAGATGAGTACGTTGATCCAGGTCCAAAGGACTACGAGCGGTACCCGTTTGAGGACACTGGTAGCGTCTGGTGAGTTGTTTGAGGTGATAATCGGTCCGGAAAGAGCGCTGCAGACGCCAAACGCTGTCTCCGGAATCACGATTGACTTGAGATCGTTGCGTGTGACGAGCCATATTGTATGGAAATCGTATAGGATCGAGTGGATTTGACTTTGGTCTTCCTGCTGCTTGTCGTGAGGCTTCATTCTGTCCGTTGCTTGCTCTGTTGGACGTTGAGATGAGGAGAATTTGTGAGTGTGATGTTCACCAGAGACGATGAAATCTATGTCGATTACCGTCGGGTCCTCTGTGACCACAGGAAGAAGGGGAGAGTCTTTCTGGGGAAGATTGGCCACGGTCATATCTACCCTGATTGGAATGTCTCCATTTGATTTATTTTTTCGTGGGCTGTTGCACGTGCTCATTAGATTGTGATAACCAGTCTATGTATACTTCTCAGAGATCGAGGGATTCAAGCGAGCGAAGGATTGACGCCAAACATCGCAGCGTCGGTCCAACATTCCTGGGCAAGAGTCAGGTCAATACGCTTGCCTTTACACTTTAGGCCTAGTAGTATGGCTGCTCGAGGGGCGGGAAGCAGGATGGACTCCCACAATGCATGTAGCAATGGTGCCGGAGAGGCAGCCGGGATACCAGCCAGATAGCGGTGGGGGTCGTCCAGCCAGCTGGTAAACTCTTTTTTCCCTTCTGCATCTTTTCTTTCCTCCACTTACGAAGTGTTGCGCTAGTTGACGTGGCAGGCATCTTTTGGAGCGGATACCAAAGCCAGGGGCCCGGAAACCGTATTCCCGGAGGCGGGAATTAAGTTACCTTCAACGGCTCGCTACTCTGCATCATCGGCACATGTTGGTGAGGTTGATCGTTGGTCTAGAAAGGCGCGAGAAGTTACCATTTACCAAATACTCGGATTTCATCATCTGACAATCTCAATAGGCGATCTCGCTTGTTTAGCGCTGCGACCAATCTACTTACGAGTAGGACTCAGGCGCACACCAATGCGAATGCTTCATTACTGATCGCTAATATCTCAATTTGTAATAGATTCTTTCTGGTCAGCTTCGAGTCAATAAATCAATTGTACTGATGGCAGGACAACGAAGAGACCGATGTTTTTGTTTTTGTTTTCGATTGTTCGAAAGAGGGGCCAACATGCAGGGTTGGATCATACCTGCTTTAGCTGCATGCATGAACGACTATGAAGCAAACTAAGAAAAAAGATTTGCATCTTCGTCAACAATGTAACGCAACCGGCGCCAATGACTATCTGGCATTCTGGCAATCAATACTTTGACGCCTACTCTCACCATTGCCACGTATCTAGCTCTCTGCTATTATTTTCCTGGCTGCCTAACCCTGCACGACGTCGTCTTTGCTGCTCGTACTGTTGTCGTACTCGGTGAGACGACTACTTCCCCTGGGCGCCTAATGATAGGATACCCTACCTAAACCTTTTCTATAAGCCGACCATCGCCTTCCATCCTTCTCAACCCCCAAGCAAGTAATGCATCACTACTGCTCAACCTCGTACGGCATTGCCGCCAGCGTAGGTGTACTCTCACACGTCTTCTACTTTGTCCGAGGTGAACATCATCAGCATACTCTACAGTGCCTTCAGATCCTTTTCTATGGCTTCCTTCCCTTATCCTTCATCCTCGCCCGACTCCTGCAGATACAATATGCCCAAGCCGTGCAGTTGGGCGCTATGGTCATCGTGTCCTATCTTTCTGCACTGTGGACGAGCATGCTGATCTACCGATCTTTCTTCCATCGCCTCAATTCCTTTCCGGGACCTCGACTAGCAAAGCTTTCGAAGTTTTATCAATTTTTCACGGGTTTGAGGTTGGATGCATTTCGCAGATCGCATCAAGCACATCAGAAGTATGGCAACTTCGTGAGGACTGGTAAGTTGATCTAGGATCTGAGACTCTAAATGACCCGCTGTTTCTCCTTGGAGGTTTGTATTTTCCTTGTAGTTTCTTTGGCCCTAAGAGGTCGACACAGATCTCGCCACTGTATCATTGTATTGTACTATTGCTCTCTACAGCAAGGCTGGGGGCAATCGTCAAAAGAGCCCTCCTTGTCCAAGACCTTTGTGTGCTCGGGGCTCAGTCCGAAGGTCGTCGAGCTTCAGGCCATTCTCAAGACATTTCGAACTTGCGTTGCCCCGATTTAATCCACGTGCAAGAAGATAACCTCTTCTTCTCAAAAGAGCCGTTTGACCTAACCAAAATTGTCACTTAGGACCCAACGAGCTTTCGGTCATCTCCCCGGGTGCGCCCGTTGCTATCCTGGGCCCTCGATCACCGTGCATAAGGTCGCCTTGGTACGACTACGCTCTCTATCAGTCCATCGAATCTCTTCACAGCACCCGAGATGTTGCAGCGCATGAGGCGCGAAGAAGAGTCTGGGACCATGGATTTAGCGTCAAAGGTACCATCTCCTCCTTCTCGGCCTGTGTCCGGTATTGACGTCCATCCCAGCGCTACGAGACTACGAGGGTCGCGTCACGGACTACACCCATGAGCTGATTGAGAAGATTTCGAATTTCGGCGGCAACTCGATGAACGCGTCAGCATGGTTCAACTACTGGTCCTTCGACGTCATGGGCGATTTCACCTTCGGGAAAAGCTTCAACATGCTCAAGACTGGGAAAAATCACTTTGCCATCGACTGGTTGGAAAGCTCCATGTTCCTTCTCGGCCTTTTCTCACCAATCCCTTGGGCGGTGCCCGTGGGTGCGATCGCGCCGGTGGTTGGAACGTGTTTCAGGCGATTCATCCGCTGGTGCAATGAACAGGTGGACGAGCGCCGAGATGTCAAGACTACTGTGCCCGACATCACGTCTTGGCTTCTCAAGACCGCTCAAGACAAGAATGACATCGAAGCGACCAAATGGTTGCATGGAGACTCTCGATTGCTCATCGTGGCCGGCAGTGACACCGTTGCCATCGTGCTCACGCACATCTTCTACTACCTCGCCAGAGACCCCACGCACGTCCGGAAACTGCGCCAAGAACTGGACCCCCTGATGCGATCAGACGAGCCCTTCAACGTCCGAATGGTGCAGAACGCGAGGCACCTGAACGGCGTCATCAACGAGGCCTTGAGACTGCATCCGCCAACCCCTTCCGGAGGATTCCGCACCACGCCACCCCAAGGCATTACGGTAGATGGGGTCTTCATCCCGGGTGGAGTCAATCTCAATGTGCCAATCTACGCACTGGGGCGCTGTGAGTACCGTCACCTAGGGGCTGTTGCTTGGTCCGTGGCTGACGTCTTGTTAGCGAGAGAGTGCTTCGTCCGCCCCGACGACTTCGTGCCCGAGAGGTGGTACTCGGAGCCTGAGCTCATCCTCAATAGAAGTGGCTTTGCTCCTTTTTCGCTCGGTGAGTTGCTGCAGCCCTACGAACCGCGCGCCTTCAAACAAGCTATCAGAAATATTTGCGCTCTAAGGCGGTGACTTTTTTGTTTTGCGCGCAACTGTGAATTCATGCCCAGAAAGATTGTCTTTCACTAGCAACCGGTCACTCCCACTTTTCGTTTTTCATTTTATCTTTTGGCTTGCCTACCTCCAGACCCAGTCTCCACAATCTTGCCACTGACCCAGACTCTCACCAGGCCCATACGGCTGCATCGGCAAAGAACTAGCCAAGATGGAAATGAGGACCGTGGTCCCGCTCCTCATCTCCCGCTTCGACGTCAGGCTTGCCCCCGGAGAAGACGGGAGCGGCTTGCTGGAGAAGAGTCGAGACGCATTCACGCTGCGGATGGAGGAGTTGAGGGTGGTCTTTGACGAACGAAAGAGGGGCTAAAGAGGCCTGCTTGTGCGCAATGCGCATGAGGGTGGAGCCCGTCAAGGGACGCCGGGTTTTGCATTGGAGAAGCGAGCGTGCTTGGATTTTATGCTGATGCGAACTTTATCCACCCAAAGGGTTCTGTCGTTTTTCGTTTCTGTTGAGCCGAATGTGCCATGTCAACACAAGCGAAGAGCGTGTGGAATCCTCAACATCCTATGATATACTTCGGCATGAAAGGCTATATAGAAAACGAGGTCGATTGCCAAATTATATGCCCGTTGTCAAACTTGCACGAGCACAACTCCTCTCAACCGTACTCTACAGGCTCAATCTCAAGATGGATACTCCATGTGACTCCCCTCGAGCATCAACCATCATACAACATTCATTATCTCCCAACCCAGGATTTTCTCTATTCGTCTAGAACTGCTCGGGCCGAGAAATTGCTGCAGGATGGTGAACTCGACAACCGAGTTTTCGTCCCGGCTTCGACGTTGTTAGAGCGAAAGGCACCATGGCGTAAATTCGGCTTGGTCGTCCGGGAGTATGATCATTTGTGAGCACTCAAGCCTTTTGAGGGGAAAAATTACAGGTCGGATGCTAAAGATATACGCTTCATGTTCGATCCGAGTGATTCGAGATATTCCGACCTCGTCATGTCTGGTAACTGTTCGAGGTTTTCCGGCAGTACACATGTACTCTACGGTGTTTAGAAATTGCCTGGGAGGGAGAAAAAGGTGTTTCCTCGCACATATTCGCTCGCATTGTTGTTAATACCTAGGTCGGATTGCTCCTTTTCGTTGAACACATGTCGTTTGATATTGAATATATGAATCATTGTTGACGTGCTTTACCTATATCATAAGACCTCTTATGTGTTTACTCACTATCATACAAGCTCCACCCTCTTTTCTGGCCAGAAAAACCACGCCGTGGTAATCAGGACCTTGATGCCCCCAGCTATCCAAAGGTCGAACTGCATCCTCCCGGTCGCCTGACCAATGTAGCCACCCACGATGGCCCCAACCAAGATGCAAGTGAAAGCAAGGGCCCGCCTGTTCCTCTTAACATTGCTCTTCAATGGCGCTGCGATATTCGGATCCGAGGCTATGTCGCAAAGCATAGATGTGAGGACCACACTTGGGATCTCAGACACGCCCAACGCTCTGCTGCCGATGATCTGACCTGCGGCCTGAAAACTCAGCAGTGAAATCGGCACCTCGTCCTTCCACATGATATCCGTATTGATGGTATCCAGCGCCCCGTTTACCACCCCCGCTTGTATGATCGCCGCCACAACAATGATAATCACCGACTGCAGCGCGAACGACGCGACGAGCGTGGCGCGCCGCAGTGGACCGGAATACCGAGCGAGGCGCGAGAAGAAAAAGCAGCCGAGGCAGAAACAGACGATGGACGTCAAGGACTTGGCCCAGCCGTATGGCTTCGAGGTTGTCCTAGAGGTGGACGGGCCGAGGCCTACGAAGATTGTATTTCCAGTTTGCATGCTGACAAACGTGCCGTAGGCGTTGTAGATTGTGCTATCGACGAGTCCGGAGATGAAGCAGCAAGTCAGCATAATGAGGTCTGCGTGGTCGGTGTTGACCTCTTGCCGGAGGTGGGAGCGTAGTCGGTCGGACGCCGGGGGTCTTTTCTGTCGTAGTCTGCCCTCTTCGGTTGATACACTCTCGTCCGACTGCTGATCGGGGGAGCCATTGGATTGGGAATGGCTTTCGGGCGTTGTCATGTTCGACCGCTGGGGGGATGTTGAAAATGAAGGGGAGGGTTGGTGAGTATGTCAATCGAACTTCTGTGGGAAGGGATCGATTAAGGTCTGCAAAGTCTTATCACGCAAAGACTTCGCCAAGTGTCGCGATGAACAGCGCGGTCTTGACCGGATTGCTCCGCGGGAAAGGTCGACATGATACTCTTAGTGGTCCTCGCTCTCTCATCAAAATGACGTGATGCCATTCGCGTAAGGCAATTCAAATCGCTTGGCTCAACAAGCAATTAGCGTATTAAAAATCCATGACAATGCTTGGCACTAAGATCATCCTCTGATTAGAGATGCGTAATGAGTGATATTTACGGAGGTCGGCATCAAAAGTCCTGGACATGCCAAGACAAGGGTCCAGGTAGGGCTGAGTGCTTGACATACTTCTAAATATCATAGATAGCATCATTATTCTTTATTTTAATAAGTACTAGTACTCTATATAATAGCGACGTAGTATATATATACGAAGTATATATATAATAGCGATATTAATAGAATATATAATAGTAATAATATTAAAGTATTAATTATAGCGTAAAGAAATAGAGAAAGAGTATAAAGACTTTTAAAATATAAGTCTTATTTATATAATATAATAAATAGAAATCTTCTTATTATTCTCTATCTTAATTATCTTTTATTAATATATTTAATACTTAAAGTATTAATTATAATAATAAGACTCGAATTTATTATTTAAATATTTACTAAGTCTTATTAATTATAAATAAAATATTATACTATTTAAAAAGATATATTAAAAATTTATAAGAAAGTCGAAAGATAATAGCTATATTATTAAAATTATAAGTTTATTTAAAAGAGAATTTAAAAGTAAATAGAGCGAATATCGAGATATATTATAGAGATAATATATTTTAAAAATAATAACGAGTATAGAAAAGATTATAGAGAATATAATATATAATTATATAACTTCGTCGAGCGAGCTAATAAGTATATACGTAATTATATAAAGTATTATTATTAAATAAATATAATTATATAGAAAGTACTAAGAATATTAAGAGTATTAAGTATTTTAGCGCTATTTAGAACTTTTAATATCGATCTTCGTAATCTCTATTATAGTAATCTAACTATTATAGACTAGTATTTCTTTAAAATAACATATAATACGCTAGTCTAAATAGATTACTTTCTTTAGCTATTATTAAACTTCTTAGATAGTAAGAATTAACTTAACGTCTAAATACTTACTAGTTAAAATTCTATTAAGATAATTAAATATAAAATATTTTAACTTATAGATTTATCGTTAATTATATAATATAGTTTTTTAATTATATAATTATTTAACTTATTATAATAATTAATTAACGAGAGAGATTTAACGTAATATTATATATTATATAATAAATTTATATTTTTATCTCTAATTTATATTATTAAGTTTTAATAGCTATTCTATATTATTATATTCTAAAAGCGAGAAATTAAAATATAAGATAAATATTATATAAATATATTATTTAATTTTATAAGAAAACGCGAAATATTAGAAAATACGATTTTTTTTAATTCGATATTAGACTCGAAGAGTCTTAGAGTTATATAGTAATATAGAATTAGAAAGATAAATATATTTATATATTAATCTAATAGTAAAACTAATTTTTAAGAAAGTAAAAAAAATTTAAAAGAGATCGCTAGTTTAAGTTTATTCGCTAAGACTTCGTTAAGTATATATTAAATATATATAAATTAAGTAATTTAAAGTTCTCTTATTTAGAATCTATAAGCTTCTTTTCTAATAATTATCTTCTTTCTTTAAAGATTTATTCTCGAATCTAAATATAAAAAGTATATATTTTTATTATTAGAAAATTTATTAAAAATTTATAAATCTTATAAAAAAAAAGGAAAAGAGTTTTTTTTAATAGTATAGTATAAATATAATATATTATAAATATATAATAAAAGTATATAACGTCGATAGATAATATTAAATATACTTTTATAGATTAGATATAGTTATAATAATATATAAAGTAATTATTAATATTATAATTTAAATATATAATATATATAATTAATATATAATTATAATAATATTTATTATTTCTCTAAAAAGTTTTTTATTTTATTAATACTTCTTTATTATTCTTAATAATTTATACTCTCTATAATAAATATATAATAAATATATATTTAATTAATATATTTTATATATATTATAATTATTATTATAAGTTTTTTTAAAAAATCTATTATTATATATATATTTTTTATATATTAATAACTATAATTTATAATATTTATAATTTATAATATTAAATCTTTATTAATATTAAATAAGAATATCTATTATTATTATACTCGATAAGCTTTTAAATATACTTTTTATTTATATAATATTATATTTAACGATAATAGTAATATAATTATTAAATACTATTATTATACTCGCCTTCGCGACGATTATATTATAATAAATTTTTATATAAATAATATATAATAAATATATTTATAATATCTATTAATTTATTTAAAAGATTTTAATAAATAAATATATTATTATCGATATTAATACTATAATTTATATTTACTTATAATATATTTACTTTATTTATTATCTCTTTATTCTTAATATTTTTAATTTTATATTTATTATATAATTTAAAATTATTTATAAATACTTTAATATAATTTTAATAACGATTTAATATATTAAAAATTAATTAAAAATAAAGAAGAAGTTAAATAGCGAAGCGATTTCGCTTAATAAAGCGAAAATTCTTTAAAAGATTCTTAATATTCTTATAGATATTTATAACGTTATACGCTTTATTATATATATTTATACTTCTTATATTTATTTCTTATTTTTTATCTTTATACTAATTATATTTTAAATCAATTTTCTATTAATAAATATATCTTTTATACTTTTTAAGTTAGATTTAAATTTTAAAAATAATAATAATAAAAATAAGATAAATAATAATAAAGATAATAAAAAAGAGAAGAATAAAGAAGAAGAGAAGAAGAAAGAAGAGAAAGAGAAAGAGAATAAGAATAATAAGATAGGGTTCGCTAATAAAGACGATTTAGAGAGTAATCTAGATAATAATAACGCTATTAATAATATTTTTAATAAAGACTTTAAAGAGTTTAATTAGCTCGTCGTTTTATATATATATATATATATATTATAATATTTATTACTTTTAATAATATTATTTTTTCTTTATTATTTTTAAATATTAATATTTTTTGTTGATTTTTTTAATATTAATTTTTATTATAATATTTAAGATTCGACTCTTTATAGCTAGATTTTTATTTTTAAATATTTTTTAAAATCGTTAATTTTTAAGCTCTTTTTTAATATCTATATTTTATATATTTTATATTTATAAGCTTTACTTACTAAACTCGTTAATTAAATTTTATATATTTCTTATAATTTCTTTATTAAGCTATTTATTATACTCTTTTTTATACGCTTTTTATATAATTTTTTTATTAAATACTCTTTATTATCTTCTATTAGTTTAAAAATAAAATATTTAAAAATATTTAAATCTTCTAATCTTTATTTATATAATTTTAATAATAATATATAGAAAATAAAGTAAATTTAATAGATAAACGATAGCTATAGTCGATATACTTATATTTTAATATACTTTTAAATATAAAATAAACTAATTAGCTTATTAAAAAGCTTTTTATTTAATTTTTTTTATTCTAAATTTTTTATAGAAAGTATTCGATAATCGTCCGAAGGTAATAAATGCGATTTCTATTATTATTATTAATACTATTACTTTATAACTACTATATAATCTACACTTAATAATTTAGATCCATTCTATAGACTCTATTTAATTCTTTTTATTATGAAACTATTCTATATAGTTCTCTTTACGATATAAAGAGACTTTATATATAGCGTATCCCTCTTTAATCTTTAATACTTCTCTATTATTATTACTAATTTTTCTATTAAAACGTCTCTTCTAAACGTTAAAATAATATATAAGATATTATTAAATAGTATTTAAATCTTACTAGTTATAATTATCTTATAGTAATTTTAATAGAGTAATAATTAAGATAAGAGGCGGTTAAGATTAAATATCTTCTCTATCTTCTTTAATTAATCTTATTACTATTAATTCGAGAAACTTTTAATACTTCTAATAAAATATTCTTATTAATTTATAAAGTTTAAAGATATTTAAAAGATTTTTATCTAAATATTAATAAAGTAGAGATATTTAGTTTTAATTATAAGCTCGCTAAGAAGAATATATAATTATTAGAATATTAAATCGATTAATTTTCTCTATATACTTATTATAGTAATAGAAAAGCTTAAGAACTTAAAACTCCTTCTTTTATATATTCTAATTATTCTCTTTAAAAGTAGATAGAACTATATAACTATTTATATTAGTCTTATTAAGATATTTTCTCTTTTTAGAGATAGAGTTATTAATCTCTCTTATATTATATATAATAATTAAGATTAGAATAAGATTATTATCTTATTAAACTACTATTAATATATTATTCTAAATTATTATAGCGAGAATTTTATACGAAATATTTCTTATAAAGACTTATTTTATCTTTATAAGTAATTTTAAGAGATTTAATCAATTTAGCTTTATAATTTTATATATTATAATTTCTCTATCTTTTAGAGCTATAATTAATTTAAATTTAATAAAATAGTTATTTATAAAGAGAATAGAGTTATAAAGTAATATATTAATAATTAATTTAAATATTATAGCTAATATATCTCTAAGATCTTTAATTTTTAATCTATTCTTAAGATTTTATATAGAAGAATACTAGATATAATTATAGAGATAGCTTTTATCGCTAATTATAAATAGCTTATATCTCTTCTTAATTAACTTATTTAAAGTTATTATAAAATAATATATATATCTTATCTCTTTAATTATATATTTATTAATTATAATATAAAAACTCGAGGTATAAAGCTTCTTTTAATTACTTTATATCTTATTTATAAATAATTAAAGCTTTTTATACTATATAGACTATTTATATTTATCTATTTTAATAATTCTAAAGTTCTCTTTAATAGAATCTAAATAATAAATAAATTTTCGAAGAAGAATATAGCGATTTTAAGTTATATTTTTAATAATTAATAAAGTTATTAAAGTAATTTTATTAGTTCTCTAATAATTATAAATAATAGAAAAATAAAAGATTCTTATATAGATTATAATAGCGATAAAGATTTTTAGCTTTAAAATATCGATAAGTTTCTAAATAGAATCTAAAGTACTTTATAGAGAGATATATAAATTAATATTTTTATAAAGTATATTCTAGATAGTAGTAGTTTATATAAGACTAAATATAATATATAAAGTAATTTTTATATCGCTTAAAAGATAATTAATAGTTATATAATACTTAATTTTTATTAGCTAATACTCTAATAGTAAAGATATACTTTAAAGAAGAATATTACGCTATTTAAGTTTCTTCTTTCTTATATTAATCTAAATATCTCTTTTCTAATATTTTATAACTCAATCTAATTTTTTTTTATTAGAAATAGATAGAGTAGTAATTTTAGCTATATTAAACTTAATATAATAAAGTTATTATAAAGAATAAAAAAAGTCGCGTAGTTAAGACGCGGAGAAAAATTACGCTAATTTATTATCTCGATCTAAGCGGTTATCGAATAATAAGATTATCGCGATTAAATCTTTATAGTTTATAATTCTTATTATAAGACTTCGATTATATTTTTTATATACTTTATTAATATATTATAAGCTCTTATTAAATTATATTAATTTTTTTAATATATTTTTTTATTATAAATATTTTTCTTTTAATAACGCTATTCTTAATAGTTAATTTTAATTTTAATTAATATTTATATATAACGAAGAATAAGCTATAATTAATTATTTTATACTCGCTTTAATAATATATAAATTTTATAATTAATAAAAGCTCTATTTAATTATCTTAATATTTTAAATAGTATATTTTTAAATAGTATTTTAGAGTCTAATTTTATCGCTCTATCTATTTATCGATTTATAAATAAAAAATAATACTTAATTTATATTTTATATATAATTAATAATAAACTTTTAATTAAAATATATTTATAAAAATAGATTTTCGATTTATAACGATATCTTCTAATACTTTATATCTAATTTTTTTTATAAATAACTCTT
This sequence comes from Letharia lupina, assembly GCF_014066315.1. Taxonomy (NCBI): domain Eukaryota; kingdom Fungi; phylum Ascomycota; class Lecanoromycetes; order Lecanorales; family Parmeliaceae; genus Letharia; species Letharia lupina. The sequence continues at coordinate 1,231,861 of NW_023502985.1, forward strand.
TTAATTATATAGTGTTAATTATTTTATTAATAGATATATATCTTAATATTTTAATATATTAATTAATTACTATAAAAATTAAATTATAAATTAAGTTTTTATATTTATTAGAAGAAAGATTTATAATAAAGTTTATTATAATTTTCTTTTATAATCTTATTAATAAAAAAAGCGTATTTAATTTATTATAAAGATAATATAATTTTATCTTTATACGCTAATAGATATTATATATATTTATATATTTCTTAATATCTACGCGAATACTATTTTAGTAATATTTTTTATTTATTAGTTTAAATATCTTATCGATATTAAAATATTTAATTATAAAATCGTTATAATAATATTTTAATAGCTCTTCTTAAATTAAATCTTTTTTAAAAATATATAATTTATTATTATATTTTAATAGTCTTTAATTATCTTAAATTTAATTATTAACGCTTCGCGTTCGCTTATTTAATATTTTATTAGCTTTATACTATTTAATAAGAGTATTCTTTTATTAATTATTAATACTTTAGTAATTAGATATAAAACGAGCTATTTATAATTAGTAGTTTTAGTAATAAAATTAAGTCGCTTATTAGCTATATTGCGAGTATATTAAATAAGCGTTTTACTTAAACTTTTTTTTATTAAAAATTAAGATTCTCTAAGTTTTAAAGAATATATTATATTTAAGTAAGTTTCTTATATTATAATAATTCTTAAATTCTTAAATTTTTTTTATAGATACTTCTTTCTAAGAACTAATATTTAAAAAACTCTTATTTATATTTAAATTATTTAATATAATAAGATATTTACTATTAAAATTATATTTCTTATATATATAATCTACGCTATCTTTATAAGCTACTTTAATAATAATTAAAATAAAATTTAAAAGATTTTTAATTTTAGTTAATTTCTATTATAACGTAAAGAAAAGCTTATTAATTAATTTATTTTTATCTTTATAATTAAGACGTTTTAAAGATATATTAATAAAGTTTATCTTATTTAATTTATACGAAATTAAAAAATTATATAAAGAGAACTTTATTATTTAGCGAGCTTATTTATTATTTATTATTAATTATCTTATAAAGTATTTTAAATTATTATAATTAATAAGAATCTTAATAAAGTAGAAACTTTTTTTTAAATAATAATAATAATATTTAAATATTATAATAATCGCGAGAAGTTTTTAATTATATATTTTATAATTATATTTCGCGTTAATTATCTTTCTCGAATAAAAAGTAATTAAATATTATTACTTATTTATATATAGCTAGATTAATATATTTATTATAGTAAATAATAAGATATTAATTTTAATTTAAATTAAAAACTAGAAATTAAAATATTTAAAAAGAGATATAATTATAAAGACGCTCTTTAGTTTCTTAAATATATATCTTATAATATTAAGCTATAGAAATAATTCTAACTTAATATCTTTTTTACTTCTTTTAAATTTTTTTATTAAAAAATTTATAATTTAGAAATAATAATAAATAAATCTTTAATAGAAATTTATAAACTCTAGAAAAACTTATATATTATAATAATCTTTTAATTTTAGCTACTCTTAAATTATAATTATTTTATATTTATTTATAATAATATTTATAATAGATATTATAAAGTCGAGAAATTCTACTTTAATAATAAAAAATCTATATTTTTTTAGATTTATATAAAGACTATATTATTTAAATTCATTAAGTATTTACTTTATATAATCTAAATACTTCTTCTTTATCTTAAAATATATAAAAATATTATTTAAATATATTATATAAAACTTATTAATTAGTTTAATTAAAGCTTTATTAATATAAATTTAAAAGATTACTAAAGCGTTAGTTAAGCTAAATAATATAATTAAATATTTAAAATATTTATAATATATATAAAACGCTATCTTTTATTTATCGCCTTTATAAATTTATATATAATAATAAATATTCTTTAAATTAAATTTAGTATATCGCTTAAAACTATTTAAATAATTAAGCGTCTCGCTAATTAAGAGTAATAAATATTAATTTTTAATAATTATCTTATTTAATTTACGATAGTTAATATATAAATATAAGATTTTATTCTTTTTTAAAATAAATAGAATTAGCACTTTTATTAGACTTATAAAATATTTAATCTAATTCTTCGCTAAAGCTTTATCGAGATAAATTCTTAATATTATTAATTTTATATTAAATAAATTATATAGCGAGTTAAATAGTAGCTTCGCTATAGTTTTAATAGTATAATTATAATTCTTATATAATAATAATCGACTTACTTCTTTTAATAAAAATATATCTTTATATTCTTTTAATTTATTAGAAAGTTTTAAAAGAATCTTTATACTTTCTATATAAATAGTTTATATTTTAATTATATTAATTTTATATTATTTATCTTTAGTTATTATTCTAGCTATAACTAATATATAAATAATCTTATACTCTTTTAAAGCATTCGCGAATTATTATAATATCAGAATCTTAAGTAATTACTTTTCGATTTCGAAATATTAAATTAAATTTTTTATATTTATTCTAATTCGTTTATTAATTAAAGTCGAAAAATTTAAAATTATTAAGAAGTCTTCTTTATTAATAATATAAAAAATATATTTATAATACTTAATACGCTTTTAACTATCTTATAAATAATAGATTATTAAATAGATATTATAATAATAAGTTAATTTTTAATTTATTTATATAAATTTTAATAAGTAATTATTAATTTTAATTAGATTCTATTTAATTATAAAACGCTAATTTATTATATTTATCTCTATATTATTATTAAAATAAATTTTAATAAAAGTCTATAACTCGTTTTAATTATTTAGAAGTATTTTATCTTTATAGATTAATAATAAGATAAATACTATTTTTATTTTTATCCTTATTATTATAAAGTCTTCGATAAAGATTTTTCTTTTTTTATTAAATTAATTATATAAATCTTATAATTATTAATTAAATTAACTAGTATATTATTAAGATTTTTTATTTTTTACTTTTTCGATTTAGTATAGTTAATAATATAATATTCTTTTTCTTTATAATTATAATATTTTATATTATCTAAATAAAACTTATTATCTTTAAATTTATTCTTAGACTTATAATCTTAAAATTATTTATCTCTAAAATTAAAGTTATTTTATTTTCGCGATAACTATAATCTTTTATATTAAGAATTTTAATTTTCTCGCTATTAATTCTCTTATAAATTAAAAATATTATCTATTTTATATCCTTTAAAAGATTTTTATTTTTTATTATTATTTTTTAAATATATTATAAACGTTAGAAACTTATCTCGCTTAATTAATATAATTTAAATATTAATTAATTAATAGCGAAGATTTATATAAATTCTTATAAATAAATAATATATTTATTAATTCTTAATATAGAGATTTATTTAAGCTTTTAATAATTAAAGATAATTATTAAATTAGTATATAGTTTAATTTTATCTTTAGTTAATATTTATATACGCTTAGATAATATTAAACTCGCGATTTATTAGATCTTTAATTTAGTTTAATAAAAAATTAATAAACTTCTATTATATATAGTTATAATTTAAAAATCTATTCTTCTTATTAGTTTATAATTTTTTCTAATTATTATTAAGAGATTAATAAATTTAAAAAATCTTATTCTTTTTTAATAAGAAAGTTTTTCGAAATTAGACGAAACGCCTTATTTATCTTTTATATTAAAGCTTAATATTTTTAAATATTCTTTTTATAATAGATTAGTAATTTCTTTAATTAAATCGTTTTTTAAGATCGCTAGATAATATTATTATATTCGAGATTAATATTATTTATAATTCTCTTTATTTTTAAAGTCGCTAATAATTTTAATCTATTATCGCTATTATTATAATTATAATTTATAAATATTTTATCTCTTTTAAGTAAAATAATCTTCGCTTTAAAAGATTAAAGATAATATTTTTATATAAATATATCTCGATAACGAGTAGTATACTTTATTCTATCTTTTAGAATATATATAAATTTATTAATCTATTTATTAATATCTTATTTATTATTAAAGATACTCTCTTAACTATTAATAGTAATATCGTTATTATTATTATTATTACTTAATTTCTTCGTTAAATTATTATTTATAATTAATAAAAAGATTTCTTTATTAGAGTCTATAATACGTTTTAATATATTTAATTATACTATAGTAATATTTTAATTCGATATTATATCGATTAATAATAACTCGTTTTATAAATATTAAGACTATACTCTAGTAATAATTATTATATTAATTTTAAATCGCTATCTTTAAGAAGAATTAAAGAATTAAAATTATTAGACTCGAAGAGTTTTAGAGTTATATAGTAATATAAAATTAGAAAAATAGATATATTTATATATTCATTTAATAGTAAAACTAATTTTTAAGAAAGTAAAAAAAACTTAAAAAAAATCGCTAACTTAAGTTTATTCGCTAAGACTTCGTTAAGTATATATTAAATATATATAAACTAAGTAATTTAAAGTTCTCTTACTTAGAACTCTTAAATTTCTTTTCTAATATTCGATAATATTATAAGATATTTTAGAAATACTTATAAAGCTACTAGCGTAAACTTAATATTATATATATCTATTCTATAGATATATAGTTAATTAATATCTTTTATATTATATATATATATAAGTTAAATTATAATAATTTCTTAATAATTAATAGTAATATAATCTACTAGTCGAAAAGATATAAAATTTTTTAAACTTAGAATTTTTTAACTTTTACTTCTTTTCTTTAAAAATTCATATTATTATAATCTATTTATAGAATCTAATAATTTCTAAGTTCTATAACGAGGCTACTCTTTTTTATACGAGACGATTTTAAAATACGATAATTTATATATAGAATATCGAGTAGAATTAGAAATATCTTATACCTTTTAAAATAATATCTCGAAAATTATCTAAATTTCATATTAAATCTTATATCTTTTCGACTATTAGACTAATATCTAGCTCTACTTTATAGAATATTTAAATATCTTTTTAAACGTTTACGTAAAGCTTATATTAATATCTAATAGTATAACGCTCTAAGTCGAATCTTTAATATACTCGCTAGTATCGAGTATCTTTTAATAGTAACTTATATTCTAAATTTCTAATCGATCTTTTTAATAGATCTATTAATATTATAATAGCTTTAAATATCTCTTATAAATTAAATATACTTATAAGATTTAATTAGATAAAAATAATACTTAGTTAAATAATAAAATTAATAAAATTTATTATAATTATCTATTAATCTACTTAGTTAGTTATTAAGCTAGCTACTTAATAAGTTACTTAATTATCTTATTAATTTACTTAGTTAACTACTTAGCTAGCTACTTAATTTAATACTTTATAAGAAAAGAAGTAAGAGAAGAAATTATAATAGATAAATAAGAAGAATACTACGAAGAAATTAAGCGATAATAAGATTATTATTTATAAGAATATAACTTAGCTCTTTATAATTTCACGTTATATACTCTCTATAATTTTATATTAAATTACTATTTAATAGACGAAGAATAATACTATAATCTAGCTTACTATCTCTATATATCTAGATAATATTAATATATATAAAAGAATAAGATAGAGCTAAGCTTAAAAATCTTAACTTTATATATATAGTTAATTATAAATTTAAAGTTATTACGCTCTTTAATTAGATCGACTAAATTATCGCGAGTAAATAAATTAGCGTTTATAATTATTAAAAAAATAGATATATATTATTAATATATAGAATAACTTTTTTATTTTCTATTAAAATTTTAAGATTATTTTTTTAAATTTTAGAATAAAATATAGGCTTTTAGATTAAAAAAGAATTTTAAAATTTTAGTCTTATAATTATTAAAGCGTAAGGAATTCAAATATCGTCTATTAAAAGTTCGCTTACTAAAGTTAATTCGATAGCTCTAATTAAAAAATAGGTATATATTATTTAATTTTAGAATAACTATTTTATTTTCTATTCAAATCTCGAAATTTTTCTTTTAAATTATAGAATATAATATGGGCTTTTAGATTAAAAAAGAATTTTAAAATTTTAGTCTTATAATTATTAAAGCGTAAGGAATTCAAATATCGTCTATTAAAAGTTCGCTTACTAAAGTTAATTCGATAGCTCTAATTAAAAAATAGGTATATATTATTTAATTTTAGAATAACTATTTTATTTTCTATTCAAATCTCGAAATTTTTCTTTTAAATTATAGAATATAATATGGGCTTTTAGATAAAAAAAGAGTTACTAAATTTAATCTTATAGATATTTAAAGATAAGAAATTCAAATATCCCTCACTAAAGATCGCTTATCAAAGATCGCTTATTAAATTTACTCGATAGTCCTGATTAAAAAAAACGGTTATGAATTTAATTTATAGATCTTTACTCGTTATATTATAATATATTACTACGAGTAAAGATCTATAAATTAAAATTAATTTTTTTTTTAATTAGAGCTATCGAGTAAATAAATAAGCGATCTTTAATAAGCGAACTTTAATAAATAATATTTAAATTTTATACGCTTTAATAATTATAAGACTAAATTTAAGAGTTTTTTTTCTCTCTAAACGCCTATATTTAATTCTATAATTTAAAAAAAAAATATTAAAATTTTAATAGAAAATAAAAAAGTTATTCTAAAATTAAATAATATATATCTATTTTTTAATTAAGACTATTCGATTATCGAGCGAATTTTAATTTTTAATAATTATAGACGCTAATTTATTTACTTATAATAAATTAGTCGATCTAATTAAAGAGCGTAATAATTCTAAATTTATAATTAGTTATATATATAAATTTAAGATATTTAAGCTTAGCTTTATCTTATTCTTTTATATATACTAATAATAACGATATAAGAGAAGAATTTACTACGTTAATTATAGCTAATTAAACTACTATAAAAGAAAGATTAATAAGAAAAATCGAATAATTTATAATTAAACGAATTAAAACTATTCGATATCTTACTTTAATAGTTATCTTATTATTCGAAAGATTTTACTATAATAAAAGATATTATAAGATTTATACTACTATTTAACTCGATATCTCTACTTCTTCTCGATATTAGAAAAATTATATATATATACTTCTTATTATAAGAATATAATATTTCTCTATTTTTTATAGAGAATTATTATAAGATATTTTAGAAATACTTATAGAGCTACTAGCGTAGACTTAATATCGTATATATTTACTCTATAGATATATAGTTAATTAATATCTTTTATATTATATATATATATAAGTTAAACTATAATAATTTCTTAATAAATAAGTTCGATTTAATACTTAAATATTTACTTCTTATTTAAATTCTATAATAACTTTATATAATAAGAATAAAAAATTCTAATTTATTCTTACTATTAGAACTTCTATATTAAAGAATTTTTTCTAAATCTTTTTAATCTATTACTTTATAAAAATTATATCTATTAATTAAAAAGATATAATATATTCTATAAGATATTTTATATTAAGTAATATTATATCGTATTTAAATATAATATAAATAGAATTAAATACTATATCTTTTTTTTAATATAGATTTAAAATCTTAATAATATATAATAAGATAATTATTTCTAATATTATATTATAAAATAATATATATATAGAATATTTTAATTAAGATTTCTATATTTATAGAATATATTTATTATTCTTTATTAAGAGAGAGAGAATTTAAAATAGCTATTTATCTTCTTATTAATAATAATAATTAAAACTATAAGCGTCTTTATTCTTCTTTTTAAAATTATAGTATAAAAAAATATTCTAAATTTTAAATCTTTAAATCTTATAAGAATAAAATTCTATAATTATCTTTATATATATATTTATCTTAACGCGTTAGATAAACTTAATAAACTTTATATTTATTCTTCTCTTAATATTCTTTATTTCTCTTCTATTCTACTCTATCTCGATTTTTTTAAATATTCTAAATCTATCTCTATTTAATTAAACTTATTAACTATTTATAAATATATTCGCTTTTTAAATTATTCTAAATCTCTCTATTAAGATTAAATCTATTATTATTAAATCTCTCTAATTATAAATTTATTAATTATCTCTCTAAAATATTATAGAGTATTAATAATATATTTTAGTAAATTTATAAATATTAAACTTTTTAAAATACTTTTTATAAGCTTATTATTTTTATTAATATAATTATTATACTTATTAAAGTTAATAATAGAATTTTTATATAAAATATTATTAATTCTTTTAATTTAATTTAATTTAATATATTATTTAAAATTAAATTAAATTTATCTAAACTCGTTTTTTTAATACTTTATATAAAAAATTATTATTAAAATATAAAAAATTATTAATAAATAGTATTTCTAAGTATTATAATATCTTTTAGTTATTAAAAAATACCGTTTATATATAATAGCTCTCGCGAGAGTATAAAGAATATTATAAATTATTCGAATAATTATAAAATAATTATATCTTAGTTTTTTCTTCTATTTTAAATTTAAAAGTTTCGCTAGATTATTAAAAGAAGTTTTATAAAGATTAATAGTAAAATTATAATTAGAATAATAATTAGAAAATTTATTATTTCTTTTATATTACTAAAATTAACTATATCTATTCTTATTATCTAAATTTTTAATCTTAAATTTTATTATATAATTAAATATCTTTTTATTTATTTTATTTATTTAATTAATTTTTTATAATTAATTACTTATACTAATATCTTAATAATTTTAAAATATTCTTTTAAGCGTTTTTTAATAAATCTATATCTATAACTACTTTCTAATATTAATCTTTTAACTTAATTATTTTAATTTTTTATTATTATAATTAATATATATTAAAGAATAAGATAGAGCTAAGTTTAAAAATCTTAAATTTATATATATAGTTAATTATAAATTTAAATTTACTACGCTCTTTAATTAGATTACTTAAATTATTATAAATAAATAAATTAGTCTTTATAATTATTAAGAAAATAGATATATATTATTTAATTTTAAAATAAGTTTTTTATTTTCTATTAAAATTTTAAGATTTCTTTTTAAATTATAGAATGAAATATAAGCTTTTAAAGAAAAAAAGAAGTTTTAAATTTAATCTTATAATTATTTAAGCGCAAGGAATTCAAATATCACTTATTAAAGTTCGCTTATTAAAGATCGCTTACCTATTTACTCGATAGTTCTAATTAAAAATTAAAAAATAAAATTAATTTATAAATCTTTACTCGTTCAAATATAAAGTAGTAGCTTATTTATATAAATAATTTAAATTTAATTAGCTTTAATTATATTAGATAACTAATTTCTTATAAGTTATTTTAAAAGTTTTAAGAAGTTCTTTTTTTAAGAAACTCTCTTTCTCTTTAATTTTTCGAGTTTTTTATCTATATAATTATAGAGATAATTATAAATATTATAATTATAATTAATTATAATCTTCTTTTCTCTATTTATTAATTTTATAAATTTATAAAGAGATTTAATAAGCTAAATTAAATTATTTAATTTATTAGAAAATATTTAAAAATTTATCTAAACGTCTAAATTATAATTTTTATTTATAATTTTTTATTATTATTTAATTTTAAATAAGTAATTAATTTATTTTTTAATAAGTATATAATATTAATATAAAGAAGTAAAGCGCGAATTAATATCTAATAAATTAAATTTTAACGAGTTTTAATATTCTAAAAGAGTTAAAAAAGTATTTTTCATAATATAACTTTTTTTAGAAGATTAACATTTATTTAATATTAAAACGATTTTATTTTAAAATCGTTTAATTTATAATATAAAAAAGATCTTTTTATATTAATCGCTAATATTAATATATATAATAATCTTTAAATCTTAATATAATTAATAATATAATATTTAGAATAATAATATAAAATATTATATCTTTATTAGAGTTATTAATAAGTTAATTATAGATATTTAAATTAAATTTTATTTTCTTTATTATTTTAAATTCTCTAGAATTTCTTATTTATTAAAATAACTTTAATATTATTTAGAAGTTATTTTAAAATTGATTAAATAATATATATTATATAAAGAATATATTATATATTATTTAAGAATTTAAATTCTCTAATATTAAGTAAATTATTTATTAAAAAAATAAGAAAATAAATAATTAAATCTTTAAAGAATATATTCTTATTATTCTTATTATTAATTATAAGAATAAATATATAAGTTTTAATTTTATATTCTATAAGAATTAAATTAATAAGACTTATAAATTTTTAATTAGTATATAAATTTTAAATATATTTATAATTTATAAAGTCTTATATTATTATTAATTAATATTAATAGAAAAAGTTAAAGTTATTATAAATATTTAATAGTTATAAAATAACTAATAATTTAAAATTAGAGAGAATTTAATATTATTAATTAATATTTATTTTAATAATTTTAACTCTAGCTCTATAGCTTTCTTTATTAATTAATTCTTTATAATAAATATTACTATTAATTATATATTAAAATTAAGATAATATAAAGATTATAATATCTTAGAATTATTAATAATTATAAATAAAATATTAATACTTATAATTTAGCGATAAAATTATCTCGAGAAATCTTCGCGTATAAACTTTCTATTTTTTATTTATTATTTTATTTATTAATAATTTATATTATCTAGCTTAAAAATATATTTAATTTTAATAATTATTAATAAAACTTATTAGTATATATAAAAGAATAAGATAGAATTAAGCTATAAAATCGAAAATTTATATATATAATTAGTTATAAATTTATTAGATCTACGTTTCTTAGTTAGATCGACTAACTTATCGCGAATAAATAAATTAATATTCGTAATTATTTAAAAATCTCTTACTCTACTTTAAACCCCTTAATAACTTTACTATTTTCTATTAAAATTTTAGATTTTTTCTTTAAATTATAGCTTACAGCTTACGCTTTTTAATACTATAAGAATTCTAAAATTCGATCTTATAATTATTGAAAAGTAAGATACTTAAATATCGCTTACTAAAGATCGCTAACTAAAGATCGCTTATTAAATTTACTCGATAGCTCTAATTAAAAAATTAATTATAAACTTAATTTATAAATCTTTACTCGTTTATTATAAAATACTCAAATTAAATCTCTTAATATATTTTTAAAATTAATATATACTATTATATCGCTTATTTTATAATCTATAAATAAATAAATTAGAATTTTATTATAATAATAATAAATAATATATAACTTCTTAAAATTAATAAGTATATATTTAGTAAATTATATTTACTTCTAAGATTTTCTAATTATTAAACTCTAATAAATAAATTAATAGTTATTATTAGATTTAATCTAATTTTATATAATTTATACTATCTTTATTTATTATTATATTTTTTATTTTTTTCTTATTAATATTAGAAAAAAAGTAAGATTTATTATTATTATTATATTAAAATACGAGTAAAGATTTATAAATTAAATTTATAATTTTTTTTTTAATTAGAACTATCGAGTAAGTAGATAAGCGATCTTTAATAAGCGAACTTTAGTAAGCGATATCTGAATTTCTTATACTTTGATAATTATAATATTAAATTTATAAATTTAATAATTTTTTCTCTCTAAAAGTCTATATTTTATTTTATAATTTAAAAAAAAAATCTTAAAATTTTAATAGAAAATAAAAAAGTTATTTTAAAATTAAATAATATATATTTAATTAGAGCTATTCGACTATCGAGCGAACTTTAATAAGCGATATTTAAATTTCTTACGCTTTAATAATTATTAGACTAAATTTCGAAATTCTTAAAAATTCGAAAAGTATAAATAGCGCTTTAAAATATAAAAAAATATATTAAAATTTTAATAGAAAATAAAAAAGTTATTCTATATATTAATAATATATATCTATCTTTTTAATAAGAAAGGCGCGGAAGGGCGAGATTTTAATAATTATAAATATTAATTTATTTACTCGCGATAAGTTAATTAGTCTAGTTAATAGACGTAATAACCTCGAATCTATAATTAGCTATATATATAAATTTAAGATTTTCTAATTTAGCTCTATCTTATTCTTTTATATATATTAATACTTATTAATATCTTATATTAAATATTATTAATTAAGAAAGTTAAGTTTATATTAAATAGAGTTTTAAAAATATTTTAATATTAAAAATTTTAAAGAAAAATTAAAAGAAATATATAAATAAATAAAATATTAGAAATAAGAGAAGATTAATATTTAATATATAAATTCTATCTTTTTACTATAATAGAAATTTATATTACTTTAATAATATATCGCTATATTATTTTCGATATTTAAATTAAAAATTAACTCTTTCTAATTAATATTATAATTAATAATTTAATATTTAAAATTATATAATAACGCTAATATTAAATTAATATTTCATTTAATTAATTTAGCTATTAACGCTTTTCTATTTAATATAATATATATTTAATTTATTTTAATATTATCTATTCGCTATTATATTATTTTAGATATTAAAATCAAAAATTAAATCTTTTTAATTAATAAAAACGTATATTTATTAAACTAATTTTATTAATTATTAATATAAAATTAAAATCTAGTTTAAACGCTCTAATAATTTAATTAATTTAATTAACTATTATTTAAATCTTTTATATATAAAAATTAAATTTTTTATCGCGCTAAAACTATTTTCAAAATTTGAAATCTTTTTTATTAATACGTCTTTTTTTTATTTAAATAATATAATTATATCTTTTATTTAAATATTAGACTATTAAAGTATTATATTCTTCGCTTTTAATCAAAAATCTTATCTTTAAATTAATATTTTTAATTTTATAAAGATAATAATAAGTTAATTAAAGGCGAATTTAAAAAAGATATAATATCTCTTATCTTTATAGTAGAAGAAAAGAAGAAGATAAATAAATTAATTATAAGTTATAAATAATTTAATATCTAAAAATAACGAGTTAATAAAATTATAATATTAAAATAAAGAATTTCTTTTATAATTAATAAATATAAGATTAAATAGAAATTAGTTAAATTAATAAGATTATCTTTAATAAATATATTATATATATAAAGAATATTAAAATATATAAAATATAAAAGAAAGCGTATATATATAGCTTTATATATTTAAAGTATATTTAATATATAGAAAGAAGCGCTTCTATATAACTCTATAATATATATCTAAAAAATATTAATCTCTTTTTTTAATTAGCTTTCTAATTAATAATTAACTTTAATCTATTTCTAAATAATATATTATTCTAATAAAATTTAATTATATAGTATTAATTAACTCGATAATAGATATTTAATATTATTCTTTTTTTATTTACTCTCTTTTCTCTTAAAAACTCTTTTTATTATTATAATATTTATATTACGAGTAAAGGCCTATAAATTAAATTCATAATTATTTTTTTAATTAGGGCTATCGAGTAAATAGATAAGCGATCTTTAATAAGCGATATTTAAATTCCTTACGCTTTAATAATTATAAGACTTAATTTAAAAAAAAAACTTTAAAAACTTATATTTCGTTCTATAATTTTTTAAAAAAAGCTTAAAATTTTAATAGAAAATATAAAAGTTATTCTAAAATCAAATAATATATATCTATTTTTTAATTAGAACTGTGACGAACGGCCGAGCCGGCTATCTAGCTGTCGAGCGAACTTTAGTGAGCGATATTTAAATGCCTTACGCTTTGATAATTATAAGACTAAATTTAGATATTCTTTTTTTATCTAAAAGCCTATATTTTATTCTATAATTTAAAAAAAAATCTTAAAAAATTAATAGAAAATAAAAAAGTTATTCTATATGTTAATAACGTATATCTATTTTTTTAATAGTTACGAATATTTAATAATTGCGAACGTTAATTTATTTATTCGCGATAACTTAGTCGATCTAATTAAAGAGCGTAATAACTCTAAATTTATAATTAGCTATATATATAAATTTAAGATTTTTAAGCTTAGCTCTATCTTATTCTTTTATATATATTAATAATATATCTACTTATTATAATATTATCTATAAGTAAAGATTTATAAATTAAATTTATAGAGTTGAATTTTTCATTTTTCTAAGTTAAATAAAGTTAAATTTTTTTAAGTTAAATGAAATTTTAGTCTTAGCTTTAAATTAAATCGAACTCTAATCGCTTACTATACGTTTTTAATCTATTTTTATTACTATAAAATTAATAAAGAAGATAAAAGCTCTAACTCTAAATTAAATCGAATTCTACTTACTTTTTATATAATAAATAATTTACTTCTATTACTATAGATCGCTAATTAATTATATTCTTATTTAAAAAAGTAATATCTACTTAATAATTTTATTCTTAATATATCTCGCTAATTAAATAAATTATCTTCTTAATAAATTATTTAAAATTATAATTAATAAGCTAGTTTTACTAATAACTTAATTTAAAGTTATATATAATTAATTATAGATAAAGATCTCGAGATATAAATATAGATCGATTTACTATAATAATTAATTTTAGAATTTATTAATTATTATACTAAAGATTAATTAAATTAGAAATTAAATATATTAAAAGAAAGTATATAGATCGTTTAAATTAGACGAAATTAGAGGGATATATAATATATAATATTATTTATTATTATATTCGCCTTTAAGAATATAATAATCGAGTATTTTAGATTTAATATATTTAATTTATAAATATATCTTATTATATAGATTTATACGCTACTTTAAATTTCTTAATAATATTATTATATAATTCTATTTTAACTTTAAATAATAGAGTAAAAGCGAGATTAATTTAAAGATATTTATTATTTTAGTAGATAAAAGAAAGCTATCTTTTTTATTAACGACTTAATTTCTATTATTATATATAATCTTAATTTTAGAGAATTTATTAAGAACTTAATTATTAAATTAAGCGATATTCTTATTAAGAATATAAAGAATTATTTTAAATATATAGAAATTAGCTATTTAATATAAGTTAAGATTATTATAAATAATATTAATTAGCTAAATAATAAAGTTATTTAATAATTACTCGATAGATTAATTAATTATTTTTTATTTCTTAAAGCTTATTAAGATATTATTATTTATATCTAATAGTCTTTAAATAAATTTCTCTATATTAATTTAATCTTAATTAATTAGATTAAAATTTCAAAGTCTTATATTTTCTATTAATTTAAGAATTTAAATATAATTTTAAAGATAAAACGTTTTTAATATAATTTAAGCGATATAATTTAACTTAGTACTCTTAATAATTAAAAGAATTTAATAAAAGTTATTATAGAAGTATATAATTATACTATTAAAAGAAGTAAGATTCTTTTAAATATTTTAAAGTATATAATCGATAATCTCGATATTATAGCGATTTTATATAGAAATTTTATTTTAGAAAATAAGCTTAATTATTTTTAATAATTAAGCTAAATTAGATTTTATTAATATATTATAATTAAATTAAATAATAATATTAAGAGAAATCTTAAAATAAGAATAAGTAATAATATTATCTTAAAGAAGAATAGAGATAATATTAGATAAAACTATAGTAATAGCTATTTTAAAGTTATTTTATATTTTTTATAATATAATATTCTAAAGTATAATCTTATTAATATCTTTATAATTATTAAGAAAGAAGAGTTAATTATTAAAATAAGAGACTATATTTTAAATAGTATTAGCTATAATAATTTAATTATTATTAAAATTTATTTATATTTAATTTTAGATATTAATTTGATAGCTATATACTTCGTATAAAAATTAATTTTAATTATTAATATAATACTATTTATAATCTCGCTAGATCGCGAATAGATTAAAATTAATAATAAGATTAATATTTTTTATAAAGCTAATTTTTTTTTTAAATAAATTTAAATTAAATAAAGATAGAAGTCTTCGACGACGATTTATTTATATTATATATTATTTAATAAAAAGAGAATATAATACTAAGTCTAAAGAATATAAATAAGATTATTAAATAATTTAAATAAAGAATAATAAGTATTAATTAAGAAATATATATAAAGTATAAAAGAAGAATTAAATTATTTATAGATAAAAAAAGAAAAAATACGTCTAGCGCGAAAAGTTTTAGTAGCTAAAAAAAGAATATTATATTAAAAAAAATTACGATATTTTAAAACTATCGTTAGCGCGATAATCTTTTTATTCTATAATTTAAAATACTTTAACTTATTAAAGAAATTATTAAAAAAAAAATATCTAATATAAAAAGTTTTAATATATAAAAAAAGAAATATTATATTAAAAAAAGTTATAATATTTTAATATTATTATTAGCGCGATAAGCTATTTATATTACGCTTAAAATATTTCTATTTAATAATAAAGAAATTATTTATATATCTTAATTTATAATTATTTTATAGATTTAGAGAGTTATTAAGCTTATATTATAGTAAAATTATTATAAAGAGATTTTATAAGTAGTATTCTTTCTTTTAAATCGCTACTTTATTTAATATTTAATTTTATTTAATATTATTATAAAATAAGTCTCTTACTATATAAATACTATAGTAAAAAAAAAGATATTACTATTTATCGTATATAAGTCTTCGAAAAATATAGAATTTAATATATTTAGAAGAAGATATTATAGATAGAAAAGTTTCTTAGTATTCGAATTAATATAATATATTCTTTTAATAATATCTTTATATCTCTAATATAAACTCTATTCGAATATAGCTCGCTTATTCTTTTTCTAGATATATTATATCGATAGATTAATATAGAAGAAATCTTCTATTTATCTTCTTTACTAACGTTATTAATTTAATTAAAAAAAAACTATTAGCTTAATCTAGCGTTTATATTTTATATTAATTATATAAAATAAATTATTATTATTATTAAATATTATATCTTATTAATTTAAAAGATAAATAAATAATTATTTAATAGAAGAATTATAATTATATAATTTAAAGCTAAAAATCCTTTAATAAACTTTTATAGAGTCTATTTATTATATATTTTAATACTCTTAAATCTTATTTATTTAATTTAGACCTATATCGTTTTAATCTATATCGCTTTTATATTCTATTTAAAAATTAGTCTAATTATTATTCTTATAAATATATTTAAAAATATATTTATAGATTTTAATATTAATATAAATCTTTATATTAATATAAGTATTATATTTAATTAATAAATAGAGATTATAGAATATTATCTAATAATTCTACTTAGATTTATTATCTAATATCTTAATAAATCTATATTAATAATATATAAAATATCTAAAATTTAATTTAAAGACGATATAATCGCTAAAGTCCTTCGAAAATTATTTATTATATATATTCTTATCTAAATCTTAATAAAATAAAGTAATATCTATTCTATTAATAATATATTAACTATAATTTCTATAGAGTATATATTTAATAACGATTATATAGAGATTAGAAAATAAATTTTAATTAGAAATCTTAATATTAATAGCGATATCGATCTTAGTAATATTAAAGAATTAATCTTTAAAATATAAAATAATAAGAATATAAATATACGATAAGTCTTATTTTTAAAATTTAATAATATAGATATAGGTTGAAACTCGATTTATTACTCGTAAAGTTAGTTAGAATTAAAGTTAATCGATATTTTAATTAGCCGTATTTCGCTTTTATAAGAATAAAAAAAAATTAGATAATATCGTAGAGCTAATTAATAGAAATTATAATATATAATAAACTAAATTATATTAGAAGTATTTTTAAAGATTATAATCTATACTAATTATCTAATTAATATATTATTTAAAAAATTATTCTATTAAATAGAATAGAGAAAAGCTATTATACTATAATAAGAGATAAAAAGAATAAAAGTATATCTAGTATCTTCTCTTTTAGAATATTATTTATAAAGATTTTTAGCTTTAATCTAAATATTTTAATAATTAGATTAAATCGATTAATAGCGTATTCGCTAGATAGAAGATTTTCGATAATTTTAATTTATTTTAAATTATAAATAAAAGTTATAAAGAGGTTTAATTAATCGAATTTAATAAATAGAGTAATAATATTCTAATAGAGTTATTTTATAAATTATAAATCTTCTTAATAGAAGAAAGAGAGAATAATACGTTATTTATTAGTCTAATTATTTATAATAGCTTTATTAATATAAATATCAACGATTATTTAATAGATATCGACTTAAATAATCTTCTAATTTATCTTTAATTAATAAAGTTTATTACTTTTAATAGCTATATAAGTATTATAGATAAAATACTATAGTAATTTATCGTAGTAAAGAAAACGATTAAACTTACTAGAATAGATCTATATTATATATCTATAAAAAGTTAATAACTAATAAAATAAAATAAATAAATAATATAGATCTATAATATAAAATAAGCGTTATTTATATAAAGTTATCTTAATCAATAATTTTACTAATTTATAAAGTAATTTCATTATCGCTATATTAATAAATAAGAAGACTTCTATCTAGTATAATATCTATATTAAATATATTATTATATTATAATTATTTATTAAATAAGAAGATAATAAGATAGCGTAAGAGTATATAGATTAGATATTAATATAAAATACTAAATCTCTTATTACTTTAAGTTTTTATTAAGATATTCTTAGCTTTAAATAGATCTAATAAATTATTTATATTACTTTTTTAAGCGATAGCGATTTTATCTAAAGTAGAATAATTATAAATATATAAATTATAATATTATAAATTTTTATAAAGTAGCTTATAGTCTTATATATCTAGATTAATCTTTAACTTTTTAAATATCGATTTAAAGATAATAATATATAGATTAATACTTTTAAGAATTATAATTATTTTATAATAAAGTATCTAATTAATATATTTATAATAGTTATATCTAATAAAGTTAATATAAGAAACGCGATTAAAAGAAAATTATACTATATTATAAATTAATCTTAGATATTATTTATAATATAAATTTAATTAAAGATTAATTTTTCGCTCTCTAAAGGCGCTAGAGTAGATATATAAATAATAATTACTCTCTAGATTTTATATATATAAAGAGTAATTAAATAATTAATAATAATCTACTATAAAGTTATAAAGATTATATTATTATATTAAACGCTATAGCGATAGAATTCTTTATAATTATTAATAAAATTTAAGATCTCTAGCGTTAAAAAATAGAGAATTTAATTAATAATATACTCGCTAAAATTAATCGAATTATTTATACTTATTTTAACGCCTTTATAATTCTATTCTATATTATTTACTTTTTAATTAATTTCTATTTTAAATATATTAACTTTAATCTTTTCGCTATTATAATATTACTTAATTATCTTATTTTTTTATAACGCTATATTATAACTATTATAAATCTAATTTATAGAATCTAAATTATATTATATAGACTTTATAATATATAGATAACGCGCGATATAGCTAGCGAGCTTTATTAGAGATTAAATAGAATTTAAATAAGAGTTAAAAGATAGATTAAAAGAATATAAACTATTAAAAGAATTATTATTAAAGAAGTTTATTAATAGATTTTATAATAGAGGATTTTTAATAGCGTCTTTCTCTTATTTAGAAGCTTCTTCTTATTTAAAATTTAATACGTGTTAAAAGATTTTAAAATAGAGTAATAAAGAATAAATAGAGAAGAAAAACGCGTTTTAAGAGATAGTATCGCTAAGTTAAAAGATATTATTACTAATTTAAAAGAAATCTATAGAGAAAAATATATTTATTTAAGCTCTTTTTAAGAGTTTTTTAACGCGTTTATAAGTAGTAATAAATAGCTATTAAGCTCGCTTATAACCTTAATTACTAGTAATAATAAATTTATTAAAAAATAATCTAAAAATATTAATAAGGGCTTTAAGAGGCGAGAAAAAGAGATATATATATCTTAAACGTTTAGTAACTTTTAAATAAGAAATATCGAGAATAAATATATTTATCTTAATAAAATTAATAGAATTAATAAAAAGATAGAAGAATAATAGTTATATAAATAAATAAAAGAATTATTTAATTTCAAACGCGTTTCATATAATTATATTTAAATACTACTTCGCATTATTAATAGTAAATTAAACTTTATAATTTTTATAGCGTTAGAAAGCGTAAAGCGAGCTTTATAATTTAAGAAATTATAAAGTAACTATATATAGCGTAAGTTAAGTACTTTAAAGTATAAAACTTCTATATATAAATTTTTAATAAGAGAAACGCGAAAGAGCTATTAAGCTAATTTAGTTAATCTAATTAAAGAGTATAGCGAACTCGAATTTATAATTAACTATATATATAAATTTAAAATTTTCAAGCTTAGCTCTATCTTATTCTATTATATATACTAATATTTAAAAATAATAAAAATAATATATTTATATTCTATAATTAAATTAAATTAATAATATTATTTTTATAAAATAAATAAATATCTAATAGCGATATTTTTCTTAATATAATATTTAATTATAATATTAATTATAATTTATTTATATATAACGAGTAAAGATCTATAAGATAAATAATTTTTTTTAATTAAAACTATCGAGTAAATTTAATAAGCGATTATTATAAGATATTTTAGAAATACTTATAGAGTTACTAGCGTAAACTTAATATTATATATATATATATATATAAACTATATAAATAATTAATAACTATATAATTATATATATATATATATATATATATAAGTTAAATTATAATAATATCTTAAGATTTAATTTTACTTAATTCTATAATATAGTAGACGTCTCTACGAGTTACGTCTTTATTATACGTTTATATAAAGTCTATATTAATATCTAATAATATAACGCTTTAAGTCGAATCTCTAATATACTCGTAGTTATCGAGTATCTTTTAATATTATTCTATTAATTCTTTTATTAAATCTATCGATATTATAATAGCTTCGAATACTAGAGAATAATAGTAGAAATAATAAGTTAATTAATTAGATAATATCTTACTCGTCTTACTTTAGAAATAAATAATATAAATAATGAAAATAATAAGAATTATAAATATAAGATTAAAAGTATTAAAGACTAGATCTAGATTTTCTTTATTTACTATTTCGTTAGTTATTTCGTTAGCTACTTAGCTAGCTACTTAGCTAGCTACTTAATTAATTACTTAATTAGTTACTTAGCTAGAGTACTTAGTTAAATAAGAGAAGAAGTTATTATAATAAATAAATACGAAGAATATTACGAAGAATATTACGGGGAAAGTAAGCGGTAATAAGATTATTATTATTAAGAATATAATTTAGCTCTCTAAGATCTTACGTATAGATCTATTTTTTACGATCTTATATTAGATTATTACTTAGTAAGCGAAGAATATTACTATAACTTAATCTATTATTTCTATTATATTAATATAATATATTACTATAATAACGTTATAAGAGAAGAATCTACTACGACGATTATAGCTAATTAAGTCTCTATAGAAGAAAGATCGAACGATTTATATTTAAATAAATTGAAATTATTCGATATCTTACTCTAATAGCTATTTTATTATTCGAAAGATTTTACTATAATAGAAGATCTCGAGAAATTTACATTACTAATTAATCTAATATCTCTATTCTTTAGCATTTCGAAAATACATTCATGTATACATATATCTTATCATGAGAATATAACATTTCTCTATTTTTTATAGATAATTATTATAAGATATCTTAGGGATACTTATAGGGCTACTAGCGTAGGCTTAATATCGTATATATATATATCTATAGATTATATAGATAATTAATAACTTTATAATTATATATATATATAAGTTAAATTATAATAATTTCTTAATAGTATACTTTTAATAGACGATATTTAAATTTCTTATCTTTAAATATCTATAGAGCTAAATTTAATATTTCTTTTTTTATTTAAAAGCTTATATTACGTTCTATAATTTAAATAAAAAATCTTAAAAATTTAATAGAAAAAAAAGTTATTCTAAAATTAAATAATATACATCTATTTTTTAATTAGAGCTATCGAGCGAATTTTAATAAACGATATCTAAGCTTCTTACTTTTTAATAATAATATTACGTTTTTCTAGTCTAGCGTAACTTATCTTATTAGCGTAACTTAACGTATCGCTAACTACTTTCTTTAATTTCGTTCTCTTATAGTTAGAGAATTATTTAACTATTATTATATTAAGAAATATCTTTCTTTTATACGTAAAACTACTTTCTTAAAGAATATACTTACTTCTTATATTCGTAATCTTAATAATTACTTTTACTATTATATAAATAACACGAAGTTATCTTTTATTTAAATATATTTAATTTTTAATTTTAATAATTATTATAGATATCGTTAATTTATTCTAGAATTATTAAATATACTTTTATATACTTTTTATATATATACTTTTTTCTATATATTATAAGAAAATAGTTTAAAGAAATATAGCTTATTATATTAAGCTATAATATTTTTTAAAGAATATTAAGAGATATATTAATCTTTTTAAATTAATAATTTAATAAAAAGATTATAATTATAATATATATAATCTTATATTAAATAACGATATTAAAAATATATAGTAGATATATAAAATTATTATTAAAAACTTTAATTATAAAGTATTAATAAATTTCGCGTAATTAATATTATTAAAAGATAAGCTTTTCTTATTATTAATAGATATAGCTCGCTTTCTTTTATATATATTAAGTAATAAAATATAATTATATTTAATTCTATATCTTATTAATTAAGCGTAATTATTAATTAGAATAATAATTAGAATAGCTACTTATATTTCTAAGTATAGAAATTTTAATTAAGATATTCTATATATATATTATATTATAATATAATATTATAAATATATTATCTTATAATATATATCGCTAAGATTCTATATTATATTAGATATAATAGAATATAAATATAAATATTTATATCTTATTAGAGTATAATATAATAGATTAATATATTATATTATATTATATCTTTTCAACTAGTAATTATATCTTTTCTTTTATTATCTTATCTCGTCTATCTCTTCTATCTCTTCTATTTCTTTTATCTCTTTTATTACTAAAAGTAGAGATTTATAAAATAAATTTATAGAGTTAGATAGTTTTTAATTAAAGTAAATTTTAACTTTAATTCTAAGTTAATCGAACTTTAATCGCTTTCTATAAGATTTTAATTTATTTTTACTATTATAATATTAATAAAGATAATAAAAATTCTAATTCTAAACTAAATCGAACTTTACTTACTTTCTATATAATATTTAATTTACTTCTAATATTATAAATCGCTAATTAATTATATTCTTATTTAAAAAAGAAGTATTTACTTAATTATTTTACTTATAATATATCTTATTAATTAAGTAAATTATCTTTTTAATAAATTATTTAAAATTATAATTAATAGATTAATTTTTTTAATAACTCGATTTAAAGTTATATATAATTAATTAATTAAAAATAAAATTTTTAGAATATAAATATAAATTAATCTATTAAAATAATAGCTTTAAAATTTATTAATTACTATATTAAAGAGCAATTAAATTAAAAATTAAATATATTAAAAGAGATTATATAAATTATTTAAATTAAATTAAGTTAAAGAAATATATAATAATATAATATTATTATATTTATTTTTAAAAAAGTATAATATATAATATATAATATTATTATATCTATTTTTAAAAATATAATATATTAATATATATAATAGAATGAGATAGAGCTAAGTTAAAAATCTTAAATTTATATATATAATTAATTATAAATTTAAATTCGCTACGCTTTTTAGTTAGATATCGCGAATAAATAAACTAATATTTATAATTATTAAAATCTATTATTCTACTTTTAACTCTTTAATAACTTTAGTTTACGCTATATAAGAAGATAAAATAAAGCGAGATTTTAAGTATTTAATATTATCTTACTTCGAGTTAAGATTTTAACGAAGTAAGATAAAGTTAAAATAAGGTTTTTCTATTAAAATAATAGAGATATCTTATTATTTTATTAAGTCTATTAAATAAATTAGCTTAAGACTATTACTCTTATAGTATTCTTCTTATACTTCTCTAAATATATATTCTAAATATCTATATCTTATACTCTAATTTAAATTACGATATTATATTCTATACTCTATTTTATTATACTTTTTAATATAAAATATTAAAATTTAAAGAGATTATTTAGAGATACTTAGAGTCTATCGAGTTAACGAGATATATTTTTAAATCTTACTCTCGAATTAAAGTAAGGTTAGAATTTCGAGAAAACTCGAAACCTCGACCCGAAACCTTACCCCGACCTCGGCCCCCCTTCGAAATTTCGTCGATATTTCTCGCTCCGTTACGCAGCGTAAACTTTACTAATTTCTATTAAAAGTTTAAGTTTTTTTTTTAAATTATAGAATATAGATTACGCGTCTTAACGATTTAAAAATTTAAAAATTAAATCTAATAATTATTAAATAGCGAGGAGTTTAAATAATACTTATTAAAGTTTACTCGATAGCCTTAATCGAATTATCGAAAAAATAAGTATATTATTTAAATCTAAAATAGCTTTTTTATTTTCTATTAAAATCTTTTAATTTTTCTTTTAAATTATAGAACGTAACTCGTATATTTTAATATTTTAAGAATTTAAAAAATTTATCTTATAATTATTTAATAGCAATTCTTTTAAATATCGCTTATTAAAGTTTACTTATTAAATTTACTCGATAGTTCTAATTAAAGAAATAGATTATAAATTTAATTTATAAATTTAAACTCGTAATATATAATATTATTACATTTATTTTTAAAAATATAATAATCGAGAATTTAAGATTTAATATATCTTATTATATAGATTTAGAGACTACTTTAACTTTTTAATTTTTTTTATATATAATATTATTTTAATTTTAAGTAATAAAATAAAAGTAAGATTAATTTAAAGATATTTACTATTTTAATAAATAGAAGAAAATTATCTTTTATATTAATAATATAATTTCTATTATTATAAATTATTCTAAATTTATTAAACTTATTAAGAATTTATTTATTTAATTAAGTAATATTCTTATAAAGAGTATAAATAATTATCTTAAATATATAGAAACTATCTATTTAATATAAGTTAAGATTATTATAATTAATATTAAATAATTAAATAATAAAGTCGTTTAATAGTTAGTTAATAAATAAATTAATAACTTATTATTCTCTAAAGCTTATTAAGATATTATTATTTATATTTAAAAGTTTTTAAATAAAATCTTTATACTAATTTAACTTTAATTAATTAGAATAAAATATTAAAATTTTCTATTTTCTATAAATTTAAAAATTTAAGTATTATTTTAAAGATAAGATATTCTTAATATAATTTAATACTTTTAATAATTAAAAGAATATAATAAAAGTTATTATAGAAATATATAATTATATTATTAAAAGAAGTAGATTTTTTTTAAGAAAATATTAAAATATATAATTAATAATTTTAATATTATAGTAATTTTATATAGAGATCTTATTTTAGAAAATAAGTTTAATCGCGTTTAATAAGTAAGTTAAAGCGAATTCTATTAATATATTATAAGCGAGTTAAGTAATAAAATTAAAATAAATCTTAAAGTAAAAATAAATAATATAGTTATTTTTACTAGTCGAAAAGATATGATATTTGATATAGAATTAAGATAAGTTTCGAGATATTATTTCAAAAGATATAAAATATTTCTAATTCTACTCGATATTTTATATATAAATTATCGTATTTTAAAATCGTCTCGTATAGAATAAACTAGCTTCGTTATAGGGCTTTAAGAATTATAAGATTCTATAGATAGATTATAAAGATATAAATTTTCAAATAAAAGAAGTAAAAGTTGAAAAATTCTAAGTTTAAAAAATTTCATATCTTTTCGACTAATAGCTATTTTAAATAAAAATAAAAATAAGATTAAATAAGCTATAATAATAGCTATTTTAAAATTATATTATATTCTTTATAATATATTATTTTAAATTATATAAATAAAAGTCTTATAAATACTTTTAAGCTCTTTAAATTAATAATAGTTATTTAAGAGTATTAGAAGTTCTTTAAAAGTATAAATATAAATATTAGAATCGATATAGATATAATATTAATATAGATATATTAAATAAGATAATTAAATATCGAATAATTATAGAAATAGAAGATATTAAGTAATAATAAATATCTTTATTAAAATATACTAGATTATAATAAATAATAGAATAAAAAATATATTAAGAGAGATATAGAATATACTTATAATATTACTTCTCTCTCTATATAGAATTATACTTTTATAATTAATAAGTAATAGAGTAGTAGAAATAATATATATATATACTCGCTCGAAAATTAATAAAATAGTAAAGAACTTTCGATATTTAAAATCTTTGATATTATAATATTCTTCGACGATAGTATAGATAGCGAAAGCTTATATTATAATTTTTACGTTAATATTATCGCTAATTAGAGATATAATAAATATAAGAATTTAAGTTTAAAAGAAATTAATAAATTAATAAATAAGTAATAACTATAAGTATTTTAATAAATTATAATAATTCTTAAGTTAATATTTTAGTAAAAAGAATATTAATAAAATAATTTAATTTAATTAATCGAGAAATCTTAAATCGAATTAAATTATAAATGTTAAATTTTAATTTAATACTAAATTATATTAATATAGATCTCTTTATAATAAGTTATATAATTAATATTAATTATATTTAATAATAATAATAATAAGATTCGCGTATAATCTAATATAGCTTTAAAATATATTAAGAGTTATTAATTAATTAATTAATTATTTATATACGCTTCTATTTAAACTATAAAGAGTAATTATAGACTACTATATAGATAGTATATATTTATAAAAGAAATCTTATTTAATCTCTTTAAATTAGAATTAAAATTTTTAATTTTCTTTTTTTTACTATCTTTATAATATATTTTAATTCTTCTATTATATTTATATCTTAAACTTTTTAATTTCTCTTTTAAATTTTAAATTTAATAATTCTTTTTATTTATCTCTAGAGAATTAATTTATATAGCTATATATTAATAAGTAAATATTAATATAAAAGATTTATCTAAATAATTTATCTAATAATTAGTTTTACTTTTTCAAAAAAAATATTAATATAATTAGTATATCGCTAATTTTAACTTATTAAGATTTATCTCTTTTCTATTTACTTTAAATAGAAGATTAAAATATATTTAATATTTTACTTTCTCTAGCTATAAATATAGCTATTTAAATTAATATTTAATACTTTACTTATATAAAGAAAATATATAAATAAGAGTAGAACTTTTAACTTTAACTAGATATTAATAAAGAAATCTTTAATTTAATCTTAATTTTCTCTATTCTCTATATATTCATTTTTTTTTAAAAATCTTTAACTAATAATAATTTTAATATAATACTTATTTTCTACTTCTCTAATCTCTTATTAGCTCTCGCGTCTTTCGAATATATTAAGTTTAATTTAAGTTTATTATTATATTCTAGCTTATAAGCTCTACGACCTTTAAAGTCTATAATTTCTTTTCTTTCGCTAAGGTCTCTTTCTTCTTATATCTTTATTCTCTTATATTAAGAGTTATATTAATAAGAGAAGTTAACTTAATAAACTTAATATAAAATTATTATAAAGTAATATAAATCTAAGAAATTAAATAATAAATATAAAAAATAGAGTCGTTATAAAATATTAAATAGTTTTAATTTATTTAAAAACGCGATATTCGAGATATTATTAATATAAAAGCGTTATTACTATTAAAGATCTTAAGAGATTTTATTATAAATTAAAAGTTATATCAAATCTATTATTCGCTAATAATAATATTTATATAAAAAAGAAAGAAGAAAGAGAAATAGATTTTATTTTATAGATAATAATTAATATTGCTAGTAAGCTACTTATAAATATTATTTATAGAAATTATTAATTATATCTTAATAATTTTCAAATTCGCTATTATTTAAATTATATTATTTAAGATTATTATTAAACTTCTTTTATTTTATTCTATATTTAAGATAATTATTAATAAATTTAAAAGCGAGAATTTTCTCTATTATCTATTTAATCTAGTCTTTAATAATATTATATTTTAATAGAGAATTAGTTTATCTAGATAAGAGATTTATCGATATAAGATTTAAGAGAATAAAGTAAAAAATATTATAGATCTTTATACTTATTAAAAGCTTTAAGCGATATAAGATTTCTATATAATCTATTACTTTAGATAAATTATATCTCTTATTATCTTATTTTTAAAATAGTTAATTTAAAATAATATTTTTATTATTAAAAAAGACTATATTATTTACTTTAAAAGTAATCTTATAATATTACTTATTAATTTAAATTATTATATCGTATTCGAATATAATATAAATAGAGTTAAATATTATATCTTTTTTTAATATAAATTCGAGATCTTAACGATATATATTATAGAATAATATATTTATAATATTATATTATAAAATAATATATATATAAAATATTTTAATTAGAGTTTCTATATTTATAGAATAATTCGATTAAGATATATAGAATATATTTATTATTCTTTATTAAAAAAGAGAGAATATAAAGAGTAATATAATATAGCTATTTATCTTTTTATTAATAGTAATAATTAATATAATAAATATCTCTATTCTTCTTTTTAAAATTATATTTTAAAAGAATATTCTAAATTTTAAATTTTTAAATATTATAAGATTAAAATACTATAATTATCTTTATTTATATATTTATCTTATCGCGTTAAATAAGCTTAATAAACTTTATATTTATTCTTCTTTTAAATTCTCTATCTCTCTTCTATTCTATTTACGCTATATAACGAAGCGAGATAAGACGAGATTTTAGATACTTAATACTATCTTATTTTAAATCGAGATTTTAACGAAGTAAAATAAGATTATAATAAGATTTTTCTATCGAGATAACGAAGATACTCTATTATTTCGCTAAGCTTATTAATTAAATTAATTTAAGACTATTACTTTAATAATATTTCTCTCTAATATCTTATAAATCTAATCTTATATATATTCTAAGTATCTTTCTAAGTATTTATATCTTATACTTTAATTTAGATTATAATATTATATTTTATAATTTATTTTACTTTATTTCTATTATATAATATTAAAATTTAAAGAAATCGCTTAGAGATATTTAGAGTTTATTAAATTAATAAAATATATTCTAAAATTATAATTTCGAGTTAAGATAAGATTAAAGTTTTAAGCTTTCTTAAAATCTTAATTCCAAATCTTATCTTAACCCTAATCTCTCTTAAAATTCTATCGAGATTTCTCGCCTCGTTACGCAGCGTAATTCTATTCTATTATAATTTTTTTTAAATATCTTAAATTTATCTCTATCTAATTAAACTTATTAATTATTTATAAATAAATTCGCTTTTCCAGTTATTTAAAATTTCTTTATTAAAATTAAAATTATTATTATTAATTCTCTTTAATTATAAATCTATTAATTATTTCTATATAATATTATAAAGTATTAGCGATATATTTTAATAAACTTATAAATATTAAATTTATTAAAATACTTTTTATAAGCTTATTATTTTTATTAATATAATTATTATAATTATTAATAAAGTTTTTATATAAAGTATTATTAGCTTTCTTAATTTCATTTATTATATTAAGATCTTCTTTTAGATTAAATTAAATTTTTTAATATTTTATATAAAGAATTATTATTAGAGTATAAAATATTATTAATAAATAATATTTCTAAGTATTATAATATCTTTTAATTATTAAAAAATATCGTTTATATATAATAGCTCTCGTTAGAGTATAAAGAATATTATAAGTTATTAAAATAATTATAAGATATATATATTTTAATTTTTTCTTTTATTTTAAATTTAAAAGTTTCGCTAGATTATTAAAAGAAACTTTATAAAAATTAGAAGTAAAATTATAATTAGAATAATAATTAGAGAATTTATTATATCTTTTATATTACTAAAACTAATTATATCTATTCTTATTATCTAAATTTTTAATCTTAAATTTTATTATATAATTAAATATATTTTTATTTATTTTATTTATTTAATTAATTTTTTATAATTAATTACTTATATTAATATCTTAATAATTTTAAAATATTCTTTTAAGCGCTTTTTAATAAATCTTTATCTATAATTACTTTTTAATATTAATCTTCTAATTTAATTTCTTTAATTTTATATTATTATAATTTAAATATAAAAGCGTAGTTTATTTATATAGATAGTATAAATTTAATTAAATTCGATTATAATAGATAGCTTCTTTCTCGTTAATCGTTTTAAAAACTTTAAAAGATTCTTTTTTATTTTAATTTTTCGAGCTTTTTCTCTTTATAATTAAAGAGATAATTATATATATTAAAAATATAATAAATTAAAGCTTTCTTTTCTCTACTTATTAATTTTATAAATTTATAAAGAAATCTAATTATTAAGGAAATGAATAACTGAGTTATGAATTTATAGTGTGGTGTAAAGATATTAATTATTTTATATGTCTATAAGATAGATATATACGGTATTAAGCTACGCTAGGCTAAATTGAGTAATAGCTCTAAAGGAGACCTTGGCGTATCGTGATAACATACCCGCAAAGAATAAAAAAAGATACGTTCTCGTAGCTATATCTCTGAATAGCTACATTGAGTATACACTATTTATATATCTATATACCTATCCTTAGCCTATAGTCTTTATATTCTTCGCGAATCGAATATAACTAAGCGGAGAGATAAGAGTAAGAAGAGAGGCGAGAGGCGAGATATATAGTAGAGTATTACTAAGGCGAAGGGAAGACTCTCTATTAGATTATATAACGATTAGTCGTAAGATTATAGAGAGAATATCGACTTGAATAGAACTGCTACTGCTGACGATGCTCTATTTCTCCGTAATATTCTTCGCAATTTTCTCCGTATTTATCCATTACAGTAATCTATACTCTTATTTCTACTCTTACTATATCGACTTTAATACTATAACTAACTACTTTTAATATAATAATAGTAAATCGAAGTATTATTTAAATATCTAATTAAGTATATATTAAATAAGAATAGTAAGAGAGTTAACTTACTATGCTAAGAAGCTCGAGAGCGAGATTTAATTACTAATTATAATGTAGATATTAAATAGCCTATTAAAAGAATTAACTTAATTAATTAATTTTTACGTAGACTAAATCTAGCTGCGTAGCGAAGCGCGAGACTAACTATTAATATATTATAACTACGAGTTAAGTAATAATATAGACGACTTAAGAGAATCTAGATTAGATATTACTATTAATTATTAAGAAAATAAATAATTAAGTTATGAATTTATAATATAGTATAAAGATATGAATTATTTTATATATCTGTAAGATAGATATATACGATGTTAAGCTACGCTAGATTAAATTAAATAATAGCTTTAAAGAAGACCTTAGTATATGATAATACTAATAAGCTAAATTAAATATTAAATATATTAAAAATTAATTAAAAATTATCTAGATATTTTAATAATATTTTTTATTTATAATTATTTTTTATTACTTAACTTTAAATAAATAGTTAATTTATTTTTTAAAAAGTATATAATATCGATATAAAGAAGTAGAGCGCGAATTAATATTTAATAAATTAAATTTTAACGAGTTTTAATATTCTAAAAGAGTAAAAAAAGTATTTTTAATTATATAACTTTTTTTAGAGAATTAATATTTATCTAATATTAAAACGATTTATTTTAAAATTATTTAATTTATAATATAAAAAAGATCTTTTTATATTAATCGCTAATATTAAATATATATAGTAATTTTTAAATTTTATTATAATTAATAATATAATAAGTAGAATAATAATAAGAAATATTATATTCTTATTAAAGTTATTAATAGATTAATTATATTCATTTAAACTTAATTCTTATCTTCTTTATTATTTTAGCTTTTCTAAAAAAAATTATTTATTAAAAATCTTTTAATATTATTTAAAAATTCTTCTAAAATTTATTTAATAATATATATTATATAAAGAGTATATTATAAATAATTTAAAAATTTAAATTCTTTAATATTAAGCGAGTTATTTATTATAAAAATAGAAAAATAAATAATTAAATCTTTAAAGAGTATATTATTATTATTATTATTAATTATAAATTTAAATATATAAGTTTTAAATTTATATTTTATAAGAATTAGATTAATAATATTTATAAATTTTTAATTAATATATTTATCTTCGATATATTTAAAATCTATAAGAATTTTATATTATTATTAATTAATATTAATAAAAAAGATTAAAATAATTATAAGATAATTAATAATTTAAAATTAAGAAGAACTTAATATTATTAATTAATAAACTTTTTAATAA
Organism: Letharia lupina; assembly: GCF_014066315.1. Classification (NCBI taxonomy): domain Eukaryota; kingdom Fungi; phylum Ascomycota; class Lecanoromycetes; order Lecanorales; family Parmeliaceae; genus Letharia; species Letharia lupina. The sequence continues at coordinate 1,264,634 of NW_023502985.1, forward strand.
TATTAATTTTAATTTTATAGCTTTTTTTATTAATTAATTTTTTATAATAAATTTTAATTTTAATTATATATTAAAATCGAGATAATATAAGAGTTATAATATTTTAAAATTATTAATAATTATAAAATTTATAATCTAGCGATAAATATTATTCTAAAAAATCTTAATATTATCTTTTCTAGAGTAAATAATAGATTAAATTATTTATTTATTATCTTATTTATTAATAATCTATATTATCTAATTTAAAAATATATTTAATTTTAATAATTATTAATTAAACTTATTTACTTTAAAGTATTTAAATTAAATTTCTTAATATATCTTTTGAACTTAATATATATTATTATATCGCTTTTTTTATAACTTATAAATAAATAAATTAGAATTTTATTATAGTAATAATTAGTATATATAAAAGAATAAGATAGAGCTAAGCTAGAAAATCTTAAATTTATATATATAGTTAATTATAAATTCGTTAGATCTACGCTTTTTAATTAGATATCGCGAATAAATAAATTAACGTTCGTAATTATTAAAAAAATAGATATACGTTATTAATATATAGAATAACTTTTTTATAAATAATATATAACTTCTCGAAATTAATAAATATATATTCGTTAAATTATATTTATTTTTAAAATCTTCTAATTATTAAGTCTTAATAAATAAATTAATAATTATTATTAAATTTAAATTAAATTTATATAATCTACGAGTAAAGACTTATAAATTAAATTTATATATTTTTTTTAATTAGATAGCTAGCTATAGAACTAAGAACTAAGTAATATATTAAGAATACGCTCGTAATATTATTCCTCTCTCTTTATAATATTATATCTTATAATTAGTAAGTAGAAAGATAGAAAAATAACTATATATATACGCTTAACGTTTAAAGAATAATAAAAGTAGTAAAGAAATAATTATATCTAGAAACTCTAGTATCGTACTTTTCTTTATAATAGATATTAGAAATAATAGTAGCTCGTTATATTTACGCTATAGCGATATCGCTAGTTAAGTATTACGAATATAGTATACTTTAGAAAGTTCTTACTATTTAGATAGAGGTTTACGCTCTTTTAGCGCTTTAACGTAACGATTTACGATAAGATACGCTTTTTCGTAATATTAAGACGTAAATAGATATAAAGAGTCTAATTAGAAGAAAATCGACATAATATAATAAAAATAATATCTATTAACGTAGAGATAAATAGTAATAATTTCTAAATCTATATTTAAGCGAATAAAATATATAAAATATATAAAATATATAAAATATAAAATAATATAATTAATCGAGAGCTTTTAAATTAAATTAAGTCGTAAACGCTAAAAACTTTAATTTAATATTAAATAAGTTTCTCTATAGAATACTATATAATTAATATCGATTAAGATTATTAATAGCGATAGTAAGATTTATAGATAACGTACTATAACTTTAAAAGATATTTAAGTATTTATTAATAAGAGAAGTCTACTTAATAAGTTTAATATAAAGTTATTATTAAATAATATAGATCTAAGAAATTAATTCGCGAATATAAAAAAATAAGACTATAGTAAAGATATCGAATAATTTCAATTTAATTAAAAATGAAGTATTTAAGATAGTTTCGACCTAGAGAATTTTTTCGCTATTGAATTAATTCTTTATAGATAAGATATTTTTAAATATCTTTTATAAAAGTCGTTTACTAGATTTACTAGTCGAAAAGATATAATATAATATAGAATATTAATCTACTATATTATACTCTAATATAGTATAAATTATTAAGATTTATATAATCTTATATTTAATATAATATAGAATCTTAATAAGATATTTTATAATATAATATATCTATAATATTATATTATAAAATAATATATATATAAAATATCTTAATTAAAATTTTTATATTTAGAAGTAATTATTCTAATTATTATTCTAATTAATAATTATATTAAATTAATAAAATATAGAATTAAATATAATTATATTTTATTATTTTATATATATAAAAAAAAGCGAGCTATATCTATTAGTAATAAGAAAAGTTTACTTTTCTCTAATATTAGTCGCGCGAAATTCGCTAATACTTCGTAATTAAAGTTATTAATAATAATTTTATATATCTATTACGTATTTTCGATATCGCTATTTAATATAAAATTATATATATTATAGTTATAATCTTCTTATTAAATCGTTAATTTAGAAAAATTAATATATCTTTTAATATTCTCTTAAAAGTATTATAGCTTAATATAATAAGCTATATTTCTTTAAATTATCTTCTTACGATATATAAAAAAAAGATTAAATATAAAAAGTATATAAAAATATATTTAATACTTTTAGAATAGATTAATAATATCTATAATAATAATTAGAATTAAAAATTAGATATACTCGAATAAGAGATAGCTTTATATTACTTATATAATAGTAATAATAATAATTAAGATTAAAATATCGATTTAGATAACGTAGCTTTCGTAATAAATCTTTTATTACTATATATTAAATTAATTATATATAAATAAATATTTATAATTTTATTTTTTAAACGTAATTATATTTAATATTTTAAGATTTTTATAATAACTTAATATTTATTAATTAGCGTATTAATATTATTATATCTAAATTATAATAACGCTTATTATTAAATTCTATATTACGCTCTCGAGTAGTTTAAAAAATAAGATCTATTTAATTATTAGCGCGTATAATAGAATTATTCTTAATATTTATATCTTATTTAACTTTAATATTATTTATTTTCTTTATTTATATATATAATAATTCGCGTAATAAGCGAAATTTCAGACTTCTTCGTAATTACGCTCGCGTATTTTTCTTATATAATATTATTAAAATATAAATTTATTAAAATAATAATTAGAACTAGAAATTACTTATTATTTATTTATTATATTTTATTTAATTTATTTAAGAGCTTACTTCTATTATAATAACGATATATTAATATATTTAACTTTATACTTTTTAAAAATTATAACGTAATTAATAATTAAGATATTAACTTTCTTTACTTTTTTAATTAATTTCTTTTTAAATATAAATATATTTATTTACTATCGCGATCTCTTAATATTTTTATTTTAATTAAATTTATTCTTCGCTTTTTATTTTAATTAAAAATTTAATCGCTATTTAATTAATCTATATTAAATCTCTTTAATATCGCTATTATTATTAATATTTAATATTTATTATAATAAATTATTAAACTTAGTCTCTTCTACTTTAATTATTATAAAAAAATAAACTAATAGATATATATAAAAGAATTAAAGAACTTATATAAATATCTATAAATATTAAATTATTCTTAATTTTAATTAAAGCTTATTTTATTAAAAAGTATATTAATTCTAATAAATATCGATATTAGAAATAAAGAGAATATATATTATACGCTATTTTAAGTATATTATTACGAAGTTTAATTTAAAGAATAATTATTTCTATAAAGATAGTAAGACTTAAAGATAAGAAAGTAAAAATAAAATACGCGAAAATTTTAATAAGTTATAATAGTTTTATTTTAATTAAATTAGATAAAGATAATTATTTATTAACTCGCTCTTTTAGATATTTTATCTTTTAATCTATATAAGCTATAATAATAATTATAAATATTATAAAAATAATAAAATCGTATTAAATAATAGCGCTTAATAAGTATAATTTATTTAAATTTAAATCTTTAAAATTAGAGAGAAAGCGCGTTATCTATTAATACTTAAATTAAGTTAAATAATATAAAATAATCTAAATATTTAGTATATATAATAGATATCTAAACTTTCTCTTTTTTTTAGAACTTTCTTTTTTATATTAACTCTTTTTATTATAAAATTATCTTCTTTATATATTAAACTTCTATTTAAATAATCTAATATTATTATAATAATATCTAAAGTATAATATAGACGTTAAGTTATATATTTATTCTTTATATATTAATAACTTTATATTAATATATAAATAAATCGCGTTAAGAGCTTAATTTATATATATTTAATTTATTATTAATAACTTTTTAAAAAAGCTAATATTATTTTAGATTATATAAGATAATAATCTATTTAAAAGCGTTATAATAAAGCGTTTATTAGATATCGTCGCTATTTTAATAAATATCGCTATCGCTTTAATAGATATTATTTCTATTTTAATAATATTAAAATATTAATAAAAATTAGATAATATATTTTTCTAATTATTATTATTTTTATTATATATAATTAATATAAACTATAACTTAAGCTTTATACGAGATTTATTATTATTAAATTTTAATTAATTTTATAATTTTAAAGCTTCTCTTTTAGCGCGTAGTTTATAAGATTTTATATTATATATATATTATATTATTTAATTATTATTTTTAAAGATTCGCTTTTAAAAGATAATTCTATATTTTTATAATAAATAAGATATTAAATAGAATAATTAATAGAATTTAATCTTTTATTTATTAGCTAATAATAAATTTTATAATTTAAATATTTAATTATATTTAAGATTATAATTATAATTATTTTTATAATTATAATTAATATAAATTAAAACTTTCTATTAATATATAGCTTCTTTTAAAAAATTTATATAAGTATAATTAAAGATTAATATTCTTCTTTTAAGCGTTAAACGCTTAGCGAGAAATATTAGAAAATTTATATCTAAATATTTATTAATTATAATATCTAATTATATATTAAATAATATCTTATTATTTAAAACTTTTAAATATAATCTAGCTAAGAAAAGAATCTATTATATAAAAAATAATAAATTATAATATATATTTTTATAGCGATAGAGAATTCTAATTATTTTTCTAATTATTATTATTTAAAGATAATTATAATAGCGAAAAATATTTATATTCTTATTTTTAATCTAGAATTAAAATTATATAATTAACTTATTAAGATTTTAAATTTAAATAATTTATATTCTTATAAAAATACTTAGATTATTTAAATATATTAATAATATTCTTATATATTAATTTAATATTAATAAGTTTAAAAGTCTTTTATATTTCTTCGCTCGCTTTATTAGATATAAATTTATATCTTATTATATTATAATTCTTAAACTATTATCTAATTAATTTTAATAATAAAATCTATTTTTTTTCTTAAGCGTTTATATTATATAATTTCTAAGAATTATATATTTTATTTTAATAAAAAATATATATAAAAGAAAAAGATAATAAGCTTTTTTAGACTTTATAATTAAAAATAATTAATAAATAAATTTAATATAGATAAAATTAATATATAAATAATAAGTCTATTTAAATATAAATTAAAATATTAAAATTAAAATTAATATAAAGAAAAATTTATATTAATAAATATTATTTTAGCGATTTTTTTTTAAATTTTTTTTTTATAAATTATATAAAACTCTTATATAATAAGAATAAATATTCTTTTAAAAGTTTATTATATCTTCGAAAATTTCTAGATATTTAATCTTCTTTCTAATAGATTTAATTATAATTTATTATATTTATTATTATAATAAAAAGATATTAATAAATATTTTAATCTTTTATATTTATATCTTTTCTATTAATATTATTAAAAAATTTATATTCTTTAAAAAAAATTAAGAGTTTTTAAATTACTTAATCTTTTAATTAATAATATTTAATTATATATTAATAATTATATCTTTATCTTCTTCTTTTATATTAAATTATTTATTATATTTTATATTAATATTTTTAATAAAATTTAAAATTAAAACTATATCTAATAAATTTAATTATTTATAAAATTTATTATTTTTAATATAATATATAAAATATTATATATAAATATTAATTATAATATTAGAAAGATATTAGAATAATTATAATAATTAAAATTAATAATAAATATATTAATTATATATAATATATTCGATAATTCTCTCTTTTTTTTTCTTTTTTTTTTTAAAAAAGTAATTATTTAATATTAAAAGAAAGTTAGAAGTCTTTTTTTAATTATAGATTTCGCTATTATATTTATATTATTTTATTTTTTTAAGATTATTCTTAATAATTTATATATATTTAAATTTATTAAATATTAATATAATTTTATTATATTCTTATTTTTAAAATATTTATCTATTATTTTTTATATCTTACTATTATTTAAACTTTTAAAATATTTTTATTTCTTTAGAGATAGTATAATAGAGCGAATTAAAATTATTATCTTTATTAATAATATTAGCTTTTATAATATTAAAAAATAATAAAAAATATATAAATTTATTTATTTAATTAAATTCTTATTTAAGATAATTATAATAATAGTTTTTATATAAAAAGCTTATTATAAAATATTAAAAAATATATTATAAAGAGTATATTAGTATTATAATAGAAATAATAAAAAAATTTAAATAAAATTATATTATTATAAAAGATAATATAATTAAAAAAAATATTAAAAAAAATTAAAATATAAGAAAATTTAAAAATATACTAATAAAAAAATAGATTAATTTACTAGCGCATTTTCGTATTTTTTTAAAATCTTATTTATAAAAATATTTAATATTAATTTTTAATATTATAAAGTTAAATTTTAATTAAATTTTTTCGAATTTAATAATCTAATTAAAATCTTTAAGAATTATTATTAATAATAGACTTTTTATAGCTTTTATATAATAATAAATATCTATTTTAAACTTCTAAAAATTTAGATCTAAAAATTCTATAAAATAAATTTATCTTTTTTAAAATTTTATTTTACGCTTTTAATTTATTATAAGTATTTTTTTTTTTAAAAAATAATTAGAAAGATAATTAGAATATTAATTAAATCGCTTACTTTCAGAATACTATTTATTTTATACTTATATTTAAAAAGATATAATAATAAATATATATATTTTTAATTAAGAATTTTTATTAATAAACTTTTAACTAACTATTTAATTTTTTAATATTAAAAAAATATTAAATTAATTAAAGAATTCTAAAAGTAATTAATTAGAATTTTTTTAAAATAATTAATTAAAAAATTCTAAAAATAATTAATTAAAAAATTCTAAAAATAATTAATTAGAAAGTTTTAAAAATAATTAGCTAATAGATTTAAATAGTAATTTTTTAATAAATTTAATTATATTAGAAAAAGAAAAAGTAGATTTTATTATAAAAAAAGTTTAAAATTAAAAACTTCTAATATATAATAAAAATAATAATATTATAATTTAGCGATAAATTTTATAATAAATCTATATAAATTTATTAATTTTAATATATAAATAATTAATATAATTTTAATTATTATAATAATAAAGAATTTAAATATAATTTTCTCTTTTTTAATTATTATTCTAATTATCTAATTTTTTAAATTAAATAAATTTAAAAATATATTATTAAAGAGAATAAAGAGTTAATATATATATTTAATAATAATATACTTAGCGATAATAATAATACTCTATTTTAAAATTAAATTAATTTTTAATCTTAAGATATTATTTATAAAAATAGAAATTTTAATAATATATATAATAAAATTATTAAAATTATAATAGCTAAAGAATATCTATTTATAAATAAATTATTAAAAATAAATATATATAATAAAAAATTTAGAAAGAGAAAATCTATTAAACTTTCTATAACGATCGCGATAAATAAAAGAATATTTTAAATATTATTAATAGTAAAAATAATTAAAAAATCGAATAATAAGATTTTTTAAGAAATTTATTATAAATAAAAAGAGTATAGATAAAGAGAAAAGTATTATTAATTATATATTTAAAGTAAAAAGATTATATAGATTTTATCTAGATAATAAGTTTAATTTTATATATATTTCTAATTATTTTTCTAATTATAATTTATTAGCTATTATTCTTCGCGAAATTAAATATTTTTAAAAATTAATTGCGCTATTAATTTTAAAAGCTTTATTTTAAAAATTTATTTAAAAAATTATAATAATTATAAAAGATAAATTTAGAAATTATATTAAGTATTAATAATAAAGTTTTATTATTAAGATAATATAAAAGATAATAAAAACTTTCTTATCTAATAATCTTTTAAATAAGACTTTTTATTATTTTTATATAAAAATTATTAATAATAGAATATAGATATTTAATTATTAATAATTTATACTAAATACGTAATATTATAAATTAAAAATATACTATTTTTATATAGATTTCTAAAATTATTTAATATTAAGCTATATATAAATATAATAATAAATTAAAAATTTATAATTTATTTTAAATAGATTATTAAATTATTATAAATAATTAAATAAAAAACTTTATATTTAAATTATCGATTTTTTTAATTTATAATATAATCTTTAATTATAATATTATTTATAAGATTATTTTCTACTTCGAATTTTAATTATCTTTAAAATTAATATTATATAATATATTTAATTTATAATTTAAAAGATTTATATTATATTAAATAATTAAAATTATTTATTATTATAAAATTATTTATATTATAATTATATTTTTAATATAAATATATATTATATTTTTTTATTTAATTAATAATAATTATATATTTTTATATATTTTTATTATTATTTTAAAAAATAAAAGATTTTATTAAAATCTATATATATTTAATTATTATATTAATTTTAAATTTATATTCGATTTAGAATTCTAATTATCTTTATAATTAATATTATATAAAATATTTAATTTATAATTTTAAAAAATTATATTATATTAAAAAATAGAAATAATTTATTTTTATAAATAATATATATTATTATTATAGTTTTAATATAAATATATATTATACTTTTTTATCTTATTAATAAATACTTTAATTATATAATAGATTTTTATTATTACTTTAAAAATTTTTTTTTTAATTAAAATCTATAAGATATTTAATTATTATATTAATTTTAAAATTATTCTCAATTTAAATTTTAATTATTTTTATAATTAATATTATATAAAGTATTTAATTTATAAATTTAAAAAATTATATTATATTAAATTATAAAAAAAATCTATTATAATAAAATTATAAATATTATAATTATAATTTAAATATCTTATTTTTTTATTTAATTAATAAATATTATATTTAATAATAAATTTCTATTATTATTTTAAAAAATAAAGGATTCTATTAAAATTTATAAAATATTATATTTTTTATAAAATTAATTATTAATTATTAATTAATTTATTAATATATAATTAAATTTATAAACTTTTTTTATAATTTAAATTTAAATTCTTCGTTAAGCTTTTTATTATATCTATTTTATTCTTTTTTATTTAAAAATTTTATAATTTTATAATATTAATTATTATTTTAAGTTTTACGCGAGTATTATAAATAAAAATAAAAATTATAAACTTTTTATATACTACTTATTTTTTTATTTTTTTTTCTTTTATTTATTATAATATTATAATAATTAAAAAGATATTTAGAAGTTATATTTTATTTTCTTCTTATAAAATATCTTTTAAATATTATTATTTATAAATCTAATAAATATATATATTATAAAATTAATATAATAGTAATTTTATATAGCGAGAAGATAAATAATAATAGAATTATAAATAATCTATTATTAAAAATAAAAAATAAAATTCTTTATTATTATAAAGTAAAATTAAATTTATAATTTTAATTATATATATAGAAGTAAATAATATAAATAATTTTTAGCGAATATTTTATAATAATAATCTTTTAATTAAATTCTTCTTATTTTTATTATTATTCAGATTTTATAATTATTTAATTAATATTAAAAATTATAAATATAAAGCGATAGAAGAGCTCTTTTAGAATTTTTATATTATTAAATCTTATTAATATATAATAATTTTTAAAGTATATAATTTATTTAAAGCTTATTTATAAAAAATATATAATATTAATTTTAATATAATATTAATTATAAGAGATAAAATTAAAAATATAAATAAATTTAAAAGTATAAATTTAGAGAAGTAGAAAAAGATATTATAAGAGATTAAAGATATATATTTTTATAAATAATAAGATTAATTATATTATAATATTATTAAATATTAATATATATAATTTTTTTATTTAATATTTTAAAAGAAAAATATATATCTATATTAGCTATATAATTAAATCTAAATAATTAAAAATAAAAAAATATTATTAATAATAATAAGAGTATAATTTTAAAATAAAAAAATTTAATAGAAAAAATAATATTAAATAATTTTATTTATTTTATAATTTTAAAATAAATAAAAAAAAAGAAAGAATAAGAGATAAATATATTATTAGATAATAATTTAAAGTTATTAATTAGATTATTTAATATAATTAAATAATCTTATAAATAAAAATTACTTTTTATTTTTATAATAATTTAAAAATTTTAATAAAGAGCTTATTAATCTCTATAAGCGAAAATAATATATATTAACTTTTATAATTATAAATTTTATTATATAATTAAAATATATAAATATAGAGATTTTACGATATAGAACTATTCTTTTAAAATCGATTATAAGATATACTATTATTATTTCTCGCGTATATAAAATTATTAACTTATAATTTTTAGATTAAAAAAATATATAATTATATATAAATAAATTTTATAATAAATACTTTTTTTATTTATTACTTTTTTTTTAATAAAAGTATACTAAAAATTATTTAGACTAATTAATTAAAATTTAATTTATTATTTTTATATATTTATTTTAATAAGATTAAGTATATAATATAAAGAAATTTAATAGTATAATAATTTAATATAAATAATAATAATTTTCTAGATTTATTAAACTCGATTAAATAATAATTAAAGAATTATAATTATATATTAAACGAATAGAAGTTAAATAAAGATAATAATAAAGTAAAAAAGATTTTTTAAATAATAGTTAATAATTATAATAATAAGATTTTAAATTACTTTTTATTTTTATTATTAAAATATAAATATTTAAATATAAAAGCTTAAAAAAAAGATTATAATAGATTTTATTATTTATTAATTAAAAAGATACTTAGAATTTTATAATATAAATTCTTTTCTCTTATATAAAACGCTAATTCTTATATTATATATTATACTTTTTATTTAAAATCTAGATTATTTTAATATTATAATAAATTTAAAGTTTAAATAAAGAAATAAATTATAGTATTTAAGAAGATAAAAATTTATAATAATTATAAGAGAAGATAAAAATTTCTTTAATAATTATATTAACTAGAAAAGATATTTATTATTAAATAAAATAAATATTTATAAATTATAATATAGATATTAAAAAGCTATATAATAAGAATCGCGAATAAAAATTTTTTATTATTAATATTAATTTTATAATTATTAAATAATATAATAGTTTAGATTTATATATTTTAATAATATTTTTTATTAAAAAATAATAAATTAGCTAGTATTATTAAAAAGATATTAATTAATACTTTTTATAAATAAAATTAATAGAGAATAAAAAAAAAATCTAACTAATAATAAGAGGATTATTATTTATCTTTAATTAAATTAATTATTATTAAAATCTTATTAAGATCTATAGTATTTCCCTTCGAAGTTTTAAAATTAATAAAAATTTTTTAAAATAATTAAGAGATAGTAGATTTATTAATATATTACTTAATAGCTCTTTATTATTAATCTTTTAAATCTTTATAAAAGCTATTTTTTATACTTAATAATAGCGAAGTAATAACTTTATATTATTAAGTTTTTAATTATTTACGCTATCTATCTTATAAATCCTTTTAATATTTCTATTAAAAATTATAATTAATTTTAAAATATAATTTTTTTTAATTACGATATCTTTTTTATATAGCGAATATTTTCTACTTATAGATATACTTAAAAATAAATAATACTTTTTAATTAAGATTTATATTCGCGTTTTTATAGATATTATTAATTAAAAAATTATTTAAATTATTTAAATATCTATATTTATTAGATATATATTTTATTTTTTTTAAATCTTTCTTTTTATTAGCTTTAATATTTTTATTAAATTTATTTTTATCTTTCTTTTTTAACTTTTTAACTTTTTCTTCTTTAATTTTATAAATAATATTTTAAATTTTTATTATTATATTAAATTCTTACTTTTAATTTAATTTATATTAAGTTTATTTATAACTATTATTTAATTTATAATACTATAAAATTTAAAAATTCGAGATTTTATTTTTCGTATTAAAACTATTAGCTATATATTTATTTAAATAAAAAATTTTTATTAATAAAGAGAATATAAAAAGATTATTATTAGAAGAATAAATTTATATATTTTTTAATAATTAGAAAGATAATTAGAATTCTATTTTATATTAAATATCTTAATTCTCTTCTATCTAAGTAAAGCACTTTTAACTATCTTATTTTTATTTTTTATATACTTTCTTTTATTATATATCGATATATTATTTATATAAGCTTTATATTTTTTATTATTAATATAACTCTTTTATTATAAATAGCGTAAAGATTATTAATTATATAATTTATTAATAGAATAATAATTTAATAGAAAGTTAATATATAATAAAATTTCGATATTAGAGTCGCTTTAATAGTTTTTTATAATATATTTAATATAGAAATTTAAATTTATATAATATAATAAGATAGTAATATTATATTAATAATCTCTTATATTATATAAATAAAAAATCTTTTTAAAAGAAATAAATTAGTTAATTTTTAATATCTTTTAATTTCTTATAAAGTAATAATTAAAATATTATTAATTATATATATATATTACTTATTAATATATTATATTATTATACTTACTTTCTTATTTTTAATATTAATTTTTAATCTTTATAAATAAAGATCTTTATATACTTTTTTTTATAATCTTTATATCGAAAGCGCGAATAATTAAAAACTTATTTTATTCGATTTTTTTCGCGATTATCTTTTTATAATTAAAAAACTTTAAATTTTTTTTTTAATTTAAAGTCTTAATATAAAGATTAAATAAGTAATTATTTAATTAATTATTTATATCGTTAAGAAGATTATTAAGATTTATATTATTTTTTAAATAAATTAATTTAATATATAAATTAATATCGCTATCTCTATATAACGATAATATAATAAAATCGCTATCAAGATTAATAATTATTAATAATATATTATTATTAAATTAGATTAAGATAAATAAGATAAAATAATTATAATATAAAATATTAATAAAAGAAAATATTTAATTTATAATAAGATATTAAGAAAGAAAGAAAGAGAGAATTTTTACTTATAGTTTTAATATTTTAAAATCTATCTAGCGTTATATTAGCGAAATCTATTAAATTTAATTTATTAAATTATACTATATAATATAATAATTATATTTTTAATTATTATTATAATTATATTAATTAATTTTAAAGAAATTAATCTTTTAATAATTATATTAACTCTTTTATAATTTATTAATTTACTTTTTAAATTATTATATTAAATAAATTTACTTAAAGTAATACTAATTAGTTTTTATCTTTTATAAATAATAACGAAAATTAAAGACGTATTATTACTATATAAATTTCAATCGCGATATTAATAATAACTATAAGAATTAAAGTTATCGAATATAGAAATACTTATTAATAAAAAAGACGTACTATTACTATACGAATTTAATCGCGAGTAAAATATTCGCTAATAAGAAAGATATATTATTACTATACGAATTTAATCGCGATATTAATAATAATTATAGAAATTAAAGCTATCGAATATAGAAATATTTATTAATAAGAAAGATATATTATTATTATATAAATTTAATTACAATATTAATAATAATTATAAGAATTAAAATTATTAAATATAAAAATATTCGCTAATAAAAAAGATATATTATTATTATACGAATTTAGTCGCGATATTAATAGTAGTTATAAGAATTAAAGCTATTAAATATAGAAATATAATCTTTAATTTAATATAGATTTTAAAATAAAAAGCCTTTTTTATTAAAGTAGTAATATTTTTATAAATATATATTTATATTTAAATCGATTTAAGAAGTTTTATTTTATAAATATAAAATATATAAAGTTATTAGATTAAGTATAATAGCTAAATATTATTAATTAAATATAATAAATAAAATAATAATTAGAATATCTTATTTTTAATATAAAATAGTTTTTCTTTTATTTATTATATATTTTCTTTTTATAAAAATTAGTTTAGATTTTAATAATATTATATTATTATTTATAAATTTATATTTTATTATAATTATCTAAAAAGCTATATATCTTTTAATTATAAAATAATTCTTTTTATATAAAATATATATAATTAAATCGCTAGATATTAATTAGTAATTTTTTTTATTTATAATTATTAAAGAGTAAGTTATATTATTAAAATTACTCGCTAATTTTATCTTTATAATTTCTTAAAGTACGCTTAATATAAAGATTTAAATTTAAAGTAAATTAATTAAATTTAAAGCTATATAAATTAAAATCTTCTTTATTATTCGAATAAATATAATTTAAAAAATAATTAAATTTATTAATTTTTATAGTTTACGAATTTTCTTTAATATATAAATTTTAAAGTTTAATTAATTTATTATTTAATTTAGATATATATAATTAATATAATTATATACTTTTTTTATTTATAATTATACTTTTTAAATTTCGCGTATAATCTTCTAATTTTTATCTTCGCGAAGTCTTATCTTTATTTTACTTTAATAATTTAAATAAGTCTAAATTAATAATTAATAAATTATTAAAAAATTTTTAAACTTTTATAACTATTAAGTTAATAACTTTAATAAATAATAATATTATATATTAATAAATTATAATTAATATTATAATTAATTATTATATTAAAAGATATAGCGCTATTAAGTATATACTTACTTTATAAAAATAATATTATTAATCTAATTTAATTATAAAATATAAAAAAAATAATTTTATTTTATTTAGATATAGATAATATTATAATAAATAAGTATATTATAATATAAATATTATAATAATAAAAAGAATTTTTAAGAAAGAAAAGAGTAAATTAGAAAAGAATAATATTAAATATTTATTATTAAACTAATTAATATTATATAATTAAAATCTTATTAAAATAAAATACTATTTAAAGATAAATTAAGTTTAAATATTAATTAGAAAATTAATTAGAATTTTTTTTTTTTTTTTTATTAATATATATTATAAAGCTATATATAAGCGCTTCTTTCTATATTTTAAATATACTTTAAATATCTATAACTATATATATATATTCTCTCTTATATTTTATATATTTCGATATTCTTTATATATATAATATATTTATTAAAAATAATTTTATTAATTTAATTAATTTCTATTTAATTTTATATTTATTAATTATAAGAAAAGCTCTTTATTTTAATATTATAATTTTATTAATTTATTATTCTTAAATATCGAATTATTTATAATTTATAATTAATTTATTTACTCTTTTTTTGTTAAGGAATCATTATGGTTTGACTCATATATGTGTGTGGTGTAAAAGATGTTGATTAATCTATGTGGTCTGCAGGCAGATATGTGCGGTGCCAAGCCTACGCTAGTGGCCCTATGAGTATCCCTGAGGCATCTCATGACAATTGCCCACAAAAAAACAGAGAAATGCCATGTCCTCATGGCAAGAAGTATGCATGCATGCATGTGTGCTTTTCGAAAAACCGGAAAGGAGTGGAGACACCGGGCTAATTAGTGGTGTGCATCCCACGAAATCTCCTGCTGGAATGAAAACTTTTGAATGATGAAATGACTGTCGGAGCAAGACATCGGACGGTTTCAATTCGTCCAAATATGCATCGTCCGATGTTCCTCCTGCAGAGGCCCAATTGGCTGTGATCGTCGTAGTAGATCCTCCTCTTGTGTGCTCATTGCAGTGATATACCATATCAATGCAGTGGGGATGAGAGGCCAAATTGTAGTGGTGTTCTCCGCTTGCTGAATGATGGCTTGACGTGGGAGCGTGGAGAGGATTTGACGTGGGATCGTGGAGAGCTGAGCCGTGTTCTTGGTGCTGATGGCCTTGCTGCCGCTTGCTTTCTCCGCAGTGTTCTCCGCATGTGCCTGTTGTAGTTCCTCCTCTTGCTTAACTGAGTGCTCTGGCTGAGTGGCTGACTGAGTGGATTGGCTGAGTGGCTGGCTGAGTGGCTAGCTGAGTGATTGACTGAGTAGGTGACTGAGGGGCTAGCTGAGTTGGCTGAGTGGCTGGCTGAGTAGGCCTAGATCGAGCTTCCCATTGGGCCATCTTATCGTCAAAGGATAGTAGATCGAATGCTTCAAGTGCTTGTAGCTCCGTAGGAGTCATGCGGGATTTGATTATTGCTATCATCTGATCAAGCCTCGCAAGTGATTGGTCGAAGGTATTTGAAGCCATGGTGTATCGATAGGCCTAGTGAAAGGATCGATGGGATGGTGTCAAAAGGTACTCGATGACAGCGAGTGTGTTGGAGGTCCGGCTTGGAGCGTCACACTATTAGGTGTTGATGTGGGCTTTGCGTAAACGTCTGATGACGCCTGGATATCCTATGAAGTAGGGCCAGGTGTTGCTACCAATTGTTAAGGAATCATTATGGTTTGACTCATATATGTGTGTGGTGTAAAGATGTTGATTATCTATGTGGTCTGCAGGCAGATATGTGCGGTGCCAAGCCTACGCTAGTGGCCCTATGAGTATCCCTGAGGCATCTCATGACATTTTTCTTCTTCTATTATAAAAATAGAAGAATATATTATTTCTTTTTCATCTTTATCTATAATAAATTAATTATTATTTTTATAAAATAAAAGATATTAATTTAAAAATAAGATTATCTAATTAAAAGCGAAGAATATAATATTTTAATATTTTAATATTTAAATAAAAGATATTATAATATTACTTAAATAAGAAAAAGTTATATTAATAAAAAAGATTTTAAAATTTAAAAATAATCTTAATGCGATAAAAGATTTAATCTTTATATATAAAAGATTTAGATAATAATTAATTTAGCTAATTAAATTATTAAAGCGTTTAAATTAAATTTTAATTCTATATTAACGCTTAATAGAATTTATTTAATAATTTTAAAATATTAATATATATTTTTATTAATATAACTAATAATTAGAATATTAATTAAAAAAATATAATTTTTAATTTTAATATTTAAAATAATATAATAACGAATAAGTAGTATTAAAGTAAATTAAATATATATTATATTAAATAAAAAAATATTAATAATTAGACTAATTAGAATTTTAAATTAATTAAATTAAATATTAATTCTATATTAGCGTTATTATATATTTTTAAATATATAACTATTAATTAAAATATTAATTAGAAAGAGTTAATCTCTAATTTAAAATATTAAAAATAATATAATAATATATTATTAAAATAATATAAATTTCTATTATAATAAAAAGATAGAATTTATATATTAAATATTAATCTTATTTTATTTCTAATATTTTATTTATTTATATATCTCTTTTAATTTCTTTTTAAATATTTTAATTTTAAAATATTAATTAAATCTTTATTTAGTATAAATTTAACTTTCTTAATTAATAATACTTAATATAAAATATTAATAAATATATTTTAATATAAAGATAATAATAAATCTTACTTTTTTTTAAATATTAATAAAAAAAAATAATAAATATAATAATAAATAAAGATAATATAGATTATATAAAATTAATTTAAACTTAATAATAATTATTAACTTATTTATTAAAGCTTAGAAATTAAGAAATTCTAGAAATAAATATAATTTAATAAATATATACTTATTAATTTTAAGAAGTTATATATTATTTATTATTATTATAATAAAATTCTAATTTATTTATTTATAGATTATAAAATAAGTAATATAATAGTATATATTAAATTTAAGAAATATATTAAAAAATCTAATTTAAGTAATTTATAATAAATAAATTTAATTAATAATTATAAAAATTAAATATATTTTTAAATTAAATAATATAAATTATTAATAAATAAAATAATAAATAGAAAATTTAGCTTATTATTTACTATAAAAAAAAAATATTAAAATTCTCTTATAATATTAGAAAATTAAAAATTTATATATAAAGATTTTTCGAAATAATTTTATTATTAAATTATAAATATTAATATTTTATTTATAATTATTAATAATTTTAAAATATTATAACTCTTATACTATTTTAATTCTAATATATAATTAAAATTAATATCTATTATAAAGAATTAATTAATAAAAAAAGCTATAAAATTAAAATTAAAATTATTAATTAATTTATTAATTAATAATATTAAAGTCTCTTTAATTTTAAATTATTAATTATTTTATAATTATTAATTATTTATAATAATTCTAATCTTTTTTATTAATATTAATTAATAATAATATAAGATTTTTATAGATTTCGAGTATATTAAAGATAAATATATTAATTAGAAACTTATAAATATTATTAATTTAATTCTCGAGAAATATAAGATTAAAATTTATATATTTAAATTTATAATTAATAATATTAATAATAATAATATACTCTATAAAGATTTAATTACTTATTTTTTTATTTTTATAATAAATAATTTACTTAATATTAAAGAATTTAAATCTCTAAATTATTTATAGTATATTTTCTATATAATATATATTATTTAATTAATTTTAAAAAAACTTCTAGATAATATTAAAATTATTTTAATAAATAAATTTTTTTAGAGAAGTTAAAATAATAAAGAAGATAAGAATTAAGTTTAAATAAATATAATTAATTTATCGATAACTCTAATAAAGATATAATATTTTTTATTATTATTTTAATTATTATATTATTAATTATATTAAGATTTAAAAAATTATTATATATATTAATATTAGCGATTAATATAAAAAGTTTTTTTTTATATTATAAATTAAACGACTTTAAAATAAAAATATTTTAATATTAAATAAATATTAATCTTCTAAAAAAAAGTAATATTATTAAAAATACTTTTTTAAACTTTTTTAGAATATTAAAACTTATTAAGATTTAATTTATTAAATATTAATTTATACTCTACTTCTTTATATTAATATTATATATTTCTTAAAAAATTAATTAATTATCTATTTAAAATTAAATAATAAGAAAAATAAATATAAATAAAAATTATAATTTAGATATTTAAATAATTTTTAATTAATTTTTAATAAATTTAATATTTAATTTAATTTATTAATTTTTTTTATAAATTTATAAAATTAATAAATAAAGAAAAGAAGATTATAATTTATTACGTTTTTATTATTTATAATTATCTATTTAATTATATAAATAAAAAACTTAAAAAAATAAAAAGAAAGAGAGTTTTTTAAAAAAAAGAACTTTTTAAAATTTTTAAGATAATTTATAAAAAATTAATTATTTATTATAATTAAATTTAATTAGATTTAAACTATTTATATAAATAAATTATATTTCTATATTTAAATTATAATAATATAAAATTAAAAAAATTAAATTAAAAGATTAATATTAAAAAGTAATTATAGATAAAAATTTATTAAAAAGCGCTTATAAGAATATTTTAAAATTATTAAAATATTAATATAAGTAGTTAATTATAAAAAGCTAAGCGAATAAATTAATTAAATAAAAATATATTTAATTAAATAATAAAATTTAAAATTTAAAATTTAAATAATAAGAATAAATATAATTAATTTTAATAATATAAAAGAAATAATAAATCTTCTAATTATTATTCTAATTATAATCTTACTTCTAATCTTTATAAAACTTTTTTTAATAATTTAATAAATTTTTTAATTCTAAAATAATAAAAGAAATTAAAATTTAAATATATTATAATTATTTAAATAGCTTATAATATTCTTTATTTTTTTATAAAAACTATTATATATAAATAATATTTTTTAATAATTAAAAGATATTATAATATTTAGAAATATTATTTATTAGCGATATTTTATATTTTAATAATAATTTTTTATATAAAATATTAAGAAAATAAATTTAAATAAACTAGATTTAATTTTAAAGAAAATCTTAATATATTAAATTAGATTAAAAAAGTTAATAATACTTTATATAAAAACTTAATTAATATCTATAATAATTATATTAATAAAGATAACGAGCTTATAAAAAGTACTCTAATAAATTTAATATTTATAAATTTATTAAAATATTCTACTAATACTCTATAATATATAAAGAAATAATTAATAAATTTATAATTAGAGAGAATTAATAATAATAGATTTAATCTTAATAAAAAGATTTAGAGTAATTTAAAAAGTAAATTTATTTATAAATAATTAATAAGTTTAATTAGATAAAGATAGATTTAAAATATTTAAAAAAATTAAGATAAAATAAAATAGAAGAGTAAAGTAAAGTTTAAGAGAAAAATAAATATAAAGTTTATTAAGCTTATCTAACGCGTTAAAACGAATATATAAATAAAGATAATTATAGAATTTTATTCTTATAATATTTAAAGATTTAAAATTTAGAATATTCTTTTATATTATAACTTTAAAAAAAAAATAGAAACGCTTATAATTTTAATTATTATTCTAATTATTACTATTAATAAAAAGATAAATAACTATATTAAATTACTCTTTATATTTCTTCTCTCTTAATAAAAATAAATAAATATATTCTATATATCTTAATCGAATTATTTTATAAATATAGAAATTCTAATTAAGATATTCTATATATATATTATATTATAATATAATATTATAGATATATTATATCGTAGAATATTTCGTTAAGATCTCGAATCTATATTAGAAAAATAAAATAATATTTAACTCTATTTATATTATACTCGAATACGATATAATATCACTTAATATGAAATATTTTATAAAATATATTATATCTTTTCAGCCAGTAACTAGATCTTAATAATTTTCGAATTTATCGCTATTCGAATTATATTAAATAAGAATATTATCGAGATCTTTTCACTTAAAATTTTATTTAAAATAGCTATTAATTAATTTATAGATAAATATTTTCTTAATAATCTATTTAATTTAACTATTAATAATAATATATTTTAATAAAGATTTTATCTATTCTAGTAAGAAGTTATTTATTATAAAATCTTAAAGATTAAAATAGAAGACGTTATAGATTCTTATATTTAAAAAATCTTTTAAATAATATAAAATTTCTATAAGATTTATAATCTTAAATAGAGTAAGTCTTTTATAATCTAATTTATAAAAAGAATAATTAGAGATAATATTCTTATTATTTAAAAAGATCTTATTATCTATTTAAAAGATAATCTTTTATTAATATTTATTAATTTATATAGTTATAATCTTCTAAGCGCGATTTATATTACTTTAAATATAATTTATAATATTCTTTATTTAAATATATTAAGATATTTATAAATAATTCTATAGTTAATAATATTTAAATTAAAATTTATTTAAGAATAAAATCTCTTATTTATAAAAAAAGATAAAATATTAATAATTATTAAGATAGTATTATTATTAATAAATTCGATAATAGATAGTTATTTTATTTAGTTATTTTATATATAATTATAGTATATTTAAAGATAACGCTTTATATTCTAATTTACTTATTTTATCTATTTATTAATTTTAAAATAATAGACTATTAATAGCTTAATTATAATATTTAATTATTTATAAAAAAAAACTTATATAGTAATTATAAAATATAAATTTTAATTCGATATTAATAAGATTAATAAATTATATAAATAAAATATTTCTTTAAGTAGTAAGTTAACTCTTTTTTTAGCGATAATATTTTTATTAATATTAAAATAGACTACGTAGTAATATTTCTTAATAAATTAATTAATTACTATTTAAATAGTATTATAGTTATTAAATATAGATAAATCTATAACGAAGTTAATTAATATATCTTATTATTATTTCTATATAATTAATAGAGATTAGAGTGAATTATATTTTCGATTATAAAATATTTTAATTTTCTAATAGATATAGTAATCTTAAATATAGATAGTTATTATTATTCTTAATTCTTACTAATAGTATTCTCTTTTAAATAATTTATAAGTATATATTATTTCGAGATAGTTATAGAATAATTAATTATATATTTCTTAAATAATATCGATATATATATTATTAAATATTTATAAGTAATTTTTATAGTAAAGTATTTTATCTTATATAAAGTAATTATTAAGAGTAATATCTCGAAATTTATTCTTATTTTTAATAATAATATTACGAATTTCTATATAATAATTATTCTTTTTATTAATTTCTACTATCTTATAATAGATAAAGTTATTAATTATATATATATTAATATATTTATTATTTAATTTTAATAAATTAAAAATAAAGATTATTTAATATTATTAATATAATTATTTATTTTTAAAATTAATTAATTTATATCTAATTATTCGTATAAGTATATTTATTTTAATATTCTAAAACTTAAATTAATAAATAATCTTTATATTAAATTTTAATAATATATTTAAATATTAAGTTTAGCGTTAATTAAGATTTCTTCTTTTAATAAAATATATTAATTCTTTATAATTAATAAAGATTTTAATAAAAGTATTTATATATTTTAGCTTAGGGCTAGTAGTCGAAAAGATATAATATTTAATATAAGATTTAAGTAATTTTCGAGATATTATTTTAAAAGATATAGAATATTTCTAATCTTACTCGATATTTTATATATAAACTATCGTATTTTAAAATCGTCTCGTATAAAATAGACTAGTCTCGTTATAGAGCTTTAAGAGTTATAAGATTCTATAGATAGATTATAAAGATATAAATTTTTAAAGAAAAGAAGTAAAAGTTAAAAAATTCTAAGTTTAAAAAATTTCATATCTTTTCGATTAGTACTTAAGGCGTTAATATTCTAGATATAAAATAATTATTAATAGTTTCTTATTATAGATTTAATAACTATATTTAATCGAGATTAGATTCTTACTATAGAAGATTATTAAGTAAAATTTTATTATTATATTAGAAAAGAATATCTCTATTAATATAATCGAAAAAGTTAGTTTCTAAGATAATTTTCTTTATCTTATCGAAATAATATTGTATTAGAGCTTTAATAATAACGACTTTTAGAAAATAAAAGATCTCTTAATATATTAGAAATCAATTAAATATAATTTTCTTTATTATAAATTTTATTATAAATTTTATTATTCTAAAGAAGTCTCTAATAAGTTATTAATAAAAATTATAAAATCTAATAAAGATCTATATCTCTTTAAGATTAATAGATATAGTTTACTTAATAATAGTTTAAATTTTAATAAAATCTATTTATAATTTATTTATAGATATTAGTAAATTTAAAATTTAAATTTTCTAAATATAGAATTTATATTTAAAAATATTTATTTAGAGATCGATACTTTTTAATTTCTAGAGAATTTATCTAATATATTAAATATATTTCTTCTTAATTCTATTATAAATAAATATATTATTAAAATAAATTTAATAGAAATCATTTAGATACTTAAATAGAATATTCTTTATATAATTATTAATATATAATTAAGTTATTAATTAGATCGAAGAAGAGAATTTAATATTTATATACTCTAAGAGTACTGGCCGGAAAGATATGATATATTCCATGGGATATTCCATATCAAGTGATACCATATCGTACCCGGATATGATATGAGTAGGGTCGAATACCATTCCATTTTTCTGATATGAGTTCGGGATCTTGGCGGGATATACCACGGTATGGTATATCTGTGATATCATACCATGGTATGGTATATATATGAGATATCCCGGTTGGGATTTCTATATTTAGAAGTATAAGTAGCTATTCTGGTCATCATTCTGGCCAACCATGGCTACTACTACCATGGCTACCACTACCATGGCTGCCACTATCATGACTACCACTAGCATGGCTACCACTACCATGGCTACCTACCATAGCTGCCACTACTACCTACCATGGCTGCCACTACCATGGCTGGCACTACCATGGCTGGCACTACCATGGCTGGCACTACCATGGCTGCCACTACCATGGCTGCCACTATTATGAATATCACTACCATAGCTACTACATGATAGTAGGCTATTTCAATAATAAATAATGGTAGCCATGATAGTGGTAGCTATAGTAGTGATAGCTATTAAAATGTCAGATATGTGATATATAGAACGGACGGATCAATTCTCTAAAACCTCTCCGGGGCCAGGTCCTAAATATAGTACAAAATCAGGTGGCTGGAAAACATGGTGGCTGGGATGCGCGGGGGCCACATTTCGATGGTAGGCATAGTAGTGGTAGCCATGGTAGGGGTAGGCATAGTAGTGGTAGCCATGGTAGGGGTAGCCATGGTAGGGGTAGCCATGGTAGGGGCAGCCATGGTAGGTAGCCATGGTAGTGGCAGCCATGGTAGTGGCAGCCAGAGTAGTGGTAGCCATGGTAGTGGTAGCCATGGTAGTGGGCAGCTATGGTAGTGGTAGCCATGGTAGTAGTAGCCATGGTAGTGGCAGGCATGGTAGTGGCAGCCATGGTAGTGGTAGCCATGGTAGTAGTAGCCATGGTTGGCCAGAATGATGACCAGAATAGCTACTTATACTTCTAAATATAGAAATCTCAACCGGGATATCCCATATATATACCATACCATGGTATGATATCACAGATATACCATACCGTGGTATATCCCGCCAAGATCTTATACCATACCAGGTATAGGATCATGCAAATATCAATATCCCATACCATATCAGAGTATGGTATGGCAGGTCAATATCCCATACCATACCATACCTTTTCGGCTAGTACTCTAAGAGAGATAATAAAAGTAATAAAATTCTCGCTATTAGAGTATATATATAGTTTATTAAATATAATTATAATATCTAATTAAGTAAAATATTTATATCTCTAAATTCTTATTAAAACTTTATTTATTAATAAAATTAAATATTAATCTCTTTTAATAATAGCGTTTAACTTTCGATAATTTATATAAAAATATAATTCTTTATTTAACTTTTTTATAAATAAGATAGATAACTTATAAGATAAATAGTATATAGTTTAATATTAAAAATTCCTTCTTTAGATATTTATCTAGATATTTTTTATCTATTTTAATTTATATTCTAATATCGAATAGATTCTACTTTTTAGAAATTTCGCTTTATTAAAGCTATTATTAAATTTTAATTTATAATTATAAAGACGATATAAGAGAAATATATCTATTTTAGTTTTATTAAATATATTTAAATAGTCGTAATACTTCGAAGATAACTTATATTTTATCTTTTTAAAATTAATTATATTAATATTATTAATCTAAATAAAATAGTTAAAACTATAATTTCTTTTATATTTCTTTTTTAATTTATAAAAATAGAGTTTATTAATTAATATATAAGATTTATAAGATATTTAAATAGTAGAAAGCGTATATAATATAGATAATATTTTATAAATCTTATTTATTATTAATATAAATAGTTTATTATCTTTTTAATAAGCTAGTTAATAATAAGTCCTTATATTAATCTTAGCGATATTAATAAACTTAAGCTCTATACTTTTATTATTCTTATTTTTATTTAATAAGAAAATATTCAAATTAATTTTATTATTATAAATAGATAAGAAGAAGCTTTATTATTTTAGTATAATAGATAGAAAAATAAATAATATAGATAGTTAAAGCTTCGAAGATAATAGAAAAAAGAGTTCGTTTATTCTTAATATTTTATTATTATTATAATTATATTAATTAAGTAAAAAGAGTATCTTATTCTATAATATATTAAAAATTATCTTATATTTATTTATTTAAGATTTTTTAATTATTATATTATATTTTAATAATATAATTAATATTAGATATATTTCTTTTTAATAATCTTTTATTATTATTATAAGAGATAAATAATATATAATTAATTATTTTATAATCTATTTATTATATAATTAATATTAGATATATTTCTTTTTAATAATCTTTTATTATTATTATAAGAGATAAATAATATATAATTAATTATTTTATAATCTATTTATTATATTTTTTAATAATTTAGATTATAATTATAAGAGTGATTTTACATATAAAACTTTATATATTATTAGAATTAAGAACTTATTTATAACTATATAAATATCGATATATTTATTATTTATTAGAGAGTTTTAAAATAAATAGTTTCTCTTTTATTAAGATAATGAAATTTATATATAAAAAGAATAACGTATTAAGACGTTATTAGAAGTATCTATTAGATGTTTTTATATATATCTTTTATCGTAACTTTAAAAGAGATTATTTATTTCTTAAATCTAATAAAGAATTATTATTATTTATAATATTAACGTTATTAATTTTAAATTCTTTATCTATATCTATTAAATAAAGTTATACTTTATTAAAGATCTTTTTATTAATCTTAGTTTAAGTAATTATTATATAGATCTTTTAATAGTAATCTTTCTTATTATAATTATAGTATATTAATTCTCTTAGCTTTAAATTATTCTCGATATATAGATATATAGTAATTATATTTAAACTTATTTTAATAATAGATATAAGATATATATTAATTATAAATATTATTCTTAATATTTATATTATAATTAATATAATAATAATTTTTATAAATTTAAAATCTTTATATTTTATATACTATAAGCTATTAAATTTTTAGAAATATTCTTTTATAATCTTTAAAATAGTAAAATCTTTTATAATTAATATATATAAAAGAATAAGATAGAGCTAAATTAGAAAACCTTGAATTTATATATATAGCTAATTATTAATTCGTTAGATCTACGCTTTTTAATTAGATTAACTAAGTTATCGCGGGTAAATAAATTAGCATCCGCAATTATTAAAAATCTCTTTCTCTACTTTTAACCCTTTAATAACTTTACTATTTTCTATTAAAACTCTAAGATTTTTTTTTAAATTATAGCTCGAAACTTACGCTTTTTAAAAATAAAAGATTCTTAAAATTTAATCTTATAATTATTAAAGCGCAAGGAATTCAAATATCGCTTATTAAAATTCGCTCGACAGTCGAATAGCCTTAATTAAAAAATAGATATATATTATTTAATTTTAGAATAACTATTTACTTTTCTATTAAAATTTGAAGATTTTTTTTTTAAATTATAGAACGAAATATATACTTTTAGAATTGTTTTTTTTCTCTTAGCGTTCGAGATTAAATGATAATTCTTCTTTTATTATTCTATTAATTTATTAATATAAATATATTTATTCTTAATACCTCTCGCGGAAATATTATTAAACGCTTTAGATATATATACTTCTTTTATTCGCCTTTTAAAGCGCTTATTAACGTCTTTAAATTACTTCTTAGCGAATTCGCTATTATTAATAATTAAGGCTATAAGCGAGCTTAATAACTATTTACTACTATTTATAAATATATTAAAAAACTCTTAAAAAGAGTCTAAATAAATTTATAGTTATTATCTTTCTCTATATACTTCTTCTAAACTAGCGATAATACTTTTTAACTTAATAATACTATCTCTTAAAGTATATCTTTCTCTCTTATTTATTCTTTATTACTTTATTTTAAAATCTTTTAACGTATATTATATTCTAAATATTATTAAAAAGAACCTTTTAAATAAAAGAAAGATACTATAGAAAACTCTCTATTATAAGACTTATTAATAGATTTCTTTTATAATAACTCTTTTAATAGCTTATATTCTCTTAATCTATCTTTTAATTCTTATTTAATTCTTATTTAATTCTTATTTAATTCTTATTTAATCTTTAATAAAACTCGTTAATTATATTACGCGTTATTTATATATTATAGAATTTATATAATATAATTTAAATCTTATAAATTAGATTTATAATTATTATAATATAATATTATAAAAAGATAAAATAGTTAAATAATACTATAATAGCGAAAAGATTAAAGTTAATATATTTAAAATAAATAAGATAAATAATATAGAATAAGATTATAAGAATATCGAAATAAGTATAAATAATCTAATTAATCTTAGCGAGTATCTTATTAATTAAATTTTTTATTCTTTAATATAGAAAATCTTAAATTTTATTAATAATTATAAAAAAATTCGTAATTATAGCGTTTAATATAATAATATAATCTTATAATAAATTATTATTAATTATTTAATTATATTATATATATATATATAATTTAAAGAGTAATTTCTACTTATATATTTATTCTAATATCTCTAAAGAATAAAAAATTAATTTTTAATTAAATCTATATTATAGATAATATTTAAGATTAATTTATAATATAATATAACTTTCTCTTAATCGCGTTTTTTATATTAACTTTATTAAATATAATTACTATAATTATAATAATTAGATACTTTATTATAAAATAGCTATAATTCTTAGAAGTATTAATTTATATATTAATATTAATATTTTTAAATTAATATTTAAAAAATTAAAAGTTAATTTAAGTATATAAAGTTATAAATTATTTTATAAAAACTTATAATATTATAATTCGCGTATTTATAATTATTTTATTTTAAATAAAATTACTATTATTTAGAAAAGTAATATAAATAATTTATTAAATATATTTAAAATTAAGAATATCTTAATTAAGATTTAAAGTAATAAGAGATTTAATATTTTATATTAATATCTAATCTATATACTCTTATATACTCTTATAATCTTTTTATTTAATAAATAATTATAATATTCTAATATATTAAATATAAATACTATATTAAATAAAAGTCTTTTTATCTATTAATATAAAAATAATAAAATTATTAATTAAGATAGCTTTATATAAATAACGCTTATTTTATATTATAAATCTATATTATTTATTTCTTCTATTCTAATAATCGTTAACTTTTTATAAATATATAATATAAATTTATTCTATTAAATTTAATTATTTTCTTTACTATAATAAATTATTATAATATTTTATCTATAATATCTATATAGCTATCGAAAATAATAAACTTTATTAATTAAAAATAAATTAGAAAACTATTTAAATTAATATATATTAAATAATTATTAATATTTATATTAATAAAGTTATTATAAATAATTAGACTAATAAATAATATATTATTCTCTCTTTCTTTTATTAAAAAGATCTATAATTTATAAAATAACTCTATTAGAATATTATTATTCTATCTATTAAATTCAATTAATTAAGTCTCTTTATAACTTTTATTTATAATTTAAAATAAATTAAAATTATTAAAAATCTTTTATTTAGCGAATATATTATTAATTAATTTAATTTAATTATTAGAATCTTTAAATTAAAGCTAAAGATCTTTATAAATAATATTCTAAAAAAAAAGATATTAAATATACTTTTATTCTTTTTATCTCTTATTATAATATAATAATTCTTTCTCATTTTATTTATTAGAATAATCTTTTAAATAATATATTAATTAGATAATTTATATAGATTATAGTTTTTAAAAGTACTTCTAATATAATATAACTATTTATATACTATAATTTCTATTAATTAATTTTATATACTATTTAAAAAATTTCTTTATTCTTATAAAAACGAAGTATAATTAAATAAAATATCGATTAATCTTAACTCTAATTAATTTTATAAATAATAAATTAAATTTTAATCTATATCTATATTATTAAATTTTAAGACTAGAACTTATTATATACTTATATTCTTATATATTATACTCTAAAAATTAATTTATTAATTTCGCTAAGATAGATATCGCTATTAGTATTAAGATTTCTAATTAAAATCTATTTTCTAATCTCTATATAATTATTACTAAATATATACTTTTTAAAAATTATAGTTAATATATTATTAATAGAATAAATACTATTTTATCTTATTAAAATTTAGATTAAAACGTATATAATAAGTAGTTTTTAAAGAATTTCAGCGATTATATTATCTTTAAATTAGATTTTAAATACTCTATATACTATTAATATAGATTTATTAAGATGTTAAATAATAAATTCAAGTAGAATTACTAGATAATATCTTATAGTTTTTATTTATTAACTAAATATAACGATTATCTTAATATAAAGATTTATATTAATATTAAAGTCTATAAAACTATTTATAAGAGTAGCGATTAAGCTAGTTTTTAAATAGTATATAAAAGCGATATAAAATAAGACGATATAGAGTTAAATTAGATAAATAAAATTTAAAAGTATTAAGATATATAATAAATAGACTCTATAGAAGTTTATTAAATAGTTTTTAACTTTAAATTATATAATTATAATTCTTCTATTAAATAATTATTTATTTATCTTTTAAATTAATATAATATAATATTTAATAATAATAATAATCTATTTTATATAATTAATATAATATATAAATATTAGATTAAGCTAATAGCTTTCTTTTAATTAAATTAAAAATATTAATAATAAAAATAAATAGAAGATTTCTTCTATATCGATTTATTAATATATTATATTTAGAAAAAAAAAGATATATTTAAATAAAGTCTATATTATATTAATCTAAACGCTAAGAAGCTATTCTATCTATAATATCTTCTTTTAAATAAATTAAATTCTATATTCTTCGAAGACTTATATATAATTACGCTGCGCAACGGAGCGGGGTGGGGCGGGGTTTTGAGTACCCAACACCACCCCGCTCCGGGTCGGGGTTTCAACGGAGTAAAGTGGGGTCGGGGTGGGGTTTTCCTATCGGGGTAACGAGGGCACCCCGTTACCTCGCTAAGCCTATCAATTAGGTTAGCTCGGGGCTATTACCCCCGTAACGTCCCCGTAATATCCCCATAGCGCCCTAATCTCACATATCTTATTATCTTTCTAAGTACCTATATCTTATACTCTAATTTAGACTACGACATCGTATTCTATACTCTATTTTACCCTATTCTTAATACATTTTATCAAAATTTAGAGGGGTCGCTTAGAGGTATTCAGGGTCCACCGGGTCAACGGGGTATACCCCGAAACCCCGCTCCGGGTCGGGGCGGGGTCGGGGTTTTGAGGAAACTCGAAACCCCGACCCGAAACCCCACCCCGACCCCGACCCCCCCGGAACCCCGTCGGGGTCCCCCGCCCCGTTACGCAGCGTATATATAATAAATAATAATATTCTTTTTTTTATTATAGTATTTATATAATAAAAGATTTACTTTATAATAATATTAAATAGAATTAATTATTAAATAAAGTAATAATTTAATAGAGAGAATATTACTTATAAGATCTATTTATAATAATTCTACTATAATATAAATCTAATAATTCTTTAAATCTATAAATTAATTATAAATTAAGATATATAATTTTTTTTTAATTATATAGATTTTTTTTAAATATAATATAAATAGTTTATCGCGTTAATAATAATATTAAAATATTATAATTTTTTTCATTATAATTTTTTTTATATATTAAAACTTTTTATATTAGATATATTTTTTCTTAGTAATTTCTTTAATAAATTAAAGTACTTTAAATTATAGAATAAAAAGATTATTATATTAATTATAATTTTAAAATATCGCGATTTTTTAAATATAATATCCTTTTTTTTATTATTAAAATCTTTCGCGCTAGATATATTTTTTCTTTTTTTATTTATAAATAATTTAATTTATCTTTTATAATTTATATATATTTCTTAATTAATATATATTATTTTTTATTTAAATTATTTAATAATTATATTTATATTCTCTCTCTATTAAATAATATATAATATAAATAAATTATTATAGAAGACTTTAATCTTTATTTAATTTAAATTTACTTAAAAAAATATTAGTTATATAAAGAATATTAATTTTACTATTAACTTTAATTTATTAATAATCTAATAAAATTATAAATAGTTATAAATTAATAGTTATAATTAACTTTTATATAAAGAATATAGCTATTAAACTAATATTTAAAAGTAAATATAAATAAGTTATAATAATAATTAAATTATTATAATCGACGCTATTTAAAACGCGATCTTTTATTTTAATAATTAACTCTTTTTTCTAGATAGTTATAAAAATATTAATAAGATTATATTTTAAAATATTATATTATAAAGAATATAATATAATTTTAAAATAGCTATTATTATAACTTTATCTATTATTATCTTTCTTTTTTTTAAAATAATATTTTTACTTATTCTTATTTTAAGATTCTTTTTAATATTTTTATTTAGTTTAACTATAATATATTAATAGAATTTAATTTAACTTAATTATTAGAGATAATTAAATCTATTTTCTAAAATTAAATCTTTATATAAAATCGCTATAATATTAAAATCGTTAATTATATATTTTAAAATATTTAAAATAATTTTACTTCTTTTAATAATATAGTAATATACTTTTATAATAACTTTTATTAAATTCTTTTAATTATTAAAGATATTAAATTAGATTATATTATTTAAGCTATATTAAAAAAATTCTATTCTTAAAATAATATTTAGATTTTTAAACTTATAAAAAATATAAAGCTTTAAAATCTTAATCTAATTAATTAAGATTAAATTAATATAAAAAAAATTATTTAAAAATTAATCTATTAAATAATTATTAGATAACTTTATTATTTAATTAATTAATATTATTTATAATAATCTTAACTTATACTAAATAATTAATTTCTATATATTTAAGATAATTCTTTATACTCTTAATAAGAATATTATTTAATTTAATAATTAAATTCTTAATAAGTTTTTTAAAATTAAGATTATTTATAATAATAGATATTAAGTTATTAATAAGAAAAATAATTTTCTTCTATCTATTAAAATAATATATATTTTTAAATTAATCTTATTTTTATCTTATTATTTAAAATTAAAATGAAATTATATAATAATATTATTAAGAAATTTAAAATAGCGTATAAATTTATATAATAAAATATATTTATAAATTAAATATATTAAATTTAAAATACTTAATTATTATATTTTTAAAGGCGAATATAATAATAAATAATAAATAATATTATATATCTCTCTAATTTTATCTAATTCAAATAATCTATATACTCTCTTTTAATATATTTAATTTTCAATTTAGTTAATCTTTAATAAAACGATTAATAAATTTTAGAATTAATTATTATTATAAATTAATCTATATCTATATCTTAAGATTTTTATTTATAATTAATTATATATAGTTCTAAATCGAATTATTAATAAGATTAATCTATTAATTATAATCTTAAACGATCTATTAAAAAAATTACTTACTCGACTAATAAGATATATTAAAAATAAGATTATTAAATATTTTTTTTAAATAAAGATATAATTAATTAGTAATCTATAGTAATAGAAGTAAATTAAATATTATATAGAAAGTAAGTAAAGTTTAATTTAACTTAGAGTTAGAGCTTTTATCTTCTTTATTAATTTTATAATAATAAAAGTAAATTAAAAACGTATAGTAAGCGATTAAAGTTCGATTTAACTTAGAGCTAGAATTAAAATTTTATTTAATTTAGAGAAAATTAACTCTATAAATTTAATTTATAAATCTTTATTTATATAATAGAATAAGATAGAGCTAAGCTAAAAAATCTTAAATTTATATATATAGTTAATTATAAATTCGAGTTCGCTACGCTTTTTAATTAGATATCGCGAGTAAGTAAATTAGCGTTCGTAACTATTAAAATATCTTTCTCTACTTTTAATTATATAATAACTTTACTATCTTCTATTAAAATTTAATAATTTTTTTTAAATTATAAATCGCATCTTACGCTTTTCGAATATAAAAGAATCTTAAAATTTAATCTTATAATTCTTTAAAGATAAGAAATTTAAATTCGCTTATTAAAGATCGTTTATTAGAGATCGCTTATTAAAGATCGCTTATTAAATTTACTCGATAACTCTAATTAAAAAAATAGATTATAAATTTAATTTATATATTTACTCGTATATATATTATTTTATAATATAATATTATAAATATACTATCTCTTAATATATATTATTAAGATCTTAAATCTATATTAAAAAAAGATATAATATTTAACTTTATTTATATTATATCTAGATATAATATAATATTACTTAATATAAAATATCTTATAAGATATATTATATCTTTTTAACTAGTATTAATAAATCTCTTTTTATTAAAGATAAATATAACTTACTTTATAATATTATATTAAATTTCGTCTAGAAAGACGTAAGCGTAATACTTATAAAAAATCTAAATCTTTATTAACTAGACTTCGATTATAATTATTACGAGCGTATTCTATATTCTTAATATATTACTTAGCTCTCTAATCTATTCGAGTCTAGCGTATCTTAATTAAGAGATTTATCTATTATTTAATATCTCTCTTCTATCTATAGATTTTAATATCTTAACTATCTTATTTAAAATATTTATATTAATATTATATTTATATTAATTCTAATACTATAATTAAGATTAACTTATTTATTTTATTTATATTAATAAATAAATTTAAAGAAACGCGCTAGTAAGAGCTTTAGTAAAAAATTAAGTTAAGCTATTATATCTCTAAATAAATTTATAAATAAATAATTCGATTTTAGAGCGAATCGAACTCGATAAATAGTAATTAAGAGATAAATAAAATATTAAATTATTTATATATAAGTACTAGTCGAAAAGATATAGTATAATATAAAATATTAATCTATTATATTATACTCTAATATAATATAAAATATTAATATTTATATAATTTCATATCTAATATAATATGAGATCTTAACGAAATATTCTACGATATAATATATCTATAATATTATATTATAAAATAATATATATATAAGATATTTCGTTAGAATTTCTATATTTAGAAGTATAAGTAGCTATTCTAATTATTATTCTAGTTAACGACTAATCGTATCTATCTCTATTCGATATACTATTATAGCTATTACTATTATAGCTATTACTATTATAGCTATTACTATTATAGCTATTACTATTATAACTACTACTATTATAGCTATTATTATTATAACTATTACTTACTATTATAAGTATTACTATTACTATTATAACTATTACTATTATAACTATTACTATTATAACTATTACTACTATAACTATTACTTACTATTATAACTATTACTATTATAGCTACTATCGAAATGTAGCCCCGCGCATTTTAGTCATCATATTCTTTAGTTATCTAATTTTATACTATATTTAGAATCTAGTCTCGGAGAGATTTTAAAGAATTAATTCGTTCGTTCTATATATTATATATCTAATATTTTAATAGCTATTACTATTATAACTATTACTATTTATTATTTAAATAGTCTACTATTATATAATAGTTATAATAGTAATAATTATAGTAGTAATAGTTATAATAGAGATAGTTATAATAGAAATAGCTATAATAGAGATAGTTATAAATAGTTATAATAGAGGTAATTATAATAGTAATAGTTATAGTTAATTAGAATAATAACTAGAATAGCTACTTATACTTCTAAATATAGAAATCTTAACGAAATATCTTATATATATATTATTTTATAATATAATATTATAGATATATTATATCGTAAGATATTTCGCTAAGATCTCGAATTTATATTAGAAAAATAAAATAATATTTAACTCTATTTATATTATATTCGAATACGATATAATATTACTTAATATAAAATATCTTATAGAATATATTATATCTTTTCGATTAGTATATAATAATATATCTAGCGAATTAAAAGAAATAGCTAATATTATTAAAATAATATTTATAAGTTTTTCTATATATAACTTCTTTATAAGATAAGAAACTCTTTAAATAAAGTAAATATACTTAAAAGAGTAATACTTAAAATATCTATAGTCTTTTTAATATCTTAAATAATTAAAAAATAAATATATTAAACTCTTATAAAGAAATAATCTTATTTTAAACTTTATAATAAAAATTCTTATTTTTAATATTAAATAATTATAAAATATTTTAAAGAGGTTTTATTATTCTCTAATCGATCTAGTATCTTTAATATCTATTCTTTTAAAATATTTAAACTTCTTTTAATTTTTCTTTCTTCTTTTTTATAATAAAGTCTAATATTAAAAGAATAGATTAAATTAAGACTTTATTAGAGTAAATTAAATTTTAATAAATATTAGTTTTATTAGATAATATCTCTAATAAGATAGACTTAATAGATATATTTTAAGATATTACTAATAGTCTATAATTATAATATTAAATTAAATACTAATTCGATAAATTTATATTTATATTAAATAAGATTTATTAAAAGCGAGACGATTTTTAAGAGATTATTATTTAATATTATATTATTATAATAGAAAAGAACTAAGTAATAGATAATTTATTTTAAATTAATAAATTAATTAAGAAGATAAATTAACTAGTTTAAGATTTTTAAAAGAATATAATTTCTTTATAGCGAAAAGTTAATAACTTTAATTTATAATTATTTTTAATCGAGAAGAAATATATATCTAGATATTTAAAAGAAAAATTAATTAAAGTTCTAAATTTACCTCTATTTTTTAATAGAAGTAATTTTATTTAGAATAGTTAATTCTTTAAAATAAAATAGAAATATAAGATTAATAGCGATTATTATTTTATTAAAAACTTTAAGATAATTTATATAGTTTTATAACTCGACGATAAAGCTATATAGTATATTATATATTAAAAAATTTAAAGTTTTATTAATCTATATTAATCTATTAATAAGATTATAAATAAATTAATTAATATTTATAAGAATTTAAATTAATATAATAATATATAGTATAATATATATACTCTATAGTAAGAAATCTAACTTTTTATTAATTTCTATTTAAATTTTATTTTATTAGATATTATTTTTAATATTAAAAATACTCTTATATTAAAATATTATCTTCTAAAAAAATTAAGAAAAAAATTAAGAAATTTATAGAATATTATAAAGAAATTTATTATCTTAAAGACTATAAAAGAATATTTTCGAAAATTAAATAATTTATATTATACTAGATATAAAGATATAAAATTTATAAAGATTATTATTAAATTAATTATTATATAAATTATAACTAATATATATCTTATATTTATTATTAAGACTATAATCGCTATATCTTTAAATATTAAAATTAATTTAGAATTAAGAGAATTAATATATTATAATTATAATAAGAAAGATTACTATTAAAATAATAATATAATAGTTATTTAAATCGAGATTAATAAAAAGATCTTTAAGAAACTATAACTTTACGCGATAGATATAAATAAAGAATTTAAAATTAATAACGTCGATACTATAGATAACGACGGTTCTTTATTAAATTTAGAAAATAAATAATCTCTTTTAAAGTTATAATAAGAGATACTTATAAAGTATATCTAATAGATACTTTTAATAACGTCTTAATACGTTATTCTTTTTATATATAAATTACGCTATCTTTATAAAAGAG
Organism: Letharia lupina; assembly: GCF_014066315.1. Classification (NCBI taxonomy): domain Eukaryota; kingdom Fungi; phylum Ascomycota; class Lecanoromycetes; order Lecanorales; family Parmeliaceae; genus Letharia; species Letharia lupina. The sequence continues at coordinate 1,302,346 of NW_023502985.1, forward strand.
AGATTATTTACTTTAAAACTTCTTAATAAATAATAAATATATAAATATTTATATAATTATAAATAAATTTTTAGTCTTAATAATATATAAAGTCTTATATTTAAAACTACTTCTACTATTATAATTTAAATTATTAAAAATTTATAATAATTAAATTATAAAGCGATTAATTATATATTATTTACTTTTTATAATAATAATAAGAAAATCTTAGATAAATAAATATAAAATAACTTTTAATATATTATAAAATAAGATACTTTTTCTATTCGATCGATATAATTATAATTATAATAATAATTAAATATTAATAATAGATAAACTTTTTTTTTCTATTAACTTCGAAACTTCGATTATCTATATTATCTATTTTTTTATCTATTATATTAAAATAATAGAGTTCTCTTTTGCTTACTTATAATAATAAGATTAATTTAAAGAAATTTTATTAAATAAGAATAAGAATAGTAAAGAGTTTAAGTTTATTAATATCGTCGAGATTAATATAATAATTTATTATTAATTAACTTATAAAAAAGATAATAAACTATTTATAATAGTAATAAATAAGATTTATAATAACTCGCTAATATTATATATATCTTTTACTATCTAGATATCTTATAACTTTTATATATTAGTTAATAAACTCTATCTTTATAACTTAGAAAAGAAATATAAAAGATATTATAATTTTAATTACTCGATTTAAATTAATAATATTAATAAAATTAATTCTAAGAAGATAAAATATAAATTATCTATGAAGTATTATATCTATTTTAGTATTTTCGATAAAACTAAAATAGATATACGTTCTCTATCTTATTTTTATAATTATAAATTAAAATTTATTAATAGCTTTAATAAAGCGAAATTCTTAAAAAGTAGAATTTATCTAATATTAGAATATAAATTAAAATAAATAAAGAAGTATCTAGACGAATATCTAAAGAAGAGATTTATAATATTAAATTATTTATTATTTATCTTACTTATCTTATTCGGGAAAGAATTAAATAAAGAATTATATTTTTATATAAATTATTAAAAGCTAAATACTATTATTAATAAATAAGATTTTAATAAGAATCTAGAGATATAAATATCTTACTTAATTAGATATTATAATTATATTTAATAAATTATATATATACTTCGATAGCGAGAATTTTACTACTTTTATTATCTTTCTTAGAATATATAAATATTAGATTCTTCTCTTCGAATTAATTAACGATCTAGTTATATATACGCTACGTAACGAGGCGAAATAAGACGAGATTTTAAGTATCCAATATTACTCCGCTTCGAGTCGAGATTTTTAACGAGATAAGATAAGTTAAAATAAGAATTTCTATCGAGATAATAAGAGTACTTTATTATTTTCGCTAAGTCTATTAATTAGATTAGCTCGAGATTATTACTCTTATAATATCTCTATAGCGCCTTTATAATATCTTATAAATATAATCTTATATATCTTCTAATTATCTTTTTAAATATTTAAATTTTATACTCTAATTTAGATTATTATTACGAGCGTATTCTTAATATACTATTTAGTTCTATAACTAGCGAGCCTTAATAAAGATATCTCCTACTATATTATATCTTCTTTCTATATATATAGTTCAATAGCCTTATTATTCTATTCTATCTTACTTATATAACGTATCTCTATACTAATTCTAATAATTATAATATCGTATTCTATACTTTATTTTATTTTATTTTTATTATATAATATTAAAATTTAGAGAGATTACTTAGAGATATTTAGAGTTTATTAAATTAATAAAATATATTTCGAAATCTCAACTCTAAATTAGAGTAAGGTCGGGGTTTCGAGCTTTCTCGAAATCTCGATTCGAAACTCTACTCTAACCTTAACCCCCTCTAAAATTTTATCGAGATTTTTTACCTCGTTATATAGCGTAGTTATATATTAATAGTATATAAATAATATTCTATTTAAGTATTTAAATAATTTCTATTAAATCTATTTTAATAATATATTTATTTATAATAAGATAAGAAAGAAATATATTTAATATATTAGATAAATATTCTTAAATACAAATTTTATATTTAGAAAATTAAATTTTTAGATTTATTAATATCTATAAACGGGTTATAAATAAATCTTATTAAAATTTAAACTTTTATTAAGTAGATTATATCTATTAATCTTAAAGAGATATAGATCTTTATTAAATTTTATAATTTCTATTAATAATTTATTATAAAAGAAATTATATTTAGTTAGTCTCTAGTATATAAAGAGATCTTTTATTTTCTAAAAGTCGCTATTATTAAAGTTTTAGTTCTATATTATTTTAAAGATTAATTCTTTTAACTATATTAATAAAAATATTCTTTTTTAATATAATAATAAGAGAATACTTTACTCGATAGTTTTTTATAATAAGAATCTTATTTTAATTAAATATAAATATTAAATCTATAATAAGATATTATTAGCTATTATTCGCTATTTTAAATTCTAGCGTCTTAAATTAGAATATATTAATATCTCTATTAAGATCTTTATAAATTATAAAGACTTAATATATTTTATTAAAAAAAGAGATCTTAATTATTATTAAATTCGTTATTTAGATATATTATTTAAATTTAATATAAAGATTATTTATTAATTTAAATCTTAGAATATTAAGATAAATATACTTATATAAATAATTAAGTATATATTAATTAATTCTAAATATATATAATTACGCTAATAATATTAAATAATCTTTATTTCTAATTAATTAAAGTTAAATAGCGAATATATTAATATATATATAATTAATAGCTTTATCTATAATAAAATAATTAGAGTTAATAAAAAAAATAACTATTATATAGAAATCTATAACGCTATTATTAAAGATAAACATAAGTTTTAAATATTATTTCTAATAAGTATTTTATATAAAATAGAATATATTATTATAAAGATTATTTATAGATATTTAATAATATATATATTAATATTATTTAAAAGATATATAATTAATTATTCTACGATTATCTCGAGATAATATATATTTATAAATTATTTAAAAAGAAATATTATTAGTAAAAAATAAGAATAATAGTAATTATCTATATTTAAAGTTATTATATTTATTAGAAAATTAAAATATTTTATAATTAAGAATATAATTTATATTAGTCTCTATTAATTTTATAAAAATAATAATAAGATATATTAATTAACTTTATTATAGATTTATATATATTTAATAACTATAACGTTATTTAGATAATAATTCATTTATTTATTAAGAAATATTATTATATTATTTATTTCGATATAAATAAAGATATTATTACTAAGAAAATAATTAATTTATTATTTAAAGAAGTATTTCGTTTATATAATCTATTAATCTTAATAATATTAAATTAAGATCTTTAATTTATAGCTATTATATAGATTTTTTTTATAAATAATTAAAAATTATAGCTAAGCTATTAATAGTCTTTTATTTTAAAATTAATAAATAAATTAAATAAGTAAATTAGAATATAAAGTATTATTTTTAAATATATTATAATTATATATAGAATAACTAGATAAAATAATTATTTATTATCGAGTTTATCGATAATAATACTATTTTAGCGATTATTAATATTCTATTTTTTCTTATAAATAAAAGATTTTATTTTTAAATAAGTTTTAATTTAAATATTATTAGTTATAAGATTATTTCTAAATATCTTAATATGATTTAAATAAAAGATATTATAGACTATATAGAATAGATTCTTAAGTATATTAGAAGTAATATAAATTATATTTAAAAGATTATAATTATATAAATTAATAAATATTAATAAAAGATTATCTTTTAGATAAATAATAAGATTTTTCTAAGTAATAAAAATATTATCTTTAATTATCTTTCTTATAAATTAGACTATAAAAGACTTAATCTATCTAAAATTATAGACTTTATAAACTTTTTATATTATTTAAAACTTCTATTAAGTATAAAGATTTACGATATCTTCTATTTTAATTTTTTAAATTTCGCGATAAATAATCTCTTATTAAAATAGATAAAATCTTTATTAAAATATATTACTATTAATAATTATATCGAATAAGTTATTAAAGAAATACTTATTTTTAAATTAATTAATAATTATCTTAAGTATAAAGTTAAATAGAAAAATCTTAATAATAATCTTATTTAATATAATTTAAATAGCGATAAATTCGAAAACTATTAAGATCTAGTAAATGACTTCTATAAGAGATATCTTAAAATATCTTATTTATAAAGAATTAACTAGCGAATAAAGTCTTTAATAGTAAAAAAATTCTCTAGATCGAAATTATCTCGAATATCTTATTTTTAATTAAATTAAAATCATTTAATATCTTCGCTATAGTCTTATATTTTTTATACTTTTTAGATCTATATTACTTAATAATAATTTTATATTAAATCTATTAAGTAGACTTTTCTTAATAATAGATATTTAAGCGTCTTTCGAAGTTATAATATATTATCTATAGATCTCACTATCGTTATTAGTAATCTTTATCGATATCGATTATATAATATCTTATAAAGAAACTTATTTAATATTAAATTAGAGTTTTTAGCGTTTATAATTTAATTTAATTCGATTTAATTCGAAAGCTCTCGACTAATTATATTATATTATTTTATAAACCTTTTATTTACTTAGATATAAATTTGAAAATTATTACTATTTATCTTATATTAATAACTATTATTTTTATTATATAATATTAATTTTCTCTTAAATAATCTTTTTATATATATTTATATATTAATTAATAATATCGCTATAATATAAATATAAAGATCTATTATCGTCGTTAATATCTTTTATAAAGAAAGATATAATACTAGAATTTCTCGAATACGATTATTTCTTTACTATTTTTATTATTTTTTAGACGTTAAGCGTATAATTATATCTATATTTTCTATTTTTTTACTTATTAATTATAAGATATAATTTTCTAAAGAAAAGAGATAGTATTATAAGCGTATTCTATATTTTTAATATATTATTTAGTCTTTTAATTTATTCGAGCCTAGCGTATTTTAATAAAGATATTTATTTACTATTTAATATCTTTCTTCTATCTATATAATTCGATATCTTAATTATCTTATTTAAAATATCTATATTAATATTACATCTATATCAATTCGAATAATAATTTTACATCGTAGAAAGAGTTATTAATATCTCTTATAATATACTCTTTATAAAATTTACGAAATAGTAGATAAGATTATTCGATAATAAGGTTAACTTTAAGAAATTTATAGATTAAGAGCTAGAGAGAAACTCTTTTCTATATTCTATCTAAGAGAAGAAGACTCTATACGATTTATTTAAAAATAGTTATCGATCTAAGCTTTATATATTTATATATTAATTTTATAGCGATTATAGTATAAGAATTATAAGAGCTTTAATATAATCTTACTAACGATATTAAATAGAAAGAATTAAATAAAGAATAGATTTCGATTATTCGATCTATATAGATTTAGACTTAGATAAAATAAAAGATATAGATATTAAAAGTATCGAAGAAGCTATAAGTAACTTTAACGATCTAGTTAATAGATCTAATATTACTAAAAATATTTTACTTCTTAACTTTAACGAACTTTTATCGAAATCTAAATCTAAATCTAAATCTGAGTTAAAAGAAGATATATACGAGTACTCTAAAATAATATTAATTCGATTAGACTACGTATATATCTCGAACGAAGTAATATATATAAATTATCTTAGTATAGTATATTAGTAATAATGATAGAAAGCGTATAGATTTAATAATAAAGTTATTAGCTATTATATAGCTAATAAAGAATAAAATATAACTATCTATAGCTAACTATATAAAAGAAATAATAATAAAATTATATAGAAGAATATAGAAAGAATATATATATAGAAGAAACTAGATATATTAATACTCTTTCTATTTAATAATATCTAAATATCTTTATTTTAACGCTAAAATTATATATTATTCTAATTTATTAATCTAAATCTTTATCTACTAATTTTATTATATTAATAAAATTATTAAATTTTATAATAATTAATATTTTAGTAAGACTATCGATCTTTATATTCTTTATAAATATATATTTATATTATAGCGTTTAATTAATTATTAACTCGCGTATAAAATAATAATTAATATTAATATAATATAATCTCTTATAATTTATAAAGTTCTTTATTAAATTTATAACTTTTTTATTATTATATTATATTACGAGTAAAGATCTATAAATTAAATTCATAATCGTTTTTTTTAATCAGGGCTATCGAGTAAATTTAGTAAGCGGTCTTTGATAAGCGATCTTTAATAAGCGATATTTGAATTCTTTATCTTTAAATATCTATAAGACTAAAATTAATAACTACTTTTTTATCTAAAAGCCCATATTATATTCTATAATTTAAAAGAAAAATCTTAAAATTTTAATAGAAAATAAAAAAGTTATTCTAAAATTAAATAATGTGCATCTATTTTTTAATTAGAGCTATCGAGCGAACTTTAATAAGCGATATTTAAATTTCTTACGCTTTAATAATTATAAGACTAAATTTAAGAATTCCTTTTTTATCTAAAAGCCTATATTTTATTCTATAATTTAAAAGAAAATCTTAAAATTTTAATAGAAAATAAAAAATTTATTCTATATATTAATAATATATATCTATATTTTTTTAATAAGAAAGATACGAAAGGGCGAGATTTTAATAATTACGAACGTTAATTTATTTACTCGCGATAACTTAGCTAATCTAATCGAAAAGCGTAGAGAACTCGAATTTATAATTAACTATACATATAAATTTAAGATTTTCAAGCTTAGTCTTATCTTATTCTATTATATATATTAATAGATAACTTATCTAGCTATTATTCTAACTCTAATAAAACAAAATATATTTATATTATATTCTAAGCGATATTAGAAGTAATTATATATTTAATCTTATATATAAATTATATTATAGTTTTCTACTTAATAAATCTTTAATTAATAAACTTATTATTAAATATTATAATTATTTTAACTATTAATTATATTATAGATATCTTATTAACTTAATTAATATATAAATAATTAAATAATTATAATATTATAATTTTTATAATCTTAAAAACTATTTTATATATCTTAATTTTAATTAAATATTATAATATTCTTTTATATATTTATTAATATTAATAATTTAAATTAAAAGAGAATATAGCTATTTTATTAATAGTAAACGCTATATTTAACTATATCTAAATAATTAAATAATTAATTTCTTTTAAATTACTTTTAAATACGATAACGTTCTTTAGATTAATTATATATATATTAGATATAAAAATAAGATAATTATTTATATTTAGTTTTATTAGAGTAAACGATATATAATACTTCTCTATATTATAGATTATAAAAATCTTATTAATAAATAAATATTTATTTATTTTAAGTATTCTTATTAAGTAATTTCTTTAAATTTTAATATCTAGATAATATATATAAAAATCGAGATTTATAATATCGAATTATTTATATAAAAGTCTTTTAATCTAGTTTATTAATCGAAAAGATATA